>NC_090931.1:516751480-518001480 GCF_040938575.1 Ambystoma mexicanum
TGGGAGCAAGTGAAGAGATTTCAGGGCTGGAGAGATATGATCCCTGGGCTTGAGGTGAAGGACAAGTCTTGCAGTCCTGTTCTGGATGAGTTGCAGAGGGCAGAGAGTAGAAGCAGGCAAATTTGGAAAGAGGCTGTTGCAGTAGTCCAGTTTAGAGAGAACCAGAGCTCCAGAAACTGAGCTTCTGGGGGCAGGAGAAGAAAGGAAGAATACCTCTGAGGAGGTGCATTTGGTAGTTTGACTTCTTAGAGACGTCGGAGATGTGAGGAGAAAATGAAAGTGTGTAGTCAAAGATGACCCTGAGGTTCTAAGCCTCGCAAGTGGGGGCAGGAAGAGGGAGGCCAGCCAGAGAGTGGCATGAAAGGAGAGTTCAGGAGTGCCGATGAGAAAGATCTGTGTCTTACTGGCATTAAGGCAGAGGTCGTTGGTGGCCCACCACTCCTGGATTGCATACAGTCAGTCAGAGATGAGACAGGGAGAAGAGGTGGAGAGGGGAGCCTGAAAACGAGCTGAGTGTCATCTGCATAACACTGAAAGTTGGAGCAGAGAGCAGCAATACGGTGTGCGTGGGGTGCCAGGTATTAGTTGAAAAGCCAGGGAGAGAGGTTAGACCCTTGGGGAACACCACAGGTAGAGAGTGAGATAGAGCAAAAGAAGGACCCAAGTTGGTCCCAGATGAACAGAGGTTGTCGATTACTTGTAAACAATAGAAGGTCTTTGTTTATTTTTCACTTTCATTAGTTTAGATACTAGAAATAACAAAAATTGGCATGTAGAGGGATCATCGATTTCCTCTTGAAATGCGGATTATAATAAGTTCCAATGGAACAATAAAGTGAGAAGTGTTGTAATCATTGTAAAGATGCTTTAGGTTTATTGTGTAATTTGACTTTAAACCTCTGCATGCCCCTGTGGAGGGAAGACAATGTGTTAAACGGGAGGTGAAATTATAGATCAATTCATTTATTAAATGATTCCAACGAAAACATTGAAAATGATTATCATTTCTAATTGATTCCTTCTCAACGATTCCTCATTTTATAAATATTCTTCAGATGTCAGTCTGACTTCTGAAAACCTTTCAGCAACAAGGGAGCACATGGAGTCTGCAACTGTTACCTTTTGGGTCATTGGATCCTGTTCCACTAGATGTGACATAAGGTGTAGGATACATGGAGCTGGCTGCACCCTTGATCTCAGTTCCTTTTTTCTTTGCACTCGCAACACTTTTCCACCTCTACTATTACTCCTCCTCTTCCCCCTCCACTTATTTCATTTCTTCCTGCCTCCCCTTTGGATTGTAATCTTCAGCACCTCTATCTCCTTCACCTTCTCATTTCTTCTATTTCTTTTTCTTTCCACTTTCAACTTTTCAACATGCGCAAGACCAGCCGGTACCTCACCTTCGATGCCTCTAATCTTCCTATCTCTTATTTAGTCTTCTCATGTTTGTTCTCGTGCTCTAGTCATCTTCTTGGTCTCCCTGCTTATCAGCTTGCCCCTCTTCGCTCTATCTTTCGTTCCTCTATTTGTGTTCTGTATACTCTCTCCCTATCTCCTTGTCTTACACTCATTACGATGGCTATCCTTTGAAGGTCATGTATTTTCAATTTTCTTTGTATTGTCACAGTGTTGCACCTCCTCATCTCTCCTTTAATCTCGTTCTATTCTCCTCCTTGTACAGTCCACACCAAGTCCCTACCTGTGCCTCTTCTTACTTTAGCTTGTTCTTCTCTCCCTCTTTCCCTGCAAACTTAATCTTCCCTGTTTCTCTTTAACCGCTTAATTGCTGAGCTTTAATCAAGTCTTTGCAAAAGGACAAGCATACTCATCCATAGCACTTTAGGGGTTACATCGTGTCTGAAAGAATATATTCTTTCCATTTGATCTGTTTGGTTTTCATGTACTCTTTTATTCTACCATTTGATTTCCTGTACAGCACTTCGGTGTTAAGCACTATGAAAATACAACAAAAATACAAATATTACTTCGGAAATACATGACAGCTAATAACACATACATCTGTATACATTATGTCTGTTCCGAATGTCTCGGGCTTTAAGCACAGCAAAGGCTACTGGTAACTCATGTCGGTGTCTAACCCCACACAAGTGCTGCCTATACTGCTTGCATCCAGACTACGACTACGACACTGAGGAGTGTGGATCCTTGCATTCCATGTATCAAAAGTCCTTGAGATAATGTGCCGCAAAGCTCTTCCGACACTTTTCTGGCTTTCTCAAACACTTAAGCGTCGAAGGACAAATTCCACTTCACCCATAAAGCTGAAAATATGGACATTCACACTCCAGGGAAGAGTGTGAAAAAGGCAAGAAGATGAAGCTCAGTTGACGTCCCGCTCTCCTAGTTAATCCTCAAAAAAGTATTCTTCCAAGTCCTCTGGAAAGCGCCATCCCCGCTCCTGAAAGTCTCCCTCGGACTGAGAGGACTCTACTGTGGCACTCGTGCTTGTATCATTCCCACCAGCACGTCTAGCTTAGCACAGTATGAAACTTTTGGCAGAAAGGTTATAGGTTTACACCACAGCCCCCGCAGTTTTAGCCTCGGTACTGGTGGTGAAACAAGGACTCCATGCAACTTTTCAGCATGTCACTTCACGCCTGTGAGGTAGCTCTCAGCTCCCCCAAGCCCTGGCTGCATTGATGAACCCGCCTTGATGATCCCACAATGACACTACGTGTCACGAATGGTCTGAATAACTCTCGAGGACATTTCAAGGGATTTATTGGCAAATAAAGAGAAGGTGCTGATTGAAAAGTATCAGGACAGAGGCATGTCATTGTTGGATCAAAAGGCACCGGCTGAAAAAGGGGTTTGGGAAGTGTCACTAAAGGCGTCCCTCTCTCTCTCTCGCCTCCCATGGGATGTACTTCCTAGCTCAGGCATCATTGTTGGGACTGATTTTCTATACTCTTGCGGACAGATGTATAGAAGTCCAGCCTATATTGTGACAGGAACAACTCTGGGAAGCTGTAGCCAAACCAGTTTATGTAGCAGTGACAGGCGGTCTAGGCTAAGTTCTTCAGAGGTGGTGAGCTTGTAAGGGATCCACAATGAGGTCACACAATGGGGTTCACAGATTACACTTAGGCAGGATGTATAAAAATACAGTTATTTATTTATGGCCAAAACACACCATAGAAAAATGACTACTAGCAGGTAGTTATCACACAACACTATCAAACTAAATACATATATATATATTCACTTTGTTATAGAGCATAATACACATCAGAAACTCTTCCAAAGGAAAGCTTAGAATAGTATTATGCACTTATAGTCCACAGAGATGATCCCTAACTCAAATTGACCAGCCCTAAGTTGTCTGGGGCCTTTTGCCCAATAGTTCAGGTAAAAGTTCCACAGAAGGTATGAAGCAGACAAAAAATGCAGGTAGGGTCTCTGGTGTCCAGTGAAGGGTTCTTAGGGTTACGGTTCAAGTTAGACTAATGCCCAAAAGTAGCCCCAACAGTTGGATGTCTTGCGCAAGCAAGTGCTGGCAAAGCCAAAGGTGTTAGAATTCAGCTTTATTATAAACCCATTGACTTATAATAAGAGTGTAGGGGTGTTAGAAACTCTGTAACTTACCCCCCGTATCCTGATTCTTCCCCGGACTTGGCAGAACAATGGAAGAGTGTCCGACGTTGCTTTTCCAGCCGTAAGTCACAGTCCTCAATTCACAGGGGTTGCAGATTCGAGCTGATCTCCGTTTGGAGTCTTTCACTGTTGCAAGGGCTCTCGATTGAAGAATGCAGCAAAACTCAATGCAGGACTCCTCTCAGGACTGGACTCGGGTCAGGTAAGATATTTTGGACAGTGGTCACTGTAGCACAGCGATGCAAAAGGACTCAGCAGCCGCTGTCAGCCTTTGCCTCCTATCTCGGGTCCCCTCAGTGCTAGGACACCGAAATCTCGCAGTAGGTAGTTTCGTAGGGCCAGCCGAGGATCCCCCAAGTTTCAGGTGGAAACTCGGTACGGTGACGCCTGGCAGCACAGTAGCCCAGAAACTAAGCTGGTCAGCCACAGGACGGTTCCAGGGCACTTCCGAATAATTATAATTCCTTTGGCAGGGCACCGAACAGACGCCGGGAATGGATGGTGATGGTCCCTCGACTCCAAGGGTTGCAGCTACTTCGCAGGATTTATAAAGATCACTAGCAAGACAGGGATTCTCCAGGACAGCAGAAGTAGTTGGTTGCCAGACCTCCTTTAGTCAGGCCTCTGGTTGCTTCACGGATCTCACAGCTGGACAGGAAACTTGGCTCCTTCAGGTTTCTCCAGGATCTCTGAAGAATGGGTGCAGGGTTCCTCCTCTTATCCTAAAAGCCAGGTAGGAGCTGCTGCCCTCAATAGCCAATAGCAGGACTAGCCCACGCACACACCCCAGCAGTGGTCCAATCAGAACCACTAGCGGGAACATTCATGCATACCACTCACACACCGAAACCAGTTGGTGGATTGGGATCAGACAGACCCAGCCCACATTCTGCCAGCAAGCACACAGCCCTCCAGTAGCCCGCCAAAAGCTTCTGCTTTCCCGGGCACTGGAAGTCCTTATAAGGATTTTCCTGGCCTCTTAGGCCAGGGAGAAGGTTAAAGAACAAGATGGCAAAAGGACAGGCGGAAAACCATGTGGCACGGCCATGTTTGGAGACTAGCCACAGTTAGTAGCCAAACGTGGTAAATACGGTAAGGCCATAATGAAAAGCGGAAAAAGTGGGTAAAAGTCACTGCTGCCACCAGTTTATCCTTTTAGCATGCCTAGATTAACCAAACATCCTATGAGTGGTAGTCCAGGGCAAAACAAAAATGCACCTCATTGTACTGCAGCGTAAGCTGCTGTGCACAATTATAAAAATGTACCACAAGTGATACAAAAGACGTAAGAGTAATTGTAAGTTACTCACCGCAATGACTAGTTAGTCCCCTTTCCTCCATACGTCCCACTAACCTCCCCCCTCCTAATAATATTGGTGTCATTATGCAATGTTAAATCTATTGTCGGCGCGTCAATGGGGACCAAGGTGGGGCGCTGGAGGGCGGAGTCAGGCAGCAGGGCGGAGTCAGGGCAGCGCATGCTCCCTGGTTCGCACCGCCGTGTGCCTCTAAATTTAAAGGGGAAGAAGGTTTTTTCGGGTGAAAAAGGTTCTGTCTACCGTCCCTTGGAAGGGACGCCCTTGCAGTATGGAGGAAAGGGACTAAGGACTAAGATTATGTTAGTCACTACAGTGAGTAACGTATAATTTCCCTGCCGTATAAGCATGGGAAAATATATTTGCCTGACGGCACTACTCGACATATAGCTATGCAATGGTGCCATGACACCTCGGTTGCCGCACACTCTGGTAAGAGGAAAACCCTTGACCTGTTATAACGGTGATGTTGGTGGCCTTCTATGTACAAGGACGTCTCTAAATATCTGGTCTCTTGTGCTGTTTGTGATCAGTGTAAAGGCACCCAGACCATGCCCATTGGTCTTCTGCAACCCATGCCAGTGCTCGACCACCTTTGGACAATGCTTTCGATGGACTTTGTTGTGGAACTACCACCAGTGAATGGTTACGGCACGATCTGGGTCGTCGTCGACTATTTCTCTAAAATGGCTTTATTTGTACCATGTTGAAGTATACGAAGTGCTCCTGTTCTTGTTGAGCTGTTCTTGAGCAATGTTTTCCGGTTCTTTGGGCTTCCCTCGATCATAATTACTGACCACGGTTCTCAGTTTATTCCAAGCTTCTGGAAGGCGCTGTGGGTGGCTTTGGGGATCGATGAAAGATACTTTAGTGCTTACCACCCCCAAACGGATGGACAAACTGAGTGCCTGAATGCAACCATGGAACAATACTTACGCTGTCTCACTCTGCAATGTCAGAATTCCTGGATCTCGCTTCTAGTCATGGCAGAGTTTGCCTACAACAATTCCTTGCACACTGCTACCCGCATGTCTCCCTTCTATGTTTTGTATGGCTGGCATCCACGTTCTTTGCCTCTCCATCCTGATCGTCAATTAAAGAATCTGGCTGCTCTAGCTTCCATCAATGACCTGTCGGAACACACAAGATCGTTAGACAGCAGCTGCTGGAGACACAAGAATCTACTAAAACCTTTGCTGATGCACGCCGATCTCCAGCTCCAACATACAAGGCGGGCATGCAAGTATGGCTCTCCACATGTAATCTCCGTATACCAGGGCGCAGAACCCTGCTTCCGCGGTTCATTGGTCCTTACGCAGTGCTCGAAGTCGTCATCAACCCGGTTACCATTAAGCTGGACCTTCCTTCTACCTGGAAATTGCATCCAGTGTTTCACGTGTCCCTTGTGAAACCCTTCCATCCGTCCACCAGGGTTTCTTCTCGTCAGCCTCCGGTACAAGTACAGGGTTCGGACGAGTATGAGATTAACAGAATCCTTGACACCAAAGTACGTAACTGGAGACGTTATTATTTAGTGGACTGGAAGGGCTATGGTCTGGAGGATCGCACTTGGGAGCCTGTGGGAAAACACCATGCCTCAGTCCTGTTGGCGTGCTTCTGGTCCTCTAGGAGGGTGGGGGCCCCTTCGAGGGAGGATGCTGTCAGGATTCCATCCTGTTACCTGCATGTTACTAGTACCAAGACTGGGTTTAACAGACCATTGATACGCAGCTGGAAGGGGCTTCCTTCACAGCGTCATCCGGGGCTCAATTCAGAGTGTCATCCGACTCTCCAAGGGGTTCATCACTGTGAAATGGGAGATCACCAGGCATGCCTAGAACTCTGTTACGTGGGGCTTGGAAGTTGTCATGGCAACACTGGCGTCCTCTGCACTCTCACAGAAACCCGCCTACTGTGCGGAGAGACCCGGGCCGAAGTCACATGACTGTTAGCTCACCGGCGCCTCTGAATTTGAATCGGTGGCTTTGCTTCGTCTCTTGAGAAATTCTTGCTCATATACCGACTACGTTTTTTTGCATTTCCTGACCTCGACTTGCCTTGCCCTTTGTTTTGTTGGATCTACGGTAACGACTGTTTGCACGCTCCTTGACTTCTCTTGTGCCTGCCCTTCTCTGACTCAGACCGCCATCCTGCTACGAACCGGATTGTCCACGGTTCGCCTTCTTTTGGTTGCTGTGGTAACAAAATATTGCAGCAAAAATGCAGTGGTTTTTGCGCCGCAATCCATGTAAAACATGCAGAGGACACCCCTGCAACCTCTGGACCCATTATACCATTTAAGGGGAGCAGGGGACACCCCCGCTCCCCTTACATGGTATAATTGGGGCACACTTTTACTGGGTTATTTTTAACCGCAACTATTTTGCCCTGATTTTATCACCTGATACCCTTCTTTTCACGTTCTGTACTTCACCTCCTGCATACCGGACCGTTTAAGGATTGTTATTGGATATTCCCTGGAACTTTGTTTACACAGACTTCCTTGTTCCATATTAAGTACACGGACTAGAGACTGCCTGAGTGTACTTCACCTTTAGGCGTCCTTGTGCCGTCGAGGCAGGGCTTTCATTTCGATCTGCTGCAACTGAACTTACGGACTTTGCTTTTACTTCCATGAACTTCTGATTGCTTGACATTGAGCAGACAGGACCACTACACAGTAAGCTTATTGTCCTGTGGTTCTATGTAATCCTGCCTATAGTTGTTCTCATCTGGTTTGGGTCTCTCTGCAAATCTTGCCTATGCTTGTTCTCACCAATTTGGTTCTCTCCTTACAGAGAAACCCTGCCAGTGACCTTACCGAGCATCCACTGTTGAACTGATCTGCTGTCTTATATGATTGTTGTCTGAAACACACAGGTCAGTTCCGTACAACTCTGTGAGAGTGGAATCTACAGTGTTATTTCCAGCTGCATGTTGATTACTCTTGTTTTCCTTTACAGCCATCAGTGTCTCGTGACGCATCCTGTCTTTCAACTAATAGACTCCTCTGTTTGTCAGATTACTGCAACCAGAGTGGTACATTGGTGGGAAGAACTCCTCTCCTACACAATGGGTCAAACCCTTGACTTCTGCATACCTAACGGAGAGCTTTGACATATTCAGAACCCTGACCATGGAGGCTAATGAGCCCTTGGCTGGTGGCTGAGTTGCGTAGTGACATGTCTGCCTCATGCTGCTACACAACGCTGCATTGATGAACTGCAGGCAGGGCTACGACCCTCCGGTGCTGAGGCGCTGCCACAGGTCTCGGCCTCTGGTTCTGGTTCTCTTCCACCACTGCAGAATTCTGGGCTTGTTTACATGACGGCTCAATTTCCGTTGGCCCCTCCTGAGCGGTTTAAAGTGGACCCCAAGTCCTATCAGACATTCTTGAATCAGTGTAGATTGCACTTTTTGTGTAGACCTGTTTCATTCCCAGATGCAACGGCCAAGGCTGCATTCTTGTTGTCCCACTTAGGCGGTACTGCCGCCGCTTGGGTAAATATGCTATTGGAAGAGGGTAGTCACTTGCTCTACAATTGTGACGCTTTGATAGATGACATGAGTCGTGTCTTTGACACGCGTTATGTGACACAGGCCACAGACCTGGAATTATTGGGATTGCAGCAGGGGGATAAGCAACTCCTTTCTTATCTGTGCAAATGTAACCAATTGGTGGCTGACACCGGGTGGCCAGACGAAAAGAAAGCCTCTTTATTCTACAAAGGGCTGTCCGATCCGTTAAAGGACACGCTGGTTCCAGTACCTGTCCTACCTACGGCATTCCCAGAACTCCTGGATCTAGTGTTACAGATAGATTCAAGAAGGGCGGAAAGGAAAGGGGGTTGCTTTTACCTCACCTGCACCTACCTCTGGGTCTTCTGAACAGATGCAGAATGGGGCCGTTTGGGGCCCGTTGTCACCTGAAATTAGGGAGCACAGGAAGAACGGTCTGTGTTTCTATTGTGGCTCATCACACCACTTGTTGCGATCTTGTCCCAAGAAACGGGGAAACACCAAACCCTGGCAATAGATGGAGTCCAGTTGCTGGGCTGTCTGCCTTCCGACTCCTTTAGATCCGTTCCTTACTGTGTACCGGTTGTGTTTGAGTCTGCCCGTGGTTTTTAACGGGATGCCATGGCATTATTGGATTCGGGGGCTACCTGTAGCTTTGTTGACAAGCAGTTTGCCTGAGAGCTGGGGTTACCTACCGTTCCAAAGGCATGCCTGGAAATGGTGAAAGCCGTTGATGGAGCCAGTCTGTTGTCCGCGTTAGTGACCAAACACACAGCGATTTTGGTTATGACCACTAACTGCAGTCATAAGGAAAACATCTCCTTTGACTTAATTGCAGCCCCGCAATTCAGACTTATTCTTGGCTTGCCATGGTTGAAACTACATAACCCGACGATTGATTGGCAGACTGGGGACATCCAATTCCTTTCGGGGTATTGTGAGGACACCTGTTTGGGCCCTGGCGCGGAGTCCATGAATCCTAGTTGTGCTCTCCTGGACACGGCCCCTACAATTGGACCAGTTGTCAACACAATCCTTCCAAGAGAATATGAGGGTTTTCGGGATGTATTCGATCTGGGAGGGGCTGATATTCTACCACCCCATAGGCCTTTTTTCAAATGGATTGTGTCCTCCAACATGTAATGTCCACAGCTGTGCACTTCGGAAACTTTTTCAGCAGAGGGCGTCATGCGTCGATGTCGGGTCGATGTCCCTCGAAGGCCTCCGTCGAGGGTGACGTCACTGGATGTTGTAATAGGATGCACGGTGCACGTAGCCTCAGTTCCGTTTTTTCCGCGAACGTGTTGCTTCGTGAAACTCGGCACGCCTTGTGTGTTATCATTGTGGAGATGTCTTTTTCTTCGACCCCTCTGACTCTGTGGTCTGGCTTCAAGACCTGCTGCGACCCAACTTGAGATGGATGTGATAAAAAAATGACACACGCATGAAATTTGGGGTAACAAATGAATTGCAACGCCAGAGACAGGGTCGGCAAAGTAAACCCGAGGAAGGGGTGAGGGAAGGTACACATACAGAAATAATGAGCACATACACACCTGGTCTAGTGTCAAGAAGTTCAGAATCACATTCCAGAGAATGGGGAAAGCTTGGACAAACAATGATGAGAAGTTCCACACCAAGAGAAGTTGAGAGACAGATGGAGAAAGCTGAACTTTTAAAGAGACGCAAGACTTTAGAGAATGAACAAACAGACGGCACTGACAAGCACGCCTGACCCAATGATGAAGAGGTAAAGCTTAAATCCTGCAAGACGATCAAGTGCTGAGCTACTGGCAGAATCAATATGGACGATCATAAATCATAAAGAAACAATGGCAAAACAAAGAACATTGTAATAAGATATGAAAAGCCTGGAGTTAAAGGAGCGGAGATCAGAAGGGAAACAAACAAGAAACTGAACGTCCAAGGGAAATATCTGGAGGATATGCAAAGATGGAAGAACAGAGGCCAAATGCAAATCTGGGGAACAGTGCTTTCACCAGACGGATGGGAGAAAGGAGTAGTGCACACTATAAGTAAACCATTGAAAATGCACAGAGGATATGCAAACCACTATGGCCGAGACTGGCCAGACTGCTTACAAGGGTCGAAGACAGAGGAGGACCCCTACAGATAGTGCCATTGGAGAATGCCAAACTGTGCTTCAGGAACAAAGGTACAAGAAAAATGGGAGAAAATCAGAACTGTGGACGAATCTTCGATGCCACAGGAATGGCACATGGTACTGCAGTGTTCATGGATCATTATTGGGCATGTGGATCCAAAGCATATATTAGGTTGCCAAAGAATTGGGGAGGTATATGCACATTGGTGAATGTCCATGTTCCAGCATTGGTGATTCCAAAAGGTGACCTGAATATTGACAGTTTCCCGAAAGCAGATGCTCACATGAGGAAGAAGAGAGCTGTGGAACCGATGCGCCAAATGAAGAGAGAGAATTACTTCTCTGCCAAATCAGAAGAAGCCTTTCATGCAATCCCATATGAACACAGGCTGTTCAGCTTGACCTCATCATTGTTCACAACAATCCTGATGCCAAGAGTTCAGATTGGAGTAAATACTAAATGGTTGCAGATAACCAGATGGGAATTACTGCAGCCCATCAACACAACGATAAAGGGATTCAGAGCAATCAAGGAAGAGTTGTGTTATCAAGATAATAATCTCTCAGTGCCAGAAAACTGCGAAAAAGGCCATAGGGATGAAAATAATGATTGACGTCGAGTCAGGAGGGAAGCCCAAAGACCTGACTGATGAAGAAATAAGAGACTTTGTGAAGGCCAGCAGTTATGCACCAGAAGGAACAAAGTTTCGACATCCGAAGAAACATAGAAAATATGTGGGAAAATGGATCTATTGCAATCCAAGTGGAGAATGTCAATTTATGACATGTAACAAAGATGAACACGTAAGAACAGCAGGATGTTTAAAGGGAGTGATAAAAATATGGACTCCAAATGAACATTTCTGCAGATCTAGATGTCCAGATCCAGAGGTTGACGGAGAAGTGAATGCAATGAAAGAAGTAAGAGTGGTTGATGAATCACCCAGGGGGGGGTGAAGAGGAAGTGCCAAGTATCAGCCGCACCCCAGCCACCCCTTCGAAGTGCCAGGAACTTTCGCACCAAAATATGTGACGTATGAAGAACAGATAAACCAGCAGAGAGCCGCAGTTGGGCTCTGCCCAGTGCCTATCGGAAGAACAGCACCTATTGAAGTACCGGCACCTAAGCAAACCTGGACAGCAAGGTACCCACTGAGAAATCCATACCTCCAGACACGACAAAGGGGCGTTTGTCAGAATGGAATACCTGAAGAAGCCAAGAAGATACTAAAAGAAGATGACTGGTGACGTCAAGAGAGATCGGACTGACACACAGAGAGGGTATATGATGACCCAAGAATGCTGATAAAGAGATGAAATGCCATGGATAAATTACATCTTGGGCCTAAGGTGAAACAGGTGATTTCAAGATAAAGAAACGTATGCCATATGCACGATGAAGACATTAAGCCAGTTTAAACGTGTACATATGCAGGGAACCGCAAGAAGCAAAGAAATTGTGAAAGCTTGCTTATGCTTAATAGTAAAATAGATTGCGGCAAGCGCCAACTATACATATCTACCTCAAAAGCACTTTATTGATGAGCGAAAATCCACTACGTACATGAGCAGAATCGAATCGAGGTTACTAAAGGTCTCAAGAGGATAGGGCCTCAGCTAACAATTCAAGAATTAAAGACGGAGAGAAATCCTGCTGAAGGTAACCATGCAAGGAAGCCAAGGTCGTGTCAGACTGGAATAGACTAGCAATGCCTACGATTTAAGAGAAGAATAACAAGAGTCTCCTGTTCAGCAAGGTCGAAATAAGCCGCAGATGGTAAACGACTGACAGAAGTAAATCAAATACCCGAAATTACACGAAGAAGAGGCCTATTTCAAAGTGTCCTAGTCACGGCAAGCCAAAAGGGATGAGACTTTCACACCTACGCATGGAGCCTTATCGTATCCATCCTCCTTAACTTTCTCAGACCAAGAGGCAGACTCAAGGCCAAACTACAAGGCAGTAATTGACACACAGCCACTAAGGTGATGAATGGCTGTAACATAAATTGGAGGGAAGCTGGGGTATAGACTTACGTCATGCACCTGGCCTCATTATTCTGCATGCTGCTAAGCGCAAGTGGAAAAGTATGTGTGGGCTCAGTGCCAACCCAATCATAGTGGACCATGTAATCTAGGGTCCAATAGGACGTTGTACGTTTTGTGACGTTTAAAGTGGACAGTTTGAAGGAAGGGCTTAGTTTCCCCACCTGACATTATTATCCAATCCCCTCTCCTCATTATCATATACAGATATAGTACCTATATTAAAGTTACCTTCCTATAACCAATCGAGTTGCATGCTAGGTTTTTAAGATTACACGTCAATGATGATGAGTTTTTGGTATAAATGATGTTGTTTTTCTGAAATGAGTTGGAGTTGAAGCGAGAAGGAAGATCGACAGTTGCTGATGTTCATTGAACGCCCCATTTTCTGTACTTGTCATTAAACGGACTCCCTTTGCCAAACCATTGAGTTGTCATTATTATTTGATGCAAGAGTATAAGGGCTGTTTGGAGACTATCATTCTTATGGGCCGGCTGGGGTCCATCCAGTTCACAGTGATTCTAGAAGTTTAGAAAGAAAAGGAAGAAGAGAAATAGGACGACAATTAGACAGAGTGGCGGTGTCAAGGGAGGGTTTCTTCAAGAGAGGAATCACCGTAGCAGTCTTCAATTCTTGAGGCACCAGCCCAGACTGGCAGGAGTTATTAATGGTACAAAATGGGTCCCCTGCTAGAGTCTTTTCCTGAAGACAAGAAACCGGAGGCCATGAACATCTTCCATGAGGGTGAATTGCCGTCAGACCGTGCATCCCGGTCTCAGTGAACATTGCAGATACTGGGTTTTGTCAGCTAGGGAATGGAGCGGTTCTACGCAGACAGGGTTGGCTGAAGGCCACAGACTTTAGACATGATGTCCAGTCCAGAGTCGTTGATATGCCCTTTGACGGATCTGCCCTCTTTTGAAAAAAGGTGGATGAGGCCATGCAGTCCATCAAAACGGACACTGAAACTGCTTGCTCCTTGGGCACTGTGAAAAACCAGAGGGTGCTGCACAACCTAGTCCCCGGGAATCCCGTACTCTGGTGGCCAGGGAAAGGCCATCGCTTTTGGATCCTGACCCTGGGGGTGGACAAGCTAGGGAGGATCACAAGATCCCCTGGGTAGGGGATCCTCGGGGAGAGGGGGAGAAGCACCCATTGGTGAGACATAGTATCCCCCTTTTTTCACAACCCATTCAACCCCATCCCTGTTTTTGGGAAACTACAACTCCCATAGTTCCTTCCCACCTTGTCTTGACTAATGTACTGTACCAAGGATGATGAGGAATGATGTCAGAAGGATTACCTCCCCTAGCTTGCATGGGCCCTGTCCATGTAATGAGGCCAGGCAGAGTCAGGCACGTAGCTCTAATAATGTACACTGCCACTTATAAAGACTCCCTGTGAAAATAAAAGGTGGTGCACACAGAAACACTGTGACTGGGTACGAGAAGGAACAGCTCTCTTCCGAGGCTGATGCAAATCGGGCTGTGGGAGTTGCAAGGCCAACGGGCTGATCAACTATTGTGAGTATCGAGAGAAAGCCAGGCAAGATTTCCAAGCTTTCAGGAACCTGCAAGTGTTCTAAAAGCAGAGGCGAGCGAAGGAAAGAAACCTTCAAGGTAGCAGGAAAGAGCCCGCGACAATCACGGGTGAACGGCAGAGTTGAGGAGGAGCAGAGGAGCCATTGGTAACAGCCTTGAGCTGTGAGAAAAAGATGAGACATTCGTTTAACACAACCAGTGAGTTACAGAGGGCAACAAAAGTCCAGTTGATTTTAAAGGGAAAATGGCTGTGATTTGAAAGTTGATGGTTGCATGTGTGCCGATAAAACGCGAATGAAAAGAGCAAATGTTAAAAGAAAAGCATACAAAGTAGCAGAGTGGTCCTGCAAGAGGAAGTCGAACATTCAAAAGTCTCTGTGAAATGTTATGAATTTTAGAAAGATATTACAAGCAGAGATCAAAGGAAAGAAAGTTAAATAAGAGGACAATGAAATATGTGAATTGTGAAATATGCCACGAGGGCCAAAGTAAAATATAAGAACTAAAAGGCCAAGAAGGCAAGTGAAATAGCATAAGAACCACAAGTACCAAGAAGCATTGGTGTTGCAAGAGAAGATGTGAAATATGCGAAGAGGGCAAAAGTAAAATAGAAGAACTATAAGTAGCAGGAAGCATTGGTGAGAAAGAAATACCAGGATGTATTGGTGATGAATAAAAGACAAAAGAAGTATAGAGGCAATGTGGGAAAAGAAATACCCAGAGGTATTACATATGAACTTTTGAACAGGCCAAGAGGGCAGACTAAAGAGAGCGAGAATTAGAAGTACCAAGAAGTATTGTTGTCACAAGATGAGTATGGATTGTGAATTGAATGAATATTGAAAGAGAAGTTGAAGTAGTCATGCAGCGGGGAAGGGAGAACCCCCAGGAAGAACAAGACAGACTCAAGCCCGGCAGAGGGAAGCCTGTGCAGAATTGTGAGAAATTGAGAGCATATGAACGGAGTATTGATGACAAAGCACGTGAAGTCTAAGGAAGTGATTGAACTAGCAGAAATTGAAAGCCTACAATTGAACTGTTGAACTGTACCAGTAACCCAAATTGTGCAGGGCTGATAGAACTGTGCCATCCACCTATCTTTTGTTTATTAAGAAACTCTCTAAAGCCCGTGTGGTTGAACCTGGGGAAAGGAGTTGGTCCTGAAGCCATTCTGACATTTCTTTTTGACACACTATTCCCCTTTTTGTATTCCCTTAACACATTTGTTATCTTGAGAAGGAAGGTAAGATTATTTTTTTTAGTATAGTGCTTTTTATTATTGACCAGATTGCCTTGGACTAATTTGTTATTTAATGGTCGAGATTACTCCCGTTTTAGAGTTAGGACCAGTTAGGAATTCTACCATCCCAAACATATTTGTAAATAAAGGTTTTTGAAACTTGTATCCATTGTGTCTGTCTACTGCTCGATACCATGCCTTCCTCACAGGTACCCTGCAGCAAATGATATATATGATATGATAGGGCATTTGTAAAGGCGCCACTCCTTTTGTTCTGGCAAAGAGTGCTATGGCAGGAATTTGCAGGATAACCAATCAGCACACCAGTCGTCCTCTTATAAGACTCCATACTCATCAGGGGTCCAATACAGAAATGAGTCCCAGTCCTACAGGGGTTCGCAACAGCACCTTTCCAGGGAGGTCCAAGCTCTGTGGCACTGGGCTCTACAGCACACCATGTTTCTCATCCCCCTTCATCTACTGGGGATTCCGAACACTCTGGCGGACTCGCTCAGCAGGGAGGTACGTGGTTGTCCCGAGTCGGAGCTGCACGACGATCAGCTTCACCTGTTGTTTCAGACGGAGAACACTCCAGAAATCTGCAGACCTTTCCCAGCCGCTTCCCCCATCAAGAGAGCCTGGGGGACGCCTTTGTGTTTCCATGGGAGGGGACATTTCTGTATGCATTTCCCCGGATTCCTCTGGTGGCTCGAGTTCTACACACCTTCAGACTGTATCGGTACAAACTGATATTAGTGGCACCTGCGTGGCTGAGACAATTTTGGTACTCCAACCTCCTTGCCCTCTCGTTAGTGGCACTGATCAGGCTGTACCCACACCCATTGCTCCTGTCCAGCAACCAGGGGGCGGTGCTGCACCACGACCCGGCCTCTCTCAATCTGACGGCCTGGCTCCTGTGTTTTTAGAATTTGGGGCTCAGTCCCTTAAGCAATATTGCCAGGAGGTCCTAGTCCGAGCAAGAGCTCTGTCCACCTTGAAGTGCTACAAAAGCAAGTTGAAATGTTTTCAACTCTGCGGCCTGAAATCATTTGGCACAAGACCTGTTGCCTTATCTGTTCTCCCTAGCCCAGTCTGGCTTGATACATTCTTCCATTCAGGTGCACCTGGTGGCAATCTCCAGGTACAACCGCTTCGCAGGGGTGCCATCCCTGTGATCCCATCGGCTGGTGAAGGAGTTCCTGCGTGGGCTGTTCCGATCCTTTCCACCTGTCTGTAGTGCTGCTCCGGCATGGGAGCTAAATGTGCTGCTTGCAAGGCTCATGAGGCCACCCTTCGAGTCTATGCACCAAGCATCCATTAAACACCTTTCCTGGAAAACTGCGTTATTGGTGGTCATCACATCGGTCAGGCGAGTAGGTGAGAGCAAGGCGTTTTCATCAAAACCGCCCTGCTTGACGTTTACCAGGACAAGGCTATTCTGCGTACTAACCCAACCTTTATGCCAAAGGTGCCATCCTCTTTCGTCCTAATCAGCAGGTGGTTCTGCCAATATTTTTTGGCACAGCGATGTCTCCAGCGGTGCGAACCCTGCACACGCTGGATGTCATGCACGCCCTCAAGTACTACTTAATAAGTCTTTCCGTACAACGGATCAGCTGTTTGTTTCATTTGGACCTTTGAGGGCTGGGAAGGCTCTCTCCAAGTCCTCAATTTCACAATTTCGCAACCTGCATCTCTTTCTGCCATCAACAGGCCGGCAGGCCACTTCCCAGCAGGCCCCGGGCACACTCCACCAGAGCAGTGGCTGCAACTACTGCTTTTCTCTCCAGAATCCCACTGCCTGTCATCATCTGTGCAACCACCTGGAGATCGGTGCATACATTCACCAGGGTCTACTGTGTCGACAGAGATTCTGCAGAAGAGTCTAGAGTCAACCAGTCGGTTCTGCAGAACCCTTTTGGGTGAGGTTAGTAGGTCTCCAGTGTTAAGTTATGCTGGGAGCTTGCCTCCGCCCAGGTGTATTGTTATAATACTGCTTTTGTAATCTATTCACCGCATGTGAATCTATGAAGGATACAATGCTGGAGAAGCAATAAGTTACTTACCTGTAACTCCGGTTCTACATTATTGGTATATTTCACTGATTCACATGCAACCCTCCCACCTATCCTGCATGGCTCGTTTTTTGGCTCTTACTGTCACTCTCATGTGCTTGCCAAAATCTGAAGATGGCCGACAGGGGAGGGGCTAAGGGAGGTGTTCCGACTGAAAACTTTCAGTGACAGCCAATAGGAAGTGTAAACTCCTCTGTTACTGAGGATTCCCAGACTGACGACAGGGAATATTCACAGCCTGTAAATCTATGAAAGATACCAATGCTGGAGTATCAGAGTTACAGGTAAGTAACTTATTCCTTTCAAGGTGTTACCAGCAAGCTGGGGTTCCCCACATTGCGTTCACTTTCTGTGCCCTCCCCCCGCCCCCACCCATGTCCCACCAGTTGATTCCACAAGCTGCAGTCTAAATAGTCCAGCAGGTCCCTGTGCAACACTGGAGCCAACGTATGAACAGTATTGTATGTCTTCCTGCTATCTACACCCTGGCTGCCAGATGCTTTAACAACTATATGAATTAGTTGACTATACTAACCTTGGAGAACCAATGTTGCTGATAATGAACCTTTTAATGTCTGCAAAGGTCTCTTTTTGTGTACAATATATACGTTGTAAACCAACGGGAGATTTTGGGCAGGCTAAGTTTGTTATGCATCCTTTTAGTTGCAAAATGTAAACTTCTGGGCTTCAATGGTATCTTGTTGTTACCAGATTCAAGATGAAAAGCCACTGAATACTATTTATTCTGACTTGTAGACCATGCTTCTTTAATAAAACCATAATAGTCTCTTATCTTTTTCGTTTCAGTTCACTGCTCCAAGCATGTCCAGTGTACTAGAGCTGCTAAACACGATTAATGGGATTCTCTTTATTCCACTAAGGTAAGTGTGTGTGATTGTCATATGAACACTTTGGGTTCACAATTTCTGATGCTTTATTATTGCTACCTCTGTTTTCTGATTTTTCTATTACTAAGATAACAAGCATTGGCAATGCCAATAACGTTGGCGTTCACTGCTCCTCTTTGCATTTTGCATTTATAGGCACCAGGGTGCAAGGAGGAGAGTGCAATCTTTCAAAGGAGGATGCCATAAGAGGTGCAGGTGTGCAGTAGAATGAGGAGAGGAATGGAGCAAGGGAGGAAGCCAATGGGAGGTGCCTTCCTGGCTGCCGCTCTTTTGGCCTAAGCCCCGCCCACCTGGTGCCATCCTGGTTGCCGCTCCTTTGGCCTTAGCCTGCCCACTTGGTGCCTTCCTGGTTGCTGCTCTTTTTACCTACTTAAGCAGCCCTCCAGCTTCTTTTCCTTAGCAGGTGCAAGTGGATCTGGGTCACCTGGTCTAAGCCCCGCCCACCTGGTGCCGTCCTGGTTGCCGCTCTTTCGGCCTAAACCCCACACACTTTCTTAGCCCTGCCTCTTCCTTTTGCTCTCAAGTCTTAGGTCAAGGGCGTCTCTTGCCCTGGGTCCTCTTGGTCCGAAGGGCAGACGAAGAAAAGGGCAATTCCTGTTTAGGTCTGTTAGGACCAGGAGGACCCAGGGCCCAAACCCCTGCACAGACAGCAGGTAAGCATGCACCAACATCCCTTGTCCCCACAGGCTATCCCCACCTCTGGCCCCCCTGTGATGTTCCATTGTGCCCCCCTTCTCACATACAGGAGTTACCTGTTTTGCTTGAATTGTCTACCCTTCTTCCCCTCCTCCCTCCAGTGCTCTCCTACATCCTAACTCTGCAGGAGTCTGTCCTGATGCATTCTGGTTTCACCATCAAAGCCTTTTGCCAATGCTTGGATTTGACTTTTATGGACTTCATTGACTCACGGTGCGTCACCCTCTCTCAACTCTCATGCTGGACTTCCCCTGCATCTTCTACTCATGGTGACCCTGAATCATGCTGTTCCCGTTTTCATCTTGAATCCTGGCTTGTATTTGCTGTTCTCTCGCAACATTATGTGTACTACCGACTTCTGCAATTGTATTTGCTATCCCCTCTTGCATATACACTTTTTCACTGCTCACTCTCTGTTCTCTCCTCCTCTCCCTTTCTCCCTTTTCCTATATCCCCCTCCCCTTACTTTCTTCTGTGCACTTACTCTATCAGAATTGTCCTTGAGCAAGTATGATAGCAGCCTTGCTTGTCTCCTCCCCTACTTGTTTTCTCTCCCCTGCCCGCCTCCAGCACTATCTAAAATGTCATCAGGCCTAGTACGTTAGTCGCTTGTTTTGTTCCTCCCCTCCCTTTCTGCAGCCCTCACCCTCACCTTTTATTAATCTCCGGCTCTAACAGAAATGTCGTCAGGCCTAGTACAGTAGTCGCCTGTCTGTTCCATTTCCTTCCCACTCTCCCCCCTCCCTTCCTTATCTATGTTTTCGATCTTGCACTATCTGAAATATCGCCAGGCCGAGTATGATAGTTAATTTCACATTCTTATTGTTCATGGCCTGTAAGAATGTAATTGTATTTTCCCTTGTTTTCCCTTGTTCCCTCCCTTGCCTTGAAGCGCCTTGAAACACATTGTGTATAGGTGCTATATAAATAAACTATCATATATCATGTCAATGATAGAGGCTGCCATCAATGTGTGGGAGCAAGGATAAAGTGGTAAGCTGGGTGGGGGAGTAGACTTGGGTGGTGGTCGGAATACAACGTGTAGGGTGGATGGGGCTAGAGAGAGAGCAGGGTAGGATGCGTGGTGGGGTAAAGAGAGAGGAGTTAGGAGGTGGTGGTAAAGAGAGGAGGGTGTTGTGGCTTGGGATAGAAAGGGGGGGATATAGCGAGTGGATGGGGTAGAGAGGGAGTGGGTGAGAGAGAGGGTGTAGGCTGGGTTGGTGCGGGTATAGAGGAGGTAGGGTGGGTTGGTGCGGGTAGAGAGGGTGAGGGGTGGGTCGGGCTAGAGAGAGAGTTGGATTTGAGTGGGGTGGGGTGGGATAGAGAGAGTGGGGTAGGGTGGTTGGAGGTTGAGAGAGTGGGGCTAGGGTGGTGGGGTAGAGAGGGAGTGGTGGGTGGGGATAGGGTGGGGTTAGAGAGGGAGGGGGGTTAGGTGGGTAGGGGTAGAAAGAATTGGGGGTTGTGTGGGTGGGGCTAGAGAGTGGGGGGTTGGTTGGTTGGTTGGGTGGGGGTAGCGAGAGTGGAGGTAGGGTAGGTGGGTGGCAGTAGAGAAAATGATGGTAGGGTGGGAGGTGTTAGGGTGGGTGGGCGTAGGGTGGGATGGGGCGAGAGTAAGTTGGTGTTGAGTGGGTGGGGTAGAGAGGGCGGGGTTAAGGTGGGTGGGGGTGGTAGAACATTTTGGGGTAGAGTTGGTGGTTGTAGGGTGCGATGGGCCTAGAGAAAGTGGGGGTAGGGTGGCTCTGGGGGTAGGGTGGCTATGTGGGGTAGAGAGAGTGGATAGGGGTAGAGAGAGTTGGAGCTGGATGAGGAGGTTGAGAGAATGGGGTGGGTGAAGGTAGAGTGGGGGTAGGGTGGGTTGGGGTAGAGAGAGTGGGGGGTTGGGTGGCTGAGTTGCAGTAGTTGGTTGGGGCAGGAAACATGAGCAACAGATCAGGATTTGTCAAATGTAGCCCAAACATAACCCAACCAGCGCATGTGATGGGGGGGTGGGGTAGGTGATGGTAGAGAAAATGAGAATGGTGTGGGTAGGGGTAGAGATAGTGGGCATGGGCTGGGTGGTAGTGACAGGCAGCCTCAGGAGGAATACAAAATAATTGCTGTCGAAAGTAGCCCACAAATAACCCAATTGCACACAAAATCCCCCAGAATAGCTAAATAAGGCAAATCACTACACAACTGGGAAATGGAAAGCCCTTACAAAACTGTTGATTGGAGCAAATCTTGTTAGGGAGCTTCTCATTGGGTATTACGGCAGAGGAGTTACATGCCGTGGCATTGCTGGTTGCAATGTCAACCAGATATTCTCAGTTCAGAACCATATATATATATATATATATATATATATATATATATATATATATATATATATATATATAATTTCTGAGGCTTGTGGAATCTGCTTAGATCACATGCTGTGCATAGGCCGACATCTAGTGGAAGCTGCGGAGTATTACAGTTTGTTTATCGAAACTCAAAAATGGGCGTCGACACAGGGTGTGCCAGTAATACTATCCCTAGTGTGACGTCCACTGTACCCATGAACCCTCAGGCGTGTAGGACCCTCAGATTGTTTTTTCCGCCAAACTGGTCGGAAGCATTTCGCGGAGTTCCCTGGCCTTAGCCATACTTTTGCAAAATATTGTTATATTTTCCCCATTCTCCACCCCAATGTCGAGTCACCTAACTTCCACACTCGACACCGGCCCGGAGAAGAAATCGACCGTCGAGAGCTGCATGACGGATTTGGGCCTCGGAAGGCCTCTGGCATCGGCCCTGCAAGTAGGGAGAGTGGAGAGTGGACATACTCTACACTCTTTTGGTATATAGGTACATTCTTATATATTCCTACACTTATCAGCCCGCTGCCACAAGGTGCGTATGGAGGGTACCCCTTTCCAATTCTGCCCCAAGTGCAACCGCAAGTACCCTTGGGTTGACACATGCCACGTGCAATCTCTGCTTGCCGAGGGACCACCCTGAGGCAAACTGCAGAGCGTGTAGTAGGTTTAAACTGAAAACACTTAAGGACTGTTTGATCAAGCGTTGGGCCCACCACGCCAGGCGTCAGGAGGCCATGGCAGCGGAGGGTGCCTTCAGCGATGGCAGCAACGCCGTGCTTTCGGACGGCGAGGGCAACGTGGCGTCAAGAGACAGCCGAGCGCAAGTGCCCGACCTCGGAAGGTCGTCCGGCAAAGCGGCTATGGGGAAGACCCACGGCGACACAAGCGCTACCCACAGCACTTCTACAAAGCACATGAAGTCCAACCGAGACTCGACGCGCACGTCGAGTTCTCGGAAAGAGGCACATAGAGAACGGTCCGAATCGGTGTCCTCTGGGCGTTCTCGATCTAGATCGCCGCATGACTCCAGGCAATCATCCACTGTTGCCAAGAGTGCCTCGCTCCCCAAGGTAACGGAAGTTCGATCGTCGGAAGACGAAGCCGACTTCCATCCCCAGACCGCACTCCAGGTGTCGGCGCCGGCAAACCGCGTAACGGCGGATCCCGAGTCCCTACCTCCACGTTCGAAAGATAGGGACACTACCCCCGAACCTAGACGCCAGCCGTCAGAAGGCTCAGAAGGGGCGAAAAAGCAGGGAAAACACTCTACCACCCACAGGGAGGGGGGAAAACAACAAAGGAAGCAGTCTCAGCCTCCTTCCACACCTCTAAAACTTTCCACTCCATATAAGCAGACAGCAAAGTCCCAGTCTTCTGTTATCCCAAAGACCCCTGCTAAAACTAGTAAGTCTAGTCAGGATAAGGCAGAGAAAGTTCCAGAAAGGGTCATTCCCAGTTCTAGAGAATGGTCTAGTGATCACATAGACAGGGTTATGTCAAGGATGTCATCATTGGCAGATTTTTACACAAAAAACCCTGAACACTTTCTCTCTTATACTCCCAATGGGTCAGCACCCACAGGCTCCAAGGATCCAATACCTCCAAGTAAGAAGTCCCGGTTTGAAGCCCCAACACGGTCTTCAGACCCCTTCTATATACACCCCTACTCTCAATATCAAGGGGATACATCCTTTTGTGAGGTTCCAGATTTGGGCATGTTGGAAGAGCAAACTGGTACGGGCTACTATGGAGATGATGAGGACCAAGAAGAGGAAGAGAAAGACCCTGAAACCTACAGAGTAGATTCCCCGGTAGAGAAAGAACCCCCGGTTACCGACTCCCCTGTCGACAATCAATCTCTCCTGAATGAAGTTCTGTCCCGAGCGGCAGAACACATCCACATTGACACCCAGGGTGCTCAACAAGAGAGGGACTTCGCCGAGGAGTTAGTAGGAGAAAGGAGACCTGTTGCGCAGGCCATCCCTATCCTTAAGTCTATTCAGAGAAAAATAGACCCTTCACTTGTAAATCCCAACCTCACCAGGGCAGTGAACCCAAGTATTGAGAAACTTTTCAGGGCAGCCCAATCAGACCCACTATACATAAGGGGGCATCTGAAGCCAGACTCCCTGGTAGTTAAAAACACCCGTAAGAGGGCGGGAACACCCTTGTCATCGTCCGAAGCTCCTCCCGACAAGGAGAGCAAGAAACTATATGGTTTGGGCAGGAAGGTAGCCTCCATTTCAGCCTACCAGGCAAGGATTGCCAACTCCACCACCCTGTTGGCCAGTTACAACTGCCACCAGTGGGAAGAAGTCGCGGCACTCATAGACTCTGCCCCAGAACCCTTAAAGAGCCAATTGGCACGAGTTTCCGCGGAGGGAAGAGCCGTGTCTGGTTGCATTTTAAAAGCAACCCTTGATGCCGCGGATAACGCCGGCAGATTGATAGCAAAAGGGACTGTTATCAAGAGACACGCTTGGTTACGGCAGTCTGGATTCAAAGCTGAAACCCAAGCATCATTGTTAGAAAAACCGGTGGAGCCGGATCTGTTGTTTGGTAAGGCGGTCGAGGATGCGCTGAACAATGCCAAGGACGAGTATGAGACACTCAAATCCCTAGGCCAACTAACTAATAAACCCCCTAATCAGAGAGGGAATGGCAATTTTCGTCGCCCACGCGGACAAAATTCCCAGAGAGGATCTAACTATTCCCAGGGGCAGGGTACCCCATGGAACAATAACAACCAGCAGTCTGCCCAGGGTTATGGCAGGGGTAATAAAAGAGGATGTGGTAAAGGTAGAGGCAGCCCCACGCCTCCACCAAAACAGTGACGCTCCGTTCAGGGTCCCTTTTCACGCAACCCCGGTAGGGGGACGCATTTCCAACTTCACCCAAGCTTGGGAAGGGATCACATCAGACAGATGGGTGCTGTCCACAGTATCCGCAGGGTACTGCATAGAACTGTTAGAGCGTTCCCGAAACCATCCTCTACGACAAAAAATACATTCTTTGGACCACCCAAAGATCCTCCTCGAGGAGATCGTCAATCTGCTAGCAAAGGACGCAGTAGAACTCGTCCCGGGACACCAGGTAAACAAGGGTATTTATTCAACATACTTCCTTGTGCCAAAAAAAGATTTGACAATGCGCCCAGTATTGGACTTACAGCCTGCAAACAAGTATGTCAAGCCCAAAAAATTTTGCATGACTACTCTCCAAGTGGTAATCCCCCTCCTAAAAAAAAGGGGATTACATGGCAACATTGGACATGAAAGATGCCTATTTTCATATTTCCATGTTCCCAGCGCACAGAATGTACTTGCGCTTCAAGGTGGACAGTTGGCACTACCAGTTCAAGGTACTGCCCTTCGGGATAGCTTTGGCTCCAAGGGTATTCACCAAGGTATTGGCGGTGGCGGCAGCACACCTACGCAGGGAGGCAGTCCCGGTGTACCCTTACCTGGACGACTGGCTCATCACGGGGGAGACGCCAGTAATTTACAGAACAAACATTCAAAGGACAATCGACCTCCTCTTCGAATTGGGCTTCTCAATAAACAAGAAGTCAAGTTTGGTGCCAAGCACCTCCAAACAGTTCCTAGGAGCTATCCTAGACACTCAAGAGGGGTTGACCTTTCCCTCCGAGGAAAGAATTCGGAATATACTACTGCAAATTCCGCATTATCAGGCCGGTCGCCGGATAACAGTACGTAAAGCAATGCGTTTGCTGGGTATGATGGCGTCATGTATTTACCTGGTCCCCCTCGCGCGCCTGCGCATGCGTCCCATGCAGGAATGGTTGGCGAAACCGTGGTCTCAGGCAAGTGGTCAGTGGGATGATCTAGTGGTCATTTCGCCAACACTTGTACAAAGCCTTCACTGGTGGACAAGAGAAAATCTGTCCAAGGGGAAACCCTTTTACGATCCTGAGATACAGGCGGTAGTCACAACCGATGCATGCCTGACAGGGTGGGGAGCTCACCATCTCCACCACACAGCTCAGGGTCTCTGGTCTCACTCAGTGGCCAGGAATCATATCATCCTACTAGAGCTTCTGGCGGTATTCAGAGCGCTTCAAGCGTTCGAGCCCTACCTGCAGAATCTGTCAGTGCAGATCCGGACGGACAGCACTACAGCCATGTTTTACCTGAACAAGCAAGGGGGGACTCGTTCGCCAAATCTGTCCAAGCTTGCCCAGAAAATGTGGATATGGGCACTCAGACGGAACATCTTCCTGTCATCTCAACATGTTCCAGGGGATCTCAAATCTCTGGCGGATGCTTTGAGAAGAGACTCCCTTCCAAAGGAACACGAATGGTGTCTACACAGAGAAATCGTAGAAGATATCTTCCCTCAGTGGGGTTCCCCCACTATAGACCTATTCGTCACAAGCGAAAACAGACAATGCCCAGGATTTGCATCCAGGTTCCCCCAACCAAACACCGAGGGGAACGCCCTGTGTGGATGAACTGGTCAGGGATGTTTGCGTATGCTTTTCCACCAACTCCCCTCATCAGGAAGGTGGTCAACAAGATGAACAGAGAATCGATGACCCTTGTCCTAGTTGCTCCCATGTGGGCCATACAACTGTGGTTCCCACACCTACGCAGTCTAGCAGTGTGCAAACCCATCAGACTCCCAGGCTGGTACAACCTACTGTCCCAGCACCAAGGGCACAAGGTGCATCCTCAACCCAACTCATTGAACCTGGCAGCATGGCTCCTGAGGTCATAGATTTTGGACATCTCAAGTTACCACAGAGATGCATGGAGATCCTAAAAGAATCTAGGAAGCCAAACACAAGGCACTGCTACTTTGACAAATGGAAAAGATTTGTTATCTGGTGCCAAAATAAGCAAATCAACCCGGTTGATTGCACTCCTTCAACAATTGTCACATACATGCTCCACCTACTGGATGCAGAACTGGTTTTTAACTCACTAAAGGTACACCTGGCAGCTCTGTCAGCATACACCACCTACCATAACAAGGTGTATTGGTGGAAAGTACCAGTAGTTAAAGCCTTCATGGAAGGAGTAAAGAGACTTCACCCTCCTATTTCAAACCCACCACCAGGATGGGATCTTAATGTGGTGCTATCT
Organism: Ambystoma mexicanum; assembly: GCF_040938575.1. Classification (NCBI taxonomy): domain Eukaryota; kingdom Metazoa; phylum Chordata; class Amphibia; order Caudata; family Ambystomatidae; genus Ambystoma; species Ambystoma mexicanum. The sequence continues at coordinate 516,778,010 of NC_090931.1, forward strand.
AAGCTCATGGGCCCCCCCTTTTGAGCCCATGCATAAAAGCAGTCTCAAACACCTGACTTATAAAACAGCCTTCTTAGTAGCAATTACATATATAAGAAGGGTCAGTGAAATTCAGGCTCTGTCAGTGCAAGATCCTTTCTTTACAGTTCATAAAGATAAACTGGTTTTACGCATACACCCTAGGTTCTCACCTAAGTTTATTTCTAAATTCCACGTGAACCATTCCATCGAGCTTCCGGCTTTCTTCCAAGACCCACAGAGCTCGGCTGAGGTGAAACTACACACCCTAGATGTGCGTAGGGCGGTCCTCTACTATGTAAACAAGACCAGACCGCTAAGGAAAACAGACCAACTGTTTGTCTCTGTAGCTACAGGCAGAGAGGGGGATCGCGTCTCTAATGGTGCCATCTCTAAGTGGATTATTAACTGTATCCAGCTGTGTTACTCCCTTTCTGAAAAAACTCTGCCTTTCACGCCAAGAGCCCACTCTACAAGAGGCATTGGGGCCATTCTGGTTTTCATTGCAAATGTACCCCTTGACACCATTTGCAAAGCAGCTACTTGGAGCTCTATTCACACTTTTACTCAGCACTACTGCATTGACACCCATTCCAAGACAGATACCCAAGTGGGACAAGCGGTTCTAACACATTTATTTGCTCATGACCCTTCTCACATCCCACCTCCTTCTTCAGATACTGCTTGCTAATCTATGCACAGCATGTGATCTAAGCTGATTCCACTGATTTTTGTATCTGCTTAGATTCACATGCGACCCACCCTTCCTCCCCTCTGAGAGACGGCGCATGGATGCTTGTAGTCTTACCTTTCTTTCTATCTGCTTGGATTATCTGTACTCACGCTACTCATCATGCTACCTCATGTCAGAAAAAATACAATCTGAGGGTCCTACACGCGTGAGGGATCATGGGTACAGTGGACGTCGCACTAGGGATAGTATTACTGGCACTCCCTGTGTCGACGCCCATTTTTGAGTTTCGAAAAACAAACTGTAACACTACGCAGCTTTCACTAGATGTTGGCCTATGCACAGCATGTGAATCTAAGCAGATACAAGCATCAGAAATACGATTACGGGGAGTAATGTATCATATATATATATATATATATATATATATGTGTATATATATATCTTTTTCTCTCTTTTTCTTTCTCTTTCTTTGTTTCTCTCTCTTTTGTAACAATACGTTCGTCAATTTTGGGGCTTCTGCCACAAACATTCACCAAATGCAATTACCAGATAAGCGAAAAATGTATACAAATAAGTGATGTGTTGCATTGGTTTTTCTCTTGGCATGTGCAGGTACAGAATGTTACATGACTGCTGCGTCAGTTCAGAGCAAAGCTCCCTTAGGATTTGCTGCCTCATAGGATCCAGGACCTTTCGTCCTTAGTTGGGAAAGTGCAGTCATATCACATTGAGTATGTAAGTCCCTTACAGACACTACAGTACAGTACCATCTCAGATGGATATAATGTGTGTTGGCATATACTTTCTTACTTTGAGGGTAGGAATAGAAACAGCAGCCTGAAAAGCCCTAGATAAGACATAAAACTGGCAAAACCTGTTGAGGCACTGCACTATGAATGCCTTCTTGTCCAAGCAGACCACCAAACCTTATCCTCTATTTCCCATGGGATGAAGCACAAAGAGACATAGCATTAGTTTGATTCTGAAGAGCACATTGTGTTTGCACTTAATTTATCTGGCGCTGTTGGAGCAGGCTGCGGTGGAGTCAGATGAACCGCTATGACAATAACCAGGGTTGTAAAAAATAAATCAAGGCCCCCAAGACCTCCCTTAAATCATTTAAAAACTCAGTTGTACTGAGAATCTCAGAATAAGTCTGTGTTCTCTGGGAATCTCGGAATAAGTCTGTGTTCTCTGTGATTTGACACACCTTCATTTTTGTAGAATATCAGAAAAGAAAGGGCAAATTTGGTGGGAAAGAAACAGAGGGGTATTTCTGTTCTATTTGTGAGATGACAAAATCAGTAATCGCCATGTATAGGATCTAGCTCCGTATTGATGCACAAAAACAAGGGTGCCTTGGGCTTATTTCTGCTTTCGCCCTGCTTGCAGCACTGTATTCCTGAACTCTGCCTCCTTTTAACGTTTTGCTTTGCCTCTTATGCTTTCAAACAATGAAGTGTGGATATTGGCTAAGAGGCCAGCAATAGAGCAGTGCCGTGAGTGCACATATCCATGCGTGACACAACATAACATCTGGAAACCCATCAGTAGTGGGTTTTCAGCCTGATCTTCATATTCCATTAAGGCACAAATCTAATTTTGATCTACAGTAGACCAGACCCTTCTTCACTCCTTCCTTCCAAGGTGGAATATTAGCCCAATTGTATGTGTATTTCTGTGAATGACACTACTTTGTCAAACCCATAAGGGCTCATGCTGCAGCTTCTGTTACAGGTATAACTATTTGTACCTGCTGCAGAATTATTATTCCATTGGGCTAGACGAAAGTTACTGTGTTTATTTATTCATGGCAGCAGATGAAAAACACAAGCCATGTTGTAACTCTGATAACTGGCAAAGCACATTTTTTTGCAGCAGAATTGGATATAGTGGGCTCAGGATTTATCAAACCCTTGTTACACATTGCCAATATAACACCCATTGTACGCAAAGCAGTTACTTTTGGCATCTTGGAGTGAAGGCTTGGCAGAGATGAAGAATGTTATAGAGACGTTAATGGTGATGTATTTCTGTTTCATTTCTATCTGTCTTTTATTGTGATAATCTTTAATTGTGATAATAAAGAGAGCTGAGACAGGTCTATTTCAAACTTTACATGAAGTGTGAATGAATTCTTTGCGTTCCAAGACCAAGCACATTACGTTCCAAGACCAAGGCTGGAAAGCAGACAGGAACCCTTTAAGTTAAAAAGATATCTTTAAATTACTGAGAAAATAGTTAGGCAAAACACTGTACGGGCCACTGGATTTCTGTAGAATGAAGCCACCCAACCCCGAAAATTAACCCCAAAACCATACCTTTCCAAGAGGGCCCACATAAGCCCCCATAAACCCCTTATGAACCCTATTAAAGGACTTTTCTGAGTCTAAAGAAAGCAGGCACGCTGGCGTCTCTGTACGCTGGGCCATGTACACCAATCCAGAGTCTTCCTAAGGTTATAAGAGCCCTGGCAGCTTTGAATAAAACCTACTAGAGAAGGGAGGACCCCAGCCAACCTATTCCCCAAAATGTTCACATCGAAATTAAGAAGGGATATAGGCTGATATGGCCCACAACGTGTACTATCCTTCCCCTCCTTGGGAATTACAGTAATGATGGCCGCAAACATTGTGTCTGGCAAAGAGCCGCCCGCAGGATGTTATTAAAAAGTCTAATCATGACCAGCGTCAATGTGGAGCAGAACCTCTTATAAAATCGTACCGATAACCCATCATCACCCGGAGCTTTAGCACTCTTCATAGACCTGATTGTGTTAATCACAACTTCACCTGCAATCGGGGCTTCAAGACTAGCATATCAGCAGACAGCCGTGTGATCTCAAGAGCACCCAAATAAGCCTCAAATTTCTACTGTCACAATCAGGCCGGCAAAGGGCATCATAAAACTGCTATAGATCTCCACAATATCCGTATCTTCATACTTCATATCCAACAACAGCGTACAATTCGCACCAACACTTATAGTGTTCGTTGTACCCCTCACCACCAGGCCAGTATCCCATCAGCTGTTTCCCCTATTTGATCATTTTTTTGTTTAAGAAACTTAAGCTTCCACTCCGTCTCATGTACCAAAAGGGTCTTCAACTCAGCTTTAAGAAGATGAAGTTCACTTAGTCTTCCTGGATTAACATAATCGCTCCCCTGACCTCCTAGCTGTAATTTACCCATCTTGTCCATAATCCCTTGCTTTTCCTCTCTTTCTTATATAATGTGGCTATTCATATCAAGTCACCTTGTACGGTTGCCTTAAATACGTCCCATTGTGTAGACAAATTAACCGTCCCATTATCATTGAAGTCGAAATATTCCTTGATTGTATTGCATTGTAGTAGTCATTTACATAGCGCCATTTTAGTGCATGGCTTATTTCTAACACTTTTCTAGACAAGCATCCATCCGGGTTCATCAAAGGAGTAGGAAACTTACTAAATCGGACTATTCTTCCTGCAATTAAAAAAAAAGCCTTGATGTCCAAACAACCTGCCTTTTTAGCCCTGATCGATTTTAAACAAGCCTTTGACTCTGTGTCAGGAGAACTTTTATGGGAGAAACGTTTTAATGCCAGTTGCCTTACACACATTTTTTATCTGATCAGACAATTTTAATCCTCTACTTCAATCAAAGTGAAGCTTACAAATGATGGCCTATTATCCAAAGCAATACCAACCAGTGTGGGGCTGAAACTAGGATGCATTCTGGCCTCCATTTTATTTAATGTTTATATTAACGATATAAACAAGGCCTTTGACTCGGTCCAATCATTCTCTCCAAAACTTGGCACAACTGAGATATCATGGCTCTTATATGCCAACTATCTCGTCATCTTAGATAGGACCCAGATCAGGCTTCAAAGAAAACTTGCTGCACTTGACAAATATGCTCAGGCCAATCCTCTGATGATCACCAGTAACCAAAAATCGAAAACTTTAATCTTTCACCAGCAAAACTGGCTATACATTTAAGTGGTCACTTGCCAAGACTTCATTGGCAGAGCTTACCCAGTACAAATATCTTGGCACAAACCTCAATAGACAAGTTTCTGATATACTGTACAAAGTAGAACTCAAATCCAGAATGAAACTTCTTGCCATTCAAGGAAAAGCCATACAAATTAAATATGGCACATTTTCTTATAGTCCATCAATGCTCTTCTATAAACACAAAGTGATTCCAGTCCTCACATATGGTGCCCAAACTAAGCTCCCCGCCATTAATCCCAAATGGTACGTGCTAGAAGTGGCATATTGGAAAAAAATACTATCTCTACCTTTGAGCATGCCAATAGCCAACATTGGATATGAATTAGGGCTAACATCCATATCAGCAATTGTTGCATGGCAAACCTTGGCTTCATATAGAAAATGCCTAACCATATCACCTTCTAACAATACCCTTCTCCCGACCTTAAAATCGCCCCTTGAATCCATATCCAATGGTCCCCACCAGATTTTGAAGACTCACTGCATGTAAATACTCAATGAGGCTGACATTACCATGCACCTACTGAAATATTTCCCTGACAAAGCAAAAACAAAGCTCTGGCTTTGGGACTGGTGATTAACATGGGAAGCTTGTAATACGTATGTCTTGTAATACGTATGTCGCGTTTCAACTCAGAGCGTTTCTCTTAAAACCACTCCATCAAATACAATGTATCTTACTAAGTTCCCAGTTCCAAAGTATACTAGTGCAAACTTACGGCTGCGCCTGAACCTATGGCTGACTAAGATCAGAACAGCAACCAGACACGACGTGCAGATTTTGCAAGATACCTGAATATCATGAATCATTCCAGCACCTAATAAACGAGTGCTCCTCACTCGCAGAACTAAGGAAAGAATCTTATTTTAAACACTTTAAAGAATTTAAATTACGAACAAAAACACAAATGTGGACACACATATTTATTACAACTAAAGTATCAATGAATATAGCAACAGTAAAATTCCTTCTTGCCCTAAACTTATCAGAAGATCACGATTTTAAGTGAACTCTTTTAGATATTTAGTACTGTTTTTATACTAAAGAATCTACTTTTATGATATCACGTCTAATAGAACTGGCGACATTAGTCATTTTTTCTTTTATGTGAATAACTTATCTTTTATCTTATTTTATTAATCTTAACAACTCTCCCGAACATCTTATCAATTGAGTGAGACTATAATGTCACTAACCACCATAACACGTGAATTTTACTTTAAATGATTAGCTAATTTATTAATCGCTTGATACTGATTGTAACCAGTTTATTTTATTATTGTGATCCAATTTCTAATATAATATGTATTCTACTGAAAAAAGTTGAATTTCAACTAAAACAATATTCAATAAAAATTAAATAAAAGAATTAAGGAACAAAGACTGTGTGTTACAACTGTTGAGAAAACCCAGGGAGAGGCCAGGTGCAGCGTGGTACGGCGCCACAGGGGCGCTCATTCAAAATACTCTGACTGGTCCCCTTTTCGTTGAAATTACCAATACCAGAAGGGCCTAGGAGGACCGCCGTAAGAGGTCAAAGTGGTCATACAAGGGACAAGTGAAAAGCCCTTGTACAGTCGAAAGTCTTTGACCCATTGTGAATACCAAGTGAACTGTTTTTGTGACAAGAATGAAACCGGCTGAGGGATGTCCACAGTGGAAGATTGTTTAAAAAGACATTGAGACTCGTGATAACAACAAGTGAAATATTCTGAGAAAAGGCCGTAGTGAACCCGACGGAGCAAGGCTAACATTAGAGAAGGATTTGAGCCCGGAAGAAGTGGATACCAGGGTGAAGAGTCATCACCCAACGTACATACATAAAGGAACTTTGATTTTTTATTTTGGGTACATTAGGCCCTCAGTGGCAAGAGACTTTTGCGGAAAGATACTTAACCACCGAAGGTCCTGATAACGCTGAAAGGAACTGCAGCCTCGTGCTGAAGAAGCCCAGGGGTGTGCTGTGCTCAAGAGTCCAACCTAGTCCCCTGCTAAAAACGTGTGGAAGGGAGAACCTGCCTATAACATCCTGACTTATTTGTTAACACGTCTTTCTTTTCTTGTGAACACTATCCCACACTCTTTTGCAACTTAGTGGTGAGGATTGGCAATATTATTATTTTTTTAGTATAGGCCCTTTTATTTGACAAGGCGCCTTATTATCATTTGATGGTCGTAGCTTGCTCCCATCTTAGATTTATGTTTAGATTAAGTGTTTTTCTCACCCATTTATTCAGTTTAATAAACACCCTTGAACTGTGATCACTTGTGTCTGTCTTTACTGTTGCCACCATGAGTTCCTTACAGGGTGGAGCTCTTTCATTCGTCAACCGATGACGAGTTGATAAAGAAGCAAATCTCCACTCAAACCGCCAAGTCCTTGGCCATCCTGACAAAGCCAGGGCAGAAGTCCTTCCCGCAGTCTCAGGGCAGGACTGAATTCAAAACCTGCGCTTTCACCGGGTTCCGGGACCGAGGTACACAGAGGCCTCACAGGTCACCCAGCGACAACATGAGGAAACAACAGAGGACTTTGCATGGGTATTAGGCAGAATTATATGCAGTACCCTTTGTGAAAACCACACACAATTAAGACTACAAGGGCCAGTACAAATTCACCTTTGGTACAAGCCTGTACTGCACAGTAAAAGTGGTAGCAATGGCTGAGCAGCCAGACTTATCTCAAGGGTAAGTGAGCAGAATCAAATAGGTACACAAAGGACAGCAATTACTATGATTCAGGCAAACACTGACTCAAGGTTTTCAAGTAAAATAATATACATTTATTTTACTCTTCAGTTGTATAACATTTCACATAAGCAGTTTAAAAATCACACTCTTAATACACCACACAACTCCCAATCGGTTTCAGACAAGTTAAGCTCACAAAATGAAGTGGGAGCAAAATGGCACTCCAGCCATTTAAAAGGGAGGGAAAGACAAAGTTAATAAAAATTGAACCACACCAACAGGTAAGTACTCGGGGCAATTGAGCAAGAGGAACTACAATGATAGAATCAGTGAAAAAAGGCTTAGGGCCAAAGTCAATAGGACAAAAGTCTTTTGCTCAAGATCACACGGTTCAGGGTAGTTTGCGGTAAAGTTCGTGCCACGGATTCCGGTCAAGGTTGGTTGGCAGAAAAGTTAGTTCAAAGAGAAGAACAAGCCCTCGGATTGGAGAAATATTTCAAACACTTTCACCGTGGCTAAACGAACAACCGGATTTGCATAGTACATTAAAATGGAGAGGGAGCTGTAGCTGAGGCAGACGTTTCTGGTAGTTTCTGCAGGCTCACTGTTCCTGAAGCGACTGTCAGACTGATCAGAAGTAGGAAGACTGGAGGGTCCTGCACTATCCAGGGAAGAAACCAGCAGCAGAGCAAAGCAACATATAAAAGGTGCGCTCCTTAAAACCCAAGCAGGGTCCGACCTTCCTGGCTATCCGGCCCACTGTAGCTCTGTACAGCGAATTCGACCAGAGGAGGGGTCCTGGCTTGCAGTTTGGGTTAACTGGTTGGTCCCACCAGCTCAAGGGAAGAAGTTTCCTGGAGGATCTTCTCTGTCATCGGATTCTGAAGATTCAGACCTGCAGCAGGGCTTCATCGGGCGGTTCAGTCGTAAGGGCCCTCTTCCATCAGCTTCTCGTTAGTTCTTTCGTTCCAGTGGAGACTCTGCTCTTCCAGTCCCAGAGACCTGTTTTTTATGCAGTTTTCCCCCATTCATACAGCCTGGCTGTCAATCACACAGCAGGGTGGCTGCCTGGCAAGGACAGTCATCCAGCCAATCAAAAAGGAGTGCGACTTGGGTTACCAAGGGAACCCATGGCAGGGGTCCTAAAACCCCTCCCTCACATCCTGTCTACCCAAACTTTCAGGCGCCTAAAGGAGGACTTCTGTGCAGAAGCCCGCAAAAAGACGACGACGCTAAAACACGAGAAAGACTTTTATGAAAAGAAATGACAAACCCAGCCAGAACTGTAATAAAATATATATGGTCAAGCGGGTTTATGTTTGAGGCTAATGTAATAGCCTAAAACAATACCATGGTTATTTAAGATAACCGCGATATAAAAAATAGGGTAGATACCACTGCCACCAGCAGAGTCTTGATGTAAAGGGAGCGAAACAATGCTCCAAGAGACACAGACAAAAAGTGGTAAGAATTTAACCCTTTCCAATACTCCATGTAAGATGTGGTGTACTGGGTCTGTGGTTTAAAGTGACTATTATAAAGTTAATGGCAACTTTATCTTTTCTGGGGGACAGTAGTCCGACCCAGAAAATGGAGTCAGTGGGAAGTCTAAAAGACAACCCTGTGTCACTGCACTGAAGGTGCTGTGTAACACACTTGAAAAATATGGTGCCATGGAGTAGGTGAGGCTCCAGTGCCCAAGATCACACAAAAAAGTAGAAATACACATAGCAAAACACATGTAAGAGTGGGAAAAAGGCTCACACTCTTACTAGGTGAAAAAAATAAACCCTAGAAATCCAGCAAAGCTGCTGGGGCACTCAGTAGGTAAGGGAAATTAGCCATTTATGAGAATTCTCCCAAACAATGGGTTTTACTTTTTTCGCTCCCCCTCCTCTGCCCCCACCTCAGATGCCAAGAAACAGTGACGTCAATGTCGGGGAACACAGCTCTCCAGTGCGGGGCCGACTGGCTCTGTTGCAGGACAGCTGGAAGCGTCTTTTCAAGAACCTATCCATAGTCTCAACAAGCTTCAGTCTTCCTCTTCCTTTTCCTCTACCATCCTCTCCTCCCCTTCGTCAGATTGGGTTGATGGCTTTTTTGCGGGAGGTCCCTTCGCTCTTAGAGATGCAGGCGGTAGAACTGGATCCTCAGACAGTGGCTCCGGATTCTTATCCAGGAGTTTTACGGTACACAAGAACAACCAGGCTGGCCTGAGGGTTGCCCTGCACCTGTCATTTCTGAATCTGTCTTTACCGCTAGAACGCTTCAAGAGGATTACTCCCGCACACATAGCAAAGTCTCTGTAGGGTACTGTATGTGTTCTCTTGACCTCAAGGCTGCGTACCTGCATGTCCCCATCTACCAGCCGCATCAGAGGTTTCTGCGGTTAACGATTGTGTCCTACCACTTTCGGTACAAGGTGCTGCCTTTCGGCCTGAACTCGGCCCCTTGTGTCTTCACAAAGCTGATTAACGCAGTAGCGGGTCTCCTTCACTTGGGCCATCACCTTTACCCTTATCTGGATGACTGGCTGGTCAGGGTGAACTCACCCAAGGGGTGTGTTACACTCCTTCCAGAGATTGGAGGATATTCTCCATCTGCTGGTGTTCTCCCTCAACCAGAGGAAGTCACAGCTGTGCCCTCCTAGGATCTGATTTTCCTAGGGGTGCGTTGGAACACACCCGTTCAACAGGTTTTCACCATTTCCAAGAGGCTCCTCTCCCTTCACAAGGCGAAAGGGCACCTTCTGGCCTACTCAGCCACCTCAGCATGGTGGTCCCAGTACCTTCTGGGGCTGATGGCCTCCTGCATGCTCACTGTTAAGCATGTCGGCCTCAAAATGAGGCGCCTGGGGCCTGGCGACTAACTGGTATCTGGAGATGGGGTCTCAATCGGACAGGATCCCAATACCGCTGCTCCTCCGGCCCAATCTTCACTGGTGGTTGATGAATGGCAACGTAGCAATGGGCGCCCCTTCACCCGACTGCAGCCTACTCTGGTGGTGACGACAGACTCCTTTTTTTCAGGCTGGGGGCAACTCTGGAGGGCTACGCCATTTGTGGCGCATGGTCCAGGGCCGATGCGTCCTGCATATCCGTCTGCTCAAGCTATCCGTCTGCTCAAGCTCAGGGCATTGGGTCTGGCCCCCAAGGCGTTTCTGCCCCATATCAGGTACAGGTCTGTTCTGGTCAGGACGGACAACTATACTACGATCAATGTTTTACTTGAACAAGCAGGGTGGCACCCGTTCCCCCCTCCCTCCTTTGCATGGTGATCTGGGAATGGCCCCTGACGGGGGGGGGGTTTGAATTTCAGCAGTCTACCTCCCGGGTACAGCAGTGCTGAAGCCGACTAGCTAAGCCGCTTGGGTTTCAACACCTACAAGTGGAAATTGCACACCAACTCCATGTTGGTGGGGGTTTGCGGACCTGGAGTTGTTCGTATCTCCTCTAAATGCAAGTGTCCCCAGTTTGCTTCATGGGCAGAAAGGGGTCGGGGGCTCTGGGAGACGCTTTCCAGATCTGTTGGCACGGCCGCAGGAGTTGTGTGCCCACCCCCACATCCCCCACCCCCTCTGCTCCAGCTGACGCTCTGCAAGTTCTGGGCTGCAGCCTCATCCTAATTGCCCCCTACTGGCCTTGCAGAGCCTGGTATTTGGATCTGCTGCAGTTGTACTCCCAGGAACCGTCCACCTTCCGATCCCCAACAGGGGCTTCCTGACGCAGCAGGGAGGGGCGGGCACTATAACATCTAGACACGGCCAGGCTGGTGCTGGCGGCCTGGTTCCTGACCAGCTAAGGATACAGAATGCTCCATTTTCAGATGACAACTGTGACATCATTCAACAGGCCAGGAGGCCCTCTACTCGGTCCCAGTGTAAGAGCAAATGGACCAGCTTGTGTCAAAGGTGTAGAGCCCATCACCTGTCCTCTGGATGACGTACTAACTTTTTCATCGCACCTGGCGTGTTCTGGGGTGCAGGTTGGATACCTGCCGCACTTATTTGGCAGCTATTGGGGCTTACAAGAATTTCCCTGAGCATGTGTTCTCAGCAGCTAACCTCAGTGGTAAAGGCCCACCTGAAGGGGTTGTCTAGGCTTTTCCCTCCGGTGCATAGACTGCATCTAGTCTGGGGCCTAAATGGGGTTCTTGTTCCGTTGCAGCGCAAACCTTTCAAGCCAATGCCCTCTGTGGGCATCTGGGTGGTTACGCGAAAGACAGTTTTGCTTGTTGCTATCACCTTGGCACGCACGGTCAGCGAGCTGCAGACGTTGTCTTTGTGCGAGCCCTTCACCACATTTCACAACAACAAGGTCATCTTGCGCACTCACCCAACTTCTTGCCCAAAGTGGTCTCTCTGTCTCGTCTGAATTAAGAGATGCCTGCCGGTGTTCTTCCCGTCCCAGTCAGAAGCAGGGAGGCCCCTACATTTCTTGGACCTCAAGAGGGTCCTCAGGTTTGACCTCTCTCGGACGAAATCCTCCAGGAAGTCAGAGGCATTGTTTGTCATGTTTGATGGCGCCTCTACCAGCTCTCAGGCTTCTAAGATGTTTATCGCCCGTTGGATGGTTCAGGCCATTTCAGAGGCTTACACGGCCATGGGCAAGCCGGTCCCAGATCGGATTCATGCCCATGCGGTTAGGGCTAAGGCCACAGCAGTCGTGTTTCAGAGACATACTTCGAGGGGATTGGGTCCTCCGACGTATTCCATATCTATGACATGTAATCACCACAGATGTGCTGCTTCGGAAACTTTTTTCGGCGTCTGCGTTCTGCGTCGATGACGTCGATGCGCCGTCGTCGAGGGCCTCCTCCGACGTCCGACGTTATCCGATGTGATAAGTAGGACGCACGACACCCGTAGCCTCAGTTCCGTTTTTTCCGCGAACGTGTTGCTTCGTGAATCTCGGTTAACGCCTTGACTCTTTGGAGTTCTGTTCTTCCCGGTTCTTCGAACCTGTTCGTTTTGTGAAAATCCTTCGTGTGAAGATGTCTTCTACTTCGTCTTCGACCCTGCGTCCGGGTTTCAAGAAGTGCGGGGAGTGTGGGTCCAAGATGTCGGTGACGGACTCGCACGACGCCTGCCTCTGGTGCCTCGGGGAGGCCCACGACACGGATGACTGTATCGACTGCCAGTCGCTCACGTCCAAAGCCTTACCCGAACGTAAGAAGAAGTTGTCGGTAGGTCGGGTGTCCAAGCCCAGGGAGTCGAAGTCTGCGGGGCTTTCGACGGATGATTCGAGGGGTGACTCTCCGCGTCATCGTCGGAAGTCTCGTGGGTCTCCTTCTAGGAGTCGGTCTCGCCACTCCTCAGCCTCTTCGAGGCATTCTCGGAAGCGCCGACACCGGTCGTCTTCCAGGTCCTCTTCGGAGGACTCTGCCCGGCATGTCGCTTACCCCACCAGCCGTGCGACGCCGAAGGAATGGGCTTCCTTCGGGAAGAAAATGCTGGCGATTCTTGAGTCGCAGGGTACTAAGCCGTCCGCGCCCCCGAGTGGGGTCGGTCATGGAAGGTCGAGAGACACCGCTCGCAAGAGTGGTCGGCACGAGTCACGGGAGAGGTCCCGTTCGGACAAGGAGACTCGTTCTCGGTCCTCGACGCGTTCGAGACCGCATGCACCTGTGAGGTCTTCGAGGAAGACATCGACGTCTGAGGTGTCGAGGGCGTCGACAGGCTTTCTCGAGGCTCCGGCTCCGAGGAAGTCGTCGAAGCCGTCGACGCAGGGACACGCTCGGGGCTCCGGCTTCGAGGGCTGTGTTGATGCCGCCGATGCTGGAGGCGCTGCATCTGACGTTGACGCCGAATTCCTCGACGCCGATCCTCTCGGTGCCGATGCCGGTTCTCTCGACGCCGGCGCCGATTCGCTCGACGCCATCGACGCCTTTCGTGTCGGAGGTACCCCGTGGCACGGGAGAACCCCCTAGGAAGGCTCTGGTTAAGAGCAAGCACTCTCGGGTGCCTTCTTTTCGCCACCTGGACTATATTTCAGAGGCGGATGAGGATTCTGATGGCCTGGTTCCTAGTCAGGTTCCAGATGAAATTGTCTCGGGCCATAGTCAGTTTGACGATTTGAGACAGTCACTGCATGATGCCAGTGGACTGGACACCTCTCCGGAGGTGGAGTTTTGTAGGCCTGAGCCTGGCTCTCATGCCGATTCCTCGCACCGGCGCCTTATGGCTAGGGTTTCTGAGTACTTGGGATGGTCTGCTCCCCCAGGGGAGTTTGTGCAGGATGATCTGACGGACATCCTTGATGTTGGTCCCCCAACTGATCCGGTACTGCCGTTCCATATGGCTTTACAGAGAAGGGTGGCGGCGGCTTGGACTGCTCTGGAGAGTCTCCCGGCGGTGGGCAGATCCTTGTCGCAAAAATACCATCCAGCCAGTAGCGACCCCTGCTACTTGACCAGGCACCCCACTCCGGAGAGTTTGGTGGTGCAGGCCGCCACGGCCCCGGCAAAGCAAGCGTTGTACCCTACCATCCCTCCTGATAGGGACGACAAACGTTTTGATGGCTGGGCGAAGAAAGTGTTTTCTTCTGGTGGTATGGCGCTTCAGGCGGCCAACTCCATTTGTGCCTTGTCTCGTTTCACACACACTCTGTGGAACTGTGTTGCATTAGCGGCTGAACATATTCCCGAAGGGGACGAACGGGATGGTTTCCTTGCTATGGTCCAGGATGGTAAGGATGCCATGTGTGAGTCAGTTCAGTCGGGTTTGGATTTAGCTGAATGCGTCAGTAGGTCCATGGCGGCGAGCACCGTAATACGCAGGTTTGCCTGGTTGCGGAAGTCGGGGTTTGCTCCTGATGTGCAGTCCCGGCTCCTCAACATGCCCTTTGACGGTGAACACCTTTTTGGCAGCAAGGCTGACGAGAGCCTTGAGAGGTTGCAGACCTCAAAAGCTGCAGCAAAGTCGTTGGGCGCTGAAGTTCGCCAACCTCCGCCTTTTCGTCCTAGGGGACAGCAGTGGAGGGGTGGTTCCTTTCGCTATTACTCCTTCAGTAAAGCGAGAGGAGCTGGCAGTCAAAGAGGCCAACGCAGGGGTTCCAGAGGTGGACGACAGGGTACCCGTGGTGCCAAGGCCGCTCGGGCAGTTGCCTCTTTTCCCTCAGGTAACGCCGCAGCCGCTCCCATTCAGTCATGAGGCCATGTCCCATGGTTCGCCGGTTGGGGGAAGGCTGGCGCAGCATCTTGTAGAGTGGCAAGCCATTACTTCAGATGTGTGGGTTCTGGAAATCATAACCCCCTGCTACTGTCTTCCCTTTCGGCACAGGCCTCGCGACAATCCACCGGGGAACCTCTCTTTGCAGAGTCCGGATCCGCTCCTTGCGCAGGAAATTCAACCCCTGCTGGAGAAAGGCGCCATAGAACTGGTGCCTGTAGCAGAGAGGAACAAGGGATGGTATTCCCCTTATTTTTTTATTTCGAAGAAAGACTGGGGATTGAGACCCATCATGGACTTGCGCGGTTTGAACAAACTCCTCAGGAAGGACAAGTTCAAGATGGTTACGCTCTCTCAAGTCCTCCAGGCCCTTCAGCTTCAGGACTGGTTGGTGTCACTCGACCTCAAGGATGCTTACTTCCATGTGCCGATCCATCCCAAGCACAAGAAGTACCTGAGGTTCGCAGTCGGCGACTCGCACTTTCAGTTTCGGGTCCTGCCGTTCGGATTGACCTCCGCCCCAAGGGTTTTCACCAAGCTCATGGTGGTGGTGGCAGCGCATCTCAGGCAAGGGGGGATTCACGTCTACCCCTACCTGGACGATTGGTTGATCAGGGGGAGCTCTCCCGATCTCCCGAGCAAGTCCTGGATCATCTGTCCGTCACCTGCCACTCCCTTCACAGGCTGGGCTTCTCCCTCAATTTAAAGAAGTCCCATTTGACGCCATCACAGCGGCTCCAGTACATCGGAGCAGTGCTCGACGCTTCCTGGGGCAGTGTTTTCCTCCCCAGGTGAGGGCTCTTCACATTCAGCAGATGGTGCACAAGTTTCAGCATGCCCAGACGCTCCCAGCGTTCGAGTTCTTGAGGTTGCTCGGCCTCATGGCATCCTGCATTCTTCTGGTGCCAGAGGCTCGCCTGCGGATGAGATCTTTGCAGTGGGCGCTCAAGACGCAATGGTCGCAGTCCTCCGGCAGGATGTCGGACCCGGTTCAGGTGCCACCCTCGGTCGCCCGGGACCTTCTGTGGTGGGCCGTCGAAGGCAACTTGATGAAGGGGGCTCCATTTTGGCTTCCCTGGCCGGAGGTGATGATCGTGACGGATGCATCCCTCACGGGTTGGGGAGCTCATGCCAACGGGCTGACAGTCAGCGGTCGTTGGTCTCCGTCGGAGTCCAGACTCCATATCAATCTGTTGGAGCTGAGGGCCGTCAGGCTAGCCCTGAAGGCTTTTCTGCCGACTGTGCGAGGAAAGAGTGTCCTGATCCTGATGGACAACACAGTGGCCATGCACTACCTCAACAAAAAGGGGGGGCAGGGTCACTTCCTCTGTGCAAGGAGGCGATGCAGCTCGAGTTCTGGGCCATCCAGCAGGAAGTTTCCATCTTGGCAGTTCATCTGGCCGGAGACGAAAATGTGACGGCGGACTCTCTGAGCAGGCAGAGCACGATCTCTCACGAGTGGGAGTTGGCTCAGGAGATTCTCCTGGAGATCTTCGCCCTTTGGGGGACCCCTCAAGTGGATCTCTTTGCCTCCAGTGTCAACCGGAAGTGCGAAAGGTTTTGCTCGCGGGAATTTCCTCCAAAAGGAGCCTTAGGAGACGCGTTCGTGGTGGAGTGGTCATTCCCGCTGCTGTACGCGTTTCCTCCAGTCCCCGTCATCCCGCAAGTGCTGCGGAGGTTACGGAAGTTCGGTTCCCGGATGATCCTCATTGCTCCGGCGTGGGCTCGGAGGACGTGGTACCCGGACCTTCTCGACTTGTCCATCTGCCCTCCGCGTCGTCTTCCCTACCGAGACGATCTGCTCTCACGGGAGGGGGGTCAGGTTCTCCATCCAGAGGTCAGATCCCTCAACCTTCACGCTTGGCTTCTGAAAGGTTGAGGTATAGGGATTGGGACCTCCCTGAAGACGTGATGGAGGTGTTGCTTTCGGCCCGAAGGCCAGCAACAAAGTCTCTGTACCGTTGCCGTTGGCGTAAGTTCTGCGACTGGTGCAGAGTTCAGAATGTTGATCCTTTTGCATGTGACATCCCCATGGTTCTGTCCTTTTTACTTTCTTTGGCCCACAGGGGCTTGCAAGTGGGTACCATTAAAGGTTACCTGGCGGCGCTGTCCATCTTTAAGCGCTCGTCTGAAGAGTGTTCTTAATTTAAAATCCCTTTAATTTCACAGTTTCTGAAAGGGCTCACTAATGTGTTCCCTCCGTCACCTTTCCTGGTGCCCGGTTGGGATTTAAACCTTGTTCTTAAGTTTCTTATGGGTGCTCCGTTTGAGCCTTTACATTCTTGCCCTTTGAGGCTGTTAACTCTGAAAACTGTGTTTTTAGTTGCGGTTACTTCCGCTCGCAGAGTGAGTGAGTTACAGGCACTTTCAGTTAAGCCACCCTTCACTGTATTTCACAAGGACAGGGTTGTCCTTAGAGTTCGTCCTTCTTTTCTTCCGAAGGTAGTGTCGGAATTTCATTTGGCCCAGAAGGTTGTTCTTCCGGCATTCTATCCTCCTCCTCATCCTGGTAAGGCTCCATAGGCTTGATCCTAGGAGAGCTTTAAGCTTTTATGTTTCACGCATGTCCCGGGTCAGAGTGGACAATCAACTCTTTATTGGTTACGCTGGAAAGCGTTTGGGGCAAGCTGTGACGAAACAGACTTTGTCTCGCTGGATTATTTTGGCCATCTCGGAGTGCTACCGCTTGGCGGGTAAGGACCCACCGGCTGGCTTGCGGGCCCATTCTACCAGGGGTATGGCTGCATCTACTGCCCTGCAGAGGGGCGTTCCTATTCGCAACATCTGTGATGCAGCCACCTGGGCTTCAGTACATACATTTGTACGTCACTATTCCCTCGATTCCATCCGAGCACAGGATCTGGCCTTTGGCAAGGCGGTCCTTTGCTCTGCTATTTGATTGGCTATTCTAAATTTTGATTCTAAATTCTTTCCCTCCTCCTTGCTCTGGTACTGCTTTGGGAGTCTGTCATAGATATGGAATACGTCGGAGGACCCAATCCCCTCGAAGAACAAGTTACTTTCTTACCTGGTAACGTTCTTTCGATGGGATGGTCCGACGACGTATTCCATATCGCTCCCGCCCTGCCTTCCCCGCGGCAGAATTTCTTTTGCGATTGCAGCTTACGTTCCGCAAGGCTTTGTGTCTGACTGGCAGTTGACTAGTGTCACACGTTCTGGGGGAAAAAACCACAACTGAGGCTACGGGCGTCGTGCGTCCTACTTATCACATCGGATGACGTCGGAGGAGGCCCTCGACGACGGTGCATCGACGTCATCGACGCAGGACGCAGACGCCGAAAAAAGTTTCCGAGGCAGCACAGCTGTGGTGATTACATGTCATAGATATGGAATACGTCGTCGGACCATCCCATCGAAAGAACGTTACCAGGTAAGAAAGTAACTTGTTCTTCTTGTGATGTCATCAGCAGGGCAGCTACTTGGGCCACTCCGTCGGCTTTCTGCAAGCAGTATTCCTTGGACATCAGCTCCAGCCGCAATGCTGAGTTTGGTCAGGTCGTTTTGCGGAACCTGTTTGCTGCTTCCTAGATATGAGGCATTCTGTCACGGCTCCACCCTATGGTCTTGTTCAGTGGAATCACCCACAAGGATGGAGGAAAGGAGACGGGATGCATGAGTAATTAAAGTTACTCACTGTAGTGACTAGAGTACTCATAGGCCACAGCAGTCGTGTTTCAGAGACATACTTCTTGTGATGTCATCAGCAGGGCAGCTACTTGGGCCACTCCGTCGGATTTCTGCAAGCAGTATTCCTTGGACATCAGCTCCAGCCGCAATGCTGAGTTTGGTCAGGTCGTTTTGCGGAACCTGTTTGCTTCTTCCTAGATATGAGGCATTCTGTCACGGCTCCACCCTATGGTCTTGTTCAGTGGAATCACCCACAAGGATGGAGGAAAGGAGACGGGACGCATGAGTAATTAAAGTTACTCACTGTAGTGACTAGAGTACTCATAGTCCCCTTTCCTCCATACGTCCCACCCCCCTTCCACCGCTTGTATGCCAGGGGCTAATAAGTAATAAGTGAAGCCAGGTATCTAAGCGTCCAATGTGTTCAAAGGGGACTGAGGCGAGGCACCGGAGGGCAGGGCCTCGGCAGGGCATTCTCACGCCTGAGGCTGCACCCCTGCGCTGTACTAAATGTAAAGGGGAAGCTAAATATTTTGCTGCCAAAGGTTTTGGTACTGTTCCCATGTTGGGAGACGCCTCACAAGGATGGAGGAAAGGCGACTATGAGTACTCTAGTCACTATGCTGAGTAATATAATTTCTTTGTGTCTCTGCTATTAACTACCACAGTAATTGACGTAAATCATTCCAGGGAGGCCAAGACACAAAGCCCTCCTGAATTACGCCCATGGTCGTTTGGACTTGCAGGATAACTAATAGAACTGTATGCATCCAAGGGGAGGGGAGGGAAGGGGGTGCAAAAAGTTTCTAACAAGATCATTTTTACCCCAATCCCACTACGTGCCAAGATAATAAAACCTTGTTAGTTGAATTATTGACTCATTCATACTTGGATCAACATGTGGTAGCATAGGGGTCATATGTGGAAGAAGGATCACCTTAGCATTAAAAGAGCAAATCATTAGTAGGTAGTGAAGGAACAGCAATATCTCAGTCAATCTCAGGCAATTTAATTCTAAGTAAATCTACTTCCTTGAAGTCTCTGAGGGCCACAAAGCAATTACCACGAGTTATCTGAATCCGAAAAGCTATTCTGCCCCTCTGAAATTTATCAGATTGTGCCTGATAAGGATTCAGCAAATTGTTGTTAAACAAAAATGAAAAAGATGTACGGGTAAAACCATTATACCATTCTGCATAAGTCAAATTTGATACAATTACAATCCTATATATTAGCAAATAGAAGCACTACCCAGTTTCCTGTGAGAATGTTCCAGTGAAAGCAACCCACTGGCGGGGGGCATGGCCAGGCGCCGTACTGAATGGCAGCATAGCGCGCTTGCTCCCGCTTCAAAATCTTGTTTAAATAATATCTTTGTAAATGGTGACTTACTTTCTCTTATAAATATCTGGGCCGACTTCCTGAAAGATCCCTGGTGGTCCGTGGGGTAGATTGTGCCCCTTTTTGTGCCCTTTGCAGTCTCAAAACAGAAGCAACTCCGTGACGGAAAGGCGAGGCCTGCGAGCCGGGAAGTCCCGTGACTCGCAAGCCAAAGTTCCTGTCAGCTGTTCGGGGACGCATCGAACGGAGTCTTGCTGTGCAAGCGGGGTGCTATTCGGAAGACAACACAGGCCCGGCACCATTCTGAACATGAGAAAATGCTAATATTTAGCATTTAAAGGTACAAATACCTATTTCTTTTTTCTCTTGCTTGAATTTTTCTTGCTGGAAGTGTAGTGCCTCCTTTCTTCACACCAGAAAAATAGCAGCTGTAATATTTTAAGAAATATGAAGTGTTTACATATATCTATTTACATCATTTTTTATAATTAACTCCTATAATTGAACCTAATTTCACTACTTTACATAGAGCAGAGCAAGGGTGAATACCGCACGTAATTGTGCTCGAATGGTATCAATATTCCTCACAAAGTGAAGTGAATTTTGAGGTTTGACAGCTAGAACTAAATGTTTGCTGGAACTCTTTTGTGGTGAAGCAAATCATTTTTTGAACTTACTTGCAAGATATTTTAGTTCGCTCTAGAAATCTACAGAGACCCTCTATAACTAGCACTGTCTATTTTTCATATTAACAAAACTCAATAAGTTAGTGCTGCAAACGACTGCACAAGAAGCATACCCTTGGCTGTACTATTGTCCAAGACTACAAATATAGAAATGACTTGCCCGGGGTGTAGTTATATGCAGTATTAATAAAAACTCAAGATGGCATCCAAGAAAGTTCTAACTAAGGAAACGCCCATTTCTACTTCCAATAAAAGGTCTAAAAGCAAATCACCAACACCGAATGAAGAAGCATATAATGATACTATGCAAGCCATACTTGCAGAAGTTAGAGCTAAAACCCTTCATGGAAGCTACAAATATTAAATTCCAGCAAATGGTTGAAACATTGTCTAATTTCGAAGCTAGAATATCTGAGGTTGAACAAAGGATTAGTAATGCTGAGGACGTGACAGAGTTTCAAGACTGGAAAACACAGTTAAAGCACAACAGAAGCATACTGAAAATTTAGAAAATCGCAACAGAAGAAATAATTTGCAAATTATTGGGTTACAGGAGGGAATCGAAGGTGATAACCCTATTCTGTTTGTGAATAATCTTCTGACCAAGCTTCTGGAACTTCCTCCCTCAATCAAATTAGACATTCAAAGGGCACATTGCATTGGCCCTCACACACTGTTGCAATCCTCCAGCACCGCTACTAATAATTCATCGAGAACTATGATACTTGCATTGTTAGACTACACCCATGTACTTATGATCCTAGAGAGAGCCAAAATTAAAAAACACCTAACATGGAATGGCAAAAAGATTTTTATTACCCAAGATGTTTCTAATACGACAGCTACAAGAAGGAAGAATCTCCTTGCTTTCAGACCTGCTCTCAAACATCTCAATGCAAGATATGGCATGATACATCCAGTGATTCTAAAAGTAAAAGTAACTCTAAATGGTCATACTTCTTCTTTTCAGGAACCCAGCTCCCTGAGACAGTTTATTCAAAATCAAAGAAAGGAAGATATGGATACATCAAAGGTCCCTACGTGAAATACATGATCAAGATCCTTTTCTTTTCTGCCTATTACTTAGCACCTGTCACTACTTCTCGTCTTGGAGCGGGATGCAAGACTAGCTATCTTCCTTTGAGGCTCCTCCTCCCCCGACTTATACTCTTCGTTTGCAAGCATGTCACTAAAGATATTTCTAGTTCTTCACTTTTCATGCTGGCTCTGTTTGTCTTCCCCTCTTCCTTCTGTTTCCTTCCTTGTGTATCTTTAAAGAATGCATACATGACAATTAATATTATTTGATACACTTAATATTATTTGATATATCTATGATGCCTTTGAATCCTCATCAGTTATACTAGACGTATGGTTATACCTCGAATTAATGTATGAGATGGCTCATTTACACAGTTATCTTTTCTTAGAGATTTCAAATTTGATCTATTTTTTTATGCCCCATACTCATGCCACTTCATATAGTCTCATGGAATATTAAAGGGTTACATAATCCAATCAAAAGACAACAAGTGTTATCTCACCTTATTAGACTCAAAACATCAATTTCCTGTATTCAAAGTATACCTTTCTAATGAAGAAGCAGCAAAACCTAAAAGGCATTGGGTTGGTCAAGTTTTCTCCAGTGCTGCTAATGGGAAGAAAAACTGAGTTATCACATTAATTAACAAAGCTTTGAAACGTAAAGTTTTATCAAATTAATCCGACAATCTGGGAAGATGGGTTTTACTCAAATTATCGATTGATTCCAAAGTGTACTCTATATTGAACATTTATGGCCCAACATCCCCAGACCCTAATTTTTGGCAGCTACGTAGAAATCACATGCTCCAATGTGACCCCCAAAATGTATTTGTCTGTGGGGACTGTAACCAAATTATAGATCCTTTTCTAGATAGGAAATCTAGTGTACGATTCATCAACCCTTTAACTGCCATGAGTCCCCTCTCCCCCCCATGCCAAGGCCTTTTTTGGTGATTTTGGTATTTCGCCATTCAATGCCTTCTAACGTTTTCTGTTTCATTAACCCCTTAAGTTCCAGGGATGAGGTATCTCGTCCTTGGCAGCAGGGAGGTAATCCCAAGGATGCGATACCTCACCCTTGGCACTTGAGGGGTTAATAACTCTTCTCAAAAACAAGGTATTAGTTTTATACCTGATCTAGGCCTTGCTGACACTTGGCGTTTAACTCATCCTACTGATTCTGATTTCACCTTCTAGTTTCTTCTCACAACTTGATTATATTTTTATTCCTAATTCTATGGCTAGCCTTCTCCTTTCTGCTCATATAGAATCCATTACAATCATGATCATGCCCCAATACATATTCAACTTGCATCCTTACCTAAATCCAGAAGTTCAAATAAATGGAGATTTAACGCTAATTTACTTAATGACGAATCCTTCTTGCCTTTTATAGCACAATAACTACTTCACTGATAATAAGAATGAAGATACATCTATTACAAATAATTGGGATTGCTACAAAGTTGTTCTTAAAGGCCATATAATTTCATTTGTTGCTAATAAGAAAAGAAAACTTAAACAAGAGTCAGAATCCATTCTTAAGCGGCTGAAGCCTTTAGAAACCCAGTTTGCTAATGATAAATCTCCTTCCACCCTTAAAGATATTCTTAAACTAAGATTACAATAAAACAAAATTATCACACAATACTCTTGCGCTAATATGCTTAAATATAAATCAAAGATATACCAACTTTCTAATAAGGCCAACAAATCCTTAGCAACGTACCTTAAATGCAAAAAAGAGGTCTAGGATAGTTGTCCTTAAGGACCATTTGGGTAACAGGAAAATCTCGTATTAAGATATTATTGATATTTTTTCCAAATTCTACTCTAAATTATATACTTCCGAAGCTCCTCTTAATAATGATCAAGTTGATACATTTCTAGACAACATTCCTAGCAACTCATACTCTCCATTAGATCTTCAGGCACTTAATGCTCCTATTACCCCCTCCGAAATACTATTAGCTATTAAGCATCTCAACAAGGGTAAGGCTGCAGGCCCTGATGGCTTCTCTACTCATTTTTCTGGCCACTTTTCCAACCTGTTACTCCCTAAACTTAGTGAACTTTATTCTCACTTTATATCAAAAGGGGCTCATTTCTAGAGGCCAAATTTATTGTTTTTCCCAAACACAACAAAGACCCTGAACTCCCCCAAAATTATCGTCCCATCCCTCTAATCAACACCGACTGTAAGATTTATGCAAATATTTTGGCTAACGGACTCCTCCCTTTCTTAACTAATCTCCTAAAACAAGATCAAGTTGGATATGTCAAAGGTAGAGTTTCCTCTTCAAATATCAGACTTTTCTTAGATGTCATATATCTAATTATGTTATTCCAAACATCCCCATGCTGCTATAGCTCTAGATGCGGAAAAGGCATTTGATAGAGTAGAATGGGATTTTTTATTTAAGGTGGCATGGTTTTAGCCCCCCTTTTCTCTCTATGATAAAAATCCTCTACCCTAGGCCTAGGACTGCGATTCATGTTAATGGACAGATGTCCTCCTTTTTCCCTCTTTCAAGAGGAACACGCCAAGGTTGTCCCCTCTCCCCGATTTTGTTTATATTAGCTCTTGAACCCTTCCTTGAAACCATTAGACAAAATGAAAATATTACAGGAATACATCATAAGCATCTCCATATCAAAGCTGCAGCATATGCAGACGATGTTCTTCTATTTCTTAAAAATCCAGAACATAGGGCTTTAGGAGATGACCTACTGTTGCGCTTATTCTTGTTGAATGTACTTAGGAAGAACTCTATCGATCTGTTTTATCATCACTGCTCTATGTGTTATAAATTGAAAATCTAATAAAATATTGGTTTAAAAAAAAAATCCAGAACATAGTGCCCAACATGTACTTGATATCATTGCAGATTTCTCCAAGGCATCTGGCTATAAATATAAATTATATATAATACATCTGAAATGATTCCCCTTAATGTTCATTGTACATCATATCATCCCTTGGAATGAAGTGGTGCCCTAAAGGCTTCAGATATCTGGAAGTTCACATCTCACCGTCCATTAGCGATGTTCGCAAACAGAACTCGGAAAAAATATTAACTAGAATTAAAGAACTAACACCCTCATGGTCACCCTTTTTTCTTTCTTGGTGGGGCCGCCTAGAAGTAATAAAAATGATG
Source organism: Ambystoma mexicanum (assembly GCF_040938575.1). Taxonomy (NCBI): domain Eukaryota; kingdom Metazoa; phylum Chordata; class Amphibia; order Caudata; family Ambystomatidae; genus Ambystoma; species Ambystoma mexicanum. Next base: position 516,802,462 of record NC_090931.1, read on the forward strand.
ATCTCCCCTATTATCCTTTACTTCCTTTACATGCTCCCTATTTCTTTCCCTTTATCATTTTTCAAATCTATTGACTCTTGTCTAATTAAGTTTCTATAGGGAAAGAAAAAGCATAGAATTGCGCTAAGTAAATTAAAAAAGCCCCGCTCTTTAGCAGGTGTCAACTTCCCAGATTTCAGAAATTATCATGCAGCCTTTGTCATTAAACAAACACAAATGTGGTTTATTTAGGAAGAACTGTTGCATGTACCGAATTGGGTTTGCCTGCAGAGTCATGGTCTCCCCCATATCCCTAGCAGATATTTACCTGATTAAAGGTAAAAGTAAATTGACCGATTATTCCTATATTCGTCAATCTATGCTATATTTAAGACGCTACATGTTCCCATTCTTAACTAAAAGGTCCCTTTTCATCTCTCCTTATATTTGAATTAACCCCCTTATTAAAATTAAAGGTAGATTGATTTTGTGGAAACCATGGCTATCCAGGGGTATACGATTCTATAATCAGTTTTTTTGTGCAGAATGCTCCTATTGTTTTTAGTGACTGGACCATCAAATACCATATGCCAGCTTCTTTTCAGAAAAAATATTTGGTCATCATTGTAGCTATTTTTGAGAACTATGAACTATTCATGCATAACTCCAATGTTCCTGATGCACAAAGAATTCTACACATGCTGAACCTTAGCACTACAGCCTCGGCGTATTACAAAATGCTAATATCAACATCTACATCAAATCTGGACCAGCTTTATAGTGATTAGAATAATGATTGCTCAGCATTGAATCCTCAACTATGCTGGCCAGTACAATGAAAATGTATCTCTAAAATTACTCCCTCAGCAAGCTTAACCCAAACTTTCTTTTACTTTCTATCACAGAGCCTTTGCTACTCCTCTTCCCTATTTAACATATGGACTTTTACCTAACTATCTTTGTTGGAGCTGTTCTCTTGCTCAAGGGTCTTTTAGATATATGTTTATAGAATGCCAATATGTTAAGTCCTTTTGGAATTCTGTATGGTGTACTATTGAATCTTTTTAAATTTCATAATTTTTTTTGTTTTGACTTTGTATTCTTTGGAAGTTCCATTATACAAGGTAATCGAATTAACAAACATATACTTTATCTTTTTGATCTATGCTTAATAATTGCAATCCAAACCATCACTAGCAATTGGAAGAACCTAAACCATACCCACTATAAAATCTGGTGGAACAAAATGTGCAATATTCACAGATTAGAAAGCTGTACCGCATCATCTCCTAATTTGTTAAGCAAACACCAACTGAAATGGCAACCATTTGTTGACTATTTATGCAACACGGACACTCCCTAATGTTAACATTGACATCAAATTGTGCATTATCTGACTTTATTATTATGCATTCTATTCTGCCCCTCCCTCCTATCCTTTCATGGATATGATGTCTTGTCCTTGTCATGTTAGTCATTCAATGTTTCATCATGTATACTGTCCTCCCCATCCCCCTATTTAAAAATGTTTACATTTTTCTACCCAGTTATTTTAATATACTTGGCTCCTATTTATGCCTAACATATGTTCATAAATAAATTAAGTTATGCATATCTCTTATGTCATATCTCATATCTGTAAATGTTTATTAATTGCCATGTATATATTTCTCATACAATAAAATCCTTAAACAAGAAAAAGCAACCCACTGGCAAGTTTGAATCTTCAGTGCCTGTTTACTGGCTAAGGGTCTAAAACAGGCACTTTTGGAGATGTTTTGATGTGGTATTTTTTCTTGTATGCCTTTGTCTAGTGCTTTTTATTCCTGTAGATGGGAACAGTTAACCAGTTGGTGGAATGCTATGGGTTTGGATCCATTGTTGGGCCCCATGGCCATTTTCAAAATGTTACTGTAACGCTCACCTGGTATCCAGGGGACGTCACTCAGCCTGTTCTGACCTCTTACGACCTTAAACCCTTCCCTGGAGTCTACTCTGCTGGAGACTGGGCCTGAAACACAGGATTGGTAGAGTTTAACTCCCTATTGTCTTCGTGTACTTGAACCCCTTCTTCCCCCGTGTCCAACCCTTCCCTTTGATCCACAGCTCACCTTGTTTTCTTGAAAAGTGTGCTCTCCGTCCTGCTTTCAGCACAGGGGCGCTTTGATTGATGCGGGCTCATTGATGCCTAGTTACTTCACTGGCAAGAGTCCGACAGGTAAGTATAATGAGTCTTTTGAACAGTTCTCTAACTTTGTTCCTTTCATTCCTCCGATGATGGCCGGTGTCCGGGGATGGCGACATGCTGCTGAGATGAGTAGCGCTGAAGGTGAGTGAGAGCGCGATGCGACCCTTTCGTATTTGTAATGAATGGAGTTCTTTTTCTGTGTCTTTTAGGTGCCGCAACGTTTTCAGCGTGGATGCCGGTTATGAAGAAGAATTGCGGTGAGTAAGCGCTGTATGCGGCACCTCTAGGTGTTTCCACGCTAACCTGGAGTGTCTTTTCTTTCTTGCAGATGGATGAGAAGTTTCGCAGACTAGAGTTCCCCCAGAGCGGCTGGGATTCAGGTAAGCGTTTGAAGCTCGTACAGTCTTTAAAAATAAGCGAAGATTTGCTGAATGCTTACTAATGCCTTTTTTCTGTTCTTTTCCCTTTTCCTTAGGAAGCGGCGTGCCGGGATGGGAATGACACCGCCGAAGATGCCAGCAGAACAGAAGGAGCAATGAATGATGGGCAGAAGCGCCGCAAGGTAAGGCTGTTCCTGACAGTGTTCTTGTTCTTGCAGGAGCTGAGCGCAGAAGAAAGATGCAGGCCTACTGGATACCGATCCGAACACGGTGAGTGTCACGCTGCAGGTGCAGAAAACGCAAAGCATGCTTCTCAGCCTGGGCGTGGCTTAAATAGTCTCTGGGTATGCCAGGTGTCCCTGGGCTGAACCACACCCAAAAGACTAGACTGCACATGCAGTTCTGGGAACCGAAATATGTGGGGACATCCATCTTGTCCCCATCAATGCACTACAAGTCCAATCCCCAATATGGGAGTGAATGAGTCTGGTGCCACAAGCGCCAAGTCTGACTCCAAGTGGGTCTTTGGAGGGATGGAGAGGCCCTTGAGGGCCATGTAGGTGATCCTGGCCTGGCTCCAGCCTGACATCTTGGAGGGCTGGGGACATGAGGGGCAAGAATCATGACAGCACTGGTTTTGACTGCTGGCATTTCCAGGGTTGTAGGAACGTCCAACTCAGAAGTACGTGGGTGCCTGCCATACATGGTATAAAAGTGTGTTAGCCCAGTGCTGGTGTGTAGGGAATTATTATAAGCTTATTCATCTATCCATAATGGGTCGAACCAGCTTCCTTCAGCTTGGTGTAACATGCAACGCAGATACTGCTCGAGCGTCTGATTTGGCCTCTGTTTGACCATCCGTTTCGGGATGGTGACTGGTGGATAGCTGGATGTCGATCTGGGCTATAGAGCAGCATTTTCTCTAGAAGTTAGATACAAATTGAGTACCTCGGTCTGAAACCAAAACTGAAGGAAACCCAGAGCCGTACGATGCCTTCAAGAAATACGTTTGCCAGAGTGGAAGCATTTGGGAGCCCCTTAAGAGGAATGAAATGTGCCATTTTTGAAAATAGGTCCACGACCACAAGAATAGTGTTAAACCCTTGACTGGGTGGTAAGTCAGTAATAAAATCGAGGGACAACGTGTGCCAGGGTGCTGGTGGGATTTCCAATGGTTGTAATAGCCCAGTCGGTTTCTGCTTGGATGACTTGTTTTGAGCACACACTCCACAAGATAGGATGAATTGGATAATGTCTTTACGCCACGTGGGCCACCAATAATTTTGTTTTACCTTGGCTAGGGTTTTAGTGATTCCGGGTGGCCCTCAATCAAGGAATCATGATAACCGGACATGACTTGTTCTTGTAGTTCTTGGTTTGGTAAGAATAAACGATTCCTGAAGTAGGGCAACTGATCTTTTATCATGTAATTTTCCCCTTGTGCACTCCACGCTTGTAATTGCTCCGGACTCATCAGGTTTTGGATTTCTTCATGTAATTCTTTCGAAGGGATTGTGTCCTCTGACGTATTCCTTATCTTTGATAATTCATCTCCAGCTTGCTGGCCTCGGAAATTTTTTCTCTGTAGAGGGCGCTGCGCGTCGACGTCCGCCGAGTCGATGTCCCTTGACAGCCACCGTATCGGCGCCGACGTCACCATGCCCATAAATAGCCATGCGCGGCGTCCGTTGCTCAGTTCCATTTTTCCGCGCTTTGGAATATCGTTGCTCAGTTCAGTCAGATAAACCTTCTACATTTACTCGAATATACCAACTCGTTCTCGATGGCATCTTCATCGGAACCGACAACGCCGCGATCCGGCTTCAAAAAATGTCGAGACTATGGTAAAAAAATGTCGATAACGGATCCACACAGGATCTGCTTGTGGTGCTTGGGAGCCGAGCACCATTGTTCGGAGTGTGAGGACTGCATGTCATGACAGCGAAAGCCTTGAAGGAGCGCAAGGGGAAGCTCGAGAGAGCTAAGTCAGTCAAAACCTCCTCGAAAGTTTCTTCGGCTGAGTCGAGGCATTCGTCTCCTCGCCGTCGAAAACATTCCCATTCTAGATCTCGTAGTAGCTCCCACCATTCGTCGAGATCAAGACACTCAAAGAAGAGATGTCGAAGATCCCCTTCCTCGTCATCTTCTGTTTCCCCAGAAAGGGTCTCCTGTCCCACAAAACACAGCTCTCAGGCTGAGTGGGAGGAATTCAGGAAGAAAATGTTAAGCGTCTTCGAGAAAGCGGCCTCGACCCCCTCGAAGACAGCTGAGGGTGATACCCCGGGTGAAAACACAAAAAATCGAGAAACGCTTCGAGTCGCTGCACCCGGCGAAACATTCCACCCGAGAGCGCCACGGGCCATCGGGTAAGAAGGCACCGTCTTCGACGCCGTCGTCGAAGATCCCTTTGACGCATGGATCGGCGCCATCGACGCCGTTGTCGAAGAGTTCTTCGACACATCGGTCGATCGACTCGACGCCATCGTCGATGCCGACATCGACGCCGATGAAAGAGAAAACCACGACTACTTCACAGCCTACGGTGATACCAAGAGCCTCCGGCATGACGCCGAGACAGTCGTCGACATCCTCGGGTAGGATCCCGATCCTCTCGAGTTCTTCGAGGCCTCTTCCAGTTTTTTTCGACGCCGTTATCGGCGCCTTCGAAGCCTGTTACATCGGCTTTCGACGACATTGACGTTTTCTCGCCCAATAATGACGAGTTTGGCTCATTCTGCCTTAGAAATGGGTTTTACACCATTTCCGAGGTCAGAGTACCCTGGATTATCTTCAATTTATGAAGAAGGGGAGGATTCTGACCAGGAAACCTTCGGGTTGCAGAGGACCACACTACCTGTTTCAGAGGATTTCACCTCTGAGGAAAGAAGGTTGAAAGACCTACAGGAGTCATTACATGAGGCAAGTGGGCTGGAAACTTCCCCAGAAGTGGAATTTGTTAAGCCAGACCCAGGGGAACATGCCGAAACACCCTATAGAACACTGATGGCAAGGATTATTGAATTTATGGGTTGGTCTGCGCCTTAACCTGTTTTTCAACAGGATGACGTGACAGACATATTAGACAAAGGTCAACAGGAGGATCCTCTGGTCTCCTTCCATGCAGCCTTACAAAGAAAGATTTCATCTAATTGGGAAACTCCTGAAGTTATCCCTGCAGTCAATAAAAGATTGTCAGCCAAGTATAGGGTAGCTGCGGCTGACCCTGAATACTTATCAAAACACCCGACTCCAGAGAGCCTGGTGGTCCAAGCGGCAACTTCATCCAGCAGCAGGACCGCTTACCTTACTGTCCCACAGGATAGAGATGACAAGAGGTACGATTCTATGGCAAAATAAGTCTTTTCTGCTTGTAGTATGGCGTTGAAGTCCATCAACGCCACCTGTACGCTCGCCAGGTTCAGTCACACACTGTGGGAGTGTGCTTCATCAGCGGCTGACTGCATACCCGAAGGAGATGAAAGGGAAGCCTTCCTTAACATTATTAAAGATGGCAAAGATGCCATGCGCGAGTCACTTCAAACTGGCATCGATTCCGCTGACGGTATCAGCAGGGCCAAGGCGGCAAGTACAACAATCCGCAGGCATGCGTGGTTGCGAAAGTCTGGCTTTGCTCCAGATGTACAGGCCAGACTTTTGAATATGCCCTTTGACGGCTCTTCTTTATTGGGTAAAAAGGCTGATGACAGTCTGGAAAAGTTGCAGACATCTAAAGCAGCGGCAAAATCGTTAGGCACCAAACTCCTTTTCGCCACTTGGGAACCTCTGGAAGAGGAAAGTCCTTTCGCTATTATTCCGCATTTGGGAAAGGCAGAGGACAGCCGGCTCAAAGAGGCCAAAGGAGATCCACCCGAGGTGGACGGGTCAAAAGTACTAAAGCCGCAGCAGGTGCCTCTTTACCCTCACCATCTGCATCAGCCGCCCCCAAACCACTCTGAGGTCTTTCCACACAAAACACCTGTAGGGGGCAGGTTAACTCACCATCTGACGGAATGGCAGGCTATAACGTCAGATGCTTGGACATTGGAGACAGTTGCCCAGGGTTACTGCCTACCCTTTCTACACATCCCTCAGAGTCATCCACCGGGGCACAGATCTCTAAAAGTTCCACATCCGCTCCTCTTGCAGGAAATTATAGACCTGCTATAATTGTTTTTTTTTTGGTCTGGATGCTTTGTATCTAAATGTGTATATCTTTTCATTGGCACAAGGGCTGGTACTCCCCCCTACTTTCTCATATCAAAGAAGGACGGAGGACTCAGACCCATCCTGGACTTACGAGAATTGAACAAGTTCCTCAGGAAGGACAAGTTCAAGATGGTAACCCTCTCTCAGATCCTTCAGGCCCCACAGCTCCAGGACTGGCAGGTATCTCTGGACTTTCAGGATGCTTATTTCCATGTGCCAAACTATCTCAAACACAGGAAATACCTGAGGTTCGCAATTGGCGACTCTCATTATCAATTTCGAGTTCTGCCATTTGGGCTGACCTCCGCCCTGAGGGTCTTCACCAAGCTAATGTCGGTAGTGGCTGCGAGTCTGAGGGAAGGGATCCACGTCTACCCCTACCTGGATGATTTGCTGATCAGGGCTGTATCTTCGGAAAAAGCTCAGATCCAGCTACATTATGTCTGCCACTTCCTTCACAAACTGGGCTTCTCCCTCAATTTAAAGAAGTCACAGATGATACCATCACAGAGACTCCAGTTCATTGGAGCGGTCCTGGACACTTCCCTGGGAAAAGCCTCACCACCAGAGGTGAGGGCTCAAGATATTCTGCAGATGGTCACCAAGTTTCAAAATGCCCAACGTCTCCCAGCCTTCGACTTTTTGAGGTTGCTAGGCCTCATGGCATCCTGCATCTTTCTTGTGCTGGAGGCTCGCCTGAGAATGAGATCTCTTCAGTGGGCACTAAGAACTCAGTGGTCGCAATTCTCAGGGAGAATGACAGATCTCCTTCAGGTTCCGGACAAGGTGGCTCGAGACCTTCAGTGTTGGGCCTGCCAGGAGGACATCTTGAAAGGAGAACTGTTTTGGCAACCATGGGCGGAGATAACAGTAGTCACGGATGTCTCACTCACGGGGTGGGGAGCCCATGCCAACGACTTGACCATCAGCGGTCGTTGGTCTCCATAGGAGTCCAGACTACACATCAACCTATTGGAGCTGAGAGCGATCAGACTAGCGCTGAAAGCTTTCCTGCCATCAGTACAGGGGAGAAATGTCCTGATAATGACGGACAACACGGTGGCCAGCACTACCTCAACAAAAGAGGAGGCGTAGGGTCACTGCCACTGTGCAGAGAGGCAATGCAGCTCTGGTTTTGGGCAATTCAGGAAGGAATCTCTCTATCAGCAGTCCACCTAGCCGGAAAGAAGAACTTGACAGTGGACGCTCGGAGCAGGCAGAGCACAGTCTCCCATGAGTGGGAGCTAGCTCAGGAAGTCCTTCAAGAGATCTTCGCCCTTTGGGGAACCCCTCAGGTGGATCTGTTCGCCACAAGCACCAACAGGAAGTGCAATCTGTTCTGTTCAAGGGAATTTCCCCCGAGAGGAGCTCTAGGAGATGCATTCGTAGTGGACTGGGAGTTCCCACTCATTTACGCTTTTCCACCAGTCCCTGTTATTCCTCAAATGATCAGGAGGTTGAGAAGATTCCAGAAAACCATGATCCTAATTGCCCCGGACTGGGGCCAGGAGAACATGGTACCCGGACCTTCTGGATATGTCCATCTGCCCTCCAATCCGTCTTCCACTCAAAGAGAATCTTCTCTCGCAGAAGGGAGGTCAGGTTCTCAATCCAGACATCAGAACCCTCAACCATCAGGCTTGGCTTCTGAAAGGATGAGGTACAAGGATTCAGACCTCCCTGAAGACGTTATGGAGGTGTTGCTCTCGTCCAGAAGGCCAGCAACAAAGTATTTATACCGCTGCCGTTGGAACAAATTTTGCAGCTGGTGTAGAGAAGGGAATATCGACCCTTTTTCATGTGGTACACCAACAGTGTTATCGTTTCTACTCTACTTGGCAAACTCAGGCCTTCAAGTTGGCACAGTAAAAGGCTATCTCGCAGCGCTTTCAATCTTCAAGCACACTGCGGAAGAACCATTGTATTTCAAACTACCTCTAGTAATTAAATTTCTCAAGGGATTAACTAATGTTTATCCTCCAAGACCATTCCAAGTTCCCTTATGGGACTTTAAATTTAGTCTTAAACTTCCTAATGGGTACTCCATTCGAACCACTCCACTCTTGTTCGCTGAGATTTCTCACGCTTAAAACTGTCCTATTGGTAGCACTAACATCTGCTAGGAGGATGAGCGAGCTACAAGCGCTCTCTTGTAAACCCCCCATACAATTTTCCATAAGGACAAAGTTGTCCTACAGGTGAAGCCTAATTTCCTCCCAAAGGTGGTTTCTGAATTTCATATTACTCAGAACATTACCTTACCTTCGTTCTACCCTCCTCCCCATCCGGGGAAAGAGGAAGAAAGGCTACATAGGCTGGACCCAAGGCGAGCTTTGAGCTTTTACATCAGCAGACTGGCTAGAATTAGGCAAGCAGACCAACTGTTTGTAGGATACTCAGGTCACAAGTTGGGACTACCCATAACAAAACAGACCATTTCCAGGTGGATTATTTTGGCCATTCTGGAATGTTACAAACTGGCAGGGAAAGAGCCACCCCAAAATCTTAGGGCTCATTCAACCAGGGGTATCGCAGCCTCTTCGGCCCTCCAAAGCGGGGTACCGGTCCGAGAAATATGTGCGGCTGCCACATGGTCGTCCGCACATACATTCACAAAATTTTACAACCTGAATTCCTCCGCTAGTCAAGAGACCAGATTTGGAAAAGCTGTATTACATGCGGTTCATTCCTAAAGGGGATACATGACATTATTACTCCCACCTCCACTTACATGCCACTGCTATGGGAGTCTATCAAAGGTAAGGAATACGTCGGAGGACACAATCCCTTCGAAGAACAAGTTACTTCTTACCCTGTAACGTTCTTTCAATGGGATGTTCCTCCAACATATTCCTTATCGCCCCTCCCATCCATCCCCGCAGTAATACTTCCCTTGTGGTTGCAGCTGACGCTCCTTCAAGGTCAATAACCAATTCAGGCATGACTTATTTTATGCTACAAAACGGAACTGAGCAACGGACGCGGCACGTGGCTATTTATGGGCATGGTGACGTCGGCGCCGATACGGTGGCTGTCGAGGGACATCGACTCGGCGGACGTCGATGTGCAGCGCCATCTACAGAGAAAAAAATTCCAAGGACAGCAAGCTGGAGACGAATTATCAAAGATAAGGAATACGTCGGAGGAACATCCCATTGAAAGAGCGTTACAAGGTAAGAAGTAACTTGTTCTTCTGAGTTATGGTTGCTGTGATTCCTAGGAGCTTGTCACTCAGGATGATTGCTATTGGGTCAGGGGTCTGATACCCTTGCTCTTCCACCCCCATACGGGAAAGGGCATCGGCCTTCCCGTTTTTCACTCCTGGTCGAAATGTAATCACGTAGTCCTATTCAGCAAAAAAAAGAGCCCAACGTAGTTGTCGTGAGGATTGGGCCTTTTCCGTTTTTAGGTACTGGAGGTTCCGGTGGTCAGTAATTACGGTGATTGTGTGTCTGGCGCCCAAGAGGTAGTGCCGCCATGCCTTAAAGGCTGACTTAATGGCCAGGAGTTCTTTGGCTGTGATAGCATAATTCAGTTCAAGGGGTGTGAATTTAGGTGACCAGAAGGCAACAGGGTGTAACTGGCCCGTTTCGGGGTCCTTTTGTGAGAGGACGGCTCCCATAGCCATGCTTGAGGCGTCAGTTTCCACCAGGAATGGGAGATCAGGGCGAGGGTGGCGTAAGATTGGGGCAGATGTGAATCTTGCTTTGAGTTCCTCGAAAGCTTCCTCGGTTTCTGTTGTCCACTGGAACTTTTTGTTGCTTTTCCTTAGCAATGACGTGATGGGATGCACGATTTGCGAAAATCCTGGGATGAACCGGCGGTAGAAGTTTGCAAAACCCAGCATACTTTGAACCCCCTTGAATGAATTTGGGGATGGCCAGTTTAGGATAGCATCTACCTTGTAGCATCTACCTTGTAAAGCCCAGGAATTCCACCTCGGAGAAGTGGAATGAGCACTTTTCGGGCTTGGCGTAGAGCTGGTGTTGACAGAGGTTCTCCAATCCAGATCGACGTGTTTAACGTGGTCCTGCTTTGATGCGGAATATACTAGAATATCGTCGATGTACACTAGAGCACAGACATCAATCAATTCCCGTAGGACATCGTTCATGAAGTATTGAAATGCTGTAGGCGTGTTGCAAAGGCCAAAGGGATTACTTGATATTCGTACAAGCCGTATTTGGTGCGAAAAGCGGTTTTCCATTCGTCCCCCTGTTTTACGCGAACAAGGTGATATGCCCCCCTCAGATCTAGTTTTGTGTAGATTTGGGCATCTTTGACTTGATCAAGCAATTCAGGAGTCAGTGGCAGGGGGTAGCGTTTTTTTACAGTAATCTGGTTCAGTGCGCGATAGTCGATGCACGTTCTCAAGTCCCCCTCCTTTTTCGGTACAAAGAATAGAGGACTGGCTGCTGGAGACTTCGAGGGACGGATGAACCCGTTGGCCAGGTATTGGTCAAGATAGGCCTTCAGGTGCTGGTTTTCTGGTTCCATGAGTGTGTGAATTCGCCCACAAGGGATTTGTGCGCCGGGTATCAGGTCGATTTGGCAATCGTATGGTCTATACGGTGGCATGGTATTAGCCTGTTCTTTCTGAAAGACATCTTGAAAGTCCTGGTATTCACTTGGTAGGGTGCCGATTGCCGCAGTCGCAAGCGTGGAGGTTCTGGCGTCTACTGGTTGTTTCTCTTGGCGATAACATGTGTGGGCGCAAGTCTTGGCAAAGGCCAATTCTTTTGCTCGCCAATCGAGTCGAGGATTGTGAGCTACCAACCATGGCATTCCCAAAATCAACCGGAACTGTGGTGCCTTAATGGGGTTGAAAACAATAGATTCTTCATGTCCATCCTGGCAAAGAAGGGTTAAAGCTGCAGTGCATTGGGATACTGGACCAGAAGGTATTTCCGTGCCGTCGACAGTGGGAACAGTGTCAGTGGTTGATTTCGGATGTAACAGAAGCCCCAGCTTTGCTGCAAGATCCTGGTCGATGTAATTCCTAATGGCTCCACTGTCAACGTACGCTCTTACTGCGTGCATCCGAGATGGTTGTTGGTGATTGATCAAGACCACAGATAGTGCAAAATTGGAGGTCTGTAGTTCACTTTCTTCGCTCAACAAGTGGACCCCTACACTTGCCGGGATGGGGAGTTTTTCGATTCCTTGATGGTATCTTCCTTGTCCGTGGCCCCTACCGTCCTCCTCGGTGGCTTCACAGGGCACTCTTTAAGGAAATTACCTGACCTTCCACAGTACAGACATAACTGCTGCTGTCTCCTTTTATCCCTTTCCGCTTTAGTCAAGGGGGATCTGACCACCCCGATTTGCATTGGTTCTCTTGAACCTGCCGTTGTGCGGGCAATATTGTCCTTTGAACGCACATACATAGGGCGAGGGTCCGGTCTGGTTGGATCTGCTCTTCGGTCCTGCAACCTATGATCCAGTTGAACAACAAGGTCAATGAATTCTGAGCAGTCTTTCGGGGGGGTTCACCACTTGTGCTAGAACATCCTTGGGCCCCCCCGCAAGCCCAGAAGTTCGTTGTCTAATGCCTGCCCATGAGTACGACGGGCGAACATCTTTTCCATCTCCTGCTGAAAGCCCCTGAAGTCATGCAGCAAAGGATCGTCTTGGGCCAGACCAGTCTGCGGGGCTACCACTCAGGTAGGATAGCACAAAAGCGACCCGTGATTGGTCATTCGAAAAGGCCCCTGGTCTACAGAGGAAGTGCAGACGGCATTGGTTCACGAACGTTGCAAACCTCTTGGGTCAGGCGGGGCCAAGGGAACTGCCCCAAGAAGGGTTATCTGAACGGGATTGGCTGATGGTGCTGGCATTGAGGGCACGCTTCCCGCCAATGGTGCATGCCCTGCTTGTGACTGGAGAAGTTGCCGGCTTAAAACATCAGTGCGTTCTTTGGCTACTATCAGCTCTCTCCTCAGGGTGTTGGTCTCCTGCCTGGCTGCATGTACTTCGGAACGTAGCTGCCCCAACATGTGGGCGAACTGGTCGGTTTCTGACGTTTCCATGACGCCCAGGTGGATTTTGATGTGAGGCTTTGCGTTCTGTAACGCTCACCTGGTATCCACGGGGACATCACTCAGCCTGTTCTGACCTCTTACGACCTCAAACCCTTCCCTTGAGTCTACTCGACTGGAGACTGGGCCTGAAACACAGGATTGGTAGAGTTTAACTCCCTATTGTCTCTGTGTGCTTGAACCCCTTCTTCCCCCGGGTCCAACCCTTCCCTTTGATCCACAGCTCACCTTGTTTTCTTGGAAAGTGTGCTCTCCGTCCTGCTTTCAATGCAGGGGCACGTTGATTGATGCAGGCTTGTTGCTGCCTAGTTACTTCACTGGCAAGAGTCCGACAGGTAAGTATAATGAGTCTTTTGAACAGTTCTCTAACTTCGTTCCTTTCCTTCCTTCGATGATGGCCGGCGTCCAGGGATGGCGACATGCTGCTGAGATGAGTAGCGCTGAAGGTGAGTGAGAGCGCGATGCAACCCTTTCGTATTTGTATTGAACTGGGTTCTTTTTATGTGTCTTTTAGGTGCCACAACGTTTTCAGCGTGGATGCCAGTTATGAAGAAGAAATGCGGTGAGTAAGCGCGGTATGCGGCGCCTCTGGGTGTTTCCGCGCTAAACTGGAGTGTCTTTTCTCTCTTGCAGATGGATGAGAAGTTCCAGAGACAGAGTTCCCCCAGAGCGGCTGGGATTCAGGTAAGCATTTGAAGCTCGTACAGTCTTTAAAGATAAGCGAAGATTTTCTGAATGCTTACTAATGCCTTTTTTCTGTTCTTTTCCCTTTTCCTTAGGAAGCGGCGTGGTGGGATGGGAATGACACCGCCAAAGATGCCCGCAGAACTGAAGGAGCGATGAATGATGGGCAGAAGCGCCGCAAGGTAAGGCTGTTGCTAACTGTGTTCTTGTTCTTGCAGGAGCTGAGCGCCGGAAAGATGCAGGCCTACTGGAGACCGATCCGAACACAGCGAGTGTCACGCTGCAGGTGCAGAAAACGCAAAGCATGCTTCTCAGCCTGGGCGTGGCTTAAATAGTCTCCGGGTATCCCAGGTGTCTCTGTGCTGAACCACACCCAAAAGACTAGACTGCGCATGCAGTTATGGGAACCGAAATATGTGGGGGCATCCATCTTGTCACCATCAATGCACTACAAGTCCAATCCCCAATGTTATCCTATGGGAGTGAGTGAGCCTGGTGCCACAAGCGCCAAGTCTGACTCCAAGTGGGTCTTTGGAGGGATGGAGAGGCCCTTGAGGGCCATGTAAGGTATCCTGCCCTGGCTCCAACCTGACATCTTGAAGGGCTAGGGACATGAGGGGCAGGAATCATGACAGTTACTTTCCTTAGTCAGGAATGGCCTTGATATAGGTGTTAAGTGTTATTTAAGCACTGTTTCTTAATTCGCGTGACAGGGCAGTTCCATCGGTCATACTCTTTCTGAAATGATTTGTTAACTAATTTCTACCCTGGAACCCAATGTTGGCATTTCTGATGGGATCTTATTGTGCATGTGCACATGCATCCTTGTCCATTAAGACATCTCACTATGAAGATTATGTTCCTGATGTCCATTACTTCAGCACATATTGTGAGTGTGCTTTAGGCACTTTGTATGGACTATTGTATAATTTTATTTTGTAGGAAATAGTTGATGCTCAGATTTATTGATCCAAAGAGGGTGCTCAGCCTCTGTCTCTTTCGAATGAGTACTGTCATGACAAACAGCTATGGGTTGGTCTTAGTGATTTTTGACATGGTAAGGCTTCTTTTAAATAAGACCCATCTGTAGGTGAAACAAGGGGATTGCTAAAGGTATCAAACCCATTCCACCAGGATGCTATATGCACTTTACTGCCAAACTACAATGTCTTTGTGTCTGCATACTTTTGTCTACATTCTTGGATGGATCTTGGTTTTGGAAGGGCCTTCAGCTCCAGTTTCTTACTTCAGAACAACTAAGAGGTAACTTGAATTATGATTATTGCACTGGGGTTAGTCATGATATTCCTTTAGAGTTTCCAGACAAAGAAACACAATGCTTGCTATTGTGAGCAACAGGGATTGAACCTGTTCCTCTGCATGCAGAACAACTCTGAGGGTGGATCTGCTTTGTGATCAAATACAGTGAGAAGGTGGTTTGCCAGGCAGCGTTGGGACCACATATGTACATTCCAAGATAGCAAATGAGTATTACTTGAGGTTGGTCCATGATACTACTCTGTGGGCCCATACTGTTGGCAGGTATGCAGACATTTGGGGACCTATACCCCAATCCAGTTTGTTACACCACTTGGGTGCAATCACTCACAGGGATCATGGCCCAGAGGGACGGTCTAGAATAGAATAAAAGACACAGTAGTGGTAATGCGGAAGTTAAGAGCTGAAAAGAGGGAGACCGCGCCTCCTGGAGACATGGAACAAATGAGGAGGAAAAGAGGCATAGAGAGGTGGGTGATGGATTGTGGAGAAAGGAAGCTGGAGGACAAAAGGGGGCTGATTGGGAGAGAGTGTTAGGAGTAAGGGTGGATGGAATACTGAAGAGGAGCTTGGAAGAAGTTGTATGGAAGGAGGTGGAGGGAACAGCAAAATGGAGGTTTGAAAGTGTTATGAAGAATGAGGTGGAGAAAAATAAGGCTGCTGACGGAGGTTTGAGTGTGATGCTGGAAATGCATCAGAGGGACAGGGCCTCTGAATCCTTGTCCTTTTCTGCCTTTTATCGTGTGTTCTGTTATGTTTTCTGCCCAGGAGTCCATTTGGGACTCCTGGCAGTGCAGCTCTCTCTTTTGGTTTGGTGAACAGACCCATGGGATACCCTTATGGCACCCATGGGTAGGGGTACAACCCTGTGCCCCTAGTGTATGTTTTTGGGCACCTGTGGGTGGCCCACAGAGCAGGGTATGGGCTGGTGGCAGCTCCATGCTGAATTAGACAGGTGCTCTGGGCGTCCTCCATTTTGGGATACCCAGGCCCTGCCATTGGGATCAGTTGATTCCTGATAGAAAACAAGATGGCCCCTGTGGCCTCTTGCTTTCTATTGCCTGTTGTCTTGTTTTTCCCAAAGTCCTGGGAAGCCCTGACTCTGTCCCTTCCCCCTGACTGGCTGTTGGGTGGAAGTTCCATATATGGTGTTGTTGTGAAGGCCCAGCTAGACTGACTGGAGCCTTCCCTTTGACTGTATGTTGTGGGTACCTCCTGTGGGTGGGACCTGGGTGAATGGAGTGTGTGACCAATATACACTTCTTGTTGTGGTTGTCTGGTTTCTGGCATGTGAGACAAAGACTGAGACAGCCCTGCCCGAAACTGGCCTGAATGCAGTGTGTAGTGTTGAATGGCTGGGTACTTGTCCCAATCCACATTCCTTGTTGTGAGTGTCTGAAAGGGAGGAGTGTGGCCTGAATGCACTGTGTGCCTGATTGGCTGACTGACTGCATGAATGCCCTTCTGTGTGATTGGCTGCTGTGTGTGTGCCAGCAGTGTGGATGAGAGACAGGATAGTATATCTGGGGACCTCTCACCACTGGAAATTGTTCAGAAGCATTCAGAAGCTGAGTCTCCACTCAAGAGTAACTGGATTTGCTGATCCTCGACGTCCAGCTGGAAGAAGAAGACTTGCTGTGGCATTTGCTTCGACGGAACTGAAGGTTGTCGAAATCGTCGAGGACTGACCCGAGAGAGGACCTGGCTAGGCGCCCTCTTCCCGTGCTCCGAGGGACCATCGAGCACCGCTGAATCTTCGCCGAAGCGCCCTGGAAGTCAGACCCTCGAAAGGCTGCCGACCCGAGACGGGACCGCCGAGGAGATCGAAGTGAAGCACCCGGACATCGACGCTGTCGAAGTCCATTGCCGTCGACCAGGGTTCGCAGGTCTGTGTAACCGCTGGAGGCCCGTCGAAGTTGTGTTGCCCCGCCGTGGGAACCACTTGACGCCGTGCCGCCGACGACCGGAGCCGTCCGCTCCTTGCCTAAGAACATTTGCCTTGAAGGACTCCCTCGTCCGCATCGTCGGCCGCTTTGTCCCGCCGGAGAAAGTCGAGGACGACCAACGCGCCGAGGAGAATCCGCCGGTGGGTTTCCCGCCACCTCACGACCCCAAAGACTCGAGCGACTCGACGCCCTTGCTGGGCCACCGTCACCCACAATCTTTGCGGTCCAGAACTAGTGTCGCCGAGGTGCCCCGCACGCCTCTTCGACGCCGTTCTACCTTGTTTGTTGTCGGACGTTCGACGCCCCGTGTCTCCCGCTTGAAAGGGAAGGCATTCAAGAAGGGCCGTCGATTCCCCGACACCGAACACCGAGTTCCTCGACGCTTCTCGACGCCTCTCGACGATCCGTGACTCCTGCTTTAAAGGGGGTCATTCAAGAAGGATCTGTCGACGCCTCTTCGAAGAACTCGACTCCACCAGGTACATTGGGGGGGTAAAAACATTATAGGAGAGAAATAGACTATTGAACAATATATGGACTGGGCTGGTGTTATATCTCTTTATTTTACAGGTTGCCCAGGTGGGGGGATCTCCACACAGAACTGTGTCCAGTGGTAGGGGCCAGTATTCTGCCTATTGTTTCAACCCTCTGTTATCTCTCCTCTCTCTATTGCTGGTTTCCTTCTTATTGATCTGTGTGCCATTTTAACAGTATTGTGAATGCACTTTAATGAGGTCTAATATTAGTGGTACCACTTTAGAATTGTAGATATTTACCATTGCTGATTTTCCTGAGCACAAAGTGCGTTATTGTGATAAGTGTACATAACCCTTGAATATTAATTATATAAAGACTGTGTTTTCAGTAATACAGTGTGTGGACATTCCTTTGTGGGGGCTTGGGGATACACTGTACTTAAGAACCAGCCTGCATCACCTCCTGAGAAGCTAGGCCTTGATTGCTCGTCCATCGTTACCATATTAGAGAATCTTGGCTGGGGTCCTCTGTGCCTCCCCTCTACCATATAGAGAGCGGAAGTACAGACCCCCCTACCAGTCTTTACAGCTGGTGGCAGCGGTGGGATGCTTATGGTTTTAAGACTCAGTGTATAACCGTGCCACTTACAAAATATCCGCACTTTTGTTAGATTAAGGTTCGGGTGTGTTCCAAATAACTGCATTACAAGCAATGGAGTCCATTGCAAATGGTAAATTGACTCGGATGAGCTTAGAGGCTCTCCAGAGTGCTTGTGAAGCCAGGGAGTTAGACTTTGTGGATAAGTCTAGGGCTGAGCTGATAGCTGCCCTGGTGGATTACCAGACTGACGGTGAAACTCTTGAGGAAGGGGGGGATGCAACCAGTGAGGACTCTGCCCCTGGGGTTGTCGCTGAATCTGTTTCTGGGAATGCCACCATTCCTGCTGCCTCTGTTCCAAACCCCAGCAATTCCATGGAACTTGAGTTATTAAGGATGAAGTTAGCCTTTGAATATCGCAAGTTGGAAATAGAAGCTGAGCTTAAGAAAGAGGAGCTGGCACAGCAAGTGGAACTCAAGAATAGGGATCTTGCGCTCAAAGAAAAGGACACTGAATGTCAGAGAATCCAGTTAGAGAAAGCTCGAGTGGAGACTTCAGCTAGACCAATTGAGAGTGGCAGGTCCCCAGCCACCAAGTTTATGAAAGATTTGGTTGGTGTGTTTGTGGAGGGTTCAGATATCCTCCAATGGATTGAAGCGTTTGAAATGGCTTGTGCAATTCATGATGTAGATAAAAGAGATTGGGCTAAGTGTTTGTTAAGCAGAGTGCCTCAAACTGGATATGACTGTATTCTGAAGCTGAGTGTGGAAGAAAGGGGTCAGTATGAGTGTATGAAGTCTGCTTTGATTGCCAAGTTTGGCAAGACACCTGCCCAATACCTTAAAAGGTTCAGGGAATTTAAGAAAAGAGAGAATGTGTCTTGGGTTGACTGGGTGAGTACTGCGCACATGAACATGATGGGGTGGATTGATGGATACAAGGTGAAAACTTTTGTTGAGTTGTCCCACCTCTTGTTTTTTGAGCATTTTTCTGAAGCCTGTTCACCAGAGCTGCGTCAGTATGTGGCTGACCAGAACATTTTGGACCCCTTTAAGCTGGCTAGGTTGGCTGACAAGTGGGTCTCCCATCGGGTGTCCCCTAAGGACCCCAGTGGGAAGGACAAGGACAAAGAAAAGGGGGCCTCTCAGAAAGCTGAGGAGTCCCAAAAGCAGTCACAGTCGGGTAAACCAAAACCTTCCTCTCCTAAGACCCAAAAATCTAGTGGGGATAAGTCCTCTGTGGGTGGGAATAAGAGTAGTGGTCCACCTGCTGCAAAGCAGGTTCCCAGTGGTTCCAGTACCGTACCCCGCACTCCTGGCACTTGTTGGGATGGTGGGGCTCTGGATCACAAAAGGGGTGACCCCAAGTGTAAAGGTAAGGCACTTGGAGTACAGGCTGTCAGCCTGACCTACCCTTACCCCGTGTCTGAGGTGGAGGCCACTGTCCTCCCCTCCTCTACCGGAATCACCTTTGGTGCTCCGGTAGAGATTTCCTTAGTGTCCCTTGGGGCCTGGGACCAGTACGCAGAAGTACTGGCGACTATCCCACAGAACACCCGTAGGTTTTTGAGAAGTGTCCTCTTGAATGGCCAGCCTTCTACTGGTTTGAGAGACACTGGGGCAAGCATGACAGTGGTGGACAGGACCCTGCTCAAGCCAGAGGACTATGAAGGTGCTCCTCTGCAAACCACCAGATTAGCTGGTGGGCCTCCCAAATTATCACCTGTAGCCTTAGTCACACTCATGATTAGAGACAAGACAGCAAAGCTTCCTGTCCTGGTTCAGGACAATGTCCCTGCTAACATTCTGTTAGGTAATGATCTAGTGGAGTTGGGGTTGATCTCGGATGGTCTTCCCCTGACTGCTGCTGCGGTCACTAGGTCACAGGTGACACCGGGTCTGGCTGTGAGTCAGGTACCCGAGCCAAAGGCGAGGCCTAAGGCAAGAAGAAGGAAGACCAAGAAGGCCACCTCTGTGGAGGGAACACCTTCTCTTCCTGCTGTTCCGACAGCACCCATTGGGATCCATACTCCGGACGGGCTGGGTCCAGTGGAAAACCCAAACTCAACTCCTGTGGGAGAAGAGACAGAAGACTCTCCTGTGGGAGAGGTTCTCAACCCAGAGGAGCACCCCGACCTTCAATGCTTGTTAGCTGAAGGGGGACCCTCCCGGGCAGACTTCTGTAAAGGACAGAGAGAGTGCCACTCTCTCGAGGGTCTGAGGAAACAGGCCCTGTCCCAGGCACAAGGTGAAGTGCCTAGGACATTCAAGGTTTATTGGGAGGGTGAGCTCCTTGTTAGTGAGCCCACTAAGCCTGAACCTGGTGCCCGCAAGAGGTTGTTGGTACCCCAGGTTTACAGGCCCTTCCTACTGCAGTTGGCGCATGAGGTGCCCTTGGCTGGTCATCTTGGGACTAAGAAGACTAAGCAGAGGCTCTCTGCCCATTTCTACTGGCCAAGGATGGGGGTAGAAGTGGAGTCCCACTGCAGGACCTGCCCCACTTGTCAGTTGTCTGGCAAGACTGGAGGCAGGATCATTGCCCCACTGCAGCCATTACCAGTGGTTGGCACACCATTTGAGAGGGTGGGCATCGACATCGTCGGTCCCCTTGACCCTCCCACTTCAGGTGGACATCGGTTCATCCTGGTCTTGGTAGATCATGCCACCAGGTACCCTGAGGCAATACCCCTTCGGACTGTTACTGCCAAGGTGGTTGCCAGGGCTCTCCTGGGCATTTTCACCCGTGTTGGATTCCCCAAGGAGGTTGTCTCTGACAGAGGATCCAACTTCATGTCTAGTTACATGAAAACCATGTGGAAAGAGTGCGGGGTAACCTACAAGTTCTCCACCTCTTACCACCCCCAGACCAATGGTCTGGTTGAGAGATTTAACAAAACTCTCAAGGGCATGCTAGGTGCTTTGGAAGAGCCCCTAAGGAGGAAATGGGATCTCCTCCTGCCATGCCTGCTGTTTGCTTACAGGGAGGTACCTCAAGAGGGTGTTGGTTTCAGCCCCTTTGAGTTACTCTTTGGACATCCCGTGAGGGGGCCCCTCGCCTTGATCCGAGAAGGCTTGGAAGCCACCCCTCCAGGTCCCGCCAAGCAAGTGGGGGACTATGTGTTAGGCCTCAGGCGGAGGATGACACAAATGATGGGTCAGGCAACAGCAAATCTCAAGGCCAGCCAGGAATTGAACAAGTACTGGCATGACCTTAAAGCTTCGCAAGTGGATTGGACTCCGGGACAGGAAATCCTTGTGATGGAGCCTACCAAGCCTAGAGCTTTGGCAGACAAGTGGACTGGACCCTTCAGGATCATCTCCAAGATGGGCGAAGTCAATTATCTGGTTGACATGGGAGCCTCTGGGGTAGCCCCCCAGGTATTCCATGTCAACAGGCTCAAGCCTTTCCACAGACGAGCGGAGGTCTCATGTCTCTTGCTAGCTTCAGGGCAAGAAGAGGATGAGAGTGAGCCCCTTCCTGATTTGCTGCATAGCAACCCTCAGGATGGCTCAGTGGAGGGAGTACAACTCTCTCCCGATTTGACAACGGAGCAGCAGAGGGCCTGCAGGGCTTTGCTCCAGCAGTATGCCTCTCTGTTTTCACTGACACCGGGCCTTACACCGTGGTGTAAGCACGAAATTGACACTGGTGACAGCGTGCCTGTCAAGAGCAGGAGCTATCGTATGTCAGATACCGTCAAAAACCACATCCAGGCTGAGGTCGCCAAGATGTTGGATCTGGGTGTTATTGAACCCTCAACCAGTCCCTGGTCCAGTCCAGTGGTCCTTGTCCCCAAGGCAAGTTCCCAGGCGGGTACCAAGGATTGGAGGTTCTGTGTGGACTACCGAGGAGTCAATGCCGTCACCAAAACTGACGCGCACCCATTGCCCAGGGCTGATGAGCTCGTGGACACCATAGGTGCTGCCAAATTTGTGAGCACCTTTGACCTTACCTCAGGCTATTGGCAAATAGCTCTGACGGACCATGCCAAGGAAAAGACGGCCTTCTCAACACCTGAGGGACTCTACCAGTTTAGGGTCATGCCCTTTGGGTTGAAGAATGCCCCTGCCACCTTCCAGAGATTGGTCAACCATGCGCTCAGTGGGCTGGAAGCCTTTTGTGTGGCTTACTTAGACGACATTGCCGTCTACAGTTCCACCTGGGAAGAGCATTTGACACATCTGGATAGGGTGTTGCAGGCCTTGAAAAGGGCTAACCTCACTATCAAGGCCACCAAGTGCCAGATAGCTCAGGGGAAAGTTACCTATCTTGGTCATGAGGTAGGAGGGGGTCAAATCCAACCTCTCTCCAGTAAAGTACAGGACGTACAGAACTGGGAGACTCCCACTACTCAAACCCAGGTGAGAGCCTTTTTGGGCCTCACTGGGTACTATCGCAATTTCATGGCAGACTATGGAACCATAGCTGCACCCCTGACAGCTCTAACTTCGCCCAAACAACCTAGGAAGGTTAATTGGACTGAAGACTGTCAGAGGGCCTTTGATGGCTTGAAAGAAAGTCTGTGTAGGGCACCTGTGTTGTGTGCGCCTGACTACAGCCGACCCTTTATCGTCCAGACGGATGCCTGCGACACCGGAATTGGAGCTGTCTTGTCCCAGTTAGATGACAAAGGGAGAGAACACCCTATCATATTCATCAGTAGACAACTCAAGGGTAGAGAACTTAGGTGGGCTACTGTTGAAAAGGAGTGTTTTAGCATAGTTTGGAGCCTTAGGCGTTTTAGGCCCTACCTTACGGGGTCTACCTTCAAGGTCCAAACAGATCATAAGCCCCTGAAGTGGCTTATGCAGATGAAGGGTGAGAACCCGAAATTGCTCAGGTGGTCCATTAGCCTGCAAGGGCTAGACTTCACCATAGAGCACAGACCAGGGAAGAGTCACGATAATGCGGATGGCCTTTCCAGAAGGTATGTTGACCGTCTGGATGAGGGTGTCTATCCCGTGGGAGATTAGACACCCTCCACCTCAGTCTGGGGGGGGCGACTGTGATGCTGGAAATGCATCAGAGGGACAGGGCCTCTGAATCCTTGTCCTTTTCTGCCTTTTATCGTGTGTTCTGTTATGTTTTCTGCCCAGGAGTCCATTTGGGACTCCTGGCAGTGCAGCTCTCTCTTTTGGTTTGGTGAACAGACCCATGGGATACCCTTATGGCACCCATGGGTAGGGGTACAACCCTGTGCCCCTAGTGTATGTTTTTGGGCACCTGTGGGTGGCCCACAGAGCAGGGTATGGGCTGGTGGCAGCTCCATGCTGAATTAGACAGGTGCTCTGGGCGTCCTCCATTTTGGGATACCCAGGCCCTGCCATTGGGATCAGTTGATTCCTGATAGAAAACAAGATGGCCCCTGTGGCCTCTTGCTTTCTATTGCCTGTTGTCTTGTTTTTCCCAAAGTCCTGGGAAGCCCTGACTCTGTCCCTTCCCCCTGACTGGCTGTTGGGTGGAAGTTCCATATATGGTGTTGTTGTGAAGGCCCAGCTAGACTGACTGGAGCCTTCCCTTTGACTGTATGTTGTGGGTACCTCCTGTGGGTGGGACCTGGGTGAATGGAGTGTGTGACCAATATACACTTCTTGTTGTGGTTGTCTGGTTTCTGGCATGTGAGACAAAGACTGAGACAGCCCTGCCCGAAACTGGCCTGAATGCAGTGTGTAGTGTTGAATGGCTGGGTACTTGTCCCAATCCACATTCCTTGTTGTGAGTGTCTGAAAGGGAGGAGTGTGGCCTGAATGCACTGTGTGCCTGATTGGCTGACTGACTGCATGAATGCCCTTCTGTGTGATTGGCTGCTGTGTGTGTGCCAGCAGTGTGGATGAGAGACAGGATAGTATATCTGGGGACCTCTCACCACTGGAAATTGTTCAGAAGCATTCAGAAGCTGAGTCTCCACTCAAGAGTAACTGGATTTGCTGATCCTCGACGTCCAGCTGGAAGAAGAAGACTTGCTGTGGCATTTGCTTCGACGGAACTGAAGGTTGTCGAAATCGTCGAGGACTGACCCGAGAGAGGACCTGGCTAGGCGCCCTCTTCCCGTGCTCCGAGGGACCATCGAGCACCGCTGAATCTTCGCCGAAGCGCCCTGGAAGTCAGACCCTCGAAAGGCTGCCGACCCGAGACGGGACCGCCGAGGAGATCGAAGTGAAGCACCCGGACATCAACGCTGTCGAAGTCCATTGCCGTCGACCAGGGTTCGCAGGTCTGTGTAACCGCTGGAGGCCCGTCGAAGTTGTGTTGCCCCGCCGTGGGAACCACTTGACGCCGTGCCGCCGACGACCGGAGCCGTCCGCTCCTTGCCTAAGAACATTTGCCTTGAAGGACTCCCTCGTCCGCATCGTCGGCCGCTTTGTCCCGCCGGAGAAAGTCAAGGACGACCAACGCGCCGAGGAGAATCCGCCGGTGGGTTTCCCGCCACCTCACGACCCCAAAGACTCGAGCGACTCGACGCCCTTGCTGGGCCACCGTCACCCACAATCTTTGCGGTCCAGAACTAGTGTCGCCGAGGTGCCCCGCACGCCTCTTCCTCGCAGGACGCCGACGTCTCGACGCCGACGAGCACCGCTCGGATCGAAGCCTGCCGCCTCATCGACACCGTTCTACCTTGTTTGTTGTCGGACGTTCGACGCCCCGTGTCTCCCGCTTGAAAGGGAAGGCATTCAAGAAGGGCCGTCGATTCCCCGACACCGAACACCGAGTTCCTCGACGCTTCTCGACGCCTCTCGACGATCCGTGACTCCTGCTTTAAAGGGGGTCATTCAAGAAGGATCTGTCGACGCCTCTTCGAAGAACTCGACTCCACCAGGTACATTGGGGGGGTAAAAACATTATAGGAGAGAAATAGACTATTGAACAATATATGGACTGGGCTGGTGTTATATCTCTTTATTTTACAGGTTGCCCAGGTGGGGGGATCTCCACACAGAACTGTGTCCAGTGGTAGGGGCCAGTATTCTGCCTATTGTTTCAACCCTCTGTTATCTCTCCTCTCTCTATTGCTGGTTTCCTTCTTATTGATCTGTGTGCCATTTTAACAGTATTGTGAATGCACTTTAATGAGGTCTAATATTAGTGGTACCACTTTAGAATTGTAGATATTTACCATTGCTGATTTTCCTGAGCACAAAGTGCGTTATTGTGATAAGTGTACATAACCCTTGAATATTAATTATATAAAGACTGTGTTTTCAGTAATACAGTGTGTGGACATTCCTTTGTGGGGGCTTGGGGATACACTGTACTTAAGAACCAGCCTGCATCACCTCCTGAGAAGCTAGGCCTTGATTGCTCGTCCATCGTTACCATATTAGAGAATCTTGGCTGGGGTCCTCTGTGCCTCCCCTCTACCATATAGAGAGCGGAAGTACAGACCCCCCTACCAGTCTTTACATTGAGGGAACCTGAGTGGAGTGGAGTTGGATATCAGGAGGTTGGAAGGAGATGCGAGGGAGGAGGCATGTAAAACATCAGAGATGGTTTGTATCTGAGGGACAGTGGAAAGGAGTACTCTGGAGGAGGCTGGTGGAAAGCATAAAGAGAGTGACAGAATGTATTAAGAATGAGGGCTGCATGATAATCAGAAGAGAGGTTAGAAATGGGTATTGTGGCGCAACAGGAGAGTTGAACAGAGAAGTAAAATAGGAGATATTTAGGAAGGTGGTGATTGCAAATCATTGAGGAATATGAAGTTGGGGAATCAGAGAATAGAACAAGGCTCCCGGGACAGGAGGTTGAGTTAAAAGAAAGCAAGGCTACCAGACTCATGGTGAAGGCACTGGGGTTTTGCCAGCCCTTATCGGGCCCCAAGTTCGCCACTTGCGAGGCGCAGCCTGCAGGAACACATGGGACCGTAGATCTCTGGGAGGGACAATCTGCTGCAACAAGGAAGAGAAGCAGACCAGCAAGTCTACAAAAGTAGGAGACAAAAGTGTCAGGACACTTAAACCCCAACGCTCTGAGTGACTTTGAAGTCATCATTTTCTTTGCAGAAGGGAACCCAGATTGAGATTTGAAGTTAAGGAAAAGCCATCCTTTTGTTGAACTTGTTTATGTTGCCATTATTTATTTATTCTGATACAACCCAGTAAATCTACACAATATAGCCCTAGTTTAATTACACTAACATGTGTGTGCCGGTTTTTGACCCTACTCTGATTGATAAGAACATTCAAAGGGTTAAAGTTTTACATGCCAAATATCCCCGTGCAGCTATTTAAAAAGCTATGATATCTGTTGGTGGACGATTGTGTCAAGAAGAAATAACATTACGTTCTTTATCAGCGAAAGAGGCTTGGGCAGCCAAAATGTACTGGTTTCTTATTCAGTAGTAAAGGTTTTCTGTAAACTGTGTCCACCATACTGTAGCGTTAGTGTTTTGTTTTTTGTTCAGTAGCTAAGCAATCCTTGAGCGTTTACGAGAGGAAAAAGTGACAGAACTTTAGTAATGGATATATTTCTCCCACAGATTCCCCATTGACCCTCTATCCAAACCTGATTAGTGTATGTTTTTTTATGAGATTTTCGGTAACCTGCCGCATTAGTGAAAAGGCTAAGGGGCCATCACTATCACTTGTTGTGTTAGGGTGTCTGTTGAGTTTCGTTGTAGCTGCCAGATTAGACTATTAAGGATTTCATAGTCCAGTCTCCTTCTGGATAGATTTCAAAAGTTGAGGAATCGGTGGGAGGAAGATTATATCCATCAAGAAGTGAATTCTTGAGGGTATATGTACCCATGAAACGCATGTCCGAGCAGTTTGGTTCATGGTTAATCAATTACCTTTCTTTTGTGGCCCTGTAACAACATTAGTATGACAGAGGAACATAATAATTGCTCTGTGAATAATATATTTTGTTTTTCTACTTTATATTAGCCAAAAGGACATGGACAACCTCAGAGCTGAAGTTCAGCAGCGTCACATACTTCATGAGACCATCAAAGGGAACCACGCCCACCTGGAGGTGGAAGATCCATTAAAGAAACCAGAACCAAAAGAACCATGCATACCTTCTACAGAGACCACCTAAAGCACATATCTCAGCTTTCACCATAGTAACTGTTCCCATAGTATAAGCTTTCCTGACATTCACGTTTAGGATGTTAGACTTCCTTAAAGGAGGTAGAGCTTTTCTTGGCAATGTTGTTATACTTAAATAACACACAAACACAATAGCTAATTATTGAACTCAGTTGTAATTGGTGTCAACAAGCAACTGATTGCTTTAGTGAATTCTGAAAATCTCTAGAAATCAGAGGTGCAAAAAACCTCCAGGGTATGTCCTCCTTTATGAACCTTAACTGTTTCTCTAAGTTCACTTCTATAGTGTGTACCGACACAAAGATTCCTGAAGGAAGCCAATAGAGGTGATTCACATTTTCAGGTAATTTGCATT
This sequence comes from Ambystoma mexicanum, assembly GCF_040938575.1. Lineage (NCBI taxonomy): Eukaryota > Metazoa > Chordata > Amphibia > Caudata > Ambystomatidae > Ambystoma > Ambystoma mexicanum. The sequence goes on from NC_090931.1 coordinate 516,829,638, forward strand.
CTGCCCAAGCATACTCCTTTTCCAGAAAGGGTAGTGATGGCATTAGCGAAAAATCAGTGTTGTGTTTTGGCACTTCAAATTTGCACGGGATAGTACATTTAATGCGAAAGGCTCTCTGAGAAAGAAAATTAAATGAAACAAAACGTTTGCCAGGTTTATGATTTGTCTTAAGGCAATATGTAAATAATGATGAGGTATACAGCTAAACTCTGTCTGCCAAATTAACAGCAGTGAACTTGCACATGCTTCTGTCAGATTTATTTTCTTAGTTTCCTTTTTCCAACTCAGATTGTAAGAGCTGTTACGTTAGTCGTTTTCCATTGGGATTTCTGGTTTGTCTGTCCGTCGCGTGTGTGTGTGGGCGCACACGCTGAAGGCAGTCTATTTTTGTGCTTCACCAAAGATCAAAAAAGTTTCAGAAGAGAAGTTGTGAGTTGTGCAGAAAGCACATGTCAATGGCACATGTATCTGTTGTATGAACCATTTTGATGTGCTGGACCAGTTTATGAAACAGGGATTTGCGGTTTCTTTTTCTTTTTTCAACACCATGCAGGAGCAAGGATGTTAGAGATCTGAATTGACGGTGTGTTCCATTAAATGTTTTGGGAGGAGATTAAGCGGAAATTAAAAATGTATTGGGTCACAAACTGTTTATTCGCTGCACAGCAAGATGTTTGTAATCATATTTTCATTGTACATTTATCATCAGGAAATGTTAAGTGGAGTGCTTAATGTCTGATTGCCTTCTATCTGCATACATATTTAACCTTTTGAGCATGCCTAAGGACGAACACGTTACAGGAAAAAATCTGCTTCTTTGGCCTTTGGGATGCGTGTGTGTGTAAAAACAGCCTATATTGGTGCAGAATTAAAAATAGTGAGTTATATGCTCCTTCTTTACCTCATCCCCACCCACCAAGACCCATTCAGCCCTTGGCAACTTAATCTTGTCTACCCTGTAATCCCTGGTTCAAATGTAACACTTGTGGACTGTTTTCATGTCCCAATGGTCTTTATGTTCCAACACACTATTTGCGAGAACAAAATTGTTTTTAGAGAAGCCCCATAAATGATAAGTTCCATCACCACATAACCTGTTGCCCTCTTTTCGTTAATGATTGGAACAGAACTTTCTTCTCTTCCTTTGGAAGTCGTGAACAGACTGACAGAAGAAAAAGGACATATTACTGCTGATCTTTATAATTAAACCCAAGTACCTTAACGTAGCAGATAGACTAGAGAATGATGGTACACTAGTCATTCCAAACGTAGTAGGCTTATGGTTGACAAGCCAAAATGTGCAACTTTTTAATTCTCCGTTTCTCAGTCAACATTTTAATTTGCAAATGGAACTAGAAAAGTAGTTAAAAGTATGTGAGAAGCAGAGCTCTTCAGACTACGAAATTTGATAGTGTGTTTAAATGTTTCACTTTTTAAAGAGGTCTCACTCTAAATAAAATATTTTTTAATTTGTACATGGTTTAATACATTGAGCTCTTGGGTAGATGCCATTACGAGTACGCTTTTGATTTATTGCTTTAGCATGCTTACTTTCTGTCCATTTCCAAACACATGTTGCATTAAGATACAAGGTTTGAGACAACAGTGTGTTGACTAATGGAAAGTATGTTTTGAACCTCTGTCTTAAGTTTCTGAAAGAAAGATATACTTTTCTTTTTGTTTGTTGAAATAAATGTTTCTCTTTAAAGCAATTTCAGTGATTTGATCAACTGCAATGTGTACAGAAATTTGTTTTGTGTGCGCACTGCATTACAAGTGAGGACATGAGTGCCAAAGAACACCAATGTTGTGAGGACATTTGTCAAAGTGAGGACATTTTATTAGGGTCGTCATGTTGTTAAGGGAACTTTTAATTTAATTTTCCATGATGAAAAAATAATTTTGTACTCGTTGTATACCCATCTGGGACTGTTCATGGGTCCATTGTGCTAAGTGAAATTGTTGCATATTGCAAATATTACAACATATGTTGAGTCCTCATTTGTAATGCATTGTTAGAATAGTGTGTATCGAGTGTATCAGAGTCCTCACTTGTCATGAAGGAGGAAATGATTTGAATGTGTGTCAAGTGTATGTCCTCACTTCAAATGTAATATCTGCAATATGTGTATGTTCTCATTTGTAATGCATTATCTGATTTTGTGTGTATGGTGTGTATTCATTTGTAATGCACCGTCTGATTCCGAGTGTATGTTTACACATGCTAAATTGTCATTTTGCAGGGCTAGGGTTTGGAGGCAGATTTTGTGAGACATGGGACCTCATTACGAGGTCGGCAGTAAACCGTTGTTGCTACCGGCGGGGTTGCCGCCGACCCTGTAGCACCATTTCCGGTGCCTAGCTTCCCAGTGCACTGGGAAGCTAGGTGCCGGAAAATGTAAGTCTCCATTCCAGTGGAGGCCCATAGGACTCCAAGGGAATGGGTTAGTAACAGTGCTGGTACTCCGTGATGAGTTTGCCTACCGGGGCCATTGTGCCCGACAGGGTCAGAACTGCCGGGCGCAGTGGCCCCGGCAGGCAGACTCGTAGTGTGGCGGTTTTAAAAAAGGGTGCCGGTAAGATTAGCGACACCCTTGTTTCCGGACTGCCACACTTGTTATGAGGCCCATGGTCGCATTCCAAATTACCATTACTACATTTGGAAATGGTACTAATTCATGCACTATGAGTTTGTTTGCACTGAAAAGTGGAGGAATTAGCACCCTCAGCAATAGCGCATTTTTATGCCGTCCCATACAAATTTATTGTAAAAGTGGCGGTATTCCCTCCGGCAATTCCTCAACATTTTTGGAAGATTTACCTCCATGTTTAGTCATTTTAAGTTGTCCAAGCTGTGCAACTCATAATTTGGAGTTGTATAAGTGAAGTTAATAGAGTTACCTGCACTCTTTACCATTATCGCCAAGCTCATAATGAGGCCCATAATATTATGGAAGGATGGGGAACTGCAGAAAAGGGCACAAACGTTGGTTACCTCAGATGAAGGTATGTTAGTTGTGTGAGGATGAAGACTCAATTTGAATTCGGACATTTCCAGGTTTATTGGTGCCACTAGGTAATCTTGCTTCATTATGGTTGAGAATTAAAAACAATGAAGGCCCATCATCTTTATTTTTCAAACAAGTATACCCGCAGTTGCTTGTTAAAACACTTTATGTAAACAAATATATCTTTGTCATCAAAATGGTGAATGTCATAAACAGAAGCATTTAATCTGAGCATGCATGGACCCTGACCCCACGTCTAGGTCTTTCTAGATATAGTTCTTTGCTCTCAAAGATTTACAATGCGTGTATGCAGAGTCTAGTCCTGCTAGCAAAAGTGCTAGGAAAGGGTAACCTCTGCATGCACGCAGTTTCAGCTGCAACTTAATGCCATAATTCACCACAACCATGGTGCCAGTGCCACCACACACACCTTGTGACACCCAGACAACCCCCAACTTAAAGCAACGCCACACTACGGTTACCAATTCTACCTATGGTATTCAGTGAAGGGCCCCTTCAGCCCTAGTGTGGGACTCGTACTTAGAAAGTGGAAGATTGAGCCACGTGTTAAACAAGTTCTTAACTCATGAGCTATCCTATCCACCAGGCAGGTAGAAGGAAAGCTACATGCAAGAATTCAGGAAAACAAATGCAACAAATTGACCATACATATCCTTGCCATTATTAAGACCGAAACCTACATTTGAAAGGGCAATCTTATGTGCTTCATCCACACCTAGAAATATGTTTCCAGTGATACCACTGATATGGAAGCACTGGAAGGAACATTTCTTATGTGTACAAGTCTGCCTGCAGAGAAATCGATGGCGGTGACCATAAGGAGGGGGAAGTGGAGACAGAATGAGAAATGAGGGTGGTCTAACAGTTGCCTGGCCCACTGTAAGCACACTCGTACTTCCCATCTCCTTTCCTCCATCCTTGTTCCAGAAACTTCAGCAGCGAACAAATTGGGCTTGCCATTTAAATTTAGAATAGAGCGCGGGTGCGCGGCTTCGGTCGTGGGTATGCCCTGCCCTCCAGCGTCTCACCTCTCCCTTTTTCTGCACGGACAGTGTTGGACCTGGCAGCCAGCGCAGAGACTTTTTTAGCTTTCTGCTAACTAATTCCCAGCCTCAAACCCTCATGCACTCTGTCTTGAGTGTTGGGGGCCCGACCACCGCTGGGACACATATTTGGCTTGCATGTCACAGGGGATTGACGAATCAGTTGTTGCAGTGGAGGGAGATATTCCACGTTTCTCCCCCACCTCACCTTAAGGACTTTGTCTCTAGGGCCTCTCGCCAAGACAAGGTAGGCTCTCTGTTTAGCACGCCTCAACAGCGCAGCGACTCCTTCCCCGGGGTTCCTATGGATAAGGGTTCCTCAGTGTTAAGACGGATTTCTGAACTCTGACCTGGTGGGCAGAGGTTCAGAAGACCAGCCTAGTTTCTTGGAACAAGGTATCCTTCTGGACAAGCCAGACCAATCAAGGTAGCTTGGCGGCGGTCAAGACGGGTGGAGGTGACTGAAAGACCTAAATAAGCACACAGACCTAAATAAGCACACAGAGCAAAGGACACTTACAAATCACCCCCAGTCAGGTGTATATATATTAAAAATACAAATACATTTATTTCAAGGCCTTTGATTTTCAACATACAAATCAAATCACAGTAACACTTTTAAGCCAACACAATGCTATCTAAATACATATATACAAGACCAATGGGGTCTAAAGGGTTAATGCACGAAATGGGTCCACAACCTAAAATGGGAAGGAAACTGGCAGTGCAAATAGTCTTTAGTACCTTCTGCATCCAACAAACCTAACTGAGAGGCAGTCCAATCCCTAAGAAGAGTGGAGCCTAATGCTCAAATGTACTTGCAATGCTGGCGCATGCGGTAATGCAGATGGGCAAAACAGGGTCTGCACTAGCAGTGGGAAGGATAGGGACCCTCGGGGCACTTGTGCGTAAAAATTGATGGAGGTGCTAGGGGCCACCGGTTAGAGTTGCGATTACTCACTGACCCCTGGCGCACCCCAGACCAAACTTCAGCAGTTGAGTCCACTTCGATTGCAGGTTCAAGTGCAGCAATTTGGCGGCTCTGCGGCTTTCAGCGGCGAACATACAGCGATGATTCCCAAATGGGACAGTGGCGATTTCTCCGCTCCTGGTGGATGGATCAGGCCAGTTTCACTGCAGCAGGGTTCAGGGGCAAGAGGGGCACAAATGCAGGGCACCTGCAAAGTTTGTCACCTCGGCTGGGCGACACGGTAACCGTATATACTCCGGTTCGGGCGCACTCACTTTACTCCAGACCTGGGAACGGCAATTGTACGATATTCGGTGTGAGGGTGCTGTGAACACAGAGCTAGCGACGTACCAAGTTTCGAGGGCCTCCTCGAAACGGCGGCGGTATCAGGGCAAAGAGTCTGGTCAGCCCACTGGATGGCCCAGGGACACTTCCGAGAAGGCTTACTTGCAGGGTTTGATGAAGGTGCTGAGAATAGTTGGTCCCACTATTTCAATGGGTCGAAACGTCTTCGCAGACATTCTAGGACGACCAGATGCGGAGGGGTCCCACAGGATGACAGCGGGCTCAGGGTGCCAAACCTTCCAGCGGGGCACCAGCAGTTCCTCGACTCAGCTTCTTAATTTCAGGATACTTGGATCCTATCTTTCGTTCAGTGAGCACTCAAGAGACCGACATGGTATGGGTGATTGCGGCCTTCTCATATCCAGAATCTCCTTTGTGCCAAAATGAAGAGGACCCAATCGGAGATCTGCTCACATACAGGCATAGCATACATGGACCAATCACAGACCACAGTGGTCCCAGTCATTCACTGCACTCCAGACTCTCTGGCACCCAGGATGTGTATTGGGACAGACATCCCAGCCCACATCCTGGAGGCACACACAGAAGGCATGCAGAAGCCTGCGAATGCTTGGCGTTTCGCGGGTGAATGCATGGCAAAATGAGGACTGACCCGGGTCGGCTCGACCTGGGGAAGGTGAAGGGGCAAGATGGCCAAAGGACAGGACAAAGAACCACGTGGCATGGCCATTTTGGAGCCAGGCCCCCTATTTGTGCCAAACACGGTAATTGTGGTTCCCTGGCAGGAAAGGGTTAAAAATATTCGAAATGATAAGCTGCCACCAGCCCTGTCCAAGGCACATCTGCACTTCTCCTAAAAAATCCTTTGGGTATCTACGGCCTTTGAAAATGACTAATAGAACCAAGTGCACTGTACTGGAAGGGACATTGTACACTTGTTACATGTTGCAGAAAAGTTGCAACATTGGAAAGGACTAAGGGAAACAAAGTCTCCCAGTACTGACTGTCTTAAGGGCATCTCAGTTTCCCCATAAAAAGTGAGCGAAAAGCCCAGTGGAGTGCAGCAGAAGGCTGGGCTCCTCTGGTAAAGTCAGACAATCAGCAAAAAGTTGGGGTGTCCACAACTGGAGGGAAAATTACACATAATGTGTAATGACGGAAGCGTCAGAAGCAGCTGTGAAGCATCACAGTGCGGCTTGACGTAGAGTGGGAGAACCTCGTAGGTGCTTTCTTCTAACCAGAAAGAAGGAAGAAGAAAAGAAGCTGTTTCGAGCGTTGTCGGGCTCAAGTGCAGCGGCTGTGCCGTACCGTGGCTGTGGGTGGCCGGGGGAGCGTTGCCGGGTGCAGCAGGATAAGGAATCGGTGGGAGCTGGCGGGAACTGGTGGCTGGCTGACAGAACTCTGACTGGCCGCCCGTGATTGGAAACGTGCTGGTACTCGAAAAACGGGTGAGGTACCGTTTTGTCCATATGATTGCTTTTTGGGAGTTGATTCTGGTAGTACCCGACATGTATGTGATTGTTAGGGAGAATTCTCACTTATGGCTAATTTCCCTTACCTATAGAGTCCCCCAGCAGCTTTGCTGGATCTGATGGGTTTATTTCTTTTTACCTGCTAAGAGTGAGACTCTTTTTCCCACTCTTAGGCATCTTTGCTATGTGAGTTCTAGGCTATTTTTGTGTTTAATGCCTATGGGATCTTTTCTCTCACACACAGGAACCATCTTTATGCACATGTGTTACACAGCACCCTCCGTGCCGTGACACAGGGGTGTCGTAGCGACCCCCAAACATAGACTCCATACCCTGGGGCTGACTACTGTCTCCCAGGGCATGTAAAGTCCCCATTGACTTTACTAGTCAATCTCTATGAACTAAACCAGTACAACCCATCTTAATATGGAAGTACTGGAAGGGGTTAATAGTTTTTCCCCCTATGTTAATTTTCGAGAGGGTACCTAAAAGTCCCCCTCTACAAAGTTTCTGGCTGGTGGCAGTGGTTACTACCTTTTTATATTTGACCGCAAATATTTCCCTATGGGATTTTCCCATTGTTCGAGGCTAACACTTTTACTGACAGCCTCTAACATACCGCCGGTTTATTTTATTATTAACTTTACTCCGGTAGGTTTTATTTGCCAGAACTTTGATAAAACTTCTTTCTCGAGTCTTACTCCATATTCTTAACCGAGGTCGGGGATCCTTTGTTCGCTCTTTTGGCGGGCTTCTGCCAAAAAGCCCTCCTTTCGGCGCCTCTGAGTCTGGGGTGGGTCTGTTGTTTGGGAGGGGGAGTAGAACCCCTGGACAGAGTTGCCACAGCAACTCAGGTCGCACTCTAACCTGATAGGCTGGAGGGTCTCCCGCCAAGACCACCACTCCACTGTGTGAGTGACAGCTAGGCTGTATGAATGGGTCTCTTTCTGCATAAAGCAGGGTCCTGAGGACTGGAAAAGCAAGACGTCGCCACTGGAACTACGGAACCGAAGGGGAGAGAAGCCACAGACATCTTCAGCATCTACACCACCGGGGAAGCCCTGCCGGATTGTCTCACCACTTTTCTTCCACACGACGAGATGAGATCTTCAGCGAAATAGCCTCCTTCCCTTGAGCTGGTGGTGTCAACCAGTTCACCTATCGCTTCCTCGGACCTGCCTTTGTCGAATCGACAGTGCCCCACACTTGGAGACCGGATAGCCAGGCAGCTATCGACCTGGACCGCGATTAAAAGGAGCCTACCTTTTAAACTTTGTTTGGCAGCACCGCGGCTGGTTTCATCCCTGGGTAATGCAGCGACTCGAACCTTCCTCCACAACGAGAGCCTCTCTTCCTCTGTTGGACCCCTCAACCTGCAGGAACTACCAGGAACAACCGCCACCGCAGGAGCCACTTCTTCACATTTAAGGTACATTGTTCCGCCAGGCCGCCCTTTCTCGTGGTAGCCATAAAGGTGTTTTAAATCCTTTAACTACTTGTGGGGTCGGCCGCCCTCTCTCTTAACATTGTCTTTCCCCTCGCATCTACCTCTTCAATATTTTTCTACTAAAGACTTGACTGCAGCTACAAGAACATTTTTGCTCCTAAGCTCTTGGTCCTGTACCACTGACTCTGGCTCAGGCCTATTGACTCTGGCTGATTTGTTAGATCTGCTCTCACTAGATTGGTTTTCAGTGAGAAATGTGTGGATGCCCCTATATCTTCTAAACCCCTCTTCCTACCTACTGTTTTAACTTGTAGAGTGCCATTTTGCTCAGTTTTCATTCACTTATCTTTCTGCTAAAGTGTTACTGTGCATTACTTGTTCACAAAACTTCAGGGAAGTGTTGCTACTGATTGTCTGAAGATATTTCAATTTAACTTGTGCTTTCCCTCCCTTTGGTTAAATTGTTAGAGTGCCATTTGTAGTTGATTTTCACTGTGCCATTTTGCTCAGTTTTCACTCTACCGCAAACTTGTCTACAATTGAATAGGGAGTTGTACATGCTTTCCCTTGACTAAACTTAATTTACTTTATCAACTGTGATCTATGTGTTGAAACTAGAAGTGTATAGAATAAATATATTCTCTTTTTGATACAAAGCTTTGGTCAGTTTTTCCTTGCTCCATAGTATTGTACTGCCTATTGTGTAAACCCTGAATACTGCTCATCTCCCTCTTGAAATAAGTCTGACTGCTTAGCCACAGCTACCAACGAAATCTTTGTGATACAGACTGATACCAAAGGGGATTTATTGTTCTCACCTGTAGTCCTAATCTGGTGTAGTGCTCCCTAAGAGAATTGCACTGGATTCTGCCTAACAGTGATCAGTAGAGCTGCCCCAGAAATATCATCTATGGACCCGCTACAGACTCGCTAGAATGCTCCCCAGAAGGCAATTAAACTGCACTGGGTACAAGTCCAGGAAGTGAGGTGCCGTTGAGCTGGAGTTCATGCTCTGACCCTCATTTGTGGCACCTTTTCTGGTGCGTTCTGTTTTGGACTTGGACTGTGCCTATAAGGAGCAGAGGAAGTGCTCACTGCCTGTCGTGAGGCAAAAAGATTGTTTCCCGGATTCCCGTACTACAACCTGTTAAAGCAACTGTTGTTGTTGATAGAGAAACCCTCTTGCCAGTTTTGTAGCGAGAGAATGTGGGTTGGACTTGTGTGCTGGTGGGATGGGCTGGGTTTTCTAAACAAGAGGAGTGACTTAGTTGCGCGGCGCGGCTTTATTTTTGAAGTACCCACGACTCGCAGCTACTGTAAAGCTGAACCTCTTACCTGATAACATTCAGAATACTGCAATGAGTCCACTTAACATATGAGACAATTCCATATATGATAGTGGTGGTGTCATTTTAATTGCGTGGTGTATGAATGGTGCGTGTTATGAAGAAAGGTAAACGTGAGCTTTACACGTACCAAAGAACTGTATCATTAACTATAAGAGAAACTATGGCTGAAGTGCGGCCTTTTAATGATATCTTGTCAGCTCCCTTAGTATTTACACCACACCGGGGGACGCTAAGAATGGCTATGCCTCTACCCCCATCCCCCCGTTTCCCCATGGATTTAGCTACACAGGGTGTGAATGATGTGGGAGACGGTTTATAGTGACTATTTCGAATTACATAATTTCGAATGGCAAAATGTCGAAAAAATGATACCTCAAAAAAAATTCAAAAATTTGAATGTCTTTTTTTAAACCCCCCTTTTTTTTAACCCTTTTTTAACTCGTGAAACAAACAAAAAAACATGTAAATAAAAAAATAAGACATTCGAAAATAGAATTTTAGGTATAATTTTTTCTACATTTTTGTCATTCGAAATTATTTTTTCGACATATTAACTGGGTACCGTGGGAGACATTGGGGAAGATGCTATTTTATTAATTGAATCTGGAGAAGGGTAAAAAACAACTATGGTGAGGGTGATATTTTGGGGCCTCCTCAGATGGGGATGACGGGGGATAGCCAACCCCAACTTAGCTTGGATAATTCCCTGCTGGCCTTGTCTCAATATCCTTTGGTCAGAGAGTCAGAATGGGAATTATCTTCAGCACAACTAGCCCCAGTGGAAACTCAGGGGGACTCAACTCTTGAAGATATAATCAATGGGAAAATTCTGGAAGAACTTTGCCTGCACACCACGCTGTTCAAACAGCTTATTTTGGCTATTGAAAACACAAAAAAAACCAGGAAGTCCATCATGGTAATTTAGAGAAATGTTTAGCAGGATCCAACGATTATTGGGAATCAATTGGGGTAGGGGCTGTAGAAGCAGGAAGCTGTCCTTTATCGGATGTGTGCAGCCAGGTCCCGGAGGTCGCCGGTGACTTAGGTAATCCGAGACAATCCACCATGGCTGCCATCCATAAAAAAGATATCAATCAAAAACAAAAAAAAGAAACAAAAAAGTCTGGGCAGAAAAAAATGAAATGGGTAACAAGCGGAAATCTAAAAAATCAACCAAAAACGATTGGCGTAATTTGGTGACAGAGGTGGGGGCTCGGGAGATCGTAGAGCCACAACTTCCCGTGGATGGGGATGATGCAATTATTTGTCAGGCCTCAGTGGGAACACTTGCATCTGAGACAATACTGGGGACCCTTAAAAACAAGGGACTTAGTAAACAACTGGCTGGAGGTATAGTTGGCCGTCCCCCGCATGATCAATTGGCAAAGGGAAGCCTCCTTGATTTTTTTCCTATAAAACTTAATAAAAAAGTGTCCATCACAGGGGGGCCATTAGTGCCCATAGTGAATATCTGTGAGAAGGGGAGTCCTAGAGAGCCTCAACCCCTGCCTCTAAAGACGATCTCAGGACTAAACATAACATCGAATGGGGACAAAGGTCCATTGGAGGGGGTGGGCCCGGATGAATTGTATACCCCTAGTTGTGGTGAGGTAGGGGAGCAATAGCATCCCAGTTAAAACTAACATAATTAGATACCCTATTCTGGATGTACAAGCTGTAGGGGAATGTGTACAACTAAATGGTCCAGGTCGTATGAAGCTTCTCAATAAACCGGACAAGGGTGGTGGTCCTGAGGTTCCAGGACCTGTTTGTCCTGGGGTAGTCTCTGCCTGGGATCAAGGAGTGGGGCAAATTGGGGCAGGCGACTTGGCCTTGGAGAGGGTGATCAAGAAGGTTATTGGGCTTATGACGGGAGAACAGGTTACAGGGGCACCCAACCTGGCACATCAAGGACCCCTAAGTGATAGTTCCCTTACTCCGGCAGTGGTGGTCAATTTTAACAAGTATCCTAAGGGGAGCATGGATTCTGATTCCCCCTCTGCCGAGGGTATGGAAGGCATTGTTGGTTCTTTAGATAGGACTGGCATTGTCTCTTCGGCCAAAGAAAATGTGAGTCAAGAGGTCACTTCCTCAGAACACCTAAGTAGTGGGCCGACTGTTGATGTTACAAATAGAAATCAGAATGTATCTTTGGATGTGAGACCTTCTCCAAATCCACTTTTCCGCAGTAACACGTTTGACCATCCAATAAAAGGAAGTGTAAGCCCGGGGAGGTTTTGCTCTACCCTTCCGACGAGGGAAGGACTGAGGATGGTATCCACAGTAAACAAGGTTTGGAAGTGGACTTAAGACCGCTGCGCTATCCCGATCACCCTAGCATCATAGTTCAATACTTGTTCACAAATGCTGGGCCTGTGTCACTAAATCGCCCCATGATCTTGGCAATTTACGGGGAAATCACCAGCCTCTCTTTAATTACGTCAGGGGATTTAAATTTGGTGGACTTTGTCCACCCACTTAGATATGACTTTGTAAGAGTGGTGTTTAACTCTGGTACAGTTATGAATATGGTGCTAAGAAAATCAGAAACTTTTCATAAGTTTGGGTATGATCTGGAGAAAGTCATATTGGATAGGGCTGCACCTCTCAAACATCAGACAGTAAATAATAAATCCGAAATCGAGGAGGTAAATTCGGATTCGAGTTTGAGATGGCTGGCTCTAACTCTGCGGGACTCCATTACCCAACTTCAAGGTCTGAGCCTAATACTTAATGTTTCCAACCTGTTGTCCGTGGCCAGCTGGAATTGCAGGGGTAACTGGGCTTTGAAAAACTGCTCAGAGACCTGCAATATATTAAAGGGGCATATTCTTTTCTGCTTACAAGGAACATGGTTTACAGAGCAATTCCATCAGGGGGAGTAGAAGCTCGGCTGCCTGAACCGGCGCCTCCTCACTTCAGGCTGAATCTTTTACAAATAAATCAATAAAAACAGCAATTTACCATCCTACCTCTTTCCGATCCTGCTTTGAGCCCGGGGGCTCCTCCGACAGCAGTTTCATTGAAAATCGGATCGGCGTTAACCTGGTCCTTTTCCGGCCCCTCGGTGAGGCCGCCTCCTGCTCCGTTGTCGGCGAGACCTCCTGGTCCTTCGTGCCTGCCCGCCTCTGTATGCTGTGGGTTGCGGCGTGGGCCAATTTCTGCCTAGCCACCTCGAACGAGCTCGGCGACTCATCTGCTGCTGGCATCCACACCACTTTGTGCCTTTTTCTGTGCTGTGGGCTCCGGCGAGGGCCCATTTCTGCATTGCCACCTCAAACGGGCTCGGCGACTCATCCGCTCCTGGCATCCACTCCGCTGCGAGCTGTCCTTTGGTGGTTTCCAGCCTGCCTCTGCTGCTACCTCTTCCCGATCAGCGGCCTTCCGCCATCCGCTGCTGGCATCCACTCCAGTGAAGGCCCTCTTTTGGCAATTTCCAGCCTGCCCCTGCCTCTTTTGATCAGCGCCCTTACCCCGCTCCGGCCTCTTCCAGCTCAGCGGCCTCTAGGGCAGCAGTGCCGACCAGCACCTCCATCTGCGGTGGCATGCCGCTGCGGTCTCTTCCCACTCGGTGGCCAGTGCAACTTCCAGGGTGGCGGTGTCCTCCCGCACCCCAGCACTTCCATCTGCGGTGGCAGACCACTGTCCTTGGATTGCATCCACACCCCTACGCAGCACGGCATTTCCATCTACTACAGAGGGCCACTGGTTGGCAGACTGCATCCTTCTGATCACAGGCCAGTATTGTCTCCGGGATCTCTGTGTCTGGCGGACTGCATCCGCACTGCTGCGCAGCCCGACACATCCATCTGCTGCAGTGAACCACTGATCAACGGTTTGCATCACTGCTGTCCAGCCCAGCACTTCTATCTACTGTATCGGGCCACTGGTTAATGACCTGCATCAACACTGCTGCGCAGCCTGCCCGATAGTTCCATCAGCTACAGCTGGCCACTGGCTGTCGGATTTCATCTGCACCGCAGTGCACCTTATGTCAACAGCTCCAGCAATACCCCCACCGTGGCCTCCTTCTGATCACAGGCCTACATTATCCCCAGGATCACTGTTTCCTCCCGCTCCCCAGCACTTCCTTCTGCTACAGCAGGCGGCTGATCAACGAATTGCGCTTACACCATTGCGGGCCACCCACCTGCGGCCTGGCTCTGCCCCCACCACGCTTGGTGACCAGCACACCCTCTGAGCTCAGTGTCCTCCCCACAACCTAGCACTTCCATCTGTTACACAACAGTGCCTACTACCTGAGCCTCCATCTCAACCTGGGGCTTCCATCTGTCTTTGCTGCCGAAGAACTCCCCTACCCTACCACACAGTCTCTCCTACCGATCCCCCCACACCTTGGGTCTTCCTTGCACACGCTAATTGCCCCAACGCTTACCCTTCCTTCTGCGTACCTGACACCCGTCTCTCACTCTCCACAGTTGAGCCTCCTCCCACCTCATTTCCAGCCTGGGCCCAACCAGTACTACTCTCCTTGGCTTCTACCTACCACATAGTCCCTGCAACTGTCCCTTCTCACTTCCTTCCTAGCTCAGGCCCAACCACTCCTCATTTCCTAATGTGCCCTGACTCTCTGCCACCATCCATACAGTCCTTGCAGCTGAGCCTCTTCCAACCTCCTTCCAACTTGGTCCCTACCACTTCTCGCTGCCTACTCCTCATCTTGCGCGTCCTGACTCTCTACTCAATACCAAATCGTGCAGCATCCTGAGTAGCAATCTGAACACCAATCTGTGCCTTCTCATTCTTCTACGCCAACACTAGATTGGCTACATTGATCCAAGTCTCACCATCATAAGACTCATCAGCAACGGATCATCATAGCTCCTCGTCTCACTTATTCCCTCTGTTATGCGTTCTGCCAAATCTCTTCTCATCCTCTCTTCCCTCACCCCCCCTTCTCGCTCACCCCTCCTCTCCCTTTCCCTGCTACTCTCCTTTTCCCTCCTTGTCATGCCCAGTCCTCTCTTGAATCCCCTGTCCAGATGTGTCTAGTCTGCTACCGGTTCCTTCACCCTTCCTCGGTCCCATTGTCCCTCTGTGCTGTTATTCCCCTCAACCCTACACCCGCTACCTCCCCTTCCTCTGCGTGCTCACTGTTTTTCTGTGCATATTACCTCCCCCAGCTCCCATTGTTTTTCTCCCAGTCTTGTTCCCTGTCTCCCCCCTCCCCCCTCTACCTACTGCGCTCGCTGCGCCTCTGTGGCCTCAGCATGGTTAAGTGTACCTCACTCTCTGCAGTTTGCTATCACGCTATCTATCTTTCCTATCTTCTCAAACTGCTTCTCTATCTCTTATTCTTCACCCCTTACTAAGTCTGTCAGGAAGAACCTCAAGAAGGACATACTGAGCTCTAACCCAGGGCTTCCGATTGCAGGCACCTACGTCATTGCCTCTGCCAGAGAGACCCTCAGACATACTCTGTCGTTCCCTCACCCGTCCTATGGACTCTCAATATGATCGTTCATCTCTCTCCTTTCTCTTCTTTGCCCATCAATGGTGGCACCCGCTGGGAGGTACTTCTTGCCCTCTCCACCTCCAGGATCATCATCAATGTCTACTGCAATGGTACCATCATGGTCCAGGGTCCTCAACCCAACATTCTACTCTTTGATAGGCTCCTCCCCTGCCTTATCAACCTCCCTCCACCTTCTGCACCAGCTCCATCAGCAGCCCTGGCTCCCATGCCAGCTGTGCCCACCTAGGCTCCCTTGCCACCTCCAAACCACCCTTCTACCCTCACCATGGCTTTCTTGCCACCACCCCACACATTGACAACCCCGTCTGCCTTCTCCTCTTAGGTAAACCAGTCACCCACTAACACTGTATCTGGGGCTCCCTTGCCCCCTGTGATGCCTCCCGCACTGACTCCCTCCTGACCCATGATTGTCCCGGCTCCCTTACCAGCCTTGGCTCCTCTGCCCCCTTCTACCTCTGTCCCTCGGGCACTATCGTCACTTAGGGGGGCCCACTGTCCCCTGCTGCCCCCGTAAGTCTTTCACTGATTGCAATCTGTTCTACATTGCCATGGTAAACCCTAGCTCAGCTGTCAAACACTCCTCTGACATTTGCAACCTCCTTGAACTCCTAGATTGTGATGTTCTTGCCATCACCGAAACCTGGTTCAATGATTGCTCTGTCACAAGTTGTGACACACTTCTCCCAGAAGGCTACACAATACTCTCTCTTCCTAGACCAAACAGACCAGGTGGGGGAGTAGCATTGATCTTCCCTGAGTGTATCCCTGTGTCCGTCATTCCCACTCAGGCATACTGATCCTTTGAGGGCCTGATCTGCAGGCTGTCCCTCTCTCCAAGTTCTTCACTGCTGCTGTCTACCTTCTATCGGCCACCTGCTCAGCCCTCCTTCTTCCTTTCGTAATGGGCTGACCTGGCCTCCTCTCTCCTTTCCTCCTCTTCTCATCTCCTCCTACGGGGTGATCCCAACATCCATCTCGACTCACCTGATTCCTTAAGACCTTTATGCAACCTTTTCGACTCCCTTTCTTTCCATCTTACCGTCTGGCCCAATGCACAGCGCTGGCCACACCTTGGATGCTCTCTTCTGAACTGACATTCAGCTATCTATCCCTCTCACTACTTCTCTCCCCTGGACTGATAATTTTCTCCTCTCTTCTCATTTGAAGCTCTATTCTCCCCTTGCATAGGTAAGCCCGGCACTACCTGCCCTCTGTAAGGTCATACGACCCATGAAAAGAGTCTCTGTATCTGCCTTTGCCTCCACCTATTATGCTCCTTCCACTCCTGCGACTGACTCCCACCCTGCGACAGCCCTCTCAAACTTTAACCTCTCTGTTTCCAATACTCTTTATATTCTTGCCTCTGTCATGAGGGTACGACTGAAGCCTACCAAAAAGTGCAACTCTTGGTATGACTCCAAATCGGCTTCCCTTAAACACAAGTGCAGGGCATCCAAATGGAAATGGGATTCCTCTGGCCCACCCTCTGACAAACTGGCCTGCCGACTCCTCCAAAGACAGTATAGACTCTGCATCCACTCCCAGAAAGGAGTCTTTAAACAAGCCTGCATCTCTGCGGTATCCAATAACACGGACACACTTTTCAAAGTCTGCAAGGAATCAGCCAACCCTAACGCAGCCTCCTCCACCATTGCACCCACCCAGGCAATTTGCTTGGCCCTGGCTGCACACTCGCCTCAAAAACACTAGATATCTTATCCTCCCTCTCTTCCTCACCACCTCATGTAGCAACATCTCTTATACCACCCTTGGCCACCTCCACCCCTACCCTTCTGTCTCTCCTGTCACACCTGAGGAGGTTACTAGACAAGTCTGGTCTATGAAAGCCTCCTCCA
Source organism: Ambystoma mexicanum (assembly GCF_040938575.1). Taxonomy (NCBI): domain Eukaryota; kingdom Metazoa; phylum Chordata; class Amphibia; order Caudata; family Ambystomatidae; genus Ambystoma; species Ambystoma mexicanum. The sequence goes on from NC_090931.1 coordinate 516,846,607, forward strand.
AACAGGTGGACCCCTGTCCCTCCAAAATCATCAAGGACAACATTGACTCTCTCGCTCCAGCCTTTGCTGACCTCTGCAACCTCTCCTTCGCCACTGGAGTTTTCCCCACCACTGCTCTTAAGCACTCCCTTGTGCACCCTCTCCTGGAAAACTATCGCCCAATCTCTATCACTCCTTTCCTGGGCAAACTCCTGGTGAAGTTTGCTATTTCCCTGTGTACCCTCCGGACTGAATCTGTTGGCTCCTTCCACGACCACCAGTCTGGTTTTAGACCATCCAGAGGCATGGAAACTGCTCTTCTGAACACCTGTGAAGATATGCTCTCAAATCTTGGTTGTAACTCTCCCCCTGTCCTCATTCTACTTGACCTCTCCTCTGCCTTCGATACGGTGAACCACAACACCCTCGTCATCACTGATCAGGCCTTGGCATGGCTAACCTCCTTTCACTCCGACAGCCTATCCCAGGTGGAACTGGGGTCTTTCCTCTCCCCTATCACTCCCTCTACTTGCGTTTTCCCCCAGGGATCTGACCTACCCCACTGGATTTTCAATGGCTACATGGCCCACCTGCCCCGTATGATAGCCACCAGAGACTCCAGTGACTGAGTACTCTTGTTGATGCTTGGGCCTCCACCTGGTAGTAGGTGAAGCAGCCAGGTCCTTTCGGTGGCAGAATCAGGCGCCCCCAGGGTGTTGCCCATGTTGGCCTGTAAGTGTGGGTCAGGGTGGGATATTTCACTGCTAGTTGGGAGCAGGCAGTGTGGGTGGGGGAGGGTACACTTGGGGTCAGTTGGGGTTAGGGGGGGCGGTGGAAGGGGGTGGGATAAGGGGAAATTGGGGGTTGTTTTTGAAAATGATTCACGTCTTTTGTTGGCAAGTTTATATTGTGGTTTGGTGTGGGAGTCCAAAGTTAGAAAAAAGGCTTATGTGGGACTTCTTGACAATGTCGTGAGTATGAGGGAGGAAGGAGAGAGAGAGGTCAAAGATGATTCTGGGGTTTGTGGCTTCCAAGGAGGGAGCAGGGGAGAGCCCATGGAAGGTCAGAATGAAGGGAAGAAGTAGGGTGCCGGGGTCCCAAAAGCAAGGATCTCTGTTTTGCTGACATTGAGGCAGAGATCATTCGAAGTACACCAGGCCTGGATGGCTGAGTGGCAGTCATGAATGATGGAGGGTGCAGGGGAGTCTGCAGGAAGTTTGAAGAAGAGTTGTGTGTTTTCAGCATAGCACTGGAAGTTGAGTGAGAATGAGGAAATGAGGTGTGCCAGCAGAGTAAGGTAGATGTTAAAGAGCCTAGACGAAAGACTGGAACCCAGGGGACACCACTGGAGAAGGAAGTAGGGGAAGAGAAGGTACCCAGTATGACTTTGGAAGAGCAGTCAGTTAGGAAGGAGGTCAGCCAGGCCAGTGCCCGCTCCGAGATACCAAGATTGTCATGGAGCCTTTTAATGAGGATGGAGTGGTTCACTGTTAAATGCAGAAGAGAGGATGAGAACAGCAGGTACATTAGAATCAAGTGATGCAAACGGTTCTTCACAGGTGTTCAGAAGAGCAGTTTCCATGCCTCTGGATGCTCGGAATCCAGATTGATCGTGAACACCGCCAACAAGCTCAGTGTTAAAGTTAAGTTGGGTCAGGGCCAACTTCCCAAGCAGTTTCCCCAGGAAAGGGGTGATGGAGATGGGGAGATAGTTGGCTGGGTAGGAAGGGCAGGCTGACAAGTTTTTTAAGGAGGATGCGCACAAGGGAGTGCTTGAGGGAGGATGAAAAAAGGAGTGGTTACAAAGATCAGCAAGAGCAAGGGCGAAAGAGGAAATGTTGTCCTTGATGGTTCTGGATGAGCAAGGGGCAACCTGTTTGGAAGAGACCTTCATGGAGTTGGCGCTCTGGTGACTTCTTCCAGAGAGACAGAGGCGAAGGAGGAAGGAGGGTGAGTAGTCAGGGGAGGGAAGGGAGGGTGATGGTTTGGAAGAGTGCACGACAAGGCTGTTCAGTATGTCCTGGATTTTGGAGGTGAAGTGAGTGGTGAGTGCATTGCAAAGGACCTGCAGACGAGTTGGCAAGTTCACTGCAGATCTTGTAGAGTTCAGCCGTGTTGTTGGACGTGCCAGATACTCGTCCCTGAATGTGGGCCCCTTTTTGGCACGGATAGTCTGCAATGCCTTTGGAGCAGGCGGCAGGCCAGTTTGTCAGAGGGTGAACCTGAGGTTTGCCACTTGCGTTCTGCAGCCCTGCACTTACGTTTCAGGTCTGCATGTTCGGAGTTGTACTAGGTATTATGCTTGGAGGCAGGTTTTAGGCAGATCTCATGACTGGGGCAAGGATGTCAAGGGTGTTGATAATGGAAAGATAGAGGTTGCTGAGAGCTGAGTCAGAGGTAGAGTCTGAGTTTGGTGGGCAAGGGGGAATGAAGGTGGAATTGAAGGAGAGCAGCTGACACTTGTTTCATCGGATGGATGTTTGTGAATGAGCTTGGCTAGCTTTTGTAGGAGTTATCACAAGGCCATAGGGATGCAGGTGGGAGGAGAGAAGAGTGTGGTCAGACTAAGAGAGAGGGGTGACCAGAGGAGATGAGAGAGGTGGTCGTCGTCGATGATGGTGTCCAGCGTGTGTCTGGTAGAGTGGGTTGGACCAGAAGGAAGAATGGAGAGGGATAGAGAGGTGCAGAGGTCACTGAAGAGGGTGGATGCTGTGCATAGGGAGTCTAATTGGATGTTAGTCACCCAGGTGTAGCAGGTTGGAGGTGGTTGAAAGTAGGGAGTAACAGAAATCAGCCCACTCAGCGACATTGATATCTACAGTTCCACTTGGGAAGAGAATGTGACTCATTTGGATAAGTTGTTGCAGGCCATAAAAAGGGCCAAACTCACTAGAAAGGCCACCAAGTGCCAGATTGCCTTGGTCATGAGGTAGGAGGGGGTAACATACAACCTCTCCCTAGCAATATACAAAATGTACAGGCCTGGGAGACTTTGACTACTCAAACCCAGGTTAGAGATTTTTTGGACCCTACTGGGTACTACCGAAACTTCATGACACAAGCACCCTAGGAAGGTTTGTTGGACTGAAAACTGTCAGAGGCCTTTTGATGGCTTGAAGGAAAGTCAGTTCAGGGCACCTGTGTTGTGTGCTCCTGACCACAACATACCTTTTATTGTACAGACTGATGCCAGTGACACAGGAATTGGAGCAGTGTTTTCCCAGTTGAACAACAAAAGGAGAGCACATCCCATAGTCTTCATCAGTAGGCAACTGAAAGCTAGAGAACTTAGGTGGGCCACTGTTGAAAATGAATGCTTTAGTTTGGAGCCTCAGGCATTTTAGACCTTACCGGGTCTACCTTCAAGGTCAAAACTGACCATAAGCCCTTAAAGTGGCTTATACAGATGAAGGGGCGAAAACCGCACACTGCTCAGGTGGTCCATCATCCTGCAAGGGCTAGACTTAGAGAATAGACCAGGGATGAGTCATGATAATGCACATGTCCTTTCCAGAAATTATGTTGACCGTCTGGATGTGGGTGACAATATCGTGGGAGATTAGTTCACCCTAACCTCATTAGGGGGACGGGGAGCTTGTGATGCTGGAAATGCTTTTGGATGGACAGGGCCTCCTTGTCCTGCCATTTCTCTGTTGCTGTTTTCAGTGTTTTTTCTGCGCAAGAGTCCAGTTTGGACCCCTGGCAGTGCAGCTCTTCATTTTTACCTTTTGGTGAATAGTACCCATGGGATACCCTTAGGGCAACCTTTAGGAAAAATGTCCATTTCATGTGTAATTTTCCCTCCAGTTGTGTACCCCCCAACTTTTTGCTTTGTTTAAACACCATAGTCTGACTTTACCAGAGGAGCACAGCCCTGCGCTTTTTTCGCTCACTTCTTATGGGGAAACTGACATGCCTTTAAAGACAGTCAGTACTGGCTGGGAGACTTTGTTTCCCTTAATCCTGGTCAGTGTTGCAACTTTTCTGCAACCTGTAACAAGTGTACAATGCACCTTACAGTACAGAACACTTGGGTCTTCCTGTCATTTCCAGAGGCCCTAGATACTCTGGAAGTATTTATTAGGAGAAGAGCAGATGTACCTTGGACAGGGCTGGCGGCAGCATATCATTTCACATATTTGTAATCCTTTTTTGCAAGGTAAACCGACTACCACATTTGGCATGGTTGGTTGGCCTGGCTCCAATATGGCCACGGCACAAGGTTCTTTGTCCTGTCCTTTGGCCTTCTTGCCCCTTCACCTTCCCCAGGTCGAGCCGACCCAGGTCAGTCCTCATTTGGGCATGCATTTTCCTGCAAAGCGCCAAGCTTTTGTGGGGTTCTGTATGCCTTGTGTGCGCGCCCCCAGGATGTAGGCTGGAACATCTGGTTCCAATACACATCCTGGGTGCCATAGAGTCTGGTGTGCTGTGAATGACTGGGACCACTGTGGTCCATGATTGTTCCATGTATGGTATGCCTCTCGGTGCAGATCTCCCATTAGGTCCTCTTCGTTTTGGTGCGAAGAGAATCTTGGTAAGAGAGGGCTCCAAACGCCCATGTCGATCGCTGGAGTTCTCGCAGAACGAAGGATAGGATCCAAGTATCCTGAAACTAAGAAGTCGAGTAACCGCTGGAAGGTTTGGCACTCTGAGCCCGCTGTTGCCCCATGGGACCCCTCTGTATCTGGTTGTCCTAGAAGGTCTGCGAAGGCGCTTCGACCCATTGGAACAGTGGGACTAACTATTCTTGGCACCTTGGGGGAGCGTGGCCAACTGGCCATGGAATAGGTCGTATTTGAGGAGCTGCTCCTGGAGATCCGACATTGATCCGTTGTTTGCATGCAGAAAAACGACCTATGGCATCCACAAATGACGGCAAGGACGTCGGAATGATAACTCTGCACTGACCTGAAATATTATGGAAATGTTCAATCAAGAAATAAGGATCTTTTCCTATGATGGCTATGCAACGTTATCAGAATCTAAAATGGCGGCTAACAAAGGATTTTGGCATGGCAGGGAAGAAGCTCCCATTGGGATCTAAGCGGCAGACTGCGGAGGCTGGCAGAGCAGATTGAAACGTGTGGAGGCGGTTGCTCTCTGACATTGCGAGCGCGGCACTTGACACCGTGGGCAGGACACTCGTGAAAGAGAGGGTGCCAGTGACCGGCAGCTGGGGCACTGAAGCGATCCGGGCTGCGACGGTGAGGCGGGGCCCGAGCTGACTGGCGCCTTACAGGGGGCTGGCAGACCCGGTGCGGTCTGAGCAAAGGGCCTCAGCTGGGACGTGCACAGCTGACGAGCGGGAGCCGGGCGAGAAGTTACATTGTTGCAATGCAGCAGAGGATCCGCGCTGCGTGAAGAGCCAGCGCGGACCCAGAATTGTTGTGCTCCTGAACCTGGCGAGCTGGGAGGAACTAAACCCACACTGCTGCCAGCCTAAGGAAAAGACACCACAGCCCTTATAAACAAAGGGCAATAAAGACAGTGGATCGGGGCGCGCAGCATACATATGCTGCATGCTAATAACAGTAAAGGCCAGACACAGTGTGAGCCCTGAGCTTCTGACGGTGTAACAAAGGGGATCACTGCCCTGAGTGTTTAACTAATAGTAAAAGAGCACCCTGATGTCTCCCCTGTGTACGGAGGCACAAGTGGAGGTGCTGGACTGAGGCAAGGTGAGGAGTATATACTAAAGGGGGTCACGTGGGACAACTGGGCTGCACTGCGCGTGTGGGACAGCGCATTGAACAACAGAAGGACAGTGGAACATATTGAATAGGGGTGCCTGTTGGGTGGAACACGGACACCGCTGATAAACCCACGCCGTGGGGGATGGTGAACTCTCTGATCCAGCGGATGGAAGCTTAAGCCACTGGTTGCCACTGTGGTGAATTTAAGAGGGACTGCTGTGGATGCAGACAGCGGTTTGCAGCATTCAAAGATCCTGGTAGACGGGTGATCATAATAATGGAAAGCGTAGCCTCTAAGACGCAATAAGACAATCTAAAACATGGGAGGACACAACCCACTCTAGGACTAGCCCAGCAAACACAAGTCTACGCTGGGGCCCCTCTGGGATAATTGCCCCGGACCCAGAGAGATGCACTCGTGACGTACCAACTCTGAGAAACAGGATCAACACACCAAGCAACAGACCAAGCAACCTCGGGCGCATAACTGAGGCCGCAAGATGACAGGACGAGGGGCCGTAAACAAGAACAAACAATCCACAATGGAGGCATTTGCCAAAACACAACTGTCTCCTGCGGCCATAGCGCCCAAAGGCTTGCAGCACCAGTGGAGAGCACAGCAGGCACTCACCAAATACTGGCGGCCATCACGGAGCTGAGAGACTCATGGGGGACAGCGATGTCAGACCTGCGCACTTCACTGGAGGCTAAAATAGACGCAGTAGGCATAGCTTAGGCAAGATGTTAGGCGGAGAGAACAAGCAGCCTGGAGAGTGCAGTGCAAATTAACACGGACACTAGCACCAACAACGCAAAGGGGGTTCATGTGCTGAAGCAACAGGTAGCTAACCTAGAGAACCGGGCGGAGGAAGCGGAAGGGAGAGCAAGAAGGAATAACATCCGCGTGGTCGGCCTGCCGGAAGGGGAGAAAGTACAAGACCCGACAGACTACGTTGAGAACCTACTTCTACAAGTAATAGGGGCCGGAAAACTCTTGCAAGGATTCGCAGTGGAGCGTGCGCACAGAGCCCTAATGAGGAAGCCGAAGCCTGGGGCTCCTCCCCGGGCGATAATCGCGAAAATACTGAACTATAAAGATCATGAGAAGATATTGGAATACTTCCGTAAAGGGGGAACGATTGAAAGGGCTTTAAGCACCATTACGGCGTATCCTGACTACACAATGCTGGCCCAGAGACAACGGTACAGCTATGTGGCGATCAAAAGGAGGCTGCGCATGGCTGGTATAAAATATATGCTTCTGTACCCCTGCGAAATTGAAGGTGCTGCACAAGAATAAAATGTACTTTTTTGAGACTCCAGAAGAAGCAACAACATGGCTGGACCTGCAGGGCTGCCCGGAAAGAGATACGGAGCAGTCTCAAGAGAAACACGATGAGTGACTGGGATACTGTATGTATATTGATGTGGCGCAGAGCGAGCACCCCAGCAGTGCCCATGATAAAGATTAAGGCTAAGGGGAGCAACTAATTCAGGTTGATATTTGGCTAGGATGCCATTGATTGTAACGAACTCAAGGAACTGGAATTTTATAGCGTGTATACATACGCAAATTGCACAGCAATGTGTGGTTGAACTGATGCAAAACAGGAGCGGCAGGGCGAAAGCAACCTACCCCCTGAACATTAGTTGTAGTTGCAGTGTGTTAGCTACTAGGGAGACCTCACCCTGCCGAGCTTCGAGTACAGGCAAGAGCCGGAAAGAGCTAGATGCAGGGGTGCCTGAGATCCAGGGATGGAGCTGGGCAACAGTTAAAGGGGGGGTTGTTGGGGATGGGACGGGAGGTGGGAGGGGGTGAATGGGGAGTTAGGGGTGTTTTTGGTAGTGGGGAGTTCATACCGGGGAACGAGCCTATATAGACGGGAATGGGGGACCTTAAAATAGTTTCATGGAACGTAAGAGGGCTCAATAGTTATTTAAAGAGAAATAAAGTTATGTTGTACCTAAATGTACTTTTTTGAGACTCCAGAAGAAGCAACAACATGGCTGGACCTGCAGGGCTGCCCGGAAAGAGATACGGAGCAGTCTCAAGAGAAACACGATGAGTGACTGGGATACTGTATGTATATTGATGTGGCGCAGAGCGAGCACCCCAGCAGTGCCCATGATAAAGATTAAGGCTAAGGGGAGCAACTAATTCAGGTTGATATTTGGCTAGGATGCCATTGATTGTAACGAACTCAAGGAACTGGAATTTTATAGCGTGTATACATACGCAAATTGCACAGCAATGTGTGGTTGAACTGATGCAAAACAGGAGCGGCAGGGCGAAAGCAACCTACCCCCTGAACATTAGTTGTAGTTGCAGTGTGTTAGCTACTAGGGAGACCTCACCCTGCCGAGCTTCGAGTACAGGCAAGAGCCGGAAAGAGCTAGATGCAGGGGTGCCTGAGATCCAGGGATGGAGCTGGGCAACAGTTAAAGGGGGGGTTGTTGGGGATGGGACGGGAGGTGGGAGGGGGTGAATGGGGAGTTAGGGGTGTTTTTGGTAGTGGGGAGTTCATACCGGGGAACGAGCCTATATAGACGGGAATGGGGGACCTTAAAATAGTTTCATGGAACGTAAGAGGGCTCAATAGTTATTTAAAGAGAAATAAAGTTATGTTGTACCTGCGTAGACAAAAAATAGATATTGCATTGCTGCAAGAACCTCACCTGACGCGGGAGAGAATGGATACGATTGCTGGGAAGTGGAGGGGGGTGTTGGTGGGCTCATCATACTCTGCTTATGCCAAGGGTGTGCTTATTTGGGTGGCGCCACATGTCCCATTTCAGCGATTGCAAGTGGTAGCTGAGGCAGATTGGAGGATGGTTATATTGAGGGGACTGGTGTAAAATAGGGAGATAAGCATAGTAAATATGTACGCCCCGAACCAGAACACAGTGGCGTACATCAGAACATTGTGTACTAATCTGAGCAGGTGTGTGGGGAGCGCAGTGATCTGGGGAGGGGACTTTAACTGCGTACTGTACCCAAAGGTAGATAGATCAGATGGGAAGACAGATAGACCTGCCCCTGCCGCCAAAGCGCTACAGACATTGCTGTGTGACTTTGGCCTAGAGGATGCATGGAGATCGAGACACCCCCAGGACAGGCAATATTCACACTATTCTGCCCCACAGCAATTATTCACGAGGTTGGACTATGTCTTTACTACACCTGAAGTAATAGCGGAGATCACACAAATAGAATATAAAGCTAGGGTCCTTTCGGACCACTCGCCCCTGATTTTCAGATGGCAATACTGCCCCCCAAGAGCGAGGATTCCGACATGGCGCCCACGGGCAGAAGCACTAAAAGACCCCTTTTTTAGGGAGGACTTGAGGGAGGAGATTGTAAATTATTTTGAGACAAATTCTGGTAGTGTGGACTCGGCAGGAACACTGTGGGAGGCCTTCAAAGTTTTGATGAGGGGAGTAGCTATAGCAGAATCTAAAGGCCTTCAAGGTGGTATTCTAGCTGATCTACAGGAGACGGAGGAGAAACTGGAAGAGGCTTTAAGAGGCGAAGATGGTACAGTTGAGAAGTTAGAACTGACACTCATGTTACAGCAAAGATGCACGGAATATTGGGATAGATTGTGTAACCTCAACTATAAAAAATATGTAGAGAGACAGCATGTGGGAGGTGATAAACCTGGGAGACTCCTGGCATGGTTATTTAAGAGTGAGACCCCCAGAGTCACAATTAGGACCATAGTGAGGGAAGACGGTAGCGTAGCAGACACCCAAGAGGGAGTCAATCAAGAATTAGCAGCCTATTATAAGTTATTATATGGAGACGATGGTAAGGGTAGTCGCGCTACGATAAGAGAAACGCTAGTGGACATAGGATTGCCAAAGATAAGTGAGCGAGAGAAAGAGGAGCTAGATGCACCAATTATTCTAGAAGAATTGGGGGAGGTGGTGAGGCAGTTGCGTACTGGCAAAACCCCAGGGGCAGATGGACTCCTGAGTGAGTTTTATAAAGCATACATGGAAGATGTCCTTCCCCCACTGTTAGAAATGTTAAACAAAGAGTTTGAGACAGGAAACTTACCAGAGTCGCTGAGAGAAGCAATAATAATACCGCTCCCCAAATCTAATAAGCCTGGGCACAGCTGCAGCTCCTATAGACCCTTGTCGATGCTGAATCAAGACAGCAAGATATTGACTGCTGTCTTAGTGAATAGACTGAAGAGGGTTATTGGTAGACTGATACACCCTGATCAAACGGGTTATGTCCCAAACAGGAACATCACCAACAACCATAGACGACTTCAACAAATCATTGAGAGAGGCAGCGAAAACGAAGATGAAATGGCAATTGTGTGCTTGGACGCATAGAGGCCTTTGATTCAGTTAAATGGCCATGGCTGCTCGCGGCCCTGGAGTGCTATGGGTTGGGGCCTGGATACGTATGGTGGGCAAAAATACTGTATAGCGAACCACTGGCTAGAGTTAAGACAGGTTTAGTGATATCGGGAAAGTGGCAGTTTAGCAGGGGCACCAGGCAGGGATGTCCGTGGTCCCCAATGCTCTACATACTGGCTCTGGAACCTCTAGCAATATACCTGAGACAACAATATGACATCATAGGCATTGAGGTGAAAGGGGAGCGACATCTGATCTCCCTATACGCAGATGACATGCTGCTGTACTTGCGGCACCCAGAAGAAAATCTCCAATACATCCTAGAAGTATTGCAGAGATATGCCGAGTTGTCCGGTATAGCGGTGAACCCCCAGAAGTCTAGCATGTTCCCATTAGGGGGGGTATAAAGGGATTCCGGCGGAGCGGTTGCCCGTATTACAGGTACCATGGGCGGTCAGCACATTTCAGTATTTAGGAATAGACATATATCACACAGTGGAAGAGGAGCATAAGTGCAACACAGAGGTGGCTATCAAAAAAAATGAAAAATGCATGCAGTTCTGGGTAAAGCTGCCCTTGGCAATGATGGGGCGGGGAGCAATGCTCAAGAAGGTGGTCCTGCCTAGGCTCTTACACTACTTTGGGAATATACCATACCTGATACCTAAGAAGTTCTTCACCAAATTGAATAGTATGTGTAGGGATTTCCTATGGCATGGCACGCGAAACAGAGTGGCGTTATGGAAGCTACAGAATTTCTACCACAAAGGGGGGATAAAATTGCCCAATTATGAGGTGTATTATGTGGCAAGCCAGTTGCAATATGTTGCCAAATGGCTCTCTGATGAAGAGACCTCTGAATCCTGGCTGTTTGGGCGCGATTGTGCACCATTTTATTTGAAAGAGATGATGTGGGTACCTAAGGCAGAAATGATAGGGCGCCCTAAAATGATCTACTGGGGTGGAAGATGTGGCGCAGGGCATGCCTGATGATGGAGACCCCGTTCCCGTGCTCTCCGCAGGTACCACTGGCTGCATTAACAGGGGTAGATGCACAGCTCAGAAGGATAATCAGAAATCACTGGGAACCGGTAGGGTTGGCAACAATGGGTGATATTTGGCGGGAGGGTTCTATCATTACCTATGCGGGAAGAGACTGGGTTGCATGCGGGCCACTATATTACATATCACAGAATGGTGCAGAAAATTAAGAGAATATGGCCCGAAACAGTGCTGGAGGAAGAACCAGATGCCACCATAGATATGATATACGACATAGCTGAAGGGGGCCATGAGATATCTAGAATATATGAGATGTTGATGTCCAAAGTGGGGAAGGAGGTCACACAGTTGAGACTAGATTGGGAAACGGAAGTAGGGGCCCAGATGGAGGACGGGATGTGGGAACAGGCACAGGGATATCATAAGAAAGTATCTAGAAATGCGATATTGAAACAGATACAACTGTATATTACGCAGAGAGCGTTTATGACACCCCAGAGGATATCGAGGTTTGAGAATGCAGGACGGCAGGCATGACCCAAGTGTGATGAGGAAAAGTCGGGCATGGTGCAAATGTTCTGGTCATGCCCGGTCATCGAACGCTTCTGAGGTGAAGTAAAGGGGAAACTGGAAAGAAAGGGGGTCAAGATTGTAGTGGACACAGTGTGGCCTGTTTGTTGGGGGGGTTCCCAAGATCACAAAAGCTCAAGTATGTGAGTAAACTGAAAGATTTGGGTTATGTGCTTGCAAAAAGGAGAATTGCAATGGGTGGAAGACCTGCCACAAACCAAGAGTGGAAGTGTGGTGGAGAGATCTGCAGAAATGGGCAGGGGCAGAAATCATGGTATGGCAAGAAACGATTAATGCAGGGGGGAGGAGGAGACTGAGTCCCTGATGGCTTGGAAATTACTGATAGCCGAAAATGTTTGGATCAACACAATACCCGGCAGAACCCACAGAAGGAGAGACTGTACCACAGGATGCAGAAACAGAATGTGTAAAGTAATAGACTCGTAAGGGGGGGTGGGATAAGGGAAGCAGTGGCTAGCAGTGAATAATGTATAATGAAACTGTTGATATATGCACTGCCTGTTTAGTTTGTATCGTTTGGTTGAACTGATTAATAAAAATGTTTAAAAAATAAAACTATTCTTGGCACCTTCATCAAATCCTGCAAGTAAGCCTTTTCGGAAGTGTCCCTGTGCCAACCAGTGCGCTGACCAGCTTGCGCAGGAGTTTTGCCCTGATACTGCTACCCTATTGAGGAGGCCCTTGAAACTTGGTACATCGCAAGCTCCATGTTCACGGCACTCTCGCACTGAATTTCATACACTTGGCATTCCCAGTTCTGGAGTAAAGTGAGTGTGCCCGAACCAGAGTACACGCGGTTACCGTGTCGCTCAGTTGTGGTGATGAACTTTGCAAGTTCATTGCAGCTGTGGTCCTCTGTGCCCTGAAGCCTGCTACAGTGGAACGAGCTTGATCCATCCACCAGGAGCGGGGGAAATCACCACTGTCCTGTATGGGAATCAACGCTGTATCTTTGTTGCTGAAAGCCGCAGAGCCGTGAGATTGCTGTATTTGAACCTGCAACCGAAGTGGACTCGACAGCCGAAGTTTGGTCTGGAGTGTCCCGGGGGTCGGTGAGTAATTGCAACCCTAACCATTTTTAAGCACGAGTGGCCCCTGAGGGCCCCTCTCCTTTCCACTGCTAGTGCGAACTATTCCCAACTCTTGGAATCGACTCTGCCCTCAAGTGGAGGCCCTCCTCGACTAGTGGGAACCTATTCTGCATCACCTCACCTACCTTCCTGATATCCTACAGCCCCTACAAAAGACACTGCTTTGCCCATTTGAACTACCGTGTGCACCTGCTTCGCAAGTAATGAGAATGATGTGTTATTTATATAGCGCCTTAATCCAAAGCTCTTTACAGAGCACATATTTACATACAATATCACCCAACCAAAATTGGTACTCATTTATCGACCTCGGAAGGATGAAAGGCTGAGTTGGCCTGGCCGAGATTCGAACCTGCGACCTGCAGATCACGCTCAGATCGCAGCAGCGAGCGCTCAACCTAGGCTCCCCTCATCTTAGGGATTGGACTGCCTTTCAGTTAGGACTGTGTTTGATGCAGAAGGGCCTAAGGACAATTTGCACTGCCTGCTTCCTTCCCTATTTAGGTTGTGGACCCAGTTGGTGCATTCATCGTTTAGACCCCATTGGTCTTGTGTGTGTGTGTGTGGGTGTGTGTGTGTGTGTATATATATGTATAGCTAGGTGTAGCTAGGAGGATTGTATTGGTTTAATAGTATTTCTGTGATTTTCTTACTGTGTGTTGAATTGCAAAGGCTTCGGAATAACTGTATTTGTAGTTTTGATATATATACACCTGACTGGGAGTGATTTGTAAGTGTCCTTTACTCTGTGTGCTCATTGAGGTCTTTGTCACCCTCACCCCTCCTGAGACCTAGTCTTGACCGCCGCCAAGCTACCTTGATTGGTCTGTCTTGTCCAGAAGGTTACTCTGTTCCAAGGAACTAGGCTGGCCTTCTGAACCTCTGCCTACCAGGTCAGAGTTAAGAAATCCATCTTAACAGCAACCCATGGGTAGAAGTAGAACCTTGTACTTCTAGTGTATTTTTTAGGCACATGCATATTGCCAACAGAGCAGTTTATGGGCTGGTGGCAGCTACAGGCTGACTTGACAGTGGCTCTGGGCATGCTCCATGCCCTATGAATCAATGGATTCCTACACAAAGGCAAGATGGCCACTGTAGCCTCTTGTTTTCTTTTGCCTTAACCCCTTGTTTCTCTAAGTCCCGAGAAGCCCTGGCTCTGTTCCCCTCCCCTGAATGGCTGTGGGGTGGAAGAACCATATATGGCTCTGTGGCTGCCTCCTGCCAGAATGGCTGAAGCATTCCCAGGTACTGCTTATTGTGGGCACACCCTTTGGGTGGGACCTGTAAGAATGGAGAATGGAGTAAAATGCCCTGACTGAAAGTGGAATGAATGCAGTGAGTGCTCTGAAAGGCTGGGGAGTTGCACCCAATCCACATCCTGTGTTGTGGGAGTCTGGTTTCGGGTGGATGGTCTGAATGCCTGTGAGCACTTATGCATGATTGGCTGACTCAGCCTGAGTGAATGGGGAGGGTTATGTATAATAGGGGACCTCACTCGCCTCCTGGCCAGAAGATGAAACAAGAAACCTGAAGCAAGAAGCTGAAGTCATTTTAGGCTTATATCCTGGGTCCAGCTGAAGGAAGAGGTCTGCGGCTGCAATTCTTAAAGAAATCCAAAGGCTGCTTTACTGAGAGGACATGGATAGGTGACCTCTTCCCGTAGCTAGGAGTGGACATTGTGCAACTGCTGCTCTTTTCCCGAAGTATCCAGGAACCTAGTCCGGTGTGCCTGCCATCCAGAGAAGGGATCTTTATGGGTCCAGCAAAGGAGTGCCTGGACATCTTGAAGCCAGGAAGTCCATCTGTGTAACCCAGGGTCTGGAGGAGTGTTCATGACTGCTGGAAGCCAGGGTGCTGTGTCTCGCCCGGAAGAGGGGGTGCCGTGGCATAGTGCTAACTGACACCTGGAGCTGCCAAAGTTCCAAATAACTGAAGAATCATTCAAGGGGCATTGCTGGCATGACATTTGTCCACTTTTCTGCACAGGAGAAGATTGAGGGTCGCTGCCTGCAGAGGAGTGGGAGCGGGTGGGTTTCCCGCCACCAATTCACAAAGAAATCATCCTGAGGGTCCAGACTTGGTGACGGTGGGCAGTCCAATCCAGTGATTGAGTCAAAGTTGCCAAAAGCTACTCTGTCATCTGTGCTGTGGCTACAGCACCAAATAACCAAAAGGTAGCCAACTGTGGGATACCAAACCCTGACACCTGCTACTGCCACTGCATCAGTCGCCACCGAAAGTCATCGACAATCACCAAAGGACTCTTCTTCATCCAAACCTTGTTGAGGTCCACAGCAAGTTTTGTCTTCGGGGGACATCTAAAGCCGGCGTAGCAACCCGACAATGGAGACCAACGCCACAGACCTGCATTGCTGCCTTTTGCAGACACTGCTTGGTTCCCTTCTTCTGTTCAACACCGATATCGCAGCAACTTCTCCTTCCAGAGTTGGTCCATCCTCGAGGGGTCCAGTTAAGTAAAGCCAAGAAACTCCACCACTTCACCTGCCAAGGCACCAAACGTACTGTAACGAGGAAGAGCATCTTCCATCCTAAGGATTCATCCAGGTGTCCCAGATTCGTCTTGGATCCTGTTCTCCTATGGCTTTTCCAGGTACTTTGAGGTAGTGGTATCTGCAGAAAGAGAAGCAGACTATTGATCAACATATTTGGACTAGGTTGTAATATACAACATACAGTACACCCTAACCTTTCCTTACAGGTTGCCCAGGTTGGGGGGTGGGGGGAATCTTCACACAGTAATGCCTTTTTGGTCCTAAAGATGGCATTCTGCAAATGTTCTGAAATTTGCCTGCCCTCCTACATTAATTACGATCTATGAAGTTACGCAATGCTTAGTAATTATGTTTTTTAATAACTGTCAGCAGTTGGTGCATTTTTACTCAATCCAGGCATACTGTGGTACTACAGAGTTGTATATATTATTTCCAGTAGTATAATAGTGTTGCCTGAGTACAAAGTGTGTTTTTTATTGGTATAAGATTATTTGAACTTATTTTATTTAATAAAAGAACTGTGTTGGGCAATAAAATAGTGTGTGGACATTCCTTTGCCGGGAGCTTGGGGACTCGCTGTACCTAAGAACCAGCCTGCATTACCTCCTTTGAGTCTCAGCCTTGGTTGATTATACATTAGAGAACCTTGGCTGGGGTGCTTTGTGCCTCTACCCAAACTATATAGTGGCAGAAGTACAGATATCCCCCTCCAGTCTTTACATAGCCAAGTCTCTGCAGCACCGGGGTTGCATTTAAGATATTCACCCCTGTGCCAAAACTGTGATGATCACAAGTGATCCAAACTGGTGGCAGGATAAACCTAAAATATAAGCTATGCCTGGGTTAAGGTATGGTGCATGGCACTACTTATGATCATTACAGCCACATCCAATTTGATAGCACATACACCAGGTCAGCTGTAGAAAGTGTATTTGGCCAAATGACAGGATAGGGAACATGAGCATTGTGGGCATCCCTTTGCATTGTAGATCTGTCTTTCGTAGGACATGCAGATATCCATGTCAGCCACCCATTTGCTAAACCTGGGTAGATCTGGTTTGCCCCACATCATCGCTATATTGCTCTTCGCAAGAATGGCCGCAATGGATACCAGTAACTAATCATATAAACCTTAGGATTGAGCACCCCAGATTCCCAGCAACAATAGTTTAGGTTCAACAGGCACAGATTCCTCACCACCTAAGCCCCCTCTGTCTGTTCAGAATTCTCTCCCAGAACCGGCGTATAAGCGGGCATTCCCATAAGATATGGAAAAGGGTACTATCTGGTCGGTCGCTTCTCAGATGGATGGCCCAACCACATAAAGAGCAGTGTGTGAGTAATACGTTCTGTGTAGGATTTTGAGTTGGACCAAGCGTAACCGGGAGGAAATCGCCACCTCCCTCGGGGACACTAAGGCCTCCACCTAGTCTTCGGGGTCTGTAGCCCCCTGCTTCAGATCAATCAATTCTCGTGACATAAAGGTGGAGGTAACCTATCTATCAATCCGTTGCGCTACAATGTTGGCCTTGTGAGCATTGTGGGACAGCCTGTATATCAGCAAACTGGGCATGCAAGTTGGATATGGTGGAAGCTCTCTGCCGCTGGGATCCCACAGGAGAGCTGTAAGGTGGGAAAGGGAACTAAACTCCCCCGGTCCAATACAAGGGTCACAATACCACTGCAGGCCCAGGTCCCAAACACCCCAATCTTGTTGAATCCATGCAGGAGAGAGTTTCGCCACAGAGGCTGGGCCACTGTCGTTCTCCCACCCCACCCAGTGCCACGAAGTGCAGACCCCCAAACCTTAACCACGTGTTTAGTTGGCGTTGGTACAGCCCTGTCTTTTGCCACCCCTGTACAATATTTGAATCAGCTTGACATCTCCCATCCATGCCCGTTCAGCCTGGACATGAGGTAAATTTGGGTCCCTGTGTAGCCAGTCATTTATTACCACAATTTGGGAGACCCAGTAATAAAGCATATGCAGCAATCCTATACTCACTTTGCAAACAGGGCCCTGTAGTGTACACAGGGCAATCCTAGGTTGTTTCCCACTCCACCGCAGGTCCCTAAGGGCTGAGTCCACCCTGGCACACTTTGTCCAGGGCACCGGGATGGTGGTATTTTGGAGGACAGATACCTGGGCAACGTGAGCATCTTAAATAGTGCTGCCTTCCCCATAAGTGTCATTGGGAGGGTGTGCCAGTGTTGCATATCCTGCAAAAACCTCTCTGTGATTGGATGCAGATAGCAAGATAGAAACTCTAGCGGATCGGGCCCAATGTGAACCCCCAGGTATCGGTCCGTGACACCTTGTAGGGGCAGTCAGGGGGAATCGCCAGGTCACCACCCTTTATTGGGAACAGGACTGATTCATGCCAATTGCCCCTAAGGCCTGTAACTGCCTTGCTGTATCGGAGATGCTGAGTGACGTTGAACAAGAGACTTTTGGGTCACCCAAGAATATCGACAGATCATCAGCATAAAGGGAGACAAAATCCTCGTGGCTGGTGGGCCAGCGGAAACCCCTCCATGTTGAGTCTGTGTGAAGAAGCTGTATAGCCAGTGGCTCCACTGCCATTGTAAACAAAACGGGGGGAGTGGGCAACCCTGTCGGGTCCCCTGCCTCAATGGGAAGGATCTGGACGTTGCCCCATCCACCCTAACCTCAGCGACACAAGCCATGTATAGAAGTTGGATGGTTTACTGTCATTTCAACAAAGCCTTTTTTAACGAGGTAAATTTTACAAAAATAAAATACTTAATTTATTTTACAATTGGGGTGGTGGCCCCCCAAACCCCCGTTCACTTATGTTTTAAACCATACCCCAACCGCCTCACCGCCCCTTTTAATCTCTTACCCTCACCCCATATATAATTAAATGGTATTTTTTGGTAAAATGTGCATCAGTAACATTTTCTTAGTAAAATGGCTGGGTACCAGATTGACCCAACATATGAACTGTTCCCCAAAGCCCATTCCCACCAGGACCTCCTGCAGTCGAATACGTTTTCGAGGTCTACGGCAAGGATTGCCAGGGGCTCGGGGAGAACCGTGGGATCCATCGTTAGATGTAGGCACCTAATGTTTGTATGGATGAACTTGACGGGTATAAAACCACACTGTTCTGGGTGTACCAGTGAGTTAATCACTCACAGCATCCGGCTGGCAAGCACCTTGGCTAGTTTTTTGGCCTCGCCGTTTATAAGAGAGATAGGGTGATAGGACGAGCACAAGGTAGGGGGTTTGTCTTTGGTATAGCAACTATGGTGGCGCGTCGTAAGTCCAAGCAGAGGAGACCCGCCACTGCATTCATCAGTTTCATGAACACATGAGGGGACGAACTGAGGACGAAGGGGAGCACCTTGTACTGGAAGTGGTACGACATAATCGTGAACCACAGAAACTTCGGATGCAGCTGGTAGATGGGGACATGAAGGTATGCATCCTTGAGGAACTAAGGAACACATCCAGTCCCCTGCGCACAGAGTTTGAAGCGTTTAAGCAGTAAAGACAAGTTGAGGAGAGGCAGGTCCAGGACTACCCTTAGCCAAGCCTGTTTGTTCTTGGGTACCCCAAAAATCCTGGAGTAGAAGCCGGAGCCCCTGGTACTGGCTCCACTGCCTGCATCTCCAGAAGAGAGAGGATCTCCAGTAAAAAGGTCAGGGACCCCACCTGACCTAAGGGAGGAGAGGAAGGTAGAGGAAGAGGAAGACTGAAGCCGTAGAGACTATCGGAAGGATACAGGGATGCTCGAAATAACGGTTCTGGCTGTCCTGAAAGAGAGCCAGCCAGCCAGCCCTCTACTGTGCTCCCCAGCCATGACGTCACAGCTTTTTAGTATCTGAGGTGGGAGCAGAGGAGGGGGAGCGAAAAAAACGTGCAAATCTGCTGCTGGTTCCGTCTGTTGTCACTGAGTGACCTGTTCAGGCCTCCGCGTAGCACAGTCTCAAAACCCCTTGAAGCCAGTGAAAGCACAGGGTTTGAAGTTAGCCCTGTCCTGAGACTGAGGGAAGGACTTCTGTCCTGGCTTAGCCACGATGGCCAAGGACTTGGCGATTTGCGTGGAGGCCTTCTTCTTTGTCAACTCCTCATCAGTGGATGAATGAAAGCGGTCTACGCCCTCGAAGGGAAGATCTAGGATCGCTCTTGCACGTCAGATGAAAACTTAGTGGCATGCATCCATGCCATCCTTCTCAGCCCTCTGCTAGCTGTGTCGATGTGGGAGACTGAAGACTCAATGAGGTCCTGCGCAACGGCCTAGGCATCTACCAGACAGGCCTTGAAGGAGTCTTGCCTCTCCAGGGGGAGGTCAAGCAGGAACTCCCCCAGCTCCCGCCACAGCTTCTGGTTAGCTGCAGCCAAAAGGGCATCAGCATTGGCCTGCCGCAAATGCACTCTGATATGGAATAGCACTGTTTGCCCAAAAACTCAAGGACCTTATCCTCTTTGGACAGGCAACTGTAGGAGGCTCCTGAGGAGAAAGACGATGAACATGAGGGTTTAGAATAGATGGAGGCAGCGGCCACCACTCAAGAGTGCGGCTGAGGGTGGGAGGCCAGTAGGACTGGCTCCCCATCAGTCAGCCTGAACATAGTGTCCAACTTCTTGTTCATCTGGGCATTGGCCCTGGGCCTCTCCCAGACCTTTCTTGGCAACTGCAGGACATATTTCTGGAGCGGAATGCCAGAACAGCTTGTGGTGCTGTTGGGAAGGAGCTAGAGTCTTCCTGCACCGCCAAGCGATTTTTTAAATTAGGCAGGACTTCTTTTGACCTTTTCTAGGCACTACAAGAATCTACTGGGAAAGCTCTCTCATGCAAATATAATCGTATACAGAGACATGGGCAGGCACTGAAAGATGACGGTTATTTAAATATAAAGTGCAAATAACTATTAGCTGAATAAAATTGTAAATATCAAGCATTTTTAAGATCTTAAAGCACGGTAGATGCAGACAGGCTCTCTGCCTGAAAGAATGAAGCTTCCACAGTGTTTGTGCGAGCACTAGCAGCACGACGTCTCTGAGCAGCCGTTTGCTGTCTGTCAAAGGGCATAGACAGGCTAAGGCTCGATGCACACAATGCAGAATTATGGAAAACAAGGTTTTAAGGACCAGATAAAAATAGGAGTAGAATGAATGAAATATGATGAGAATGACGGGAAAATGTTTTTATAGATAAATGTTCATAGGTAGCAAAATGATGAAACCATGAGCTACAGTGTATTTTTGCATAGGCTAGAAATATGTAAAGTAGCATGTCCTAAATCGCTGACACTGAAGAAAGAAATTCTTTGGAGCATCCCTTGTATGGAAGCAAGACCGTTTGGGATGAAGCCACAGCCTGTATTCAGTAATGCAACCTTAAGAACCGCAAAATGTCACCACTAGCTCCCCACCTCAACCACACTATAGTTGTAGGATTAACTACCAAACAAAGATAAACAATATCATCCAATTACATGTTCAAACAAAGCATAATATCAAAAGAGCATATTTTAATTTGTATATCTCAAACAGTTTATATTCATCAAGTATAAAAAGCATATAAAAAAATACATGTGAAAGTGATTCAAAGAATAACAGAGGGCAAGAGAAGTGGGATGAAGTCCACACTTTTAGCTGTTTCTATAACAAATGCAAATATAATTCATGTGCATTGTTTGGTTATGTGATGTTAGTAACAGTGAGTAAGACCATGACCAGATATTAAGAAAGCATGGAATAACATGCTAGTGTGTTTCTGGGACAGAGTACAACACTATTGTGGTCTAAATTTCATTAATGGTATCCCAAGACCCGTCTTCAGGACGCAGGTGGTTCAGAAAAAGTGGTCAATTACACTGGATGCATGGAATAAAATGTCTTAAAAAGCTATTTTGGCAGTAACATGAACACTGTGAATTAAAGAGTAGGAATCCTACTAACCTTCTGTCAATTTCTTTTGAGTGTGGAGGGCAGAATAATTTTGGACATTAAATGGAGCCTATCAATGGATTTGGCATCTGGATAAATCCGCAACTGTGAATAAATGAATGAACTCGAGTAAATGGAGATTACTGGTCAATAATTCCATCTCCTTGAGCCCCATACTATTACAATTAGGCATATGTCAATGGGTAAGTAAAGTAATTACCGTCTCAAATTGATGATGAGAGCCAAGAAATGCTGGCATCCAGTAAGAAATCACGTTCTTGCAGAGACAGCAGGCTATGGACTACGTGTCCCACCATACATCACGGTGTCCTAACGGAGGCACAGCAAAAAAGTATATTGCGTGTTAGCACCATATCCTATTCTGTGCTGCAAGTGCTAATAAGTTACTTGGTCGTCGCGAGATCAGGCACTTACATCAGTCAATGTAAGCTTGGTGTAGACGTATTCTTAATGAGTGAGTCTCTCCCGTGGCATGGTGCCACTGTTGCTGTAATCGATGTTTTCAAACCTGTAAAATCAGATCAAGGTTGACGGCAAAGATTAGTGGAAGTCAAGGCTCAGCGGTGTATTCTCATGAGGATGCGGGAGTGAGGGTCTCTGAAACAAGTCGCACGCTTATCCCCAACGCACCGGTAATCGTTCTCCTGTTTTAAACGAGATGTGGAAAATGATGGACTGCCTTTGTGTTGTATATCAGATAAGTGCAATCCTTTGCTTCCGTCTGTGACTGCGGTACGCTAGACCGAGAAAACGGACTTGCACACAATCACTCTCATATAATGGGTAGTTCTCTCAGACAAATGAGTGTACCATCTTGGAATGTAAGCATAATCCAAAACCGTCTGCCATATATTGAATACGACATGCATAGCAGTTGTAATAAAAAGGCAACGCTAATTGCATGTTGATGGTGATAGCACTCATATCTTGATGGATTTTTTTAGGATTTTTTACTTGTATATAATCTGCATGTGATGCGGATGCCTGCTGTGGTAGCATAAAAAAACTGGACCAGATAGGATACGTTCCTTCAAACTGAAGATATCATAAAAGTCTCACAGTGCCCCATCGATTATGTATATATGGACACATAGCATAAACCCATCCAGTACATTATTTAACAGATGGAGGAGGAGGGAAAAACAGATTTTTAATGGACAAATAGTTTCCATTCAACCGCTATGTTTAATCCCGTCTGGGCAGTTTTTCGATCGTATATCCACACCTCGTGGATGGACCTTTGTTGTCTGTATTACAAACCAGAAAATGTCTTCACAGGTGTGTTTAGCCTCTAAGAAGTAGGCAACAAGAGGCTTATCTGGTGTCTCATTTCGAATTGCTGAACGATGTTCTCCTATTCGCAATTTCACAGGTCTTATTGTTTTACCCACGTGGAGGAGCCCGCATGGGCATTTTATCCCATATATGACCCACTTTGTGAGGCAATTGGAAAAGCTCTTGTATTTCCATGTGCGGCCTTTCAGGTCGATCTGTTTAATGTTATTAGTGAGGTGGCAGACGGAACATTGACCACATTTAAAGTGTCCTTGCACTGGGGGTATGTCCCAAAGTACCGACTGGCTTGGTGTGACATTTTTATTCATGGGATAAGTATGTACAAGTTTGTCACGGAGATTGGGCCTCCTCTTAAATGCAAATCTTGGGCAATTAGGCCTAAAATCCTCTGAACAGTTTTCCAGTTCTTGAGTATAATCCTTCTGAGATCATTACTTATCAGAGAGAAAGAAGAGATGCATGTAATTCTCTCCTCTGGTGGTCTTGTTTGTTTTTTCAAAATGAGTTCTCGATTCATGTTACGAGCTCGTTTCATAGATCTCAGATGTTGTCTATTCTGCAATTTAATGCTTAGTTCGTGGCTATTGGTTTTGAAATCCTCAATCTCGCTACAATTGCGGCGGATTCTGAGGAATTGCCCATAGGGCACATTTTCTCGAAGGCTCTGAGGATGAAAGCTGTTGTATGACAATAGTGTGTTCTTGTCAGTGGGCTTTTTATACAGTGTAGTGCCCAATGTGTGGCCCTCTTTTTTTAAAGATAGTTAAATCAAGGAATGCGATCCTGTCATTGTTGAAGGTCATAGTGAATTTAATGGTTGGCGCTTGTCTATTCAACCAAAGAAGGAAACTGTCAAGAGCTTCCTGGCTCCCATTCCATAACATGAAAATATTGTCAATATAACAATGCCAAGATGTAATCTGGCCATAGAAAGGATTGGTGTCTGCATTGATGACATTTACTTCGTAGTGATCCATGTAGAGGTTGGCTAAGTCCGGTGCAAATGTAGCAGCCATAGACGTACCATGTCGTCGTTGGTAAAACGTGTTGTTATATAGAAAGACATTTTTAGTGAGGGCCAATCTAATGCACTCCGAGATGAAGTTGGAGGGTACTGACTGGTTAACCCTTCTCTCAAGATATTGGTGTAGCACCTCTATGCATTGTTCTTGGGGGTTGTTAGTGTATAGAGATTCAACATCAAGTGTGACCAGAATGTCATTGGGACCGTGGTATAGATGTGAAATAGTATGAATCATGGCCCAAGAGGATGCAAGACTGCATGTTAGAGACAAATGGTCTTAAAAGGGAATCTGCATAAATGGACACATTTTCCAACAATGAGCCAATCGCTGACACAATTGGGCGACCAGGAGGAGTAATTGCATTTTTATGCATTTTCAGCAGTATATAAAAAGCCGGAGTAGTTGGATTTGGTCTAGTCAAAAATGCGAACTCATCCTTACAGATCCATTTAGAGGGGATTGGGTCCTCTGACGTATTTCATATCTATGACAGTAATCACCACAGCTGTGCTGCTTTGGAAAATTTTCGGCGTCTGCATCCTGCGTCAATGACGTTGATGCGCCGTCCTCGAGGACCTCCTCCGACGGCCGACGTCACTGGATGTTATAAGTAAGGACGCACAACGCCTGTAGCCTCAGTTCCGTTTTTCTGTGAACGTGTTCGCTTTGTGAATCTCGGTACGCCTCGACTCTTTGGAGTTTCTGTTGTTCATCTTGGTTCTTCGAACCTGTTCGTTTGTGAAGTTATTCTTCATGAAGATGTCTACCTCGCCTTCCACACCACGTCCGGGCTTTAAGAAGTGCGGGGACTGTCGGTCCAAAATGTCGGTCACGGACTTGCACGACGCCTGCCTCTGGTGCCTCGGGGAGGCCCATGACCCGGATGACTGTGTCGACTGCCAGTCGCTCACGTTGAAAGCCTTGCGGGAGCGCAAGAAGTTATCGGTAAGTAAGGTGTCCAAGCCCCGGAAGTCGAGGTCTGCGGGGCTTTCAACGGATGACTCGAGGGGCGACTCTCCGCATCGTCATCGGAAGTCCAGTGGGTCTCGGTCCCGGAGTCAGTCTCGCCACTCCTCTGCCTCTTCGAGGCACTCCCGAAAGCGCCGTCATCGGTCGCCTTCCCCGTCCTCATCCGAGGACTCCACCCGTCGGCGGGTCGCTTACCCCACCAAGCATGCGACACCGGAGGAATGGGCTTCCTTCGGGAAGAAAAGGTTGGTGATTCTTGAATCGCAGGGCACTGGTCCGTCCGCGCCTCCGAGTGGGGTCGGTCGTGATCAGCCGAGAGACGCTGCTTGCACGCCTTTGGGCTCGGGTGGTCGTCACGATTCGCGGGAAAGGTCCCGCTCGGACAAGGGGAATCGTTCTCGACATGCCCAGTCCAGGTCCCGGTCCACGACGCGCTCGAGACTGCGTGAACCTGTGAAGTCTTCGACGAAGATGTCGACGCCTGTGGCGCCGGAGTCGTCGACGGACTTTCTCGAGGCCCCGCCTCCGAGGACGTCGTCGACGCCTTCGGCTGTCGGCGCTGCGTCTGTCATCAACGCCGATTCTCTCAATGCCGGCGCCGATTCACTCGACGCCCTCAACACCTTTCGGGGCTGTGTCGACGGGGGCACCCCGTGGCTCGGGGGAACCACCTAGAAAGGCTCTGGCCAAGGTCAAGCACGGCTGTGGTTCCAGTTCTGTGCCTTCTTTCCGCCATCTGGAATTCATTTCAGAGGTGGATGAAGGCTCTGATGATGGCATGGTGCCAGACACGGTGCCCGACGAGATTCTCTCGGGCCATAGCCAGTTTGAGGACCTGAGGCAGTCCCTGCATGATGCTAGTGGGCTGGACACCTCTCCAGAGGTGGAGTTTTGTATGCCTGAGCCTGACACTCATGCCGATTCTTCATACCGGCGCCTTATGTCACGGGTCACCGAGTACTTAGGATGGTCTGCTCCCCCAGGGGAGTTTGTTCAGGATGACCTTACGGATATCCTCGACATTGGTCCACCAACTGACCCAGTACTGCCATTTCATATGGCTCTTCAGAGGAGGGTGGCGGCGGCTTGGACTGCTCCGGAGAGTCTCCCGGCAGTGAGCAAGTCTTTGCCGCGAAAATACCGGCCAGCCAGTAGTGACCCCTGCTACTTGTCCAAGCACCCTACTCCAGAGAGTTTGGTGGTGCAGGTGGCTACGGCCCGGGCAAAGCAGGCGTCGTACCCTACCATCCCTCCTGATGGAGACGACAAGCGTTTTGACGGCTGGGCGAAGAAAGTGTTTTCTGCAGGGGGTATGGCGCTTCAGGCGGCCAACTCCATTTGTGCCTTGTCTCGTTTCACACACACTCTGTGGAACTGTGATTCCTTGGCGGCTGAACATATTCCCGAAGGGGATGAAAGGGATGGTTTCCTTGCCATGGTTCAGGATGGCAAGGATGCCATGTGTGAGGCCCTTCAGTCGGGTTTGGACATGGCAGATTGCGTCAGCCGGTCCATGGCGGCGAGCACCGTGATACGCAGGTTTGCGTGGTTGCGGAAGTCGGGGTTTGCTCCTGATGTGCAGGCCCGGCTCCTCAACATGCCCTTTGATGGGGGAACATCTTTTTGGCAGCAAGGCTGACGAGAGTCTTGAGAGGTTGCAGACCTCAAAAGCTGCAGCGAAGTCATTGGGCGCTGCAGTTCGACAACCTCCGCCTTTTCGTCCTAGGGGACAGCAATGGAGGGGAGGTTCCTTTCGTTATTACTCATCCTTTGGTAAAGCGAGAGGAGCTGCCAGTCAAAGGGGCCACCGTAGGGGTGCCAGAGGTGGAAAACAAGGTACTGGAGGTGCCAAGGCCGCTCGGGCTGTTGCCTCTTTGCCCTCAAGCAACGCCGCAGCCGCTTCAGCTCAGTCATGAGGCCATGTCCCATGGTTGGCCGGTTGGGGGAAGGCTGGCGCAGCATCTTGCAGAGTGGCGCGCCATTACTTCAGATGTGTGGGTTCTGGAGATCATAACCCACGGCTACTGTCTTCCTTTCCGGCAGAGGCCTCAAGACAATCCACCGGGGAATCTCTCTGTGAAGAGTCTGGATCGGCTCCTTGCGCAGGAAATTCAATCTCTGCTGGAGAAAGGCGCCATAGAACTGGTGCCTGTAGCAGAGAGGAACAAGGGATGGTATTCCCCTTATTTTTTTATTTCCAAGAAAGACGGGGGATTGAGACCCGTCATGGACTTGCGCAGTTTGAACAAACTCCTCAGGAAGGACAAGTTCAAGATGGTTACTCTTTCTCAAGTCCTCCAGGCCCTTCAACTTCAGGACTGGTTGGTGTCTCTCGACCTCAAGGACGCTTATTTTCATGTGCCGATCCATCCGAAGCACAAGAAGTACCTGAGGTTTGCGGTTGGCGACTCGCACTTTGTTTCGGGTCCTGCCGTTCGGATTGACCTGCACCCCGAGGGTCTTCACCAAGCTCATGGCAGTGGTGGCAGCGCACCTCAGGAAAGGGGGGATTCACGTCTACCCCTACCTGGACGATTGGTTGATCAGGGCGCGTTCTCCCGAGCAAGTCCTGGATCATCTGTCAGTCACCTGCCACTCCCTCCACAAGCTGGGCTTCTCCCTCAACTTAAAGAAGTCCCATTTGACACCAACTCAGAGGCTCCAGTACATCGGAGCAGTGCTCGACATGTCCCTGGGGCAGTGTTTTCCTCCCCAGCTGAGGGCTCATCACATTCAGCAGATGGTGCACAAGTTTCAAAATTCCCAGACTGTCTCAGCGTTCGAGTTCTTGAGACTGCTCGGCCTCATGGCATCCTGCATTCTTCTGGTGCCAGAGGCCAGGTTGCGAATGAGATCTTTGCAATGGGCACTTAAGCGAAGCGCCAGTGGTCTCAGTCCTCTGGCAGGATGTCAGACCCTGTTCAGGTGCCGTCTTCGGTCGCCCAGGACCTTCTGTGGTGGGCCGACGAAGGCAATCTGATGAGGGGGGCTCCATTTTGGCTGCCCTGGCCGGAGGTGACGATCGTGACAGGCGCATCCCTTACGGGATGGGGAGCTCATGCCAACGAGTTGACAGTCAGTGGTCGTTGGTCTCTGTCTGAGTCCAGACTCCATATCAATCTGTTGGAGCTGAGGGCCGTCAGGCTAGCCCTGAAGGCTTTTCTGCCGACTGTGCGAGGAAAAAATGTCCTGATCCTGGCGGACAACACAGTGGCCATGCACTACCTCAACAAAAAGGGGGGAGCAGGGTCACTTCCTCTGTGCAGGGAGGCGATGCAGCTCTGGTTCTGGGCAATCCAGCAGGAAGTTTCGATCTCGGCAGTTCATCTGGCAGGAGACGAAAACGAGACAGCGGACGCTCTGAGCAGGCAGAGCGCAATCTCTCACGAGTGGGAGTTGGCTCAGGAGATTCTCCTGGAGATCTTCGCCCTTTGGGGGACCCCTCAAGTGGATCTCTTCGCCTCCAGTGTCAACCGGAAGTGCGAGAAGTTCTGCTCGCGGGAATTTCCTCCAAACGGAGCCTTAGGAGACGCGTTCGTGGTGGAGTGGTCCTTCCCACTGCTGTACGCGTTTCCCCCAGTCCCCGTCATCCCGCAAGTACTGCAGAGGTTACAGAGGTTTGGTTCCCGGATGAGCCTCATTGCTCAGGCGTGGGCCCGGAGGGCGTGGTACCCGGACCTTCTCGAATTGTCCATCTGCCCTCCACGTCGTCTTTCCTATCGAGACGATCTGCTCTCACGGGAGGGGGGTCTGATTCTCCATCCAGAGGTCAGGTCCCTCAACCTTCACGCTTGGTTTCTGAAAGGTTGAGGTATAAGGATTGGGACCTCCCTGAAGACGTGATGGAGGTGTTGCTTTCGGCCAGAAGGCCAGCAACAAAGTCCCTGTACCGTTGCCGTTGGAGATAGTTCTGCGACTGGTGCAGGGTTAAGAATGTGGATCCTTTTGCATGTGAAATTCCCATGGTTCTGTCTCTTTTGCTTTCTTTGGCCCACAGTACCAAGTGAGTACCATTAAAGGTTACCTGGTGGTGCTGTCCATATTTAAGCGCTCATCTGAAGATTGTTCCTGTTTTAAAATTACTTTAATTTCTCAGTTCTCAGTTTCTGAAAGGGCTCACTAATGTGTTCCCTCTGTCACCTTTCCAGGTGCCCGGTTGGGATTTGAACCTTGTTCTCAAGTTTCTGATGGGTGCTCCGTTTGAGCCTTTGCATTCATGCCCTTTGAGACTGTTAACTCTGAAAACTATGTTTAGTTGTGGTCACTTCGGCTCGCAGAGTGAGTGAGTTACAGCACTTTCAGTTAAGCCACCCTTCACTGTGTTTCATAAGGACAGGGTTGTCCTTAGAGTTAGTTCTTCTTTTCTTCCGAAGGTGGTGTCGGAATTTAATTTAGGCCAGAAGGTTGTTCTTCCGGCATTTTATCCTCCTCCACATCCTGGTAAGGAAGAGGAGAGGCTCCATAGGCTTGATCCTAGGAGAGCGTTAAGCTTTTATATTTCACGCATGTCCCGGGTCAGAGTGGACGATCAGCTCTTTATTGGTTACGCTGGAAAGCGTTTGGGACAGGCTTTGATGAAACAGACTTTATCTCGCTGGATTATTTTGGCTATCTCTGAGTGTTACCGCTTGGCGGGTAAGGACCCACCGGTCGGCTTACGGGCCCATTCTACAAGGGGTATGGCTGCCTCTACTGCCCTGCAGAGGGGTGTTCCTATTCACAACATCTGTGATGCAGCCACCTGGGCTTCGGTACATACTTTTGTACGTCACTATTCCCTCAATTCCATCCGAGGGCAGGATCTGGCCTTTGGCAAGGTGGTCCTTTGCTCCGCAATTTGATTGGGCATGCTAAATTTCTGTTTTCTAAATTCTTTTCCCATCTCCTTGCATTGGTACTGCTTTGGGAGTCTGTCATAGATATGGAATACGTCGGAGGACCCAATCCCCTCAAAGAACAAGTTACTCTCTTACCTGGTAACGTTCTTTCGATGGGATGGTCCGATGACGTATTCCATATCGCTCGCTCCCTACCTTCCCCGCTACAGAATTTCTTATGCGATTGCAGCTTACGTTTCCGCAAGGCTTTGTGTGTCAGGCTGGCAGAAGACTGGTGGCACACGTTCTGGGAAAAAACTACAACTGAGGCTACGGGCGTTGTGCGTCCTACTTATAACATCCAGTGACGTCGGCCGTCGGAGGAGGTCCTCGAGGACGGCGCATCAACGCAGAAAATTTTCTGAAGCAGCATAGCTGTGGTGATTACTGTCATAGATATGGAATACGTCGTCGGACCATCCCATCGAAAGAACGTTACCAGGTAACAGAGTAACTTGTTCTTCTGGTCATAAGCATGCTTCATAAGGCTCAAGATTACATCCGTCAGTGCCACTGTTGGGTTGCCAAGTAATTTGCGATAGAATTTTTGGTCTCCCAGTTGTTTTTCGACCTCCATGTTATATGAAATAGTGTCCCGTAATACAATGCCTCTGCCTTTATCCGGTGGTTTCACAACGAAAGTGGTGTTACTTTCTAGATCTTTTAAGGCCATTCCTTCTACCAGGTTGTCTTTACGCCACGGGAGAGGCTCACTCATTAAGAATACATCTACACCAAGCTTACATTGACTGAAGTAAGTGCCTGATCTCGGGCGACCGAGTAACTTATTAGCACTTGCAGCACAAAAAAGGATATGGTGCTAACACGCAATATACTTTTTTTTGTGAATCCATTAGGACACCGTGATGTATGGTGGGACACGTAGTCCATAGCCTGCTGTCTCGGCAAGAACGTGATTTCTTACTGGAAGCCAGCATTTCTTGGCTCTCTCAACATCAATTTGAGACTGTAATTACTTTACTTATCTGTTGACATATGCCTAATTGTTATAGTATGGGGCTCACGGAGATAGAATTATTGACCATCTACATTTACTCGAGTTGATTCATTTATTCACAGTTGCGGATTTATCCAGATGCCAAATCCATTGATAGGCTCCATTTAATGTCCAAAATTATTCTGCCCTCCACACCCAAAAGAAATTGACCGAAGATTAGTAGGATTCCTACTCTTTCACTGTGCCAATATAGCTTTTTAAGACATTTTATTTTTTATTTGTAGGTCCTACACTGATGCACAGGTTCCATGCATCCAGTGTAATTGACCACTTTTTCTGAACCACCTGCGTCCTGAAGACGGGTCTCGGGATGCCACTAATGAAATTTAGACCATAATAGTGTTGTCCTCTGTCCCAGAAACACACTAGAGTGTAGACGCTGTTATTCCTTGCTTTCTTAATATCTGGTCATGGTCTTACTCACTGTTACTAACATCACGTAACCAAACAATGCACATGAATTATATTTGCATTTGTTATAGAAACCGCTAAAAGTGTGGACTTCATCCCACTTCTCTTGCCCTCTGTTATTCTTTGAATCACTTTCACATGTATTGGTTTTTTTATGTGCTTTTTATACTTGATGAATATAAACTGTTTGAGATATACAAATTAAAATATTCTCTTTTGATATTATGCTTTGGTTGAACATGTAATTGGATGATATTGATTATCTTTGAGTAGTTAATACTACAACTATAGTGTGGTTGAGGTGGGTAGCTAGTGGTGACTTTTTGCTGTTCTAAATGTTTACTCCTCTAACACCACAGCCCCTTTACAAAAAAAGAGGAATTTCTCATTTGCTCAAATCACTTTTCAACAACCCCCACTTCAGTGACCCAACTACAGCAAGAGCGGATTATAACCGCCCCTGCCTGGCTCCAGTTTGGGATGAGGCAGGAACGGAAGAGGGATAGAAGACCGTTCAGGGAGTAGAGTTCTTTGCCCCCATCCTGATTTCTGTAAATAATAAACTTGTTATCTTTGCAAGATAGACTCTTGGCCTTACTTTCCTAGAGGGGTGCATTTACTCTTGTGTGAGTGTGATTAGGGGCACCTTTATATAATTAGGGATACTCCTGTAAATTGAGCTACCCTTACAGTGGTGACCATGACGTGATCTCTCTTTTTCACCCATGTACTTTGTGAAGCCCCAGGCCAGTCACCAGGAAAGAGCCACGCCCATCTATAGCGACCGGTCCCTTAAAAAACATTCTTTCCTGAGTGGTTTTAGTAGGAGACATTTTAAAAGAAATCCTCTCTGCTCACTAAAGCGGGCGTGGCTTCAGAGCGAAAGACCGGCCAGCTTCGGGACTTCATAACAGAGGAAACTCAAGTGACACACGCACTTGTGAGTATACTCTTGCAAGTGATAACAACAAGGGGACATGTATGAATGTATGACAGTATGGTGATGTGGATGAGATACATGGAATAGATTGAATGGACCTTTGGTGATGTGTTGTGGTATACATTGGATAGGATTTCAGGTGATGTGTTAATGAGTAGATTGGATAGGAGGTGGGTTATGTATTGAATTTGTCACATATTTTTGTTTTTCTACTTTTTATAATGGAAAAAGGGAGCCTCTGCGTATAAGTACTGGGAAGTAAGGGATCCTCAGCCATAATAGTTTGAGAAGGTATTACCACACATTATTCTTTTATGACGATAAGAGCAATGGGATCCTCAGCATATTAAAAAAGCTGGGAAGGTGGTATTACAAGGATATAAGGAAAAAAAGTAGTGGCTCGCTATAAGGAATGGGCCTGGATTTTAGTCAATTATTTTTGTATGTTTTCTCTAGCTGTCTTTGGTGGTACACACAGTGTGTGTGTGTGTGTGTGTGTGTGTGTGTGTGTGTGTGTAATAAAAGTGGAAAATAATAAAAGAGGGTGGGGAAAAGGTGGATTGATCTGTATTTTTGTGTAACAAGCAGCAGCATGCGCAGCATAGTAGGAAGGTCTAAGTGAATCATTAGGGATGTGCGCAGCATTATGGAGGAAGTACAAGATCAAAAGAGTATTAAAAAAGGGGTTGAAAACAAAATAGACATGCAGATGCCTCTTGTACATAAAAGGAATAGGGATAACATACTATGCTCCATGGCCTCAAATGGACAAAAATAATTTGATTAAAGCTCTCCCCCAGCTTACAGCTGGAGCCAGTAAATGGATCTAAGGGGTAGCCTTAAGAGTTTACTGGTCGCTATAGTTGGGGACCAGGCTGGGGACATATGGGCAAGGGCTGGGTACCTTGGGATAAGTCTTGCAGATAATGAACATGTAGAAACAGCCTTTAATTAAGTAAGGTAGGATGCCCTACGAAGGATGTACCCAGATACCCCTGACTTACATTCTTTAATGCAGTGCACAATGGGTGGTGATGAGGACCCAGTTAAGTTTAATCTTAAATTAGAGGAAATGTGGAGAGTTGAGACAGGAGGGCAATGGAATCATTCAGTACAATTTTTCTATTTATCGTGAATGGGGGATTACCAAAAGAGGTCCAGAAGGCACTAGATAAAATTGTGGGAATTGAAGCCAAAGGGTGGACAGAGATACAAAGTATAATAGGGCACCATTGTAAGAGAATCAAGGAGCGGGACAGGGAGACAGCCCAGAAGCGGTAAATGGACGAGGCAAAATTAGTGGAAAAGAAACTAAATAAGGTTGTCATCCAAGCATCAGTGACGGCACCGGTTCAGGGGGAAAGGACGGGAGACGCTCAACAAATTGTGAATGCCACAATTGCGGCACTATTGGGCGACGGAGGACAGGGACAATGGGGTGGTGGAAAGTGGCAGTATCAAAGGGAAAATAGGGATTTCGAGGAGCAAGAGCAGGAGTCATTTTGGGAATGGGGCCCCGGGATTGGGAACACCACAGTGCTGGTATTGCGGGAGATGGGGGCATTTCGCAAGAGAGGGCAGGAACAGGCCTGGGATGGGATTTAATTATGGGCCACCACCTCCAGGGCAGGGAATCCGAGGGACTCAAGGAATGGGACAACAGAAACTTGGGTGAGGGGGTCAAAATCAGTTCCCTTATGGGGATGACAGGCAAGGGCAATGTGGGAAACAGCCACAGCAGGGTGAGGGAACACAGTTCAATGGGATGGCAAGGGGAAAAGTTGCCCCATTCCAAGGAGTTACAATGGAGGGTGGCGGTCCTTTTTCATTCCCGGGACAAATACATATTCTGATTAAGAGAGCAGTCGTGTGTCCAATCCTATTGACAACCGCACACCCTGAAGTGGAGCCCTTGGTCGAGGCGGAAATGAGCAATTTATAAGAAATAAGCAATTTATATTTATGGTAGATTCAGGTGCAACTAAATCATGCATTATGAAGGGGAACTTTGGCGCATGGTGTAAGTACTGGAAAGTACTGTTGACTGGCACAAAGCTTTGCTGCTCTGCTCTGCTGATCCGGCTCGTCAGTTTCACAGCGTGTTGGATGAGCATTGAAGGGACTAAAAGAACGTGCAGCTACGAGCGGAGGATGTCTTTCTTTGGCACACCTACTTTGCCTGACTCAACAAAATAAACAAAGGTGATTCTAGCGTGTACGCTGGGTTCAGCATGTACGCTGTGTACGTGCATATTGGTGCTGCGGTGATTTACTCAGTATTTGAAACACTCCTTTGTTTTCTTATTCTAAAGGACTCAATTATCCGGACTCCGCCTTTTTGGCTGTTACGCCCCTGGTTGCCTCCATATAGCTCCAGCAGCCCGCGCACTCGCACGCGCACTGTGTAAGTACTGGAAAGTACTGTTGACTGTCCACGGTGCGCGGCGAGCTGCGAGCGGTAGGAGGATCTTTGGCCTGATTGTTTGTTAGCTTGTTTCTGGACCACCCGGTGAAAGTAATTACCAGGTATCTAAAATGGTGAATGGGCTACCGAGTGGATGGATGAGCCATGACGCAATAGCTGAGATGAGAATTGATACAGAAATTAACCACACTATTGTTGAAAATAATGTTGAGAATAATGAAATTAATCTTTCTAATGACGTGGGTAGATCTATATGTGTTGAAATGCAGGGTGAATCTAGTAAACAACTGTCACGACAGGAAGGAGTCTCTCAACAAGAGCCTACCATTCCAAATTTACCAACTCAAACTATTGTACAACCTGATCTCTCATTTACAGCTGAGACTTATAAATTCAAAGATATGAATCAGGATGAAGATATGTTAGCTGGGCGCGGAGGCGCTGAAGTGCCAGTTAATGCAGGATTGTTAATGAAGATGGGGATTAGCACAACTAAACCAAGATTTTCGGATGTATCCATAATTGCCCCGGCGATAGAAGCACTATTAGATAAAAGGATGCGATTTTCTAGAGGGCCCTCAACTCCTGTGAAAGTAAGCAGATATTGTATGGAAGAAGTGCATGTGCATACTGCTCCTAGTAATCTGTTATCTAGTCAAGCTCAGGCACACGCATTCTTTGATGAGCATCCCAAATTAGATGAGTCCACTAGTGGATGCAAAAATGTTGAGACTAGCTCACCATCAGAAAGTATAAATAGCCTTGACTCTGTGTTGGTGTTCAGATGGGGACAGAACCTGAGATCTCTAATGTTCCTGTCGAACAACGGGCAAGTCTCTGCAAATTACAGGCTGAAGTGGAACGCAATTTATTGGACACTTCTGCTCTAGGTGCTGATTTTCCCGTTTTGACTAGAATATTAAACCTGCTTGATAAAGGACATGAACAAACGCATTCGCAAATTACCTTTTCTAATAGTTTGATAATGGAAGTTCTAGCCAAGGTTAATCGGATAGAAGGTCTCCTATTCACCTGTGAGGCGGTGGCTGCATTGTCAGTAGGGAAACAAAACATGCATCCCCAAATGATTGATAACGACACGCAAACCTTAGCAGACCCCAGATTGGGGCCAAAGGCTATGACAACCTTTGCTGCTGTTACCGCCATCAATGACAAAAAAGAGGAAAATAATCCACCATCAAAGTTATTAGATCAGTTGTTAATGATGGTGTCAGCAAATGCTGCAGCAATTCAACGGATTTTGATAGGGACAACAAAGAAAACATCTAATGTTCAATTAGCCAGAGAGGCCCAGCTTATTGTACAGGAACAAGTTGATCCACCCGCACACTCGATTGGTGGATGTATTGAAAAACATCCAGATAGCCCTTCTGCACTAACCTATTTAATTGATTTGGAAGATGAATCGCAGAAAACTCATAATTCAATGGGATTGCAGAAGGGCGATAAAGCAGCCGACCTGGTGTATGAACCGGTATGATCCAGAAAACAAAAAAGACTCCTGGTAAGAGCGGCCAAACGTAAGGTGAATCAATCAAAAAATTTACAATTGATGCAAAAAAAAAATGTAAATATAGATGGTAAAGAGGTGTTTAAATTTGAGCTGAAAAATATGTCAATTGAAGAGGAGAAGATTGATCTCCAGCAACTTATTCAGGAGTCTAGAGCACTGCTGAATATTGATGTTAGTCAAGACTTGCCAGGGAAGCGTAAATTGTTGGAGAAACAACCTAATGTGAAAGGAAACAGCGAATCAATTCATAATGAGGTTGTAGATGTGGCCAAACAAAAACAATCTGACTTGTTAAACTTGTTCCCAGCTTTTTATATAAAGAAGGCATTGAATAAAATAAAGTAGCTGGTCCTGCTAAATTACAGAATAACTCTGCATCTTCTAAACCAAAACAAGCAGAATCTAACAATAAGGCCCCAAAACCACAAACTAACCAGGATTGTGAATCAATCAACAGCACTTCCCCTCGATGGATTCCACCCAATAGCACGGGAAAAGGACCCGAAAAACTCTTGCTTAATGACGATGGTATGAGTGTTGAACCACAAGAGCCTAACCACTGTAGAAATGAGACAAAGATGGCTGGGGATAGATCCTTAACAGAGCCTCATGCTAGTATCCATGAAGGGAATTCAAGTGTGTATGAGTCTATGCCTAATACGGAGATAATGATTTTAACATCTGACATGCCATCCATTATGGGCTGGGAATCTAAGTCTCCATCCACTGTAAAAATGAGTCTGAATCATTCGGCTATGCTCAAGGCCTTCCAGGCTATTCCTGCCCTGCGTACTATCAGAAGTGATGATATTGATTGGGGAAGACTATCACATAATAACCCGACTTGAATGATCTGTGGGTACCACTCTCATATCATCACAAGACTAATCTGGGCGCAGCGCGACGATCTTGAACTATTAGGTCTAATTCCTTGCTTATTTAGTTCAGATGAACTTGCTGAAATTTTTATTGCTACTCTCCCGGATCCACCTGCAATACCAAATATGGCAGGAACTTTACCAATGATTAATGAGGATTTTTTGAAACAATTTATGAATTTTGCAGCTTCCTTTCAGGGAATGATGGGTATAGGGCCTGTGAACCCAAATGTTATGCCTAAATCAATAGATAGACAGTAGGATGAAATTAAGGCGCTGACCGTTCTGACATGGAACTCTTGTGGTAGCTTTAACCCGCGGGCATGGACTTCATTACTTGATAAGGTAATGCGGCCGGGGATATGTCTGATACAAGAAACCATGGCAGTAGGTGAACTGAACTTGGATGGATTTTATATTCATCAGCAGCCTGCTATCAGGGGTATCTTGAGTCGACCCGCAGGGGGGCTGGTGATTTTAATTGATAAAAGTTTGAGATTGGAGTCCACTGTGAAGTGGGCTGATGATTCCTTGTTGGTGGTCGAAATCAACCATAAAGATGTGCTCTATTAAGGTTTTCTTATAATTAACCTCTATTGGAATCTGGCTAAGTGTTCGTTTGGCAAAATCACTAAACATCTGGATTTCATTTTTGAACAGGCTTTCTCTCACAATCCAAGTATAAATGTTATCATTGGGGGAGATTTTAATTCAACTTGTGTAGTGTTAGACAACGAGAGTAAATATGGTCATCATGACCAGAAGAAGAACTCTAAAGAGAATGGTAACAAGTGGTTAGAATATTTCCTGACTTGGGATATTCAAATGGTCCCGTTCAAAAAAGGAATTTATAATTACACTGGAGTTAGAGGTTCGTGGACCTCATTGATTGATTACATCTTTGCCTCCTCTAAGTTGTTGCAGTCTATTGACCCTGTAATGATTACGAATCTATCTCTGGGAGATCATTTTGCCTTGAAATTCCATCTTAGGGTCAGGATTGGTAGCCTTGGGATAGATCTGATACTTTCTGGTATAGAATTTAATCGAAATCGGTTGACTGTCAAGTGGACCTCAAAGAGATGTAACAAAGTTATATCGGCTATGCAAAAGGATAATCTTCTTATATTGAAGATGGATACGGGTGGGCAGGCTTGTGTATTTGCTGAGATACAGAACTCATCAAGAATTGCTGCACATGTTGCGCAGATTATGTCCATTATTGAAATCAGTAGGCTACCCAATCATCATCATCTATATAATCAGAAGGTGGTTAAGCTACGTCAAGTGAAACGGTATCAGCTTAGACAACTTGTTTGTGGTGTTTTGAATGATAAAGAGTATCATGATTTGAAAGCACATATTGTTTCAACATATAAAAGACAAATAAAAGCTATGAAATATGAGTTGATTAACACTGACAATCAGAACCTTCTAACGTTATTATTAAAGAATAGAACTAGACAAGTCTGGAGTACCTTGCGTACCCTGACAGATAAATCGGACATCATTGAAGAATCGTCTATTTCTGCACCTACATGGGTTAGCTATATAAAAGCTAAGTTTTCTATGCCACCAGGTTTTTTGTCTACTTCTTACATGAATTCGTCTGACCCTTTTGGTTGTAATTGGACTATTGAGGATATACGTATGGCCATTGTTAAATCGAATGGCTCAAGAGTATTCCACCATGTTTAATCAAACTTAACCCAGAACTGTGGGCCTCGATTTTTTAAATCAAATTTGATTCTATTCAGTACTTATGAAGAATTCCTAATTCATGGTGTTCGTCCATTATTATACCGGCCAGCCAATTTCAGGCCCATAGCTCTTATGGATTCTGCTGCTAAAAATTTTACCGGATTACTATTACAATCTATCCATCAACACATCAGTAATCATAATCTGTTGCCTAAGTTTCAGATAAATGCTACCGTAATTTCTCATTTATATCAGTTGGCTAGGTTCTCTACTTCCGGTCTAATTTATATGGCAGCCCTTGATCTTACTGCGGCCTTTGACTCAGTTATTAGAGTAATATTGTGGGCTAAATTGATTAAATATGTTTTTTCTGCCCAATTGGTTGCAACGATTGCAGCTCTGCACAAACAAACTACTTATAGGATTCGGTTGACAAAGGCTGGTTTATTTTATTCTTTCGCTAGTAAACATAACCTACAAGTGAACCCTGAAAAGTCCTTCATTGTTGTTTTTGCTGAAGGTCGAAAAAAAGATCGGCCAAATTTACTTGGTGCCTTAATGGTATCTCGATTCCAAAGTCATCCTCTATTCGATATCTGGGTTACCACGTATCGAGTACATATTCTCTTGATGGCTGGACATCTTCCAACAAAGTGCAACCGTTGACTGCACAGATGAAAATAATATACAATCGATTGGGGAAATTCTCTCTGCTTCCAATTCTTAAACTTTATTTACAAAAAGTGGAGCTGATTCTACTTTATGCCTTAGATATGTCTTTATGACTTCGAGGGAACATTAGACATAATCCAGGGGAAAATGTGGAAGAGAGTTTTAGGCCTGGCTCTGTCTACGCCAAATGCAATGATCTGCCATGAGTTGGGCTTGCTGCCATTATCCGTCAAATGGCATTGGCGCTTACTTGTGAATTATGGTAAAATGTTGTCGCCTCCCAAAGATTCGTTATATGTAGATCTAGGGATGATGATTGCCCATGGCTATCCACCTTCCTTTTTGAAATTTAGAACTAAGATGGAGGCATTACTATCTGCCACCATGATTAGTCATGAGGACCTGATATACCTATAAATCCTTCTCTGAATATGCTAAATTTCTAAAGCAGTGGGGCTATCGTCCGAAGTATCATGAAATCTTTCCATGTCACTTAGCCAGGACGCGATATCTAAGATTTCGTTTAAACCAGCTACAAACAAATGAAAAATTGATGCATTGGAACCAATATAAAAGTAAGAGCAATAGGGGGTACTGTAGATTCTGTAAAAGTAATACTATTAATGAATCGTTGAAACATCTAACTGTTTATTGTGGGTACTTGGAACCTGAAAGGAAAGTTATGTTTGGAGAGTATCTCTACTCAGAATCAAATGTGAGCAGGGAGAATTTATGGCAAAGATGCATGTGGGGCAGGTCTCAGTCTTATTTTGAGTCAAACTCATTTTCTGATAATTCTTGAAAGTAAACTACTTGAAAAATCAGTAGTCGCCCCTGGTTCTGAATTAGCATGAAGTGAACAATGATCAGGGACGTGTTTATCATAAATTGTTGTTTGGTGCAAATTCTCTTACTACTCTTGCTATTACTCTGAACGTATGTACTGTTATGTTTATTGATTTTGTCATTAATGAGATGATCACGATTGAATTTGGAAAATGTTATTAATGAATTGTTAAGATTAACTGTGATTTCCAATAATGTTGTCTGTAACTACTCGAATTTAAGAATGTATGTTTTTGAATAATTGTATATAGGTATCCGTTGATACGGTTGTTTTAATTATGGTTGTTGATTATATATAATTGTAAATATTTGTTTATATTAATTGTGTTGTCTTACTGACTTTAATTGTAAAGGTTTTATTTTAACCATAAACAATAAAAAAAAAATTTAAAGAGGGGAACTTTCCATATCAGGTAAAACCCTTGACACACAGGGATTCTCTAGGGCTATTTCTACGGTTCCATACACTGAGGAGCTGGATATAAAAGTTGGAGGCAAGGTAGTACGAGCCCCCTGGTTATATTCAGAGAATTCCCCTGTTAATTTATTGGGTAGGGATCTGCTTAGTAAACTAAATGTAACTATATCAATCACAGATCAAGGGGTAGTGTGCTCCACTCCAGGGATGTTTGTAGCTCAATATATTTGTCTATGGTATCAAGGTACTAGCAAAAGCAGTGTATCAAATTGCGACAAAGTGTTGGCGAGTGCCCGCAGATTTTATTTTCTGACCCATAGTGCCACCCGAGATGGTGGCATGGACAATATTGTCATTAGATTTGCAAAGACATTAGTGTCACACAAAAGAGTAGACTTGATTGGAACAGACCACACTTGATGTGTAGACCCGACAGTACAATTGTAGG
This sequence comes from Ambystoma mexicanum, assembly GCF_040938575.1. Classification (NCBI taxonomy): domain Eukaryota; kingdom Metazoa; phylum Chordata; class Amphibia; order Caudata; family Ambystomatidae; genus Ambystoma; species Ambystoma mexicanum. Next base: position 516,887,252 of record NC_090931.1, read on the forward strand.
AAGGATGGCTCAGGAGGATAGCTCAGGGGCAACGTGCTCGCCTTGGAAGCAAGACAACACGGAGCAACACAGGTTCGATCCCGGGTCCACGCTTCAAAACCACTTCGAAAACTAAATAACCTATCGTAGGGAGTGACGTAATCACTTGATTCAAGGAAATTGCTGATGAGTTATTTGGGGACAGTGAGCAAAATGGGGAGATCATTTTGGAAATCTGCACCCCCTGTGATATCATGGTGCAGTATAGCTAGGTACAGTGCCCCCTGATGGCATTGGTGACCCAGTCTTTATTTTTTGAGGACGACATGCGATACGTGCCAGCACAATTATGGACTATTAATCCACATGATGCTGGGTTACTGAGAGATGTGACCCCAGTACAGATTACATTGAAGTCAGGAGCAGTACTCCCGAGGGTGCAGCAATACCCGTTGTTAAGAGAAGCAGAGGAAGGGATAAAAGGCACTATTCAGGCTCTTTTAGAGCAAGGGATCATTGTGCCATCCATATCCATGTGTAATAGGGCCATATACCCAGTCAAGAAAGCAACAGGGGGTAGTTGGAGGATGAGCCAGTGTTAGGGAGAATTCTCCTTCTAGGGCTAATTTCCCTCACCTCGTTAGTCCCCCAGCAGCTTTGCTGGATTTATGGAGTTTATTTTTTCCACCTGGTAAGAGTGTACATCCTTTTTTCACTCTTACATGTGTTTTGGCCTATGTGTTATTACTAATTGTGTGATCTTGGGCACTGGACCACACCACTCCAGGTGTCCCTGTTCTTGTATGGGTTACACAGCACCTTCCGTGTAGTAACCCACGGTTGTCTTTACTGCCCTCTGACTCAATTTCGCTGGGGCTGACTACTGTCCCCCAGAGAAAGGTAAAGTTGCCATTTACTTTACATAGTCACTTTTACCACAGACCCAGTACACCCCATTTTACATGGAGTACTGGAGAGGGCTAATCTGTACCCCTTTTCTGTCTGTACTTCCCTGAGCATTGTTTCGCTCTTTTAAAATTTAGACTTGGCTGGTGGCAGTGGTATCTACCCTAACTTTTCTAACGCGATTATATTAGATAAACGTGGTAATACTTTTGGCTATTTTAACAGCCTTAAGCATAAACCTGCTTGACCAAATCGTCTTTCTTTTGGCTCCGGTTGGGTTTATTCACCATTTCTTTTTGTTAAAGTCCTTCTTGTGTTTTACTTTGCGTTGAAAACTAGGTTTGCCTTCTTTGTTCACCGTCTTTTGGCGGGCTTCTGAAGAGAAGCCCTCCTCTTGGCGCCTGGGTGTCTAGGTAGACTGAATGTGGGGAAGGGGTGTAGTCATCCCCTGCACAGGGTATCCTAGGAAACCCAAGTCGCACTTTGCCATGATTGGCTGAGGTGGTTGTGCCAGCTGGACAACCCCCCTGCTGCGTGATTGACAGCTAGGCTGCGTGAATGGGGGTTTTGCGCATAAAAGGCAGGTCTCTTAGGCTAGGAGTCAGTCTCGCCTCTGGAACTACAAGGAAGCGAAGAGAAGCGGAGAGTACGACAGCTGCTGCAACTACCTCGTCCCGGTGAAGCCCTGCTGCAGTCCTGAGCTATCTACCCTTCGACGACTAAGAGAAGATCCAGTCCAGAGTCTTCTTCCCTTGAGCCTGGTGGGGATAACCAGCTCATCTTCTTCAGACAGAGGTCTCTGTTGTGGTTGAAATCGCTGCACACTGCTGTAGTGGTCCGGTTAGCCACCTGCCGAGCCTCTCCTGTTTTTAAGGAGCGCACCTTCTATTTGTTGTCGCTGCTGCCGGCTTCATCCCTGTGTGGTGCAGACCCCCTTCAGACGTCCTCCTTCACAACAAAGCTCCAGGAATCGTGGGTCTGCGGGAAACCAACAGGAACAACTGCCAGGGCACAAGCTGCACCATTGGAATAGGTACTGTGTTCTGCTCGAGGAAACTGGGTGAATCCCTTTTCTTCATCCTCAAGGCTCGCCCTCGTCTTCCCTCCTCCTTGTAACTTTTGCTTCCGAACATTGACAATATCAAAGTACTTTTGGCTACGCTGAATCGTGAACTGTCTAACGGTGTGATCTTCGGCAACAGGTCTCCGGTGTCACTTAACCCTGGCTCCGGCCCTTTGACTTTTGAACTCCTGTTTCCGAGTGTTTCTCGATGCTGTCTGCCTAACCTAAATATTGCCTGTGATTTTTTTGCCGAAGATACAAAAAAAGTTCCCTAGTCGAAAACTCACGTCCCCTGCACACTATCCTTTGTCTGGAAAACCAGACCAATAATTAGAAGTGTTCAAACATGACATTAAATCAATTTATTTATATTTAGAAAAAAATGTTCTTGAAAGAAAATGTCTCAAACAGACAGTTTTAGGTCACAAGAAACCGTCGTCTTTTTATTCATGATGACGAAGTCAGGAGGGGCCTAACGCGTTTCGAGTGCATCACACTCTTCATCAGGGGCAATAAGTGATTTCTTAAGAAATTTAAATTTATGCTTACATTAGTGTTTAGACATAATTTTCAGCATAATTTAGTAAACAATTTTGACAATATATGTTCAATACATTAGTACCATATATCTGCCTATACAGCATCTTGGTATTTGTGGTTATCATGTTTCCCATCTTTGAGCATTCATCATAACCATTTAGATATTCTAGTAATAGAAACCTCAGTGTTATTGATTTAGTTCTAGTCTTTACAAGGAAAATCCAAAATTTTAACATAATTTTCGCAAACAAATGAAGTGAATAAGAATTCCTAACTGTAGTAGTCAAGTAGCTAAAGAGAAGAAATAATGGTGTGTATATAATTAGCCTAAAAGGAAAAAATGGAGGAAGATTCTAACCTTGTGATTTTCAATCTTTAAAGAGCGCTATCAGCAAGCCGATAACGGGGTGGAATAGTCCTCTGGATAGGAACTTCCAATTTAGTCCGCTAAGTACGGCTGGGGGCTTTTAAGGCTTCTGCTATCCAGTGCTGTCTGTTAAATAAGGCCAGAATGGGACTAGGTTATTTAATAAAACTAAATAGGATAACTACTTTGAAGTGCATAAAAAGGACTTGCATAGAAGTCCGGACATTCACTCCTTGTGTAGAGGCTGCGGAAGACCCAACTGGATCAGGCTGTCAAGTCTCCGTGTGTCCCGTTCAGGTCTAAAGTAAAAACGGTAAGGGCTTAAATTAATCTACTGTGGACATCACGGGGATGGAGTCCACAAGAAGGTGATTCTAACTAAATGTGAGGGATATGCTCTTACCTTAAATACGTAGTAGAGGCCCATGGAGTCAGGATCCCTCGGGATAACTGGACTCCATGTTGTTTGTACTTACGTTATTTATGTGTGTAAGGGCCATGACGTCGTCACACACATGCGCGTGTGACGTTAATGCTCGACTTTGCAAAATGCGTATTTTAGGTTTATTATTTGAATAATAAACTGAGTGTGTACAAAACACTCATAGAATAGGGATGAGCATGATCCTCCCTAAGTTAAACAGAAATGTGGGAGCTGTTATGATACACCCAGACGTTCCGGTTGTTTACCTAGTGACGTCATCACGCGGAAAACGTGAATGACGTCACATGTCAACATCAGCCGTTCCTGTGTGAGAACGGGGATAATAAATTGCTCAAAAAAAAGGGAGAGGGGGATCGAACCAACGACCAACCTCTCTTGACTTATTTTAAAGGAATGTGAGTAAATAAGAATAACTAGGTAAAAATTCAGGTAAAGAGTCTGTAAGAAAGAGTTTTCGAGGGCAGCATGTAACTATGGATGTGACTAAGGGTCCATAGAAGATGTGTGAACTTAAGATGGAATCCCTAGTTTTATATCCACATGTAAAACATCTCAAATGTTACATCGTGCATAGTGCAATCATTCATGTTCATAGTCAAGAATGGGGAGTCATGTTGAAAAAATAGGAGTACACTGTCCAACCAAGGGTTCACATTCTTAACATCATCCGTTATAAGGAAAAAAACACAGTTTTTCAACAACAACATATATCAAAAGGTGGGGACTTAGTTAGCAACAACTATGGACAAGATTGTTCGGGATGCTGATTGCAATTCATCTGACCTGTAGAACAGGTTCACATTCTAAAAAATTGCTATTTGGATTGGAGTATGTTACCCAGAAAAAGAATTTCAAACATAAATTTTGTAAAAAATGTGGATTTGTTGTTTTTAAATGAATGGACCTAGGTAGTATTCTTCATTGAGCCCTAGTGGGGACATGGCATCGAATTTGTGTATCCAAAAAAGCTCTCTGAGCTAGTAGTTTTGGTAGGTCTCCTCCCCTTGATGGGGGGTGTATGACTTCCAGAATGGCAAATCTCATCTGAGAGATATTATGGTTATTATCTCTGAAGTGTCGGAATACTGGTGATTTCTGGTTTTTACTTTAGACCTGAACGGGACACACAGAGACTCGACAGCCTGATCCAGTTGGGTCTTCTGCAGCCTCTACACAAGGAGTGAATGTCCAGACTTCTATGTAAGTCCTTTTTATGCACTTTAAAGTAGTTATCCTATTTAGTTTTATTAAATAACCTAGTCCCATTCTGGCCTTATTTAACAGACAGCACTGGGAAGCAGAAGCCTTAAAAGCCCCCAGCCGTACTTAGCAGAGTAAATTGGAAGTTCCTATCCAGAGGACTATTCCACCCCGTTATCAGCTTGCTGACAGCGCTCTTTAAAGATTGAAAATCACAAGGTTAGAATCTTCCTCCATTTTTTTCCTTTTAGGCTAATTATATACACACCATTATTTCTTCTCTTTAGCTACTTGACTACTACAGTTAGGAATTCTTATTCACTTAATTTTTTTGCGAATATTATGTTAAAATTTTGGATTTTCCTTGTAAAGACTAGAACTAAATCAATAACATTGAGATTTCTATTACTAGAATATCTAAATGGTTATGATGAATGCTCAAAGATGGGAAACATGATAACCACAAATACCAAGATGCTGTATAGGCAGATATATGGTACTAATGTATTGAACATATATTGTCAAAATTGTTTACTAAATTATGCTGAAAATTATGTCTTAACACTAATGTAAGGATGAATTGTAATTTCTCTTTAGAAATCACTTATTGTCCCTGGTGAAGTGTGATGCACTCGAAACGCGTTGGGCCCCTCCTGACTTCGTCATCATGAATAAAAAGAAGACGGTTACTTGTGACCTAAAACTGTCTGTTTGAGAAATTTTCTTTCAAGAACATTTTTTTCTAAATATATATAAATTGATTTAATGTCATGTTTGAACACTTCTAATTATTGGTCTGGTTTTCCAGACAAAGGATAGTGTACAGGGGACGTGAGTTCCCGACTAGGGAACTTTTTTTGTATCTTCTGTATATCACGCAACCTAGGTGTCAAGGTTGCATCCTTCTCCTCTGCACCTTAAAACACATCCTCAGATATACTAATTTTTCATTTCATTGAAATCATACTGAATTCATTTTTACATAGGGTGTGCTTGTGGTGTCAGTTCTTCTCATGTGATTTTTTTGCCTCCAACTCCCTCTGGGTATCTCAGGTGCTAAGTGTGTTTTTTGCCCCGGTAGCATTTCATGTCACGGATACGCTTTTATTTAGTAGAACGAACAGTCAAAAAGTGATCGCAACCGTATCCACGGAATTGTGTTTTGTTCATAACACTGGTTCATTCAAACACAGGGTACTTACCTTGAGACATACTGTACAAAGTGAATTGGTTAGTTGTAGTATATTTAACGTGTGGTTTTGTTTAAAGGTTAATAGAAGTGTTGTGTTTATAACTGATGGTTTAAAAATAAATGTACTTATATTTTTTACCTGAAACCTTGAGTCAGTGTTTGCTTGAGCCACAGTAATTGTTGTTCCTTTGTGTAATCTCTGCTACTGCTCATATACTCTTGAGATAAGCCTGGCTGCTCTGATACTGCTACCCCTATAACTTAGTAGTACAGGCTTGTACCAAAGGTAAACCTTGTATTGCCACCTGTGGTCTTAATTGTGTGTAGTGGTCCCTAAGGGAACGGCACAGGATTCTGCCTAACAGCCAGGATCTATGTCCTCTTAATGACCTGGTGCAGAAGGAGTTTCTGGCAGTTTCAAATCCGGCAACAATCCTATGTAGTATTCCCTAGACAGTGACATACGTTCTTCTCAATCCCACTTCACTCTGATTCATGGTATCTCACTGCATTTGCGCATGGTCAACAGTGCTTTGAGCCCACATTATTGCTTCAAGGGTACTGTGAAAGTTCAAGTATTTTCAATAGAGTACTGCATGCCGATTAAAGAAATATTCAGGTGCCTGGCACAATCAACCAGTATGTGGATGATCTGCTGGTATGTAGTGAAAATGAGCAACAGTGCAGGAGGGGTTCTATTGCATTATTGCAATTGCTGGCTCATAAAGGGCACAAGGCAGATAAAAAGAAGATATAATACTGCCAACAGGAAGTACTATACTTGGGGCAACTTATTTCTGCAAAGGGGAAAAAAATATAGCCAGATAGGGTGGCAGCAGTACGCGCCACCCCAAGGCCCAGTATTGTCAAGGAAATGCAGCAATTTTTGGGCTTATGTAATTATTGTAGGGCGTGGACCCCAGACTACGCAGCCTACACAAGGCCGCTGTTACAAAGTCTCAGCGAACATGAGAAAGTCTCATGTTGGGCGACGCCCACAAAGGATGGAGAAAAGGGGACGGGACGTGGGACGTATGAGTAACACAGACATTTCAGAAGGATTCAGTAAAAAAAATAGACCTGCACACTAGAAAGAAGCACTTTCAATGTGCACACTCAACATTTGAAACAAAATATAATTTGTGCCAGGTTCCCCTTTACTTTAAAAATTTGGGACAGAGCATGACAGGTTTGGCTGCTGGCTGCATAGGAAAGTGAGGGATTCCCTGGCTGCTGTTTCACATGTCGGTGTGCGCAGTCTAAGTTTTTTCTATTGTGCATGTCTTTTTTTACTGAATACTGCTGAATTATTTGGGTTTTTTACAGAACAGCCACTGGTGTCTGATAATTCCCAATATGTATGTTGTAGTTGAAGTAATAGAAATTGAATATTGTGTTTATTTTAGGATCCTGTCCCACTGCCACGCAAACATTTTATAAGCGATAGTGAACTCACGACACTGAGGTGTCATCAATCAAAACTACTAACTCTTATTCTGCAGCTTTGAAGCTGATGTCCCTGTCGAGCCATAAATGAACTTGATAATATAAAAATAGCGGTAGGATTAAACATCTAAATCTGTAGGCAGTAGGAATGCCTAAAAAGCTGTACCCTACCATCTGAATCGGTAGGGTTGGCAAGTATGTGTATGATTGAGTGCACTCGATGTGAAAGTTGAAAAGCACAAACAAGTTTTACAATGACATTAGTCTGTTATGTATATTGTCAATAGGAGTCTTTGGTAGCCTGTTAGTTTCTTACTTAAAGAACACACAGCTTCACTAGTAATATTTAATTAGTTTAAGGCCTCTTTCACTTAACTTCCACCAACCTCAGCACTGCTTTTCCACACGTAGGTAAAAACAGCACTTTATGGTGGGCGTGGCTAGCCGAGTACCGAGTAACATGCTCTCTCGGTGAACTCCTGCGCCTTGCCCCTTGCCACCAGAGACGTTTCTATGGGAGGGCAAAAGGGGCACTTGCCCAGGGCCCCCCCACCTTGGAGGGGGGCCCCATAACTCTAGCTGATCTGAAGAAGTAAGATTCCATTGTTCAACAGTCTTAAATTAAATAGCACATTTTATGGGGTTCTGACGAGGCTCTACCGTCATTGCCTTTTGGTTTTGCAAATACATTCTGCCTTGATCAATTCATCATGTATTGCTTTCTGTGTTCACTGTGGTATGATATAAATAATAGGTTATTTATAACGCACTTAATACCCAGAGGTTTCTAAGCATGGACCCGGTGATCGCACCTGTGGTGCTCTGTGTCGTCTTTCTTCCAAGGTGAGCATGTTGCCCCTGAGCTATCCTCCCAAGACATAATTTGTGTGTTCCTTACGGCAAAACTCTGTAGCATTCTTTCCTTCCTGTGGGAATGATGTTGATCATGTGCAATAGGCAATGGTGAAATGCATATTGATAAATTGAGTGCCACAATGGTTCAGAAGTTAGCTCAGTGTGTGAAGCACCCATTGCAGAGATGTGTTCATATGCAAAATTAGAATATCACATTGCAGCAAGGCCTCCTGAGCCTTTCCTATGTCTGAAGTTTATATACCTGCCTGGTTTTGCAGAACATCATCTGCTATCATCAGCAATGTACCTGCACCAGATAGGGGTTGCTATAAAAACGAACATATCATCCATGGTGAAGCTCTAAAAATGGGTTTGTTCAGAAGGGGTGTTGTAAAACATAGGCAATCACCTCCAACGATGGCATAAACTGTTAGTCCAAGAGGGGAATAAGTATGCAAATTCAAGACTATGGAACAAATGTGTTAATGCTTGTATCCTGGATTTGCCAGCAGACGATACAGTGATCCTGGTCAAATCATCTAATATATCTTACATTACTGTGCTGTCTTCTGTGAGGTTTGCTGTCTTGCATGTTGCTGGTATCATTTAACCCATTACTTGAGCTTTCTTCTTATGCAGGCCATTTTCGTGGAAGGGAGGGTAGACGGAAGGGAGCGAACCATAATTTGCAGGCCTCAGGCAAGCATATTTTAAGGTTTGCTTGTTTGATACAAAACATGGTTTGCTTTTTGCTAAAAGTCAAAGGTTTTTATGCACATTTATAAATGAAAATGTCACAAGCCATTGTTTTGAAAGTATTTAAAGATTTAAAATACAAAAGTCCAACTCAGATTAATTTTTTTTAATCACATCGATTGGTATGCTGGTTCTTATATACTTCCTTTGATGATGGAGAAAATGAAGCTAGAATCATTCCCATTTTGCATAACACCCTTCTATAACATTTTGTTTAAAAATGGTCATGTTTGGTAAGATGATTTGTGTACTTTCCAAGTCCGTTTTTTAATAAAATTGGATTGTTTTAGTTCATGGTAAGAACTGGAAAAGAAAGTGTTCAACTGCAGAAATTGCAGAGTTGGCACAAATCCCAGCTTCACCCCTTTAACCAATGTATGATCCTGGGCACCTATCAACATTGTCAGCCCTTCAGAGTGATTTCCTTCTCATGGTATGATCTTCATAAAAGCCTTATTCATGGTTTCACTGTGTTAATAGTGAGCATATTTATTTCACACACTACAGGCATTTGTTCCTTTGATATCTAATCGCAATATTATTCGAAAAAACCATATCCCACTTCTAATCTCAGTCTGTCTGGATAAAAACACCTTCCTGGCAGCTTCTAATCTGCCTCCACTATCCATGCTACGGTATGTGTAGCATTCTCCTTCCTTCCAATTGGTGGTCTCTATCCATGCATGAGCACTTTTGCATTCTGTGAGGCAGCTAATGTGAGTTCTCCGTCTATTATGGGCTACTTGTACCTTTTACATACGGTCCTGCATTCATACTACAGGCTGCATAGTTTCCTGGTTGTTATTGATAACATGTATCCTGTATGTACTAGAACAGTAACCTCTTCGTAGACTGCTAATGTTTGTCTTCAAATGGTACTTGTTTATCATTCTGAATGAAGAAGGTAAGGGGACTTAAAGAGAGTAAACATGCTTATTATGCTGCAAGACAGCATATCAGCCTATAGGTTGTGAGCGCGGCGGGTGGGGGTTGCAACCAGTATTCTTGATCCCTTAATTCCTTTGGTTCGTTGGAGGGGGGCCCCAAAGATGGCCATGCCCAGGGCCCCAAAAGTGCTTAAGATGGCCCTGCTTGCCATTACCCCCTCACATGGGACCACCACCCATACCGAAGTATGGATCGAGCATTGGAACGTGGGGGAACATCCCCTGGTTCTGAGGAGGAGATTGGAAGCTGGCTGCCCGACAAACGCAGCAAACGAAAGAGTCAGAGCCTACCCAAGATGGCAGACCTGTTGAAGAAGGAGTGCAGAGACATCAACACAGCCGAGTAGTCCTACAGAGGAACGGCGAGGAAGGACGTTTTAGCCCCGGAAAAGACCGCAGCCCGGCAGATCTTGAACGTGACCACTGAGAGCAAGGGAGGCGCTGGAGCAGAGACGCGCTCCCCACACGCAGGGATAGGAGGAGGTGGTGACCGCGCGCACACAGAACTGGATGCTGGGATATGCAAGACCCCCCCCTGCTGGGATAGAGAGAGCAGACCAGAGGGAAGAGGCCACAGTGAGCGGTAGAACAGAGCAAGTCCGAACTCGCATTTAAAAGCATACAGTGAGCTGAATGGATGAATGCATGTGGAGAAGAAACAGTAAACAGCTCTCATAATGGAATGGATTATCCCACGTAGCTACGTGGCCCAAAATGTCCTACTGCTGCTCCAGATCTGGGGAAAAGCCAAAGGCAGTAGAGGGGCGAAGATCTTGCGAATAACCAGCCACCCTGGGGCATAGAAAGAAAGTAAGGTAGAGGAAAGAATTAACTACCCCAAAGGAAACATGAGCCTGCACCCCATACAGTGAAAAAGTCCTACATACCCTGCAGTAGAGACTCAATGTGGGAATACATTGAATATACTGTAACAAGAAGTAAAAGAATCTTTGAGCAACATATTATGTAAAAGGGAGACACAGAAATGGTGCTGAGAAGTCCTAACACAGACAGAGAGGCCCTCGTATTAGCAGCCTATCCGGAGGAGGAAGAAAAGAGGAAGAGAGGAAGCTTGAACCTGTTATAGATCTCCTGGGGCGGGGAAACAAAGCAAGAGGAAAACAGCCGTCAAAAGGGGGCAAAAGAGGGGGCAAGACTGGCAAAGACAGAATGGCTAAGAACCTGAACAAACTGAAGGGGTCCCCTCAAGCGACATGAAAGCCATGATGCAGAATCAGGACCCTGCAAGCAGACTGCAGCGCAAATACACATCTGAGCTGCGAGACATGACCAGAAACAAAAGATCCTCCCACAAGGCATTCGGACATGCAGGAAATGCTGGCGGAGATAAAGAAAGAAATAAAAGACTGTGCTATCAGCCTCATCAAATCAATTGCAGAGTTAAACAAGTAAGTCTCGGCAATTGAACACAAGGTGGAAGAGACGGAGATGACACTATGCTAGCAAGGATACGAACAAGGTGAACTGGCTAAGCGAATGGACTCAGTGGAACAGCAAATGGAATGGCCAGACAAGAGGACAGTGAAAATAGATCTCGAAGGAACAATATTAGACTTGGAGGCATACCAACAACGGTCCCAGAAGCTGTACTGCACGACTATGTTCAGGCACTGTTCCAACAAGTTCTTGGTGACACTGAAGGTGAGACAATGCTGGACAGGACGCATAGGATCTACAATGCCCATCAGCAAAAGAAAAGCGTGGTTCCGGATGTGATCACAAGAGTGCACTTTTTCCGAGCAAAGGAACAGATAATGAAAGCTGCAAGAGGAATGGACCCAATTAGGTTCCAGAAACACATATCACGTTCTATCAGGATATGGCACAAGCTACACTGCTGAGACGAAAGAGGCTCCGGGTGGTGACAAGCTGGCTACAAGAGAAAGGAATCTGATATAGATGGACTTTTCCATGCGGGCTCAGATTCGAATACCATGAAAAAGGAAGAGGAGATGGTGGACCTGATGAGTAAGGATGATGTTTCACGCCCAGCAGACCCTTCATCAGAGAGACCCTGATAAATGTCCAGGTCGCACAACTAGGAAAGAAGGGTGGTGATGGGGGCGCCCTTATCCAAAAGGGAGGGGAAGAGGTCTAAAGCACAATGATGATACCTGAAGAAGTCTCAAAAGATGGGATGGCAAACATACATATGCATGACATTTTGGATGGTGAAGTAGAAAATATAAAGAACCTGGAGGGAAGGGGCTGTGAATGAAAGATGGGGTGATTTATGGATAGAAACCCTGTTGGTCTATCACATGGACCAGGTGTCGTAATGGTGGAATTTGTATATGAAGCATAAGTTGGGGATTTTGGGGGGGGATCAAGTTAAGTTACCTATGGGGTTTAAAGGACAATTATATGGCTCAGAACTTATTAAAGACCAGGAAAAATGGCAAGAGGCATACATCCCCTTGAACATGGTTGACATAAATATGGTAACCCTGAATGTTCAGGGTTTAAACTCACCGATGAAATGCCGCTCCATATTGAAATGACTATTAGACCTTTAAGCATCAGTGGTATTCTTACAGGAGAAACACCTATTATCTATAGACGAAAAGAGGATGACACACTGTGCGTTCCCCAAACAATATTTTGCTAAAACTATGGTGGTGGCAATCCTATTGGGAGCCTCACTGACATTTAGGAAACAGTTAAGTTATGGGGTCCCAGAAGGGAGATATTTGGTTCAAAAGAGCACTTTGGGAGGGCAGACATTTACTCTGATAGCACTTTATGGCCCAAATGAAAAGCAGGACGTATTTTTGGGCACAGTACTACAGAAAATAGGCAGTTGGTGTGGAGGTGATTCCAACTGCGTTATGGATCCCAGTATGGATAAAACACCCCCCCCAAGATAATAGAAATCGACAAGCCCTGGGGAAGTTCTTCCGAGACCTTGAAGCCTGGAGATTTTTCCACAATACTGCAAGGGACTATACACACTACTCAGCAGCGCATAGGGGATACTTGAGAATAGATATGGTCCTAGGGAGACACGCAAGATAATATAAGGAGGGCAATAGACGTAATAGACTTGGGTACTAGAACTGAGCAGAAATGTTCTATAGCGGCATTAGATGCAAGACGGGCATTTGATAGTTTAGACTGGGGGTTCCTAAAATGGGTGTTGGTAACTTTTGGGTGTGGACCAGCATTCAGGCGAATGGTGCTTGCCAATTTCCAATTGCCGTTAACGAGATTCCTGCTGAACGGGTGATTTATGGAACAGGTTAAGATCCAAAGTGGGACACGACAAGGATACCCATTGTCACCCTTACTCTTTGCCTTGGCCGTGGAACAAATGGCAACTACGGTTAGGCAAGATCAAGAAATCTTGGGAATAGACAATAAAGGAGGGATGCATAAAATTGCCCTAGTTGCAGACGATATCTTACTATTCTTGAGAGACACAGAACAAACCCTGCAGAGAGTGAGAACCACATTACAAGAATTTGCTGCGGTCTCAGGATTCACTATCAACTTCAATAAATACAAGGCCCTCAACATATTCTGATGAATGAAATCCGGGAATTAAGTAAGGGTCACCCATTGATCTGGGAAGATAAAGACATAGAATATTTGGTAATGAAGCTAACAAAAAGAAGAACAGAATTATACGGAGCAAACATCCTGCCTCTATGGAAAAGGCTAATAGAGGACCTACATAGATGGGACACACAGGATCTTTCATGGTTCGCCAGAATAGCGGCAGTCAAAATGACAGTCATACCCTGGCTGTTATATGTAAACAGTTCTCTCACCATAAATATACCAGCCAGGATGATTAAAACCTTGCAAACAGAAATAATTTCCTTCATATGGCATAAAAAGAAACCTCGGATCCAGAGATCGGTCCTCCTCCACCCGACATGGACGGGAGTATTGGGAGTCCCAGACGTGAAGAAGTATATCTTAGCAGCCCAACTAGCACCCATGTTACGATGGCCAAATTCTGAAACACACAAGGGCTGGAGCATAAAAATGAAGTAGGAAGCTACTTCCATTCCATTGAGTGCACTACAATCCCTGAAAAATGGGAATAGAGGAGCGGGAGGCCAACTGCTAGAAGCAAGAAAATCCTCACTCCAAAAATGGGATCAGGCACTGAAATGGAGGAAAATGACCCCCGGACTAGGAAGGACCTCATAGCCCAATGTGTCACAAGGCAGACTTAATCCCGGGAAAGAAGAACAAGTTACTGGTAACGTTCTTTCGATGGGATGTTCCTCCGACGTATTCCTTATCTTTGATAATTCGTCTCCAGCTTGCTGGCCTCGGAAAAAATGTTCTCAGTAGAGGGCGCTGCACATCGTTGTCCGTCGAGTTAGTGTCCCTCGACAGCCACCGTTCGGCGCCGACGTCACCATGCCCATAAATAGCCACGCGCAGCGTCCGTTGCTCAGTTTCCGTTCCGTCCTGCATGAATTGGTTATTGACCTTGAAGGAGCGTAAGCTGCAACCACAAGGGAAGTATTACTGCGGGGATGGATGGGAAGGGCGATAAGGAATACGTCAGAGGAACATCCCATCGAAAGAACGTTACCAGGTAAAAAGTAACTTGTTCTTCGAAGGGATTGTGTCCTCCGATGTATTCCTTATCTTTGATAGACTCCCATAGCAGTGATGTGTAATTGGAGGTGGGAGTAAAAACGCCATGTTTCCCTTTAGGAATGAACAGAATGTAATATGGCTTTGCCAAACCCAGTCTCTTGACTAGGTTGTAAAATCTTGTGAAGGTATGTGCGGACGACCATGTGGCAGCCGCACATATGTCTCGAACTGGAACCCCTCTTTGGAGGGCCGAAGAGGCTGCAATACCCCTGGTTGAATGAGCCCTAAGATTTTGAGGAGGCTCTTTCCCTGCTAGTTTGTAACATTCAAGAATGGCCACAATAACCCATCTGGAAATGGTCTGTTTTGTTATCGGTAGTCCCAATTTGTGTCCTGAGTAACCTACAAACAGTTGGTCTGCTTGCCTAATCCTAGCAAGTCTGCTGATGTAAAAGCTTAAAGCCCGCCTTGGGTCCAGCCTATGTAGCCTTTCTTCCTCTTTCCCCGGATGGGGAGGAGGATAGAAGGAAGGTAAGGTAATTTTCTGAGTGATGTGGAATTCAGAAACCACCTTTGGGAGGAAATTAGGCTTCACCTGTAGGACAACTTTGTCTTTATGAAAAATTGTATGAGGGGGTTTACAAGATAGAGCTTGTAATTCGCTCACCCTTCTAGCAGATGTAAGTGCCACTAATAAGACAGTTTTAAGGGTGAGAAATCTTAGCGAACAAGAGTGGAGTGGTTCGAAAGGAGTACCCATCAGGAAATTTAAGACTAAATTTAAGTCCCATAAGGGAACTTGGAATGGTCTTGGAGGATAGACATTAGTTAATCCCTTTAGAAATTGTATTACTAAGGGTAATTTGAAATACGATGGCTCCTTTGCAGTGCGTTTGAAGATCGATAGCGCTGCGAGATAGCCCTTGATAGTGCCAATTTGAAGGCCTGAATTTGCCAAGTAGAGTAGAAAGGATAACACCTTTGGTGTACCACATGAAAAGGGGTCGATATTCTCTTCTCTACACCAGCTGCAAAATGTGTTCCAACGGCAGCGGTATAAAGACTTTGTTGCTGGCCTTCTGGCCGAAAGCAACACCTCCATGACCCATCAGGGAGGTCCCAATCCTTGTATCTCAACCTTTCAGAAGCCAATCGTGAAGGTTGAGGGTTCTGATGTCTGGATGGAGAACCTGACCTCCCTTCTGTGAGAGAAGATTCTCCTTGAGTGGAAGGCGAATTGGAGGGCAGATGGACATGTCCAGAAGGTCCGGGTACCACGTTCTCCTGGCCCAGTCTGGGGCAATTGGGATCATGGTCCTTCGGAATCTTCTGAACCTCCTGATCATTTGAGGAAGGACAGGGACTGGTGGAAACGCGTACAGGAGTGGAAACTCCCAGTCCACTACGAACGTGTCCCATAGAGCTCCTCTCGGGGGGAAATTCCCTTGAACAAAACAGATCGCACTTCCTGTTGGTACTGGTGGCGAACAGATCCACTTGAGGGGTTCCCCGGAGGGCAAAGATCTCTTTAAGGACTTCCTGAGCTAGTTCCCACTCGTGGAAGACTGTGCCCTGCCTGCTCAGAGTGCCCGCCGTCAAGTTCTTCTCTCCGGCTAGGTGAACTGCCAATAGAGAGATTCCTTCTTGAATTGCCCAAAACCAGAGCTGCATTGCCGTGATCCTACGCCTCCTCTTTTGTTGAGGTAGTGCATGACCACTCTGTTGTCCGTCATTATCAGGACATTTTTCCCCTGTACAGATGGCAGAAAAGCCTTCAGCACTAGTCTGATTGCTCTCAACTCTAACAGGTTGATATGTAGTCTGGACTCCGATGGAGACCAATGACCGCTGATAATAATTAATAATAATAATAATAATAATAATAATAATAATAATAATAATAATTAGGCTTTTATATAGCGCTACGAACCCTCAGGTATCTGAGCGCTGCTTATTATTACCCACGGTGTGTGGTGCTCATTTATCGACCTCGGAAGGATGAAAGGCTGAGTTTGGCCCTGCCGGGAATCGAACCTGCGTTAACAGGCTCTGCACGGATGTCAAAGCGAGCGCTCTACTCGCTGTGCCACTTGACCGGCTATGATGGTCAAGTCGTTGGTATGGGCTCCCCACCCTGTGAGTGAGGCATCTGTGACTTCTGTTATCTCCGGCCATTGTTTGCCCAAATAGTTCTCCCTTCTAGATGTTTTCCTCATAGGCCCACCACTGAAGGTCTCGGGCCACCTTGTCTGGATCCTGAAGGAGGTCTGTCATTCTCCCTGAGAATTGCGACCACTGAGTTCTCAGTGCCCACTGAAGAGATCTCATTCTCAGGCGAGCCTCTGGCACAAGGAAGATGCAGGATGCCATGAGGCCTAGCAACCTCAAAAAGTCGAAGGCTGGGAGACATTGGGCATTTTGAAACTTGGTGACCATCTGCAGAATATCTTGAGCCCTCACCTCTGGTGGCGAGCCTTTTCCCAGGGAAGTGTCCAGGACCGCTCCAATGAACTGGAGTCTCTGTGATGATATCATCTGTGACTTCTTTAAATTGAGGGAGAAGCCCAGTTTGTGAAGGAAGTGGCAGACATAATCTAGCTGGACTTGAGCTTGTTCCGGAGATACAGCTCTGATCAGCCAATCGTCCAGGTAGGGGTAGATGTGAATCCCTTCCCTCCTTAGACTTGCAGCCACTACCGACATTAGCTTGGTGAAGACCCTCGGGGCGGAGGTCAGCCCAAATGGCAGAACTCGAAATTGATAATGAGAGCCGCCAACTGCGAACCTCAGGTATTTCCTGTATTTGAGATTGATTGGCACATGGAAATAAGCATCCTGGAGGTCCAGAGATACCAGCCAGTCCTGGAGCTGGAGGGCCTGAAGGATCTGAGAGAGAGTTACCATCTTGAACTTGTCCTTCCTGAGGAACTTGTTCAATTCTCGTAAGTCCAAGATAGGTCTCAGCCCTCGTCTTTCTTCGGTATGAGAAAGTAGGGGGAGTACCAGCCCTTGTTCCTCTCCGCTACAGGTATTGGTTCTATGGCACCTTTCTCCAGCAGGTCTACAATTTCCTGCAAGAGGAGCGGATCTGGAACTTTCAGAGAGCTGTTCCCCGTTGAATGACTCTGAGGGATGCGTAGAAAAGGCAGGCAGTAACCTTGGGCAACTGTCTCCAATGCCCAAGCATCTGACGTAATAGCCTGCCATTCCGTCAGATGTTGAGTTAACCTGCCCCCTACTGGTGTCTTGTTTGGAGGCAGAGCGGTTTGGAGGCAGCTAATGCAGATGCCAAGGGTAAAGAGGCAACTGCTGCTGCTGCGGCTTTTGTACTTTTAACCTGTCCATCTCGGGTGAATCGTTTCTGACCGCTTTGAACCGGCTGTCCTCTGCCTCTTCCGACTGCGGAATAGAAGCGAAAGGACTTACCTCTCCAAGACGTTCCTGAGGGACGATATGGTGTCTGACGGATTGCAGCTCCCAGGGATTTTGCTGCTGCCTTTGATGTTTGTGGCTTTTCTAAACTGTCATCCGCCTTTTTACCAAACCAAGAACAGCCGTCAAAGGGCATATTCAAGAGTCTGCTTTGCACATCTGGAGCAAAACCAGACTTTCGCAACCAAGCAAATCTCCGAGTTGTTGTACTTGCCGCCATGGCCCTGCTGATGCCGTCAGCAGAATCGATGCCAGTTTGAAGGGATTCGCACATTGCGTCTTTACCATCCTTAATGATGCTTAGAAACGCTTCCCTTTCTTCTCCCTCCGGGAGGCAGTCAGCCGCTGATGAAGCACACTCCCAAAGTGTGTGGCTGAACCTTGCGAGCGTACACGTAGCATTGATGGATTTCAACGCCATGCTACATGCAGAAAAGATTTTTTTGGCCATAGAGTCATATCTCTTGTCATCCCTGTCCTGTGGAACAGTAGGGTAAGCAGATTTACTACCTGATGAAGTTGCTGCCTGAACAACCAGACTCTCCGGAGTTGGGTTTCTGGATAAATATTCAGGGTCAGCAGTAGTATTTGGCTGATCATTTTTTATTAACCGCCGGGATAACCTCAGGGGTTTCCCAGTTTGCCAATATGTTCCTTTGTAATGCTGCATGAAATGGCACCACAGGATCCTCCTGTGGACCTTTAACCAAAATGTCTGTGAGGTCGTCTTGCTGAAAAGCAGGTGAGGGTGTAGACCACCCCATAAACTCTAATATCCTTGCCATCAAGGTTTTATAAGGGGTTTCAGCATGTTCCCCTGGGTCTGGTTTGGCAAATTCCACTTCTGGGGAAGTGTCCAACCCACTTGCTTCATGTAAGGATTCTTGGAGATCTTTTAACCTACCTTCCTCAGAGGTAAATTCCTCTGGTACAGGAGTTGCAGATCCCTGCAACTCAAAATACCTTTCCTGATCCGAATCTTTCCTGATTCTTCATAAATAGATAAGGCTCTGGAATGATCAGATCTTGGAAATGGTATAAATCCCATTTCCAGAGCAGAAGGGGCCAAATTCGTCATAATTGGCTGAGAAAACGTCATCGTCGACACGGACGTTAATGCCTTCGAAACCATCGAAAAAGGCGTTGAGAAAGTTGGTAGAGGCCTCGAGGATCTCGAGAGTATCGGAATTCTACTCGAGGTTGTCGACGACATTCTCGTGATCGAGGCTCTGGGTATGGCCACTGGCTGTGAGGTGGCCGTGGTTTGTCCTTTCTCGACGTCGGCGGCGATTCGACTGACCTATGCGTCGAAGAACCCTTCAATAATGGCGTCGAAGACGCAGATCTATGCGTCGAAGGGACTTTTGACGATGGCGTCGAAGACGCGACCTTGTCTTTGCTCGAGGGTTCGTGGCGCTCTTGAGTAGCTTCTTTTGCCGGGTGCTGCGAGTCGCGGCGTTTTGATTTTTCGGGTCTTTCACCCAGGGCATCACCCTCAGCAGTCTTCGAGGGGGTCGAGGCCGCTTTCTCGAAGACGCTAAGCATCTTTTTCCTGAATTCCTCCCACTCAGCCTGAGAGCTATGTTTTGTGGGGCAGGAGACCCTTTTCGGGGAAACGGAAGAAGACGACGACGAGGAAGGGGATCTTCGTCACTTTTTTGAATGCTTAGATCTCGAAGAGTGATGGGAACCTCTTCGAGACCTAGAACGAGAATGTCTTTTCTGATGGCGAGGAGACGAATGTCTCGACTCCGCCGAGGAAACTTTCGAAGAAGTTTTAACTGCCTTACCTCTCTCGAGCTTCCCCTTACGCTCCTTCAAGGCTTTCGCCGTCATGTACATGCTGTCATCGCACTCCGAACAATGGTGCTCGACTCCCAGGCACCACAAACAGATCCTGTGAGGATCCGACAACGACATTTTCTTTCCACAGTCTCGACATTTTCTGAAGCCGGACCGTGGAGTCGTCGGTTCGGATGAGGAAGCCATCGAGTACGAGTCGGTATTCTTGAGGAATAATGAAGTATATTTGACTGAAGAACTGAGCAACGATATTCCGAGGCACCATGAAGCGCGGAAAAACGGAACTGGGCAACAGACTCTGCGCGTGGCTATTTATGGGCATGGCGACGTCGGCACCGATACGGTGGCTGTCGAGGGACACTAACTCGAGGGACGCCGATGTGCAGCGCCCTCTACAGAGAGAATTTTTTCCAAGGCCAGCGAGCTGGAGACGAATTATCAAAGATAAGGAATACGTCAGAGGACACAATCCCTTCGAATGTAACCTATTGGGAGAGATGGGAAGGGCGGGATAAATTGAAGTTAGAAGACTTTGATCATAATGGCAATCCATTACTCTTCGACGAATGCAAGCAGAAATTTCACGGGGGGAGGGAGAGAGGTACAAATACATTCAAATCAGACACTGGATCTCTCAAAGCGATGTAAAGATGGCAGGCACAAGAGCACCACTGGGATTGGAACTAAGCATGTGGGAGGGGTCTTCTGCAAAAAGGATTTCGAGAATATACAGGTTACTAGATAGAACGCAATATGCAGAGGACCTTCCATACATAGCCAGATGGGGAAAAGACTTGGGGGTCACTATCTCGGAAGAGAAATGGGGACACATTTGGAGGAGAGCCCATAAAACATTTCAATGAACGACTATAAAAGAGTCGGCCT
The DNA here is from genome assembly GCF_040938575.1 of Ambystoma mexicanum. Lineage (NCBI taxonomy): Eukaryota > Metazoa > Chordata > Amphibia > Caudata > Ambystomatidae > Ambystoma > Ambystoma mexicanum. Next base: position 516,907,649 of record NC_090931.1, read on the forward strand.
ACAAAATTTGACACAGATGGTACCTGACCCCCCAGAGGCTACATGGGATGAATAAGAATCACTCTCCTTTATGTTGGAGGCAATGCAGGGAAACAGGAACTCTAAGCCACATGTGGTGGACATGCCATAAGGCCAAAATATATCAAGCAAATCACAGGAGCACAAATACCTGATCCACCAGTGGTGATACTTTTGGGGGCAGAGGTGGAAGGGATCTACGGGGCAAGTGGGGCTACTGCCGCACTCATCACAGATCTACTGGTGACCCGTATGACCCTGGCCCGGAACTGGAAAACAATAGAGGGACCTATACTAGCATGTTGGTGGGTAAAAATGTGGGGTGTATTCGCAATGAGAAGGTGTGTGCTCTAAAAGCTGGGACATAGCACAAATTCTTGAAAACTTTGCTCCCCTTTCATGAACATGTTAAGGACAAGAAACATTATTTCCACAAACCGCAACTGCTTAAAAACATGAGTGTAATATAAGATGGTGATGGGAATACCATATGCGACACCGGCAAAATAACAAATGTTTTTCAGACATAAGATGTGTTCTAAGCCATATTTGTTATGTTAAAGCAGAGGAGGGGTTGATAATTAGTTACACGTTTAGTTGGGCTTATTCGCCCTTGTTTAGTAACAATAATACAAAAGAAACTCAATGCAGTGACAATGAGCATCCTAACGAGAGCTGTGGAGTCATATCTTGGAAAACAAAACTTATGTTGTAAGGAACATGAGCAAATGTATGTATTGAAAGAAATGTGATGTTGCATTGAGTTACATAAATAGATTTCTCTTTTTTTTTTCAAAAACACTTTATGCAAAGCACTGAAGGCATCATGAAGCAAGACTCAGACAGAAGATTCAAAGTTCAAACATAAATGATTTATCAACTCAAATGTCAGGATGGTAGGAGGCCTAACTGGCCCTATGCAAAGGTGGGATGTCCCTACCCGAACAAAACTATGGAAAGTCTGAGTCAGAGAGTTCAATTTAAAAGTCTGTCTGTGGAGGAGGTGCGAACATGATGACAGCCTAACTGATGCGCTCCGTACCCTGCTCTAGTGGATGGTGGAGTAATACCGATGTTGTCGTTTGGGACCGTAGCCAACCAGGTTGTCGAGCGGGGGAAGTAGTGGTGGGGCAACTGGCCCTGTGGAGGAGACGACCCTCCACCCCCGAATTTGGTGCTGCAGGACTGTGGTGTGGAGAAGGTTCCTGAGGCCTGGGAGCGGGCAAGGGAGGGACTGTCCAATGTGAGGACTGACCCGCGGATCAGAAAGCGGGTGGTATTGAGGTGCTGATGCCTGCTGCACTAGGTCTGTCACGGCCCGTTTTTGCAGAGAAACGGGTCCATGAGAGGGCCCCACCACGGAAGAACCGAGGCAGCAGAGGAGGAGCAGGCTTGGTGCGGCCCGTGGCACAGAACGCTCCTTGCATCTCTCGCTATAGACGTCTGGCGAGATCACGAGGCTTCACTGACCTGGTAAGAGGAGGCAAGGAGGACTGTGGAGAAGGAGGTTGCACTCCAGGGAGGACTTAAGGTTAGGGTGACACGACATGGGACGATCAGCAGGCCCCATGCCCCCATTGTGCAGTGTGAAGAGGGGCTACTAGACTGCGTCAAGCACACTTTGTTCAAACCACCTGGCAGCATTTTGTGTGCTCCCTCCTGGGGTTCTGGGCTGAAGGGCCTTCCCGTCTCCTGGGCCCCATTTCGTTGTGCTGGCACAACAGATGTAGCAGAACTGACCCCTGTAAACCCTCATTTGTGCAGTGCCTTCTGTCTCTCAGCCCAGCTGATAAAAGGGGCTGCAAGTGCACGAGAGACCTGGGAGGTGGTGGGGCACTCGGCAGGTGGAGCAGTAAAACAAAGGGACAGACTGGCAGCAAAGTATTGAAGGGGTGGTGAGCTGTGAGGCCACCTGGCGGCTGCTCTAGGTGGATCTCCAGAGCCAGAGGCAAGTGGTTCAGGGTGGGTGAGTGGAGGAAAACTGGAGGCGGGGCCTAGGGCTCACCAGAACTTTGTGGCACTTGAGGATTCGCAGCCACCGGGAGAGAGCATGCTGAGGGACTGTGTTGGAGGTGGAGCGGGGCCTAACACGCGATCTGACCCAATTCAGGGCCACGCTTGCAGGTGAACTGGAGGGAAGCCCTTTGCATTGTTTCCTCGGGCCTTGTAACAGAACTGCTAAAGGCGAAAGGTGAAGTGAATACCCATACTGCAGAGATAGGCACCATCAAGGCTGACATCCAAATGATCCTGGTGGAGATATGATGGATTAGGACAGACATAGGTGCCAAGGAGTCGGACCGCACGGAAAAAGTGGAGTGTCAAAGCGTTCGGGTGGAGCTAACGGAATATTTCCTGGTAAAACCACTTGCACAGGATTGCTTGATGAAACGGGGGTTGGGTTTGCCCCATATCCAGGTAGGGGCGTTTGCCCAGCTTGGTTTCAAAGGAGCGCACGGATGATCTGGCTAGGCAACTAATGTTGCCTAGCCAGATCATCCGTGCGCTCCTTTGAGACAATCAGTTCTCTCCTGAGGGCATTAGTCTCTTGGCGAGCGGCATGTACTTCTGCCCTAAGTTCCCCCAATAATTGGGCCAGTTGGTCGGTTTCCGAGGTTTCCATAACACCCGGGTGGGTATTTGTAGATAGGCTTCGCGTTCTGTTACGCTCACCTGGACCCAACAGAGGTGTTGATCGGTCCCGGACAGCTGTGGTCTCCTTCAACGTGATGCGTAGTGCAGAGATGACTGTCTGGACTGGCCCGCCTAGTCTTGTCTGCTGGACCCGAAGAAGTATTTTCGTGCAAGTAGAGACAGGGATTAACCACCTGTGGGTTTTAGTGATGGCCTCCCAACGGTTATCGCTCTCCCCCACTAATCTCCTCCGATATCCCCTTAGTAACCTCACCTTATGTTCGTAAAAGATGAGCTCTCCATCCTGCGTGTCTTGCAGGGGCGCGTAGATACCAGTTAATTCACTGGTTTGAAGGCGTTGGGAGAGTTCCGGTAAGTATTGACTCTGAAGTCCCTGGCGGGATTGGTAAGTATCAAGTTCAAAGAGTTCAATGTGCCCGTTGTTCACTCTTGTCCCCTTCCTTCCTTACGTTGCAACTGAGTTCGTGAGAAGGTCTCGTAGCTGCTGCTGGCGTTCAGGTAAGAGTCTGTGTTACCCAACGCTGTCTGGTAACTATTGCATGCGTTAACGTGTTGTTTTTCTCCCTCTTTACAGATGCGGCATATATACATGTGGAGAGTTATGGAATAATACCGCCGATGGTAAATCAGGTAAGTCTATGGTGGTAAGAGGTTGTATTTGTTGATTCCCTTTGCTCATCTTGTTTTTTCTTGCGTCCCCTAGGTGCTGGATTACGGCGAAGAAATGATGGAGACAGTGCCGGATCGAAAGATGCTGTGAGAACTGGCGAGTATGGCGCCGTGCTGGAGCTGGCGAAGCGACGCGTGCAGGACTGATGTACTTTCCAGGTCTGGAGATGAAATGGTTCCGGAATTAGGTGAGGAATTTGAAATAAGTTTGTTTTCTAACCTTGTCCTTTTCTTCTTCTTTATTCTAGGAGCTCCGGATTCGAGGCGGGCGTGGCAGAAGACTGGATGCTGGCTACAGGCACACGGGCGTGGCAGAAGACTGGATGCTGGCTGCAGGCACGGTGAGCGTCACGCTGCTGGATGCTGAATAACGCGTAACATGTGCTGCTGTTCGAGTGTGGTTTAAATAGCCTCCAAAGTAGTTCCAGGTAAGAAGTTCCAGGTAAGAGCCACCCCCGAGTAAAAAATAGTCCCTGTAACAAAATAGTCCCATCCAGGCCTCATGTAGGCTTGGACTCTTTTGCAGCATGGTCTGCATCAGGTAAGTAAAGTCTATGAGCCCAGCCCCTAGCTGGGGCTGCTGAGGTTTAAACAAATGTCTGGATGCCTGCTCCCGGAGCTGAGGGCCTTGGTCCTGATGCCCCGGCGTAGGCATCATGACACACGCTTTGCACTCCTTTCGTGGATGTTGGTGAGGGCCATTGGAGGATTGCATCCACCTTTCGTGTATCCATATGTACGCCTTGTGGTGTGAGCATGAAACCGAGAAACTCGACCTCGGTTACATGGAAAAAACATTTTTCCAACTTGGCATACAATTTGTGTTGTCGAAGCTTCTCTAAGACTGCTCGGACATGGCCTACATGTTCTTCCATGGAATTTGAGTAGATAAGAATGTCGTCAATGTAAACAAGAGCGCGAACGTCAAGTATTTCACGGAGTACATCATTCATAAAGAATTGGAACGCTGCAGGGGCATTGCATTGCATAGAGGCAGTACTTCGTGCAGAAGGCCGTTTTCCATTTGTCTCCCTTTTTTACTCTTACAAGATGGTATGCAGTCTTAAATCCAGTTTTGTGTAGATATGAGCATGTTTCACTTGGTCCAAGAGCTCTGGTATAAGTGGTCAAGGATATCAATTTTTTTACTGTGATCTGATTGATGGCTCTATAGTCGATGCAAGTTCTTAAGTCCCCCTCCTTTTTAGGCACGAAGAATAAGGGCGAGGAGGCAGGTGACTTGGACGGGCGAATGAAACTGTTCGGCAGGTACTGATCCAGGTAAGTTCTAAGATGCTGATTTTCCTGTTCTGTCAGAGCGTAAATTCGGCTGCAATGGATCTGGGCTCCAGGTATAAGATCTATTTGACAATCGTAGGGTCTGTGCGGGGGCAGAACGTTGGCTTGCTCTTTCGAAGACATCCTGGTAACCTTGGTATTCAAGCGGTAAGGCACTGATGAGGCCCAACACGATTCCTTTCTTCGGTTTCAGATTGGTGTCCTCTTTTTTGTAACATGTGTCGGCACAATCATGAGGAAATGTCAGAACTCGTTTTCGCCAGTCGATCCTAGGATTGTGGGTCTCCAGCCAGGGCATTCCCATTATCATCTGGAACCGAGGAGCATCGATGAGATCGAAAGTAATGTCATCTTGATGCCCGTCCTGACACAGAAGCTTGACTTTCTCGGTGTATTGTGTCACCGGGCCGGATGATAGCTGAGAACCATCCACAGCAGTGACGTTTTCCAATTTCTGCTTCTGTTGGAGAGGAAGGCCTATTCGGAGAGCCAAATCTTGGTCAATGTAGTTACCCACAGCTCCACAATCAATATATGCCTCCAAGGCATGTATTTTTGATGGTTGCTTGTGATTCACCAAAAGCACTGGAATGACTAGATATGAGGTCTGTACGGATTCCTTTTTCATGCTCGACGAGCAGACCCCTACACTTGCCGGGCATTGGCGTTTCCCGAGTTCTGTTTTTCTTCGTCATCAGTTTTGTCTGTTGCCCCAACCGTTTTCTTGGGTGGTTTTACCGGGCAGTCACGGAGGAAGTGACCTGCTTGTCCACAATATAAGCAAAGCTGTTGTTGTCTTCTTTTTTCCCTTTCTGCTTTGGTAAGGGGACTTCGTAATCCACCAATTTGCATTGGCTCAGACTGTTCATGTGGTTTAGTCTGACTCTCACGAGGTCATACGTAAACTGACCGTCCCTCTGATCTAGCTCGATCCATTTTCCGATTCTGCAACCTATGCACCGTCAGGTCTATGTAGTCTGCACACCTCTCGGGGGGATTCACCACTTGCGCCAACACATCCTTAAGTTCTCCACGTAACCCTCTGTAAAAGAGTGTAGTTCTCTTCTCTTCTGGCCAGTGGTCTGGGCTAGGAGACGATTGAAGTTTGAAGGTTGATGGATCTTGACTCCCTTGTCTGAGTGACAACAACTCATTGTCCAGAGCTTGTCTTTGAGTATGACGGGCAAACAATTTCTCCATCTCATGTTGGAAATTCCGGAATAAAGGGTCATCTTAATTTACCAAAGGTATAGAGACATTCTGCCCCACTGCCTCCTAAATTACGAGAGTACAAATGCCACTTTGGCTTGGTCATTAGGAAAGGGTCCTGGTCTGCACAAGAAATGAAGGCAACATTGGTTCATAAATACAGCAAACTTGTTTGGGGCGCCGATGAAGCGTTGGGGAGGGGCTAGTGGCACTGCTCCTGGAAGAACCACCTGAACCAGTGTTGATTGATGTGGTGTGGAAGAATGAGAAGAATGGGTCACTCCAGGCAGTGCTTGTGTTTATAGCATTTGTCTTGCCAATTCGTCAGTTCTTTCTCGTGTTACAAGAAGATCCCTCAGTAATTCATTGGTTTCCTGTCTTGAAGCATGTACTTCAGTCCGTAATTCCACTAGTAAGAGGGCTAACTGATCTGTTTCTGATGTTTCCATAACGCCCAGGCAGAGAGTATTAGAGGTTTTGCGTTCTGTTCCGCTCACCTGGTCTCTGCAGAGGCATTGAGGCATGGTTGCAGCCCTCCCTGAACTTGAATCACCCCCTTCAGGCCGCTCCCTCAGTAGAAAAGCTGTGAGCGGTGGTACGTGATGATACTGCTCCTGCGTGGAGATAAGAGTGTTTGAGTGCGCCAATCTGTGATTTTTGTACCTCTTAAACCCTTCACCCCAAAGTACGAATTCTGTGAGCCCATAAAGCTCACCTGTGAATTACGGAAGATAAACTCTCTGTCCTGCTACTTCTGGCAGGGGCGCGTCGAATGGGATCTAGTTCCTTCACTGATCCCTGGTAATGATTAGTCCAGTCCAGCTGCGACTATGCTTCTCCTTATGATTGGTAAGTCTTTCTTGAGTTCTTGTGATGCTGTTCATTCTGTTTAATGTCTTTATATGTTGCTCCTATTTATGCCCGCAATAATGTCTCTCTTCTGTTTTCTTCCCTTAGATGGAAATGCGGCCTCAATGCAGCTGTGAGACGCGCGATGCGGCCGGATGGAAGATGGATGCTACCGCAATGTTCGACAGCAGGTAAGTTATGGTTTAAGGAAAAGCGCGTATTGTGAAGCGCAACCTTAAACTGACTGTTTTTTCAATGTCTAACTTTGTCTTCTGTTTTTCCTTGCAGGTGCTGCTGTCGACGATGGAGCGTGTTGTGCTGCGGTGCCAAAATGAAGATTTTGACGTTTCCGCAAAGTGTAAAGATGAATACTTTGTTCGCCGAAGAGATGTACAGGTAAGAGCAGCTTCCCCCAGTTGGTAAGTATGCTGGCAGGAAGCAGGATGTCCAGGAAGCAGGGTCTTCAAAGGTAAGTCTAACCTCAGGCGACGGTGAGCGTTACGCTGCTTGCAAGTGCAGAATAACGCAAAGCGTCTGTCTTGAGGATCGGGGCAACTTATATAGCTGAGATCGTGGGCATGCCCAGAGTAGACTATCACGTGGTCAGACCATGAACTGGTGGTGGCAGACTGGAAAGTGGGGGGACCCCTTAGGCGAGGTTACAGGTGGAGGTGCAATGACATGCTCTTAAGAGGCAGGGTATTCAGGGACTTCCTGGGCAGGGAGATAGAGGCATGCTTTGAGACGAATAACAGTGAGGTTTCCAGGGCCATGTTGTGGGATGCGGCTAAGGCAACAATTCAGGGGCTACTTATAGCGGAGGGGGCTGGGAAGAAGAGGGAGGCGGGTTTGGTGGAAGGCATGCTGAGGGAGGAATAGAAGGGCCTGAGATCCCAGCTCACGAAGAAGGGTTGCCATAGGGTGGGGCTCCTACTAACAGATGAGGGAAAGGAGGCAGAAACTGCATTCAGTCCTAATAACGGAGGTGGGTAAGAAAATGAGGTATGCCAGGTAGAAATACTATGAAATGGGAGACGCTGCGGGTAATCTCCTGGTTATAACAGAGTGACAGGAAACCAGGTGGAGAGGTTGATCAGATCTGCGGGCTGGATGGAGCGCTGGTGGATGGAAGAGGGGATATCCCAGCAAAGGTTGCAGCCTATTATGAGCAGCTAAATGCTCATCCGGCAATGAAGTTGGGGGATGACATACATCGATAACTGGGTAGCCTGTCCCTCCCACGCCTTATGGAATTGGAAGGATGGAAACAGAGATCACGGGGGAGGAGGTAGCATCAGCGCTAGGGCAGTGAAAGACAGGGAAAGGCCCCGGGGCAGGATGGGGTCACTGCAGATTTTTATAAACAATATGAAACCTTGCTGAAGCAACCCCTTTAATTCGATCACAGGGGAGTGCTCACTACCTCCGACATTCCTGCAAGGTGCTAATAGCGGTCATCCCAAAACCTAGGAAGGAACGCACATACTGCTCTTCGTACAAGACCATTTTCCTCCTAAACGTAGATGCAAAGATTTTTGCCAGGATACTCACATTGAGGCTTAAGCTCCACCTGCCTAGGCAGGTCCACAAAGAGCAGACGGCAGGGGTCCAACAATCTGTGCAAGACTTTGCACATTCTAAATGCCCCCAGGCTGAAAAGGGAGGGAGCCCTGCCCCTCTCCCCAGATGCCGAGAAGGCTTTTGATTGGGTGAGTTGGGCTTTCCTCCATGGATGGTGTCGGCTCTGTTGTCCAAGCCTAAGGCCAAAATAGTTGTTAATGGTTGCGAGTTGCAGGAATTCCCGCTAGAAAGGGGTACGAGACAGGATTGCCTGCTCCCCCTCCTCCCCCCATGTCCTATAAATGCTGGTTATGAAGCCTTGGGCCATAGAGGTGAGAACAGAGGCGGGAATCTCACAGTACGGGAGGCGGAGTATAAACTCAGTCTCTTGGTGGACATCACCAATCTTAAGGTATCAGTGCCACACCTCCTTGAGACACGGCCTCGGTATGCTGAGCTCTCATCCTTTAAAATCAACCTAAATAAGTCAGTAGCCTTACTGACCGAAAGAATGGCAAGTACCTACACAGATTTCATAGATACGCTCCCCTTTCGGGTGCTGGAGGGGGGGGATTCAGGTACTTGCTGGTAGAGGTTTCGCACAAATACAGAAATCTCTTTGCACATAATTACTTGCCGCTCTGGGTCGTGGTGAAGGATGATCTGAGCAGTTAGGGCTCTCGTGAATGGCACACCTGAATTGCATTAAGATGGTGGTCTTGCTAAAGTTCCTGTTCCTCTTTCAAATGCTCCCAGTGGTGGTCCCGGCTTCTTTTTCCGAGGAGGTGAAAGCAGGCCTGCTAAAATTCTGTTTGAGCAGGAAGGAGAAACGGGATTGCTTACAGCACCCCAATACTTCCGAGGGTGAAGGTAAGTTTTCCCGACCTGTGACGCAGAGCAGCCCGGCTCTGGTTAATGGTTTACCACCTGGACCCCCTCTGCAGTAAGCAGTGGCTCAGCATGGACAACGTGGTCCTAGCACCCGGTTCCATTGGGGAAGTTGTGGGTTCCCCGGTCCCGGATCCTGCGGAGGGTGGTTGAACACCCTATTTTGGAGATCTAGTGGTCCCTTTGGAGGGAGGGAAATGATACACAATGGCTCTCCACATGGCCGTCCCCTCTCAGCTGTATATGGGCTCCACCTCTGAGGGATGGAGTGGCTGATACCACATTGGTATGAGGCGGGACTTTGCAGGGCAGTCCAAATGTGGATTGAGGGGAATTTTCTTGCCTTGGAAAAATTGGAAGAGTGTTTGCACATTGGTAGGCTATCAGTGTTTTGCAACCTTCAGCTGACAGATCGCATGTTGACAGATCGCAAGTGTGGGACAATCTGCGTAGAGGACTGACAGAACCTGAACAGCTGCTGCTAGATGGAGTGGGGACCAGGTTGTACAAAGCCATCCTGTTGGTGGAATCTAAGGAGCCCCTGTCGGCCAGGGTGAAGTGGGGAAATTGATGATAGGCTCTGGGTGCTGATGTATTGAAGGGTCTCTCAATCTACAGTCTCTCTCCAGTACAGGATGCAGGCCGTAAAACTGCCAAATAGGTGGAAGTTTTCACCAGCCCTGCTGTCCAAGATGTAAAATAGCTTTGATTCCCGGTGTTGGAAGTGTCGCAAGACGGGGAGTGATTATGGTCATATGTAGTGGGGGTGCTCTAGAGTACAGCAGTACTGGAAGGATGTCCTCTCTTCGATCAAGGAAATTGATGGGATCCACAGGGAGACTTCCCCATGGTTTCTTTTGTTCGGAGTGGGGGTGGAGCAGGAGGAGATAATGGAGGTGGGGCATGTGGTGCGGGTCCTGTTGCTGGCCACCAGAAGCTGCCTGTCTCAATTCTCGAAAAGGAAAGGGCTTCCTACGGAAATTAAGTGTTACTCACTGGTAGGACTAACGTCCATAGTCCCCTTTCCTCCATGTTGTATGGGCGTCTCTCGCTAGGGACGGGAACTGAACCTTCTGTTCACCAGAAAAATAACACTTTCCCTTTAAATTTCTATGGGCATGTGCTCCCCTAACTGTGCCCACCAGCGCCACACCTCAGTCCCCTTTGATGCGTCAGCTGTATTGAACTGTTCAACCTCACTGTTCTTATTTTAGGGGGAAGGATGGTGGGATGCATGGAGGAAAGGGGACTATAGACTAGGAGTAGGGTAGTCACTCCGGTGCGTAACACTTAATTACTCCTACATTCTGTCCCATTTCCTTCGTCCTGTATGGCGACAACTGATGAAAACGCCCTGGGAGGAGAGCTCGATTCTTTATGCAAACAGATTACAGAGGACAGCCTGGTCAAATGTTGCATCAGCCCTGGCACAGTTGTGCTTGCAGAAGGCCGATGGAGTGGCCCGTGTCATCGCTCTGCTAATTACTTGCCTTGGTACGTAATGTTGGAAGGCACAGCTGCTGCCTTGGCCCTTATAGCATGAGCGTGCATGTCCCTTAGTGACTCTCTTCACTGAGCCTTGCATGCCTCTTAGATGGCAGCAGTCATCCATCTGGCCATTGAAGCCTTGGATGCTTGTTGTCCTGGTCTTGAGCCTCCAAATGTGACAATGCGTTGGCCTTGCGAAAGGCCTTGGTCCTGTCGAAATAGAATTTGAAAGTTCTTCTGACGTTCACACTGTGGAGAACCTTTTCTGTCTCTTCCTTGCGGTTTGGAAAGGAAGTAGGGAGCAATATCTCTGCATAAAGAATAGAGCTCTCCTCTTTCCACATTAACAGACAGATTACTTTTGGTAGGAACCTGGGGTGCTTGGGTAGCACAACCATGTCCCGATGAAGCTTAGTGTAGGGCTTGGAAGCCACCAGAGCCTGAATCTCGCTAACTCTGCGAGCTGAAGTAGAACCCACTAGTAGTGCTGTTTTGAGCGTGACCAATTTGATGTCCACTGTGGCCATGGGCTCGAATGGTTAGAGCGCAAGGGCGCTAAGAACAACTTTTAAGATCCCAGACTGGGTGTGGGTGTCTCAGAGGAGGGTAAAGCCTGGTCAAGCCCACTAGGTGGTTCTTCAATATTGGATTAGCTGAGGAGAAGGTAAACATGCCTCAGTTCCTGTATGCGCCAATGGCAGGTGTCGACCTGGATTTCCTGATCTGGCTAAATACGCAGAGAAAGACACCACCTGGTCCAGAGTGCAAAATAGTGGGTCCACTCAGTTTACCTTGGACCAGAAGCAGAACCTGGTCAATTTGCTGTTGTACTGCTTTTGAGTAGCCCGACTCCTGGCTCCCTGGATGATTTCTAGATTGTCTAGGGACAGCTGGAGATGTTGCAGAGTCACCAGGCTGTTAGAGCTAGCCTCTCCAGGCAAGGGTGTATCACTGCCCCACCTGCTGCGCCAGGACTGGGCCCTCCCCGAGAGGGACTTCTGGTTGGGCTGACCACTGTTGTAGGTCTGAGAATCAAGGCCTGGCACGACACTGCGGCACTATGAGGACGAGACGCAGCCGCCGGGATTGTCTGATCTTGCAAACAACCTGATGGATGAGCGGGGTAGGAGGAAAAGCGTACACCCACATCCCATTCTAGAGGATCTGGGGCACATCCCTGAGGAAGCCGCGCCCCGTTCCTCCCACGAGGTGAACTGCTGACAAGTGCGGTTGCTCTCCGTCACAAACAGGTCTGTGATCGGGTGACCCCACCTGCTGAAAATCACTTGAAGGACTCTTGTGTTCAGCTGCCACTCGTAATTTTCAGACTCCATCCAAATGAGTCTGTCCGCCTTGAGATTTGATTCTCCCGCCAGTTGATGTGGTTTTGGTGGTCGGTCCTGGACCAGGGAGCATGTACTGAATGAGTCCCCAGGGTATCACCCCACCCTTGGAGTGAGCCAAGAGACATGCCGCCAGTACTCCAAGCAGGTGCTGGGACCACCAGGCTGTAGCTACTGTTCTGCTGAGGAAGTGAGCAATGGAAGCTTTGATCAACGCCACCTTCTCGCCCATCGGGAACACACTCTGCTTCTGAGTGTGCCATAGCAGCTCCAAAAAAAACAGTTTGTGTAGGGTAGAGCTGAGACTTCTGAAAGTTGATTGAGAACCCAAGTTCGTAGAGTGTAGTCATGAGTCTGGTCGTTTAGTACCTGACCTGCTCCAGGGACCCCCCTCTGACTAACCAGTCATCCAGGTAAGGATACACATGGAGGCCTTCTGACCTGAGCAGGACTGTCACCGCGTTCATCAGTTTTGTGAATACCCTCTGCGCTGAGTTCAGGCCGAACGGCAGTACCTTGTATTGAAAGTGCAACCCCATGTCCCGATACCGAGGAAGGATCCATGGGACTGCACTATGGGGACATGCAAAAATGCGTCTTTCAGATCCAGGGAGCATGTCCAGTCCCACCCCCACATGCAGCATGTCCGTTATAAGCGCTGGCGTCACCATTTTGAACTTCTGTAAGAAAGTTCTAGGACCACTCGCAGGCCCGCCATCTTATTTTAAATGGCAAATATGCAGGAGTAAAAGCCCTGCCCCTGCTGAGGGAGAGGAACCTCTTCCACCACCTCGCTCTCCACCAGGGAACGAATCTCCACCAAGCATGAAGGAGTCCGATCTGTGGGAGGGGGGACAGAGGAGGGGGGGTGGCAGGGGAAGTCAGAAGCCTGAGGAGACCACCAAAATCACCCATGAGTTTGTTAACTGTAAGCTTGACTGTGCAGGGCCAGCCTGCCCCCGACTGGGGTGCCGTGGACCTGAGAAGAGCGGTCATTGCTTTTTTGGTTCGGAGACAGATGACCGAGAGGGGACTGAAAAAAGCCTTTGTGCAAAGACTTCAGGTGATTTTGCCTATGTTGGCTGGGTGACCTGTCCGGTTGTCTAGACCGGCAGTCCTGGAAACCCCGGAAACCACCAAAGGATCTACCTCTGTCTGATCGTGAGCGTTCTGTGTGAAGGTTTTGGCTGCTGGCTGGTGAGAATGGCCTCGGACTTGGCTGTCTGTGAGCTGCTCTTCTTTTTATCGAGTTCCTCGTCCGTGGAGGAGTGGAACAAGTCACCACCCTCGAAGGGTAGGTCTAGGATCCTATCCTGAACATCAGGAATTAATCTGGTTGCCTTGAGCCATGCCGTCCTACTCATGTCGGTTGTCACACAGATAGCCTTGCTTGCAGTGTCTATGTGCGCCACCATGGACTCCATGATGTCCTGTGCCACGAGTTTCGCTTCTGTGAATCCTGCCTTGAAAGAGGTTTTTCAGCCGTAATATCCAGAAGGAAGTCTCTCTCTCTCTCCACAGCCATTAGTTAGCTGCTGCCAGGATGGCATCAGCATTGGCCTGCCTGAGGCGAAGTCCCGCTTTCGAGTAAACCTTCCTGTAGGCCTCGAGCATTTTCTCTTCCTTGCCTAGCAAAGCTGAAGTTGCGGTGGAGGTCTGGGGCTTGGCATTCATAAATGCCACCACAATGACTGAAGACAGTGGGTAGGGGTGCACTGACACGAGCAGAGTGTCTCCCTCCACCTGCCTGAATTTTACATCCAGCCTTTTATTTGTTGGCTAAGTGGAGTGGGGCTTGAGCCATCCCTTCTTCGCAAAGGCCTCATCATCCTTCTGTAACGGGATGCTTTAATGGTCAACACTTCCGCCAGTACCCCTAACTCCGGCGGCTCCCTCTGTGGCTGATCAGCTAACCTGGCAATTCTATCATGGAATGCCCACACCAAAGAAGGTGCCTCCTGGTCCTTCTCATCAGTGTCTTGTTGGTCACCTGTGTTAGAATGGGACCCTGGGTCCGCAGGTGTTAGTTCTGCCACTGAAGAAGGCCCAGGCTAGGGGTGTAGACTCTGCTACCGGAATTACCGGAGGCATGGGAAACCGTGGTGGTGAAGGAGGTAAAAGCTGTGCAGGCACAGGCTGGGGGTAGCGGTGTGGTCGGCATCTCCTGGATTGTGCCGTTGAGGATGTTCCTCATCTGTGGAGACCGCATGAGGGTCAAACATTTGTCAAAAAAATAATCCTTGCAAGCGGGCTGGGTGCGATCTGGCGCAAGATGTGGTGGAGTAAAGGCCTGCTGTCTGCTCCCTCCTTGCGAGTACATGTCCTCATGGTACAGTGGCTGACCCGTGAATGTTGGGTATGACGTGATCCACGTGACCAGAGTCGCAGATCCCCCAAATGGCCCTGGCCACAGGCTCGCGCCTTTGCGGTTCACCATGTTGGTGGGCTTCTGTCCTGAGCGTCATCTTGTCTGCGCGTGCTGCCATTTTGTCTGTACCTTTCACACCTGCCACTGTGGACGACATGGGCCTGGGCTTGGCCTGCATGCCTGGAGGCATCGACTCTGCTCCACCCTGCACCTCAGGCATGGGCCTGGTAGGCAATTGGCCCTCAGCCATGTGGCCAGTAGTACTCTCTGCGCTGCGTGTAGGCACCCCCTCAGGTGTGTTCTCGGTAGCAGAGCTAAGCCCCTTGGGATGTGTCCCAGTACCAAAGCCAGAAGCCCTTTGGCAGTGGAACCGATAGGGCCCTTAGACCCCTCAGCCGTTAAGCCGGTAGCTACAAGAGCCTTGGTGTCCTTACTGCCGGTCTCAGGGTCTTACTGACCCCTCCAATCAGTAGTCTTCCCCGGGAAGGAGTTGCCCAAGTGGGATGCTTTTGAGAAGAGTACGCTTACCTTCTTGGTCTTCCTGCGTATGTATTCCATAATGCTCTCTGGCGGAGTCCTGTAGAACAACTCTCTCAATCACGCCAGCCTGTTTGATGGATCGGGATGCGAGAGCGTGGCACGATGAGCAGCCTTCCCATCTGTGGTCTTCCCTAAGGCACCGGAGGAAAAGCACATGCAGATCCAATGTGGGAAAGGAACCGTCGCACAACGGGCACCCACTGAAGCCAGCTGTAGTCGACATGCGCCTGGGACAGACTAGGGCACAGCTGGGCGGTGTCCCCAAATACCTGAAAATTAGCAAACAAAAGATTAGGGAAAATGCATGGAATTATGAGGCTTGAGGCCTCACCCAGGAGCGCTGGTGAAAGTGGTCCATTCCCGTAGATGCAGAAAAGAGGACTGAGGTGTGGCAGCAGGGTAAGCAGAGGGCATGCTCCCTTTATACATTTAAAGGGAATGTGTTCTTTTTCTGGTGAAAAAAGGTTCAGTTCCCGTCCCTAGTGAGGGGCGCCCACTACAGTATGGAGGAAAGGGGACAGGATGTAGGAGTAAGAGACTGGTTGGCTAAAGTTCAAGCCGTATATGATAGGGAGTTTCTCTCATATATCCTCGTGGAATCGAGATTAAACATTGAAAGTCTGTGGCTACCCTTTTTTGAGAAACATGGGTGATAAATGGACCTGATGGAGGTATTTCAATGTACCACAGGTCTTCCCGCGAGACGATGGGCTGACAAGGGGTTGTTAAGCTGACGGGGTGGGAGGTGAGGGGGGGGAAGGGGACTGGGATGGGGGTTGGTGGGGAAGGGGAGGGGTTTTGGGTTGAATAACAAGGATGTTGATTCATGTGAAAGGCTGCGGTCAGAGCATGTCTTTGTGTTTCCTTGTTTTGAAAACACAATAACATTTTATTTTGAAGAAAAACAAAGGTCTGTGTCCAAAACCTATCCTTGCCCTCACAACTAAAACTAAACAATGTCTAGGGATGTGAAGAATAAAAGAAATTGTGATTTACTCCAAGTTCTGAGCTTCTTACAGCTCTTCTCATCCTTTTCAGCTCCCATTCCCCAAGTTAAAGAAAGTTCCACAAAAGTCTAAAGATTACCTTTCTCAAGTTCAAAGCACAATCCTCGGGGGTTCCATTCCCCACGTTCAAGGCAACACAGTTCAAAAGGAAAAGATCTTGAGGCTTTGTGCTCAAGACAGCATCTCCTCATGGCTTTATGTGCAGCTCTGAACTCTCCTCTTGGCTTTGCCATAATATGTTGGATGTCTTATACCAATCTTTGGCCTTGCTACACTGACTCCATTCATATAGTTCACTCTGTGGTCTTATCTGTCGCACTATTTCACACTGGCACCCTTTTCCATAGGTTATTTTCAAATGGGCACGTTCCCTTTTGACTTTCAGCATCTAACAGCTTTGCCCACAAAGTTTCATTCAGTTCGGTATTCAATATATTTAATTTAACTTTGCTTCAAGCTTTCTTTCAGTTCAGTATTCAATTTTGCTTCCAACGGCACTTTGTTACTTACGCTTAGCCTCCTAGGAGCACCATGGCTTCAATACCATTCCCCTGCACTCACCGGTCCTCAGCCTTCCTCTCCAGCGACTCCGCTGCTTCATGGGGTGGTGGGCAAACCCTGCTCGCACTCCGGGTGCTTCCCAGCAGATGCCGGCAGCCCTGTTCCTCTTCCCCGGACGCAGACGGCATTCTTTCTTCTTTCTTCCCTTTCTCGCAGCTCCAGCTGCTTTCTCCCGATCACAGAGGCACCCACACCTCTAACGCCCACCTCTGTCTCCATAGCACAGGCAACATCTTGCAAATGTAAGTATCTCTGTCTGAGAGGTGGAACCAAATAATAGAGCTCCCATGTCGTAGCTGGTCCCATTACTAGACGGAATATATTGAACAGACCCTTAAACTCCTTCACTGGCCTATGTGACCACAGGGAAGGTTTTCCAGCTGGGCGGGTATAGCAAAAGATCGCAGCAAGATGGACTTTAATGGATGTGTGAGCCAGTACCGTTTGTGCCAGTGATAGTAGATATGGCAATATTTGATCAGCTTTGATTCGAAGAGGGTTGAGCTGTTGCGAACGACACCAACGACACAACGCTTCCACTTGTGCTTGTAGCAGGAGAGGGTGGATGGAGCTCTAGCTTTTGCTATAATTTTTCTGCATCTAATGACAATGCAAAGGGTCAAAATTCTAGTTTTGCAGGAGCCACGCGGTCAACTTTAGGGATGCTGGGTTATGGTGTCGAACAGATCCTTCTTCGCAGAAGAGCAGATGTGGGAGAGAGGCAGTCTGATGCAGGGTTTTTAGACAGAAGGTCAGAATACCAAATTTGGCACAGCAAAGCTGGAATCTCGAGAACAATCCTGCACCGACTCTGTTTGATTACATTGATCACATGCAGAAGAAGCGGGTTCGGAGGGAATGTGTACACAAACCGGTCCTCCCACGAAATGGAGAAAGCGTCCCCCAGGCTTCTTGTTTGAGGATACTTGCTGGCAAACTGGACGCACTTTGAGTTGTCTTCTGTGGTAAACAAATTGATCTGCCTTGCGAAAAGATAAAGAACTTGATATTGACAGACTTCCCATTTGGTGTTTTGGACCCCTGCCAGTTGAAACAGAAAGAGGAACATGCCCTGGGACAGAGTTCAGTGCCACAGTGTCTGTGCTTCCTTGGACAGAATGGGAGAGTGCTTCCTGATTTAGAACCTCGTGGTCGTGTTGTCTGTGAATATGCAAATCACTTTGCCCTGGAGTTCGGGTTGGAAAGACTGGAGGCCCCAGAACACAGCTCAGAGCTCCAACACATTGATTTTTTTTTGTACATTCTTTTTATTATTAGAAGATAGACCCATTTACATAATCAATTATTTCCGGTTTACAGCAATACATAATACACAACCTAAACCAAATTAGCACACTAACCAAACAAATACCAGCTTGTATTTCTTACAGAGGTTTATCCAGGACCCATCCACTCCACTCCATTACTGGTAACCCACTCTATTATCAATGTAATGTCCATCCACCAGTCCCCACACTTCCTCAATTACACACCCTCACTTGCCATCCCAGTTAAGGTCTCACTGGGGTTTAACATCTGGCGAGCTGAAGAATGAGGGCCCATAGAGGGGAGTTAGACAGGGATCTATTATCACCTTTTTCCTCTTTAATCTTTATTTATCAGATCTAGCGAAGTGGTTGGAGTAGTCTGTGTTGGCAAGTCCAAAGATTGGAAAAGTCAGAATAAATTGGATTACCTATGCGGGCAATATTGTTTTGCTTGATTACACCCAGATTGGTCTTCAACGAATGTTGCATGCGCTTGAAGAATATGCAAGGTTGAATGACTTAATGACTTAAGGTTTAATCCTTTTAAGTCAAAAATTGTTGTCTTTAAGAGACCACTTAAAATTACGAAGCATTTCTCTTGGCGCTTGGACTATCAAATAACTAAAGAAGGAGTATACCTGTCTCTGTGGTTACATCCTTTCCTACTAAAGTGCACCTATCAGCAATCGTAGAGGGGAAAATTCTTCAATTAGGTTCACATGTGAAGAAACTTATAAATACATTTAGTAAGTTCTCCCTCTTTCCATTGGCAAGGTAATACCGTCATTATTTGGCTTAGACGCAAATCCCCAGTCGTATCTATTGGAGGGTAAATTTTGGAAGTGTGTACTTCATCAATTGTGTACCCATTGCCAGTCTAAGGTATGAATTGGGACTTCAGTCCATGAAAGCGTGGATGGAATGGAGATGGGTATCTCTATATAGATCAATCCTGGTTTCCCCTAAATTGTCATTGTATGAGGATGTTTTCTTTGCCTTGGAGGGACGTTTGAACCACTACCTAAATGATCTGAAGTCCCTGGCCTTGGAAATTCTCACAGGATGTGAATGTATAGAATTGGATTTGATTCAAAATCCAGAGAAAGTGAAGGACCGCATAAAAAGGGCTGATTGGATTAGTACAATAGCGGGCGATAATGCGCTCCTTTACCGTGTCCCCCATAACTGTCCTGCAAGGATAAACCACGAGCATGGCTGCCTATAAATCTGAAGAGATTTCCGGATGTCACTAATAGGTCTGATTTCTTGAGATATCTCAATCTTTTGCCTATCCGTAAAATTATATACATTAGGAAAAAAGAGGAGGTTTGGGGGACAATATCTGCACCTTATGTAAGTCCTCTTGTCCACAGACGGGCATCTGTTGAGTAATTGTGCAGGGACTTTAGAAATCCTTGTAAATAAGGATTGGTGGTTAGAAACTGACTGTTTCTGGGAAAGGCTAGCCTCGGGTAATGAAACACTACTAACGATGGAAATAGTGAGATTGTTGAAAGATCTGAATCTGGCTGGTTTTTATCCGTGAATAAGGTCATGAAATTTGATTCCCTGTTACTGAGATGATTGAGATAGCTAATGAGTTAATATGTATTTCTCTTTTCTTAATTTGAAGTGTTCTTCTTTTATATGTATTTATAGATATTGTTCTTATATTATTTCAATTATATTGTATTGATTATCTTGTTTTGTGGAAAGTCTAGGATTTTGACTAATGCACAATAAAAAAAACGTACAAAAAAGTAATGAAGTCCATAAGAAAGATCTGTGGTACGAAGTAAAGTTTGCTGACAAAATAATATAAGCGAAGAAGGGCCACCATTTTAATTAATGCTATCCTGCCGATTACAGAGAGATGTAGCCATTTCTAAAATGCGATCAATCTTTCCAGTCCGCGTTTGGAGTACACAGAGTCTAATGTCATGATATAGGTTGACCCACCCAAATATCAAAATTTCTGTCTTCCATCTCGGCACCAAATTTGGTAAGCAGGACTCGTCAAGACCAGCCCTGCCCGCTAGTGGAAATATACACAATTTCGTCCTAAGCGCCGTAACCCCAGTGAGAACTGCGAAATGATCGAGGACCTCCAAGAAATACGTCAAATTATCCTCCGTATTGCACGCATACAATAATATGTCTGCATATAGCGAGACAACATGACACTCCATCTTGTTGGCATGCCTCTATAAATTCTGATTGCAAGAATGCTGGCAAGTGCTCTAAAGCCAGTATAAAAAGCAAGGGGGATAGTGTGCAACCCTGTGTCGTGCCTCTTAGTAGGTTCCATTGTCCTGATATGAGTTTGCCCGTCCTGACCATTACCCGACCCACCCGAGAAATCCTTCCCCTACCTTGAGCCTCCAGGGAGGCCTACAACCATTCCCGTTGTACCGAATCAAATGCCTTGATCATGTCCAGCAATACCATGGCACAACCTTCCTGCCATGCCTCTGTCGTATTTATCACTGCGTCCAGCATTCTCAAATTCTCAGGGATGTATCAGAGTCCCGATCACAGCCTTAAGCCTCTCATCAAGGTTGTATACTAATTGACCTTTTCACAATTGACCTCGGGAGAATTGACCTAATTTAGAAGGTCAATTAGGACATATATGTGGGGGGAAACCCCCCTGCAACCCTCCACCCAATCCAAAACCCCCCACAGCTCCCCACCCAATCCCTTATATTATTTATAATCCAAAACCAACCCAATACATATATAAAATAACTAAAATAATATAAAGGAAAATTGTGCAGAAGGTCAATTAGGACCACTATAATTAGGTCAATTGTGCAAAAAAATTGTAAAAGGTCAATTTGGGTAATACCCTCAGAGCAAGGACTGCCACAAGGATTTTACTGTCTTGATTAATTAAGGGAATCAGTCAATATGAACCGCAATGCTGCATGGGCTTGCCTGGTTTCAGTATCGGAACAATGATGTAGTCTCTCATACTCTGAGGCAGCCTTCCGGACTCACATGCCACCTCAAAAGAACTCAGCAACCTTGGGGCCACCTCTTCCAAATATTCCTTATAAAATTCTGGCTCGTGCCCACGCCCCCGGTGTCTTCCCCATCGGTAATGCTCTAACCACTGAACTCACCTTCTCCATCGTAAGAAGCACACCTAGAGCAACCAGTCCTTGCTCTAGGGTGGGCAAGTCAATCTGGGACAGTGCATCTCTGATCTCCAACCTATTATCTAACTCATCTATGCTCTACAGATAGAATCTTCGGAATGTCATTAATTTCCTGTTGTGACCTGCATAGCATGCCACATTCATCAACCATCTCTGTTATCCGAGTTTGGGCCTTTGCTGGCATGGCTTTGCCGCAAAGAGGTTTTCACTGCTTTTCTCCCCGACCATGTAACGGCTCAGAATACCTTGCATAACTATATCTACCAAGTCTCTCTCAATGCTCAAAACATTCCTGCCTAGTGTTAAAAGATCCCTCTCCTCAGTGTTCCTAGTAAGCGTTTTCTCCACCTGCTTAAACTTCACCTCTGCATCCAATATCTTCCTCACCAGATCCCACTGTACTCCCGCCCAGCTTGGTGATAGCCATCCCTGTACCACTACCTTGAATGCCTCCCATCAGTTCCCCTCATTAGTCACACTCCCTTCACGGATATGTAAAAACTCCTATATCTGCTCTGCATGAATGCACAAAGGATCCATCTAAGAGGGTCTCAGCCCTGAGCTTCTACATTGGCACAGGGCAGGATGAGGATTCACCATCTACTCAACCATTAGGGGTGAATGATCAGAAAGTGTCCTGCACTTGGCACCCACAAATTCCAAGCGACGTTCAGAGATGGCAAAGAAATTGTGAATGTGCGTTGAGCTCTCATGCACACTAGAGTAGAAGGAGAACTCTCTGGTAGTGCCCTTAAGCCATACCAATGCATCAGAATCTTTTATCTGTTGTCCCGTTCTGTGTTTTAGTACTATTGCAATGTGTCTGGTAAATGCGGGAATGGTAATATCATTTTTCACCAGTAATTCAATGGCATATGGGTGATTTCAACATCCTAGTGGATCCAGTGGTCGGCGAAGGGGGGACAGGCCAAGGATGGTCACTACCCAGGCCCGGGGAGGTGTGGGGGGGATGTTTTTCTCACCCCTGCACCAGACGTATACAGCGATAGACCTATTGTTTGTTACACAAGAGCAAACAGCCAAAATAGGGGGCCCAGGGTGGAGACTATCACGCGGTCAGACCATGAACTGGGGGTGGCAGACTGGAAAGTGGGGGGACCCCTCAGACGAGGTTACAGGTGGAGGTACAACGATATGCTCTTAAGAGACAGGGTATTCAGGGACTTCCTGGGCAGGGATATAGAGGCGTGCTTTGAGACGAATAACAGTGAGGTTTATAGGGCTATGTTGTGCGATGTGGCTAAAGCAACAATTCAGGGGTTAATTATTGCAGAGGTGGCTAGGAAGAAGAGGGAGGAGGGTTTGGTGGAAGGCATGCTGAGGGAGGAATTGAAGGGCCTGAGATCCCAGCTCATGAAGAAGGGTTCCCATAGGGAACTAACTGATGAGGGAAAAGAGGCAGAAACTGCATTCGGTCCTAGTAAGGGAGGTGGTTAAGAAAATGAGGTATGCCAGGCCGAAATACTATGAAAAGGCAGACGCTGCGGGTAATCTCCTGGCTAACAGAGTGCGAGGAAACTAGGTGGAGAAGAAGGTTGATCAGATCTGCGGGCCGGATGGAGCGCTGGTGGATGGAAGAGGGGATATCCCAGCGGTACGACGTCCTTTCATTGCAGGATGTTTTTTCGCTGGGTTTTTTACAGCAAATTATTTTTTTTAAAACATCTAATTTTTTAGAAAATGGGGGGGGATTGGGGGCGGGAACCCCCGCAAAAAAATAAAAAAAAAAATTAGATTGTTTTTTTTCATTAAAAATTTGCGGTAAAAAACCCAGCGAAAAAATATCCCGCGATGAAATTTGATCTCCACTGTGGCCATGGGCTCGAATGGTTAGAGCGCAAGGACGCTAAGAACAACTTTAAGATCTCAGACTGGGTGTGGGTGTCTGACAGGAGGGTAAAGCCTGGTCAACCCTACTAGATGCCTCTTCAATACTGGATTAGCTGAGAAGGTAAACCTGTCTGAGCTCCTGTATGCACCAATGGCAGGTGTCGACCTGGACCCCTGATCTGGCTAAATATGCAGAGAAAGACACTACCGGGTCCAGAGTGCAGGATAGCAGGTCTACTCCATTTTCCTTGGACCAGAAGCAGAACCTGGTCAACTTACTGTTGTACTGCTTTTGAGTAGCCTGACTCCTGGCTTCCCTGGATGATTTCTAGGTTGTCTGGGGACAGCTGAAGATGTTGCAGAGTCACCTGCTCAGGTACCAGGCTGCTAGAGCTAGCCTCTCCAGGCAAGGGTGAATCACTGCCCCCCCCCCCCGCTGCGCCAGGAGTGGGCCCTCCCCGAGAGGGACTTCTGGTTGGGCTGACCACTGTTGTAGGTCTGAGAACCAAGGCCTGGCCGGACACTGCGGCACTATGAGGACGAGACGCAGCCGCCAGGATTGTCTGATCTTGCAAACAACCTGGTGGATGAGCGGGGTAGGAGGAAAAGCGTACACCCACATCTCATCTCATCGGATCTGGAGCACATCCCTGAGGGGCCTGTGCCCCGTTCCCCCCAGGAGATGAAGTGCTGACAAGTGCGGTTGGTCTCCGTTGCAAACAGGTCTATGATCGGGTGACCCCGACCGTCTGAAAATCGCTTGAAGGACTCTTGTGTTCTGCTGCCACTCGTAATTGTCAGACTCCATCCAACTGAGTCTGTCCGCCTTGAGATTTGATTCTCCCGGCAGATGGACCGCTGAGATCCAGATGTCCTGTTCGATTGGCCACTCCCAGATGCTGAGGGCCAGTCTGCATAGGAGTGGGGGGGCGTGGGGGAGATATGGTGCCCCCCCCTGCTTGTTTATGTAATATATGCTGGTAGAGTTGGCCATCTGAATGCAAATCACACTGCTCCTGATGAAGGGCAGGAATGCCTCGAGTGCGAGCCAAATGGCCATTATTTCCAGCCAGTTGATGTGGTTTTGGTGTTCGGTCCTGGACCAGGGAGCATGTACTGAATGAGTCCCCAGGGTAGCACCCCACTCTTGGAGTGAGGAGTCCGTAGTCATAATATGACATAGAAGCGGTCTGAATGGTCTGCCCACCATGAGGTTCATATCCTTCCCCCACCACGTGAGGTCCTGCTGTAGGGGTGCAGGAATAGTGACCGGCGCACCTTGATGTCCTGACTCCTGGTCCCAGGATGCCGAAAATGCAGCTGCAGCCTCATCATTCACACTGTAACAGGGGGGTAGTCCTGCCCTAAAGAATTTGAATATTTGCAAAATAATTTAAATGCAAGATTTGTTTAAACCCTTATCAAAACACATCTAAATGGGACAGTCAGGATTAAACAAGCTACTTGTGAGAACACATAGTCATTCAAATGTTGTTATACAGCTTTTTATTATTTAGCTGACATGCTAACTTTTTACTTTTTTTAAGTAAACAATCCATGCAATGGATAAGTTGTGCAATGTGAGATACACCAGTATGTACATTTCAAGGCATAATGAATGCACTACAACATACAAGAAACAACTCGTAAGGTTATCAGAGCATCATGAGAACAAATTAAATGAATACAGAGTAGTAATTGATTTAGTGAGTGGGAGACTTAGATTAAGGGTCTCCTGTGCCCGGCTAGAATATGACCTCATGTTTGATCTACGTCAAAATGCAATGCTAGAAATATAGGCGCAGACATAGTTGTTGGCCCAGGGATGCGAGGCAGAGGTGTGGCAGACGTTTCGGCTAGGAAGATGGAAGCCTTCTTCTAGGGCAATGAGAGTCAGGTCACTGTGTAAAGGAAAGGAAAAACGAGTTGTATTTAAAAAAGAAGCTAGGTGTTAGCAAGGGTAAAAGGTAAGTATATACACTTAAGGACAGATCCTAATACGTTCCAGAACCCAAATCAACTCACCTAAAGCCGGGAGCACCGTGTAGTGCTCACGAGTGCGGAGTTGCAGCGTGGCGGGAAGTGAAAGGCTGGTCCAGGAGCGGACTAAAGGCCAATGGGTAGACAGAGGCTGGTTGTGGGAAGAGGCCCTGATAGGGGCAGGGGTCCTCCGGAGTGTCTCAGGTTTAGAGCAGTGTCTGAGGGCTGGACCCCTAAACAGATAGAAAGTGAGGGTAAAAAGTGCCCCAACCGCTGATTGCGCAATCATGGATTGTAGGCATTATCTGAGAGCCAAAATGTAGTTGGCTGAGAACTGAAGTGGGGACCACTGGTAGGCAGTCCATGGAGGGACCATCCGGCTGTGTGGAGGCGAGAAGTGGAGCATACACACCCTATTATGCCACGAAAGGGAAACCAAGACCAGGGAGAAGTCTAGATATATGGAGGAAAGTCTGTGTTGATATCTACAGGGCGGCCTGACCTCTGGAGAGGAAAAGCCTGGAGTAAGGAATCGCAGTTACCTGAGAAATTGTGGTGCTACGGGTCGAGGCGAATGTCCTCTATCAGAGCCTGCGCTGACTCTGCAAAGGCAGAATAATGACTGTGCGCAAAATAATGGTAGAGCAGCGCGCGCATCCGCTCTCGTGGGTAGTGTCCCTGCATGAGCTGGGTGCAGTCTCAAACGGAGTGTGCGCAAGTGCCTGGGGGGGGGGGGGGGAAGTGTCCCTGTCCTGGGCACAAGCATACGTGGTTTGGACTGAGTGGGCCCCGAAGGGGTCCTGTGTGAAGTGGTAGGCCCAATGGTACTGGATGGCGAGTGCCGCTGATGTCCCTGGGAAACACGACAAAAGGGCAGGGAAATAGGAGAGAGTCTCATCCCTGTGGAGCAAGTACTGCTCAAAGATCACAACGGGAAAACCAGCCTACTGCCTCAATGTGAAGTGACTAATGCAATCAATGAAATAGGAACAAGCACATAATAGTCATGCGTGTGAAATAACATCACGTATGCACAGGAGCAATGTACATTATAAATGCGTACATGACACACAATACGTTTTCTTGGGGGACATAGGTGCAATGCAAAAAGACAGCACACCGGAGTCATGAAAGTGAACCCAAGGGAGCCACGGGAACTAAAAACAGCTAGATCCATGTGAGTTCGAAATACGCATAAGATGTAGCCACACAGTAGATCTGAAAAGCAGTGCATGTAAAAAAAGACTACACATCGGAGTCATAAAATAAACCCTGGGGAGCCAAGGGAACCAAAACCAGCTAGATACATATGAGTTGAGGGTAGGCAAACGAAGTTACCACACAGTTGATATGTAAAGCGATGCATGTAGGGCTAAAGTTGGAGTTAGCTGAAGGACAAAGCAAGGACGTGCATCGCCTGGACTAAGAGGGCGTGTAGGTGTGGTAGATGGAGCACGGCTGACTTGAGTTCAGTCAGTGTGCCCCAGTCCTGGAGCGAAAGACAGACAAGGATGCACCAGGGTGAAAGGATGAACCAGTCGGAACAGGCTAGGTGTTGAGTTGTCCTAGTTAAGTCTCATTAAGGTCTTTTGTGGTGGATTTGAGTTTGGTTATGCAATATATGCTGGTAGAGTTGGCCGTCTGAATGCAAACCACACTGCTCCTGATGAAGGGCAGGAATGCCTTGAGTGCGAGCCAAATAGCCATTATTTCCAGCCAGTTGATGTGGTTTTGGTGGTCGGTACTGGACCAGGGAGCATGTACTGAATGAGTCCCCAGGGTAGCACCCCACTCTTGGAGTGAGGAGTCCGTAGTCATATTATGACTACGTATGACCTAGTAGCGGTCTGAATGGTTTGCCCACCATGAGGTTCATATCCTACCCCCACCACGTGAGGTCCTGCTGTAGGGGCGCAGGAATAGTGACCAGCGCTCCTTGATGTCCCGACTCCTGGTCCCAGGATGCAGAAAATGCAGCTGCAGCCTCCTCATTCACAGCCTACTGTAGGGTATAGCCAAGAGACAAGCTGCCAGTACTCCAAGCAGGTGCTGGGACCACCAGGCTGTAGCTACTGTTCTACTGAGGAACTGAGCAATGGAAGCTTTGATCGACGCCACCTTCTCGCCCGTTGGGAACACCCTCTGCTTCTGAGTGTGCCATAGCAACCCCAAAAACACCAGTTTGTGTAGAGTAGAGCGGAGACTTCTGGAAGTTGATTGAGAACCCCAGTTCATAGAGTGTAGTCATGAGTATGGTTAGTCAGAAGGGGGTCCCTGGAGCGGATCAGGTACTAAACGAACAGTCATCGAGGTAAGGATACACATGGAGGCCTTCTGACCTGAGCAGGACCGCCACCGCGTTCATCAGTTTTGTGAATACCCTCTGCGCCGAGTTCAGGCCAAACAGCAGTACCTTGTATTGAAAGTGCAACCCCATGACCCGGATCCTGAGGAAGGATCAATGGGACTGCACTATGGGGACATGCAAATATGCGCCTTCAAATCCAGGGAGCACGTCCAGTCCCCCCCCCTCCCCACACGGTGTGTCCGTTATAAGTGCTGGCGTCACCATTTTGAACTTCTGCCGAGGTAGGTATAAATTCAGGAAGGAAAGATCTAGGACCACTCGCAGGCCCGCCTGCTGCTTCTTTTAAATGGCAAATATGCAGGAGTAAAAGCCCTGCCCCTGCTGAGGGAGAGGAACCTCCCAGCATTATGGAGTATGTACGCAGGAAGAACAAGAAGGTAAGCATACTTTTCTCAAAAGCATCAAAAAACTTGAAATTGGGCGCTGGACCACTGTCCAAATTAGTATCAAATGAGTATCAATTTCCACACGTTAGGCGTTTGCAACATTTGTTGATTTATTTTTCCTTCAGTAATTCACACATTGGTTGCAACTCTTGTGACCAACATATTCTTTGCTAAAACTTCATATGTGGTAGAGTATGTGATATACTTTTATTCCACTAGTGCCGACACGCGTTTCAACCTTTGAGGTCTTTCTCAAGGCAAATGTAGGGTAAGCGTGTTCCCGGATGGTTGGAATTGAAATTCTTATGTTCAGCAATGGTAGAGGGTGACACCTCTTACTCTCGGGCGAGTGTCCGTTTAGTCTCCTGGTCTCGCGGTGATCTGCTTCAGTGAGCGCTCAAATGTTGCAAACACCTAACGTGTGGAAATTGATACTCATTGGATACCAAGGAACCACTGTCCAGCGCCCAATTTCAAGTTTTTTTGAAGCTTTTGAGAAGAGTATGCTTACCTTCTTGTTCTTCCTGCGTACATATTCCATAATGCTCTCTGGCGGAGTCCTGTAGAACAACTCTCTCCATCGCACCAGCCTGTTTGAGGGATCGGGGGTGTGAGAGCGTTGCACGCTGAGCAGCCTTCCCATCTGTGGGATATCCTAAGGCACCGGAGGAAAAGCACATGCAGATCCAATGTAGGAAAGAAACTGTTTCACAATATGCACCCACTGAAGCTAGCTGTAGTCAACATGTGCCTGGGACAGACTAGGGCACCGCTGGGCTGTGTCCCCAAATACCTGAAAATTGGCAAACAAAATATTAGGGAAAGGACATGGAATTATGAGGCTTGAGGCCTCACCCAGGAGAGCTGGTGAAAGCGGTCCATTCCAATTGATGCAGAAATTGGAGGTGTGGGCAGCAGGGTTAGCGGAGGGCATGCTCCCAGGGCCGCGGCCGTGTGCTCGTATACATTTAAATGGAATGTGTTCTTTTTCTGGTGAAAAAAGGTTCAGTTCCCGTCCCTAGTGAGGGACGCCCATACAGTATGGAGGAAAGGGGACAGGACGTAGGAGTAAGAGACTGGTTGGCTAAAGTTCAAGCCATACATGATAGAGAGTTTCTCTCATATATCCTCATGGAATCGAGATTGAACATTGAAAGTCTGGCTACCCTTTTTTGAGAAACATGGGTGATGAATGGACCTGATGGAGGTATTTCAACGTACCACAGGTCTTCCCGCGAGACAATGGGCTGACAAGGGGTTGAACTAAGCTGGAGGGGGTGGTAGGTGAGGGGGGACTGGGACTGGGATGGGGTTGGTGGTGGCAGGGGTTGAATAACAAGGATGTTAATTGAAGTTAAAGGCTGCGGTCAGAGAGGGACATGTCTTTGTGTTTCCTTGTTTTGAAAAAAAAAATAAAATGCAATTTTGAAAAAAGGTCTGTGTCCAAAACCTATCATTGCCTTCACAACTAAAACTAAACAATGTGTAGGGATGTCAAGAATAAATGAAATTGTGATTTACTCCAAGTTCTGAGCTTCATCTTCCCATCCTTTTGAGCTCCCCTTCCCCAAGTTAAAGAAAGTTTCACAAAAGTCTCAAGATTACCTTTCTCACGTTCATACAGTTACGCACAATTCTTGGGGTTCCCTTCCCCAAGTTCAAGGCAACCCAGTTCAAAAGGAAAAGATCTTGAGGCTTTGTTCTCAAGACAGCATCTGCAGTTCATCAAGTCTCAGGGTTCCCTTCCTCAAGACTTAAACGTAGTAACTTGTACTTGTTTCTGGTTTTCAAAGTTCAACACAATTCCAGGTCAACTTGACCATCCTTTTGCATTGCATCAACAGTTCACTTACAGTGCTCCTTCTTGGCGTGTTTCACAATGTGTCTGGTTTTCACAATTTAGGGTTTCCTGGTCTAAGCACAGTTGACAGATCACAGATCACAGAATCCACCCACCACAGGTCACACAACCAGGAACCCTAGGATCTTCAGCCCACACAGGTTCTTCTGCATTTGCCCTGTGTTCCAATTCACACAGCTTCTCTTTGTCGGCCTCCTGGCTTTATTTGCAGCTCCACACTCTCCTGTCCAGCCTCTTGGCTTTGCCATAATATGTTGGACGTCTTATGCCAATCTTTGGCCTTGCCACACTGACTCCATTCATATAGTTCACTTTGTGGTCTTATTGATTTCCCACCTTTCAGTCACACTCTTTCACACTGGCACCCTTCCAGACGCCGGCATCCTTTCTTCTTTCTTCCCTTTTGCGCAGCTCCAGCCGCTTTCTCCCGATCACAGAGGCTCCCACACCTCCAACGCCCACCTCGCTCTGGCTCCATAGGTCTTCTGGCACTTATGCCAGCGTCCTGGCTTCCTCTCAGGTCCCACAACGGCTGCCTCCTCACGGAAAGGGTCCTCAGCTGGTCTATCCCATACAGGCCTCCCTGTTGCTCCTTTGTTCTCCTTTTATACACCTGCAACCACTTGACAGGTTGCAGGTCTAAACTCCCAGTTGGATTTGGCCGACAATAGTTAAAAGGGACATGCCTGACCTTCACAGTGCTTTGCATGGCATCTTACTCGTCCTAGAGTGGTGAAAGGAGTGTTCATTACTCCTAGTGACCTCTTCCTCGTGCCTATACGGTCATAGGTAAAGTAAGGGGAAATGAGTGGCGCTGTTGTATAATAGCCTATAAAGGCAGGGGGAGGGTTAGGTTAGTCTTCAATAGGGAAAGAGGGATATTCTGTCTCCCCTACTTTACCCTTAACCCCCCTGTTCTTCACCCTCTTTCTGGTGCTTTTAGATGGGTAACATCTCCTGGTGTGTTCTTGGTCAGTAGGACAGGGATAGCAATACCCCATAACTGCCTCTAAGATAGAGGGTTCTTCCTGAAAGGGAAATGTGGAATACCGTGTTTGACCCGAGGACATCTCATCCCTAACTCCCACACTCTGCTTACATGTTGAAAAGGCCCACAAAGACAAATGGACACCTAGATATCTATGCACAAATACAAAATAATTCATTCAGCCTGGCGAGCACAAAAGAAGCACTCGCAAAGCTGGATGTTCCATTGCTTTCTGTGTAATTCTGTTATTGAGGACTGTGACAATAAGCCACAACTGTCCTCTTTTACGCAGCCCGTAGTCTTGTGGAAGAGCCCGTCCGTTTTTTAAAGAAGGCAATGCTTAGCATGGAAGCATACAATTTTTCAGAGGATATTCCATCAAGCAACACAACAGAGAAGGCTTTGTCCAGCACCTATTTTTCCTCCACATTCCAAACACCTCTAGGAGTGATTATATTGTAGATCACAATTAATTAAGAAGCTATAGCTGTTAACTGTTTACATTCATGGCATGAAGGGCTACTTTCATACACTGACAAAGCCAGAATTACATGCCTTCCTGACCATGACATAGTAATGTTGTTTGCATTACAGACAAAACCAACTTGAGTTTTGTGCAACGGGCTACAATACCAGTTTATTTGACTTTACGTTGCCTGAGGCTACTAGCATATATTGGCCCAGCCAGCATGGACAGGTTTTCTTATAGTGGCTTTAGAGTATCATGTGTAAAGGCGACATGAGTGTTCTTGTGCCAACATGGATTTGCTTTCTTACAGTAGCATTATTGGAAAAACTAGGCAGAGCCAGTACAAAAATGTCTTTTTACACTGGACGCATACTGGGATATTTAAAAGCATCACAAAAAAGCTTCTGTGCACTGTCGGTGATCTGGCACTTGCCTACACAAATCTCCCATTTGGCTTTTAGGCCCTC
This sequence comes from Ambystoma mexicanum, assembly GCF_040938575.1. Lineage (NCBI taxonomy): Eukaryota > Metazoa > Chordata > Amphibia > Caudata > Ambystomatidae > Ambystoma > Ambystoma mexicanum. Next base: position 516,938,902 of record NC_090931.1, read on the forward strand.
CGTGCCCTTTTCCCTTGCCAGTACCAATGCAACATACAAACTTGATATCAATCCCTTAGTATCCACATGTGTATCTAATATTTTCTCTGTCGGCGTAAGGTCTCTTTGAATCTCAGACCTCAATTTTTCTGCTGTAACAGCAGCCTATTATTGTAAATATGAGAACATCGAAAGATTACCAATATCAGAGAAGCTTCCAATTCTTGGGTGGAAATATATATCGCCCCTTCACCCCAAATTGACACACCCTCTCCCGTCCATTCTCTAGCCATTTCTGATACCTGGATGGATCCGGAAGGTCATCATGAATCAGAGGGCACATTAAAATGGCTCATTGGTGAGGGCCGTATTGTGACCCCTTTCATTGCAGGTTGCTTACTCCAAATATCCCATATCACCCCCAGGATGCTGTGTCCCCCAATTCTTTCTCGGCACATTCCCCTTGGCAACCCACAACCCGACCTGACCATTACCGTCTCAAGTGGTAATTCTCCAAGTACACCCAATGCTTTTCCTCATCCATCCACAGATGAGACATGCTCACAATTGTGCAGCTCTATAACAACTCAAGTCTGACAGTCCCACTCCCCCCAAATCCTTAGGCAGCACCAACATATTGTACGGGATTCTCGCCTTCCTGCACTGCCAGAGAAAACAAAGCATAGCTTCCTTCAACAACAGGTCGGGCATCTTAACTGGTAACATCTGGAACAGATAGAGAGCCCTTGTAAGAGGTTCTTTTTTAGGGCCTTAAACAGACCCATCCACGAGAGGGTATACTTACTCCAAGAAACATTTCCTCACAGAGCTTCACAAACAGCAGAACGTTCACAATATACAAGTCCTCCAGTGACAATCGCCCCCAAATATCTGATACAGCCTAGTTGAATTTCCAAGGCCAAAGGTTGAAGGCCAGCTGTATCCCTCTGTGTCGACGTCAAAAGGAAGCAATATCGATTTCTTCCCATTCATTATGAAACCCGACAGGGCCCCATATTCCCCTATGACCTCAAAAGCCACAGGAACCGATGTGTGGGTTCCTTAAATGCAGGAGGATATCTGCATACATCTCCAATTTAAATTCCTTATCCCCCACAAGTATACCCTCTATTTGGGAGTAGCTCATTTCTTCTGCAAGGGGTTCGAATAATAAAGCGAAACAAAGGAGACAACAGGCCCCCTTACCCCCTACCCCTCTGTAACACAAATTGCCTCGAGTGTTTCCCCATTGACTGCCACTCACACCTTTGGTTCCGTGTAAACCGCCCTGATCCCACGGAGAGCCCTTCCCCAAAACCAAATTTGCCCAAGACCAAAAATTGCACCCCACCCGGTCAAGAGCTTTCTCTGCATCAAAAGTGTGAAGCGTGGGATTCTAGCCCCTTCACCCTGGCCAGGTCCTTAAGATTTAAGGCTTTCCTCAGGGTATCCAACACCTGCCTGCCCAGGATAAATCTGACCTGATCAGGGTGGACCAATCGGGGCATAAAATGTTTGAACCTGGAGGCAATCACTCTAGTGAAGATCGTTGCATCAACCACTGAGAAGCAAAAACATTCTGTAAAACATATAGGACGGGGGATCTCTCCCCTGCTTCGGGATAACAGACATCAGAGCCTGACCAGATGGCCCTGGTGGCCATCTTCAGATTTAAAGCGCATGTAATGTGACAGTAGGAACCAATAAGAGAGCAATAGAGGGGTAGGAGGGAAGGTTGCATGTTAACCCATGCTGGAGGACAGGAGTTGGAGGTAAATAACTTGTTCCTTCTCCAGCTTGGGATATTTCGTGAATTCACATGCTTATGTATAAGATTACACAGCAGTACATATACACAACCAACGGGAGGCGGCTCTACAGAAGCAGTGACCACCGGAACACTCGCCTCAAGCAAATAGGTTGCAAAGCACAGCTTGTCCTCCCTGGAATTCCAGTCAACACAGTAGAATTTTGTGAAGGTGTGGGTAGCAGCCCTGCAGATGTCGAGCAGGGGAACCTCAGACAATGTCATAGTAGAAGCCATGTCTCTGGTGGAATGTGACCTTGGTCTACCTGGCAGTGGCCTGTTGGCAAGCAGATGCCAAAGCGAAATGCAGCCAGATAGCCACCTTGAACAGGGGGAAAGGCCTGTTGAAGGCTTCCATTTCCAAGAGTTGTGAAGTTATGTAAAATGCTTTTGTAGGTACAATATAAAACTTCAAAGCACGGGCAACATCCTGCAAATGTAATGCCCTCTCTGCCTGAGGTGAGAGAACCAAATACTACAGCTCCCACGCCGTAGCTGGTCCCATTACTAGAGGGAATATATAGAACAGACCCTTGAGAAACTCCTTCACTGGCCTATGTGACCACAGGAAGATTTTCCAGCTGGGCGGGTATAGCAAAAGATCACAGCAAGATGGACTTTAATGAATGCGTGAGCCAGTTCCGCTTGCACCAGTGATAGAAGATATGGCAATATTTGATCAGCTTTGATTCGAAGAGGGTTGGGCCGTTGCGAACGACACCATATAGTGAAACGCTTCCACTTGCAGCAGGAGAGGGTGGACAGAGCTCTGGCCTTTGCTATAATTTCTGCATCTAATGACAATGCAAAGGGTCAAAATTTTAGTTTTGCAAAAGCCACGCTGTAAACTTCAGGGACGTTGGGTTATGGTGTAGAATCGATCCTTGTTCATTGGAGAGCCGATCTGGGAGAAGAGGCAGTCTGCTGCAGGGTTTTTACCAACAGAAGGTCAGAATACCAAATTTGGCACAGCAAAGCTGGAATCTCAAGAACAATCCTGCACCAACTCTGTTTGAGTGAATTGATCACACACAGAAGAAGCGGGTTCAGAGGGAATGTGTACACAAACCAGTCCTTTTACGAAATGGAGAAGGCGTCCCCCAGGCTTCTTGCTTGAGGATACTTGCTGGCAAACTGGACGCACTTCGAGTTGTCTGCTGTGGTGAACAAATCGATCTGTCTTGAGAAAAGATAAAGAACCTGATATTGACAGACTTCACATTTGGTGTTTTGGACCCCTGCCAGTTGAAACAGAAAGAGGAACATGCCCTGGGACAGAGTTCGGTGCCAGAGTGTCTGTTTCCTTGGACAGAATGGGAGAGTGCTTCCTGATCTAGAAGCTATCACTTTGCCCTGGAGTTCGGGTTGGAAAGACTGGAGGCCCCAGAACACAGCTCAGAGGTCCAACACATTGATTTTTTTGGTGTACATTCTTTTTATTATTACAGAATAGAACCAATTACATAATTAATTATTTCCTGTTTATAGCAATACATAATACACAACCCTAAACCAAATTAGCACACTAACCAAATAGCAGCTTGTATTTCTTACAGAGGCTTAGCCAGGACCCATCCACAGCGATAAATTTCCCCATCACTCCATTACTGGTAACCCACTCTATTATCAATGCAATGTCCATCCACCAGTCCCCAGTCTCACCGGGGTTTAACATCTGGCGAGCTGGGCAATGAGGGCACAGAGAGGGGAGTTAGATAGGGATGTATCGTCACCCTCTTCCTCTTTAATCTTTATCAGATCTAGCGAAGCGGTTGGAGGAGTCCATGTTGGCAAGTCCAAAGATTGGAAAAGTCAGAATAAATTGGATTACCTATGTGGACGATATCGTTTTGCTTTATTACACCCAGATTGGTCTCCTACGAATGTTGAATGCGCTTGAAGAATATGCAAGGTTAAAGGACTTAAGGATTAATCCTTTTAAGTCAAAAATTGTTGTCTTTAAGAGACCACTTAAAATTTCAAAGCACTACTTCTCTTGGCACTTGGACTATCAAATGATCCCAATCACTAAAGTGGTAACATACCTGGGCTCTGTGGTTACATCCTTTCCTACTAAAGTTCACCTATCTTAGAGAGGAAAATTCTTTAATTAGGCTCACGTATGAAGAAAATTAGAAATACATTTTGTAAATTCATTATTTATTATTTGGCTTAGACACAAATCCCCAGTCATATCTATTGGATTGGGAGAGATTGGAGGGTAAATTGTTGAAGTGTGTACTTCTTCAATTGCGTACCCATTGCCAATCTAAGGTATGAATTGTGCCTTCAGTCCATGAAAACGTGGATAGAATGGAGATGATCTCTCTATATAGATCAATCCTGGTTCCCCCTAAAATGTAATTGAATGAGGATGTTTTCCTTGCCTTGGAGGGACATTTGAACCACTACCTAAATGATCTGAAGTCCCTGGCCTTGGACATTCTCACAGGATGTGAATGCATGGAATTGGATTGGATTCAAAATCAGGAGAAAGTAAAGGAGTGCATAAAAGGGGCTGATTGGATTAGTACAATAGCAGGCGGTAATGCGCTCCTCTACTGTGTCCCCATAACTGTCCTGCACGGATAGACCACAAGCATGGCTTCCTATATATCCGAAGAGATTTCCGGATCCCATTAATAGGTCTGATTTCTTGAGATATTGTCCCCCAACCTACTCTTTTTTCCTAATGTATAGAATTTTACGGGTAGGCAAAAGATTGAGACAATATCTGCACCTTATGTAAGGGATTTTGTCCACAGACTCAGCCATCTGTTGAGTAATTGTGCGGGGACTTTAGAAAGCAGGGTGACAAGGCTGTCATGTTTTGTAAATGAGGATGGCTGGTTAGAAACTGACCGTTTCTGGGCAAGGCTAGCCTCAGGTAATGAAACACTACTAATAATGGAAATAGTGAGATTGTTGAAAGATCTGAATCTGGGTGGTCTTTATCTGTGATTAAGGTCATGAAATTGGATTCACTGTTACGGAGATGATTAATGAGATAGCAAATGAGTTAATATGTATTTCTCTTTTCTTAATTTTAAGTGTTCTTTTATATGTATTTATAGATATTGTTATATTATTTTGATTATATTGTATTGATTATCTTGTTTTGTAGAAAGTCTAAGATTTCGAATAATACACAATAAAAAAATTGCAAAAAAGTAATGAAGTCCATAAAAAAGATCTGTGGTACGAGGTACAGTTTGCTGACAAAATAATATGAGCGAGGAAGGGCCACCATTTTAATTAATGCCACCCTGCCGATCACAGAGCAATCTAGCCGTTTCTAAAATGAAATCAATCATTCCAGTCTGCGTTTGGAGTACACCGAGTCTAATATGATACACGTTTTGATACAAATATCAAAATTTCTGTCTTCCATCTCAGCACCAAATTTGGTAAGTGGGACTTGTCAAGACCAGCCCTGCCCACTAGTGGAAATATAAACAATGTCTTCCTACACACAGTAATCCCAGAGAGAACTGCGAAACGATCGAGGACCTCCAAGAAATACGTATACATGCAATACAGAGGATAATTTGACAATAATATGTCTGCATATAGCGAGACAACATGGCACTCCATCTTGTCGGCCTGCCTCTATAAATTCTGATTGCAAGAATGCTGGCAAGTGCTCTAGTCATTATAAAAAAAAAGCATGGGGGTATAGTGTGCAACCCTGTGTTGTGCCGCTTAGTAGGTTCCATTGTCCTGATACTAGTTTGCCTGTCCTGACCGTTACAGTAGATGCTGTGTATAAAAACCCGACCCACCCGAGAAATCCTTCCCCTACCTCGAACCTCCAGGGAGGCCTACAACCATTCCCATCGTACCGAATCAAATGCCTTGATCATGTCCAGCGATACCATGGTACAACCTTCCTGCCATGCCTGTGTTGTATTCATCACTGATACACCCCTGAGAACTTGAGATAAATAGCAGAGTCCCGATCACACAGCCTTAAGCCTCTCAGCAAGGACTGCCATAAATATTTTAAAGTCTTGATTAATTAAGGGAATTGGTCGATATGAACCGCAATGCTGCATGGGCTTGCCTGGTTTCAGTACACTAAGGCAGCCTCCCGGACTCATATGCCACCACAAAAGTACTCAGCAACCTTGGGGCCACCTCTTCCAAATATTTCTTATAGAATTCTGGCTCCCGCCCACACCCCCCCCCCCCCGGTGTCTTCCGCATCAGTTTTGAGAAGGTGAGGTCGGTGGTTAGAGCAATCATAAGCAGCACTCCTAGAGCAACCAGTCCTTGCTCTAGGGTGGGCAAGTCAATCTGGGGACAGTGCATCTCTGATCTCCCACATATAATCTAACTCCTCTATGCTCTACAGATATTGATAGAATCTTCGGAATATGCCATTAATTTCCTGTTGTGACCTCCATAGCATGCCACATTCATCAACCAGCTCCATGATCCCAGTTTGGGCCTCTGCTGGCATGGCATTGCCGCAAAGAGGTCTTCCTGGCTTTTATCCCCAACCATGTAACAGCTCGGAATACCTTGCATAACTATATCTACCAAGTGTCTCTCAATACTCAAGACATTCCTGCCTAGTGTTAAAAGATCCCTCCCCTTCTCAGTGTTCTTAGTAAGTGTTTTCTCCACCTGCTTAATATTCACCTCTGCATCCGACATCTTCCTCACCAGATCCCACTGTACCCCCGCCCACCTTGGAGATAGCCAACCCTGTACCACTACCTTGAATGCCTCCCATCAGTTCTCAGTCACACTCCCTTCACGGATACGGAAAAACTCCTCAATCTGCTCTGCATGCATGCATAAAGGATGCATCTAAGAGGGTCTCAGCCCTGAGCTTCTACGTTGGCACAGGGGCAGGATGAGGATTCACCATCTACTCAACCATTAGGGGTGAATGACCAGAAAGTGTCCTGCCCTCATAAGTGGCACCCACAAATTCCAAAAGACATTTGGAGCTTGCAAAGAAATGGTGAATGCGCGTTGAGATCTCATGCACACTAGAGTAGTAGGAGAACTCTCTGGTAGTGCCCTAAAGCCATACAAATGCATCAGAATCTTTTATCTGTTGTCCCTTTCTGTGTTTTAGCACTATTGCAATGTGTCTGAATTACAGGTGAGAAAGGATATTACCATTCCCGCATTTACCAATCGCATATGGGGCCATCTGTGCGCAATGATAAGCTTGTCTTTTGTCCTCAAATTCAGGTGCAGCCCCTCCCCAACCTGGTCCACACATTATGATGAGAAAGTCTAACGCCATACACATTCTGTGCATGATGCCTATTCCCAGATAACATTTATTTTTTGTCTCACTCGCTATCCATAAATTATGATGGATCATCTTAGAACCAATTGCGATTTTTAACATGCATCTTACTACAACCCTATTTCCTGACTCTGCAGCAGCCAACCCAAAAATGGGTTGGTTCTTTATCTGAATTTTGGGATCTCCTCCCTGTCAACTATTTGCTGCAGTATTTTCTCATTAATGAAATTTCTTTCCTGCTCAAGTGATAAAGTGGCTTCTATTTATTTATTTCTATAGCGCCGAAGCCCGCAGGCATCAGGGAGCATTACATGAAGACAAGGACAACAGAAAAGTGATGGGACATTAGCATAAGATTACTGGTTCTGAGTAGGTTACATTACATAGACATTAGTATGCACGTCCTTTATTTGAATAACTGTCTTCAGTTTCTTCCTAAAGGATAGGTATTTAGACTCTAGTCTTAGGCTGTTTGGGAGCTTGTTCCATTTAGATGCCGCTTTGGTAGGGAATGTTCGTCCAAGTCCATTTGCTTTTTTGGGGGGTTACTTTCACAAACCCTTGCGCCTTGGATATTAAGGTGTGGCAAGGTTCATATGTGGTGTTTTTTTTTTTAAGGTATACAGGTGCAGATCCATATATACAGTGATTGACAGTGGTCAATGCTTTAAAGGTGATCCGGTCTTCCACTGCTAACCAATGAAGGGACACGGATAGGGATTCATGGCTGCCCAGCTCCCATGGATTTTTCAGAAAGGGCTGAAATGCGTTTTCATCTATCTCCGTTTGCCATTTTTTCTTAGGGTCCAAATAAATTTCCATAGACGGCTTCTCTTTTTCACCTCGCATTTCACCTTGACACATTAGAATGACACTAGGATGCAACTCTTCTGATGACACTTGTATTTTTCATGTTTTGAATACCGTTAAATACATGATGAAACTAGACTTATGAATTTGATAATTATACACTGTTTTACATTTTAGCACATTGTGTACACATGATCTTCTCTGCAAACATGAAAGTTACAATGATGTGTTGGACACGTGGAAATACTGTTTTATTGTGTTGATAATTGTGGGACCAGAGGCGGATTCAGGGTAGTGCATGCTCCCTGGGCAGCATCCCGACACCTCTAAATTTAAAGGGGAAAAAAGGTTCCATCTCCCGTCCCTTGGAAGGGACACCCATACAGTATAGGGGAAAGCGGACAGGACATAAGAGTATGCAGATGTCTTATTAGGCGAGAGGGAGACTGACGGATAACACTATCACTCTCCGCATCATCTCAACCCCCTCCCGCCCCACCCTTCACTCTACTTCCAAGGAAATCTTCTCCACTTGCTAGGAGATAGACAAAAAAAACAAACAATCCAAAGCCATCCTTTTGCAGAACTTCAACCTCGGCCTCAATGATCTAAAAGACAAGCGAAGCAAGGCCTTTGTCAAAGCACTCCATGACATGGGTTTCCTCCAAAGAGTTACTGACCCGACTCATACGAAAGGTTGAATATTAGACTGATTAGCTGACCACAACTCTTCCATAGATATGAGCTCCAACACCCCCCGCCCGTGGACCTATCATCACCTCTAACATTTTTACATCCAAACCAGAAACATCACCCAACCTAACTCATCCACTCCTCCAGCTCTGGACAGATCCGCACGACCCCTTACCAAAGATAGGATCCTTCCTCTCCTAGAAAAAGACTGCACAGACTAGCCCCATTCCTCACAGCATTTATCAACAATTCATTTTCCTCGGGTATCGCCCCCTCCCTCCCTTAAGGAGTCGTGGGTCTGCCCGCTGATCAAAAAAACCCTCACTTGACCCAGATTCACCTAATAATTAGACCTATAACTACTGTCATTTTTGCTAAAAAAATATTAGATAAAGCTGCATTATTACAAATTCAACACTTTCTGGAAATCAACAATGTCCTGGGTAAGAGGCAATCTGGTTTCCATCCATGTCACGGTACTGAGTCAGCCTTACTCGACCTTAAGAATCAAATAAAGGAAACTATGGACAAAGGCAATCATGTGCTGCTACTGCTCCTTGATCTGGCTGCAGCTTTTCAACTTGTAGAGCATAAGACCCTTTGAGCAGCATCCCTGCGGTGCCTACAATTCTCCCGGGAAGCCACTGCTTGGATCCCTTCCTTCCTCAAAGGAAGATTAATGAGAGTATTCTCGGACCAGCCCTGTGCTGCCACGACCCCCATCCACTGCGGAGTGCCACAGGGATCTTGTGCCTCACCTACACTGTACAACATCTTTACCCTAGCTCTTTTCAATGACCTAGACTATCACGGCATAGCATATACAAACTATGCAAATGATACGTTCTTCTGCCTCTCTTGGGTTTTTATGAACAAGACACAGCTACTCTCAGTAAAACATTCCCTCATCCAGGCCTGAATGGCGGCCAATGGTTTATGTTTCCCAAAAACAGACATTCTCCTGGTAGGCCCCAAGGAAGGTCTCACCAAGCTCGACAGTCAATACAGATCCTTCAGCATCGAGAATACTCTAATCACGACAGCCGTCACAACATTGGGAGTCTATCTCAACTCCACCCTCTCAATGTCACATCATTGCATCATCGGCAGCACTTCCTACCAAAATCATAAATGTGGTTAAATCATACCTCTCATCCAAAAATTGCCTAAACATAGCCAGAGCCACCATTGGGGCCAAGCTGAACTATTGCAATTCTTTGTTTCTAGGCACCTCATCCAAAAACCTGAACAAACTCCAAATCACCCTAAATAATGCCCTTAGAGCGGCATTAAGCGTCCCTAAAAGGGAACAGATTTCCCAGGTTAGACGGGACGCCCACTGGCTCCTAGTTGAAGAGGGTATACTCTTTAAAACCCTCGCCATCACACACACATGTGCCTTTCCTTCACAGCACCTCCCTATCAGAAAGAATTCACTGTGCAGCATCCGACAGACCCAAGCGGGTCCAGCATTCCAATCAGCTCTTTGTCCCCACCTTTAAAAGAGCATTAGCCGGAAGGCTCGAGCTTTCCTGTCCTAGCACCTAAGAACTGGAACGCTCCAACCAGCTCTCTTAGGAAGGAGACCTCCCTCAAAGTGTTCCGAAGAGCTCTGAAAACGAATCTCGTCAACTAGACCTGCCTGCCATAAGATCAGCCAGTTCCCCTGTAACCCTTGGAACTTTTTCTCTGTAACATGTATTGTATTGCTTTTAAATGTCATCACAACTGTATACTGTATCTTATCACTGTTTGACTGTCTAAGTAAATCCATCTGTAACAGCGCCACGATGCCCCAGGACCGTTTGCACGATTTATAAATTCAAATAAATAAAATAAATATAGAGTGCCATCGGCTGCGGCACTGGTAGTGCTGCGTACAGGCACCCCCTCAGACATCAGTTCGGTATTAGGGCGTAGCCCCTCGGGTCGAGACCCGGTAACAGAACCTTGCAGTCCCTCAGCAGAGTCACTGGTAGGATCTCACGACACCTCGGCCTGGAGGTCTGTAGCTGAAGTAGCCTCGCTATGTGTGCTGGTACTAGGACCGGCTAAGTCCCTCCCGCTTGTGCGCTTCCTAAGTAAGGAGTCGCCTTTGCGGGGAACGGAGAACAGTGCACCTACCTTGGGCCTGGTGATCTGCTTAAAAACACCTTTAGGTCATCTAGAGGTGACTTCCCGAAGAGCTCCCTTCACCTGGCTAATCTGTTCTTCAGAGCGTGCGGTGTCAGTGCGTTGCACGCAGTACAGCCTTCCCTAACCGTAGTCGGGGCCAAGGCAGCTGAAGCAGATAACTTGGGGATGAGATGTAGGAAGGAGACCCTCGGAGGCTGGACAACTGTAGACATCGACATGCGCCAGGGAAGAGCGTGGCTCCAGAGGACAGAGCTGTACCCGATTGAAAAAAAGATGAAAGTACTTGTCCGGGGAAGAGCATGTGGAATTACTAGGCCAGAAGCCTAACCCAGGAGCGCTGAGAAAGCAGTCCGTTTCCGTTGACGTGGAAAAGAGGACTGAGGAGTGGCGCCTGTGGGCGGAGTGAGAGGAGCACATGCTCCCAGGGCCGCCCGCATTTAAAGGAGATGATTTTTCTGGTGAAAAAGGTTTTGTCTCCTGTCCCTAGCAAGGGTTGCCCATACAGTGTGGGGGGGAAAGGGGGACAGGACATAGGTAAGGAACAGTTTTCATTGGAAGATTAACAGCTTGGTAGACTTACTTAGGGATTTTCTTGGATAGAAAATTACAATGGGCATTGCATTTAGGATACATTTCTAACTAAACTAAAAGTTATATTGGGGCTATCAAAACTGTCTACTACTCTAACTATGGATATGCACTTTCAACACTGATTATATAGTTATATAGTTAAGATCATTACTATGATGTCGTAAGGAGCTGAAATGTGGGTCCCACGCGGTATTCAAGAAATGGTTCAAATGGAAAATATCTGCCCTAGAGCCATTGTGGCTGGATATGCCCAAATGCTGACCAGCACATGTTCGACTAGAATAACTACCTTACACCTAGTGAGTCCCCTTTCTGCCACACTTTTGGGACATTCCGTACATAGGGACAGGACCAGAGCACTTTCAAGCATCACAATATTACTTGTCCTTTTATTTTTACATGGGGCCACACGTGACCGTAATCGCACCTTCCTGAGCTCCGCCCCGCACATCGCCCATCAGTCCTTTTCTATCGCCAAAGTCGAAGGACTATCAGCAAAATAGAGGAAACATTTTAGAGGTAACGGCGGGTGGACGTATGGAGGAATAGGGACTATGAACTAGGAGTAAGGTAGTCACCACAGTAACTTTGTTATAGTCCTACATCCTGTCCCCCTTTCCTCCATACTTGAGATTCCCAGGCACTGACCAAAAAAACAGGAGGATGGAAATGTCCCTTACTGGAACATGTGTAAGAACTCCCTGGCGAAACTGGCATCAGCCTGGGATCTCAGGTCAAGACAATAGTGTCTACAAAAAGCAGAGGGGCCCACCTAGCAGCCTTGGCTATGGACTCCCAAGGGACATATTTCCGAAAGGCAACAGCAGCCCTTTTGCCACAGACCAAATGTGCATAAACGCCCTTTGGGGGCTGAAGGCCTTGAATTGCATGAAGTGATCCATCGTGAAATGGACGCTTTTGAAGCTGGTTTTCCTTTTGGGTCCCCGAAAGAAATCGCTGTGGGGAGCATCTGAAATCTCATTTTTTTAAGATAAAATTTCAGAGCTCTTCTGACATCCAGATTATGTAGAACTCTATCCGCATCCGAGACAGGGGTTCAGAAAGAAAACAGATATTGACTGGTTTATGTGGAACTCAGACAACTTTTGGAAGGTAAGGAGGAGTGCAAAGAACAACCTTATCCTTGTGAAACGTCAAGAACGGGTGTTTAAGCGAGCTCCAAGCTCTTTCATTCTTCTTGCAATAGTTACTGCAATCAAGAAGGCCACTTTCCAGGAGAGAAACTGGAGTTCCATAGTGACCAGTGGTTGAAAAGGCATGTGACAGAAGTAAGGACCACAATTAGATCCCATTTTGGGTGAGGAGGCCTGACCGGCGGGAAGAGGAGATGTGCGAAATGCCTGGATTTGACAGAAAAAGAGCAATTATCTGCGTGTTAAGACATGGATGCCAGAGGCGGCAAGGTCCTATAAAGACAAGACAGTCAACAGAAGGCATGTCGAGGATCAAACTGTTTAGCAAGACACCAATGACAAAAACTAAGCCATTTTCTTTTGTACTGCAATCTTGTAGAGGGCTTACGCATCAACAAGATTTTGCGCTTATTATCCTCTGAAAAGTTAAATTGCACTAAAGGCCCTGAACTCAGGCACCAGGCTGCCAAGTTAGAGGATTGTGGGGAGGGGTGGGCCACGCTTGGTGAGTGCTGTGGTGTAGGAGACTGGGGATCTGCGGCAATCGCATATCGATAGGGGTTGAAGCTCTGAGTACCAGAACCTGGCTGGGCACCAAGGAGCTATGAACAGGAGAGTGCTGTTGGAGGCACTCCTGAGCTTCCAGGGCGAACGATGAATCAGCGGCAGAGGAGGAAAGGCATAAGATGTCATGTTGTCCCACGGAATTCCAAGTGCATCCCCCAAAGAAAATGCTTGGGGACCATCGCTGGAAGCATAGAGTGGTAGTTTCTTGTTGGTTGCAGTAGCTCGAAACATTTGGTAAGAAAATTGCTGTTTCCCACTTGTAATTCGCCACACACTGACTTAATTTGCTGCAACATTGATAAGTGCCAGAATGTGCACGGCCTGTAGCCAGACATTGTGTTGGGACTGCCCAATTCCAAATCTAGAAAGCTAGATCCAGCAGAGGAGGAGCCCTGGTGCCTCCGAGTTTGTGGGCGTAGAACATAGCTACAGAATTGTCTGTGCAAATTTGCACTACCCTGTTGATGATATAAGGCCAGAAAGCTTTCAATGCCCGGAAAACCACCAAGAGTTCTAGGTAGTTGATATGAAACATCCTGTCTTGGGGTGTCCACAGATCATAGACCTCGAGATGACCCAACATAGCTCCGCACCCCAGAAGGGAGGAGTCTGTTGTAACGTGACTTGTGGTAAGGACTCCTGGAGCAAGTATCCTACTGAGAGGTTGTCCACCATTGAAGATCCGACGTCATGGAAGATGGGATCGGCATTATTTTGAAGTCCGTTTCCAAAGCTTGGGACCAGCAGCTCTGCATCGCTAGCTGTGTGTACCTCATTTTCGTCTTGCAAGAGGCAGAGCTAGAACACATGAAGTCAGCAGGCCAAGGAGTCTCTAGGACCACCAGGCTGACCTGTGGGAGGAATTCAGGAAAAGATGGCACGTGGTTGATAAATCCGCAATTTTGTGCTCCATTAGGAAACCTCTGCATGGACAGTATCCCAACGGAGACCTAGAAATATGTCCTGAGCAATTGTCAGATGATTTCCCTAGTTCACAGACAGCCCCAGTTGGAAGAGGTGCTGGAGGAGAGACTGAAGATTGGCTTTTGCAGCCCGGGGGCAAGGACTCTGCAGAAGCCTATCGTCCAAATATGGATAGACATGAACTCCCTGTGTCTGAGGAACACTGTGATGACCGCCATCTTTGTAAAGACATGCAGTGTCAAGCTGAGGCCAAATGGCAGGACCCACTCGTGAGAGCTCGTGCTCTCCCTGCTCAGAGCGTCCGCCATCTCGTTGTCGTCTCCGGCCAGATGAACTGCTGAGATCAAAACTTCCTGCTGGATGGCCCAGAACTCGTGCTGCATCCCCTGCACAGCGGAAGTGACCCTGCCGCCCCCCCCCCCCCTTTTTGTTGATGTAGTGCATGGCCACCGTGTTGTCCGTCAGAATCAGGACACTCTTCCCGTGCAGAGTCAGCAGAAAAGCCTTCAGGGCAAGCCTGACGGCCCTCAGCTCTAACAGATTGATATGGAGTCTGGACTCCGACAGAGACCAACGACCGCTGACTGTCAACTCGTTGGCATGAGCTCCCCATCCCGTGAGGGATGCGTCCGTCACAATCGTCACCTCTGGCAAGGGCAGCCAAAATGGGGCCCCCTTCATCAGATTGCCCTCGACGGCCCACCACAGAAGGTCCCAGGCTACCGAGGGCAGCACCTGAACAGGGTCCGACAGCCTGCCAGAGGACTGAGACCACTGGACCTTGAGTGCCCACTGCAAAGATCTCCTCCGCAGACGAGCCTCTGGCACCAGAAGAATGCAGGATGCCATGAGGCCGAGCAGTCTCAAGAACTCGGACGCTGGGAAAGTCTGGGCAAACTGAAACTTGTGCACCATCTGCTGAATGTGAAGAGCCCTCACCTGAGGAGGAAAACACTGCCCCAGGGACGTGTCGAGCACTGCTCCGATGTACTGGAGCCGCTGCGTTGGTGTCAAATGGGACTTCTTTAAATTGAGGGAGAAGCACAGCCTGTGAAGGGAGTGGCAGGTGACGGACAGATGATCCAGGACTTGCTCGGGGGAGCTCCCCCTGATCAACCAATCGTCCAGGTAGGGGTAGACGTGAATCCCCCCTTTCCTGAGATGCGCTGGGGAGGAGGTCAATCCGAACGGCAGGACCCGAAACTGAAAGTGCGAGTCGCCAACCGCGAACCTCAGGTACTTCTTGTGCTTGGGATGGATCGGCACATGGAAGTAAGCAGGTCGAGAGACACCAACCAGTCCTGAAGTTGAAGGGCCTGGAGGACTTGAGAAAGAGTCACCATCTTGAACTTGTCCTTCCTGAGGAGTTTGTTCAAACCGCGCAAGTCCATGATGGGTCTCAATCCCCCGGCTTTCTTTGAAATCAAAAAATAAGGCGAATACCATCCCTTGTTCCTCTCCGCTACAGGCACCAGTTCTATGGCGCCTTTCTCCAGCAGGGCTTGAATTTCCTGCGCAAGGAGCGGATCCGGACTCTTCAAAGAGAGGTTCCCTGGTGGATTGTCGTGAGGCCTCTGCCGAAAAGGAAGACAGTAGCCGTGGGTTATGATCTCCAGAACACACACATCCGAAGTAATGGCTTGCCATTGTACAAGATGCTGCGCAAGCCTCCCCCCCCTCCCCCCCCCAACCGGCAAAGCATGGGACCTGGCATCATGACTGAGTGGTAGCGGCTGCGGCATTGCCTGAGGGCAAAGAGGCAACTGCCCGAGCGGCCTTGGCACCTCGACTACCTTTGTTTCCACCTCTGGCACTCTTACGATGGCCTCTTTGACTGCTAGCTCCCCTCGCTTTACTGAAGGACGAGTAATAGCGAAAGGAACCTCCCCTCCATTGCTGTCCCCTAGGACGAAAAGGCGGAGGTTGGCAAACTGCAGCGCCCAACGACTTAGCTGCAGCTTTGGAGGTCTGCAACCTCTCAAGGCTCTCGTCAGCCTTGCTGCCAAAAAGGTGTTCACCGTCAAAGGGCATGTTGAGGAGCCGGGACTGCACATCAGGAGCGAACCCAGACTTCTCAACCACGCAAACCTGCGCATTACGGTGCTCGCCGCTATGGACCGGCTGACACAATCCGCCAAGTCCAAACCCGACTGAACGGCCTCACACATGGCATCCTTGCCATCCTGAACCATAGCAAGGAAACCATCCCGTTCGTCCCCTTCGGGAATATGATCAGCCACTAATGCAACACAGTTCCACAGAGTGTGTGTGAAATGAGACAAGGCAAATATGGAGTTGGCCGCCTGAAGCACCATACCCCCAGAAGAAAACACTTTCTTTGCCCAGCCGTCAAAACGTTTGTTGTCCCTATACGGAGGGATGGTATGATACAACACCTGCTTTGCCGGGCCCGTAGCCGCCTGCACCACCAAACTCTCCGGGGGTGGGGTGCCTAGACAAGTAGCAGGGGTCGCTACTGGCTGGACGGTATTTTCGCGACAAAGACTTGCCCACTGCCGGGAGACTCTCCGGAGCAGTCCGAGCCGCCGCCGCCCTTCTCTGCAAAGCCATATGAAAAGGCAAAACCGGGTCAGTGGGTGGACCGAGATCAAGGATGTCCGTGAGATCATCCTGAACAAACTCCCCTGGGGGAGCTGACCAACCCAAGTACTCGGTAACACGAGACATAAGGCGCCGATATGACCAATCGGCATGAGTGCCAGGCTCCGGCCGACAAAACTCCACCTCCGGAGAGGTGTCCAGTCCACTGGCATCATGCAGTGACTGCCTCCGGTCATCAAACTGACTATGGCCCGAGATAAGGTCATCCGGAACCATAACCGGAACCAGGCCGCCATCAGAGCCTTCATCACCCTTAGAAATGTACTCCAGGCGGGAAGAGGAAGACCTCTGCGGACCAAAGCAGTGCCGGACCTTAGCCATAGCCTTTTTAGGGGCAAACCCTGTGCCACGGGGCCCCTCCAACACCACCGCCTCGGAGGGAGCCGAGCAAGTCGGCGCCAGCAGAAAAGGCATCGAGCAAGTTGGCGCCGGCGTCGACAGAAAAGGCGTTGAGCAAATCGGCGTCGACGTCAGCTGCAACTCCTCCAGCATCTGCGGCGTCGACACAGTCCTCGAAGCCGGAGCTCCGAGCGTGTCTCGACAACCTGGGCGCCGACGACCCCCTCAAAGACGGAACCGCGAGAGAAATAGTCAACGTCTTCTTCGAAGACGGCACAGGATCACATGGTCTCGAGTGCGTCGAGGACCGGGACCTGGAACGGGCATGGCGAGAACGGCTACCCTTGTCCGAGCGGGACCTCTCCCGTGAGCCATGCCGACCACCCGAGCCCGAAGGCGTACGGTCAATGTCTCTCAACCGGTGCCGACCGACGGCACTCGGAGGCGCAGAGGGACCGGTGCCCTGTGATTCCAGAATCGCTAGCATCTGCTTCCCGAAGGAAGCCCATTCCTCCGGTGTCGCTTGCATGGAGGGATAAGCGACCCGCCGACGGGCGGAGTCCTCGGAAGAGGACGGGGAAGGCGACCTATGCCGGCGCTTCCTGGAATGCCTAGAAGAGGCGGAGGAGTGGCGAGACCCACTCCTGGAAGGAGACCCACCGGACTTCCGACGACAACGCGGAGAGTCACCCCTCGAGTCATCGGTTGAAAGCCCCGCAGACCTCGACTTCCGGGGCTTTGACACCTGACCTATTGACAGTTTC
Source organism: Ambystoma mexicanum (assembly GCF_040938575.1). Classification (NCBI taxonomy): domain Eukaryota; kingdom Metazoa; phylum Chordata; class Amphibia; order Caudata; family Ambystomatidae; genus Ambystoma; species Ambystoma mexicanum. The sequence goes on from NC_090931.1 coordinate 516,956,557, forward strand.
TTCTTGCGTTCTCGCAAGGCCTTCGCAGTGAGCGACTGGCAGTCGACACAGTCGTCCGTATCGTGGGCCTCCCCAAGGCACCAGAGGCAGGCGTCGTGCGAGTCCGTGACCGACATCTTGGACCCACAGTCCCCGCAGTTCTTGAAGCCCGGACGCGGGGCCGAAGATGAGCAAGACATCGCCACGAACAGGTCTTCACACCAACCGAAAAGGTTCAACGAACCGAGAAAGAAAACAGCAACTCCGAGTCGAGGCGTACCGAGATTCACGAAGCGAACACGTTCGCGGAAAAAACGGAACCGAGGCTATGGGCGTTGTGCGTCCTACTTATCACATCGGGTGACGTCGGCCGTCGGAGGAGGTCCTCGGGGACGGCTCAGCGATGTCATCGACGCAGGAGCCAAACATTTTCCGAAGCAGCACAGCTGTGGACATTACCTTTCATAGATATGGAATACGTCGGAGGACCCAATCCCCTCGAAACAATATTCTAATTCCGAAAGCTCTCTCCACTGCTTGAGGTTCGCCGCTGCAAGAATGACTTCAGTATTCGCTTGACGCAGCTGAAGACCTGCATTGGAAAAACATTTTCCTCTAGGTCATCTACAAATGTGTCCTCCTTGGACAGGACCAGAGAGGCAGCCGTGGAGGATGTTGAGGAAGACTTAGCCTGAAGCGTAGCTGCTGCCACTACCATTGATGAAGGGAGCGGACAGGCAGTCGAGGATATGCCTTCTGATGAGTGGAGCTCGTACAAGCATCTATTTTTCTACTTTTATGCTGACCGGAATGAGGTTTCTCCCAGACCTTATGGGCTTCCACCAGCAAATCTTTTTCAAGAAAAATACCATTGCGCTGATGTGTAGTAAGAGTTAACACTCCTGAAAGTAGTACTCCTTGTGGAGTCAGAGGCTCAGGTATTGGAATTTCCAGCAACACCATCATATCCAAGACCCGGTCATGAAAAGCTCTGAGAGTGGGACGGGTCTTCAATATCTTGGTCCACATGCTACTGGAAAATGCTGCGCAGCCCCATAAATAGGCCCATCTGTACCAGCGGCTGAGAACGTTGGTTTGGAAGAGCTCATCAAAATGGCCGCCTCAGGCCACGCAGGTTGAACTGCCATTTTGTCACTGCCTGACGTGATCTGCGTCACAGGTTTTAGCGAGGCCATTGTCACGACAGGGATTGTAGGGGCTTTGGAATCAATCGTAGCCTTCTGTGAGGGGAACCTCAGCAGGGCTGGTGCTTGAAGACTCCTTTGCCCTCCTTATTTACCCCCTCAGCAGTATCGGTATGACCACAAGATTGATTGTGGGAAAGCTTTGGGTCACACCCGGTAGCCAGAACCCCTAAAGGGGACCCTCGATCCTGCTGCTTTTGATTATAGCCTCCGTTTGGGGATCCTCAGGATTAACCCTGGTATTTTTAGTCACTTTACAGGAAACCTCTAGACTAGGCTCGGCACGTTTAGTCCCAGACTGGGAAACCTCGGGAACAACCCTTGTTGAAAAAGCCCCAGAAATGTTGGTCTTAGTCCCCATATGGGGAACCTTGGAGCAAAATCCGGTCGTTTTAGCCCCTTGATGGGGGCCCTCCGAGAAAACTCTGGACTCCAGGTAAGATGCTTTTCTGGACACCTCAGAAAGAACCCAGGTCCAAGAGCCACTTGGACCCCTCCTGGAACCAGAAGGAACCTAAAAAGGAAGGAACTTACCGGACGCTTCCTTTTTTCATCGATGAACTGCTGTAAATGTCGAGGAGGAGGCCGTTGGAACACCTACTCCCACCCGACGAGCCTACGCTGGAGAGCCCGGACAGAGAGAGAGTCACAGTAGAGGCCGGGCCCAAGCACTCCAGACACAGAATGGGCATCCGCCCTTGTGAAATGACATTCGCATTAAGAACAGAACACAAATCCCCCAAGTTACGGCATAGACAGAGAAAACTGTGGAACCGGAGCAAGAAGATGAAGGACAAGTGGGGAAAAAAGAAAAAATTCCCCATGATTCAAGTGCATCTGACCGCGACTGCGCAGAGAAAAGGACTGAAGGGCGATGCGCTGGGTGGAGCTCAGGAAGGCAGGGACACGTGCAGTGGCCCGTGTAAAAATAAAAGGTAAAAAAGTAATTGTTTGATTCTTCAAAGTGCTCCGGTACCCAAAGGATGGAATGTCCCAAAAGTATGGAGGAAAGGGACAAGACGTACAAGTATGGGGCATCTCTTCTATACAGGCTCAAATATAGAAGGGGAAAAAACGATTGAACATATATTGGAAGCTAACACAGAATCTAATACATTATGTATTATTGTACACAGACCATGAAACTCTGGTGCAATATACTGTTAGTCACATCAATGACATGATATTAAAAGAGGGACTTAAGTGATGTGAGGCATATAATATCACTGAGTGCTACTCTCCTATCTATATTCAAAATAATAATCAAACATACAGTGAACAATGATTGAACTAGCGATGCTCCCGGACAGCAGAGATTATATGTGCTACATTTCGGATTACTATGTGACCCCTAACTATATGAAGGCTTTTCCTAACCATACACTCCGAGGGGAATACATGAAATATACATTTAACATTGCAGAATCGTTGGAAGTTACTGGGGCTAGAGCTGGCATTATCAAGGAAGTAAGGAGCTATAGACTCTGTGGCCTTTTCCAACTTGAAACTTGCATATGTTCTTACTCTTGCATATATTACTTTCATTTTATAATACATATCCAAGCATGACAAGATATATTTTAAACTGTAAAGATGTACAAATAAGACTTTAATAGAACTGTGTCCTAATGTTTTATTTTGATCGTGTTAAATCATCATCGCCTTGATGCCCTTGGGTTTTGTGTGCTTAACAAATGTAAAAATACTGTATTCTTTTGTTTACACGTGATATGTAAAAAAGTCATTAGTTCGACTATATTGCACAATATATTAAATACATATATACATTTGTATTGCTTATGATCAATGATTTTTTTAGAATATGGTTTTATTTTATTGTTGATGGACTGCTTTTATGAAGACATTGATTTTTCCAAAACAAAGTTTGACTCGGGTCAAGGGAATGCAGTTGCTAGCAAAAGATGCAAGAAGACACATGCTGCTTATGAATTAAGCAGCGAAAGGCACTTTTGGTTAATACATTTTTATCACACAATGGTTTACAGCTGCAATTAAGAAGAACAAGTTACTTCTTACCTTCTAACGTTCTTTCGATGGGATGTTCCTCCGACGTATTCCTTACCTTAGATATCTCTTTCCAGCTTTGCTGGCCTCGGAAATGTTTTCTCTCTAGAGGGCACTGCGCGTCGATGTCCCTCGACAGCCGCCGTATCGGCGTCAACGTCATCCTGCCTATAAAGGCCGCGCGCAGCGTCCGTTGCTCAGTTCCGTTTTGTAGCCCACAATAATTCTTTCTGGACTAGACTAATCACCCTGAAGGAGTGTAAACCACAACAACAAGGGAAGTAGTACTGTGGGGATGGATGGGAGGGTCGATAAAGAATACGTCGGAGGAACATCCCATCGAAAGAACGTTACAAGGTAAGAAGTAACTTGTTCTTCGAAGGGATTGTGTCCTCCAACGTATTCCTTATCTTAGATAGGCTCCCATAGCAGTATTCTGTTATTGGAGGTGGGAGTACTGACTTCATGCTTCCTCTTATTGATGAATAGAGTGCAATACTGCCCTTCCAAACCTGGTTTCCTGACTGGAGGAGGAATCCAAGTTGTAAAACCGTGTAAAGGTATGGACGGACGACCATGTGGCAGCCGCACATAACCGGCACTCCCCTTTTGAGGGCCGATGAAGCTGCGATACCTCTGGTCGAATGAGCCCTAAGATTTTGAGGGGGCTCTTTTCCTGCCAGTTTATAACATTCCAAAATGGCTAAAATGATCCATCTGGAAATGGTCTGCTTAGTTATCGGTAGCCCCAGCGTGTGACCTGCGTAGCCTACAAACAGCTGGTCTGCTTGTCTTATCCTAGCCAGTCTACTAATGTAAAAACTTAAAGCCCTTCTTGGGTCCAGCCTGTGTAACCTACCTTCCTCTTTCCCCGGATGGGGAGGAGGATAGAAAGATGGGAGGGTAATCTTCTGTGTGATATGAAATTCAGAAACCACCTTTGGGAGGAAATTAGGCTTCACTTGCAGAACAACTTTGTCTTTGTGAAAGATTGTATGAGGAGGTTTACAAGAAAGAGCTTGTAACTCGCTCACCCTTCTAGCAGATCTAAGTGCTACTAATAAAACAGTCTTAAGGGTAAGAAATCTTAACGAACAAGAGTGGAGTGGTTCGAAAGTTGTGCCCATCAGGAAAGTTAGGACTAAATTTAAATCCCATAGGGGAACCTGGAATGGTCTTGGGGGATAAACGTTAGTTAACCCCTTTAGAAACTGTATTACCAAGGGTAACTTGAAATAGGATGGTTCTTCCGCAGTGCGCTTAAAGATGGATAGCGCTGCGAGATAGCCCTTGATGGTGCCAACTTGAAGGCCTGAATTAGCTAAATACAGTAGGAAGGACAAAACCATTGGTGTACCACATGAAAAGGGATCGATATTCTTTTCACTACACCAGCTGCAAAATCTGTTCCAACGGCAGCGGTATAAAGATTTTGTTGCTGGCCTTCTTGCCGAAAGCAACACCTCCATAACGTCATCAGGGAGGTCCCAATCCTTGTACCTCAGCCTTTCATAAGCCAAGCGTGAAGGTTGAGGGTTTTGATGTCTGGATGGAGAACCTGACCTCCCTTCTGTGAGAGCAGATTCTCTTTGAGTGGAAGTCGAATTGGAGGGCAGATGGACAAGTCTAGAAGGTCCGGGTACCACGTTCTCCTGGACCAATCCGGGGCAATTAGGATCATGGTTTTCCGGAATCTTCTCAACCTTCTGATCTTTTGAGGAATGACAGGGACCGGTGGAAACGCGTACAGGAGTGGAAACTCCCAGTCCACTATGAACGTGTCTCCCAGAGCTCCTCTCGGGGGAAATTCCCTTGAACAGAACAGATCGCACTTCCTGTTGACACTGGTGGCAAACAGATCCACCTGAGAGGTTCCCCAAAGGGCGAAGATCTCTTGAAGGACTTCCTGAGCTAGTTCCCACTCGTGTGAGACTGTGCCTGCTCAGAGCGTCCGCTGTCAAGTTCTTCTCTCCGGCTAGGTGAACTGCCGATAGAGAGATTCCTTCTTGGATTTCCCAAAACCAGAGCTGCATCGCCTCTCTGCACAGAGGTAGTGATCCTACGCCTCCTCTTTTGTTGAGGTAATGCATGGCCACTGTGTTGTCCGTTATTATCAGGACATTCTTTCCTTGTACAGATGGCAGAAAAGCCTTCAGCGCAAGTCTGATGGCTCTCAGCTCTAACAGATTGATATGTAGTCTGGACTCCGATGGAGACCAACGACCGCAGACGGTCAAGTCGTTGGCGTGGGCTCCCCACCCCATGAGTGAGGCATCCGTGACTACCGTTATCTCCGGCCAGGGTTGCCAAAACTGCTCTCCTTTCAGAATGTTCTCCTGACAGGCCCACCACTGAAGGTCTCGAGCCACCCTGTCAGGAACCTGAAGATGATCTGTCATTCTCCCTGAGAATTGTGACCACTGAGTTCTCAGTGCCCACTGGAGAGATCTCATTCTCAGGCGAGCCTCTGGCACTAGGAAAATGCAGGATGCCATGAGGCCTAGCAACCTCAAAAAGTCGAAGGCTGGGAGACGTTGGGCATTTTGAAACTTGGTGACCATCTGTAGAATATCTTGAGCACTCACCTCTGGTGGCGAGGCTTTTCCCAGGAAAGCGTCCAGGATCGCTCCGATGAATTGGAGTCTCTGCGATGGTATTATTTGTGACTTCTTTAAATTGAGGGAGAAGCCCAGTCTGAAGGGAGTAGCAAACATGATCTAGCTGGATCTGAGCTTGTTCCGGAGATACAGCTCTGATCAACCAATCCCTTCCCTCCTTAGACTTGCAGCCACTACCGACATTAACTTGAAGACCCTCGGGGCGGAGGTCAGCCCAAATGGCAGCACTCGAAATTGATAATGGAACCTCAGGTATTACCTGTGTTTGAGATGGATTGGCACATGGAAATAAGTGACCTGAAGGTCCAGAGATACCAACCAGTCCTGGAACTGAAGGGCCTGAAGGATCTGAGAAACAGTTACCATCTTGAATTTGTCTTTCCTGAGGAATTTGTTCAATTCTCGCAAGTCCAAGATGGGTCTCAGTCCTCCGTCTTTCTTTGGTATGAGAAAGTAAGGGGAGTACCAGCCCTTGTTCCTCTCCGCTACAGGTACCGGTTCTATGGCACCTTTCTCTAGCAGGTCTTAAATTTCCTGCAAGAGGAGCGGATCTGGAGCTTTTTGAGAGCTGATCCCCGGTGGATGACTCTGAGGTATACGTAGGAGAGGCAGGCAGTAACCTTGTGCAACTGTCTCCAATGCCCAAGCATCTGACGTTATAGCCTGCCATTCCGCCAGATGTTGAGTTAACCTGCCTCCTACAGGTGTCTTGTGAGGGAAGTCCTCAGTGGTTTTGGGGCGGCTGATGCAGATGTCGATGGTAAAGAGGCACCTGCTGTTGCTGCGGCTTTTGAATATCTACCCCGTCCACCTCGGGTAGTTCTTCTTTGTCCCCTTTGAGCCGGTCGTCCTCTACCTCTTCCGAATGCGGAGTAGAAGCGAAAGGACTTGCCTCTCGCAGAGGTTCCTGTGGGACGAAAAGGTGTCTGACGGATTGCAGCGCCTAGGGATTTTGCTGCTGCCTTTGATGTTTGCAGTTTTTCTAAACTGTGATCCGCCTTTTGCCCAAACAAAGAAGAGCCATCAAATGGCATGTTCAAGAGCCTGGCTTGCACATCTGGGGCAAAACCAGACTTTCTCAACCAAGCGAATCTCCTGGTTGTTGTACTTGCCGCCATTGCTCTGCTGATACTGTCAGCCGAATCAATGCCCGCCTGGAGGGATTCGCACATAGCATCTTTACCGTCCTGTATGATATTTAGGAACGCCTCCCTTTCTTCTCCCTCCGGGATGCAGTCAGCCGCTGTAGAAGCACACTCCCAAAGTGTATGGCTAAATCTAGCAAGGGTGCAAGTAGCATTAATAGATTTTAACACCATGCTACATGCCGAAAAGACTTTCTTAGCCATAGCATCGTATTTTTTATCGTCCCTGTCCTGTGGGACGGTAGGGTAAGCAGTCTTGATGTCAGTAGAAGATGCTGCCTGTACCACCAGACTTTCTGGGGATGGGTGTTTGGACAAAAACTCTGGGTCTGCAGAAGATACCCTGTATTTAGTAGACAGTTTTTTATTTACTGCCGGGACGACATCTGGGGTTTCCCAGTTCGACATGATTTTTCTTTGAAGAGCTTTATGAAAAGGTACTATAGGATCCTCCTGTGGACCTTTATCAAGAATATCCGTGAGGTCAGCCTGTGAAGGTGTTGACCACCCCATAAATTCTGTGATCCTGGCCATTAAGGCTCTATAAGGGGTTTCAGCATGCTCCCCCGGGTCTGGCGTAGCGAACTCGACCTCTGGGGAAGTGTCTAAACCACTTGCCTCATGTAAGGAATCATAGAGTTCCTCTTGAACTGGGGTTGCAGATCCCTGCAACTCAAATGTCTCTTCTTGGTCAGACAGTTCTCCCTCTTCCATTATTGAGGACATTGTTCTCAATTGGTCTGAACTCACAAAGGGTGTGAAACCCATCTCCAAGGCAGAGGGTGCCAAACTTGTAATCGGCCTCGAAAACGCTGAAGGCTTCGAACGTGGCGTCGAAAACAAAGGTGGAGGCCTCGAGGTCCTCGATAGAATCGGAATTCTGCTTGAGGATGTCGACAATCTCAACAACATGGTCATCGAAGACCTGGGAATAGCCACTGGGTGCGCCGCAACCGTGACTTTCCTTGGCATCGACGCCGGTGTTGAGGATGGCGTCGAGTCGACAGACCCGTGTGTCGAAGGTCCCTTCGACAACGGCGTCGAAGACACCGACCTCGGCGTCGACGGAACCTTCGAAGAAGGATTCGAGGTCTTTGCTTTACTCGAGGGTTCGTGACGCCTCGAGAAGCTTCCTTCGCCGGGTGCTGCGACTCGTGGCGTTTTGGACCTTCGGGTCTTTCGACCAGAGCATCGCTCTCGGCAGTCTTCGAGGGGGTCGAGGCCGCTTTCTCGAAGACTCTCATATTTTTTCTGAATTCCTCCCATTCAGCCCGGGAACTATGTTTCGTGGGGCAAGGGATTCTCTTAGGTGAAACAGAGGAGGACGACGAAGAAGGGGATCTTCGGCGTCTCCTTTTCGAGTGCTTCGATCTTGAGGAGTGATGGGACCCGCTCGAGACCTGGAGCGCGAATGGTGACGAGGAGACGAATGTCTCGACTTCGTCGAGGAAGAAGAAGCTTTAGAAGTCTTACCTTTTTCCAGCTACCCCCTTCGCTCCTTCAGGGCCTTAGCTGTCATGGACATACAGTTCTCGCACTCCGAACAATGGTGTTCAGCTCCCAAACACCACAGACAGACCCTGTGAGGGTCCGCCAGCGACATCTTTTTTCCACAGTCTCAGCATTTTTTTAAAGCCGGACCGAGGGGTCGTCGGTTCAGAGGAGGAAGCCATCGAGTATGGATCGAATATCTTGAGGAAAATGGAATAATTCTCTACGAAACTGAGCAGCGATATTCCGAGGCACTGAGTAAGCGCGGAAAAACGGAACTGAGCAACGGACGCTGCGCGCGGCCTTTATAGGCAGGATGACGTCGATACGGCGGCTGTCGAGGGACATCGACTCGGCGGACGTCGACGCACAGCGCCCTCTAGAGAGAAAAAATTTCCAAGGCCAGCAAAGCTGGAAAGAGATATCTAAGATAAGGAATACGTCGGAGGACACAATCCCTTCGAAATGAACTTTCAGAAGACTGCTTAGATGCAACATTAGCATTCCCATAAAAGCACACAACTAGCTCAGAGATCCGAGGGTGAGGTGAAGAGATGTTTTTGTGGGTGGGGTGGGGGTGGAGAAGCTGTTAGTAGCTGAAAATTGCCATAGGGACTATTATGGTTAAGCGTGGTTAATGGGTGGGTAAAAGCCAAACACCCACAGGCTATATATGACTCCCATCACAGCCCAGCTCTAGTCTAGCTTCACTTCCCCCATGCTAATAGTTTGGGATTATGGGCAGCAAACATAGTGCCACAAAATTGCCAAACCTAAACAGCTCTATTGCAAAAGGAATGCAGCTATTCCCCCATATCCTCAAACTAAAGGACACGTCATCGCCCCACCCCCGACAAAATTCCCAACAGATAGATGAAGCATTGGCAATGCCAACAGTCTGGGCTGTTCTGTGTGTACGTATGGGAAAGGCACTGCCATAGTGGTATTAACTGGATATTGATGGTAGTAGGTGCAAAATGTTGAGTACCTGGGCATCCAATAGCAGTGCCTAGTAAATGCCTAATACAAACATACAAGCCAAAACTGTTGGCTTTGACAATACTTCTTTTTCAACATGACTGAATGACATGCATAGTGCTTATAAATCGAGTGGCTGGAGGCAGGTCTGGTTAAAACATTTTTATTGCACCAACAGCACATTTACAACTCCAATTAAGTCATGAACTCTCAGAAGACTTTTGAAAAAATACTGGCAGCCACTTTGAGCTTGCTTTAGTCAGGCCTTACCGTCAAACTTTGCGCTCAAAGAGCTGCTGTTGGAGGTGGCAAAACTGGTTGGGAATGGCCATAGGGATTAGCATGACCATGGGCAGTCAAATAACCAAACACCTACAGACTTCGAGACCCTCCCAATTACCATTTCTCACCATTTGTACTCTAATGCAATCATTTTGGCTTAGAGGTGGTGCTTTATCTAACAGCCCAAACTAAAAACGTAATGACTGTTGGTGAGCGAGGGACAGCCTTTTTAAAATAGTTTTGAGCTGGTTTACAATAGGATTCCAACCATGTGGAGAGAAGGAAGAGCAAGAAATTAAGCTACTGGATTACGTTTTAAGGTTAAGAACAAAAGCACAAAGAATGGGAAATACAAGAGGGGACAAAACTTGTCAATATGAAAGCTATCATTTGCAAAAAATGAAACACACTCGGTTTTATATGCATTTAATAGTTTACCAATTGGTACAATAGGATTTTTGTAATAGGCAGAAAACGAATACATTTTATTTAACACAGTCTCAGAGCAACAAATCTTACTGTAAAACACAGAGCAGTATTATATACATTCCTTTACTGATACTTTTTGAACTTGAGTCAATATCTTCAATTAACTCCTACAATCAGGTAACTGTTTCCACCCAACAGCAAACTTTCAAAGTGTTTAAGAAATTGCCGTTCATCTTCATGTCAGTGTCCGTCTATCCAACTTGAGGACCAGTAGCTTAATGTCTTTTTGAAATGGGGAATACCCCAAAAAGGCAAATCGAGAATGCAGAAACTCACATGATACAGTGGAAAGATAAAAACCCCAGGTAGGACCGGTTAAAAAGAGTTATGACTTGTAAATCCATTGGTTTCTACGTCCCCCACCAACACAAAACTTTTGCACCCTCTTTAATTGCAGATCTCTCTTCAGCTGAAAATAAAGTAAAGCGTACCAGTTCGTTTTTAATGAACTTGATTTTTTTTTTACATTAGTAGAAATATGTTTATGTGCCCTTCTCTTTCATACAATTCAACTATTTAAAACAAAAAAGAACATATTGTGTCATTTAAAAATTAGCAAACCCCGACTTTTCAATAGAAACAGAAAAATAAATTTAATTACGTTTTTGTGAAAAAAAGGTACATTACGAATACTAGCAAGCAGTCAGTTCACAAAAACAAAAAGGGAAACGGGATATGACAATTTAGGACAGTTTGCTAGCAACTATTTATGATTAGTGCCTCGGGCACCTCATTGATGACACCATACAAAACTAAGGACGGCTTAAACTTCTAAAGTGCACAATTCAATAAAAGCATCAACAATTTCGTTTTTTGTTCATTTGCTTGCTTTCAAGCATAGCAATCGGCATGGGCAGGAACGAACTTAGGTGATATGTAATGTGCAGCACGGTAACAGTTCACATGAAATTACATTTTTTTCCCCAGCTAGTACCTGAAGTTGCTAGTGCTAGTATTTCTAGATTTTCCATATCCAATCCAATGAACAACACAGAAGAAATGAATTTCAACACAGACTTCATTCATTACCAAACCAGAAAGCAAGCAGTTCAGTGTTCAGAAAAGGCGAATTAAAGTAGTAAAGAAAACGCATAAGGTAGATGGCAATAACAGTGCAGCTTTGTTTTGCTCTGGAAACGGCCTAATGAAGACACTTTTTTAAAAAAAATATGAACTATCGCTAATATACCCATCCCTAATGCTCTTGTACACAACACATTTTCCAATCACTTAAGTCCTTGACAAAATTCAACATAAGATTTGAATAAAGTGGTGTGCGCAAAATTCTGACCAGCACAGTAGAGACTGAAGACAGATTAACCAAAACCTGGCAATGGCACGGAAACCAAATCCGGTTGCCTGCAATTCGAGGTCGACCTGCAGATAGAAGCTTACGTTCATTCCAGATTCCAGCACTCGCCTCCTGCTTGCTCTTTAATTACAGAATAAAAGTGCTTACCCTCTGCAAAGTCTCCTCTGAAACTTTGGCAGCCATTTGGACCGCTTTTCTAAAACAGTTCACATTTATGAAGAGTTTAGAAAACAAAGGCGCGCCTTCAGCATCAGCTCTCTAGATGCTTGTGCCACTATGCTAATGTGTGACAGACAACGACTGGGAGGGCCGTAGCAGCGCATGAGAACTCAGTAAAAGTATGAGCAGTAACTTTGGCTTGTGTGCTATCAGCTAGTACAGTCCACCAACCCGGTGCTTGTCTTCCAAGTATGACAAAGGAAATGACCCTCCTAAAGTTTAGTTCTTCCTCTGTGGGGCACACATACTACGAAAGGAATAATAAAGAAAGGCACAAGAAAGCTGTGAATATTTCCTGTGCCAGAAAGAGAACTTCGAACCTAATTCCATTAATGACCACTAATTTAACTATTGTCCATTATATTAAGCTCTAAAATAAAGTCTGACACTCAAATAGTTTAATTTTTTGCTATTAATTCTGTTAAAAAGCACTACTAGGCCTGCAGTGTGTTTTTAAACCAAGTATTTAATGGTGAACAAAGTACAGCATCCCCGTTTTTGGTAGGTTGCTGTGGAAGCCAGGCACAGAGATGGAGGGTCCAAATCCAGTGAGAACTATTTTTGCGCAGAGATCCCTTTTTAAGGCAATAGTGGGAAACATATATAAAGGCGTCCAGAATGTTCATTTTCGACTTTGCCATACCATACACAGTGAATTAAAAAACGGATACTGTTTTTTAGGTTAAAATGTCAGATTGATACTACAAATTGAGGCTTTATACGCTGAGGAATTTGTCTTTTGCCCTGTGAATGTTCCCGAATGGAAAAACATTTTAATGGGATACAGAGTATCTTTTTTCCCCAAAACGTTAATCTATTTACTGTTCAATTGCTGGTGTATGGGAATCCCAACTTGTGTAATAGCAAAGAAAGAAATATCGTTAAAAAAAGATTAACCTTTCTAAACATAGACCCATACTTTTTATGTATTAATTAATAAAGCAGTGTACAACCTCTGACATGATTAAAAAAGAAAGCTAAAGCGTGTACTATCGATGCCCTACACAAAAAAAGGCACGAATGATAAAACTCGAGTGCCATCACACTCCAGTTTTAGCCATTCTGGCCAGCAGATTGAACTATTCATATACGGGGATTGTGGGATTTCTTTTTTTTTTTTTAAGAGCCTCTCATGGAGTGAATACTGCTTACTAGTCTTAGTCGCTATTTCTTTCACATAAGATTCCATTCCAGAATTCTCATTACGAATAGAATAGCAAGTCCGTGACTATGTTTAGTTTTTAGACAAAGCAGTCTAATACATGGGCAGGACCAAACTGGGCTTTAGTAGTCAGCCCTACAGTTTGTCATAACAGATATAGTTCTAGAACTTGCAGTTGATCAGCAAAATAACCAAATAACAAAATGATGTGCTGTGCGTTATCGTGAACAAAAATCGCAGGCAAGTCAAAAAACAATTCCAGCAAAAAGCCATCCTTAAATTGCTAGAGAAAGGCATTTAGGTAGTGTCTTCTGTGTTATCAAGTACTCCTTTAGATTTAGGTTTCATCTGAAAACCTACAAATGGCAAAACTATTCATCATGCTCCTCTGACTCCAAATGTATATTATTTAATGTTCAGAAGTGATTTCACACAGTGTTTGAGGCAAAAGTAATAGCAAAACATTCCAACAAGACAACCCTACAATCAGCACATCACAAAGTCGAGGATGCATTTACTAAGATCAATCAGTTTGGCTTCACAGTTCTCCTTGATGGTTCAATTGACCAAAATTTTTTTAAAAAAAACCCAAAAATCCCACGCCTTTCATATTAGAGAGGGCACTTTTGAAAGATGAGCATAACAGATTTGGTCCCAGTGTCATGGACACAAAACTGGAGTTTTCAAACCGGCTTACTGTCGCTGAATTAGAGAAGGCTGCAAAGGCGATTTTCCTTAAGCATAGATAATAAAAAGTATACATTTGGACTATACGTCCTAAATTAGTGAATTCCTTCAAAGAAATAACCCACCAAAAAAGTAAGACCATTGACAGAAAATATACTCCAATTCATAATGATCAATTTCTATGTAGACACCTTATTGGGGGGCCTGGGCGTATTCCTTCTTGATCCGTCATAGCATCATATAGGTTGAACAAATTGGTCCTGCAGGGATGGAGCAAAGTACTCGATGTGAGGTGAAAAGGCAAGCAAAGCAGAAGATGCTTTTCACGTGTAAAGATATATTTCTACTACCAAAAAGGCATAATAGCCACCCCTCAGCTTCAAGCGATCTGAAAACAGTACTGCTCGCAACCAAAAGGTGTAAATCCTCAAATGAAAGCAGGAATTCATATCCAATCTCAAAAGCATCCTTCGTCACCATTTCATAGGAGGTGAGGACATAGGACAGCTACCGGAAAGAGGAAGTATTGAGCTTTGCAATACAAGCCAAGGGTTTGGCTTCAGGGTTCACTTTGAACAATTGGGAGAAGCAAGTTGAATGACCGATATTCTCAGACATGTATGTGTAACTACATAAATATAGAAAACCACTGGGCATAGAAAGCACTCGAACCACCAAAGTTCACTTCCACAAATGAGCAATAGTTAGCTGTTAGGAAAGGGAAAAACCAAGGTTGACTGGTTCAAATATGGCCAACATATTCAGGCACTGATTCGAAACTAATAGGTTTCCTCTGGTTGACTAAAGAAAGGGCTTCCATTGCAAGGCACACACTGTGATCCCTAGAACGCTAACATGAGCAAGCAAGCAGGGAAGCAAAGCAATAGCCACCATGATAGTCTTAACCCTGGTGTAAATCTGAAGCTACACAAAAATAAAACCCTAGAAAATGGTAAACTGGGTCTCCAACAAAAATTAACTAGGCAGAAATGTCTTGACATATTAAAGACCATTCGCTCCCCCAGATTTTCACCAGATTACATTGAAGCATACATTTAGAGGAAGCATCAATATACTGTTTCATTACAATTGAATGCTAGAAGAAGCACAATCTGCGCATATCCATTCAATGTTGTAAGATATGGAATACAGGAATTTAGCCACTCAGGAACAGTTAACCAGAGCTCCATAAATGCCCATCTTCGAGACCTAGAACCATGAATCTTTTCCAGAGACCACATCTGCCTTAGCGATAAAAAGAAAACGTAGTAGAAGACTTCATGCAGCATCCTGCAAATGCCAAGGAGGGAGCGGGGAGAGGGGAAGGAGGATGAATCTGGCTTCAGGATTATAAAGTGATTAGAGAACTATAACTCAAGAGGAACTCTGCATTTGCTCTCTTTTAAATGTGGGCATGAGTTACTGCAGTGACGAAAATGCCTTGGTTTGATGTCTTGGTTTGATGTTTTCATTCAGGATAAGACTTTACCAGAGTTACACTTAGAAGGAAAGACATTAATTTGTTCTATGCAGAGGATTGTAGAAAAACCAAATGGCAGAGTACTTGGTTATTCTGTGAATATCCCTGAAAGAAAATGTTGATTTCAGAAGGAATAAAAGTGTCTTGTCACAATGAGCGTTTCTAAAGAATAGAAATTTCTCCATCGAAAGAGATGAAAACTATTTCAGTACTGACAACTGGTGGCACCCTTACATTTTCGGGCAAAGTGTTTTCATAAAACCTTTCAGAACCGGCATAATCATTTCTCAGCCACTTGTAGGTGGAACAAACAATATGAGTATTAGCGAGTATTCACCTGCACCATGGAATGGTTCCCAAATGGAATCCCTAATGAGCCACACTACAGTTCTTCAAAACCAGTCAACCAAGTAGGACGTTCTGAAAGAATCACTCGGGCATTGAACCCAGCACTTCCAAATTCAAAATAACATGGGCTGGTTCATCTAAGCATATATGACGTCTCAATCCTACAATTATATCATGAAGGTATTTAAGGTTAGTGATAACTCCTCTATACAGATGTTGAGGTGTTTCAATTGTGGTACCAAGAAACAATGATTCCTGGAATACTGCAAGAAAATCATTACCACGAGGGTGTTCAGCAGAGCATATTTTACAATGATGCCATCCCGGAATGGATATGCTATGAGCAAAGAAAAACAGTGCCATACTAAACCTCAAATCTCAAGGCAAGCAAGCCAGGCCTTGTTTCCAGCAACCACCTAGAAGCAGAAGCTAGACATAGCTTGATGGACTAGGTTAGAATTGGCAATTAGCCACTGGAATCTAGCCAACACCCTTATTGTGGAGCATAACTACTCAGTGTATAATGCAGAGGTGGTTGGTACTGAACCTGGGAACTGCATTAATTAGGGCATGGGTTCATAGCCGACAGCAAGACCAAATAGCAAAATAGGCAACAGCAGATGTTACAGCACGTGCATCTTATTAGTGGATGGAACGGAAGGATCAGTCAACCTCTTTGTGTGCATCAAGAGTGCACAGAGAAACCATCATACAAAGCCTTGACTCGTTGGATGTTAGGAGTGGAAGACACCAGATACACTAAGTTCTGTTCGGATAAACACAACTTATTGCTAAGTATCCATTGTTTGGATCCAGGGCTCAAATGGCAAGGCCGAGAGCAAGAGCAGTAACGTTAAATGGAGAAAAATGCAGTGGTGTGACGAGACAGCAACTAGCAGCCTTGATAAAACACATACCAACTGAAAGAACAGATTACGAGGACAGAAATGAAACTGCATAGGAAGTCGTTTTGCCATGCAAAAATAAATGGTTTGCCACCATAACATGCAGCATCATAAAGGCGTTTGCACTTGGGAAGGAATGGGCATTCGCCTTCTATGAGTTATTTTGATAATTCTGCCACTGTAGGGCAGTAAATATATGGGTTGGCTCCAAGGCGGGAAACGCAAAATGACCAAACTACTGTATAACAATGTCTGATGGGATGTAGCTGACAATGTTTAAAGTTGTGAATTGAACGGTTATTTTCAGACATCAAACCTGCGAATATAAAGTAATACTTAAAACATATTACCACTTAACTCATTTGAGGCCAAAATGTGATGATATAGCTATGTGTAAGTTTACCAAATCTGTATAACTGGTTACAAAGGACACGCCACACAACTGGTCGCATTTTCACACACCACTTCAAGTACCAATTGTTTTTTTTAGCTTTCCTTTTCACTCAGACGATTTTGCACCAACTAAAACATTTCTACATTTTCAATAGGCCATTTTAAGAGGCCCATCAAAGATTCAATGCAGAGCACACCGTTTTTTTTCTCGCCAAAGATAGATCTGCAAAATGTTAATATTTGATGTTAACTTTATTAATCCCAGTTATGCACAACCTTTAAGTAGTATTCCATAGGTTCCGCACGATTCCAAAAGTGGGGCACAACATATCAACATAACCCCGACATCACATATTTGGGGTGCTGCACGCCCCAATTAACTACAATAAAAAGTATTAATGAAATGAGGCACTGCGCATTATCAACTGGGAGAGATCAGTTGCACCATTACAATCTTGTCAATGGTTTCTTTCATTAAAAGAAGGGAGCTTTAAGTGAAGGTATGGCTTGCACCAAATTCTTGAACCATCTTCAATAAGAATAGATTAATGGGTTGAAAAAAATACAAGGATTGTGTGAACCTAAAACGTGTTTTTAGTTTGTGCAAAAATGTAAATAATTGTCATACAAATGTGGGTAGCACGATCATCACCCCAGATCAATCATAACAGTTGGGTAAACCAGATGTATGAGTTCGTTGTCATATGCATCTTGAAAACTTTGCAATAGTTTAAATACAGTCTAGTAACAAGATTCTGAAAAATCAAAATGAAAGGCTTTATATATAATTTGTCATAGGAGAACAAGTGCAATCTTTCAAGTCTCAATAGACTGGCGTACAGAATGACCGTAAATTGGTTAGTTTTAGTGCCCTCGTTTCAGCTAACAAACCTGCCTTCTTAGGTCTGAATTGACCAAAGCAGCCCACATTTCTTAATCTATGGTAATTCTAGACAACGTATAAATTTACAGTATACAATTTGGATTCACCATGCATGAATACTTGTGTGTAACATTTAAGAAGCTCAATCTACATCCAGAATAATTTACATGAAAGGACAATAGTTATTTAAACAGAGCTCAATGGGTAACCATGGTATCTGAGTGCATCAAGAGGAAAGGTGATTGTGTGCGAGGCTTCAACGTGAATTCAATCAACGGCACTCCCACACTTTCACAGTTTGATCTACACTTCCAGTGACTACGTAGGGTGCTGTCTTGTGGAAATCTGTAAAACAAACAAAATTTTAAAAAAAGTTAAACTGCGTGCATCAGCTTTACTACACTTTGCTTAGAATAAGTAGGATTGATCTTAAACCTAAATTATTTGATACATTTTTATTTCAGTATTTAACACAATTAGTACATGTGCAAAATGATACCGTCAGCTACATATCATATGTAGCATGTCCAACTAACTTCCCAAAACCGGCATCATTTTTCAGCTGATCTGACAACAGGCTTTGATTTAGTACATTTATTTTTCTATTTCAGGCAATGTACGTGTCATTCTAAAAACTGGCAAGAGCAACACAACTACAATTTCCGAACCTACCCTTCAGATATGGATCTCTTTGAGAAGATGAGTTTTATTACAGGTGTGCGGAAATTTGACCAAATCACCACTCTCCTAGACTTATTACATTAGCTTGGTCTCCATTCCAGGATACTGTTCAAGACTGCATTGATCAAAGCAGTCACGAGTAGCACACCAGCCTACCTGACAGCTAAGCTCCACATATCTGGTGGCACATGCGCCCCTCTCTCTGCAAATCCACCAATGGCTACGAATCACAACTCGCCCACAAAGAGGACGGACAAAAACGTTCTTGTGTCACACCCACCCTTTCATACTCTATCCCAGTACCAGCTCGGAATGTCCCCAAACTTCTCCAATTGCACAATCTCTCAAGAAGTGGCTTTTTCAACAACACATGAGAAGGGACTAATCCCAATGGATGTACAGACTGACGCAGACCGCCACTCTCAGTACTGCGCTACTGTTATAAGATACCAGCCCAAATGCTGGCTACCCACACCCTGTACAGCGTTTTGCTGCTCTTGTGTTAGGGCGATGCTTTAAACAAACTAAAAATAAAATTAGTACACTATTCATGTAATACATGTCAGCCTGCAATATCTGTATAAAAGCCTAGAAATAATGTTCCTTATTACAGGCTAGTTGTGACATCACAACTGACCTTTATTAGAAAATGACATCACAACTACTGATTATTATGCTTCTGTTGTGACGTCACAATGTCTGCTGCTGGAGTCGGCATAGGGCCGAACCCCAGCAGTCACCGTTGCACTTAAAGCTGTGACAAGTTAAAGATTTTAAATTTATTTTGTATTGACATTTTATAAATTTACAAACATTTCACATAAACCATTATTATAACTACACATCTCTTAACCCCCCCTCCCGCCCCCGCAAAAAAGGCAACAATAATAATTTACCACAGGCTGTTTCAAACAGATCTAATACATGTCCAGGAAACTAACCCATATTTTTTCAAAAAATACTTTTTTTCCTTTCTTTGATACATCAGCCTTTACATATCTGCCAATTTCAACATTTCATCCATCCAAACATCTACTTCCGGGGATCGTTTCAATTTCCATCCTCTCAATATTAGTTTTTTGGCCAATGAGGCACCTCTAAATAGCCATTTACGTTGCGAAGTTCGTAGATCATTCAGCTCATCATCACTGAGAATTAAAGTATTAAAATCATAATCCAAGGTCTGCCCTAATACATTGTTAAAAATGATATAGTCTACCACAGCAATTACTCGCTCTCACACTCCCAAAGCATGTGTTCCAAAGTGCCCATTCTGTGAAAACATCCCCAACAGTCATTCGTATCAAACAGTCCTCTCTCGTGTAATCCCTCAGGAGTCCAATAGACCCTATTCAGGCTTAAACTCACTGTAGACAGGCAAACATTCATCAATATATTCTTCCATCTTTCCGGTGTCATTTCACATGATAATCTCCTAGTCCATTCTTCCATTAGTGATCTGTTATCCTTAGATTTAGACAATGAGTTAATAGTATCTACTCGCAGGCCCACCACCTTCTGTTTTTCCATTGCATTTAGGGGTACAAAATCAGTTGCCTCTTTAGACTGAATTTCTCCAATAGCTCTTTTAAGCCTTTGATAATCATGTTGTGTACAATTAGGAATTTCCCACGTATCCTGAACGTGACTCAGGGTCAGCCATTTGTCATATCTGAGGTCCCCGATCCACTGCACACCTCCCAAGAATCATTCAGGCCAAAATAGTGTTTTCTCATCATCTTTTATTTCAGGGTTGAACTAGGTGAGTCTAGTCTCTTAATGGCATTTTGTTTGTTTTATTATTTGGTAATGCGCGCCAAACCCAGGGGTAGCCGAGTGCAACAGTTTTCATGACAACTTAAGCTTGTTTACAGTATTTGGCAAGAATTTATACAATATAGCAGAAAAAGAGCAAATATATGTGCGACTATATACAAACATATGCCTAAAAAAAAACACAAGCGGCGGGTAGAAGCAAGTATATGACAATGCATTACTTACCGTAAAAGCATTTCTGATAGTTGTATCTGCTTACATTCACATGCTGTGCATAGGTCCGACATCCAGTGGTCACTGCGGAGTATTGCATTTTGTTTTTCGTAGTCGAAAAGGGGACGTCGACAAGGCGTGTCTGTAACACTATCCCTATAGTGACGTGCGTTGTACCCACAATCCCTCACGCGTCGAGCTCCCTCAGTTTGTATTTTTTCTGCCCTGAGGGAGCCTTTTATACGTCAGTGAGTGAGTACAGAAAAGAGAGATGTAGAAAGATGTCTATGTTCCTTCCATCCGAGCGGGGAGGAAGGGTGGGCGCATGTGAATCTAAGCAGATACAACCATCAGAAATGCTTTTACGGTAAGTAATGCATTGTCTTCTGATGTTTGTTAATCTGCTTAGAATCACATGCTGTGCAGAGACTAGCGAGCAGTACCCAGAGTTGGCGTGGGTTATGAGAAGGAACAGTAGAGAAAAGATGTCTTAATACTGCCTGTCCCACCTCGGAGTCAGATCTAGAGTGTGCATCTAGACAGTAGTGTTTTGTAAAGGTGTGCACAGAACTCCAGATAGTCGCTTTGCAGATGGACTCAAGGGGAACATTTGCAATGAAAGCTATGGAAGCCCCAGTGCCTCGAGTAGAATGTGCTCTTGGCTTGAAGGGTAGTTCTCTCTTAGCAAGAGTGTAACAGAGAGTGATGCATTGAACAATCCATCTAGATATAGTGGACTTTGAGACTGCATCTCCTTCTCTTCCTGCTGCCACCGAGACAAAGAACTAATTAGTCTTTCTCAGTGGCCTGGTTCTTTCCATGTAGAACATGGCAGCTCTGCGTACATCCAGTGTATGCAGACTTTTTTCTCCCAAGTTGGAAGGGTTTTCAAAGAACGTTGGTAGTTCTATTGACTGGTTTACATGGAATTTCGAGATGAATTTCGTTGCAAACCTTGGGTGTGTGCGTAGAACCACCTTATCTTTGTGAACTGTTACGAAGGGGTCTAGAACAGAAGAACAAGTTACCTTGTAACGTTCTTTCGACGGGATGTTCCTCCGACGTATTCCTCATCTTAGATATCTCCTTCCAGCTCTGCTGGCCTCAGAAAAGTTTTTCTCTCTAGAGGGCGCTGCGCGTCGACGTCCTCCGAGTCGATGTCCCTCGACAGCCGCCGTATCGACGTAAAGGCCGCGCGCAGCGTCCGTTGCTCAGTTCCGTTTTGTAGCACACAATAATACTTTCTGGACTAAACTAATCACCCTGAAGGAGCGTAAGCTGCAACAACAAGGGAAGTAGAACTGCGGGGATGGATGGGAGGGTCGATGAGGAATACGTCGGAGGAACATCCCGTCGAAAGAACGTTACAAGGTAAGAAGTAACTTGTTCTTCGAAGGGATTGTGTCCTCCGACGTATTCCTCATTTTAGATAGGCTCCCATAGCAGTATTCTATTATTGGAGGAGGGAGTACTGACTTCACGCTGTCTTCTATTGATGAATAGAATGCAGTACAGCCCTTCCAAACCTAGTCTCTTGACTGGAGGAGGAATCCAAATTGTAAAAACGTGTAAAGGTATGGACAGACGACCATGTAGCGGCCGCACAGATGTCTTTAACCGGCACGCCTCTTTTGAGGGCCGATGAAGCTGCAATACCTCTGGTCGAATGAGCCCTAAGGTTTTGAGGGGGCTCTTTCCCTGCCAGTTTATAACATTCCAGAATGGCTAGAATGATCCATCTGGAAATGGTCTGCTTAGTTATTGGTAACCCCAGCTTGTGACCTGCGTAACCTACAAACAGCTGGTCTGCCTGTCTTATCCTGGCTAGTCTACTGATGTAAAAACTTAAAGCCCTCCTAGGGTCTAGCCTGTGTAACCTCTCTTCCTCTTTCCCCGGGTGAGGAGGAGGATAGAAAGATGGTAGGGTAATCTTCTGAGTGTATGGAATTCAGAAACCACCTTTGGGAGGAAATTAGGCTTCACTTGCAGGACAACTTTGTCTTTGTGAAATATTGTGTGAGGGGGTTTACAAGAAAGAGCTTGTAATTCGCTCACCCTTCTAGCAGATGTAAATGCTATTAATAAAACAGTTTTAAGGGTAAGGAATCTTAACGAACAAGAATGGAGAGGTTCGAAAGGTGTGCCCATCAGGAAAGTTAGTACCAAGTTTAAATCCCATAGGAGAACTTGGAATGGTCTTGGGGGATAAACATTGGTTAACCCCTTTAGAAACTGTATTACCAAGGGTAATTTGAAATAGGATGGTTCTTCCGCAGTACGCTTAAAGATGGATAGCGCTGCGAGATAGCCCTTAATGGTGCCAACTTGAAGGCCTGAATTTGCCAAATATAGTAGGAAGGACAAAACCATTGGTGTACCACATGAAAAAGGGTCGATATTCTGTTCTCTACACCAGCTGCAAAATCTGTTCCAACGGCAGCGGTATAAAGACTTTGTTGCTGGCCTCCTTGCCGAAAGCAACACCTCCATAACATCATCAGGGAGGTCCCAATCCTTGTACCTCAGCCTTTCAGAAGCCAAGCGTGAAGGTTGAGGGTTTTGATGTCTGGATGGAGAACCCGACCTCCCTTCTGTGAGAGTAGGTTCTCTCTGAGTGGAAGTCGAATTGGAGGGCAGATGGACAAGTCTAGGTACCACGTTCTCCTGGCCCAACCCGGGGCAATTAGGATCATGGTTCGCCGGAATCTTCTCAACCTCCTGATCATTTGAGGAATGACAGGGACCGGTGGGAACGCGTACAGAAGCGGAAACTCCCAGTCCACTATGAACGCGTCTCCCAGAGCTCCTCTCGGGGGAAATTCCCTTGAGCAGAACAGGTCGCATTTTCTTTTTATGCTGGTGGCGAACAGATCTACCTGAGGGGTTCCCCAAAGGCAAAGATCTCTTGAAGGACTTCCTGAGCTAGCTCCCACTCGTGGGAGACTGTGTTCTGCCTGCTCAGAGCGTCCGCTGTCAAGTTCTTCTCTCCGGCTAGGTGAACTGCCGATAGAGAGATTCCTTCTTGGATTGCCCAAAACCAGAGCTGCATCGCCTCTCTGCACAGGGGTAGTGATCCTACGCCTCCTCTTTTGTTGAGGTAATGCATGGCCACCCTGTTGTCCGTCATTATCAGAACGTTCTTCCCTTGTACAGCTGGCAGGAACGCCTTCAGCGCAAGTCTGATGGCTCTCAGCTCTAACAGGTTGATATGTAGTCTGGACTCCGATGGAGACCAACGACCGCTGATGGTCAAGTCGTTGGCGTGGGCTCCCCACCCCGTGAGTGAGGCATCCGCGACTACTGTTATCTCCGGTCAGGGTTGCCAAAACTGTTCTCCTTTCAGAATGTTCTCCTGACAGGCCCACCACTGAAGGTCTCGAGCTATTCTGTCGGGAACCTGAAGAAGATCTGTCATTCTCCCTGAGAATTGTGACCACTGAGTCCTCAGTGCCCACTGGAGGGATCTCATTCTCAGGCGAGCCTCTGGCACTAGGAAAATGCAGGATGCCATGAGGCCTATCAACCTCAAAAAGTCGAAGGCTGGGAGACGTTGGGCATGTTGGAACTTGGTAACCATCTGTAGAATATCTTGAGCCCTCACCTCTGGTGGCGAGGCTTTTCCCAGGGAAGTGTCCAGGATCGCTCCTATGAACTGGAGTCTCTGCGATGGTATCATTTGTGACTTCTTTAAATTGAGGGAGAAGCCCAGTCTGAAGGAAGTGGCACATGTGATTTAGCTGGATCTGAGCTTGTTCCGAAGAAACAGCCCTGATCAACCAATCGTCCAGGGAGGGGTAGACGTGAATCCCTTCCCTCCTTAGACTTGCAGCCACTACCGACATTAACTTGGTGAAGACCCTCGGGGCGGAGGTCAGCCCAAATGGCAGCACTCGAAGTTGATAGTGAGAGTTGCCAATTGCGAACCTCAGGTATTTCCTGTGTTTGAGATGGATAGGCACATGGAAATAAGCGTCCTGAAGGTCCAGAGATACCAACCAGTCCTGGAACTGAAGGGCCTGGAGGATCTGAGAAAGAGTGACCATCTTGAATTTGTCTTTTCTGAGGAATTTGTTCAATTCTCGCAAGTCCAATATGGGTCTCAGTCCTCCATCTTTCTTCGGAATGAGAAAGTAAGGGGAGTACCAGTCCTTGTTCCTCTCCGCTACAGGTACCGGTTCTATGGCACCTTTCTCTAGCAGGTCCAAAATTTCCTGCAAGAGGAGCGGATCTGGAGCTTTCTGAGAGCTGATCCCCGGTGGATGACTCTGAGGTATACGTAGGAAAGGCAGGCAGTAACCTTGGGCAACTGTTTCCAATGCCCAAGCATCTGACATTATAGCCTGCCATTCCGCCAGATGTTGAGTTAACCTGCCTCCTACAGGTGTCTTGTGAGGGAAGTCCTCAGTGGTTTTGGGGCGGCTGATGCAGATGCCGATGGTAAAGAGGCACCTGCTGTTGCTGCGGCTTTTGAATATCTACCCCGTCCACCTCGGGTAGTTCTTCTTTGTCCCCTTTGAGCCGGTCGTCCTCTACCTCTTCCGAATGCGGAGTAGAAGCGAAAAGACTTGCCCCTCGCAGAGGTTCCTGTGGGACGAAAAGGAGTCTGACGGATTGCAGCTCCTAGGGATTTTGCTGCTGCTTTTGAAGTTTGCAGTTTCTCTAAACTGTCATCCGCCTTTTTCCTGAACAAAGAAGAGCCATCGAATGGCATGTTCAAGAGCCTGGCTTGCACATCTGGGGCGAAACCAGACTTTCTCAACCAAGCGAATCTCCTGGTTGATGTACTAGCCGCCATTGCTCTGCTGATACTGTCAGCCGAATCAATGCCCGTCTGGAGGGATTCGCACATAGCGTCTTTACCGTCCTGTATAATATTCAGGAACGCATCCCTTTCTTCTCCCTCCGGGATGCAGTCAGCCGCTGTAGAAGCATACTCCCAAAGTGTATGGCTGAACCTAGCAAGGGTGCAAGTAGCATTAACAGATTTTAACGCCATGCTACATGCTGAAAAGACTTTCTTTGCCATAGCATCATATTTTTTATCATCCCTGTCCTGTGGGACGGTAGGATAAGCCGTCTTGACATCGGTAGAGGATACTGCCTGTACCACCAGACTTTCTGGGGATGGGTGTTTAGACAAAAACTCCGGGTCTGTAGAAGATACCCTGTACTTTGTAGACAGTTTTTTATTTACTGCTGGTACGACATCTGGGGTTTCCCAGTTTGTCATGATCTTCCTCTGAAGAGCTTTATGAAAAGGCACCACAGGATCCTCCTGTGGGCCTTTGTCAAGAATATCCGTAAGGTCATCTTGTTGGAAAGATTGTGAAGGTGCAGACCACCCCATGAACTCTGTGATCCTGGTCATTAAGGCTCTATAGGGGGTTCCAGCATGCTCCCCCAGGTCTGGCCTAGCAAACTCCACCTCAGGGGAAGTGTCTTACCCACTTGCCTCATGTAAGGAATCATGAAGATCCTTTAACCTGCGCTCTTCAGAGGAAAATTCCTCTCTAATTGGGGTTACAGGTCCCTGCAACTCAAATGTGTCTTCCTGTTCAGACAATTCACCCTCTTCCAAAATTGAGGACATAGTTCTCAATTGTTCTGAACTCATAAAGGGAGTAAATCCCATTTCCAAGGCAGAGGGTGCCGAACTTGTCATTATCGGCCTCGAAAACGTCCATGTCGTCGACGCTGACGTCGAAGGCTTCGAGCGTGGCGTCGAAAACAAAGGCGGAGGCCTCGAAGACCTCGACAGAATTGGAATTCTACTCGACAATCTCGAAGCCATTGACGTCGAGGACCTGGGGATAGTCACTGGGTGTGTCGTAACCGTGACTTTTCTTGGCGTCGGTGTCGAAGCTGGTGTTGAGTCGACAGACCCGTGTGTCGAAGGTCCCTTCGACAACGGCGTCGAAGACACCGACCTCGGCGTCGACGGAACCCTCGTCGACGGAACCTTCGAGGAAGGTTTGGAGGTCATAGTCCTACTCGAGGGTTCGAGACGCGCTCGAGAGGTTTCCTTCGCCGGGTACTGCGACTCGCAGCGTTTTTGACCTCCGGGTCTTTCGACCAGAGCATCGCTCTCGGCAGTCTTCGAGGGGGTCGAGGCCGCTTTCTCGAAGACGCTCATCATTTTTGTGGAATTCCTCCCATTCAGCCCGGGCACTATGTTTCGTGGGGCAAGGGATTCTTTTTGGCGAAACAGAGGAAGAGGAAGACGGAGAAGGGGATCTTCGACGTCTCCTCTTCGAGTGCTTCCATCTCGAGGAGTGATGGGACCCACTCCGAGACCTGGAGCGCGAATGGTGACGAGGAGACGAGTGTCTCGACTTCGTCGACGAAGAAGAAGCTTTAAAAGTCTTACCTTTCTCCAGCTTCCCCCTACGCTCCTTCAGGGCCTTAGCTGTCATGGACATACAGTCTTCGCATTCCGAACAATGGTGTTCAGCTCCCAAACACCAGAGACAAACTCTGAGGGTCAGTCAGCGACATCTTTTCCCCACAATCTCGGCATTTTTTGAAGCCGGATCGAGGAGTTGTCGGTTCCGACGAGGAAGCCATCGAGTACGGATCGAAAAACTCGAGGTAAATAGGATTAATCTGACAAGAACTGAGCAACGGTATTCCGAGGCACTGAGTAAGCGTGGAAAAACGTAACTGAGCAACGGACGCTGCGCGCGGCCTTTATAGACAGGATGACGTCGACGTGGATACGGCGGCTGTCGAGGGACGTCGACTCGGAGGACGTCGACTCGGAGGACGTCGACGCGCAGCGCCCTCTAGAGAGAAAAAATGTTCCGAGGCCAGCAGAGCTGGAAGGAGATATCCAAGATGAGGAATACGTCGGAGGACACAATCCCTTCGAAAGAGCCTGTAGTTCACTTACTCTCCTAAAGGAGGTGATAGCTATTAGGAAAGCAGTCTTAAGAGTGAGGTCTTTAAGAGTTGCCTTGTGCATGGATTCAAATGGTGAGCCCATGAGTCTGGAAAGTCCCATCCGGGAGCTGAGTTAGCTATCGGAGGGTGTATTCTCTTTACCCCCTCCATGAAGGCCTTGATAACTGGTATCTTCCACCACAACACTTTAAGTGCCGCCAGGTGGACTTTAATGGAATCGAACTCTAGACCTGAATCCATTAATGGGTCAAGTACAGAACAATGTGTGTGGGAGAGCAGTCAACTGGGTTGATGCTCTTACCTCTACACCAGATGACAAATCTTCTCCACTTGCTAGAATAGCAGTGGCGAGTATTAGGTTTTCTGGCTTCCCTGAGGATGTCCACACATCTCTGCGGAAGTTGTAGATGTCCAAATTCTATGATCTCAGGAGCCAGGCTGCTAAGTTCATGGTCTGAGGGCATGTATGCAGTGTCCTGCCCTTGTCCTGTGACAGCATGTTGTACGGGCAGGGAAGGGCGAGATAGGGACATCTCCATCAAGTGCGCGAACCATGGCTGCCGGGCCCACATTGGGGCCACTAGTATCATGGTAACTTGTTCCTGGTGCATCTTGTGCACAACTTTGTTGAGAAGGGGAGTCGGGGGAAAGGCGTAGACAAATTTCCCTGACCATTGAATCGACAGACCGTTCCCCTTGGACTGGTTCTGGGGGTACCTGGAGGCGTAACTTTGGCATTGTGAGTTCTCCAGAGTTGCGAACAGGTCTATTTCCGGGAATCCTCATTGCATGAAGATGTCTAAGACAATGTCTTCGTGCAATCGCCATTCGTACTCTTCGGGCAGGGGGAAGTCTCTGCTGAGTTTGTCTGCTAGCAGATTGAGTTCCCCTGGTACGTGTTGTGACATTGGGAACATGTTGTGTCTGGGAGCCCACTTCCATATATTCTGGGACAGCTTGGACAGTCCTGGAGAGTGGGTGCCCCCCTGCTTGTTGATGTAGTACATGGCTGTGGTGTAGGTGTTCCTGGAAGGCTTTTAGTGCTTTGAACACCGCCAGTAGCTCCAGTAGGTTTATGTGCTTGGATGCTACGCTCGGAGTCCACACTCCGTGAGCAGTCTGATGGGATAGGTGAGCCCCCCATCCTGTGCGGGATGCGTCCGTGGTTAGAGTGGCCTCCACCGCGGGTGTGGCAAAGGGTTTTCCTTTGTCCACCACCGTAGCGAGAGAACCAAGGCCTGCGAGACCACCACTAGATTGTCTAGGCCGTCCTTTGTTCGAATTAGAGCCCCTAGGAATTGTTTGACTTGGCTGGGGTCTAAGCTGGACTTCTTCTTGATGGAGAAGCCCAGTTGGAACAAAAGGTCTACAGTCTTTCGGGTGTTTGAGAAGCATGTCTCGTAAGAATCCCGTTATGAGCCAGTCGTCGAGGTAAGGGTATACTGGGATGGATAACCTGCGCAGGTGGGCCGCTGCCACTGCCAGTACTTTCATGAATACCCTTGGTGCAGATGCTATGCCGACTGGTAGTGTTTGCCCTCTATCATGAACCTGAGGTATCTTCTGTGCGCTGGCAACATTAAAATATGAAAGTATGCATCTTTCTTGTCCAATGTTGTCATGTAATCTCCCTGTGATAGCAGTGGGATCACTTCCTGTAAGGTCACCATACAAAACATTTGGGGTTTGACAAACTTGTTCGCTGGGCGCAGATCTAATACAGGGCGCATGGTTAGATCCTTTTTGGGTACAAGGAAGTACACTGAATAAATACCTTCCATTACCTGAGATAGAGGCACGTCCTCTATGGCTCCTTTTTCCAGCAGTTGGTCCACTTCTTGGAGAAGGATGGCGAGGTGTTCTGGTGTCATGCGGCGTCCCCTCTGGGGTCTGTATGTTGGGGAACTGTTGAACTCTATACAGTAGCCGCGGGCTATGGTGGAAAGTACCCAGCGGTCTGAAGTTATACCCTCCCATGCTGGAAGAAAGGATGTTAACCGGCCCCCGACCGGCGTTGCATGGGAGGGGACGCAAATCTTCGCGTCACTTGGTGGTGTTGGTGGCTTGGGAGTCTCTGGGGGTGAAACCCCGGCCTCTTCCTTTGCCACGGCATTGACCTCTCTGATTGTACTAGCCGCTATTACCCTGGTAGTTGCTGGCAGAATACTGTTGGTTTTGTTGCTGGCGTTGTCCACTAAAAAAAAGCGCTTAGACCAAATTTCAAAACCCCCTTACAGGCGGGGATTTGGTAATAAGGTCTTTATTGCATCAAATTCTTTCTTTGCGTTCGCCAGTGCGCCATCCACTGCTCTCCCAAAGAGGTTTGACTCCTCTATGGGTTTATTAATAAGGGATGCTTGTGTTTCCGCCTTAAATCCGGAATTGCGAAGCCAGACATGACGCTTCAGTAAAATTCCTTGCACCAGAGTGCGGCCAGCCGTCTCTGCTGCATCTAGGGTATTCTTGACGATGCTTTGATTGACCAGAGAGCCCTCGTTAACTGTAGCTAGCAAACGAGTCCTTAGGGGTTCGGGAACTTCTTCGATGTCCTGTTTGAGCTTAGCCCATTGAGCATCGGCGTAGCTTGCCAATAGGGTATTATTATTGGCGATTCTGGTAGAGAATTCTGCAGAGGTGGTGACTCTCTTGGCTAGGGCGTACAGCTTCTTCCCCTCTTTATCTGGGGGTGCCTCGCTGGTAGATAGTGGGACTCCTGCCCTTTACCTGGTGTTGGTCACGACCAGGGATTCCGGGATTGAGTGACCCTTAATATATAATGGGTCTGATTGATTGGGAGAGAACAGTTTCTCAATCCTCGGATTGACCCCTCTCACCAATGCAGGAGTGGAAAGAGAAGGTGTAATACGTCTCTTATCTGAGGAGAGGATGGGTATAATTTGGCTAGTGGGGGGTTTTTCCTTGATAATCCTCTCCACAAAATCGGTGTCTGGGGCGACTTCCCCAGTTTCAATTTCGAAATGTGCTGCTGCCTTCAGCAGTGCATTGAAGGTGCGTTCATCGACAGGCGAAGGGTTCCTGACTGGTGTAGTTTCAGTAGACCTGATGACTATACTGCTACTGCCTGTGTCTGTCGACCTAGCCGGTGACTGCCAGGGATTTGAGTCGCCCTCGCCTGTGTCCTCCTGGAATACCTCCTCACATAGGTTTGTTTCCTCGTGAAAACCTTCCTCTTCTTGTTGGTCTTCAACATAGGTGAACTCATCTTCCTCCTGGAAGAAGGTATCTTCCTCAGTGGGATTGTGAGGGTATATGTCCTCCTGTATGGGGTCCTTCTGTATGGGGTTATAAAACTTCTTGTATTTAGCCCTTGGACTCTCCAGGGGTGCCTCCCTTGGTCTCTTGGGTGTCCTGTCTTCTGGGATGGACATGAACCAGTCTAGTTTATCCATACAGGTCTGGAACCTTTCAAAGGTCCACTGAGGTCGGCCAGGACGGTCTGGGAAAGAAAAGGGGGTTTCTTCCTTCTGTAATTGTCTGGTTCTGTCCCATAACGTCGAAGAAAGAGAGCCTTCGCCTTCTGAGTAGCCTTTTTGCTGGCTAGGGCCTTCTGTCGGGAACTGGCCTGATCTGTTTTCTGGCGCTTTCAGCGTATCTTTGGCCTTGTGCGCGGTTTTGCTCTCTTCCGAGGGATCGGTCGCCGTCGCGCTATGTAACGTCGAGCCTATGTAACGTCGAGCCTTTGCCCGTCGAGCCTTTGCCCGTCGAGTCCTTGCCCGTCGAGTCCTTGCCCGTCGAGTCCTTGCCCGTCAAGTCCTTGTTGGCAACGTGAGCGCTTTTGCGATGCGCGTCGCCGGAGGTTTTGGGGTTAGCGCCCTTATTTTTAGAATGCCCAGACGCCTGTCGCGGAAGTGGTGGTGGGGAGGGCTGACGACCCTTACGGTCGGCGGAAGACGCCGGTGGGCCCGGCGTCCCCGTTGGCGCTATGGCTGCCTTCGTCTTCGACGAATGCGTGCCGGGGGGTATGTGCTTTGGTGTTTTTGCGTGTGCGTCCTTGGCGCCGGGGTGTACATCCCCATAAGCTGGGCGTGAGCCGGGCTTGTCGGGGCCGGGGACGGACGACGAGGAGCATGAACGCTCCTTTGAAAGGTCTACAGCCTCAGTTACGGGGGCCGTGTAGTCACTTGTCCTCGTCACACTTGGCGGCGGCGGCAGAGGAGTCAGGCCTAGACATGGCGTAGGCCGCCCACCTTTTGGCCCTGCGGTATTTTAGAGTTTTGGGCTTTAGTAATTTACAGGCCGCACAGCCGTCGTCCTGGTGATCGAGGGGTAAGCAACGGTTGCACCGTTTGTGCTTATCCTTCCAGGTATATTTACCCTTGCAAAGTGGGCAAAACCTAAATGGCGTCCTCTCCATAGCTGAGGGCAATAAGTGTAACTACGACCTCGAAAGAGAGGGAGGGGAAAGAGAAAGGCATTCTTAAAGAAAAGAAAGAAAGGCCACAAAACCCCACTCTCCCTACTGTGTATAGCCGGCGAGGCCTGGCCACGTGTTCGGCAGCGCCGAAGGATCCCCTCCGCTCGTCCTTCCATCGAAGATCTTGCTCGGCGGAGAAACAGCTCTGCGTCGAGGGAGGGATGTACGTTATTGATATTAATAACAAACGACCAAAGGTCGAAGAAACTATTTGGCAATGTCTCTCGAGGAGCTCCGCATAAAGGCGACCAGTAGCTGGGCGGAAAAAAACAATCTGAGGGACCTCGACGCGTGAGGGATTGTGGTTACAACGCACGTCACTATAGGGATAGTGTTACAGACACGCCTTGTCGACGTCCCTTTTTCGACTACGAAAAACAAAATGCAATACTCCGCAGTGACCACTGGATGTCAGACCTATGCACATCATGTGATTCTAAGCAGATTAACAAACATCAGAAACAAGAATATATACAGACAAGTGCCTAGGAGCAGGGCATGTCTTGGGGTGTCCAGGCAACAAATCGGTAGTGGCTGGGTGGGAGTAAGCTAGTCCTTGGTTTCAGAGGTTTTACAAATTCCTTTCAAGAGCTTCTCAAAAATTGTGTTGTGGGTTCCATTTTATTTTTCTGTCCTGAAGTGGTTGTCAGGATAGCTCTAGGGGCAGAGAAAGTCTTCGACAGGGTGAATTGAAGTTATCTGTATGAGGTGCTGGAAGAAATGGGTCTTGGGGAATGCTTTATAAATTGGGTTAAGCTTTTATACTCCAACCCGACAGCAGATGTCGGAACCAATGGCATGAGATCAGAAAGCTTTGAACTGGAATGGGGTACTAGGCATGGATGTCCTTGGTGCCAGTTTTTATTTGTAATCTCAATAGAACCACTGACGGCTGCAATTCAACAAGAGCAAAAAATACAAGGAGTATGCTATGGCGGAGTAGGACAGAAATTATGGTTATATGCAGATGATCCATTACTAGTGCTGAGGGACCAGGGAAACTCACTGCCAACTCGTATGGAACTTATATGGGATTTCAATAAATACTCAGGGCAAAGTCAGAGGCAATACCGCTAACAGTTATGATAAGCTGCCGATTACAACTCTTGGATTAAATGGTGCCCGGAGAAACTTAAATATTTGGGCGTCTGGATGACCAAAAAATTTGAAGGAATGGCATAGAAGAATATGAAGGTGTTAAGTGCAGGACTTAAGCAGGAGTTGGAGAGGTGGAAGTTTCTGAATCTCTCTCTATGGGATAAAGTCAATGTCCTTAAAATGATCTCCACTACAAAAATAACTTACGTTCTGAGCATGCTACCATTGGATGTAGGGAAGACAAACTACCAAGGATTAAATTGTGGAAATTGCAATTGCCTCTGGAGAAAGGTGGTTTAGGAGTTCCACATTTTTATGCATATCATCTGGCTTTTATGGCAGGATCTTTTATACAGCTTGTTGAAAAGAAACCTGATAAGTGGACCAAAGCAGAGGCAAGCTTTTCAAATTCTGTGCTTGTAAAATAGTTTGAGACACTTTACAGACAGAAATTGACAAGGAACCAATTGTTTCATTTGGCCACTTCTGGAGTGTAACATGTGAGCAAGAATTTGCACTTAACGCACAAAAATAAAAAATAAAATTGCGATTCCTTTTCTTAAACTGCTCAAATAATTTTTCTGCAACAAATTACAAACTGCATGTTAGCTTTTTTTTAAAAAATCCAATGACATTCTACATCAATAATATGGAACAAATAAAATATATTTTACATTAGATTAAGCATGACACCAGGAGATAAGTGTGGCCATGTATTATCAGGAATAAAAAAAAATATGCTGTACTTAAAAAGGATATTTGAAGGTCACCTCAGAGTTCCATGACCTTATAAAGGAACTCTGCCTTCGGAATCGCTCCTCTATTTGGTCATGGAACTCGTTGGCAACTTGCAATAACCTTATAACATATGGTAGGGTGCCCACCTTATCCCATATATAATTTAAGACATGGAGATTAACCACTAGGTCATGCAACCATTGTTGGAAGAGCAGAATCTCATATCTTACCGCCAATGAACACAAAGAATGCTGAGCTCCTTATATATGCACTAATGCTACTTTTGTGACATTTAAGAAAAACATGAGTGGAGTTCAGAGCCGGCCCACGGCAAGGGTAGTCTGTGTGGTTGCCCAGGGCCCCGCTGTCTGGGGGCACCCACTGGCACTAGTGCCTTTCTCGACTATATAGTATTTTAAAGAGTGGATGTACTGCTTTGAAGGTTTACTTTAATGCAGAGCCTGACAAGTGAAGATCATAAAAGATTTGATCAGATGATAAACGCTCCTAACTTGCATGTCTGGGGAAAACGTGGTTCACCGCTAGGTATTTCTATTACATTTCAAAATCATAATTGCATTTTAGAATAGGTCGTCAGAGAGCATTGTGTGGTGCTGAATCGGATGAGCATTGATTCAGAAGTTACTTACTTGTAAATCATAGATCATAGTCAAACTCTTTGCATGCAGCACCAGACGTCTGTTACCTGTAACTGTATTTCCCGTCGTCGGACTGGGAAACCTTGGAAATTGTTATTAAAATCAAACTTTTCCATGGGAAAATGCTATACAGATAGCCCCATATGGCTTGTGTAGT
Source organism: Ambystoma mexicanum (assembly GCF_040938575.1). Lineage (NCBI taxonomy): Eukaryota > Metazoa > Chordata > Amphibia > Caudata > Ambystomatidae > Ambystoma > Ambystoma mexicanum. The sequence continues at coordinate 516,990,815 of NC_090931.1, forward strand.
CCTTCACTAGTGCAGTCCCTCCACCTCCTTTGGTCCTTTTAGAGTCTACCCTTTGAGGTGGCAGGGTTTATGCTCCGCCCCAGGCATCCATCTTCAGATTTTGAACCAGAAATATAATTTTTCTGGTATTAACATGCATCATACCAGAGATTGGTTTCTAAGCGCAGGATCGGAATTCAAACCTGTGTTCTGCTGTGTTGTCTTGCTTCCAAGACAAATGTATTGCCCCTGAGCTATCCACCCTCCCAACATAGGTGAGGACTGATTGGATACGGAGCAGCCACTCCCGAGGCGGGGGAGGGCTTGCACATGTGAATCTAGGAAACATACCAATGCTGCAGAAGGGAGTAGTTTCTTACCTGTATCTCCATTTCTCCAGCGTTGGCATCTTTCATGCATTCACATGCAGTGAATATTTCCCGTCAAGCTGGGAAACCTCAGTAACTTTAACCTAGCGTTTTCCTATGGAAAAACTTTGACCCCTTAGTGTCCCATCAATGTCCTTTTTGAGTGCTTTAGGCTACCCGATAGGATGTTTGCTATAAATAGCCCCACCCCAGCAGCTTCCCTTCCGATTTTAACTTCCAAAGTAGAGGAAACCCGAATCACGCTTTGCCTGCAGGGGGAGGCCGGCAGGCGCATTTGAATCCATGAAAGATACCAACGCTGGAGAGATGGAGTTAACTACTCGCTTCTCCAGCATTGATCTTTCACAGATTCACATACTGTGAATAGATTATAGAGCAGTACGAACCACCCTTGGAGGTGCATGACAGGCAAACCAACCCCAGGCTATAACCACAAACACAACAAATAACATCCCACAACATTCATGATAACAGAACCAGCAAGTGATAGAGTAAAATACAAACCACAGAAGCTGTAGGGGCATACCTTATTGAAACGGGCGTTGAAGGACCGCCCGTCCCACCTGTACATCTTCCACATGTTGCTGACCCAGACAATAGTGTCTGGTGAAGGTAGGCACCGCCCCAAGAAGCCACCTGGCAAATATCAATGAGCGGGATTCCGACACCGTGGACCTTGTAGAATGGGCTTTAGGATTGCACATCAAGGACTTGCCAGCCTTTTCATGACAAAATTAAATTGTGGACAAAGCCGAACGTGAAAGTCCTTGCTTGGAAATGGATTGTCCATTGCTGGAGGGACCAAACGCCACAAATAGCTGTTTCGACGGCCTGAAATCCTGAGTACAGGCCAGATAAAACTTCAGCACCCTCTTAACGTCCAGAGAATGTGGGGCTCTTTCAGCCGGCGTGGTTCCCTTCGACGAAGAACAAGGGCAAGGCAATTGTAGCGCGTTTGTGAAACTCCAAAGGCACTTTTGGTATGAAGTGCGGATTAGTAGACAAGAAAACCTTGTCCCTCGTGAATCGCAGGTACGGTGGGTCAATGACCAGCGCTGAAGTTCCGAAATCCTCCTGGCAGATGCGATTGCCACTAGAAATGCAACCTTCCACGAAAGGAACTTCAAGGATGCCGTCGACATGAGCTCAAACGGCGGTTTCATGAGAGCAGCGAGAACCAAATTGAGACGCCATACTAGAGCACACCTTTTCTCCGGGGGAAAGTCAGAAAGTCCTTTCAGAAAATGCTTAACCAATCTGTCACTAAACAGAGGACTAGCCGGATGCTTTCTGGTGAATCTGGAAATGGCCGCTAAATGTACCCTGACTGACAACGCCAGGCCCCCTGCACCAAGCAGTTATGGGAGAACCTGGGCCGGAGTAACCTCCAATGGCCGCACTCCCGGCTGCTGTTCACACCAGGCACGGAATCTCGCCCATTTCCTACAGTAAGAGACATTAGTGGAAGGCGCCGTTGCCGCCTCCAGGATCCGACGCCCCTCCTGTGAAATACCTAAATGACCAAACTGTGAGCGGTCAGGAGCCAGGCTCAGAGATGCCGGATCGTGATGCCACACTCTCCCATCATCCTGCGATAGTAGATCATGTTCCGCCCCCAGATGAAGCGGCTTTTCCATCACTAGATGAAGGAGATCTAGTACCATGTCTGTCTGGGCCAGAGTGGGGCGACTAAGATTATTCTGCACTGGTATCTGCGCACCCACTGGATCATCCGTCGAAGCAGCGGAAACAGAGGGAATGCACACCCGAAGAGGCCCGTCCATGGGAACGAGAACGCATCCCCTTTTGACCCTGGTGAGCCACTCAGCTGGCAAACAATGGGCACTGCTTGTTCTTCGGCGTGGCAAACAAGTCGAGAGTGGGAAACCCCCACTTTCTGAAGATCTTTGTCACCTACGCCTTCTTCAGCATCCACTCATGCAACTGTCCCCCCGTCTCTGCTGAGTGTGTCTGCCTGCACATCCTGGAACCTCGGCAGATGGTAAGCCAGAATATGAATTTGCTGCACAATGGCCTAATGCCACACCTCCTGAGCCTCTCTGGACAGGAGCCGAGAATGCGTGCCCCCCTCATTCCTTAAATAGAATATTGTAGTGGTATTGTCCGTCAACACTAAAACCACCGTGCCTTGGATACAAGGGAGAAAGGATTTCAGGGCACAGTGTACCGCTCGCAACTCCAGTACGTTGATATGCAATCCTGCCTCCTCCGTAGACCAAAGGCCCTGGACCTGCGACTGGTCGAGGTGCACCCCCCAACCCACCTGTGAGGCCTCCGCCACTAGTGTAAACTGAAAGTTATGCTCCAGCAGGGGCATGCCTCATACCAGATTGTCTGTGCATGCCCACCATCGCAGGGATTCCACCAGTCCCTTGGAGATGACCACCTTGTCCACCCATAACCCTCTACTTTGCAACCACCTTTCAGCGAGAAATTCTTGTACCGTCGCATGAACAAGCGACAGTTCGGCATAAACTATGGACCCCAGCAGTGACATGCAACTGCGGACCGAGACCACTGTTCCTCGGCCACATTCAGCCGCTCTGGACTACAACTTCACCACTCTCTCTCTGCCGACGATGCCCAGTTTCTCGCACAGAACAATCTGTTGAAGCCGAGAAAAACCAACTCCCTGGATGGTGTCAGAAAGGATTTTGCGAAGTTTACTGCGAAGCCCAGTCGTAGTAGCAGGTTCATGGACACCTGGAGAGATTAACGCCCTTTCTGGCAAAGGCCCCCTTAACAACCAGTCAAGCTACGGGTACACAATGCCCCTCCCTGCGGAGGAAGGCAGCCACTGGAGCCAGGCATTTTGTGAACATTCTGGGCGCAGACTTAAGCCCAAACGGGAGGACACAGAACTGGTAATGGTCGTCCCCGACCAGAAAGCACAGGAACTTGAGATGGTTTGGCCTCATCGGGTTGTGGAAGTAAGAGTCCTCCAAATCTAACACCAGGAACTCCCCCGGCTGCACCACACGGATCACATCCTGCAGCATCAGCATCTTGAACTTCAGGCGTTGCAGATTCTTGTTCAACGGCCCAAGATCTAGAATAGGCCTCCACTTTCCATTGGGCTTTTGGGTGACAAAATACCCCCTGGCCCCATTCTGATACCGGAACTGGTTCAATCGCCCTTCGTCAACATGAGTTTGACCTCCTGCCGCAAGACATGCAGGTATGGCTGCACCACGTGTACAGTGGAATTGGGAGTTGAGGACCACGAAACTACAAACGAGCGGCCAAGACATACCGTATCCAGTACCCAGCGGTCCGTAGTGATAAGATTCCACTCGTCAACGTGTCGCAACACTGCCCCCAAGTTGACTGCCCGCATGGCAGTCATTGGTGAGACAGATTGCCATCCCTTAGCAGCTGAGGAGGCAGGACCATTCTTACGCTGCACCTGGTAGTCTTTGCTTTTCTGCGCCGCTTGGAACGAGTACCTGAAACCTTGGGAAGAGTAACTGGGGCGAATGTAACCTAGGTCGCGGGAGGCAGCAAATCTGGCATTACGAGAGGCCCATCGAAACGCCCAAAAGGGGCGAAAAGAACATCCCGTTTGCAGATCCACCAGCGACTTTACTGTCTCAGTGTCTTCCTTCATGCCTTTGAGCGCCTCATCGATCTTCTCGCCAAAGAGCTGCTCCCCATCACAGGGCATATCCACGACTTTATGTTGGACTTCTGGACGGAAGTCAGTGCAGCGCAACCACACCTGCCTCTGGAGAAATTAGAAGTTACTCACCGTAGTGACTAACGTACTTCATACATCATGGGCGTCCCTTACAAGGGACGGGAGACAGAACCCTTTTCACCAGAAAAAAAGCTCTTTCCCCTTTAAATTTAGAGGCGCGCAGTGGTTCAGCCCAGGGAGCATGCGCTTCCCTGACTCCGCCCTCCGGCGCCACACCTCCGTCCGCATTGAAGCGTCGACAATAGATTTAACATTGGCTAATGACACCAGAACTATTAGGGTGGAGGATGGTGGGATGTATGGAGGAAAGGCGACTGAAGACCAAGTACTTTAGTCACTAAGGTGAGTAACTTAGAATTCCTCTTACGTCCCGATCCCTTTCCTCCATACTGCATGGGCGATTACAACTGAATGTAGCCCCAGGGTGGAGAGGAAAGCTTCCTTAAGCAAATAGGTTCCTGAAAACGGCCTGTCTGAAAGCCGCATAAGACCTAGAGCCAGCATCCTAACTAATGCTTGCAGAAAGCTGAGGGAGTGGCCCAAGTGGCCGCTCTGCTTATGACTTGTCAAGAGACATAGTGCTGGAATGCAATGGCCGTTGCCTTGGCCCTAACTGCGTGGGCGTGCATGTGGCCGTAAGCAGCTTGTGCTGGCCCTCGTACGCCTCCTTGATGGCGGAGACCATCCAGTAGGATATGGAGGCCTGATCATGCGCCTCCGAAAGTGACAAACATGGCATCCGATTTGCAGAAGCCCTTGGTCCTGTCCAAGTAGAATTTCAGGGCATGCCAGACATCCAGGCAGTGAAGAACTCTGTGCTTCGTCTTTAGGATGAGCAAAGAACATAGGAAGGACTATTTCCTCATTCAATTGGAAAGCAGACGGCACCTTGGGCAGAAATGCTGGGTGTGTCCGCAGGACTACTTCGTCCCTGCGAAAGGTAGACTACGATTGCGAAGCGACCAGTGCCTGGATTTCGAGGACTCTACGAGCCGAAGTGAGGCCGCTTAGTAAGGCCGTCCTGATGGTGAGCAGCCTGATGTCCGCGGACGCCATTGGCTCAAATGGTTTGTGCGCCAGGGTGCCCAAGACAATGTTGAGGTCCCACACGGAGTGCGGCCTCTTGACAGGCGGTTAGGACCTTGCGAGCCCCGTCAAATGCTTCTTGACGAGTTCCTGTAAGCTATGATGGCTGCGAGGAATGTACGGCAGATAATCTGCACGCCAGAGTGGACGAGGTGTGCCGAGAAGGTGAGCACGTCATCCAAGGTACATGCCAGGGGGTCGATTTCCATTGAGTTTGTCCAGTGGCAGGACCTGGTCCATTTTCTTTTATACTGGGCCCTGGTAGCTTTGCTCCTTGCGCCCTGTATGATTTCCAGATTAGCCTGGGAGAGGCTGAGGTGCCGCAGCGTTACCTGCTCAGGTACCACGCTGTGAGGGCTAGATGACCCTGCCCCCTGCTTTGCCAGTAGATTTGCTCGGCCGGTCGGGAGGTGAATTGGAGGCATCTCCGAGAGGCTGAGCAGCTCCAAAAACCATGGCGTGGACAGCCACCATGGATCTATTAGAATGATGTTGAGTTGGCAAGACTCCTTGATCTTGCAAATCGCTCTGAATTAGCAGTGTGGGAGGAAAGGCATAAGCCCACATATAGTTCCAATGAAGCCCAAATACATCGCCCAGGGAGCCGTGGACCTGGCCCTGCCAGGAGGCGAACTGAGGGCACTTCTTGTTGTGTCAGGTGGCAAAGAGATCCACTTGGGGAGGACCCAACCTGTTGAATATCTCCTGAATAATGAGGGCGTTTAGCTGCCACTCGTAATTGTCCGCTCCCAACCTGCTGAGCCTGTCCGCTTCCAGGTTGGATTCCCCCGGGAGGTGGACTGCTGTGAGGTAGATGTTTTCCAGGGCCCACTCCCACATGTTGATTGCCAGTCTGCAGAGAGGAGGGGGATCTGGTGCTTCCCTGCTTGTTGATGTAGTACATGCTGGTCGGGTGGTCTGTCTGCATGAGGACAACCTTGCCCTTGAGAAGTGGCAGGAAGGCTCTTGAGCGCTAGCCAGATGGCGTTGAGCTTTAACTAACTGATGTGGTATTCCTGCTCTTGTCGGGTCCAGGTGCCTTGTTCAGAGAGATCATCCAGAGTGGCTCCCCAGCCCTGGAGCGAGGAGTCTGTGGTGATGGTGGCCTGCGGGGTGGGCGGCCGAAAGGACTTGCCCGTCCGTAGGTTGCAGTCCCTGGACCACCATGTTAGGTCCGAGTGGAGAGATGGAGGAACGTTGATCATCTCGGATTGCGAGCCCCACGCCTGGTTCCATGAGTCCGCAAAGTGCTTCTGAATCCTCCTCATCCTCAATCCCATGTATGGGAGGTCTAATAGGACCACTGACAGGTGACCCAGGAAATGCTGGTAGCACCATGCCGAGGTCACCTCTCTGCTTAGGAAGTGGGTGGTGGCCCTCTTGATGGCCGAGATCTTGTCCTCTGATGGGAATACCTTCTCGGAGCATGGGTCCCAGATGAGGCCCAAGAATGTCAGTCTGCGTGGAGTGCAGCTGTGACTTCTTGAGATGGAGCGAGAAGCCCACATTGTGCAGTGTGTTCATAAGGGCCCGGGAAGAGTGGTGAACTGCTTCCGGAGATGTAGCCCTGACGAGCCAGTCATCGAGGTATGGGGAGATATGGAGGCCCTGCGCTCTGAGGAGGGCAGCCACCGTATTCATGAGTCTGGTAAAGACCCTAGGGGCCGAATTGAGGTCAAAAGGAAGGACCTTGTATCGAAAATTGTAGCCCATGATCCTGAACCGTAGGAAAGAATGCTGGGGCTGCCAAATGGGGACGTGTAGGTACACGTCCTTCAGATCCAGGGAGCACATCCAGTCTCCTTAGCACAATGCCTGCTATAAAAGCTGGCGTAACCATCTTGAATTTCTGAAGGGGTAAGGAGACGTTGAGGGTGGAAAGGAAATCCCGCCTGGTTCTTCTTCTGAATGGCGAAAATCCTGGAGTAAAAGCCCAAGCCTTGCTGGGAGGCTGGAACTTCCTCCACTGCCTGGCTCTCTACGAGCGACCGGATCTCTGGCAGAAGAGTTGCTGTCCCAACCTGAGGGGGTGGAGGAGAGGCTGGGATAGGTAGGCAGTACCGCGTGGATACTACAGAGGGGATCCAGGGGTCCGTGAAATTCTGGTGCCAGAAATGCGCATGGAGAGCAAGCCTGCCCCTCACTGGAGACACGTGGACCTAAAGGGGCGCGTCATGCCTTCTTTCCCTCTGAGGCGGTCGCAGAGGAGGGGGACTGGAAAAAGCCCTTACTCACCCGCCCTTTTGTTGCTTGCGCGGGTTCTGAGACGACAATCGGTCCGACTGCCTGGATCTCCGTTCCTGGAAGCCACGGAACCCTCCATACGCGCGCCCCTTGTCGGAGCACTGCTGTGACTGGGTGTAAGACTTGGGAGTGGTCTTTGTCAAGATGGATAAAGACTTGGCCTTTTGTGAGCTGTTCTTTTTGTCCAGCTCTTCATCCGTGAAGGAGTAGAACAGGCCCCCCACCAAAGCCCCCTCGAATGGTCGATCTAGGATGCGTTCCTGGATGTCTGGGTTAAATTTTGTTGCCCAGAGCTGTCCTCATGTCCATGGCAATGCAGATGGCACAGCCAGAGGTGTCAATATGGGCCTCTGTGGATTCCATGAGATCATGTGCCACAAGCTTGGCCTCTGCAAGCCCCGCCTTAAAGCGCGATTGGCTTTGGGCGGGGAGTTCCAGAAGGAAGTCCGCAATTTCCCACCATAATCTTTGGTTGGCAGCTGCCAGCATGGCATCTGTGTTGGCCTGACGAAGATGCAAGGAAGCGTTGGAATAGAGTTTCTTGCCGTACGGCTACAAGATATTCTCCTCCTTCCTAGCAGCACCGCAGAGGAGGAGTCTGAGGACGACTGAGGCTTGGAGTACAGTGATGCTGCAGCGATCACCTTAGAGTGCGGCTGGGCATGGGCAGAGAGCAAGAGTGTATCCCCCTCCATCTGCCTGTACTTGGCGTTGATTGATCAGCTGGGCCGAGTGGGGTTTGAGCCAGCCCTTCTTGGCCCGGGAGACTACACTGGTTTGCAGTGGAGTCCCAGTCTTGGCAGAGGGGCGTTGCATGAGTACTTCAGCCAGGACCCCCTCTGCCGGCTGCTCGACCACGGGCAGGCCCAGATATTCTGCCAGCCCAGCAAGACTTTCATGGAAGGCCCTGGCTGAGGATGACGTGTCAGGATCCTCCTCACCCGTATCCTGTGGGTCTGGGGATCCTGTGGAAGAGGAGTAGTTGGTGCCGGAGGCTGGGGTAATGGGACCGCGGCCTGAGGCTGAGGAAGCAACAGAGGCTGGTACGGAGTCTGCTGCGGAGCGGGAGGACGTGGCTGCACCAGGGCATCGGTGGAGAGATCTGTGGTGCGGCTAGCATTGCGGGAAGGACTTCCCTAATGGAGTCTTTGATGATAACCTCCATCTGAGATGAATTCATGAGGCCGAAGAACTTCTCGAAGAGCACCTCCTCACTGGCCAAAGAGGTGGCAGGGGGTGCTGACGGGGTAGCGGGGAGCTGCCGGAGCCGCTGAGTACCCTGCCCATATGGACGCAAAGAAAAGCTGCCCTGAGCAAATGAGGGGTAGACTGTAGGATACACGTACCTGGTTGAGGCCAGTCCCACCTTGACAGTCGTTCTTTGCCGAATTCCTGGAATGGCATCGGACGGGTGCCTCTTTCTGGCGCGGCAGCCATTTTGTCGAGCTGCCTGCCACGTGCCTGCAACGTGTTGCTCGGCCCTCTGGACCCGGCCTCCTCCAAGACTCTTGCGTGTGGATCAAGAGGCCTCCCCAGTTCCTCAGGCCTAGGCATAGTAGGTGTGACACCCTCCCCCCGGGTGTCTGTAGAGCTGCGTTTCGGCACCCCCTCTGACATATTGTCGGTGTTAGGGCGGAGCCCCTCGGGTGAAGACCTGGTAAAAGAACCTTCCGGTCCCTCAACACTGCCACCGGGAGGATCTGAGGATCGATCCCTCAACCCGAAGGCCGGTAGCAGCAGCCCCGGTGCACGTGCTGGTAGAAGGATCTGACCGGTCTCTCCCGCACGGGAGAGTGCCTGGGAAGGAGTCTCCCTTGCGGGCTGCGATGAGAATATCGGCCCTACCTTGGGCGTGGTTCGATGCTTCACGAAGGTCTTGAGATCCTCTGGAGGCGACTTCTGGAAGAGCTCCTTCCACCTGGCTAGTCTGTTCTTCAGCGCTTTCGAGGACAGCGAGTCGCACGCTGAACAAGATTGCCAACCGTGGTCTGGGCCAAGGCAACATAGGCAGAGGGTGTGGGGGTCTGAAGTTGGGAAGAACCCGTTGCAGGAGGGACACCTGCTGAACCCTGTAGCAGCCGACATGCGCCAGGGAGGAGCGTGACGCCTGAGGACCGAGTACCTGAATGATAAAAAGACAAAAAAGACGACAAAGAAGTATCTGCACGTGGAATTACATGGCCAAAGACAAACCCAGGAGCGCTGGTGAATTCGGCCCTTTCCCGTCGACGCGGAAAAGGGGACTGAGGTGTGGCGCCGGAGGGCAGAGTCCGGGCAGCGCATGCTCCCTGGGCCGCACCCCTGTGCGCCTCTAAATTTAAAGGGGAATGTTAGGGAAAATTCTCTTCTAAGGCTAATTTCCCTTACCTATAGAGTCCCCCAGCAGCTTTTCTGGATTTGAAGTTATTTTTTTCTCCTGCTAAGAGTGAGACCCTGTTTTCCCCACTCTTAGACAGATTGCTAGTGTGTGTTTTAGACTATCTTGTGTGCTTCTGGTCCATGGGGTTTTCTCACCCTCATAGGAATCATCTTTTAAACATGTGTGGTACACAGCACCCTCCGTGGTGTACCACAGGGGTGTCATAGCAACCCCCAAACAGAAACCATACCCTGGGACTGACTACTGTCCCCATTGACTTTACTAGTCAATTCTTATGAACTAAACCAGTACAACCCATCTTACTATGAATGTACTGGGAAGGGTTAATAGTTTTTCCCCAGTGTTCATTTTCGAGGGGGTACCGTACAGTCCTTCTCTCAAAAGTTTCTGGCTGGTGGCAGTGTTATTACCATAAATAGTCGACCGCAAATATTTCCCTATGGGATTTTCCCACTGTTAGAGGCTGTCAGTAAAAGTGGTAGCCTCGAACATACCACCGGTTTATTTTGATATTAACTTTACTCCGGTAGGTTTTTATTGCCATAACTTTAATATTTCTTTCTCGTGTCTTTCTCTATAATCCTAACCCAGGTCGGGGATCCTTTGTTCGTCCTTTTGGCGGGCTTCTGCACAGAAGCCCTCCTCTCGGCGCCACTGAGTCTGGGGTAGATAGGATGTGTGGGAGGGGGAATAGGCACCCTGGACAGGGTTGCCTACGCAACCCAAGTCACACTCTGGCCCGATAGGCTTGGGGGTTCTCCGGCCAGGAGAGCCACCCCACTGTGCGAGTGAGAGCTAGGCTGTAAGAATGGGGATCTTGCTGCATAAAAACTGGGTCCTGAGGACTGGAGGACAAGACGTCACCACTGGAACCAAGAAACCAAAGATGAGAGAAGCTGAAGACATCTGCAACGACTGAACCACCGGTGAAGCCCTGCTGATCCTCACCACTTTTCTCCAACGACTTGAGAAGATCTTCCTCTGCAAGAGTCTTCTTCCCTTGAGCTGGTGGGGGCCAACCAGTTCGCCAATAGCCTTCCCGGACCTGACTTGGTGGAACCGCCAGTGCCAAGCACCCATCCACCCGGACCGCAATTTAAAGGAGCGTAACTTTTATTCGTTTGGCAGCACCGCGGCTGGTTTCATCCCTGGGCAGTGCAGTAACTCTAACCTTCCTCCACGACGAGAGCCTCTCTTCCTCTGCTGGATCTCCCGAATTGCAGGAACTGCCAGGAACTACCGCCACCGCAGGAGCCTCTTCCACTTTTAAGGTACATTGTTCAGCTAGGCCGCCCGTTTTGTTGGGTTTCGCTAAAGGCGTTTTAAATCCTTTACTTACCTGCTGGGTTGGCCGCCCCCATCATCTAACATTGTCTTTAACCTTCTGCAACCGCCTTTTCAAACCGTTAAACAAAGACTTGACTGCAGCTACTGGAACAGTTTGATCCTGGGCACATTGCCTTGTTCCATTGACACTGGCACAGGCCTATTGACTGTGGTTAAATCTGTTACAACTGCCTTCTCTAGATTGTTTCTCACCTAGAAATGTGTTGGTGCACCCAACTCTTATAACCACCTTTTCCTTCCCTCTTTTTAAACTTGTGAAGTGCCATTTTGCTCGGTTTTCAACTCAGTATTGCATATGCTAAAGTACTGCCTTGCCTAACTTGTTCACAATCTACTTGGGAAGTGTTGCTGGTGTGTTAAAAAGAGTCCAAAACTGTATAACTTGTCCTATCCCTCTCTTTTGAGAAATTGCTAGAGTGCCATTTCTGCTTGGTTTTCACTGTGCCATTTTGCTCAGTTTTCACTCTTGATCAAACTTGTCTACAATTTAAATAGGGAGTCGTGTATACTTTTGACTGATTTAACTTGCTTTAATAATAGTGATTTGTGTGTGAACATCAGAGTGTGTAAAATAAATATATTTATTCTTTTTGATACCAAGCTTTGGTCAGTGTTTCCTTGTTCCATAGTGCTGTAGCCCTACTGTGTAAACCCTGAATACTGCTCATCTCCCTCTTGAGATAAGTCTGACTGCTTAGCCAAAGCTACCAACTAAATCTTTGTGGTACAGACCGATACCAAAGGGGATTTTCTTGCATATACCTGTAGCCTCAATCTTCTTAAGTGCTACCTAAGGGAACAGCATAGGATTCTGCCCAACAGGGAAGATGTTTTTTTTCTGGTGAAAAAGGTTCTGTCTCCCGTCCCTTGGAAGGGACGCCCATACAGTATGGAGGAAAGGGGACGGGACGTGAGAGTACGCGATTGGCTCTGCATAGGGAGTTCCAGGAGGAAGTCGGCAATTGCCCGCCATAACCTCTGGTTAGTGGCGGCCAGCATGGCATCCGCGTTGGCCTGACGAAGGTGCAGGGACGTGTTGGAATAGTTTCTTGCTGTACACCTCCAAGATCTTCTCCTTGCCTAGTCCTTGCCTAGTAGAGCCGCTGAGGATGACTGAGCCTTAGAGTATAGTGATGCCGGAACGATCACCGAAGAGTGTGGCTGAGGATGGGCCGAGAGCAAGAGCGTTTCCCCCTCCATCTGCCTGTACTTGGCATCCAAGCGTCGATTGACCGGCTTAAGCCAACCCTTCTTGGCCAGGGAGACTACATCGGTCTGCAGAGGAATCCCTATTTTAGCAGAGTGGCGTCGCGTGAGGACTTAAGGCAGAACCCCCTCTGCCGGCTGCTAGACCTCGGGTTGGGATAGGCCCAGGTATTCTGCAAGGCCTGCAAGACGTTTTTGCAAGGCCCTGGCTGATGATGGCCTCCTCATCATCATCTGTGTCATGCAGATCCGGAGGATGCAGCGGAGGTGGAGGAGTAGTTGGAGCCAGAGGCTGGGGCACAGGAACCGCAGCCAGGGGCTGAGGAGATGGCAGAGGCTGGTACGGAGCCGCCTGAGGAGTCGGCTGGGGAGCCAGGACCAGCGGCTGCACAGGGGCCGGCAGAGGCGCTTGTGGTGCCGCTAGCATAGTCGGGGGGGGGGGGGGGAGGGGAACTTCCCTGATGGCGTCCTTGAGGATAACCCCCATCCGAGCTAACTTCATGAGCCAGAGGAACCTCTCGAAGAACCCCTCCTCACTGGACTGAGGGGGCTAGGGGGTACCGACGGGGTAGCCGGGGACTGCTGGAGCTGCTGCATATCCTGCCCGTATGGAAGCAGTGGGAAGCTGCCCAGCGCATAAGAAGGATAGGCTGTAGGCCACGTACCTGGTTGAGACCAGTCCCACCTCGACACTCGTTCTTCGCTGAACTCCTGGAATGGCATCAGACGGGTGCCTCGGTCTGGCGCGGCAGCCATTTTGTCGAGCTGCACGTGCCTGCAACGTGTTGCTCGGCTCACTGGCCCCAGCCTCCTCCAAGACTCTTGCATGTGGATCACAAGGCCTACCCTGCTGCTCGGGCCTAGGCCTGGTAGGTGGGACACCCTCGACCCAGGGGTCGGTAGAGCTGCATTTAGGTGCCCCCTCGGACGTATTGCCAGTGCTAGGGCATAGCCCTTCGGCCATATTGCCGGTACAAGGGCGGAGCCCCTCGGATGACGATCCGGTACAAGAACCTTCCGGTCCCTCAACACTGCCACCGGGAGGATCCGAGGATCCCTCGGCCCGATAGTTGAAGCAGCCTCGGTGCACATGCGCATCAAGACTGTTGACCAGTGAATGGGCCATGGGGTTGGTGGGGATGTCCAACCAGATGTTGAAGTCTCCTAGGAGTGTCAGGAAGGTGTGATTTACTTGAATGGTGGCTACAGATTCACAGAGGTTGGTTGTGAAAGGACTGTCGTAACCAGAAGGTCTGTAAATGATAAGGAAGCTGTGGGAGAAGGAACAAGTTACTTACCTGTAACTGTTGTTCTCCAGCATGGGTCTGGCATGGATTCACATGCTCATGAATATTACCCGTCGTCAGGCTGGGAATCCTCGGTAAAGAAAAAACCAGTATCAGTTTCGTTTCTGATCTGTCTTTCGTAGTAATAACCCATCACTGGTCTCTGCGTCATACTGACCACAGCCAATGACTGCCCTCTACCTAAGCACCGCCTCTGGCAGCCATCTTCAGATTTGGAAGCACGTGAAGTGGCAGTATGACCAAGTGAAGAGCCGCAGAGGGGTAGGCGGGAGGGTTCGCATGTGAATCCATGCCAGACCCATGCTGGAGAACAACAGTTATAGGTAAGTAACTTGTTCCTTCTCCAGCATGGGGTCTGGCATGGATTCACATGCTCATGAATAAAGAATACATAGCAGTACACACATGCACAACCACGGGAGGTGGCAAAGGCTCAACATTAAGCATTACATCAAACTCAACATTAAGCATCTTACCTCCTCACCAGGCTCACCTCAGGCGAACAGGTTGCGCAGCACTGCTTGGCCGACCCTGGACTCCTCCCTGGAATCCCGATCGACGCAGTAGAATTTCGTGAAGGTGTGCGTCGACCTCCACGTAGCAGCCCTACATATGTCCAGCAGGGGCACACCAGAAAGGAACGCCGTGGTAGCTGCGATCGCTCTGGTGGAATGGGCTCTCGGATGGCCAGGCAGCGGTCGGTTTGCCAACCGATGACAGTACATAATACAGCCGGAGAGCCATCTGGAAATGGAAGCCTTCGAGAGAGCCTTCCCCTGATTGACAGGTCCAAAGTTCACAAAGAGTCGTGACGTCTTCCGAAAACACTTTGTGCGGTCCACGTAGAACTTCAGCGCTCTAGCCACATCCAGCGAGTGCAAAGTCCTCTCAGCCGGCGACGAAGGCGACGGGAAGAACACAGGCAACACCAAGGGTTCGTTGAGATGGAAGTCCGACGGTACCTTGGGCATGAAGGAGGGGTGCGTCCTGAGCACTACCCTCGTGTCGTGAAAAGTCAAGTACGGGGCCTTGCAGGAAAGGGCCTGGATCTCTCCCACCCGTCGTGCGGAGGTGATGGCCACAAGAAACGCTGTTTTCCACGACAGAAACTTCAACGGGGCCGAGTGCAGAGGCTCGAACGGAGGTCCCATGAGCTTGGTCAGCACCACGTTGAGCTCCCACGCCGGGGCCGGAGCCTTCACCGGCGGGAACGATCTGAACAGTCCCTTAATGAACTCTTTCACCAGACGATGAGACCACAAGGACGTCCGCCCCGTGGTTCTGGTGTATCGGGAGATCGCAGCAAGATGAATCTTGATGGACGCGTGTGCCAGTCCAGCTTTGGCCAGCGTCAGCAGGTACGGCAGTACCTGGGGAGCCGTAATCCGTAGAGGGTTAATCTTCTGTGCGTGGCACCAGACAGAGAACCTCTTCCATTTGTGTCCGTAGCATTTAAGAGTCGAGGACGCCCTGGCCTTTGCAAGAACCTCTCTGCAGTCGGCCGGTATGTCGTATCCTCCAAACTCTAGCGCTGCAGGAGCCAGGCCTGCAAGTTCAGCGATTTCGGGTCGTGGTGGAGGATGGCGCCTCCTTCCCTGGAGAGTAGATCCGCGTCCACCGGCAGCTTGATTGGCGGGGACGCTGACAAGTCCAGAAGGTCCGGGAACCATATCTGCCTCGGCCACGCAGGTGCGACGAGGATCATCCTGCACCGTGACCTCTTGAGCTGGTTGACGAGCCGGATTAGCAGTGGCAAAGGAGGGAACGCGTAGAGGAACAGGCCCTCCCAGGGGAACGAGAAAGCATCGCCCATGCTCCTCGCCTGGGGAAACCTGCTGGCGAACCTCCGGCACTTGGAGTTCATCGCCGTCGCGAACAGGTCGATCTGGGGTGTGCCCCACCGTCGGAAGAGGCGATCCACTAGATCCTGCCGTAGTTCCCACTCGTGGCACAAGCGCAGCTCCCTGCTGAGTGAGTCGGCGATGGTGTTTTTTATCCCTGCCAGATGAAACGGCACCAGAAACATCCTTTGGGCGACGGCCCAATGCCACAGGTCCTGCGCCTCCTTGGACAGTGCTGGGGACCTGGTTCCGCCCCGTTTCCTGATGTAAAACATGGTGGTGGTGTTGTCGGTGAAGATCCTCATCACCTTGCCCTTGAGGGAAGAAGGAAGGACCAGAGGGCCCAGAACACTGCACGGAGCTCCAGGACGTTGATATGGAGGGACTTCTCCGTCGGGAGCCAAAGGCCTCTCGCGTGCAGATTTTCGGTGTGCGCTCCCCACCCTTCCAGGGAGGCATCCGTGGTCACTGTCTCCTGGTGGTCTGGGGTCTGGAAGTCCATGCCCGCCGTCAGATGCGCGCGGGTGCCCCACCACCGGACCGCTCGGCGGAAACTCTCGTCGAGTGTGATCCTCTCCTCGAAGCCGCCCGTCGTTTGGATCCAGCGCGCGCGTCCAGGAACTCCTGCAACGGGCGCATCCGGAGCCTGCACATGGGAATGAGGTAGATGCAAGAAGACATCATTCCGAGGAGGGACTTGATGGACCTCACCTTGGCCGCGTCGGAAACCAACATCCGCTGTACCTTGCCCAGGATGGACCTGGTCCTTTCCTCCGACGGGGAGGCCAGAAGGGACACTGTGTCGAGCTTCGCTCCCAGAAACAGTGCGTTTTGCGCGGGTACCAGGTGGGACTTGGCGTAGTTCACGGAGAATCCCAGGTCCGTGAGAAGTTGGACGGTCCTTGCCGTGTGCTCCACGGCGAGCTCCCTCGTCTTGGCTCGGATGAGCCAGTCGTCCAGGTAGAGGTAGACGTGGATCCCCTCGCGGCGCAGCTGCGCCGCCACCGGTGCAAGGCACTTGATGAATACCCTGGGTGCCGACCGTAGTCCGAAGGGGAGGGCTTTGAACTGGAAGTGACGCCCTTGGACCACAAACCTGAGGAATTTTCGGTGCCCCTTTAGGATGGGAATATGGAAGTAGGCATCCTCCAAATCCAACGACGACAGGAAGTCTCCTTCCTCCAGCTGACCCAGAAAGTACTGGAGGGTGACCATCCGGAACTTCTGCGCCTTGATGAACTTGTTCAGACGTCGCAGGTCTAGGATGGGGCGCCATCCTCCCGTCGTCTTCTTCACGAGGAAGTATCTCGAGTAAACTCCGGAGCCCCGAAGCCTCTTTGGGACGAGTTTGATGGCGCCCTTCTTGAGCATCGCCTTTACCTCCAGGAGAAGCTGAGGGACGTGAAGCTCTTTCCTGGCCACGGGGGGGACGCGCGGGCACCTTCTTTGAAACTCGAGCGCGTGGCCCCGGGCTATGGCGTCCAGCACCCAACGGTCGGTGGAGATGGAATCCCACACGCTGACGAAGCTCGCCAGCCGGCCTCCCACCGGGGTGCTTCGGTGGGGGCACGACCCCACGGCCGGTTCAATCCTGTTTCGACGAGGCTTTGCCGCCTTGACCTCCTTGGCGACGACGGCGGGGTCCGCCAGACTTGCCTCGTCCTCTGTAGGCCTCCTGAGACGACGAGCGGGCCGCTTGACGGTAGGTGGAGAAACCGCCGCCGGAACCTTTGGAGGCGCCCTTGCCTCCGCTGCTCCGAAAGGGCGTCCGTCGTTGCTGCAGAACCCCAAGGGCCCGGGCCGTCTCAGTGTCCGCTTTAATGGCCTAAAGGGAATCGTCCACTGTTTTCCCAAACAGGTTGTTCCCATCGAACGCCATGTCCAGGACTCTAGTCTATACGTCTTGACGGAAGTCCGTAGCCTTGAGCCATCCACGCCGCCTAAGGCACACGCCGTTGCCCAACTGGCGAAACCCAGTGTCGGCGATGTCCGTCGCAATAGTGATGGCGTGGTCCGACGCCACCTCACCTTCCTGTAGGATCTCCAGGGCATCCGCCCTCTTGTCGTCCGGTAGGAAGTCCAGCAGGGGAGCCAGTTTGTACCATAGCTCCCTGTCGTAGCGGGCCACGATAGCCAAGGCGTTGGCCGCTTTAATCGTCGTCGCTGCAAACGAGATGACCCTGCGTCCCATAGCGTCCAATTTCTTTCCCTCGCCGTCCGGTGGGGAAGTCGATGTGGAGGCCGCACCCCCCCCCCGCTTTCTTCCTGGCCGCCGCGGAGACGACGGAGTCCGGGGTAGGCTGCGCCCGGAGGCACAGGGGGGCCGTGTCCGGGACCCGGTACTTCTTCTCGTACCGGTCTCTTCTAGCTGGCGTCGTGGAAGGGTTCTCGAGGAGGGCGAGGCCCTCATCCCAAATGTCGTCCAGTAGAGGCACAGCGAGGACCGTCTTCCTCTTGGCCTCGCGCCGTTGATAAAGGAATCCTTCCTTTTTCTTCTCCTCAGGGCAGAGTTGGAAAAGCTCGGATGCCCTGGCAATCATGGAGTGGAACGATCCAATCTCGTCGGGCGGAGAAGCCCTGGTGGGAGGAGACGACGATAGATCCTCGTCGTATACCTCGTCGTCCGTACCCGTCGCTGCCGTGTCAGTCCCCGTATCATCCCCTCGGGTGGACGGGGAGGAGGGCTGGACGGGGCGCGACGGCTGAAAAGGAGGTGGAGGGTGAATCCTTCTTTTCTTGGGCGGGGGAACACCAGAAGGTCCCGGTTCAGGATCCCCTGACGGGAGAGGTTCCTCCGTCGGCAACGGTAGTCTCGTCCTTATCTCTGAACATAAGGACTGTATAGCCAACAAAATGGCCGCCAAGTTGTCTTGCGGCGCTGGCAGAGGGGAATCCGACGGGCGATCAGGGGCCCCGTCGGCACCCTCGACGATGTCGTCGTCACCCGCGTCAGAATCCATCCCGATGGGCCGGTCTTCTTCCACGCCAAGGCCGTGGCTTAAGACCTCAATCAGCTCTTCCTCCGAGGCCGAGGCCGAATCTACGACGACGCCCTGCCCCCCCTTTTTCTTCCCCGCCGGGGATTTCACGGGGGTCCTATCGATGGGCACAAAAGAGGACTCCCTCCGAGGTGGCAGGGAGACTCTGAGCCCCGAGGTCGCCACCACTGGTGTAGCCTCCACAGGCTGAGCCAGGGCCGCCGCGACAGTATCGATAGAGGGCTTGGCCGGATGGATTAAGGCCTTCACCACCTTAGGTGCGCTCACCGCCTTATCCTTGAGGGGGGGGGGGACACTGCCTCGTCTCCCTCCAATGGGGCCTTCGAGCTCGACCGGGGCCTCTCCAGGAGCTTCGCCGGGTGCTCGCCCTTTCTCTTACCCGACCCAGAGCGTTGGCTCGTGACTGAAGGTGCCGGGGAGGGTGCGCCCTGCCTGGCGCCCGTAGAGCCCGACCGTTCGGCGCTCCCGGAGCCAGCGGACTCGCGGTGCTTGGCCTTGTGTTGGACCCCCGTCGCCGGGGCGTCCTCAAAGGTCTTAGAAGACCGCTCGGATTTCTTCCTCTTCTTCTCGCCTGACGGGCTCTTCCCTTCCAGCCAGTTGGCGAGACGTTGATGGCGGTCCTTCATGGTCCGCTCCGACATATTGCCGCAAAACGCGCAGTCCTTCTCCACGTGCGTCTTGTCCTCATGTAAGCAGTAGAGACAAAAGGAGTGTTCGTCCTCCTTAAAGACGTTCTGCAGCTGGCATCCAGGGCAGATCCTGAACAGCTTTCCGGGCGTCGAGCTTCCCTTCTCCTGGGCCATGTCCGGGCCTGAGAAGCTTCTGGAGTCCTCCAAAAGCAAAGCTCGACGAAATCTTCACCCTTGAGGGGCGCAGACGAATCCGACACGGGTCCCCGTTGATCGGATGGAGAGTCGGTGGAGCTTGAGGCTCTTTTGACTGAAAAAACGAAGTTTTTGAGAAAAAACGTGAAAAAAATAGCACTAACGCTCGAGAGCAATAGCACGAGGATCCCAACACATGAACGTGCAGTAAAAATCTGAAGATGGCTGCCAGAGGCGGTGCTTAGGTAGAGGGCAGTCATTGGCTGTGGTCAGTATGACGCAGAGACCAGTGATTGGTTACTACTACGAAAGACAGATCAGAAACGAAACTGATACTGGTTTTTTTCTTTACCGAGGATTCCCAGCCTGACGACGGGGAATATTCATGAGCATGTGAATCCATGCCAGACCCCATGCTGGAGAACTAACAAAAGAATCTCCAAAAGCAATGTTCTATGTACCTCCACCAGCCAGACTGAGTACCAGCGATCAGATGAGGTGGTCTTCTCAATCATCAAAAACGCACAGAGGACTAAAAGCCAAATATCCAATCAAAGTAAACTGGCAAATATGACAATGCATTACTTACCGTAAAAGCATTTCTGATGGTTGTATCTGCTTAGATTCACATGCTGTGCATAGGTCCGACATCCAGTGGTCACTGCGGAGTATTGCATTTTATTTTTCGTAGTCGAAAAGGGGACGTCGACAAGGCGTGTCTGTAACACTATCCCTATAGTGACATGCGTTGTACCCATAATCCCTCACGCGTCGAGGTCCCTCTGTTTGTATTTTTCTGCCCTGAGGGAGCCTTCTAGACGTGAGTGAGTACTGAAAAGAGACAGACATCCTTTTATATATGTTCCTTCCATCCGAGCGCATGTGAATCTAAGCAGATACAACCATCAGAAATGCTTTTACGGTAAGTAATGCATTGTCTTCTGATGTTTGTTAATCTGCTTAGAATCACATGCTGTGCATAGACTAGCGAGCAGTACCCGGAGTTGGAGGTGGGTTGTGAGAAGGAACAGTAGAGAAAAGATGTCTTAATACTGCTTGTCCCACCTGGGAATCAGATCTAGAGTGGGCATCTAGACAGTAGTGTTTTGTAAAGGTGTACACAGAACTCCAGGTTGCCGCTTTTCAGATGGACTCAAGGGGAACATTTGCAATGAATGCTATGGATGCCCCAGTGCCTCGAGTAGAGTGTGCTCTTGGCTTGAAGGGTAGTTCTCTCTTAGCAAGAGTGTAACAGAGAGTGATGCATTGTACAATCCATCTAGATATAGTGGATTTTGAAACTGCATCTCCTTCTCTTCCTGCTGCCACCGAGACAAAGAACGGATTAGTCTTTCTCAGTGGACTAGTTCTTTCCATGTAAAACATGACAGCTCTGCGCACATCAAGTGTATGCAGGCTTTTTTCTCCTAGATTTGAAGGATTTTGAAAGAACGGTGGTAGTTCTATAGACTGGTTGACATGAAATTTGGAGATGAATTTCGGTGCGAACCTTGGGTGTGTGCGTAGAACCACTTTATCCTTGTGAACGGTTACAAAGGGGTCTAAAACCGAAAGGGCCTGTAGTTCACTTACTCTCCTAATGGAGGTAATAGCGATTAGGAAAGCAGTCTTAAGAGTGAGATCTTTAAGAGTAGCCTTGTGCATGGGTTCAAAGGGTGACCCCATGAGCCTGGTGAGTACCACATTTAGATCCCAGCCAGGAGCTGGGTTTGCTATTGGATGGTGTATTCTCTTTACCCCTTCCATGAAGGCTTTGATTACTGGGATCTTCCACCACGATACTTTGAGTTGTGAAGTGGTGTAAGCCGAAAGCGCTGCCAGGTGTACTTTAATAGAATTGAATACTAGACCCGAGTCCAGTAAATGGGTCAGGTACAGAATAATTTGTGTGGGAGAGCAGTCAACGGGGTTGATACTCTTCCCTCTACACCAGATGACAAATCTTTTCCATTTGCTAGAATAGCAGTGACGAGTGTTAGGCTTTCTGGACTCTCTGAGGATGTCCATGCACCTCTGTGGAAGTTGTAAATGTCCAAATTCTATGACCTCAGGAGCCAGGCTGCTAAGTTCATGGTCTGAGGGCATGGGTGCAGTGTCCTGCCCCTGTCTTGTGACAGCATGTTGTACGGGCAGGGCAGTCTCACTGGAGGAGATGGAGACATCTTCAATAAGTGAGCGAACCATGGCTGTCGGGCCCACATAGGGGCCACCAGTATCATGGTAACTTGTTCCTGGTGCATCTTGTGCACTATCTTGTTGTGAAGGGGAGTCGGGGGGAAAAGCGTAAACAAATTTCCCTGACCATGGAATCGATAGACCGTTCCCCTTGGACTGGTTCTGGGGGTACCTGGAGGCGTAATCTTGGCATTGAGAGTTTTCCAGAGTTGCGAACAGGTCTATTTCTGGGAAACCCCACTGTGTGAAGACGTCGAAGACGATGTCTTCTTGTAACCGCCATTCGTACTCTACGGGCAGGGGGAAGTCTCTGCTGATTTTGTCTGCTAGCAGATTGAGTTCCCCTGGTACATGTTGTGATAGTAGGAACATGTGTTTGAGAGCCCACTTCCAGATGTTCTGGGACAGCTTGGACAGTCCTGGAGAGTGAGTGCCCCCTTGCTTGTTGAGGTAGTACATGGCTGTGGTGCTGTCTGTGAGGACCATCACTGTCTTTCCTTGTAGGTGTTCCTGAAAGGCTTTTCAGTGCTTTGAACATCGCTAGTAGCTCCAGCAGGTTTATATGCTTGGATGCTAAGCTCGGAGTCCACGCTCCGTGAGCAGTCTGATGGGATAGGTGAGCCCCCCATCCTGTAAGGGATGCGTCTGTGGTTAGAGTGGCTTCCACTGCGGGTGTGGCAAAAGTTTTCCCTAATAACAGGTTTTCTTTTGTCCACCACCGTAGCGAGAGAACCAAGGCCTGCGAGACCACCACTAGATCATCCCATTGTCCGCTGGCCTGACACCACTGGCTGTTGAGCCACTCTTGCATTGGGCGCATGCGCAGGCGCGCGTGAGGTACCAAATAAATACATGACGCCATCATCCCTAGCAAGCGCATTGCTTTGCGTACCGTCACCTCTCGACCTGCCACATAATGGGGGATCTGAAACAGCATGTTTTGGACCCTCTCGTTGGAGAGGAAGACGAGGCCGTCCTTTGTTCGAATTAGAGCCCCTAGGAATTGTTTGATTTGGCTGGGGTCTAAGCTGGACTTCTTTTCGTTGATGGAGAAGCCCAGTTGGAACAAAAGGTCTACAGTCTTTTGGGTATTGGAGAAGCATGTTTCGTAAGAATCCCCTGTTATGAGCCAGTCGTCGAGGTAAGGGTATACCGGGATGGATAACCTGCGCAGATGGGCCGCTGCCACTGCTAGTACTTTCGTGAATACCCTTGGTGCAGATGCTATCCCGAAGGGTAGTACTCTGAACTGGTAGTGTTTGTTCTCCATCTTGAACCTGAGGTATTTTCTGTGCGCTGGCAACATTAAAATATGAAAGTATGCATCTTTCATGTCTAGTGTTGTCATGTAATCCCCTTGTGATAAGAGTGGGATTACTTCCTGCAAGGTCACCATACGAAACTTTTGGAGTTTGACAAACCTTTTCGCTGGGCAGATCTAATACAGGGCGCATGGTTAAGTCCTTTTTGGGTTCAAGGAAGTACACTGAATAAATACCTTCTGTTACCTGAGATAGGGGGACAGCCTCTATAGCTTCTTTTTTCAGTAGCTCTTCTACTTCTTGAAGAAGAATGGTGAGGTGTTCTGGTGTCATGCGTCGGTTCCGTGGGGGTCTGTACTTCGGGGAACCGTTCAATTCGATGCAGTATCCGTGGGCTATGGTGGATAATACCAAGCGGTCTGCTGAAAGGAACGATGTTAGCCGGCCCCCGACCGGTGATGCATGGGAGGGGACCCGAATCTTCGGGTCATTTGTTGGTACCCTGGTTAGAGGGCCAGTTGGTAGCAGAGTAAAATTGCTGTTGGTTTTGCTGCTGGCGTTGGCCACGAAAGGAGCGTCTATTGCCATAGCCGCGTCTGTTAGGGGGCCTAGAAATTTGGTCAAGAGTTTTGATGATATCAAACTCTTTCTTCGCATGTTCTAGGGCCTCATCAACTGCTTTCCCAAACAGATGTGTTTGTTCTATGGGCTTATTTATCAGGGAAGCCTGGGTTTCCGGCTTAAATCCCGAATTACGCAACCAGACATGGCGTTTGAGAAGTATTCCCTGAACCAGGGAACGGCCAGCCGTCTCTGCGGCATCTAAGGGGTTCTTTACGATGCCCTGGTTTACAAGAGTTCCCTCTTTTCCTTGTATTAGTAACTACGAGGGAGTCCGGAATAGAATGGCCTCTGATGTACAAAGGGTCAGAGGGCGAAGGGCTGAAGAGCTTTTCTATCCGAGGGTTGACCCCTCTGACTAAGGCAGGATTGGAAAGGGAAGGAGTTATTCTTCTCTTAATAGAAGCCAGGAGCGAAATAGACTGACTAACGGGGGCTTTTTCTTTAATAACTTTCTCTACAAAGTCTATGTCAGGAAGAGTCTCCCCTGTGTCTATTTCAAAATGCGCTGCTGCCTTGCGCAATAGTGCATTAAGTGAAGGTTGGTCATCTATGGGAGAGGTGTTTCCAATAGGTGAATCCTTGGGAGGAGAAGGGTGAAAGACATCAGGATCTGAGTGCACTGATGGGGATTGCCAGGATGCGAGGTAGCTGTATCTTCTTCGAAAGCTCCTGCACTAGTGTAAGGATCTTCTTCAAACCCCTCTTCCTCATGTTCTTCCTCTCCACCCAAACACTCCTCATCTTCCTGGAGGTATTGATCCTCTTCAGTGAGGTCATATACGTCTGTAGAAGGGGGAACAGCCTAGGAATCTTGACCCTAGGGTCATCCTGGGGCCATTCTCTTGGTCTTTTGGGTGTGGGTGGGTTTTGGTTTCCCAAAAACCTTTCCATTTTCTCCATACAAGAATGGAGTCTTTCAAGGGTCTCATGGGGGACCCCTGAATAGTCTAGAGGGGGGAAATCAGTGTTTTCACCTTCAAAACGCTTAGAACGCTCCCACAACGTCGAAGAAAGGTTTCCGTCGACCTCTGAAAAGCCCTCCGGTAGTTCAGAAGTGCCCTTAGATGAAGGGGGCAGTCCCTGGCTACTCTTGTGCTTTTTCGGCGTTTCCATAGCTTTTTGTGCGGTATTCGACGCTTGTTTCGTCGTCCGCTTACGTTTTTCTTCGGAAACAATTCTCGCCAGGCTCTCGACAACGAGGTTGTCAGTAGAGGACTCTGGTGTCAACGTTGCCTGTGTTACGCGTTGTTGCTCGACGGCTGCTCTATGGAGCGTTACGTCGGATGATTTTGGGGTAGCGCCCGCGTTTGATGAAAGCCCAATCGCTGGTCGCGACTGCGTTTGCGGGTGGGGCTTGAGACCCTTCCGGTCTGAGGTAGACGCCGAAGTGCCCTGCGTCCCCTTCGGCGCTGATGGATCCTTCGTCTTCGACGAAGAGCCGTGGGTTGTGTGCTTAGGCCTATGGGGTCTGTGTGCGTCCTTGTCGCCGGGGTGTTCATCCCCATGAGCAGGGCGTGAGCCGAGCCCGTCGGGGCCGGGGACTGACGTCGAGGAGCACGAGCGCTCCTTCTGGGGGTTAATGACTTCCGTAACGGACGTCGAGTTATCCATCACCCTCCTCGTCACTTTCTGTAACAGCGGCGGCGGGTGAGGAAACTGACTTCGACATAGCGTAGTCCGCCCACCTCTTAACTTTGCGTTCTTGGTTTCAAGAGATTACAGGCCGCGCAGCTGTCCTCCTTATGATCGAGGGGCAAGCAACGATTACAGAGCTTGTGTTTGTCATTCCAAGTGCATTTGCCCCTACAGCGTGGGCAAAACTTAAAAGGTGTCCTCTCCATAGCTGAGGCAATAATAACTGGTGATAACCCCAAGGGAAAGATAGGGGAGAAAGAAAGACTCTCAAAGAGAAGATAAAAGTTCGAACCCCCACTCTCCCTACTGTATGTTGGCCGGCGAGGCCAGGCCACGTGTTCGGCAGCACCGAAGGATCTCCTCCGTCTCTTCCCCTCCGTCGAAAACTTGCTCGGCGGAGGAACAGCTTCACAGCCAACGTCGAGGGGAGGGATCTTTAACAATATAATAAGTAAAATTAAGGACCGCGGTCCGTAGTAAGTATTTGCAATGTCTCTCTAGGAGCTCCGCGTAAGGCGACCAGAAGCTGGGCGGAAAAAAACAATCTGAGGGACCTCGACGCGTGAGGGATTATGGGTACAACGCACGTCACTATAGGGATAGTGTTACAGACACGCCTTGTCGACGTCCCCTTTTTGACTACGAAAAACAAAATGCAATACTCCGCAGTGACCACTGGATGTCGGACCTATGCACAGCATGTGATTCTAAGCAGATTAACAAACATCCGAAATATATATATAAATAAAAAGATGCTTGAGCAGGATCCAAACCTAAAACAATGGTTCAAGAACATTTCTTCGAAACCTTTACACTCCACCCCCTCACTCCAGAATTTACTCCACCACTAGGAGTAGACATCACAAAGTCACTGAACATCCAAGAAACAAACGCAAATGGAAAGACCACAAGCAAAGTGTCTCATAGATCTTGATAAAGATTCTAATATTGCTGATCAGGAAACCTGCGAAGCAAAAGTCACAGGTGACCAAGACCTTCTAGAGAATTTGTCTTACTACCTAGATGAGAACGAGGACACCTTAGAGACAACCAAGACTCTCCTAAATGTATAGTCAAGAGCGCCTCCATTGAATCCATCACACATTGCCAACAAAGAAAAAACAAGGACATGTAAGGACATTGATCCTCTCGACAGGCAAGAAGAAGTTGGCATCTCACTGACATTCTTAACTATCACAAAAACAATGCAAGCTCTATACAACTATATGTCAACACAACCCAACAATCGAAAACAAATTGACAAGGACCTGTACAATCCAACATGCCCATGAGATAATTAACAAACCAAGTCCCACAACCTTGAGCAAGCTGCGAGAGAACCAGCAGCTTCATGGGAAAATTGTTCACTAGAAAGTATTGAAACATTCTTTTTAGAAAACATACCATCACCAAGGAATGAGGTCAATCTAAATCGGAGAAACGTTCTGCAATTACTGCACTGTGTACCCTCACTCAGGAGAATTGATTCAGACGACATTGAAATCGTAGAGTATGTAAAAGAGTCAAGAAGTGACTGGGTAAGGAACGCATGGTAGCAATAGTAAGATGGACACAAGTGACCACAGTTCAAGGGTGTTTATTGAACTTTTTTTAAAAACTTTTCTGTACAATAACCAAGGGCCCCAACATTCAAACGGAGCCCCCAACATTCCCCCTCCCTCACCAACCGTCTCCCCAAATCACAAGGGTTTCATTGCTCACAGTTCAGAGTGTTCAATACTCAGACATCATCTTAGAGGAAAGTTCACGGGGCTCGGATTAATGTACAATCGCCTCTTGTAGCTGAGACGGAGGACATCTCTCGCAAATCCTTACGCTAGTGCCCACCGGATGGTTCTGGAGACTGTGGCCTTTGGTTAATTTCAGAATAATATTGTCTAAAGGGTGGCCAATAATCAAAAGGGCGGCAGGTAGTGAGGAGGCATATCTGGATTTCCTTTGTTTGCACATAGTCATCATCATCCACCTTGTAAACATGGGGGGGGGGGGGGTACCCTTCCCCCATGTCCTCGCCACCAGGTATCTGGCTAGCACTGAAGCCATACCCACCAGCTTTACAGTACGAGTGCCCTCTTTAACCAAGGCCAGGAGCCATAATTTAGGCAAGTATTCCCTTGGTTGGGGCAATATTTTTATCATTGCGTCCTTGATCTTCGTCTATAACAACCTGATGCGAGGACAGCACCAGGCCACATGATAAACGTCTGCACGGGCCTCATCACATCTCTTACATGCAGGGGACCTCTCAGTAAAGAATCTACTAAGGTCGAGCGGGGAATAATAGATGTGGTGAACAAATTTGAAATGGACCAGCCTGTATCTACAGTTTAATTATATGCATCTAGTTTGCATACAGATAAGCTTCCACTGGTCCTCGCTCAGCGCCCACCCTAGGGAAGTTTCCTATGTGGATTTGTACACTTGTCTCTGTGGTTTTCCCCCATTTCGGGACAATCTATATATGGTGGAGACAGGTTTACCAAATGTTAAATGCTTGAGTATGTAGCATTGAGCCGGGTGTGGGGAAGGGGCTTGTGGGAAGTTAGGCCATTTAGTGTTCAGGATTCCCCTTAGAGGGCCTTCGGGAGGATTGACTATTACTTTCAGGCCCTTCCCATAAGGCTCCCCAAGTCATTCTTTAGATCTCTGAACAAGATGATGTCAGCCTATGTGTGGCACAACAAGAAACCGAGAGTAGCAATGGCCACAATGATGGCTCATGTGGGCAAGGGCGGCCTGGCTTTTCCGCCTATTAAAAAGTACTACGAAGCTGCACAACTTCGGGTGATCAAGCAATGGGTGGCGGACACTCCTCAGCACAAGTGGACTAAGCAGGATATGGCGGGAGCCCCGCTTTCAAACCTTATTTGGTCCCACAAGAAACCGACATGTGAACACTAAAATAAGTGAAATCCTGAGGGTAACCCTTAACGCATGGGGTACAGCAGTTAAAAGGGGGGGGGGGGGGGAGGGTCAGACAACTCAACCCTCCCCCTTCACACGCTTATTTGGAAACCTTGACTTCTCACCGGGGATGGACCGAAGGCATTCTCCTCCTGGAAACAGGCGGGCTGCACAAAGATTTGCGATATGTAACCTGCACAGTCTCTTAGGCCCTTTGGAGAAGGTGTCAAGAATTTGGATTGACTGGCTCAGATAGGTACCAACACACTTAACTAATCCATTGGCTTTCATCCCCCGTCAATAGGGAAGCAGGGACAAGGGCCTTCACGAGTTTTGAAACCTTACTGACAACAGATACAGGTACTCTGAAACTGATATCTAAACTATATGCACACTTGAATTTGCAAGGGGAGAAGTCTGGTGGAGTTACATGAAGAAGTGGGAGGTGACACTGGTGGGGGAGAAGATTCCACAGCACTTCTGGGAGGAAGCTTGGCGAAGTGTGCCCAAACTGACTAGGTCGATCCACCTGGGGGAAATGTGGCATAAGGTGTTACTGCAGTGGCACCTGACACCAGAAAGACTATGAACAATATTTCCTAACAAGCATGGAGAGTGCTGGCGGGGGGTTCCGACGAGGGGATTGGAAGCACATTTGGTGGGCGTGTCCAGCTCTGGAAGGCTTGTGACAGAAGTTGAGACTGAAGTGGGAAAAATGGTCCAAGGGCTCGGGACCCTGGGGGAAGGAGTGTGGCTGGCAGGACTCTGGGACCCGAAACAGACAGTATATACTAGGCGCCAGCGCAAAGTGATTATGGTTTTGGTGATAGCAGCATGGCTAGCAATAGCTCAAGGCTGGAAACAGTGGGAACCCCCAACACAACTCCAGTGGCTCAGAAAAGTATGGCACTTTGTCACTATGGAGTGGATGACCCATAAATTGCAGGGTACCCCTTAGAACTTTTACGCGGATTGGTGTCCTCTCCTGCAATATTTGCAAAGTGATTATATGTTGCAGTGGTGTCCTCATAGAATTCGTATTCTGAACCTGTTTTAATACAGCATGTTGCATAGATTGTCATGACCATGTGTTAATTTACTGCTGTCCTGAATTCCTAGGGAACATGGGTGGGGGAGGGTGGGGTAGGAGGGGGATGGGTTTGTTTGTGGTTGAACCTGGTTATGTGTTAAAATCAATAAAAAGACAGTTAAAAGAAGAATTAAAAGAAGAATTCCCCTTAGTCTGTAATAATGGAGCAAGGTCACAGCATTATGTTCCCCTCTGAGTTTCAACTCCTCCCACCACACAAATCTATCACCCTGCACCAGATCCCCAAGGGACTGTACCTTCAACGACCGGAAACGTTCCTTAAAGGATCGTTCGTGTGCGAGTGGGATTCCCATGATATCATAGACCGGTAGCTCCGGCAGGTAGCATGGATTAGTCTATAGCAACTGGTTTATCCCTTCCCACGCTTTGCATGTCACGGGCCGCCTGTGAGAGGTAGTAGCCAAGCCTCCACCTTCTGTTTTATGACCTCTAGCGGGGTAATGCAGTTATCTCTATATAGATCGTCGCGTGAGGTGGAAACTCTGACGCCTAAGTACCGAATCCCAAGGGGGCACCATTGAAAGTCGTCCCTAACATCGGCCCGCTGTGCAGTAGTGGTTAGGTGGGAGGACCTCCCACTTGTCCCAGTTAATCCGGAGCCTGGAGAATTTGCCAAATCTAACCACCTATTGTGGCAACAGGGTCAAGTTCTGGTGGGGGTGTTTGACATAGAGCAGGATGTCGTTGGCATAAAGAGAGATGATAGACAAGTGCGTGTGTATGCGGATCCCTCGGTGTGCATGCAGTTCTCCAACGTGGCAAGCCAGGGGTTCCATCGACAGGATGAATAGGACCGGTGAGAAGGGGCAGCCTTGGCGGGTATCTCTTGAAGGAAAAATGTGCGTTGAGGTTATGCCATTGGTCTATATTGTAGATCTAGGGGCGGTGTACAATAACTTGGCCCACTGGATATAGCTTAACCCTAAGCCGGAGCGCTGCAGTACCTCAAAGAGAAAAGGCAACTCGACGGAGTGTAAGGCCTTTTCAGCATCGAGGGCGGCAATCACTATAGGTACCTCCGGGTCAACGTTATGCAATAGGCTAAATAATCGCTGTAAGTTTTTTTGGGTGGACCAACCAGGGATAAACCAGGCCTGGCAATACGGTCTGTAGGCATACTTGTTAGAATCTTATCTGTGTTGACCAACGATAGTGGGCGATATGAGGATAGCTGTCAAGGGTTCTTCCCGGGCTTCAGGATCAGCGTTACCAGGACAGATCTGGTGGATTCCAGAAGGCAACCACTGGATAGTGCCCATTCATACATGGCCAACAGGTGGGGGATCACCTGGTCTGAGTAAGCCTTATAACATTTCGTTGTCATATCATCTAGACCAGGGGCCTTCCTATTAGGGAGTGATTTTATTGCACTACGGATCTCTTCCTCGGTAATAGGGTTAAGAGAGTTTCCCTGATCTTGGTCTAGCCACCCTAGCGCTATCTCGTCAAGGTAGCGGGTTAGTTTGTCATGTTCAGGAGAAGGACGGGATGTATAGAGCCGATTATAGTATTCCCTGAATTCATTGTTGGTACCCTGCAGATCCTTAATGAGATCCCCGTTTTGATTTTCCACTTCTGTTATGTTGGTGGATTGTCGTTCTTTTCTAATGGCCCAGGCCAGGGTCTTGCTTGGGCGGTCGCCCTCGCCATACCCAGCCGCTACGATCGGGTCCCCTATGAATCTTTCCTCGTTATTCGCCAGCCGTAGGAGCTCTTGCCTGTAGGACAGTAGCTCGCGACTGAGTTCAGGAGTATCAGATGCCCTGTCTGTTCTCCCCATCCTGGATTTTGAGCTATAGAGCACGCATGGACCGCCGGATAGCCTTCAGAACCCCTCCCTCTCTGGACATACAGCAGCCTCTAACATAAGCCTTAAAGGCTTCCCATATTATGCCTTGATCAGGTACTGAGCCTTCATTGGCCTACAGTAGGTCTGAATGTCTTGGCCTATTTTGGATCAAAACGCTATGTCTTCCAGGCTGGTAGCCCTGAAACGCCAGCGGATTATGATTGGGGGGGGGGGATGAGAGGGGGCTGCGATGCAAATCATTATGGGGAGTGGTCGGAAAGAGTTTGGGGGAGAAGGAACAAGTTACTTACCTGTAACTTGTCAGGCTGGGAATCCTCGGTAAAGAAAAAAATCAGTATCAGTTTTGTTTCGAATCTGTCTTTCTTAGTAGTAACCAATCACTGATCTCTGGGTCATACTGCCCCCAGCCAATGACTGCCCTCCCCCTAAGCCCCGCCTCTGGCAGCCATCCTCAGATTTGGTAGCACGCCAAGTGGCAGTATGACCAAGTGAAGAGCCGCAGAGGGTAGGTGGGAGGGTTCGCATGCGAATCCATGCCAGACCCATGCTGGAGAACAACAGTTACAGGTAAGTAACTTATTCCTTCTCCAGCATGGGGTCTGACATGGATTCACATGCTCACGAATAAAAGAATACATAGCAGTATACACATGCACAACCACGGGAGGTGGCAACAGGCTCAACATTAAGCAATACAACAACTCAACATTAAGCATCACTTACCTCCTCACCAGGCTCACCTTAAGCGAACAGGTTGCGCAGCACTGCTTGGCCGACCGTGGACTCCTCCCTGGAGTCCCGATCGACGCAGTAGAATCTTGTGAAGGTGTGCGTCGACCTCCACGTAGCAGCCCTGCAGATGTCCAGCAGGGGCACACCAGACAGGAACGCCGTGGTAGCAGCAATCGCTCTGGTCGAATGGGCTCGGACGGCCAGGCAGCGGTCGGTTTGCCAAACGGTGACAATTCATGATGCAGCCGGAGAGCCATCTGGAAATGGAAGTCTTCGAGAGAGCCTTCCCTTGATTCAGACCCAAAGTTCACAAATAGATGTGACGTCTTCCGAAAACTCTTCGTGCTGTCCACGTAGAACTGCAGCGCCCTAGCTACATCCAGCGAGTGCAAAGTCCTCTCGACCGGCGTCAAAGGCGACGGGAAGAAAACTGGTAACACCAAGGGCTCTTTGAGGTGGAAGTCAGACGGCACCTTGGGCATGAAGGAGGGGTGCGTCCTCAGCACCACCCTCGTGTCATGAAAAGTCAAGTATGGAGGCTTGCAAGATAGGGCCTGAACCTCTCCCACTCGTCCTGCAGAGGTGATGACCACGAGGAAGGCTGTCTTCCATTACAGGAACTTCAAAGGCGCCGAATGCATAGGCTCGAATGGGGCTCCCATGAGCCTGGTCAGCACCACATTAAGCTCCCACGCCGGGGCAGGGGCCTTCACCGGCGGGAATGATCGGAATAGTCCCTTCATAAATTCCTTTACCAGGCGATGAGACCACAAGGACACACGTCCCATAGTCCTGGTATATCGGGAGATGGCAGCCAGATGTATTTTTATGGAGGCATGAGTCAGTCCAGCTTTGGCCAGCGACAGTAGGTACGGCAGCACCCGAGGAGCCGTAATCTGCAGAGGGTTAATCTTCTGTGCACGGCACCAGACAGAGAACTTCTTCCATTTATGACCGTAACACTTGAGAGTTGAGGACGCCCTGGCCTTTGCAAGAACCTCTCTGCAATCAGCCGGGATATCGTACCCTCCAAACTCTAGTGCTGCAGGAGCCAGGCCTGCAAGTTCAACGACTGTGGGTCGTGGTGTAGAATGGCGCCTCCTTCTCTGGAGAGAAGATCCGCGTCCACCGGCAGCCTGACTGGCGGGGACGTTGACAAGTCCAGAAGGTCCGGGAACCAGACCTGCCTCAGCCACGCCGGTGCAATGAGGATCATCCTGCACCTGGACTTCTTGAGCTGGCTGATGAGACGGAGCAGCAACGGCAATGGAGGGAACGCGTATAGAAACAGGCCGTCCCAAGGGAACAAGAAAGCATCGCCCATGCTCCTCGGCTGGGGGAACCTGCTGGCGAACCTCTGGCACTTGGAGTTCGTTGCCGTCGCGAACAGGTCGATCTGGGGTTTGCCCCATCGTCGGAAGTGTCGATCCACTTGATCCTGGCGCAGTTCCCACTCGTGGCACGAGCGCAGCTCCCTGCTGAGTGAGTCAGCAATGGTGTTTTTTATTCCTGCCAGGTGGAAGGGAACCAGAAACATCCCCTGGGCGACGGCCCAGTGCCACAGATCCTGGGCCTTCTTGGATAGGGCTGGGGATCTGGTGCCCCCCTGCTTCCGTATGTAGAACATCGTGGTGGTGTTGTCGGTGAAGACCCTCACCACTTTGTCCTTGAGGGACGGGAGGAACGACTTGAGCGCCCAGAACGCTGCACAGAGCTCCAAGATGTTGATGTGAAGAGACCTCTCCTCCGGGAGCCAAAGGCCTCTTGCGTGGAGATCTCCAGTGTGGGCCCCCCAAGCTCCCAGAGAGGCGTCCGTAGTCACCGTCTCCTGAAACGCCGGGGTTTCAAAGTCCATGCCCGTCGTGAGGTGAGCCCGGGTACTCCACCATAGGATCGCCCGACGGAACTGCTCGTCAAGGGGGATCCCGTCCTCGAAGCAGCCCCTTGCCTGAAACCAGCGGGCGTCGAGGAACTCCTGCAGCAGACGCATCCGAAGTCTGCAAAGGGGTACAAGGTAGATGCATGATGACATCATCCCAAGAAGGGACTTGATGGACCTCACCCTGGCCACGTCCGTGGCTAACAGGTGCCGTACCTTGCCCAGGATGGTCTTGGTCCTCTCCTCTGAAGGGGAGGCCAATTGCTCCACTGTATTGAGCTTCACCCCCAAAAACAGTGCTACTTGCGATGGAACCAGATGGGATTTGGGGTAGTTGATGGAGAACCCCAGCTCCGTGATCAACCGAACGGTCCTCGCCGTATGATCGACGGCGAGTTTTCTTGACCTTGCCCTGATTAGCCAGTCGTCCAGGTAGGGGTAGACGTGGATCCGCTGCAGGCGCGCCGCCACTGGTGCCAGGCACTTGGTGAAAACCCTGGGTGCCGACTTTAATCCGAACGGTAGGGCTCTGAATTGGTAGTGGCGTCCTTGAACTACGAACGTGAGGAACTTCCTGTGCCTTTTTAGGATGTGGAAGTAAGCATCCTCCAGGTCCAACGACGATAGGAAGTCGCCTTCCTCCAGCTGTCCCAGCATGTGCTGGAGGGTGACCATCCTAAATTTCTGCTGCTTGATGTATTTGTTTAACCGACGCAGGTCTAGGATGGGGTGCCAACCGCGTGTCTTCTTTCTGACGAGGAAGTACCTTGAGTACACTCCGGAGCCTCCTGGGGACAAGCTCGATGGCACCTTTGAGCATCGCCTTTACTTCCAACAGCAGTTGAGGGAGGTGATTCTCCTTCCTGGCCACGGGAGGAATGCGAGGGCACTTCTATTGGAATTCCAGCGAGTGCCCGTTGGCCAGGGTGTCCAGCACCCAACAGTCGGTGGAGATGGACTCCCACACGCTGACGAACCTAGACAGCCGGCCTCCCACCGGGGTGCTTCCGTGGGGACCCGACAGCATGGCTGCGTCAGTCTTGTTTGGAGGGGGCCTTGCCGCCTTGGCCTCCATGACGACGACGGCAGGATCCCCTTGTTTGCTGCGACCTCTGTAGGCCTCCTGGGAAGAGGAGCGGGCCGCCTGGCGGTAAGCGCAGGAGCCACCGCTGGATCCTTTGGAGGCACCCTGTCTGCCTCCAGGGCTCCGAAAGGGCCGGTGCTGCTGAAGCACCCCAAGGGCCCGGGCCGTCTGAGTCGGTCTTGATGGCCTGTAGAGACTCATCCACCGCCTTACCAAAGAGGTTGTTGCCGTCGAACGGCATGTCCAACACTCTGGTCTGGACGTCCTGGCAAAAGTATGTCGCCTTGAGCCATCCCCGTCGTCGGAGGCAAACTCCTTTGCCCAGTTGGCAAAATCCGGTATCGGCGATGTCCGTCGCCACTGTTATGGCGTGATCCGACGCCACCTCGCCTTCCTGCAGAATTTCTAGGGCCTCTGCCCTTTTGTCATCAGGCAGGAAATCTAGCAGGGGAGCTATCTTGAACCAGAGCTCCATGTCGTAGCGGGCCACGATCACTAAGGCATTGGCCGCCTTAGTCGTCGCCGCCGCCGACGTGATGATTCGTCGTCCCATAGAGTCCAACTTCTTGCCCTCGCTGTCCGGCGGGGAAGTGGAAGTTGAAGCCGCCGTGCCCGCTGCCTTCTTAGCTGCTGCCGAGACGACCGAGTCCGGCGTGGGCTGGGCCCTGAGGCACTCTGGGAGGCATCGGGGACTCAGTACTTCTTCTCGTACCGGTCCCTCTTGGCGGGAGTCATGGCAG
Organism: Ambystoma mexicanum; assembly: GCF_040938575.1. NCBI lineage: Eukaryota > Metazoa > Chordata > Amphibia > Caudata > Ambystomatidae > Ambystoma > Ambystoma mexicanum. Next base: position 517,026,133 of record NC_090931.1, read on the forward strand.
GGTTCTTGAGGACAGCAAGCCCCTCGTCCCAGATGTCGTCGAGTAATGGCACCCCGAGGACGGTCTTCCTCTTAACCTCTCGTCGTTGGTACAGAAACCCCTCCCTTTTCTGTTCTTCAGGGCAGATCTGGAAGAGCTTGGATGCCCTGGTTATCATGGCGTGGAAAGAGCCAACCTCGTCGGCTGAAGACGACCGCGGAGGGGGGTGGGGGGTAATGACAGGATGTCTGCTGTGTCATCGCAGCTGTCATCGTCCGTCGGCGTATCCGTCGCCGTATCCTCTCCCGGCGAGGGGGATGAGGGGTCCACCGGTCTCGCAGGCACGAAGGGCGGAGTGGGGTGGACTCTCCTCCGCTTGTTCGGAGGGCTTCCCGACGGGCCTGGTTCTGGCTCCTCCGTCGGGGTGCGTGGTAATCTCGTCCTTATCTCGGTACATAAGGATTGGATTGCCAACAAAATGGCCACCGAGCTATCCTGGGGCTCGGGCAATGGCTGCGACAGATGGGATGGCCGCTCCATTGGGCCCTGTTCGTCGTCGCCATCTTCGATCACGTCAGCAGGAACCGTTCCCCTGGGATCGAACCTTCTCAAACCTCTCGTTGAGGTTTCTGAACCTCTCGTTGAGGCCTATGGACCTTTCATTGAGGCCCTTCTCGGTCTCCACCAGTTCTTCCTCAGAGGCCGATTCCGAGTCTGTAATGGCCACCGGCCCCACCCCCTCTTTTTCAGCCGGGGGCTTCACGGGGGTCTTAGCGATGGGCTGGAAAGAGGATTCCCTGCGCAGCGGCAGGGATACTCTGGGCCCAGAGGCCGTTTCCAATGGCGTAGTCTCAGCCGGCGCCACCAGGGTCGCAGCGACCACTTTGGTATAGGCCTTAGCCGGGTGGATCAGAGCCCTCACCACCTTAGGTGCGTCCTGGGCCTCTGCCTTGGGGGGGTGGGTCAGCGCCTCGCTCCCCCTTCGAGATCGACCGGGTCCGCTCCAGCGACCTACACGGGTTCTCGGACTTACTCTTCCCGAACCAGAGCGCTGGCTCGTGGTGGAACGTGCTGGGGAATTAGCGCCCTGCTTGGCAACCGAAGAGCCCGACCTTTCGGCGCTCCCGAAGCCCGCAGACTCGCGGTGCTTGGCTTTCTGTTGGGCCCTCTCACTTGCTTCGCCCTTCTCCAGCCAGGTGGCGAGGCGGGAACAACGATCTTGTTTGGTCCGTTCCGAAAGGTTCTTGCAGAACGCACAGTCCTTCTCCACGTGCGTCTTGTCCCCGTGGAGGCAGTAGAGGCATCGCGAATGCTCGTCCTCCTTAAAAACGTTATATAATCCGCATGCAGGGCAGTTCCTGAACAGCTTGGATCCGGGCATCGAGCTCCCCTTTTCCTGGGCTATGTCCGTTGAGGTAGGCCGCAGATCTTCCAGAATCCTCCAAGAAGTGTAAACTCGACGAAAACATCACCCTTGAGGGGCGTGGAAGAATTCCGAAACGGGTCCCCGTTATCGGAAGTAGAAACGGTGGACCTTGAGGCTCGACTAAACCAAAAAAATGAGAAATTCTCCTGAAAAGGTGTGAAAACGCAGTAAAAAACTCAAGAGCTAAACACGAGGACTCCCAACACTTGAGCGTGCGTTAAAAATTTGAGGATGGCTGCCAGAGGCGGGGCCTTAGGGAGAGGGCAGTCATTGGCTGGGGGCAGTATGACCCAGAGATCAGTGATTGGTTACTACTAAGAAAGCCAGATCAGAAACGAAACTGATACTGATTTTTTTTTTACCGAGGATTCCCAGCCTGACGACGGGGAATATTCATGAGCATGTGAATCCATGCCAAACCCCATGCCTCCATTACGTCCCTGAGCATCGGGCTGGTGGCCAATATATAGTCGATCCTGGAGGAGCTTGTGTACCCCAGAGAAGAATGTGTATTCCCGGTCTGTGGGGTGGACAGTGCGCCAGACGTCATGCAGGTCATGATATAGGGTGATAGATGACCAGGTTTTGACCGCCTGTGGGAGAGTCTGTTGTGTTGTTGCGGATCTGTCTAGCATTAGTGTAAGGGCGAGGTTGTAGTCACCCACCCATAATATCTCATAGCCGGGGTACTTGTGGATGTGGCTGGCGCAATGATGGAACAACTCAGGGGAGTCCGTGTTGGGAGCATATATATTAATTAAGAGGAGTTTCAAGCGACGCATTAACTCCGCCAGAATAATGTATCGCCCTTTTGTGTCATTGGTCTATTCATGCATTCTATACTGTAGGGATCCATGTATATAGATGGCCACTCCTCTAGAGTGGGAGGTGTAAGGTGAGTGGTACCTATGAATTCCCCAACCTGCAAGCCTGGGGAGGGGGGCATCCTGTGAGAGGTGCGTCTCCTGTAGACATAATATATTCGCCCCGTGATTCCTGCTGAAATTGGTGATCAGTCGCAGTTTCTTATGGTTAGTGAGCCCCCTGATATTGCAGGATAGAATTGATAGGGAAGCCGGAGGCTTCTGCAATATCGTGGGATTAGCCATGTCACTTGTAGAGGCTTGGCAGTTGAAGCCATTATGTGGACTGCGAGAAAGCGTGTTATAGTGTCTGGACTTGGTGAGCGTAGAGTACCCCTTGTGAACTGCGATAGACCCCGTATAACGACTGGTCACAGTCATGACCATCAATTACAACTGAAAGCCTAAAACTTGGCTCCCCCTGATCGCAATCACGCCCACGCCAGAAACAGCAACTTACCAGCCCCCCCACACCCTTTCCCCCCTGTTCAAAACTGATCCTTCAAATGTACAAAACCAGACCTGCAGTGGCTGGGGGCAAAGGTGCTAGGGGCGGCTATGATGCTCCTATAAGCAACAGCCTTGTGTATGGCCACAGGAAAACTTTCGAAGCATTCCGGAGTCGCATTGTAGCCTAGCCAGGGTTTCACAATCTGAGAACCATGTCACAATTGTAGTTCAGCGATGTTGCAGCGAGCGACGGGGTGAGCCGCCAGGGTCCGGAAGGTTCGTAGCGAAGCGTTCCGCGGCTTCCGGGGAGGTGAAGGTGGATCCATTATGCTGAACAGTTTGGCGGGATATAGCATTGCATATTTGATGCCTTTCTTGTGTAGACCGTTTGATAGTTTGAAACATTTTGTGCTGGTCCTGCACTCCTGGGCTAAAGTATGGGAACACTCTGATGGTGGACGAGCCCAACTCGGCTCCCTCTTTTCTCTGGCAGATTGAAGGATGACGTCAGTGTCTCTATAATTGAGGATTCTGGCTATGATCAGACCCTCATGGGCGCCTGGGGGAGGCCAGGTAGCAATGGGCCCACTCCACCATGAACATTGAGGTGAGCGGGGGGTTTTCCAGGATCTCGACCAACAAGGATTCTACAAACTTTTCCATGTTGTCGATTGCTGTCGATTCAGGGATGCCGATAATCCGCAAGTTGTTGCGTCTGGAGCGCCCCTCCAGGTCCTCGTTTTTGGCAACCATCTTCTTGACCGTTCGTTGTGGCTCCGCCAACTCACGTTGGAGAGTTGACACCTTATCCTCGCTTTCCCCTAGGCGTTGTTTGGCTTCCGGAAGGAGAACACAAAAGGGAGTCCTGTCTAAAGAAGTCAAGTTGGTTGCAATTTAATTATATGCAAAAAGAATTTAAAGTGTATCTGCTCCTAAATTGTAGCATAATTTATGCATATCCGAAGGATGAGTGTACGGGCAAAGGAGAAAGTGGTGCATGCACCCACTAAATAAAATAGAATGGAAACAGAGTGGTTTTTTAATTTTTTCTCTTCTCAGTCATTCAACAAAAAACTGGATTATAAATTCCAGTACATAAGGCAGACATTGCATATAAACAGTTATACAATTATTCCGCATAATAAGGGTAGGGCTAAACTAAGTAACCTGGGTCAATTAGAAAAAGTCCCTATTATAGCCGAAGCTATATCTCAACAAAGGGATACAGGAGGGAAAGCCCCAATTAATAGCACAGGACAAAGGGCTATCAGTAGAAAGAGAACACAAAAGGGAGTCCTGTCTAAAGAAGTCAAGTTGGTTGCAATTTAATTATATGCAAAAAGAATTTAAAGTGTATCTGCTCCTAAATTGTAGCATAATTTATGCATATCCGAAGGATGAGTGTACGGGCAAAGGAGAAAGTGGTGCATGCACCCACTAAATAAAATAGAATGGAAACTGAGAGTGGTTTTTTAATTTTTTCTCTTCTCAGTCATTCAACAAAAAACTGGATTATAAATTCCAGTACATAAGGCAGACATTGCATATAAACAGTTATACAATTATTCCGCATAATAAGGGTAGGGCTAAACTAAGTAACCTGGGTCAATTAGAAAAAGTCCTTATTATAGCCGAAGCTATATCTCAACAAAGGGATACAGGAGGGAAAGCCCCAATTAATAGCACAGGACAAAGGGCTATCAGTAGAAAGAGAACACAAAAGGGAGTCCTGTCTAAAGAAGTCAAGTTGGTTGCAATTTAATTATATGCAAAAAGAATTTAAAGTGTATCTGCTCCTAAATTGTAGCATAATTTATGCATATCCGAAGGATGAGTGTACGGGCAAAGGAGAAAGTGGTGCATGCACCCACTAAATAAAATAGAATGGAAACAGAGTGGTTTTTTAATTTTTTCTCTTCTCAGTCATTCAACAAAAAACTGGATTATAAATTCCAGTACATAAGGCAGACATTGCATATAAACAGTTATACAATTATTCCGCATAATAAGGGTAGGGCTAAACTAAGTAACCTGGGTCAATTAGAAAAAGTCCCTATTATAGCTGTTTGGCTTCCGACATGCGTCCGCAGAGTTTATTCATCTGTATAGCAGAGATGTCCACTTTGGATGTCAGGGTGTCTATCTTTGCACCTAGGTTGCCTGTGCTGTTCTTGAGGGCCAAAAGCATTTGATTCAATGCAGCAATGTCTATCATCTGAGATGGCGGTGGAGTTGGAGATGAGGCCGGAGGTGGTTGAGATTGGTCAGGCTGCGCAAACTTATCCATCCGGGCTTGCTTCTTAGGGTTGACTATGACGTTGATTCCGACGGGGGAGTCCGAGGCGGTGATGTAGCTCTGGGCCCGGAGGGGAGCGAGCGGTTGATGAGAAGAGTTGTGGTATGCAGAATGATGGGCTGTGGGGACTCTCAGGTGGCTTCCACCAAGCAATGTCACAACCAGGTCGGTCTCGGGCGTGTGCAAGGGTATTGCGCGACAGCGGGTGGTTGGGCTGGTGCTTGTCCAGTAGCTTATGGCCGTTGTCCGACTCGCCTTGGCCACCTGTTCCCTGTTATTCAGCAGACCGGGGGTGTCGCCTTGGTACTGATGTCAGGCAAGGATTGGGCGAGGTTCCGTATGTCTTGCTCACTGAAGATCCTCTGGAGCGCTTGTGTAGCCCTCAAGCAGGTGTGTGTCACGGGGAAGCAGGGCCCGGTGGGGTGGAATTCCCAGAACGGCAGGCGCGATGGATCCACCGAGGGGGAGGGGTGGGGTGGAGCAGTAGCATATGCGGGGCGGCCCGAGAGCCCGGAGCTCCGCGGCAGAGTCCCCTTCTGATAGTTCAGTCTGTGGGTGTGCGTCCAATGTATTGGGCCAGTAGCCGGTAGGGTCCAGATAATGAAGTACTGGTGGAGGAGGGAATGCGCGGGGCCCGCTGCAGGCAACAGAGATGCTGATGTATGTTATTGATCCAGCCAGTCAGTCTAATGAATGTCGTGCTGGCAGGGAGGCCCTCCTGAAGTCTAATGAGGCTTCCCCCGGGGGACACAACAGTAGGGCACTGAACACTGTCAATAAATTGAGAAGCTCTTCACCAGGGGGAGTATCTCCACCCTCCGGGCCATGGCTGGACTTAGCTGAGTGAGGCCAAAAGTCATTAGGATGCAGGGGTGGTGTCCGGGTCTTCAGTGGCACCCAACGGGCCCCGCACTGGTTGTTTCCCCTTCTGGTGAGCTGCAAGGGCGTGGGCTATGGATTTCAGGCCCGCCTTGAGATGGGTTCCGCGTGGGGCACTGCAGCCCCCCGTGCTCCAAGCACCCAGGGCGAGCCCCCCAGTGCGGCACGCCAGATGTCAGATGGATGGGTTGGGGTGCGAGGCGCGGCCCCCTCGGCAGGTCGAACCCCGCTGAGAGATGGGTTCCGGGTGGGGCACTGCAGCCCCCGTGCTCCAAGCACCCAGGGCGAGCCCCCCAGTGCGGCACGCCAGATGTCAGATGGATGGGTTGGGGTGCGAGGTGTGGCCCCCTCGGCAGGTGGAGCCCGGCAAGGGTCAGCATGCACTCCCATTCAACAGATAGGTGCCGCCTCGACACAGCGGGTGTCAGATGCCAGGGTATAGGAAGAATAGCCGGTTCGCCATGTTCCGGGCGGAGTTCAGGAACGCTGGATAAATGGTATAGCAGGCGGCCCGCTGCAGGGTGAAGCAGGTCTCTCGACCCGGGCTCTGTGAGGAGCGAGGTCAGAGACGGAAGACAGGCAGTGTCCTGGCACCACGTCCAATGCACTCAATGGGGCCCCCTCGAGGCACTGGGCGGTCTGCGCTGCCAACGCTAGTTGATCAAGCACACGTCCGTGCCACAGGGGCCCCTGCATGCCCACACAGGTCTGCAGAGTCACCCGAACAGAGAGTGTATGTTGGGAGCCCGGGCAGGTTGCGAGGGCGCAGTGGAGTCGTCCAAGGTATGGCCACACCACCCATATAAGCAGATCGCGCTGACTGCAGGTGCAGTGGGGCACACAGTGCGATCCCACGGGGTGGGGCTGCCCCTCCTCCACTCCGCACCGAGCATTTAAGCGGAGGTCGCGGCAGGATAGGTTTGCAGATCCACCCTTCCCTTTGATCTTCCGATGTTAGAGCTGGCTCACCCGTTGCCTTGATGTTCCAGTTCAATATAGGCAGACTCTTGGGGGGGGGGGGGGTCGAGCAGGCCCTATTGGCAGAGGATTTTTAGAAGGATAGTATTGCCGATGCAGGAGCCTTTCAGGCAGCGGCCATCTTGCGTGCTGCGCAACAGCACCCCCTCTGGTGTTTAGCTCACCCTTAAACCTAAATCTACAGATTGGAGCAAGCTACGACCATCAAATAATAAAGAATGCAGTCCTAGTGGAGCCTTGTCAAATCAAAAGGGCCTATAATAAAAAAAAAAAATATTGCCAATCCTTACTACTAAATTTACAAAATAGTGTGGGTAAAGTTCATGAAAAAGAAATAAGTCTTCACAAAATTTTAATTAAAGATGATAGGGCCGTTTTTCTTCCCCTCTCCACGTTTTCAGCATGGGGCAAGGTGGTTCACTTGAGCAAAGCACACACTGGCTTCTGTGGCACTAGGATACAGTTCTATTTTCACAGTTCAGGACCTCCTGTGTCCAAGCCTCTTTGCTTCTTGCAAGTCTCTTGACCCGGAGGGTCTGGTTTACACAAAAACCAACACACATACTTTATTTTCCTTTTACCAGTGTTCAATTTGGGCATTTGCCCTGGATTCCACTCAGCCGGGCTCAGATCCCTTTCTCTTGGCCAATTTTTCACCCTCAGCCAGGCTTGGACCAATTGTGATGCACTTTAAACTATCGATGACTTTCGAGTGTGTATGGGATTTTGCCAGTCCGTTGCATGACCACTTCGATCTCAGTATTCCTTTTTCTCACATTCAGCATTAGTTGGATACCTAACAGACCGTCGAATGAGCGCCCACGTGGCACCGGACCATTCTGTGTACGGTATCTTGCACAAAGTTAAATTACTTTTGGTTTCCAATTATATTTGCATTGCTCTTTGCCAACGCCTCACACTTTTCTCACACGACTCACCCGGTAAAAGAACCTTGCGGTCCCTCAGCACTTTCTCCGGAAAGGATCTAGCGACCCCTCGGCCTGGAAGCCGGTAGATCAATGAGCCTTGGTACCTGTGCTGGTGTGAGAACCTGATCCGTCCCTCCCACTCAGATGTTTCCTAGAAAAGGAGTCGCCGTTGCAGGGTGCGATGGAAAAAAGCGGCCCCACCTTGGGCCTCGACTTATGCCTGATAAAGTTCAAGTCCTCTGGAGGCGAATTCTCGAAGAGCTCCATCCACCGTGCTAACCTGTTCTTCAGAGCTCACGGTGTAAGCACGTCGCACGTGGTACAGCCTTCTCAGCTGTGGTCGGGATGAAGGCAGCAGAGGCACAGAGCATGGGGTCGGATGTGGGGAAGAGCCCCTTGCAGGCTGGACACCTGCTGAAGCCCAAGGACATACATCGACATGTGCCGGAGAGGAGTGTGGAGCCATAGGACAGAGTACCTGATTAAAGATTAGAAGACAAAAAAGACAGTATCCGGGGAAGAGTGCATGGAATTACAAGGCCGAAGCCAAACCCAGGAGCACTGGTGAAAGCTGTCCGTTCATGTCGATGCGGAAAAGAGGACTGGAGTGACAATGGTGGGCGGAGTCATGGGAGCGTGCATCTCTAAATTTAAAGGGGAAGAAGGATTTTGCTGGTGAAAAAAGGTTCCGTCTCTCGTCCCTAGCGAGGGACACCCATACAGTATAACAAAGTTACTCACCGTAGTGACTACCTTACTCCTAGTCCATAGTCCCCTTTCCTCCATACTTTTGGGACATTCCGTCCTGTGGGACGAACAGGAGCACTTTGCAAAAAAGAATCAAATTGAAAATGTGTCCTCTTTTTATGCGGGGTAGCGCATGTGGCTGTAACCACGCCCTCCTTAGCCCCGCCCTGCGCATCGTCCTTCAGTCCTTTTCCATCGCCAGGTCTGAGACCATTTAAGCAATAATATAGGATACTTATTAGAGGGGACGGCGGGCAGGCGTGTTGAGGGAAGGGGACTATGGACTAGGAATAAGATAGTCACTACGGTGAGTAACTTTGTTATACCTATATGTCCCGCCCCCTTTCCTCTATACTTTTGGGAGATTACCAAGCACTCCTCACAGGAAAACTGGTGGATGGAACTCCTTTACTGAAAGAGGTTTTTAAGAACCGCCTGCCCGAACTGAGCATCGGCTCTGGAGCTCAGGTCTAAGCAGTAATACTTAGAAAAAGCTGATAGGGAAGCCCACGTAGCTGCTATGGCAATGCTTTCACAGGGAACATTTCTGGAAGGCAACGGCAGCCGCCTTGCCCGCACAAGGTGGACATGAATTCCCTTTGGAGGCTGAAGGTCCTGAACGGTATACGCCTCAAATACAGAAAGCAATCCATCGGGAGTGTTGCTTTCGAGGCCTGCTGTCCTTTCGGGTATCCGAAAATCACAAAGAACTGGGGAAGGCTCCTCATTTTAGATGTTCTATCCAAATAAAACTTTAGAGCTTGTCTGACATCCAAATTATGCAATACCCTCTCGGCATCTGAGGCCGGGTCTGGAAAGAACCCTGGTAAGGAAATAGAGATGGAAATTGGATACCACCTTTGGAAGGAATGAAGGATTGGTCCGGAGGACAACCTTATCCTTGTGAAAGGTGAGGAATGGATGCTCTACAGACAAGGCCTGAAGCTCACTTACACGCCTTGTCGAAGTCACTGCAATCAGAAAAGCCATTTTCCACGAAACGAACTTCAAGTCCACAGTAGCCATGGGCTCAAAAGGTTTATGGCATAAGGCAGTGAGGACCACATTCAGTTCCCGCTTTGGATGCGGGTTGCGCACAGGTGGATAAAGATGTGACAGGGTTTGTCAATGAAAAAGAGCATGAGTCCGTGGACAGGTAAGCAGCGATAGCCGACAAATAAGTCCTACCAGACAAGACATGTATGCCTAAAGTTGCCGGATGAGAAACAAACAACAGGACCTTGTCGATGGTAGCTTCTCTGGGGTCCAGGTGCTTTGCTAAACACCAGTGACAGAAATTGAGCCATTTGCTCCTTTACTGAGACCTTGTCGAAGGTTTTCAAGCCGCCTGGATAATACGCATATTATCCGCGGACAAGTTGAAACCTTCTAAAGATTTGAACTCTGGCACCAGGCCATCAAGCTAAATGATTGTGGGGAGGGGTGCCACATTTGCTGATCACTCTGGTGAAGCAGGAAGGGAATCAGCGGAAGCCTGATCGGTGAGCAGACTGACAGATGCTGAAGCTCCGAAAACCAGAATCTGGCTATGAACAGGAGAGTGCAATTTGTCATGTTCCTGAGCTTACATAGCGCCCGGTGAATCAGAGGAAGAGGCGGGAAAGCGTAGGCCCTCTTGTGCCATGGAATCTCGATAGCATCCCCCCAGGAAAGACGCCCCAAGCCTGTTCCTAGAAGCATAAAGAGGAAGTTTTCTGTTTGATGATGTCGCAAAGAGGTCCACTTCTGGAGTGCCCCAATGGCGAAAATGGTCAGAGAGGATCTCCGTGTTCAGCTTGCCGACTGAAAGAGTCTGCGGTTCCATTCAGCTGGCTTGGAATGTGGACAGCCAGCAGCCAAACACTGTGCTGAATGGCCCACTCCCAAATCTGAATGGCTAGATCTACAAGGGGAGGTGACTTGGTACCCCCCTGCTTGTTGATGTAAAACATGGATACCACATTGTCTGTGCGGATGCGGACCACTTTGTTCACAATCACTGGCTTGAAGGCTTTGAGCGCCAGGAAAATCGCCAGAAGCTCCAGATAATTTATGTGAAATTGTCTGTCCTGTGGGGACCATAGGTCAAAAACGAAAACCTGAAGATAATCCATCGCTGCGCCTCACCCGGTAAGGGAGGAGTCCGTCATAATGGTCACTTGAGGGGAGGGCTCCTGAAAAGGAGCACCCACCGACAGATTGCTGGAAGATGACCACGATGGGAGATCTGTCATCATGCAGGTTGGAACCAGAATTATTTCGTTGTCCAGGCCCACTGCCTGAGGCCAGGAGCTCCTAAGAGCCTTCTGGGTGAGTCGCATCTTGAGACGAACAAGGGGAAGAGCAAGCACGCAGAAGGCCATGAGCCTCTGGAACCACCAGGCCGACATGCTACTTGACTGAATGAAAACTTGACACGTGGTTAACATATCCGCCATCCTGTCCAAGTACACTCTGCAGTCGATCGTGTTCCAACGGAAACCCAGGAATATCATGTCCTGAGAGATAGTCATTGAGGATTTCCACCAGTTCACCGACAGCCCAAGACCGAACAGGAGCTGAAGGAGGGACTGAAGATTGCTCGAGGCTTGCACTGGCCAAGGACTGCACAGAAGCCAGTCGTCCGTATATGGATACACATGAATACCGTGTAGACGTAGCCCTTCTGAAGAGAGGATCTTATTTGGCAGGGCATGATCATCTTGAATTTCGCTTGGGGAAGAGAAGGATTGAACTGGGAAAGGTCTAGAATGGTGCGCAGGCCAGCCTGGTTGGGTTTTGGCACCATAAACAGATGAGAGTAGAAGGCCTCCCCTCTTTCCATTAGGGGAACGGGTTCCATCGCCTTGAGATCTAGAAGCTTCTGGACCTCGGCTCTGAGGGAGGGCATCCCCGACTGCTGAAAAGGAGCACTGAAGGGTGGGATAGGGGCAAGCGGAAGCCCGCCCGAGTGATGGACAAAACCCACCGGTCTTCGCGATGGTTTGCCACTCCTCCAAATGAGACGAGATTCGCAGTCCCACAGGAGTCTTATGCGAGAGCCAAAAATATTTTGCAGACTTTTCAGCAGAGAGACTGCCTTACCCTGAAGTGGAGGCTGAAGAACAAGAGAAAAACTGACCTTGTTGCTGCCTTGTCCACCCCCAGCATGAGGCCTCGAGCTGAGGTGTCGACATGGTGCGCAGCAGCCTCCAGCATATCCTGCGCCAAGACCCTGGTGTCTGATAAGCACAGGAATGAACTCCTAGAAGTCAGCCAAATCCCTCCACAGTTGTATATTCGCCGCCGCCAAAATGAGATGTGCGTTAGCCTGACAATTGCAGCACCGAGTTGGAAAAAATCTTCTTGCCCAAGGAATCGAGCCACTTGTCATGGGATCAGAGTTCATAAGACTATGAAATGTCCTAAAAAAGGCATCTTCTGCCGAGACCCATAGTCACTGGAGTGGGCAGAGGCCGCTCATGAGGGGCATAACCCTACGAAAGTAGTGAGGAGGGCTGTCCAGAGGGCCCGCCACCAACCGGGTCTACATAGACCAATGGGGCAGATGTAGGAGGAAGCAAGACCGAATGTGGTAGTGGCATCCGAGCACACCAGTCATAAGAGGGGCGGAACGGATTCACACTGTCGCGTAGAAAAGGTTGTCACCAAAAAGAAAGTTCCCAGCACCCGCCGTCGATAGCTTGGGTGTGAGGGAAGAATCCAAAATTGCCGTCATAGACCACGCAGGAAGGCCCGACATTTTGTGAGCATCTGAGGAGAACTGCGTCACATGTGGAGATGAGGCAGGTGACTCCACAGACTGCTCAGGGGACTTGATCGAAACTTTAGCCTTGACACAAGGATCCTCGGCAGAGCCGATACTATGGGGCCTTGAATGTTTACTTTAGATCCTGTCCCTTGAATTAGCCTCAACAAGAGGAACCTCTGTGAAGCCGGTAACAGAGGAGTTACAGTCAGCGACCTCTCCCTGTGCCCCCTCAACAGAACCGGTAACACAGCGAGCGTGGGAAAGTTAAGGAATCCACCTCACAGGCAAGACCTTAATAGGTCGCACAGTTCTGTTGGTACACAACTTCGCCTCTATAAGAGGAACCTCGGAACAGAGTCCGGTCTTTATAGCTCCCTCGAGGGGGGCCTCGAACGGGAATTTGGTACAGAAAACCTCAACAGAGGCCTCAGGGCGCACCCTGGTGTCTGTGGGACGCTCCAAACAAGGAGACCTCGGAGCGAACTCCGGTACCCAACGCCTCAGCACGACTATGCTGGCTATTAGCACCTGATTAGTGGACCTTGGATCGTGATCCGGTATCAGCAGGCCCCTCACGGGAACCCTCAGAGAAAACCCTGGTACGCCTATTAGGCTGCGAGGCACTTCAGGAGAAACCCTGGGAAGGAGTCCCCCGCCGGGGTGCCCTGAAAAGTAAGGACCTTACCGGGCGCGTCTTCTTTCCGAAGTTGAAAATGTGGTGGAGGAACTCTGGAAGATCTCCTCCAACCAACGACGGCACTGAATTGCCCGGACCGAAAGGGATTTGCAGTAGAAACAAGAGTCCCAGCGGTGATCCCGTCCCAGACACTTCAAACAGAGAGAATGGGGATCCGCCCTAGCGAAGCGACGTTCACAAGAGGAACAAGCAACAAATCCCAAATGATCCGGCATAGACGGAGGACTACGCAACCGCAGATCGGGAAAGAAAAAAAGACATTCTTCCCAGAGATGCAAGTGCATCCAGCGCCGACCGCGGCAGAGAAAAGGAATGAAGGGGGATGCGCAGGGCAGACCCAAGGAGAGCTGGGATGTCGGGGGGGGGGGGGCATGTGCTGTACCCCGTGTAAAAAGGAGGACACATTTTCAATTTGATGCTTTTTTTTTTTTACAAAAGGTGCTCCAGTCCCGTCACACAGGACGGAATGTCCCAAAAGTATGGAGAAAAGGGGACGGGACGTGGAGTATGGAGGAAAGGGGACAGGACGTAGGAGTAGTAGATGCCCACAAGTAGGATAGCTCTCGGGAGGATAGCTCAGTGGCAACGTGCTCGCCTTGGAAGCAAGGCGACACGGAGCAACACAAGTTCGATCCCCGGGTCCGCCCTTAGAAACCTCTGGGTATTAAGTGTGTTATAAATAACCTATCATATCTTAAGTATAAGCAATAAAATACCCCTGAAGCTGCCCCGGACTGCTCATCCTATGCGCACGCCTTCAGCGTGGTGCTGTTGTAAGCAGTAGTGCCTGGAAAAAGTGTAACTTGCTGCCTGGCAAATGCCTTGATGGGCACTCCGGACCAGACAGCCGCAAAAGCAGCCTTTGCCCTTGTAGAATGCGCTCTAGCCGCAGTTTGCGCAGGCCTGTTGGTTTTACGAGTGACAAAATGAGATTGTTGATGAAATCCATCTTGCGATGCCCTGTTTTGAAATGGACAAAGAGCTGTTTAGTTGCTCTAAATGACTTTGTCCTGTCTAAATAATATACTAGCGTCCTTTGCACATCCAAGGAATGCAGGGCTTTCTCTGCTGGTGAAGTGCCGTTTTTAAAGAATGTATGCAGAGTTTTTGTTGCATTCTTGTGAAACTGATGGCACTTTTGGTATGAAGTGAGGATTTGTGGAAAGTATTGCCCTGTCTTTTGCGAATCAGAGATATGGAGGATTACTAGAGCTTCTATCTCCTAAACCAGTCGAGATGATGTAATGGCTATTAAGAATGCCAACTTCCAGCTCACAAACTTGCTGTGTGCTGTTGATAGAAGTTTGAAAGGAGTTTTCATAAGACCAGCCAGGACGAGATTCAGGCTCCATACCAGTGGAATCTTTTTCTTTGGAGGAAAAGTATGAAAGAAGGCCTTTTAAGAAGTGTTTGAGCAGCCTGTCACTGTAGAGAAGCGATTGCTCTTTTCCTTGTGAATCTAGAAATTGCCACAAGTGCACCTGTATGGAGGAGATTGCTAGACCTTCTTGAGTCAATTTGAGACAGTAGGGAAGAGCCTGTTGATGTTTTATGGCCAGTGGCTGCAGGTTGGACTGCTGTGCACACCACGTAAAGAACCTTTTCCATTTATGGTTGTAGGAGAGGTTAGTGGACAGAGCCCTAGCTGCCGCTAGAATGCGTTGACACTCTTGAGGGATGTTGTTTATTTTTTATTTTTTTTTATTGGTGTTTTCAGAATTAAACAAAACACTTTATGGCATCCATGAACCAACATTAACTATTCCCAAAAGATCACTCATATGGATATTGGTCCTGTGTCTTTCTGGCAGTCCATGCAATCAACAAGTGTCAAATAGGTTCAGCATTACATTTGAGATGTATAGGGTGTGTTTTTATAACCTTGTCCTTCCCATACTGGTAGCTGGACTTAGGGCGTCTACTGCCCGGTGCGTCTAACTTTCAACTCTCTCTGCCGGTTCGTTCTCAGTTCCCCAGGGTCTTCTCAGGGTCCTCCTCCATTTCTCGTGATTGATTAATCAGATAGTTAATGTATGGGTGCCACATACCACCTATATCACTGAGGTGAGTCGATGTCCCTCTGTACCCCCTTCTCAATATCATTACAATACCTGACATCTGAACGCCAGTCCTCTATTTTAGGGAGCATCGGGCCCTTCCACACCATGGCCCCTGCCTCTTGGCTAAGAGGAGCAGCAACCCAGCAAGCCGCTGCGTGGGATCATCTTGGTGTATCCCAGGAGTTCCACCACCGCGTTTGGGTCGAGTTCCTCCCCAATGGTACGGAACACTGCTTCTCAGAATGCAAAAACCAGCCCATGCCACATCTATAGTCATCTGTCTGTTCCACAGCTGGTGCAGCTGCTGGGAGACCCTGGGAAGTACTCATGGAGTCCAGCAGGGGTTTAGTAAAAATGGTGCAAGTATTTCCAGTGGATTAGCTTAAATCTGGTGTTTAGTGCGACCTTCCTTGTCCCCTTGCAACAATAACCCCATTCCTCTCTAGATAGCTCCCGTCCCAGTGAAAGAACCAATTTTTCCTCCTTTGTTTTGGAAACAAGACCAGCATATATTGCTGAGATTACCCTCCTATTATACCCCCCCTTTGAGTATCTTCTCCAGTATGGGGGCTATCTCGGGCTGTTCTGGAAATGACCAAAAACATCTTTTATAGCAACGTTGTAGTCTAATACAGAAACACCTTTAAGGCATTCAAACTCCCTAGTTCTCAGCTCTTCCAGCATTATGAACCTCCCACTAGGAAAGTTCCAGTAACGATTCACCTCAAGTCTTTTCATGACATTAACATAGCAATTCTGAAGTCAGAGGGAGCCCCGGTGTAAATACTACCGGCAGTGTCGGTGAGAAGAGGACCTCCCCTCTTTGTTTTCAATGTAAACCCATGCTCTGCAGGTTAATTCAACCATATTCCTCACTTTGAAGGGTTCTTGAGGGATGTTTAAGTGGTCGAATTCAGAGCGGTCAGGAGCCCCGCTGTTAATTTGAGGGAGCCCGGGTTATGGTGGAGAATCACCCTGTCTTGTGAAAGGAGATTGGCGTGTGATCCTAGGTGGATTGGATTGTCCACCGCCAGTTGAAGGTCCAAGAAGCAAGTCGGTCTGAACCAGTACGGGGCTACCAGTATTATCCTGCAGTTCTATTTGGTTATCATCTGTATCGTCTTCCTGATGAGAGGGAACGCATATGCGAACATTCCGGTCCATCGGAACGAGAACGCGTCCCCCGAGAGTCAGGATGAGGTACCTGCTTGCGAATTTCTTGCACTGCTTGTTGCTCTGAGTGGCGAATATGTCCAGAGGTGGATGGCCCCATGCCGAGATGTTGGATATCTGGTTGATGTGTAGTTGACATTCGTGGGACTGTGACAAATCTACCCTGAGTGTATCCGCTTGTTTCTTTTGTATACCTGGGAGGTGGAATACTTGGAGCATAGTATTGTTGTGAAGGGCCCAGTGCCAAATGGTGTGTGCTTCTTGGACAGGGTATTTGACCATGTCTCACCTTGTTTCCATAGATAACACACTGCGGTGTTGTCCGTGAAGATTCGTACCACTGAATCTTTGATTAGAGGGAGAAAGGATTTCAGAGCCTAATGTACCACCCGTAGTTCAAACACATTTATGTGGAGGACGGATTCTTTGGGCATCCACATGCCTTTGACTTGGTGCTTGGCCAAGTGAGCTCCCCATCCCGCCAAGGAGGCAGTCACAATCATGAGATGGTAGTGGAGTTCCACAAGGGGCATCCCCTTTGTGATGTTGTAGGGGTATATCCACCATTTTAGTGCAGTTGGGAGAGTCTGAGAGATGGTGATTTTGTCTGACCAGGACCCCTGGGTTTGGGACCATCTGGTGGCTAGAAACCTTTGCACTGGCCGCATAAGTAGCCTGCAATGGGGGATTAGAGGGATGCAGGAAAAAATGGTCCCTAGGAGAGCCAGGAATGTGCACACCGTGACTTGCTTGTTTGGAGTGAAGGTCTTTGCTAGGGTTATCCATTTGTTCACTCTGTCTGAAGAGGGCCCGATGAGACTGGTGCGTGAGGAACTGCGCATCCAGGAACACCAAATGTTTCGAAGGAACTGTGCAAGATTTGGTGTAACTTTTGCAAATCCCAATTGTTGGGGAGAAGAGCTTCTATTCATCTCAGAGAAAACAGTCTGCTGATACGTTGGGCCTCGTACCAACCAGTCGTCCAGATCTGGTTAGAGTTCTGTTTTTCCCCTCCTCGGGTTAGCAAAAATTCCCATAACCACGTGGCAGGACAGTACTTAGCCTTGTTGGAACGAAAGCCATGTTTGGAGGAGGGTGAAGAATTTAGATATGCAAAGAGTTAAAGGTAGAGTAAAGCACAGCCTTACCAAGAGCAACATCCCGAGCATGAGAAGTATCCAGAGAATAATGCTTAGTAAACGTGTGCATTGATGACCAAATTGCAGCCTCACAGATGTTTTTAATAGGGACAACCCCGTTTGAAGGACTGTCGAACAGGCCATGCCCCTGGTGGAATGTGTGTTAAGATGGATTTCTGAACTCTGTCCTGGAGGGGCAGAGGCTCAGAAGGCCAGCCTAGTTTCTTAGAACAGGGTAACCTCTGGACAAGCCAGACCAATCAGGGTAGCGATGGCGGCGGTCAAGACTAGGTGTCAAGAGGGGTGAGGGTGACAGAAAGCCTGCAATTAGCACACAAAGCAAGGACGCTTTCAAATTACTCCAGGCAGGTGTTATATTGAAAATCTAGACACATTTATTACAAGGCCTTTGTAACATCGGCCACAGTAAAGAATCACGATAAAACTCAAGTAAACCAACACATCACAATCAATACAATATATATACACAAGACCGAGGGGTCTAACGAGTAAGGAGCACGAAATATGCAGACCACCTAGATGGGGAGGAAAACAGGCAGTGCAAGTAATCGTTACGCCCAGTTCGACATCAGAGACCACCTAACTAGAAGGAAGTCTGAGCTCTACGAAGAGTGGAGCCTTGTGCTCAAAAGTACCTGCACACGCGGGTGCCAACGGGCCAAGGAGTGTCTCTTCGGGGAAATCAGGCAGTTCAGAGAGGTGAACAAACTATGGCGAACAGACCTCAGTTACTCAAGCGCAGCCTCCACTTGTGGGCAGAAGCAGGGCGCGAGTATGGAGAAAGGGGTGCTGCTTTTCAACAGCGGGGGAAAGCCACAGGTTTCTGCAGGAGGGAGACCGGTTCAGGGTATGGACTACTCACCGGTCCCCGATGCAGGCAGACCCAGGCTTCTCAGAGTTAGTTTCTTCGCTGGCAGGTTCAGATGCGATCAGAGGGTCGTCTCTGCGCCGTGTAGATTCCGCGGCAGCAGAAGTCAGGGTCGAGGGTGACCCAAACGCAGCGAACACGCACAGATGTTTACCTCAGCAGGGAAACTCGGCAGCCGCTTGTATTCCAGGCCCAATGTACACTTCTCACTTCAGACCTGGGAACGCCAAGTGTACGAAGCGTGTGAGTGTCCAGGGCTCGGATTTCAGCAGCAGCCAGACGGCGGTAACAGAGCAAGGTTCCTGTGTAGGCTGGTCAGTCTGCTGGATGGCACAGGGACGCTTCCGAAGCTTACGTACAGGAGTTGGTGAAGATGCCGAGAATAGTTGTTCCCACTATTCTAAAGGGTCGAAGCGCCAGTACAGGCCTTCTCGTTCGATCAGAGGCAGAGGGGTCTCACAGGACGACAGCAGTGCAGGGTGCCAAACCTTCAGCTTTTTAGTTGCAGGATACTTGGCTCCTTTATCCTGTTCGTGAGAACTCAGGAGATCGACATGGTAGTGGTGTTTCCAGCCTCCTCTTATCCAGGGTTCCCTTCGCGCCAAAACGGAGAGGGCCCAATGGGAGATCTGCTCACAAAACACTCGCACCATACGTGGACCTATCACAGACCACGGTGGTCCTAGGCATTCAAGACACACTAGACACTCTGGCACCCAGGATGTGTATTGGGACCAGACATCCCAGCCCACATCCTGGAGGCTCACAACAGACCTGTAGAAGCCCGCAAAAGCATCTGTTTCACAGGAAAGTACATGCCCAAATAAGGATGGCCCCGGGTCGGCTCGACCTGGGGAAGGTGAAGGGGCAAGACGGTTAGCGGACAGGACAGAGAACCTCGTGGTTTGGCCATTTTGGAAGCCAGGCCATCCATTTTGGCCAAACCCACCATTCCCAACCGTGACATACTTGCACAGTTCGTTGTAAATCCATCGAGAGTTTCTAGGGCCTGTAGAATGACTAGAGACCCAAGCGTGCAGTAACTTAGCTTACAGTGCCCTCTTGTGCCATGTTGCGCGAAAGCTGCAACATGAGAACTACGGAAAACAACGTTTCCCGGTACTGACTGTCTTAAGGGCATGTCAGTTTCCCCATTAGAATGGAGCGAAAGCCCAAGAGGAGTGCGGCGGAAGACTGCGCTTCTCTGGCAAAGTCTAGATCAGGGTGTAAAACAGCAAAAAGTTTGGGGGTTGCCACATGGAAGGAAAATTACCTACAATATGAAATCTTTCCTAACAATGTGCACGCAAACCCTCAGGAGGGTCCTGGCCTGCCAGTCGATAGTATTCAGAAATAGTGAGGACGATCCACCCAGACAAGGTCTGCTTAGAAACAGCATGGTCTAATTTGCGTCCAGTATACCCTACAAAGAGCTGGTCGTCCATCCTCAACATGGATATCCTGGAAATATAAAAACATAATGCTCTCCTAGGGTCCAACCTATGGAGCCTTTCCTCTTCCTTACTAGGATGCGGCGGAGGATAAAAGGCTAGCAGCACAAATTTCTGACTTAAGCGAAAGTCTGAAACTACTTTAGGTAGGAAGGAGGGTCTAACCCGCAACACCACCCTGTCCTTGTGGAATATAGTAAAGGGTGGCTTAGAAGAAAGTGCCTACAACTAGCTCACTCTACGTGCAGATGTTAGAGCAACCAATAGTATTGTGTTAAAGGTTAACCTCAACAGACATGTGTGCAAGGGTTCAAATGGCGCACACATTAGGAATTTTAACACCAGATTGAGGTCCCAAACCGGAACCTGAAAAGCAGAACTGGAGTCACCAGTGGGATTTTGAAATAGGAGCATTCCTCAGATGAGCGCTTGAAGATGAATAGCGCTGCCAGGTAACATTTAATGGTTCCAACCTGAAGACCTGTGTGTGTGTTAGGGAGAATTCTCATCTATGGCTAATTTCCCTCACCTTGTGAGTCCCCCAGCAGCTTTGCTGGACTTATGTTTTGCTATGTGTTTCCATCTGTTTTTGTGATTGTGGACTCTGAAGTACACCACTTCAGTAGCCCCCTTCTTTTTGTGTGTCACACAGCACCTTCAGTGCCGTGGCACAGAGTTGTCTTTAAGACTTCCTTCGACTCCATTTCTGAGGTGACTACTGTCCCCCAGAAAAGGGTAAAGTTACCATTAACTTTACTTAGTCAATCTACCACAGATCCAGTACACCCCATCTTCCATGGAGTACTGGAAAGGGTTAATTCATATCCCTTTTTATCTGTACCTCCTAGAGCATTGTTTCGCTCTTAACATTTAGACTTGTCTGGTGGCTAACTTTTCTACTGCGATTATATTAGATAAACGTGGTACTGTTCTTGGCTATTATATTAGCCTCGAACATAAACCTGCTTGACCAAATAGTCTTTCTTTTGGCTCCAGTTGGGTTTATTCGCCATTTCTTTTTGTTAAAGTCCTTCTTGTGTTTCACTTTGCGCGGCAAACTAGGTAGGCTTCCTTGTTCATCTTTTGGCGGGCTTTCTGTTCAGAAGCCCTCCACCAGGCACCTGGGTGTCTAGGTGGGCTGAATGTGACTGGGTGTCTAGGTGGACTGAATGTGAGGGTGGGGGGTAGTCACCCCCTGCACAGGGTATCCTAGGAAACCCAAGTCGCACGTTGTCATGATTGGCCAGGGTAGTTGTCCGGGCTGGACAACCTCCCTGCTGGGTGATTGACAGCCAGGCGGTGTGAATGGGGTTTTTCGCATAAAAGGCAGGTCTCTTGGGCTAGAAGTCAGAGTCGCCACTAGAACTACAAGGAACCGAAGAGAAGCAGAGAGAACAACGGCTGCTGCAACTACCCCGTCCCGGTGAAGCCCTGCTGCAGTTCCGAGCTATCTTCCCTTCAACGACTTAGAGAAGATCCAGTCCGGAGTCTTCTTCCCTTGAGCTTGGTGGGGATAACCAGCTCATCTTCTACAGCCAGAGGATCCTCTTCCTTAGTCGAAATCGCTGCACACTGCTGTAGTGGTCCGGATAGCCACCTGAAGAGCCTCTCCTGTTTTTAAGGAGCGCACCTTTTATTCCTTGTCGCTGCTGCCGGCTTCATCCCTTTGTGGTGCAGACCCCTTCAGACGTCGTCCTTCACAACGAAGCTCCAGGAATCGTGGGTCTGCGGAAACCAACAGGAACAACTGCCAGGGCACCAGCTGCACCACTGGAACAAGGTACTGTGTTCTGTTGAGGAAACTGGGTGAATCCCTTTTTCTTCATTTCCAAGGCTTGCCCTTGTCTTCACTCCTAACTTTTGCTTCCGAACATTGACAATATCCAAGTACTGTTGGCTATGTTGAATCTTGAACTGTCTGACCGTGTGATCTTCGGCAACTGGCCCCGGTGTCTTTCGACCCCGGCTCCAGCCCTTTGACTTTTGAACTCCTGCCTCTGAGTGTTTCTTGATTCTGCCTGCTTAACCAAAATATTGCCTGTGATTTTTGCCTCCAATTCCCTTTGGGTATCTCAAGTGCTAAGTGTGTTTTTGCCCCGGTAGCATTTCATGTCACGGATACGCGTTTGTTTAGTAGATTGAACTGTCAAAAAGTGATCGCAATCCTATTCACGGTAACGTGTTTTTGTGCCCAACACCGGTTCATTCCAACACAGGGTACTTACCTTGAGACTTACTGTACAAAGTAAATTGGTTAGTTGTAGTATATTTAACGTGTGGTTTTTATTTGAGTTTAATAGAAGTGTTTATAACGAATGGTTTAAAAATAAATGTACTTCTATTTTTATACCTGAAACCTTGAGTCAGTGTTTGCTTTAGTCACAGTAATTGTGGTCCCTTTGTGTAATCTCTGCTACTGCTCATATACTCTTGAGATAAGCCTGGCTGCTCCGCCACTGCTACTTCTCTGACATAGTAGTACAGGCTTGTACCAAAGGTAAAACTTGTATTGCCACCTGTAGTCTTAATTGTGTGTAGTGGTCCCTAAGGGCGCTGCACAGGATTCTGCCTAACAGTGTGCTAAGGAAAGCAGAAAGGATAGAACATGCAGAGTGGTACGCTGAAAAGGATCAACATTCTTTTCCCTGCACCAGTCGCAAAACGTATTCCAACGGCAACGTACAGAGACTTTGTTGCTGGCCTCTGGCCTTAAGCAACACCCCCATCACGTCATCCGGGAGGTCCCAACCCTTACATCTTAATCTTTCAGAAACCAAGCGTGAAGGTTGAGAGTGTTGACGTCTGGATGGAGAACCCCAACCCTCCTGTTGCGAGAAAAGATCCCATCTTTGTGGAAGACGTATCGGAGGACAGATGGACATGTACAGAAGGTCCAGGTACCATGTTCTCCTGGCCCAATCCAGGGCAATGAGGAGCATGTGGCTCCCGAACCGTCTCAACCCGATTACTTGAGGAATGACGGGGACTGGAGGAAACTCATACAGCAGGGAAATTTCCAATCCACCACAAACGCGTCTCCTAGAGCTCCTCTCAGAGGAAATTCCGTTGCTCAGTACCTGCCCACACTTCCGGTTGACCCCGTTTGCGAACAGATGTACTTGAGGGGTAGACCATGCTCTGCCTGCTCAGAGCGTCTGCCCCAGTGTTCTCCTCCCCGGCTAGGTGAACTGCAGACAGGGAGATTCCTTCTTGAATAGCCCAATAACAGAGCTGCATTGCCTCTCTGCACAGTCGTAGTGACCCTACGCCTCCTCATGTTGAGGTAGTGCATGGCCACTGTATTGTCCGTCATTATCAGGACATGCCTTCCCCGCACAGACAACAGAAAAGCCTTCAGCGCTAGTCTGATTGCTCTCAGCTCGAAAAGATTGATATGTAGTTTCGACTCCGATGGAGACCAACGCCCGCCGACAGTCAAATCGTTGGCGTGAGCTCTCCACCCTGTGAGTGAGGCGTCAGTCACTACAGTTATCTCCGGCCATAGTTGCCAAAAACGTTGTCCATTCAGAATATTTTCCTTGCAGGCCCACCACAGACGATCCTGTGAGACTCTGGTCGGGATCTGAAGTTGGTCCAACATCCGTCCGGAGAACTGGGACCATTGCGATCTGAGAGCCCACTGAAGGGACCTTATCCGCAGGCGGACCTCTGGCACCAGAAAAATGCAGGATGCCATGAGGCCGAGCATCCTCAAGAATTCGAAAGCCGGGAAACTGGGCATTCTGGAATTTTGTTACCATCTGGAGAATGTCTTGAGCCCTCACCTTGGGTAGCAAGGACGTGTTTAAGACAGCCCCGATGTACTGGAGCTGTTGGGAAGGTGTCATCTGGAACTTCTTGAACTTGAGGGAGAAGCCCAGTCTGAAGAGTGGCAGGTAACGTTGAGATGATCCAAGGCTTTTTCGGGAGAATGCGCCCTGATCAGCCAATTGTCCAGGTAGGGGTAGACATGACTCCCCTTCTCCTGAGATGTGCTGCCACTACCCCCATCAGTTTGATGAACACCCTCGGGTGGAGGTCAACCCGAATGGCAGGACTCAAAACTGATAGTGTGAGCCACTAACAGCTAACCTCAGGTATTTCCTGTGCTCGATATGGATTGGCACATGAAAATAAGCATCCTGAAGGTCCAATGACACCAACCAATCCTGCAATTGGAGGGCCGAAAGATATGAGAAAGAGTGACCATCTTGAATTTGGCATTCCTGAGGAACGTGTTCAAGTATCTCAATTCCAAGATCGGTCTCAGTCCTCAGTCTTTCTTGGGGATCAAAAAATTTGCAATTTCAACCTCTGCGCTACAGGCACTGGTTCTATAGCACCTTTCTCCGGCAGGGTTAAGATTTCCTGCACAAAGAGCGGACCTGGGATCCTCAAAGAGTGTTTCCCCTGTGGATTGGTCTGAGGCTGCACTATAAAAATAAGGCAATAACCGTGGGCTATTGTTTCCAGAGCCCAAGCATCTGAAGTAATGGCCCGCCATTCGTCGAGATGCTGGGACAGTCTGCCCCTGACTGGTTAATCGTGACAAGCCTTCAGAGCGGTTTTGAAGCGGCTGTTGCAGACGCCGATGGCAAGGAGGCAGCAGCTTGAGCTGGCTTGGCACCTCCACCTCGTCCATCACAAGGACATTTTCGTTTGCCTCTGACTGGCCTTTCCTCACGCCCTTCTAAATGAGGGGTAGAAACGTAAAGATAGACACCTCCAAGGTTGTCCGCTAGGACGAAAGGGCTGGCGTTGCCGAACAGAGGCACCTAAAGACTTGGCTGCCGCCTTAGAGGTCTACAACTTCTCAAGGCTCTCATCAGCCTTGCTGCCAAACAGATGAGACCCGTCAAATGGCATGTTGAGAAGATGAGTCTGCACATCAGGTGCAAAACCAGACTTCCGCAACCACACAAACTTGCGCATCAGTGTTCGTAGCCATGGACCTGCTGATGCTATCTGCAGTATCCAACCCAGACTGAAGGGACTCACACATGGCTTCCTTGCCGTCCTTAATAGCCAGGAAGCTATTCCTTTCATCCCCTTCCGGAATATGCTCTGCTGCCATAGATATGCACTCCCACAGAGTGTACACAGTTTGTCAAGGCACAGGTGAAGTTGGCCAACTTCAGCGCCATACTCCTTGCCGAAAATATCTTACGCGCCCATCCATTCACGCGCTTATCGTCCCCATTAGGAGGGATGGTAGGGTACGCTGTCTTGTTCGAGATAGCCGAGGCTGCCTGGACAACCAGACTATCGGGAGTGGGGTGTTGGGACAGGTAGCCAGCGTCGCTACTGGAAGGGCAGTATTTTCGTGAGATATTTGTCCACCGCCGGATTAGGCTCCGGGGTCTCCCAATTCCTGGCCACCCTTTTAAAGAGCCACATGGAAAGGTAACAGGATCCATAGGCGGACCCTGGTCTAAAATGTCGGTGAGATCATCCTGATCAAAATGCACAGAGCCCTAGACCAGCCCAAATATTCAACAACACTAGACATAAGTTGTCAGTAGGAGGAGTCAGCATGCTCCCCTGGCTCTGGCTTGCAGAATTCCAGCTCAGGAGAGGTGTCAATACCACTAGTATTATGCAAAGTGTGACAAAGATCTTGCATTCTACTCTCCTCTGAAATGAGACATTCAGGCACATTAGGGGTTCCATCCTGGAGACCAAAAGGGGCATCTTCCTCATTCGAATGCACCTCGTCCTCAAAAATGGAAGTGAGGGACACAAAAAAAATCATTTTTTGGTAGAGGATCAAACATTCTCAGGTGCCGAACCACTTAGCCAGCACCTTTTTTGGAGGCTCCACAGGCCCTGGGGGCTGAACTAACAAAATCGGTCCAGCCAGCGTCAACTGTGTCGGAGTCGACAATGGCGTTAAAGGCCTGACAGTGGCCGTTAACCGGAAGTGGCTTGTGCTGCCCCGTATAGGCCTCCTTAACTGCTGCAACCATCCACCTTGCTATGGACGCCCGATATCCTGGGCTTGACCCGCCGAACTCGAGCCCCCGACTCGCGGAAGCTCTTGGTTCCGTCTAGATAGAACTTTAGAGCTTGCCTGGCATCTAAGCAATGCAGGACCCTCTGCGCATCGTCTGTGGGGGTCTGCAAAGAAAGTCAGGAACACCATCTCCTCATTTAGGTGGAACGCCAAGGCTACCTTAGGTAGGAACGTGGGGTGCGTTCTGAGGCTCACCATGTCCCTATGAAAGGTAGCAAATGGCTCAGAAGCCACCAGATCTTGGATCTCAGTGACACGACATGCCGACGTAAGACTCACCAAAAGAGCTATCTTCATTGTGACCAACTTGATGTCCACGGATGCCATTGGCTCAAAAGGTTTATGCGCCAAGGCGCCTAGCACTATATTGAGGTCCCACACAGGGTGGGGCTTCTTAATGGGCGGGTAGATCCTAGTAAGGACCGTCAGATGTCGTTTAACTACCGGATTGGCGGACGAGAATACTTCCTCCTCAGAGTTGCGGTAGGCTCTGATGGCCGTCAGATAAGTGCGGCACGTGTCTATCTGCACCCCTGAGTGTGCGAGGTGTGCTGAGAAAGAAAGCACATTGTCCAGTGCGCAAGAGAGAGGATCGACATTCTTAGACTCCGCCCGTGGCAAAACCTAGACCACTTGCTTTGGTACTGGCTCCTAAGCATCGCTTCTAGCCCCTTGAATGTCTAGATTAGCCTGCAAGAGGCGCATATGCTTCAGCGTGACCTGCTCAGGAACCAAGCTGCAAAGGCCATCTTCTGCAAGGCAGGGTGGTTGACCTCCCCCCATCCCATGCTGCGATGGGAGATGAACTGGGCCCAGCGGAAGGTGCATCGGAGGCTGGTCCGACAGAATGAGTAGCTCTGAGAACCATGGACTCGCTGGCCACCACAGAACTATCAGAATGATGCTGAGGTGCTGGGACTTACTTATCTTGCAGATCACCTGGTGTACTAGTGGCGTGGGTGGGAAGGCATTGGCGCTCATGCTGTTCCACTGTATCTGCAATGCATCACACCCAGAGAGCCTAGACCCTGTCCCTGCCAGGATGCAAACTGAGGGCACTTCCTGTTGAACCAGGAGGCAAAGAGGTCCACCTGCGGATGACCCTATCTGTTGAAGATCACCTGAAGGACCTGATCGTTTAATTGCCATTTTTAATTGTCCGCCCCCAGCCTGCTGAGCCTGTTCACCTCCAGGGCCCATTCCCAGATGCTGACTGCCAGGGTGCATAGCAAAGGGGATCTGATGCCACCCTGCTTGTTGAGGTAGTACATGCTGGTGGAGTTGCCTGTCTGATTGAGGATCATGTTGCACTGATGAGCGGCAGGAAGGCCTTGAGAGCCAGCCAGATGGCCTTCAGTTCCAGTCAGTTGACATGGGCCTCCTGTTCCTGAAGGGACCAAACTCTGTGGACGCTGTGGTTTTCCAGGGTAGCTCCCCAGCCGCCCTCCAAGGACGAATGGAGATGTGGTGATGGTCTGAAGGGCCTGCCAATCCTCAGGTTGCAGTCCATGCTCCATCAGACTAGGTCCTGGCGTAGGAAGGGAGAAAGGGAGAAATGCTGACGAGTTCCACCTGTGAGCCTCGCTCCTGATTCCATGAGGCTGCGAAGTGCAGCTGTAATCTTGTCATTTTGAGTCTTGTGCAGGGTACTGCCAGAAGACATGCTGCCATTATACCCAGGATGCGTTGGTACCACCAAGCTGACGTCAAACCTCTGCTGAGAAAGTGACTCGTGGCCGCCTTCTTGATGGCTGCAATCCTGTACTCCGATGGAAAGACTCTCTTGGACCTCGTATCACAGATGGGACCCAGGAACAGTAGACTCTGCATCGTTTTCAGCTGAGAATTCTTGAGATTGATGGAGAATGCCAAGTTGTGAATTGTGTTCATGAGGGCGGAGGAGGTGTGCTAGACCGCATCTGGGGATCTTGCCCTGATGAACCAATCGTCTACATATGGATAGACATGGTGTCCTTGGGCCCCGAGAAGGGCTGCCACTGGCATTCATAAGCTTGATAAAGACCCTCGGGCTGAATTAAGGCCAAAGGGTAGAACTTTGGATTGAAGTGGAAGCCCATGATCCTGAACCGCAGGAAGGACCAATGGGGCTGCCAAATCAGGATGTGTAGATAAGAGTCCTTCAGATCCAGGGAGCACATCCAGTCTCCCTTGCACAGTGGCTCTGCAATAAGCGCTGGGGTAACCATCTTGAACTTTTGAAGTAGAAGGGAAAGGTTCAGGGTGGAAACTCTCAGGCCAGTCCGCTGTTCTTGTGTATGGCGAAAATCCTTGAGTAGTAACCCATTCCCCTCTGGGAGGCTGACACTTCCACTGCCTGGCTCTCAACAAGCGACTGAATTTCAGCCAACAGAGTCCCAATCAGTGGGACTGGAAGGGAGGAGAGGGAGGGATCAGTAGGCGGTAGCCTGTGGAAACTATGGATAGGACCAGAGGTCCGCAAACCTTGCGCGTCAATTGTGGAGCATTGAAAGCAAGCCTGACCCCCCCCCCCCCTCACCAGAGACACGTGGACCCGGATGGGAGTGTCGTGCCTTCTTTCCCTCTCCCTCTGAGGAGGGGCACTGAAAAAAAGCCCTTATTCCCTGCCTTGTGCGGTTTGCGGCGGTGTTGGCTCGGAGAGCGTTCCGACTGCCTGGACCATAGTTCTTGGAAGCCCTGGAACCCGCCGAAGGGCTGCCCCTTGTCAGAACTGTTCAGGAGAATTCTCTTCTATGGCTAATTTCTCTTACCTATAGAGTCCCCAGCAGCTTTGCTGGATTTGAAGGGTTTCTTTTTTTTCTCCTGCTAAGAGTGAGACCCTTTTTCCCCCACTCTTAGTCAGATTGCTAGTGTATGTTTCAGGCTATCTTGTGTGCTTAAAGTCTACGGGGTTTTCTCACCCTCATAGGAATCATCTTTTTACATGTGTGGTACACAGCACCCTCCGTGCCGTACCACAGGGGTGTCATAGCGACCCCCAAACAGACTCCATACCCTACTGTCTCCCAGGGTATGTAAAGTCTCCATTGACTTTACTAGTCAAATCTTATGAACAAAACCAGTACAACCAATCTTACTATGGAGGTACTGGGAAGGGTTAATAGTTTTTCCTTAGTATTCATATTAGAGGGGGTACTGTACAGTCCCCCTCTGAAAAGTTTCTGGCTGGTGGCAGTGGTTACTACCGTAAATATTCGACCGCAAATATTTTCCTATGGGATTTTCCTATTGTTCGAGGCTACCACTTTTACTGACAGCCTCTAACATACCGCCTGTTTATTTTAATATTAACTTTACTCCGGTAGGTTTTTATTGCAAGAACTTCGATAATATTTCTTTCTCTTTAATCCTAACCTAGGTCGGGATCCTTTGTCAGTCCTTTTGGCGGGCTTCTGCACAGAAGCCCTGATTTCGGCACCACTGAGTCTGGGGTAGACAGGATATGTGGGAGGGGGAATAGGCACATTGGACAGGGTTGCCTACGCAACCCAAGTCACACTCTGGCCTGATAGGCTGAGGGGTTCTCCCGCCAGGAGAGCCACCCCACTGTGCGAGTGACAGCTAGGCTGTATGAATAGGGGTCTTGCTGCATAAAAGCGGGGTCCTGAGGACAAGACGTCGCCACTGGAACTAAGAAGCCGAAGAGGAGAGAAGCCAAAAACATCTGCAACGACTGACCCACCAGTGAAGCCCTAGTGCAGATCCTCACCACTTTTCTCCAACGACTTGAGAAGATCTTCACCTGCAAGAGTCTTCTTCCCTTCAGCTGATGGGGCCAACCAGTTCGCCAATCGACTTCAGGGACAAGCCTTGGTCAAATCGCCAGTGCCAAGCACTAGGAGACCGGATAGCCAGGCACCCGTCCACCCGGACCGCGACTTAAAGGAGCGTACCTTTTATTCGTTTGGCAGCACCACAGCTGGTTTCATCCCTGGGCAGTGCAGTAACTCGAACCTTCCTCCACGAGCCTCTCTTCCTCTGCTGGATCTCCCGAACTGCAGGAACTACCGCCACGGCAGGAGCCTCTTCCACTTTTAAGGTACATTGTTCCGCCAGGCCTCCCCTTTCGTTGGGTACTGCTAAAGGTGTTTTAAATGCTTTACTTACCTACTGGGTTGGCCGCCCCTAACATCTAACATTGTCTTTCACCTTCTGCAACCGCCTTTTCGAATCGTTTAACAAAGACTTGACTGCAGCGACTAGAACATTTTGCTCCTGGGCAATTTGCCCTGTACCACTGACTCTGGCACATGCCTATTGACTCTGGCTAAATCTGTTACAACTGCCTTCTCTAGATTGCTTCTCACCTAGAAATGTGTCGGTGCACCTAACTCTTATAACCACCTTTTCCTTCCCTCTTTTTAAACTTGTGAAGTGCCATTTTGCTCGGTTTTCACCTCAGTATTACACATGCTAAAGTACTGCCTTGCCTAACTTGTTCACAATCTTATTAGGACGTGTTGATGGTGTGTTTAAGAGTATATTCCTGTATAACTTGGCCTTTCCCTCCCTTTTGAGAAATTGTTAGAGCGCCATTTCTGCTTGGTTTTCACTGCTCCGTTTTGCTCAGTTTTCACTCTGGCTCAAACTTGTCTACTATTTAAATAGGGAGTTGCGTGTACTTTTCTTGACTGATTTAACTTGCTTTTATAATAGTTATTAGTGTGTGAACCTCAGAGTATGTAAAATAAATATATATATTCTTTTTGATACCAAGCTTTGGTCAGTGTTTCCTTGTTCCAAAGAATTGAGGTCCTAATGTGAAAACCCTGAATACTGCTCATCTCCCTCTTGAGACAAGTCTGAATGCTTAGCCACAGCTACCAACAAAATCTGTGTGGTACAGACTGATACCAAAGGGGATTTACTGCATGTACCTGTAGTCTTAATCTTCTGTAGTGCTCCCTAAGGGAACTGCACAGGATTCTGCCCAACAGGAACGCGGGTGCGTTTGACACAAAGTCTTGGGCGTGGACTTTGTAAGGATGGATAACAACTTCATAGTTTGTGAACTGTTCTTATACAGTTCCACATCTGTGGATGAATGAAAGAGGTGCTACCCTCAAATGGAAGGTGCAATTGTTAGGCAGAATTATATGCAGTACCCTTTGGGAACACTACACACAATTAAGACTACAAGTGACAGTACAATTTCACCTCTGGTACAAGCCTGTACTACACAGTTATAGTGGTAGCAGTAGCGGAGCAGCCAGACTTATCTCAAGAGTAAGTGGGCAGTACAGATAGTTAGACAAAGGACAGCAATTACTGTAATTCAGGCAAACACTGACTCAAGGTTTCTAAGTAAAAGAATATATATTTATTTACTCAACAGTTGTGCAACATTTCACTATTCTAAGCAAGATCAAAATCACAATCCTAAATACACCACACCACTTCCCTTAAATTCCAGTCAAGTTATTCTCACAAAATGAAGTGGGAGCAAAATGGCACTCCAGCAATTTAAAAGGGAGGGAAAGACTAAGTTATTAGAAATTAGGCAAAATCATCAAGTACTCAGGGCAATTGAACAAGAGACTACAGTGAGGAGATCAGCGAGAAAAGGCTTAGGGCCAAAGTCAATGGGTAAAAAGTCTTTTGCTCAAGATCACACAGTTCAGGGCAGTTCGCTGTAAAGTTTGTGGCACAGATTCGGGATGAGGTTGGTTGGTAGAAAAGTTAGTTCAAAGAGAAGAGAAGGACAAGCCCTCGGATTGGAGAACGATTTCAAACACTTTCACCGCGGCTGAGCGAAACGCACAACCGGATTTGCACAGTACCTTAAAACGGAGAGGGGTGCTGTAGCTGAGGTAGACGTTCCTGGTAGTTCCTGCAGGCTCACGGTTCCTGAAGCGACTTTCGGACTGATCAGAAGTAGGAAGACTGGAGGGTCCTGCACTACCCAGGGAAGAAACCAGCAGCAGCGCCAAACGACGAATAAAAGGTGTGCTCCTTAAAACCCAAACAGGGTCCGACCTTACTGGCTATTCGGCCCACTTTAGCTCTGAACAGCAAATTCGATCAGAGGAGGGGTCCTGGTTTGTAGTTTTGGCGACCTGGTTGGTCCCACCAGCTCAAGGGAAGAAGTTTACTGGAGGATCTTCTCTGTCGTCGGATTCGGACCTGCAGCAGGGCTTCACCGGGCGGTTCAGTCGTGGTAGGGATCCTCCTCTTCCAGTTCCTCATTGGTTCTTTCGTTCCAGTGGCAAAACTGCTCTTCCAGTCCCAGAGACCTAATTTTTATGCAGTTTTCCCCCATTCATACAGCCTGGCAGTCAATCACATAGCAGGGTTGCTGGCCTGGCAAGGCCAGTCCCCTTAGCCAATTAGAGTGCGACTTGGGTTACCAAGGGAACCCATGGCAGGGGTCTGAAGATCCCTCCCTCACATCCTGCCTACCTAGACTATCAGGCGCCTTAAGGAGGGTTTCTGTGTAGAAGCCCGCGAAAAGACAGCCAACAAAGGAGTCATCCCCAGTTTGGCGCGCAGAGAAAAACACGAGAAAGACTTTAACAAAAAGAAATGGCGAATAAACCCAACCGTAACCAAAATAAAATGTATTTGGTCAAGCGGGTTTATGTTCGAGGCTAATATAATAGCCTAAAACATTACCACGTTTATATAAGATAACAGCGGTTGAAAAGGAACAAGTTACTTACCTGTAACTGTTGTTCTCCAGCATGGGTCTGGCATGGATTCACATGCTGATGAATATTCCCCGTCGTCAGGCTGGGAATCCTCGGTAAAGAAAAATCATTATCAGTTTCGTTTCTGATCTGTCTTTCGTAATAGTAACCAATCACTGATCTCTGCGTCACACTGATGACAGCCAATGACTGCCCTCTACCTAAGCCCCGCCTCTGGCAGCCATTTTCAGATTTGGTAGCACGTGAAGTGGCAGTATGACCAAGTGAAGAGCCGCAGAGGGGTAGGCGGGAGGGTTCGCATGTGAATCCATGCCAGACCCATGCTGGAGAACAACAGTTACAAGTAAGTAACTTGTTCCTTCTCCAGCATGGGGTCTGGCATGGATTCACATATGCTCATGAATAAAGAATACATAGCAGTACACACATGCACAACCACGGGAGGTGGCAAAGGCTCAACATTAAGCATCACATCAAACTCAACATTAAGCAAATCTTACCTCCTCACCAGGCTCACCTTAGGCGAACAGGTTGCGCAGCACTGCTTGGCCGACCGTGGACTCCTCCCTGGAGTCCCGATCGACGCAGTAGAATCTTGTGAAGGTGTGCGTCGACCTCCACGTAGCAGCCCTGCAGATGTCCAGCAAGGGCACACCAGATAGGAACGCCGTGGTAGCTGCGATCGCTCTGGTGGAATGGGCTCTCGGACGGCCAGGCAGGGGTCGGTTTGCCAACCGATGACAGTACATGATACAGCCGGAAAGCCATCTGGAAATGGAAGCCTTCGAGAGAGCCTTCCCCTGATTGACAGGTCCAAAGTTCACAAAGAGTTGTGACGTCTTCCGAAAACCCTTCGTGCGGTCCACGTAGAACTTCAGCGCTCTAGCCACATCCAGCGAGTGCAAAGTCCTTTCAGCCGGCGACGAAGGCGACGGGAAGAAAACAGGTAACACCAAGGGTTCGTTGAGGTGGAAGTCCGACGGCACCTTGGGCATGAAGGAGGGGTGCGTCCTGAGCACTACCCTCGTGTCGTGAAAAGTCAAGTACGGGGCCTTGCAGGAAAGGGCCTGGATCTCTCCCACCCGTCGTGCGGAGGTGATGGCCACAAGAAACGCTCTTTTCCACGACAAGAACTTCAACGGAGCCGAGTGCAGAGGCTCGAACGGAGGTCCCATGAGCTTGGTCAGCACCACGTTGAGCTCCCACGCCGGGGCCGGAGCCTTCACCGGTGGAAACTATCGGAACAGTCCCTTCATGAACTCTTTCACCAGACGATGAGACCACAAAGATGTCCGTCCCGTGGTTCTGGTGTATCGGGAGATCGCAGCAAGATGAATCTTGACGGACGCGTGCACCAGTCCAGCCTTGGCCAGCGTCAGTAGGTACGGCAGTACTTAGGGAGCCGTAATCCACAGAGGGTTAATCTTCTGTGCGTGGCACCAGACAGAGAACCTCTTCCATTTGTGTCCGTAGCATTTAAGAGTTGAAGACGCCCTGGCCTTTGCAAGAACCTCTCTGCAGTCGGCCGGTATGTCGTATCCTCCAAACTCTAACGCTGCAGGAGCCAGGCCTGCAAGTTCAGCGACTTTGGGTCGTGATGGAGGATGGTGCCTCCTTCCCTGGAGAGAAGATCCGCGTCCACTGGCAGCTTGATTGACAGGGACGCTGACAAGTCCAGAAGGTCCGGGAACCATATCTGCCTCGGCCACGCAGGTGCGACGAGGATCATCCTGCACCGTGACCTCTTGAGCTGGTTGATGAGCCGGATCAGCAATGGCGGGAACGCGTATAGAAACAGGCCCTCCCAGGGGAACGAGAAAGCATCGCCCATGCTCCTCGGCTGGGGAAACCTGCTGGCGAACCTCAGGCACTTGGAGTTTGTCGCTGTCGCGAACAGATTGATCTGGGGTGTGCCCCACCGTCGGAAGAGGCGGTCCACTAGATCCTGTCGTAGTTCCCACTCGTGGCACGAGCGCAGCTCCCTGCTGAGTGAGTCGGCGATGGTGTTTTTTATCCCTGACAGATGAAACGGCACCAGAAACATCCTTTGGGCGACGACCCAATGCCACAGATCCTGCGCCTCCCTGGACAGGGCTGGGGACCTGGTTCCGCCCCGTTTCCTGATGTAGAACATGGTGGTGGTGTTGTCGGTGAAGATCCTCACCACCTTGCCCTTGAGGGACGGAAGGAAGGACTTGAAGACCCAAAACACTGCACGGAGCTCCAGGACGTTGATATGGAGGGACTTCTCCGTCGGGAGCCAAAGGCCTCTCGCGTGCAGATTTTCGGTGTGCGCTCCCCACCCTTCCAGGGAGGCATCCGTGGTCACTGTCTCCTGATGGCCGGGGGTCTGGAAGTCCATTCCCGCCGTCAGATGCGCGCGGGTGCCCCACCACCGGATCGCTCGTCGGAAACTCTCATCGAGTGTGATCCTCTCCTCGAAGCTGCCCGTCGTATGGATCCAGCGCGCGTCCAGGAACTCCTGCAACGGGCGCATCCGGAGCCTGCACAGGGGGATGAGGTAAATGCAAGAAGACATCATTCCGAGGAGGGACTTGATGGACCTCACTCTGGCCGCGTCCACAACCAGCATCCGCTGCACCTTGCCCAGAATGGCCCTCGTCCTTTCCTCCGACGGAGAGGCTAGAAGCAACACTGTCGAGCTTCGCTCCCAGAAAAAGTGCGTCTTGCGCGGGCACCAGGTGGGACTTGGCGTAGTTTATGGAGAATCCCAGGTCCGTGAGAAGTTGGACAGTCCTTGCCGTGTGCTCCACGGCGAGCTCCCTCGTCTTGGCTCGGATGAGCCAGTCGCCCAGGTAGGGGTAGACGTGGATCCCCTCTCGGCGCAGCTGCGCCGCCACCGGTGCGAGGCACTTGGTGAACACCCTGGGTGCCGACCTTAGTCCGAAGGGAAGGGCTCTGAACTGATAGTGACGCCCTTGGACCACGAACCTGAGAAACTTTCGGTGTCCCTTTAGGATGGGAATATGGAAGTAGGCATCCTCCAAATCCAACGACGACAGGAAATCGCCCTCCTCCAGCTGACCCAGGACGTGTTGGAGGGTGACCATCCGGAACTTCTGTGCCTTGATGAATTTGTTCAGTCGTCGTAGGTCCAGGATGGGACGCCATCCTCCCGTCTTCTTCACGAGGAAGTATCCTGAGTAAACTCCGGAGCCCCGAAGCCTCTTTGGGACGAGCTGGATGGCGCCCTTCCTGAGCATCGCCTTTACCTCCAAGAGAAGATGAGGGACGTGATGTTCTTTCCTGGCCACAGGGGACGCGGGGGCACCTTTTTTGAAACTCGAGCTTGTGACCCTGGGCTAGGGCGTCCAGCACCCAACGGTCGGTGGTGATGGACTCCCACACGCTGACGAAGCTCGCCAGCCGGCCTCCCACCGGGGTGCTTCGGTGGGGGCCCGACCCCACGGCCGGTTCAGTCCTGCTTCGACGAGGCTTTGCCGCCTTCACCTCCTTGGCGACGACGGCGGGGTCCGCCTGACTTGCCTCGTCCCCTGTAAGCTTCCTGCGACGACGAACGGGCCGCTTGACGGTAGGTGGAAAATCCGCCACCGGAACCTTTGGAGGCACCCTGTTTGCCTCCGCCGCTCCGAAAGGGCGGCCGCCGTTGCTGGAGAACCCCAAGAGCCCGAGCCGTCTCCGTGTCTGCTTTGATGGCTTGAAGGGAATCGTCCACTGTTTTCCCAAACAGGTTGTTTCCATCGAAGGGCATGTCCAAGACTCTGGTCTGCACGTCTTGACGGAAGTCAGTAGCCTTGCGCCATCCACGCCGCCTAAGGCACACGCCGTTGCCCAACTGGCGAAATCCAGTGTCAGCGATGTCCGTCGCAATCGTAATGGCGTGGTCCG
Organism: Ambystoma mexicanum; assembly: GCF_040938575.1. NCBI lineage: Eukaryota > Metazoa > Chordata > Amphibia > Caudata > Ambystomatidae > Ambystoma > Ambystoma mexicanum. The sequence continues at coordinate 517,062,370 of NC_090931.1, forward strand.
ACGCCACCTCTCCTTCCTGCAAGATCTCTAGGGCATCCGCCCTCTTGTCATCCGGTAGGAAGTCCAGCAGGGGGGGCCAGTTTGTACCACAGCTCCCTGTCGTAGCGGGCTACGATAGCCAAGGCGTTGGCCGCCTTAATCGTCGTCGCTGCAGACGAGATGACCCTACGTCCCATCGTATCCAATTTCTTTCCCTCGCCGTCCGGCGGGGAAGTCGACGTAGAGGCCGCACCCACCCCTCTGCTTTCTTCCTGGCCGCCGCGGAGACGACGGAGTCCGGGGTCGGCTGTGTCCAGAGGCACAAGGGGGCCGCGTCCGGGACCCGGTACTACTTCTCGTACCGATCCCTTCTAGCCGGCGTCCTGGATGGGTTCTTGAGGAGGGCGAGGCCCTCATCCCAAATATCGTCCAGTAGAGGCACGGAGAGGACAGTCTTCCTCTTGGCCTCACGCCGTTGATAAAGGAAACCTTCCTTCTTCTCTTCCGGGCAGAGCTGGAAGAGCTCGGATGCCCTGGCGATCATGGAGTGAAACTATCCAATCTCGTCGGGCGGGGGAAGCCCGGGTGGGAGGTGACGACGGCAGATCTTTGTCGTCTGTACCCGTCGCGGCCGTGTCAGTCCCCGTATCATCCCCACGAGCCGTGGAAGGGGAGGAGGGCTGAACAGGGCGCGATGGCTGAAAAGGAGGTGGAGGATGTATCCTTCTCTTAGGGGGAGGGCTCCCAGAAGGGCCTGGCTCCGGGTCCCCCGTCGGGAGTGGTACCTCCGCTGGTGGTAACGGCAGTCTCGTCCTCATCTCCGAGCATAAGGACTGTATAGCCAACAAAATGGCCGCCGAGTTGTCTTGTGGCGCTGGTTGAGGGGAGTCCGACGGGCGGTCAGGGGCCCCGTCGGCACCCTCGACGTTATCGTCGTCTCCTACGTTGGGATCCCTCCCGACGGGCTGGTCTTCCTCCATGCCAACGCCGTGGCTTAAGACTTCGATCAGCTCTTCCTCAGAGGTTGAGGCCGAATCCATGACGACCTCCTGCCCCCCCTTTTTCTTCTCCGTCGGAGGTTTCACGGGGGTCCTGTCGATGGGCATAAAAGAGGACTCCCTCCGTGGTGGCAGGGAGACTGAGCCCCGAGGTCGCCACCACTGGTGTAGCCTCCACAGGCTGAGCCAGGGCCGCTGCGACTGTTTCGATAGAGGCCTTGGCCGGATGGATTAAGGCTTTCACCACCTTAGGTGCGCTCACCGCCTTCTCCTTGGGGGGAGGGACACTGCCTCGCTCTCCCTCCGATGGGGCCTTCGAGCTCGACCGGGGCCTCTCCAGGAGCTTCGCCGGGTGCTCGGCCTTCCTCTTACCCGAACCAGAGCGTTGGCTCGTGGTTGATGGTGCCGGGGAGGATGCACCCTGTCTGGCGCCCGTAGAGCCCGACCATTCGGTGCTCCCGGTGCCAGCGGACTCGCAGTACTTGGCCTTGTGTTGGACCCCCGTCGCCGGGGCGTCCTCAAAGGTCTTAGAAGACCGCTCGGATTTCTTCTTCTTGCCTGACGGGCTCTTCCCTTCCAGCCAGTTGGCGAGACGTTGATGGCGGTCCTTCATGGTCCGCTCCGACATATTGCCGCAAAACGCACAGTCCTTCTCCACGTGTGTCTTGTCCTCATGTAGGAAGTAAAGACAAAAGGAGTGTTCGTCCTCCTTAAAGACATTCTGAAGCTGGCATCCAGGGCAGACCCTGAACAGCTTTCCGGGCGTCGAGCTTCCCTTCTCCTGGGCCATGTCCGAGATGGGCCTGAGAAACTTCTGGAGTCCTCCAAAAGCGTGGCTCGACGAAATCTTCACCCTTGAGGGGCGTAGACGAATCCGACACGGGTCCCCGTTGATCGGATGAAGAAACGGTGGAGCTTGAGGCTCTTTTTGACCGAAAAATCGAAGTTTTTGAGAAAAAAGTGAAAAAAATAGCACTAACGCTCGAGAGCAATAGCACGAGGATCCCAACACTTGAACGTGCAGTAAAAATCTGAAGATGGCTGCCAGAGGCGGGGCTTAGGAAGAGGGCAGTCATTGGCTGTGGTCAGTATGACGCAGAGATCAGTGATTGGTTACTACTACGAAAGACAGATCAGAAACGAAACTGATACTGGTTTTTTCTTTACCGAGGAATCCCAGCCTGACGGGGAATATTCATGACCATGTGAATCCATGCCAGACCCCATGCTGGAGAAGTTAGGGTAGATACCACTGCCACTAGCCAAGTCTTAACGTTAAGAAACAAGGCTCCAGACAAAAAGGGATAAGAGTTAACCCTTTCCAATACTCCATGTAAAATGGGGTGCACTGGGTCTGTGGTTTAAAGTGACTATTATAAAGTTAATGGCAACTTTACCTGTTTCTGGGGGACAGTAGTCAGCCCCCGAAAAATGGAGTCAGTGGGAAGTCTCAAAGACAACCCTGTGTCACTGAACTGAAGGTGCTGTGTAACACAAAGTGGTGCACATGGAGTAGGTGAGGCGCCAGTGCCCAGGATCACACAGAAAGTAGAAAGACACATAGCAAAACACCTGTAAGAGTGGGAAAAAAGGCTCACACTCTTACCAGGTGAAAAAAATGAATCCTAGAAATCCAGCAAAGCTGCCGAGGGACTCATTAGGTAAGGGAAATCAACCATTTATGAGAATTCTCCCTAACAGCAATATGCGTTCCTGGATGACCGGGTTGAACTTGGTAACCCGGAGCCAGGCCTTCTCATGTCCGTGGCAATGCAGCTGGCACGGCCTGAGGCGTCGATATGCGAGACTGGACTCCATGATGCCCTCAGCCACCATTTCTGCTTCAGCCAGCCCCGCCTTTAAGCGTGTCTGACTGTGCACCAGATGGAAGTCTGCCATTTCCCCCCAAAACCTCTGGTTAACGGCTGCAAGCATGGCATCCACATTAGATTGACGAAGGTGTAGCGAGGCGTTGGAGTAGACCTTCTTTCCATACGCCTCCAAGGTCATCTCCTCCTTGCCTAGCAGCGCAGAGGACGAGGTGACCGAAGATGATTGCGGCTTAGAGTAATCACAGGGGAGTGTGGTAGAGGGTGTGCCGACAAGAGTGTATCCCCCTGCAACTCCCTATGCATGTCGTCGAGGCGCCTGTTGGTGGGATGTGCTGAATGGGGTTTCAGCCATCCCCTCTTGGCCAAGGCGACAACGTCCTTCTGCCTTGGAATCCCTGTTTGCGTGGTGAGGTGTAGAGCGAGGACTTCGGCCAGGACCCCGCCTCCGGTTGCTCAACCTCAGGTTGTGGAAGCCCCAAGTTTTCAGACAAACCTGCAAGTCAATCGTGGAAGCCTTTGGTCGACAAGGGTGTGGCGGGGGTCATCCTCTCCATCAGTGTCAACCAGAGTGTCCGATTGGTCTGGTGTCGATGGAGTACTGGGAGCCGTTGGCTGAGGTGTGGTGACTGGAGCGGGAAACTGATGCGGAGGCTGTAGTGGAACGGCCTGAGCTGTGGGAGGCAGGGGAGCCGGAATCAAAAGAACCGGCGTGGGAAGCTGGGGCTGCACAGGAGCCATAGGTGGAATGATTATGGGTGCCGGCGGTGGGACATAGTGGAAGCATGTCCCGAATAACATCCCGAAGGAGGCAACTCATCCAAGCTGTAGGCCATGTACCTGGCTGTGACCAGTCCCACCTGGACACTATCTACCTACTCCCCAAAAGGGGTCGGTGTCTGCATCATGGTGCCGGCTTGCTTGGACCAGCCTCCTCCTCGACTCTTGGGGGTGGATTCTGCGGCCTACCCTGCACCTCAGGACCAGACCCAGTAGGCGTAGAGCCCTCGGCCGAAGCGCTGCATACAGGCACCCCTTCAGACATTTGTCCGGTATTAGGGCGTAGCCCTTCGGGTGGACACCCGGTGAAAGAATCTTGCGTTGTCTGCGGAAGGATCTAGCGACCACTCGGCCTGGTGGCCGGTAGCTGAATGAGCCTCGGTACCTGCGCTGGTATGATAACTTGAACGGTCCCTCGCACGCGGACATTTCCCTGGGAAGGAATCACCCTTGCGGGGTGCGATGGAAAAAGAGCGGCCCTGCCTTGAACCTTGACTTTTGCTTGACGAAGTTCTTCAAGTCCTCTGGAGGTGACTTCTCAGAGAGCTCCTTCCACCTTACTAAACTATTCTTCAGAGTTTGCGGTGTAAGCGTGTCGCACGCCGTACAGCCGTCCCAGCCGTGGCAGCAGAGGCACAGAGCGTGGGGGTCAGATATGGGGAAGAGCCCCTCGCAGGCTGGACACCTGCTGAAGCCCAAGTACATCAACATATGCCAGGGAGGAGCGTGGCGCCAGATGACCGAGTACCTGTTTAAAGATTAGAAGAAAAAGACAGAGTCCGGGGAGGAGCGCGTGGAATTACAAGGCCAAAGCCAAACCCAGGAGCGCTGGTGAAAGCAATCCGTTCCCATAGTTAGGCAAAGCTTGTATGCAGTACCATTAGGGTACACTACAACAACTCTGACTACAGGTAATAGGAAACCCAACCTTTGGTATAAGCTTGTACTACACAGTTTGGTAGCGTGTTGAGCAGCCAGGCTTATCTCAAGATGGGTCAATGTCAGCTGTAGGGGAGTTACAAAGAGATTCACAGTGACAGGTATTCAACTAAACTCTTACACACAGGGCTTCTTGACTAAACAATTTATCAGTCAGAGTAAGCCTTCTTCAGAAGGGAGCAATATAAAACTACACTCAAATTCACTTCAAAACACACACTCTTAATATTCCAAAATCAGTGAAGACCCTTTTGGGATGGCCCACAGACACAACCTACATCCTCCGGTGACTTCAATAGCTAGGGTGCTGGGGACATTAATATCTTATTGTTGCATTTAGAATACTGTTAGAAGTTGGTAAAAGGAAAAGGTTATTATGACAAACAAGAGACCACACACATTCTTAAGCAGGCAAATACTTTTGGATCCCCTAAGCAGAGTCATTCAGTATAACAGGCTAGGCCAAAGTCAATGGGCAAAAGTCTTATATAGGATGAAGCACCTCTGGTAGGTAAGTAGAAAAGTCTTTGCACAATGTTTTAGAAGTCTTTGAAGAAAAGAAGAATCAAAGGTAGGGCCACAAGCTGATAAGACTTGTGAGTAGTAGAAGATGCAAGCAACTCTACAATGAGAGGTAAGTTCTCTCAGACTTTACAGTACTTTTGTATTGAAGAAAACGTGCAGCAGACGACTTGTGTTCCTGTGCAGCTCTCTGTTCCTGGGCCTCAGTCGTGGGGACAAGAGGGAGGACTTCTGGGGACTCCTGCACTGCAATGGGACCGTCACCGCTTGAAACCAGCAATCTTTCCAACAAGTGGCACTTCAGTGTTTCAGAGCCCCACGACTACCGCAAATAGCAACACTGTGGTTCCTGGCTGTCGAGATGTACTTTCCTTGCATCTGTGGTCCTGCACTCTGTTGAGGGAGCTCACGCTCGGTCAGTCCTGCTTCCCCGGAGCCCAGAGGATCTTCTTGGAGCTCTTGGCCAACTTAAAAACAACGCACACAATCGGGTGATCATCTCCCTGGCTATTCGGTTTCCAGCAGCAACTCTGTGGAAAGGCAAACCGCTCCCAGAAAATGTCCAGGTGGCTTACTTTGGAGTTGATTGGTCCCACCAACTCAAGGGGAGAAGTCGTCCTTGCAGGGGTTTCTCCGTCGATACGAATTTATAGCTTCAGCACAGCAGCAGGGCTTCACGGGGCAAACCAACAGTCCAAACCAACGGTCCATGAGTTGCAGCAGGCGTCCTCTTCAAGTTTTTCTTCGGTTCCTTCGTCCAGTGGTCGACTCTGCCCTCCAAGCCAAAAGCCTCACCTTTTATTTAGCTGTCTGCCATTCATTTCAGCCTAGCTGTCAGTCACCCAGCAGGGTTGCTGTCTTTGCCGGACAGTCAGCCAACCAATCACTAAAGAGTGCATTTGGGTCTCCAAGGAGACTAAGCACAGGGAGTTTCGGGCACCTCCCCCACTTCCTGCCCACCCCAGGCACCCTCCCGCCAAAACGAACAATGGGACCAAACCTTGTTTGGCGTGCAAAGTAAATCTCAAGAAGGATCTTTGCACAAAGAAATGGTGAAAAAAGACCAAAACAAAAATGGCCCTCTTGGCTGCTGTAATGCAGCTGCGAACACAGCCTGTACTAAATGCAAAGCACGGTAGTTAAAAACGAAACCACTGCCACCAGCCATTCAGTGAAAAAAGGCTAACATAAAAATGTTACATGAGAAGTTAGAGTGTGTGCTGGGTCTAAAAAGTTACAAAAAGTAAGTAAAGTCAATTTTACTTTACTGCTCTGGGAAACAGTAGTTAATTCCAGATAAGGTATTTAAACCTTTGGGAAATCTGAAAGACTGCCCGGTGGCACTGCACAGAAGGTGCTGTGTGACAATGTAAAAGATGATGCCTATGGAGTTTTTCAGACTCCATAACCAAAAGAAACACAATAAATACATGCAAGCGTGGGAAAAAAGGGTCTCCCTCTACGGGTTAAAAAAAAATCCAGCAAAGTTCCAAGGTGAAGGGAATTAGCACATTTCTTAGAATTCTCCTCAACACCCGTCGATGCGCAAAAGAGGACTGATGAGCGGTGCCAGTGGGCGGAGTCAGGGGAGCGCATGCTGCCAGGGCCACACCCTCGCACGCCTCTAAATTGAACAGGGAAGATGATTGTTTTATGCTGAAAAAGGGTCCGACTCCAGTCCCTAGGAGGGACGCCCATGCAGTATGGAGGAAAGGGGACAGGAAGCAAGAGAAAGAGGTAAGGAAAGCCATCACCAAATTAAAATCTATGAAAGATTCTTGCTGGATAAAATAAAAGAAGAAAAGATGCTTAGAAATGAGTACAGGAACTGGTCAAGGTCCCAAAAAAGCCTGCAGATACAAAGGGACGGAGCGCAGATGTTAAACACTCTGATAACAAAAAACTCACTTAACTTCTGGGAAATACTCAACATGAATTGTCCCCAGCATGAGTTTTAAAGTAATGTCATCTCAGAAACAAACTGGACCAACTATATTCGAGACACATTTAGAGCCGTGAGCCCCAAAGTAAGCGAAGAGCAGTCATCAGCACCTTGGAAACTGAAGTTAGATAAAGACCAAGATAAAGACCTATTAAGAAATCTTCATCCTCACGAGCGGCAGGACCAAATGGACTCACAAATGCTATTCTAGGCCTAAGGGCAACAATCTCACTGCAAATGTTTGAAAAATGCTTTGAAAATAAAATCCTCCCAGACTCATGGAAGAGTGCGGTTATCCCCATATACAAGTGGCTGATTGCGGGATTCCTGCAAATTACCGTCGGATCCCCGGTGCTTGACGTCGATGGAAAGATATTTCCATCGGTGGTCCTCAGAGAATTAGAGGACTGAATTAAGAGTAATGAAATTCTGAGCATATTCCAGACGGGATTCCGAAAAGAGTTGTCTACCACACTAAACGGCCTGGCCATGTCGGTAATATGTAAATCGTGGATAAAGGAAGGTTGTCCATTACATGGCACCTGGCTCGATTTATCCGAGGCTTTTGACACCGTTAAGATGGATTTCTGAACTCTGACCTGGTGGGCAGAGGTTCAGAAGGCCAGCCTAGTTTCTTGGAACAGAGTAACCTTCTAAACAAGCCAGACCAATCAAGGAAGCATTGGCGGCGGTCAAGACTAGGTCTCAGCAGGGGTGAGGGTGACTGAAGGACCTCAATGAGCACACAGAGTAAAGGACACTTACAAATCACTCCCAGTCAGGGAGAATCTATATATTATATTTATATATTATATTATATATTCAGTGAAAAAACTTTATGAAAGGGACGTTATGGTTACAAGTAAAACCAAAAAACCCTGAAATTCGCCAGTTATGCTAAGCTAAGCAACCATAAATCGTGCCACCACCATGCACTGCTAAGACTAATACCCATGACATCAAAGATGACATCACATGTCTGGCTACCCCTTCTTTTTTGTTCACAAACATATCTAGGCCAGGTGGTTTTCTTCACCGATAACCTGGAATAAAAAATGCAAAAAAGGTACTATGTTTGTAGACTTTACTCTTCTCATATGTACTTAAACTACTTTTCTTAGAATCCACTTACATTATACAATATATATACATAAGGGAAGGAGCTGCTTTAAGGCAGCAATTATATCTGTGCATGAACTTAAGTAGTTAGGTTATGAACACTTTCTGGTAACGCTGCTTTTTTTTGTTGCTTACTTTACTTTCCCTGTATATGCTCATATTTCCATGCTTTGTGGTTTTTTTTAAAATATTTTGTGTGTTCTAGTACAATTATGCTGAAAGGAAGGCATTGTTAGGCACTTGTATGTGTCACAGTGCACAAAATTCTGAAACAAAAGGATCATTTTACTACCCAATATAGGAAGATTTTGAATATTACGGTTTTATGTTTAGGTTTTTTTTTTTGGGTTTAAAAAACCTTTACCAATATATCAAAATACTTTAAATCAACAGATATGCATAAAATCAATATGATTCATGAACTATAAAAAGAAGAAATACCCATTTAAAACATACGATTTTTTTAATAGTATATGAGCGTTCTAGAAAAGGCGATATCATTTTCAGTACCTAATCAAATAAGTCTCTCAGAGTATATCGTCTTTTCAGTTAATAACTAAGTGTATGGATGTTCTACAAGATAACAAGGTCATCTTTTCATACTGAACAAAAACTATTGAAAATTGTAGATACTATAATTTAAAACTTGCAATTTGTGAGCAATGTATGAATGTTCTAAAAGAGAACAAGATCATCTTTTCATGCTTAACAGAATACATATACAGGGTATACAATTACTCTAGAAATACATAATCAACAGCTTCAGCTCAACTCATAGAATTGAGCGTTTCTCACATGAGATTCGAATGGAACATCTAACATACTTCAGGACCGGAGAATAATTGTTCCACAAATAAGAGTATGTTTATAGCAACCTATGTGTCATCCTATTGACTTTTAGTTAAAGATAAAACAAACAGATTGGCCTTGTGTTTGGGTTGTGGATATGTGCAAAATTCGCTTTTTGACAGGTTGTGATCAACAAATACACAGCCCCGACCCGCCACATCATTCTCTATTGGAGCCTACGAGTAAGAAAAGCACTGATCTAAGTTCTAGATTTGTGCAGGATTCGCTTTTAAACAAGTTGGGCAAAATATGCTATGTACAAATTAGGAAAAACACAGCCCCAACCCACCACATCATTCTCCAATAGAGCCTGCGAGTAAGTGAGCCACTAGTCTACATGTATTTGACATTTTCCAGTTACACATTTTATGGGTTTTTGAAGACCTAAATGGCAAATAGATTACCACAATTTTAAAGAAATAGTGGGACTGGCTTACAGACAGTAGTGGGGCTGGCTTACAGACAGCAGTAAGACTAACTCTTGTTTTCAGTGTTCTCTGGTAACTAAGTGCATAGACTAAGTCAATGGAAAAGATTTTCATGGCAGAGCACCCCAACTCATATTCCTTTAATTTATGCCAGCTTCCAGGAAGCAATTAAGCAGACAAACTAGGCCGTTTTATATCATGAGGTACACTTTCATGTTAGCGTGAGATCTAGATTATCGTACAGCTACACCGAGCCAATGCCACACCATGACCCGAAATCTAAATACACACCTTTGTATTGGCTTTCTGTTCCAGTATCAACTCCATCTCATTAGAGCATTTGCGCCATTCAGTAAACCCAAAAAAGAGACTACATGTGCGCTTAAATGTTTCTACTCTAAAGAAAACATCATCCTCCAGAGTCTATGATGCGGGCAGTAACCCTTTATTTCTTTCATTAAGGGCTTCTTCAATCTCACATACAAGTCGTGCTGTAGCTATAATTATCTGATCAGTACTGCCCCACATACACCGTGACCAGACTATATGGCCTTCATGATTTAGTTCTGACCCTATGTAATCTCCAAGGTAGGCTTTCCTATCAAGCTGAACATACGGACAGAACAGAAAAAGATGCGGTAGAATCTCCATTTCATTTGTACAAAAGCGACATATGAGACCAAGATCAATAAAGTCGTGCCTGTACCATTTACGAATTCACGATCCAGAGTGAACTAGGTCAAGACGAAATCTCATGTCGCACACATTTTGTTATCAGGAGACTGCAACAGATAGGCGCATCGTTGTTTCTGTGCATGTCTCAAGTTTTAATAATCGGCAAAAGAGGAATAGCTTTCGATCCTATCTGAATTCAATGCCCAGGAATTGAGAAGGAATCGTTTTTTCATCAGTCCTGGACGATTAATGATGTCTTGTTTATTCAAATTCTAAGACATCAAAATCTTATTCATGTAATGGTGCAAATCTTCATAGAGAGTTAGGTGGAGGTGAGACCATTTAAATGAAGTTATTGAGCATGCACCTTTCAAATCTATCACTCAGGGGAAGTAGACCTAATTCATGAGAGGATCCGATTCGGTTGGTATCCTGGTAGCCCTAGAAATGATTTCCAGAATTTGCCTTGAATTATATTTAGAATGGTACCCATCTTCAGCAAGCATAAATGTAAGCCATACAGAAGAATGGGTACGGCCTTTAATTTGTAGTAATCTTTCTAAGGCAGCAATGAAAAGTGGCAGTGGAAAATCAGTTTCATCTGGGCTGTCAACTGCACAGCTTTAAGGTTCAGCGAAATTTGCCAGTTATTACACAAGATGCTATTTGAAATTGCAGTTCTATGGCACATGCTGCCGAGAATGCCTAAATTTGTATATGAGTTCATTCATGTACTGGAATGAAGTCAGTAACACAATGGTGTTTATAGCAATGCATCACCTAACAAACTATGCGACTGTCCGCGGACTCTGGCAACGTCCACACTGTCCAAAAGCTCAGGGGGTAGCTTACATTGTTGTATCATACAACAAACACACTGAACATGTTCAAAGAGCAGCATATAAATGAATTATATTAAAAAATAAATAACTACAAACTGTATACGCAAGACACCAACAGTGAAATTACATAGCATTTGAAATATAATGGAACACACCAAAAACAAATAACATGCCTCCAGCAGAATTACCTCACTGATGCGTTATACAGAAACTGCAAACCAACTAGCAACAGCACACCTACAAAGCAGTAACAGCAAAACTGAAAAACAAACTGGTAAGTACACTAGATCAATTCCTATAGTTCTGAACTTTCTTTAGTAGGACACACTAAAAAATGATTTATCTTTTTTTACACAGAAATGTCTAGCACCCTGGAGTGGCTTGAAGAACATTTTCCCCCAGGATGAAATGAGTGAATACAGTGATACTACTGGTAGACACTGCAGTTTTCAAAGTAAGCCAAGTAATGCACATTATTTCACATGTACCCAACTGTTGTATATGTCTTGCCTGGGTGAGCAGGAATGTTGTGATGTCATGTGGAGTGTTGATGTCTGAGTGTTGGAATGTGTGAGTGAAGGTTCCAGCCCTGGTCAGTTGGTGAACCCCCCTACCTGGGTGATAGGCTGCCAGTGTTAATGTCCTTTATGTAACTTACTATGAACTATTGTAACTGCATGTCAAGGTGTCACAAGAAGCTGTTAAACCTGGCAAGTCAACCATAAGAAGATATGCGAGTCACTTCATAACACCAAAATTTTCTTTCTTTAACAGTACATACAGAAAATAGGAATAATACTCAAAAAAACAGTACATCATGTAGTAATGGAACAACAGACAGACACTGTGTGGAAAATCATCTGGTGCACGTAGAAGAAAGAATTGATCAATTATTGCTCAATTTCCTTGATTTGAAAGACTTTGTAGAAAACCATATCATGGGAAAAATGAAATATCACTGTCCCACGTGCACCTGTACCCCTTCTCCATGTCCCAGTCAACCATCCCCAAAAATGTTATTAGACCTCCATCCCTTCCTCCCCTATGACCCTACATGTAGAAAACCCTAATTCCCCTCTATATGTCTCCATTTCTGCTTCCCCCTTTCATAATTTCTAGATTTTTGTGTATTAATAAAGTGATACATATACTGTTCCTGTATTTAAATTTTTTTTTTTTTAAAAAAAAAAGCTGTTTGGGAGTCCGCGGACAGCGCAACTGTTCGGAATGTCTGCAATTAACCAAAATGGTGGTGTCCTACGGACACTTAACCTGTTCGTAAAGTTGTGACGCACCTTTACTTAGTTCGGGGACCCTAACCCTGTCCAGCGGACAATTGTGCGCATCCCACCCCCAGGATCCTACCAATATCGTGCCTGTCCGTAACTGTCTGCTGCACGTGGGTCGCATTTTTAATTAGTTCAGGGAGCCATAACCTGTCCGTAGAACACCGGCACGCATGCGTACAACCCATCCCGCGCAATAGGTGTCCTACGGATAGCCGTCCCATTCGCGAATGTGTCCGCAACGTCATCATGTGACCGCACCCATGCCGAGTGTACTCCAGTGACAGCGGACAGGGTCTGGAACCAAGTACACCGGAAAAGCACTTTGAGCAATCCAAGATGTTTTTCAATGAAACTTCACCCTTGTAGAGGTCCCAGACTATGCCCCTGATGATCTAGATACTATTAGGAACTTTTTGAGGCCGTTTTGGTGTTCAAATTGTCCACAGACAGCACGGCTGTCCGCAAAGCGCTCCCCAGCTCCCCTATAAAAGGGCCACACCCTAGAGCTACTCCTCATTCTGTTTTTGGCTACCAGAGAGAGCATTGCTCCACATTGCTGGTGTCCTACATTGAATTTGCTGCTGACCTCTGCCTGCTGTGGTATGTTAGGAAAGATTTCATATTGTAGGTAATTTCCTTCCATGTGGCAACCCCCAAACTTTTTGCTGTTTTACACCGTGATCTAGACTTTGCCAGAGAAGCGCAGCCTTCCGCCCCACTCCTCTGGGCTTTCGCTCCAATCTTACGGGGAAACTGACATGCCCTTAAGACAGTCAGTACCGGGAAACGTTATTTTCTGTAGTTCTTTTCGCATGTTGCAGCTTTCGCGCAACATGGCACAAGAGGGCACTGTAAGCTAAGTTACTGCACTCTTGGGTCTCTAGTCATTCTACAGGCCCTAGTAACTCTCGATGGATTTATAACGAACTGTGCAAGTATGTCACAGACGGGACTGGTAGCAGCGATTGTTGGTGTGTTTTGAACTCCCATTTGCCCTGTTAACCGCGCTTCTGGCGTTTGGCCAAAACGGGTGGCCTGGCTTCCAAAATGGCCAGACCACGAGGTTCTTTGTCCTGTCCGCTGACCATCTTGCCCCTTCACCTTCCCCAGGTTGAGCCGAACCGGGGCCATCCTTATTTGGGCATGTACTTTCCCACGAGAAACAGATGCTTTTGCGGGCTTCTACAGGCCTGTTGTGAGCCTCCAGGATGTGGGCAGGGATGTCTGGTCCCAATACACATCCTGGGTGCCAGAGAGTCTAGAGAGTCTTGAATGCCTGGGACCACCGTGGTCCGTGATATGTCCACGTATGGTGTGAGTGTTTTGTGAGCAGGTCTCTCATTGGACCCTCTACGTTTTGGCGCAAAGGGAACCCTGGATAAGAGGAGGCTGGAAACACCACTACCATGTCGATCTCCTGAGTTCTCACGAACAAAGGATAAAGGAGCCAAGTATCCTGCAAATAAGAAGCTGAGTCGAGGAATCGCTGGTGACCCGCTGAAGGTTTGGCACCCTGCACTGCTGTCGTCCTGTGAGAACCCTCTGCCTCTGATCGAACGAGAAGGCCTGTACTGGCGCTTCGACCCTTTAGAATAGTGGGAACAACTATTCTCGGCATCTTCAACTCATGTACGTAAGCCTTCGGAAGCGTCCCTGTGCCATCCAGCGGACTGACCAGTCTACACAGGAACCTTGCTCTGTTACCGCCGTCTGGCTGCTGCTGAAATCCGAGCCCTCGACACTCACACGCTTCGTACACTTGGCGTTCCCGGGTCTGAAGTGAGAAGTGTACAATGGGCCTGGAATACAAGCGGCTGCCAAGTTGCCCTGCTGAGGTAACCATCTGTGCGTGTTCGCTGCGTTTGGGACACCCTCGACCCTGACTTCTGCTGCCGCGGAATCTACACGGCGCCGAGACGTCCATCTGATCGCATCTGAACCTGTCAGCGAAGAAACTAACTCAGAGAAGCCTGGGTCTGCCTGCATCGGGAACCGGTGAGTAGTCAATACCCTGAACCGGTCTCCCTCCTGCAGAATCCTGTGGATTTCCCCTGCTGTTGAAAAGCAGCACCCCTTTCTCCGTACTCGCGCCTTGCTTCTGCCCACAAGTGGAGGCTGCGCATGAGTAGCGGAGGTCTGTTCGCCATCGTTTGTTCAACTCTCTGAACTGCCCGATTTCCCCAAAGAGACTCCTTGGCCCGTTGGCACCCGCGTGTGCAGGTACTTTTAAGCACAAGGCTACACTCTTCGTAGGGCTCGGACTTCCTTCTAGTTAGGTGGTCTCTGATGTCGAACTGGGCCTAACGATTACTTGCACTGCCTGTTTTCCTCCCCATCTAGGTGGTCTGCATATTTCGTGCTCCTAACTCGTTAGACCCCTCGGTCTTGTATATATATTGTATTGATTGTGATGTGTTGGTTTACTTGAGTTTTATCGTGATTCTCTACTATGGTCGATGTTACAAAGGCCTTGTAATAAATGTGTCTAGATTTTTAATATAACACCTGCCTGGAGTAATTTGTAAGCGTCCTTGCTTTGTGTGCTCATTGCGGGCTTTCAGTCACCCTCACCCCTCTTGAGACCTAGCCTTGACCGCCGCCATCGCTACCCTGATTGGTCTGGCTTGTCCAGAGGTTACCCAGTTCCAAGAAACTAGGCTGGCCTTCTGAACCTCAGCCTCTCCAGGACAGAGTTCAGAAATCCATCTTAACATGGTACATTTGAAGAACTATCCCATATGGCAACCATGGCCTATTCTACTGAAGCTGCCTCAGCACCACCCCAACGCCCTCCACCACCACCTTCCCAAGGCGTGGAGAGGGGAACAGGCGTGGAGATGTAGAGAGGGATGAAGAGGAAGACATGGATAAGGTAGTGGTAGTCCTTACTACTGCCAGCCAATGTGAGTCTTGGGTGTGGAGTCGGTTTACCACCATTGGAAGGGTATCCAAGGCACGTGCAGACAAGGTGTGCTCAGTTGTGGCAAACCAGGTCTGTACAGCTACGTGACCACTTCCAATGCAGCGACACCTAAGGTCATTCTACAAGGCAGCAATTCGGTGGGTCGCCCCCTTTGATCAAAGTATTAGGTTGAGTTACTCTACAACATCCTCCGTATCTGCTCCTGCCACCACAAAAGACACTCCTGTGGGGCAGCGCATCTCTGAACCAGCCTCGCAGGCCATACGCGACACAGTAGACCCTTACCTTTCGAGGGTCACTGTATTATGTATGTACTGCGACGCGGTACTCTGCAGGGGGGAGACACTTCGAAGTGCTGTCGAGGCTACAGTCCGGGAGCATGAGAAAGTCTGTCACCTACCTAAGTGAGGCCCACCCAACATCATCTTCTCTCCACCTGCCCTTTATCCCAGTGGTTGGTGCCCCCTCCTTTCCTATCGTGTCTTGTTAAAACACCAAAAGAAATCCAAAACAACAAAAAAGGGTCTTTTCAGAGCCACCTTTCAGTTTAAAAATAGAAGTGCCAATGAAATGCTGCAGGGCCCTGTACATTTTTTGAAGTCCACAGACTTTTGGGGTATTGCGCTATCAAAACCATTGCACTCTTCTCCGGGAGGAAGTGGTGGCTCTGAAAAAAGCGTTTTGTTTTGTGTTTCGAAAACTTCAAGTTGTCAACATCTCCTGGAAAAAGGATTGCTATACTTCTAAAAAGGGGCCCAATGCATTTTGTATATTTCGCAGAAAAATCTGATTTCTAGCATCATTAAGCTGGACTCCATCTCTGCGAAAAATGTTTGTGCTACGAAACATAATATTTTCATTGTGAAAAGAGGACATGCCAAAATCACTCAAAAAAGCACACAGTTTTGTTGACATTGCGCCTCGCTTTCTCCATTTGTGGACCAAATGAAGAAAGCAGCCACATTTGTTTCTGCGCAATACGAGATAAAATTACTTGCGAGTTTGGAAGCATGTCCATGACTTTCCCCAAGTCCTTCTTTCATTGCAAACTAAAAGGAGATTCCAGAGGAACCAAATCCAGCCACTACATTCTGTGCACTCCATGCCAGTGCACAAGCACAAGGGAATCTAAAATGTGCAGCCACTCCACAGCGCTCTGCATGCACCTCCAACCAATTTATCCACGAGTCAGCCAAAATCCACACACACTGCCTTCTAAAAGAGACAGCCATAGCTATCTGCTCTCCTCTCAGGAAACAAACTTTCTGCCAAAGTCTGTCCTTACACATCACACCCAGTAAACCTTATTGACCAATCCCATGGCCCGCACAGTCTCATTTGCATGCCTGCCAGCCTCAAAATCCCCATATGTAACACGCACAAATCGTGAAATCTGTGAGAGCGGGGAAAGAAAATGTAAGCAGTGTACTCCATTTCCTCTTTGATGGTGGCTCTGAAAAGAAACACGTTTCATTTTGTTATTTTTTTTCTTTTTCACTTATTTTCCTCCAGATGTCTTCACATTATCCTCTGTAAAGCATTCCTTATATTTTCAAATAACATGGCATTTCCCAATATGGATTAAGAAATGCCATATGCTTTGAAATAATGACCATTAACGGAATCGATATTGTCATTATTACAAGACAACATATCAGCCCTAAACAAGAAAACAGACATGCCTTTGTTAACCAAACACCTTGCACCATTTTGTTGGGGACAGAAAACATTACTATTGTCCCATACTACCCTAGGTAACATTTCAGAAAAAATAACCTTGGCACTTGGAAGAACCACCATCACTGCCTGAACCAATTTTTCAAGTGCACTCAACAAACTAGGAGCACTGATGTATCCCAAATGAACACCACCACAATGCAGTACCACTACACCTGGACTGTTCCACATGGAGAAACCCTTACAAACTCCAACCACTGCCTGCATATTGGAACCTTGCAGTTGACCACAAAACCTCCACTCCTTCAAAACCAAAACTGGCAGCCATATCTTTAGACATAGTATACACTTCTCTAAAACAAGTACAAACAAATCAACTACCAACACCCTCACTTTCTTAACCTCTGCAATCTTCACTACACACAGCCTCTCTTCCTACAAATAACTCCAACACATGATTGGCTAATCCCCACAGTCCCCTTTCCATGCCAGGCATGTTGAGAAGCCCTGTATGTGGCACACCCTGTCCGTAGACCCTGCAACACAGAGACAGCCCTTTATCCCTTTCCACATCACTGTCTGCACCATTCTCTCATTGGCAACACCTAAGCAGTCACACAAGCATCAACCAATCACTCCCAAGAACTCTTCATCTAACTCTCATCACAATTCAGCACTTCAGATGAACTGTTCATCACTGAGTACAAGTCTCCTGTGATTGCAAAGCACATACAGCTAAAACTACTGTAAAACTCTCCAAGATTTCTCCTTCCAGATACATCCACATCAACATACATCAATACAAACTACAGGTATGAATATTTTGTTCACAGTACATTTGCAACTCTTTTATAAATGCATATGAACAGGGTACCTGCCATTGAATCTGCAAAAAAAAAAGCTTACTGTAATTTCTCCCATCTCCTATTATCAAATTCACTTACAAATTTTAATTAAGTTTTAATTTACCCATATTACTCATTGCAATGTCCAAACTATTATTCTCTTATTCCTTCTGTCATTTTCACAACCACTTATCCCTTAACACACTATTATGAAATTCCTAGAATGCACACTAAACAGGAAAGCAGCTTGTATCTTACCAAAGCAAGCATTAAGCAGAGTGCCTGAAACGTATAGTTCTTGCAAAACCAAACGAATATAAGTGTACATTCAGAACAGTGCTAATAGAAATGTGGATAAAAAAGCCAAGAACTGAAAGGTTTCCATCACTCGTGTAGCACAAAATAATTAATGGAACTATACACAAAAACATTCTCCTTTTCAATCTGTACATCTTTCCAAGCTTTTTTTCTCACCCTACTACAACTTCCACTGATCCATTACCACACTAAACAGTGCAACAGGAACACACACTTTCAAAAGTGCACCTCATAGGACACCTATAAATACTCAAAAATCCCCATTCATATACAAAACTATGCAATTTAACACATACATTACCGCTTCCTAGAAAGAAATACTTCTGCAAATGTAACTGATCTATTCTTCAAGTGAAATTACTGTGCAATTAACACACATGTACTAACTTCCTTCTTTCACAATTGAAGTGAGGACCACACTCCTGAAAACCATTAGCGTCTGAAGTACAAGACAGAACATAGAAGAAACCTACTGTTTGCATCCAACAAAGTTGGGCTGAAATCCATTCTCGATATATGCTATTTGCACCGGTGCTCCTCCGTAGGAGTAATCGATGCATTATACAGATACCCATCATTGCAATGTTTGACTGGGTTTTATTTACTTGAGTCGATCTCTTTTCTTTCCGTGACATGACTGATCGGGATTAGACGCTGCACTCTGCAGCGCCGTGCATGTTGACGATTATCACCATGACAACCTACTCGCGTTGCGAGTCTCACATTGATCGGGGGTGAATAGTGTCATAAATGTCTTCGGCTTGCACCTAGAAGCGCTACACTATCCAAACTAACACTTTAGAGTTGAGGTACGCTTCGAACACTTTTTGTAAACTATCCTATCCCGTTCCTTTTGTCCGCCGTATGCCCCCTCCAATATGGCGTCCACCACAGGACTGCGCATGCGCGCGGCTGCCATGACGACCTCTCAACAACCCACAGTTGGGAACCGACAGCCCACCTGGCGGATCTCGCATACATTGCGTCCGCATCGTGAATGCAGGTAAGAATGGACCTGCAGGAGCTGCATGCTCAGTCCCAATGGTACTTATAATAGGTTTTTACCAGCTGCCATAACCGAGCGTGATACTCGACCCTTTCCATGAGACACCACTGACTCAGCTAATACAGTGACTCTGAATTTTA
The DNA here is from genome assembly GCF_040938575.1 of Ambystoma mexicanum. Classification (NCBI taxonomy): domain Eukaryota; kingdom Metazoa; phylum Chordata; class Amphibia; order Caudata; family Ambystomatidae; genus Ambystoma; species Ambystoma mexicanum. Next base: position 517,081,470 of record NC_090931.1, read on the forward strand.
CACTGTCATGAGATGAATTCTCCCTCGTCACGGAATTCGACTGAAAAGTAAAACTTGCATTTTTTGATTCTTTACAGCACGCGTACTGTGCGAGCGACTGTCAGTCTATCCACTCACACCCGGAGTGCCTTAGACTTTCCTCTGGACGTGGTGGGTCATACTTTTACTCCTTCTCCCCTCTTAAAAGTTTTGAATTCTAGGGGAATACAAACCTAGTAACTTACAAGCTGATACTATACCTCTTGCTTCCCACACAGATCTTATTACATGGTTTAGAACTCTCTCCATTAAGGTTAGTGCCTATCTTTGGATGTTACATGCAACCTTTGCTTTTTCGAATTCCCAATGAGCTAATTAGTTTCCTTACATTTCTATAGGAACACCCACTTATGCACGAAGGAACTACACATTTCCTGCCCTGAAGATGTATTCAACTGAATCCGAAACGCGTTGGCACTCTATTACACCCAGGAGTGTTTAGGACAAAACACACTACCATTATTTTTGAATGTGAATTATTGTGATTGTGTATCATTGGATGTTATGCTACAACCCATCCACATTCTTGTGTCTACATACACTGTATGTTAACTTGGAATCTAAATTACCATTTGGTATTGTACATTTACATCAAAGGAAGTTTTCTTTGACGTTATCAGTTTTTTGCCATTCGTTAATGTTGAGTTCGACCCTTAAACCAACTGTATGTTTAGACTTGGGTTTGAACTGATTAATTGTTTTTTTTTCGTTTTTTTTCATTTCATTCTTTGTAATGAATTTATTTACATATGCTTATATAAAAACCTGTTATGCTCCTGCAGTTTGAAGGTTCTCGGTGGTTCTTGAACTGACTTTACCAGGTGCACAACTTTCTTATTTAAATACATAGCCTATTCTAGCTATGAATGTATACAAGTACTAAACTACCTCGCTCCTGAAGAGTTCTTTGTATACTATGGAGGGGGTGTCTCCCACTTTCTAGGAGATTCCGACTCACAATCTGCTATTCAAATTGTCAAGGGATTCTATCCCACTAAGAGTGCAATACAGGGCTATCGGCTGGCAACACCCGATGTATGTTCCTCATCCAACAAAGTGCAATACTGTCGTAGTGTTCTGTTACTCAAACACTGTGGTATTGTAGAAGAACAAGTTACTTTCTTACCTGGTAACGTTCTTTCGAAGGGATGTTCCTCCGACGTATTCCTTATCTTTGATAATACGTTTACAGCTTGCTGGCCTCGGAAATTTTTTCTGTAGAGGGCGCTGCGCGTCGACGTCCGCCGAGTCGCTGCGCGTCGACGGCCACCGTATCGGCGTCGACGTCACCATGCCCATAAATAGACACGCGCTGCGTCCGTTGCTCAGTTCCGTTTTGTAGTATAAGAAAAGACATGCCTGAATAGGTTAGTAACCTTGAAGGAGCGAAAGCTGCAACCACAAGGGAAGTTATCACTGCGGGGATGGATGGGAGGGGCGATAAGGAATACGTCGGAGGAACATCCCGTCGAAAGAACGTTACCAGGTAAGAAAGTAACTTGTTCTTCGAAGGGATTGTGTCCTCCAACGTATTCCTCATCTTTGATAGACTCCCGTAGCAGTGGTATGTAATTGGAGGAGGGAGTGATAGTGTTATGCATCCCTTTTAGGGATGGACCGAGTATAATACGGCCTTGCCAAATCTGGTCTCTTGAGCAGTGGAGGAATCCAGATTGTAAAATTTTGTGAATGTATGTGCGGACGACCATGTGGCAGCCGCACATATGTCCCGGACCGGTACCCCTCTCTGGAGAGCCGAAGAAGCTGCGATACCCCTGGTTGAATGAGCCCTGAGGTTTTGTGGTGGCTCTTTCCCTGCTAGTCTATAACATTCCAGGATGGCCAAGATAATCCACCTGGAGATGGTTTTGTTATGGGTAGTCCCAACTTGTGACCCGAGTATCCTACAAACAGCTGGTCTGCTTGCCTGATTCTAGCCATTCTGCTGATGTAAAAGCTGAGAGCTCGCCTAGGGTCCAGCCTGTGTAGCCTTTCCTCCTCTTTCCCCGGACGGGGAGGAGGGTAGAATGAAGGCAAGGTTATTTTCTGAGTAATATGGAATTCAGAAACCACCTTTGGGAGAAAATTAGGCTTCACCTGGAGGACAACCTTGTCATTGTGGAAGATTGTATGAGGGGGGTTTACAGGAGAGAGTTTGTAGCTCACTCACCCTCCTAGCCGATGTTAGTGCTACAAGTAGGACAGTTTTAAGTCTGAGAAATCTTAATGCGAAAGAGTGAAATGGCTCGAATGGAGTGCCCATTAAGAAGTTTAAGACTAAATTTAAGTCCCATAATGGAACCTGGAATGGTTTTGCAGGGTAAACATTAGTCAGACCCTTGAGAAATTGTACCACTAGAGGAATTTTGAAATACAATGGTTCCTCCGCAGTGCGCTTGAAGATGGAGCGCTGCGAGATAGCCTTTTACAGTGTCAACTTGAAGGCCTGAGTTTGCCAAGTAGAGTAGAAACGATAGCACCGTTGGTGTATCACATGAAAAAGGGTCGATATTCTCTTCCCTACACCAGCTGCAAAACTTGTTCCAACGGCAGCGGTATAAAGACTTTGTTGCTGGTCTTCTGGCCGAAAGCAACACCTCCATGACGTCATCAGGGATATTCCAATCCTTGTACCTCAACCTTTCAAAAGCCAAGCGTGAAGGTTGAGGGTTCTGATGTCTGGATGGAGAACCTGACTTCCCTTCTGCGAGAGAAGATTCTCTGAGTGGAAGACAGATTGGAGGGCAAATGGACATATCTAGAAGGTCCGGGTACCACGTCCTCCTGGCCCAGTCCGGGCAGTTTTCCGGAATCTTCTCAACTTGATCATTTGAGGAATAAGAGGGACTGGTGGGAACGCGTAGAGGAGTGGAAACTCCCAGTCCACTACAAACGCATCTCCCAGAGCTCCTCTCGGGGGAAATTCCCTTGAACAAAACAGATCGCACTTCCTGTTGGTGCTTGTGGCGAACAGATCCACCTGAGGGGTTCCCCAAAGGGCGAAGATCTCTTGAAGGACTTCCTGAGCTAGCTCCCATTCGTGGGAGACTGTGCTCGGCCTGCTCAAAGCGTCCGCTGTCAAATTCTTCTCTCGGGCTGGATGGACTGCCGATAGAGAGATTCCTTCCCGAATTGCCCAAAACCAGAGCTGCATTGCCTCTCTGCACAGTGGCAGTGATCCCACGCCTTTTTTGTTGAGGTAGTGCATGGCCACCGTGTTGTCAGTCATTATCAGGACATTTCTCCCCTGTACTGATGGCAGGAAAGCTTTCAGCGCTAGTCTGATCGTTCTCAGCTCTAATAGGTTGATATGTAGTCTGGACTCCGATGGAGACCAACGACCGCTGATGGTCAAGTCGTTGGCATGGGCTCCCCATCCTGTGAGCGAGGCGTCTGCGACTAACGTTATCTCCGGCCATGGTTGCCAAAACAGTTCTCCTTTCAAGATGTTCTCTGAATAGGCCCACCATTGAAGGTCGCGGGCTACCTTGTCCGGAATCCGGAGGAGGTCTGACATTCTCCCTGAGAATTGTGACCACTGACTTCTCAGTGCCCACTGAAGAGATCTCATTCTCAGGCGAGCCTCTGGCACTAGGAAGATGCAGGATGCCATGAGGCCTAGCAACCTCAAAAAGTCGAAGGCTGGGAGACGTTGGGCATTTTGAAACTTGGTGACCATCTGTAGAATATCTTGAGCCCTCACCTCTGGTGGCGAGGCTTTTCCCAGCGAAGTGTCCAGGACCGCTCCAATGAACTGGAGTCTCTGAGATGGTATCATCTGTGACTTCTTTAAATTGAGGGAGAAGCCCAGTCTGTGAAGGAAGAGGCAGACATAATCTAGCTGGGTCAGGCCTGTTCCGAAGATACAGCCCTGATCAGCCAATCGTCCAGGTAGGGATAGACGTGGATCCCTTCCCTCCTTAGACTCGCCGCCACTACCAACATCAGCTTGGTGAAGACCCTTGGGGCGGAGGTCAGCCCAAATGGCAGAACTCGAAATTGATAATGAGAGTTGCCAATTGCGAACCTCAGGTATTTCCTGTGCTTGAGATGGATTGGCACATGGAAATAAGCATCCTGAAGGTCCAGAGATACCAGCCAGTCCTGGAGCTGGAGGGCCTGAAGGATCAGAGAGAGTTACCATCTTGAACTTGTCCTTCCTGAGGAACTTGTTCAATTCTCCTAAGTCCAGGATGGGTCTCAGTCCTCCGTCCTCCTTTGGTATGAGAAAGTAGGGGGGAGTACCAGCCCTTGTTCCTGTCCGCTACAGGTACCGGTTCTATGGCACCTTTCTCTAGCAGGTGCTTAACTTCCTGCAAGAGGAGCGGATCTGGAACTTTTAAGGAGCTGTTCCCCGGTGGATGACCGAGGGATGCGTAGAAAAGGAAGGCAGTAACCTTGGACAACTGTCTCCAACGCCCAAGCATCTGACGTTATAGCCTGCCATTCCGTCAGATGTTGAGTTAACCTGCCCCCCCCACAGGTGTCTTGTGTGCAAAGGCCTCAGAGTGGTTTGGGGGCGGCTGATGCAGATGCCGAGGGTAAAGAGGCACCTGCTGCTGCTGCGGTCTTAGTACCTTTGACCCGTCCACCTCGGGTGGATCTTCTTTGGCCTCTTTGAGCCGGCTGTCCTCTGCCTTTTCGGAATGCGGAATAATAGCGAAAGGACTTTACTCTCCCAGAGGTTCCTGAGGGGCGAAAAGGAGTCTGGCGGATAGCAGCTCTTAAAGATTTTGCTGCTGCCTTGGAAGTCTAACTTTTCCAGACTGTCATCAGCCTTTTTTTCCGAATAACGAAGAGCCGTCAAAGGGCATATTCATAAGTCTGGCCTGTACATCTGGAGCACAGCCAGACTTTCGCAACCACGCCTGCCTGCGGACTGTTGTACTAGCCGCCATGGCCCTGCTGATACTGTCAGCGGAATCGATGCCAGTTTGAAGAGACTCGCACATGGCATCTTTGCCATCTTGAATGATGTTAAAGAAGGCTTCCTTCTCTTCTCCATCAGGTATGCAGTCAACTGCTGATGAAGCACACTCGCATAATATTTGACTGATCCTGGCGAGCGTACAGGTGGCGTTGATGGACTTCAACGCCATACTACAGGCAGAGAAGACTTTCTTTGCCAGAGTCGTACCTCTTGTCATCCCTGTCCTGAGGGACAGTAGGGTAAGCAGTCCTACTGCTGGAAGAGGTTGCTGCTTGAACCACCAGGCTCTCTGGGGTCGGGTGTTTTGACAGGTATTCAGGGTCAGCAGCCGCTACCCTATACTTTGTCGACAGTCTTATTGACTGCTGGGATGACTTCGGGAGTCTCCCAATTGGATGCAATTTTTCTTTGCAGGGTTGCATGAAAGGGGACCACCGGGTCCTCCTGTGGGCCTTTGTCCAATATATCCGTTAGATCATCCTGTTGGAAAACAGGTGAAGGCGCAGACCAGCCCATAAACTCAATTATTCTTGCCATCAGGAATCTATATGGTGTTTCGGCATGTTCACCTGGGTCTGGCTTTACAAATTCCACTTCTGGGGAAGTGTCAAGTCCACTGGCCTCATGAAGTGAGTCCTGTAGTTCCTTCAGCCTCCTTTCTTCAGAGGTGAAATCCTCTGCAGCAGGCAGTGAGGATCTCTGTAAACCAAAAGTTTCATGGTCAGAGTCTTCTCTTTCTTCATAAATCGAAGAAAGACCAGGGTATTCTGGTCTCTGAAATGGAGTAAAGCCCATTTCTAGGGCTGAAGGAGCCAAACTCGTCGTTATTGGACGAGAAAATGTCGAAGTCGTCGACGCCGATGTAACCGGCCTCGAAGGTGCCGAAAATGGCGTGGACAAAACTGGAAGGGGCCTCGAAGAATTCGAGAGGATCGGGATCCTACTCGAGGGCATCGACGACTCTCTTGGCGTCGTGCCGGAGGCCCTTGAAAACACCGTTGGCTGTGGAGCCTTGGTCCTCTTTCATCGGCGTCGACAATGGCGTCGAGCCGATCGACCGATGCGTCCAAGGAACCCTCGACGCCAAAGACGGTGCCTTCTTACCCGATGGCTCATGGCGCTCTCGGGTGGCATGTTTCGCCGGGTGCTGCGACTCGCAGCGTTTTGATTTTTTGGGTTTTTCATCCGGGGTATCACCCTCATCCATCTTCGAGGGGGGTCGTGGCCGCGTTCTCGAAGACGCTTAACATTTTCTTTCTGAATTCCTCCCACTCAGCTTGAGAACTGTTTGGTGGGACAGGAAACTTTCTGGGGACACCGAAGACTACGAGGAATGGGACCTTCGACGTCTCTTTTTTGAGTGTCTAGATCTCGACGAATGGTGGGAGCTGCTTCGAGATCTAGAATGGGAGTGTTTGACGTCGAGGAGACGAATGTCTCGACCGACGAAACCTTTGAGGAGGATTTGGCTGACTTATCTCTCTCGAGCTTCCCCTTTCGCTCCTTCAGGGCTTTCGCCGTCATGGACATGCAGTCCTCACACTCCGAACAATGGTGCTCGGACACCAAGCACCATAAACCAACCCTGTGTGGATCCGTTATTGACATTTTTTTTTACCGCAGTCTCCACATTTCTTGAAGCCGGATCGCGGCGTCGACGGTTCTGATGAAGCCATTGAGAACGATAAGGAATATTTCGAAATAGATTTAGATAAACCTGACTGAACTGAGCAACGACGTTCCGAGGCCCCACGAAGCGCGGAAAAACAGAACTGAGCAAAGGACGCAACACTTGTCTATTTATGGGCATGGTGACGTCGACGGACATCGACTCGGCGGACGTCGACGCGCAGCGCCCTCTACAGAAAACATTTCCGAGGCCAGCAAGCTGGAAACGTATTATCAAAGATAAGGACTACGTCGGAGGACACAATCCCTTCGAACAAACAATTTTATCAACCATACATCGTTACATTCAGTATTACTTATTGCACCTCAGCAGGTGCACATTTTGTATTGTCATCTGAACACCAGTATAGTAACACAGAAATATGAGAATAGCCTTACCAACCTTAACAGCCCATTCCACAATCACACACCTCTACATACATGCCTACCATCATACTCCGACACTCGTGCACAATGCACACATACATTGCACAACATCCCAACCCACATTTTCTTTTTTCTCTAAAAGACACCAAAGAATGCCTACCGAAAAGCAACCCTGTAGAAAGCAACACCGAAATAGAGCAAACAAACTAAGTGTACAAAATAAGCATCTACCTATAGCAGAATGTATACAAAAAGTTCAAACAAAACAGCTAATACAGCCACTAAACGAAACTAAAGCAGCTTGCAGTAAAGGAACCGACTCCACTTTGAAAATGTAAAACTAAACAGAAAGGTATTAAAAAGACTGCAGCTACCACTAGTGCCAATACTGCACCTGTAAATCTTGATGTAGCCACAAGTAAGCATAACAAAAATATTTTACAAAAAATGTTCCACCACAGAGTCCTTCAAAAACTAATAAAAACAGGGGAGAAATCATGCTCAACCCTTAAAACCTACCACAGAAAACAAACTAACCCTGGAAGCTCTCAAACAGTGCAATCCTTCTCAAAAGGAAATTATCTATAATGAAGTAGCATACAAACCAAAGCAAACAAACCCAATTGCCATATATAGCAGTGGACGAGGCAATGAAAAGGTTAATACCATCATGGAACAAGAAATGCTGCTCACAAAAATATCCCCAGCAAACTTATCTTTCGCTCTCCATTCCACTGAACCAATACGTCCAATCTACAAATGGCCGTGCACATCAATGTGTAACGTACGCAAAAAGTCTTTCACATCTTTACGCCAGTTCCTCAATCAGTATGTGAAAGGCAAAGACAAATACAACTATTACAAGCTATGGACTCCTGTCCAGTGTGCAAATACACAGGACTACAAGGACATTCAATAGCCTGCATTTCTGGACCTACTTACAAAAGCACCTTCCATCATATCAGAATGATGGGAACACACCATTCAACTGTAAGAAATCCCGTTCATAAACTAATATGACAAAGGTCCTGCTTTAGCACTGCCCAATTTAAATAACATTCTTCTACATGGTACAGCCAAATAACTACTTGAAGAAATCGAGCATATCCATAGAAAATATTTTGGAAGTGAAACCCACTTACAAAATTCAATGTCTTTAGAACGGCGTAGCAACAACCTTACAGATGGCAATCTTATACTACACACATGCAAAAAAGAAATACTGAAGTTTAGAAGCACATCTTCTGAAGTACCAAACCATGTGTGTGTTGCCGCAGGACTTTTATAAGAAATAGCACAAAAACTGTGGACATAATGTACGAAATAGAAGACCATTAAGAATCCAAGTGGTTCCAATTAGCTCTATATTATAGCAGAAAACAAATACGAAATTACTAACCCCTCAATACTTGGCAGATACTGCACTGTAAAACTTGACAACAACCAAATACCTTCACGTGCTATCACTAATAACTTGGAAATGTTCCCACTGCCAAAACCACTGCAACAACTTAACTTGTAGGAGAGCATTATAATTCAAACAGTGCACCCATTTCAAGCAATAATATGCCTTCAACCAAAAGCAGCAAAACTACCTCTCTCTGAAATACTGAAAGGCATTTGTGGCAAAGCAGTTTATTTGCCATTAGATCTCAATGAAAATGTACACACTCTGGGAGTGCAACGTCCAATAGATCAATCTTTGATTAACCTAGTAAATGGTGTACCTACAAGAGACCAAAACATTTGGCAGCACCTAGAGGACTAAAAGTTAGAGAAGCACTGCAATATCTAAAAGACAACAATGAATACTACAAAGAAATAAACATTGAAGAAAACCTGTGGGAAACCGCCGAAATAATTCAAGACTCGTCAGGAATGTTAGGAAAGATTTCTTAATTGTGGGTAATTTTCCTTCCATGTGGCAACCCCTAAACTTTTTGCTGTTGTTTTCACCATGATCTAGACTTTGCCAGAGAAGTGCAGCCTTCTGCCGCACTCCTCTGGGCTTTCGCTCCATTCTTACGGGGAAACTGACATGCCCTTAAGACAGTCAGTACCGGGAAACGCTGTTTTCCGTAGTTTCTTTATCATGTTGCAGCTTTCGTGCAACATGACACAAGAGGGTACTGTAAGCTAAGTTACTGCTCTCTTGGGTCTCTAGCCTTCTACAGGCCCTAGATACTCTTTTTGGATTGTAACTGATCGGTGCAAGTGAATCACGGACGGGAATGGTGGCAGCGATCGTTTCTTGTGTTTGAGCTCCTTTTGGCGTTTTAAGCACGTTTCTCTCGCTTAGCCCAAAATGGTGGCCTGGCTCCCACAATGGCCAGACCACGAGGCTCCTTTGTCCTGTCCGCTGACCGTCTTGCCCCCTTCACCTTCCCCAGGTCGAGCCGACCCGGGGCCTTCCTTATTTGGGCATGTACTTTCCCGCGAAACAGATGCTTTTTCGGGCTTCTACAGGCCTTGTGTGTGCCTCCAGGATGTGGGCTGGGATGTCTGGTCCCAATTCACATCCTGGGTGCCAGAGAGTCTAGGGTGGTGTGAATGCCTGGGACCACCGTGGTCCGTGATAGGTCCACGTATGGTGTGAGTGTTGATGAGCGGATCTCCCATTGGGTCCCCTCCGTTTTGGCGCGAAGGGAACCGTGGATAAGAGGGGGCCGGAAACGCCACTACTATGTCAATCTCCTGAGTTCTCACGAACAAAGGAATACAGGAGCCAAGTATCCTGCAACCACGAGGCTGAAGCAAGGAATCGCTGGTGACCCGCTGAAGGACTGCTCCTCTGCACTGCTGTCGCCTTGTGAAACCCTTTCTACCTCTGATCGAACCAGAAGGCCTGTACTGGTACTTCGACCCTTGGAATAGCGGGGACAGCTATTCTCGGCATCTTCACCATCTCCTGCACTTAAGCCTTCGGAAGTGTCTCTTGGCCATCCAGCAGACTGACCAGCCTACCCAGGAGTCTTGCTCTGTAACCGCCGCCAGGTTGTGTTGTATTTCGAGCCCTTGTCACTCTCACACGATTCGTACACTTGGCATTCCCAGGTCCAAAGTGAGTAGTGTACATTTGGCTGAGATACACACGGCCGCTCCGTTGCCCTGCTGTGGTAACAAACTGTGCGGGTTCACTTGGTTTGGGACAGCTTTAATTCAACTCTGCTCCGGCAGAATCTACATGACGACGAGACGTCCCCTGCTCCCCTGAACCTGCCAGCACTGAAACTGACGCGGAGAAGCCTGGGTCTGCTTGCATCGGGGACCGGTGAGTGGCATAGCTAGGAACTGGTCGCCCTCCTGCAGGAGCCCATAGCTTTTTCCCGCTGGTCAAACAGCACGCCGTTTCGTACTCGCGCTCTGCTTCTGCCCACAGTGGAGGCTGCGCATGAGTCACGGAACTCTGTTCTTCTTCATTTGTGCACCAAACTGAACTGCCTGATCCCCTCTAAGAGACTCCCCTTTTTGCCCGTTGGCACCAGCGTATGCAGGTACTTTTGAGCACAAGGCTCCACTCTTCGTAGGGCTTGGACTTCCTATTAGTTAGGTGCCTCTGAAGGCGGACTGGGTCTAATCATTTTGCACTGCCTGTTTTCCTCCCCTTCTAGGTGGACTACACATTTCGTGCATCTAACGCTTTAGACTTGTTTGTATTTGTATATATATTGTATTGGTTTGGTATGTGTTGGTTTACTAGAGTTTTATTGTGATTTTCTCGCTACGGTCATTGTTGCAAAGGCCTTGGAATAAATGTGTATATATTTTTAATATAGCACCTGTTTGGAGTAGTTTGTAAGTGTCCTTGCTTTGTGTGCTCATTGCGGGCTTTCAGTCACCCTCACCCCTCTTGAGACTTAGTCTTGACCGCCGCGATCGCTACCCCGATTGGTCTGGCTTGTCCAGAGGTTACCCTGATCAAAGTAATTAGGGTGGCCTTCTGAACCTCAGCGCCGCCAGGACAGAATTCAGAAATCCGTCTTAACAAGGAACTGGCCAATTTCAATTTCTAGATCCTACTACAGAATCCAATATTTAGACCATTATACAATTCACCCATATCGCTCTAAAGACACCATAGATGATGCACTGGAAACTTACCAAATGCGGCAAGCCAAAGGATCGCCAATAAGCAAATGGGAAAAAAAGTGTGGAAGCACAAGCGTTTCCTCTACTATTTCCTACTGGAAAAGAAGGAAGGTATGATGAGACACACAACAGCATCAGAATACCGCTCTTTATGAATGTATTCTGAAGACCCTCGATTCAGACAAAACGTGGAATACATATTCCACGTTCGCTTTGAAAGTGAACTAGCAACTCTGTGCTACCGAGTTGCACAAACATTGAAATCAGGTACCAATTTTCCGAATATGCCTGCTATGCAATTACAAAAAGTACAAGAAAAAGATGAAGTTTTACAGTCAAGCATTACAAATCGTTTAGCCAACATGCGTGGTACAAAAGAATACCGGTTCTTAAGACACGCAGAAGTACGCTGTATGATAAGAAACCTTGGTCCACCCACATGGTTTGTGACATTAAGTTGTGCAGAGTATACATGGGAAGATTTGCACGATTTCCTATGCATGGCAAACAAAAACAAATATATACATAAAAACACCAGGATAACTGCTCTCTCGATCCTGTAAATGTATCAAGATATGTCCATCATCGCTTTATTGCCATGCTACACTTAATTTGTAATAAAACGATTCCTCCCCTCAGAGAAGTGCAACACTTCCTTTGGAGAAAAGAATACCAAGCCAGAGGAGCACCACATATCCACATGCTTTTGTAGATGAAAGATGCTCCTAAATTTGGTCAGGACAGTGACGCCACTGTTTTGCAGTTCATTCAGAAATATGTCACTTGTGAAATCCCTTCACAAACTACACAGTGACCTACATGTACACATTTTACAATTTCAAAGACACAAGCGTGGCAAGTATTGTCGGCGCAAATATAAAAATAAAGGGCAATACTACACCAAACACTGCTTTGGTTTCCCTAGACAAGTTTCAACAACAGAACAAGTGAACAACTTCATGTCTTTAGTTAGACATAGTGTCAAAGGTAAATAACCTAAGAACACATACTGCATACAAAGAACAGAAGGATCAATGTACATCAATGATTACAATGCAATCATTGCCCTCCTATGGAATGCAAATCTAGATGTGCAGTACATTGCAGACAATTCCACTGCAGTTGCACAATATGTCACAGCTTACTTAATAAAAGCAGAGAAAACAGTGCTCAAAGACCTCTGGGACGACATATCATCTGACAAAACACTGTCACAGAAATTGTACAGCTTTGGCATAAAAATACTCTCCCATAGAGAATGTCGCTGCTACAAAGCCGCACACCATTTAACTGGTACTGCCATGTATGGGAAATCTGAAAACATAATATGGCTAAGCCTTGGTCCTGATAAATCCAGAAAAATAGTTCTAAAATCATATGACGACATAGAAACAATAGCCAAAAATGATCCGAACAGCCAAGACATTTTGAAAAACAATTTACTAGACATACTACCCAAATCAGAGTACCGCTTTGGAAACCATGCGTCTATAACACAGCCCAAAACTTGACATTCAAAAATAATATTAAATCATATGAGAAGAAATTATAAGTTAATCACTGTAGTGACTAACGTACTTTTAGTCCATAGTCCCCTTTCCTTCATACTGCATGGGCGTCCCTTCCAAAGGATGGGAGACGAAACCTTTTTCACCAGAAAAAACCTTCCCCTATTAATTGAGAGGCGCGCAGGGGTGCAGCCCAGGGAGCATGCGCTGCCCTGACTCCGCCCTCCGGCACCATACTTCAGTCCCCATTGACACGTCGACAATAGAACATTGCCTAATGACACCAATAATATTAGGGGGAAGGCTGGTGGGACATATGGAGGAAAAGGGACTATGGACTAAGAGTACGGTAGTCACTAAGGTGACTAACTTAGAATTCCTCTTACGTCCCGTCCCCTTTACTCCATCCTGCATGGGCGATTACAACTAAATGTAGCCCCAAGGGTGGAGAGGAGACCCTACTTAAGCAAATAGGTTCCTGAGAACCGCCCGTCTGAAAGCCGCGTCAGATCTAGAGCCGTCATCCAAACTAATGCTTGCAGAAAGCAGAGGGAGTGGCCAAAGTGGCCTCCCTGCTTATGACTTGCCAAGGGACATGGCGCTGGAATGCAATGGCCGTTGCCTTGGCCCTGACTGCGTGGGCATGCATGTTGGCCGAAAGTGGCTTGCGCTGGACCTCGTACGCTTCCATGATGCAGAGACCATCCAGCGGGATGGAAGCACTAGGTCCTGCCCAAGAAGAACTTCAGGGCACGACTGACATCCAGGCAGTGCAGCACTCTGTGCTTCGTCCTTCGTATCGGCAAAGAACGTAGGAAGGACTATTTCCTACGTCAAGTAGAAAGCAGACAGCACTTTGGACAGTAATGCTGGATATGTCTGCAGGACTACTTTGTCCCCGTGAAAGGTAGTATATGGTTCCCAGGCGACCAGCGCCTGGATCTCGCTGACTGTACGAGCCGAGGCCGTCTTGATGGTGACCAGCCCGATGTCTGCAGACGCCATTGGTTCGAACGGTTTGTAAGCCAGGGCGCCCAATACTATGTTAAGGTCCCACACTGTGTGTGGCCTCTTGATGGGCAGGTAGAGACTTGCAAGGCCCGTCAAATGTTTCTGGAGGATAGGATTGGAGAAGATCCCCCTCCTCAGAGTTCCTGTAAGCCCCAATGGCTACAAAGTATGTACGACAGGTGTCCACCTGGACCCCTGAAAGGGCGAGGTGTGCCGAGAAGGAGATCACGTCGTCCAAAGTAGATGCCAGGTGGTCGATTACCTTGGAGTCTGTCCAGTGGCAGGACCTGGTCCATTTGCCTTTATACTGGGCCCTGGTAGCCTTGCTCCTTGTGCTCTGTATGATTGCCAGATTAGCCTGGGAGAGCCTGAGGGCCGCAGCGTTACCTGTTCAGGTACCACGCTGTGAGGGCTAGTTTCTGAGGCGCTGGTTGGATGACCTTGCCCGCCTGCTGCGCAAGAAGATGAGCTGGGCCTGTTGGGAGATATATCGGAGGCACCTCCGAGAGGCTGAGCAGCTCCGAAAACCATGGCCTGGTCGGCCACTATGGAGCTATTAGAATGATGTTGAGTTGGTGAGAGTCCTTGATCTTGCAAATCACTCTGAATCAGCGGTGTGGGCGGAAAGGAGTAAGCCTTCATGCCGTTCCACTGAAGCCAAAATGCATCGCCCAGGAAGCCGGGGCCCTGTCCCTGCCAGGAGGCAAACTGAGGGCACTTCCTGTTGTGCCAGGTGGCAAAGCGATCCACCTGGGGATGACCCCACCTGTTGAAGATCTCCAGAATCACAAGGTTGTTTAGGTGCCACTTGTAATTTTCTGCTCCCAGCCTGCTGAGTCTGTCCGCCTCCAGGTTGGATTCCCCCGGTAGGTGGTCTGCCGTGAGGTGGGTGTCGTTTTCCAGGACCCATTCCCACATGCGGATTGCCAGTCTGGACAGAGGAGGGGGATCTGGTGCCTCCCTGCTTGTTGACGTAGTACATGCTGGTCAAGTTGTCTGTCTGGATGAGGACAACCTTGCCCCTGAGAAGTGGAAGGAATGCCCTGAGCGCTAGCCAGATGGCATACAGCTCCAACCAATTGTTGTGGTATTCCAGCTCCTGTCGAGTCCAGCTGAAGTGGACCGAGAGACCATCCAGGGTGGCTCCCCAGCCCTCGAGCGAGGAGTCTGTGGTGATGGTGGCCTGTGGCGAGGGCGGCCAAAAGGGGCGTGCCCGTCTGTAGGTTGCAGTCCCTGGTCATGTCCGGGTGGAGAGACGGAGGAACGTTGATCATCTCGGATTGAGAGCCCCGCTCCTGATTCCACAAGGCTGCGAAGTGCAGTTGAATCCTCATCCTCAATCTTGTGTGTGTAACGGCTAACAGGACCGCTGCCAAGAGACCCAGGAGATGCTGGTACCACCACGCCGAGGTCACCTCTCTGCTGAGCAAGTGGGCAGAGGCCCTCTTCATGGCCAAGATCTTGTCCTCCAACGGAAATACCTTCTCGGAGCACATTTCCCAGGTGAGGCCCAAGATTGTCAGTCTGCGTGGGCTGCAGCTGTGATTTCTTGAGATTGAGCAAGAAGCCCAGATCGTGCAGCGTGTTCATAAGGGCATGGGAAGAGTGGTGAACGGCTTCCGGAGATGTAGCCCTGACGAGCCAGTCGTTGAGGTATGGGTAGATGTGGAGGCCCTGCGCTCTGAGGAGGGTAGCCACCGTATCCATGAGCCTGGTAAAGACCCTAGGGGCCGAATAGAAGCCAAAAGGAAGGACCTTGTACTGAAAACGGTAGCCCATGACCCTGAACCGTAGAAAAGAACAATGGGGATGCCAAATTGGGACGTGTAGGTACGTGTCCTTCAGATCCAGGGAGCACATCTAGTCTCCCTTGCACAATGTGTCTGCTATAAATGCTGGCGTAACCATCTTGAATTTCTGAAGGGGTAAGAAGAGGTTGAGGGTGGAAAGGTCCAGCACAACCCTCAGGCCAGCCTGGTTCTTCTGAATGGCGAAAATCCTGGAGTAAAAGCCCAAGCCTCGCTGGGAGGCTGGGACTTCCTCCAGCACCTGGCTCTCTACGAGCGAGCGGACCTCCGCCAGAAGAGTTGCTGTCCCAACTTGAGGGGGAGGAGGGGAGAGAGGTTGGGATAGGGAGGCGGTACCCTGTGGAGACTACGGAGAGGATCCAGGGGTCCGTGAAATTCTGGTGCCAGAAATATGCGTGGAGAGCGAGCCTGCCCCCCACTGGCAACACGTGGACCCGAATGGGTGCGTCATGCCTTTTTTCCCCTGTTGCGGAGGAGGGGGACTGGAAGCAGCCCCCACCCCTTTTGTTGCTTGTGCTGATTTTGAGACGGCGAGTGGCCTGGACCTCCGTTCTTGGAAGCCACGGAACCCTCCATATGTACGCCCCCTGTCAGAGCGCTGCTGTGACTGGGTGTACGACTTGGGCGTGGTCTTTGTCAAAATGGATAACCATTTAGCCGTTTGTGAGCCATTTTTCTTGTCCAGCTCTTCGTCCGTGGTTTAGTGGAAGCGGTCCCTCGCCTCGAACGGTAGATCTAAAATGCGTTTCTGGACATCAGGGTTGAATTTCGTCACCAGGCTGTCCTTCTCATGTCCGTAGCGATCCAGATGGCACGGGCAGAGGTGTCAAGATGGGCCACGGTGGATTCCATGAGGTCCTGCGCCACCAGCTTGGCCTCAGCGTGCACAGCCTTAAAACGTGATCGACTCCGAGTAGGGAGTTCCGGGAGGAAGTTCGCAATTTCCCACCATAACCTTTGGTTAGCGGCCGCCAGCATGGCGGCTGCGTTGGCCTGACAAAGATGCAAGGACGCGTTGGAATAGAGTTTCTTGCCGTACGCCTCCAAGATCATCTCCTCCTTGCCTAGCAGGGCCGCAGGGGAGGCGGTGGAGGACGTCTGGGGCCTGGGAGTATAGTGATGCCACAGTGGTCACAGATGAGTGTGGCTGCGGATGGGCCGAGAGCTAGAGTGTATCCCCTCCATCAGCCTGGACTTGGCGTCCAGGCGTCGATTGACCGGCTGGGCCGAGTGGGGTTTGAGCCAGCCCTTCTTGGGCAGGGAGATGACATTGGTCTGCAGTGGAATCCCTGTTTTGGCAGAGGGGCGTTGCGTGAAGACTTCAGCAAGAACCCCCTCTGCCAGCTGCTCGACCTCGGGCTGGGGTAGGCCCAGGTATTCCGCCAGCCCAGTGTTTGTGGAAGGCCATGGCTGAGGATGGCGAGTCCGGATCATCCTCCTCGCCCGTGTCCTGCGGATCAGGAGGATCCTGCGGAGGAGGAGAAGTATTAGTTGGAGCCACAGGCTGGGGCACAGAAACCGCAGCCGGGTGGCTGAGGATGCGTCTGAGGCTGGTACGGAACCGCCTGAGGAGTCGGCTGGGGAGCCAGGACCAGCGGCTGCACCGGGGCGTCGGTGGAGACGCTTGTGGTGCCGCTAGCATAGTCGTGAGGACTTCCCTGGTGGCGTCTTTGAGGATAGCCCCCATACGAGGGGACTTCACGAGGCCGAGGAACCTCTCAAAAACCCCTCTTCACATGCCGTAGAGGTGGCAGGGGGTACAGACGGGGTAGACGGGAGCCGCTGCATATCCTGCCCGAATGGACACAGTGGGAAGCTGCCCTGCACATAAGAGGGATAGGCCATAGGCCACATACCTGGTTGAGGCCAGTCCCACCTTGACACTCATTCTTCGCTGCATTCCAGGAATGGCGTCGGGACGGGTGCCTCTGTCTGGCGGGGCGGCCATCTTGTCGAGCTGCCTGCGACGTGTTGCTCGGCTCGCTGGGCCCAGCCTCCTCCAAGACTCTTGCGTGGGGATCACAAGGCCTACCTAGCTCCTCGGGCCTAGGCCCGGGGGTCGGTAGAGCTGCATTTAGAGGCCCCCCTCAGACATATTGCTGGTACTAGCGCGTAGCCCCTCGGCCATATTGCCGGTGCAAGGGCATAGCCCCTCGGATGACAATCCAGTACAAGAACCTTCCAGTCCCTCAACACTACCACCGGGAGGATCCGAGGATCCCTCAGCCTGAGGTCCGGTAGCTGTAGCAGCCTTGGTGCACGTGCTTGTACAAGGAGGTGAACGGTCCCTCCAGCACGGGAGAGTCAGTGAAAAGGAGTCTCCTTAGCGGGGTGCAATGGAAAAAAGCGGCCCTTCCTTGGTCCGGTCTGTGTTTCACAAAGTTCTTGAGGCCCTCTGTTGGCAATTTCTGGAAGAGCTTCCTCCACCTGGCAAGTCTGTCCTTCAGAACTTTCGAGGACAGCGAGCCACACACTGTACGGGCTTGCCAACCGTGGTCTGTGCCAAGGCAACATAGGCAGAGGGCGTGGGGGTCTGAAGTTGTGAAGAGGCCGTTGCAGGATGGACACCTGCTGAACCCCATGGAAGTCGACATGCGCCGGGGAGGAGCGTGACGCCTGAGAACAGAGTACCTGAATGATCAAGACAAAAAAGACAAAGAAGTATCCGTGCGTGGAATTACATGGCCGAAGCCAAACCCAGGAGCGCTGGTGAATTCGGCCTGTTCCAGTTGACGTGGAGAAGGGGACAGGGGTGTGGCACCGGAGGGCGGAATCAGGGCAGTGAATGCGCCGTGGGCCGCGCGCCTCTAAATTTAAAGGGGAAGAAGGTTTTTCTGGTGAAAAAGGTTCTGCCCCCCCCCCCCCGTCCCTTGGAAGGGGACGCCATGCAGTAAGAAGGAAAGGGGACGGGATGTAAGAGTAATGTTGATCGAGTCGAAAAATGAAGGCAGCCTAGTGAAAGTTAACACACGCAGCCTAATTAATCATATGAAATTGTCATTAAAAACTCCTCAACATAAAGAACTGTATTACATGGCCCTACTACAACTTTTTAAACCATGAAAAAAAAGATTAGATACCCAGGTCTCCTATGAAGATGCATTCAAACCAAATTAAATCACTATAACATATAAATTTTACGCAGTACAAAACCATGTTAGACAATGAACTGCAACAAGAACTACTACTCCAGGCACAACCAAATATAGAAACTCCTGACAGCAGTCAACCTTCTCTAACAAGAAGCCAAGAGCCAGCAACTTGGACAGCCACTCATTACAAATGAGGCAGAATTAGCCATGACTGAAGTAGAAAACACCATGTGCCAGTATGAAGGGTCTACAGAAGACTTTCCTATACTCAAATCACAATTAAACAATGAACAGCATAGCATTTTCCTAGAAATAACTAAAATTGAACATGGTATGCAGCACGAAACTAAAACTTGTACCCGTCAAGAGTACAAACCTATACTGCTATATGCGAGTGGTCAAGCTGGTTCAGGGAAAACATTCTTAATAAAAAACATCAGCAAGTTCCTCCAACAATTGACAAACAACAAACTGTCAGCTGTCTAACTGCCCCCAGAGGTTCAGCTTCCTACAACATAGGCGGTGTCACTTAACACCAATTGCTACTCCTTCCAGTAGAACTCCAAAACAAATTAGACTACTACAAACTTTCACCAGAAGCTGCAATGGAACTACGCAGAGTTTTGAAACAAATGAAAATGCTCCTAATAGATGAGGTGAGCATGGTCTCTAACCTAATGTTGGCTTTGATTCACATCAGATTACAAGAGGTAATAAAAAAAAAAAAGACTACGAAGAACTCTTTGGAGGAAAACACATTGTTTTCAGAGATCTTCAATTAACACCAGTTAAAGGTGAGCCTATTTTTAAAACCTTAGGGCACAAACTATGCCGTAAAACTCTTGGCAGTATAGGAAATGTCAATCTTCGGCAACATTTCCAATACAAAGAACTGAAAACATACGTCAGTCTGCAGACCTCATCTACCCCAACATTTTGAAAAATATTAGAGTTGGTGTACTATCTAAAGAAACACAATCTATATTAAATAGACACATCCATGCACTCTACGGGCATAACTCATGTGCTACTGATGTCATGGAACAATTATCACACAAAAATGTAAACTGTATGTCCTTGATGCCAACTCTTGCAAGCTGTGCACAATTCAATGAAACAATGTTGAAAAATGAAATGCAACCAATAGTTCACATTTACACCACAGACCAACTGGACGTGCACGGTATAACAACCCCTGCGTGAACAAGCCACAGCACGACTAAGTACCTTAGAAAACTCTCTAACAGCTGGTTTAGTGAAAATACTAAAATTGTCTTTAAACTGTAGAATAATGCTCAAACGAAACCTTGATGTGAAACAAGGACTAGTTAATGGAGCACTTGGTACAGTTGTTGGCTTTCAAACATACCGACGTGACAACATTATTTGTCAATATTCACTTTAACAAACTGTCAGAAGTTAAAAGGATAGGACACTCAACAGCCCAATTCCTTCTTTTCAAAGACATGTATGTACGCAGAGAACAATTTTCTTTATCTCTAGCATGCCCAGTCACCATGCATAAATCACAAACCCTAGATCAAGCATTGATGGATATTGGCAGCACAGTGTTTAACCCTTAAAGTGCCATGGGGTTTTCCCCTCAGTGCCAAGGCCTTTTTTGGTGATTTCGGTATGTCGCCATTCAATGCCTTGTAACTTTGTTACATGAGATATCTCAGCCAAATTTGCCCCCCCCCCCCATGAATCCTAGGTTGCTGTAGGGGGGTGAGAGAAAATAACCAAAAAAGGCGAAAAAGTTATGTTTTTATTCAAAATAATGCCAATAAAATGATGTACAAAGAAGCCTGTGTTTTTTTCCTTGTAAGAGCTAGGAACAAATGGTTTGCTGTGCTGAATTCCCCAATTTCCTGGCTTTCAAGAACAGGTGGAGTGGAAACAAAAATAAAAATATTTTGATGTAGTTATCAACCGTTTTGTGAGAGGTAGGCGATTTTGGCCATTTTTGCCAATTGGAAATGCATGGACAGAATGGAAGAAAAAGGTAGGAAAGCCGAATTGGAGGACAGAAAGGCATACATTTCTGAAAAGTAGAAGAAATTCCAAGTTTAGGAAGGGGTCATTTGCGCAGGTCGGGCAACAACTAGGTAGGGGAAAAAAGCGGGAAAATGAACGAGAAAAAGGTATGTGGTGGACATGGTTGGCTTAGTACGGCAATGGCTTCTATGAATTATGAGAAAAACCATGCTCAGCTCCATTCCCCCAACTCTTGCCGTTAGGAAAGCACACATTTTTTGTAGTGTTTCACAAAACAGGCATTACCAAAAGCCAAACACTGAGCAAAGGTACACAGGAATTGTATGCTTACGGCCTGAACTGACGTACTTCGCATGCATTAATCAGGAAAACCAATGTGGTGAGGAACGGCAACCATGCATTTTTTGAAAGAGCACATGCAGACCTTTTCAAGGGTAGGTGACTTGTGCAGGTTACAAAAGTGTATGGTGCCTAAAGCAGCGACTAAATGTAGTGCACATTTGAGAAATGAAAGGGTTGTCTGACAAAGGGCACCAGCAAATGGTGCTAAACGTTATGAAAACCACACAAACGCAACAAATGTCATACCTTCCCGCATTCCCACAGGTGTCCCGATGAAAACGGTACCTCACGTGTGGGTGCACCTACCGGGGCGCAAAAGGAAAAGGGTAACCCACTTGTAACCCCAAACCTTTCAGCACAGCACATTTTGTCTGTGTGGGATACCTACAGATTTGGGCCTAGGGTGTCGAAGCCAGCAAGGAAAACAGGGAACCCCATGCATTTCTGAAAAGAAGACACCCGTGGGAATCCAAAGATGTCGGACTTGTGCAAATCTCCCCAGAATGTATTACCCACAAGCCCCGCCAAAGACCCACTTGGGAGAAGGGTGCTCAAGGCCAGGGATATTACCGCCGACTTTGTGGAACTCTGGCTGGCCTGCGTTACAGCTTCTCCCCACCAGGGAGTCCCGGCAGTGTGCCAATACCTCCCTGAACGGAAAAGCTGTACTGCAGCCCAGCCGCAACTCCAGGACGGTTAGAGGTAATGTCCCGGCCTTGGACATCCATGCACCATGTGGGTGTACCCTCCCCTAAGCACAGCTGCAGCTCCAGGGATCCCCGGCAGGATCCCCACTCCTCCACGGAAGTGACACCAATAACAGCACAGCCAGAGCCGCAGCCTGGGTTTGCAGACGGACAACCCATATGGGAGGCATCCACTCCCAGGGAAACGCCAATGTTCTGCTGGCATGGGGGGAAAATCTGTGGCCTGCCCCTGCAATTGTGTCCCAGCCCACCAAACTATCTGCCCAGACGGCCCATTCCCACCCACACCACCAACAATACAGCCCCAGCCTCACCCACCCGACTGACAGTGGGCCCTAACCATAGAATAATAAAAAACAGTACTCGCATAACGTTGCAGCTGCTCGCGTAGAAAAAGCTGTAAACAGGATAGAAAACATGTGTTCCCTACAGTTACACCCGCAAAAACTAATCAATAATTTCCAAGAATGCCCCCCCATCCCCTTGCAAGCCATCCTTGGTGGTCTACTGTACCTCACCCCTCCGCCCTAGTGAAAACCCATTTGCCCCTTCCTACGGGCAGATATCTGCCCCCAGAGAGGGCTGCATGAGGTGACCCCCCACACTCCATTTGGGGTGGGGGAGAAGGCCACCCCAAAACATTGGACAGGCTCCCAATGGATGGGGAAGCAGGGTTTCGGCACCCTTGGGCCAGATTGCCTCTCTGCGCCAAAGCAAGTTTGGTAAACAAAGAAAAAAATTGAAAATGGCAGGCTGCACTTTAGGGGGGCTGAAGGGCACCCTAAACCACCAGGTAATTTTCTAAAGTAATGGGGGGCAACCCTCTACCCCACACCAAATGCAGGGGACATCTCATGCAGCCCTCCCTGGGGCCAGATGCCCCTTCCTAGGAGCAGATATTTGCCCCCAGGGAGGGCTACAAGGGGTGCTCCCATTGCCGCTTGGGGTGAGGGCCACCCCCCTTTTCCATAAAATAAATCCCTGGTGGCTAGTGCCCGCCCCCCACTCCCACCCCAAACTCCCTTTTGTTTTTTTTTTTCTTTCTTTTTCATTTTGCCCCCTTCCCTGGTGTGGGAGGGGGAGGGCCACCACCATTTCATGGGTAAAAAAAATCCCTGGTGCCTAGTGGCCCCCACCCCCATTGCATTTTTCTTTTTTGTTTTATTTCAATTTGTCCCCCTCCCTGGGGGCAGAACAGCCATCTGACCTCAGGGTTCTGCACATATGTGCCCCCTTTGCTTGTGGGGCCGTGGGGGGGGGGGGTTTACCTTAAGCAACCACAACCTCTCCCCGCCTCTCAGACAGATCCCTGGTGTCTAGCGGCCATTGCTGGGCGCAGATTGAGCCAGCAATGCTTTCACAAAAGGTGATGTTGGAAAAGGGAGGATCTCCCCTTTCCAACGACACCTCCCTCGATCTCCGGCTTGCAATACAGCCGGAGATCTATGGGGAGAAAGGTGCAGACTAGCCTTTCATTTACACTGCAGCAGCCCAAAATGGCTTTCATGCAAGCGTGCATTAGGCACGCCATGAAATTGAAGGTAATCCAGCCCCCGTGGTAGTGAGGGGGGGACCCCCCCCTCACATAGACCAGGGGTTGGATTAGTTTTGAGCGATCCCTGCTTTGCAGGGATCACTCAAAACAGAGTGCCAAAAAGGACGAGCTATCTCGTCCTTGGCACTTAAGGGGTTAAAGAAGGCATGAGATATTTAGCACCTTCACGATTTCATACACTTGAAGGACTATTTCTAGTCAACTTTTATGCAAGTAAAGTAAACGCTGATATTCCTTGCATTGTAAGTACAATAGACTATGTGCACTGTATGCACCCCATCTCAAAACCTAGCCTGATCCTCAAAAAGCAAAAGTTTTTAAAAGAAAACTATTTCAGACTCAAATTATACAGGATCTCACAATAATACCTCCAAAGAAAATAAAAGAAGCTAATACATCAATGACCACAACCAAACAAGTATCTACTGCACAAACAAAAGCAACTACCCAACTCAACAACTAAACAACGTGCACTTTCATCAATTTTTCCAATACAACTGGTGTAAATTGCTTTGCAAATTTAGCAATCAATATTCTATTCCAATTGCCACCAATTGTTGAAAACTGGACAGACCAATTATGTTTGCAAATGTTAGTCCTTCATAGAAATGCAAGCATCAATCCTGACAACACTTAGTGTTTCTGGAATAAGGCAGGAATTGGACTATTGTGCTGGACTGGTCAGATTCACTTTAAACACACAAGTAGATCCACAAGAATGTCTAATGTACTTACTACAAGAACTGGAAAACAAAAACACCTATAAATGAAATCTTCCAGATTTCATACGTGTGGAAACATACATGCACTCTCTGCAGCCATGTGGCACAGGAACAAGTCCCTAATGAACGCTTTGTGTATGTATCCATACCCAAATGTGAATCCATTCCATTTCAGCAGCTTGAACAAAATGCAAACCATGGCAGATTATGTACTACTTGCAATTCCGATAATCATTCCACCTTACAAATACAGTCACATAGTGAAAACGTAATAGTAATGCTTTTGCGTAACAATGCAGATGGTACCAAAAACGACTGCAAGCTGACTGGATTCACACATTGACAAGTATCACTTGGCAAGAAAACCTTCACAACAGTAGGCATAATCTACCACGCAGGAGCCACAACCAATGCAGGTCACTACACTGCATACATAAAGAAATGTGGATGGTTCGAATGTAATGATACTTCTATTACTCTAAAACAAAGATTACCAGCAGACCTTGTAAACTCTTACTTAATATTCTTAAAATCAAAATGTATTCACTAATCAGAGTATGAACATCTACAAAATGTTCTCAATAACCTTTAAATCCATTAACTAATAGAATAAGGCAACAGCTAACAGTGAAAAACTATAAACAGTGAGACTACGCCAACTGGTATCCAACTAGAATCAGAAAACTGCAATATACATTTTTCTAATGAAACCCTGCAACGCTACCCTCCACAACTTAAAAACGATCAACAGTTAGAATACGCCAACAAGTATCTAACTGCCCCAAAATTCTGCAACAGCCAAAAAGATAAATGAATACTGCTAAAATGCAACAAGAAATAAACAATTAGAATACACCAACTGGTTTCTAACTGCAATAATAGTACCACTACCTCCAAACCAAAAACCATACACCTATTCAATTCCTCCTACTGAAATCAACCACTGAAAAAGATTGCACCATAACGTAGAAAGTTTTTTTTTTATACTGCATGGATTTTCTTTTTCCCCGCAGACCCAATGATTATACGAACAAACACAGGAACTGAGCAAATTGCACAGTACACTGATTTGAAGCATAGTACTTGCAAAGTGCTAACTATGAGGGTCGAAAAACTACAGAAATGTCTACTATGCAATGCAATAACTCATTACAAACTACCTACACTAACATGTGATCTTTTCTTTTTATCACTGAGAATGAAAAAACAAGCTCTGCTCCAATTTCCCATACCATGCAAAAAACTGCATACAACCTCAACAAAGCAAACAGTAAGTATACAATGATTGCAGTCACAACCACTGCAACATAACACCTATGTAAGCAAACACCTGACCATGGACCACAACCCAAAATGTTTCCTTGCATGGGTGTGCTATGCTGGGGTGCTTGTGACCAGGACCTACAGTCTTGGGTGCATGGCCTGGCCAAAAAACTCCATACAGCCCCAACAAAGCAAAAAGTATACAATGATTGCAGTCACAACCACTGCAACATAACACACCTATGTAAGCAAACACATGACCATGGACCACAACCAAAAATGTTTACTTGCATGGGTGTGTTATGGTGCGGTGGTTGTGGCCAGGGCCTAGAGTCTTGGGTGCAACCACCACAGCACAACACACTCATGCAAGCAAACACCTGCCCACTGATCACAACCCAAAAACAAACACAACCACAATTAACATCCTAAAACAATAATTACAGCCAATACACAAAGTCTTCAATACATACCCTCTTCACCCAATACTCTACTAACTACCCAAAACCAATATATCAAGCATAGTAAAATACCCAGTAATGTGGTCGGTGTTTAGTATGTCTGCGGACAACCGCGGCGACCGGGGACACCGCAATCACATCACGGCCTTCTCCCACCTAAACAAATACAGCAATTGACCCATATCTCACTTTCCCACCCTCTCCAGCCACTCTTCCACACCAGCAACCCCCCCCAAAATTAGATTTCTTCTCTATTCCACGCTGCCCTGTCCGCAGACATCTGCAAATCCAACATGGTGGGCGCATCAAGAAAATGTGACGGACCTCATGGTGCACTCCAACCAATCAGCGAACACTTTTCTTGTACACGGACATGACCGCGACCCACTAGCCAATCGGAGTCATGTCTGCAGAGCTAATAGCGAAGTGTGTCCGTGGAGCGGACCCAGATGTTATTTTTTGGACCTGCTTTTTGGTCATTTAAAAAAAAAAAAACTACTGGATGGAATTCCACCAAATTTACAAAAAGCACACTTTCAGGAGCAAGCTGCCGCTCCTGCTGCAAATTTGGTGAAAATCCATCCAGCGGTTTAGGCTGCAGGCGTGAGCAAAGTATTTTTCCAGTCTATGGAGAAAATAAAAATGTTGCACCCCCCCCCCCCTTGACGAAACCTCACCAAACTTTGCACAAAATAAAAGTCAGAGCGGGCCATGTACTTTTTTTTTTTTTTTTTTACAAAGTTTGGTGAGGTTTCGTCAAGGGGGGTGGGCGCAAAGTTATAAGCCGCCCAAAAAGTGCTCTTCCAATGGGTTTAGCAAATTACTTAACCATAATTACACGGCCGCTACCGTGGGAGGGAGTGTATATATATACATACATATACATATATATATACACACATATATATATACATATATACATACATACTGTATACATACATACAGTATACATACTATATACATACACTAAATATATATATACATACACTGTATACATACAGTATACATACTATATACATTAAATATATATACACATACATACACTATATATACACTATATATATACTATATATACATACATAATATATATACACACATATATACACATACATACATAAATATAAACATACATAAATATATACATATACACATATATATACATACCTTACTCACCGTAATCGTATTTCTGATGCTTGTATCTGCTCAGATTCACATGCTGTGCATAGGCTGACATCTAGTGGGAGCTGCGGAGTATTACAGTTTATTTTTCAAACGCAAAAAAGGGCGTCGACACAGGGCGTGCCAGTAATACTATCCCTAGTGTGACGTCCACTGTACCATGACCCCTCACGGGTCTGGGACCCTCAGATTGTATTTTTTCTGACATGAGGTGGCATGAGGAGTAGCGGGAGTACAGATAATCCAAGCAGATAGAAAGGTAAGACTACAAGCATCCATGCGCCTTCTCTCAGAGGGGAGGAAGGGTGGGTCGCATGTGAATCTAAGCAGATACAAGCATCAGAAATACGATTACGGTGAGTAATGTACCCTCTGAGGCTTGTGGAATCTGCTTAGATCACATGCTGTGCATAGATTAGCGAGCAGGACCTGAAGAAAGAGGTGGGATGTGAGAAGGGTCATGAGCAAATAAATGTCTTAGAATCGCTTGTCCCACTTGTGCATCTGTCTTGGAATGAGTGTCAATGCAGTAGTGCTGAGTAAAAGTGTGAATAGAGCTCCAAGTAGCTGCTTTGCAAATGGTGTCAAGGGGTACATTTGCAATGAAAGCCAGAGTGGCCCCAATGCCTCTTGTAGAGTGGGCCCTCGGCGTGAAAGGCAGAGTCTTTTCAGAAAGTGAGTCACACAGCTGGATACAGTTAATAATCCACGAAGAGATGGCACCTTTAGAGACGCGATCCCCCTCTCTGCCTGTAGCTACGGAGACAAACAGCTGATCTGTTTTCCTTAGGGGTCTGGTCTTGTTTACATATTAGAGGACCGCCCTACACACATCTAGTGTGTGTAGTTTCACCTCATCCGAGCTTTGTGGTTTTTGGAAGAAAGCCGTAAGCTCGATGGACTGGTTCACGGGGAATTTTGAAATAAACTTAGGTGAGAACCTAGGTGGTGTGCGTAAAACCAGTTTATCTTTATGGACAGTAAAGAAGGGATCTTGCACTGACAAAGCCTAAATTTCACTGACTCTTCTTATAGATGTAATTGCTACTAAGTAGGCCATTTTGTAAGTCGGGTGTTTGAGACTGCTTTTGTGCATGGGCTCGAAAAGAGGGCCCATGAGCTTAGATAGCACCATGTTTAGGTCCCATCCTGGTGGTGGGTTTGAAATAGGAGGGTGAAGTCTCTTCACTCCTTCCATGAAGGCTTTAACTAATGGTACTTTCCACCACAACACCTTGTTATGGGAAGTGGTGTAAGCTGACAGGGCTGCCAGGTGTACCTTCAGTGAGTTAAAAACCAGTCCTGCGTCCAGCAGATGGAGCATGTATGTAACAATAGTGGAAGGAGTGCAATCAACTGGGTTGATTTGTTTATTCTGGCACCAGATAACAAATCTCTTCCATTTGTCAAAGTAGCAGTGCCTCGTGTTAGGTTTCCTAGATTCCTTTAGGATGTCCATATACCTCTGTGGTAAATTGAGATGTCCGAACTCTATGACCTCAGGAGCCATGCTGCCAGGTTCGTTAAGTTGGGTTGAGGATGCACTGTTTGACCTTGGTGCTGGGACAGTAGGTTGTACCAGCCCGGAAGTTTGATGGGTTCGCACACCGCCAATCTGCGTAAGTGTGGGAACCACGGTTGTCTTGCCCACATGGGAGCAACTAGGACGAGCGTCATCGATTCTGTTTATCTTGTTGACCACCTTCCTGATTAGAGGAGTTGGTGGAAAAGCATACGCAAACATCCCTGACCAGTTCATCCAAAGGGCGTTCCAGGTTCCCCCAACCAGACTCCCAGGGGATGCAAATCCTGGGCACTGTCTGTTTTCGCTTGTAATAGGTCTATAGTGGGGAAACCCCACTGAGAGAAGATATCTTCTACGACTTCTCTGTGTAGACACCATTCGTGTTCCTCTGGGAGGGGGTCTCTGCTCAGAGCATCCGCTAGGGAATTGAGATCCCCTGGAACATGTTGCGATGACAGGAAGATGTTCCGTCTGAGTGCCCATATTCAGATTTTCTGGGCAAGCTTGGACAGATTTGGCGACCGAGTCCCTCCTTGCTTGTTCAGGTAGAACATGACTGTAGTGCTGTCCGTCCGGATTTGCACTGACAGATTTAACAGGTAGGGCTTGAACGCTTGAAGTGCTCTGAATACTGCCAGAAGCTCTAACAGGTTGATAGATTCTTGGCCACTGAGTGCGACCAGAGACCCTGAGCTGTGTGGTGGAGATGGTGAGCTCCCCACCCAGTCAGGCATGCATCGGTTGTGACTACCGCCTGTATCTCGGGATCGTAAAAGGGTTTCCCCTTGGACAGATTCTCTCTTGTCCACCAGTGAAGGCTTTATACAAGTGTTGGCGAAACGACCACTAGATCGTCCCACTGAACACTTGCCTGAGACCACTGTTTTGCCAACCATTCCTGCATGGGACGTATGCGCAGGCGCGCGTGGGGACCAGGTAAATGCATGACGCCATCATGCCCAGCAAACGCATTGCTTTGGGTACCGTTATCTGGCAACCGGACTGATATTGCGGAATTTGCAGCAGTATATTTCAAATTCTTTCCTCGGAAGGAAAGGTTAACCCCTCTTGAGTGTCTAGGATAGCTCCTAGGAACTGTTTGGATGTGCTTGGCACCAGACTTGACTTTTTCTCGTTTATTGAGAAGCCCAATTCGAAGAGGAGGTCGATAGTCCTTTGAATGTTTGCTCTGCAAATTACTGGGGTCTCCCCCATGATGAGCCAGTCGTCCAGGTAAGGGTACACCGGGATTGCATCCCTGCGTAGGTGTGCTGCCGCCACCGCCAGTACCTTGGTGAATACCCTTGGAGCCGAAGCTATCCCGAAGGGCAGTACCTTGAACTGGTAGTGCCGACTGTCCACCTTGAAACGCAAGTACTTTCTGTCCGCTGGGAACATGGAAATATGAAAATAGGCATCTTTCATGTCCAATGTTGCCATGTAATCCCCTTTTTTAGGAGGGGGATTATCTCCTGGAGAGTAGTCATGCGAAACTTTTGGGGCTTGACATACTTGTTTGCAGGCCGTAAATCCAATACTGGGCGCATTGTCAAATCTTTTTTTGGCACAAGGAAGTAAGTTGAATAAATACCCTTGTTTACCTGGTGTCCTGGGACGAGTTCTATCGCGTCCTTTGCTAGCAGATTGACGATCTACTCGAAGAGGATCTTCTGGTGGTCCAAGGAATGTATTTTTTGTCGTGGAGGATGGTTTCTGGGACGCTCTAACAGTTCTATGCAGTACCCTGCGGATACTGTGGACAGCACCCATCTGTCTGATGTGTTCTCTTCCCAAGCTTGGGTGAAGTTGGAAATGCGTCCCCCTACTGGGTTTCTGTGAGAAGGGACCTTGAACGGAGCGTCACGGTTTTGGTGGAGGCGTGCCGCCTCCTCTACTGGGGCTGCCTCTACCTTTTCCGCATCCTCTTTTATTAACCCTGCCGTAACCCTAGGTAGACTGTTGGTTATTATTGCTCCACAGTGTACCCTGCCCCTGGGAATAGTTAGATTCTCTCTGGGAATTTTGGCCGCGTGGGCGATGAAAATTGCCATTCCCTCTCTGATTAGGGGGTTTATTGGTTAGTTGGCCTAGGGATTTGAGCGTTTCATACTCGTCCTTGGCCCTTTTCAGCGCGTCCTCGACCGCCTTACCAAACAGATCCGGCTCCACCGGTTTATCCAACAATGATGCTTGGGTTTCAGCTTTGAATTCAGACTGCCGTAACCAAGCGTGTCTCTTGATAACAGTTCCTTCTGCTATCAATCTGCCGGCGTTATCCGCGGCATCAAAGGTTGCCTATAAATTCAACCGGACACGGGTCTGCCCTCCGCCGAAACTCGTGCCAACAGGCTCTTTAAGGGTTCTGGGGCGGAGTCTATGAGTGCCGCAACTTCTTCCCACTGATGGCAGTTGTAGCTGGCCAACAGGGTGGTGGAGTTGGCAATCCTTGCCTGGTAGGCGGAAGTGGAGGCTACTTTGCTGACCAAACCATACAGTTTCTTGCACTCCTTGTCAGGAGGAGCTTTGGACGATGACGAGGGTGTCCCAGCCCTCTTACGGGTGTTTGTAACAACCAGGGAGTCTGGCTTCAGATGCCCCCTTATATACAGTGGGTCTGATTGGACTGCCCTGAAAAGTTTTTCAATCCTGGGGTTCACTGTTCTGGTGAGGTTAGGATTTACGAGTGAAGGGTCTATTCTCCTCTGAATAGACTTCAGGATAGGGATGGCCTGAGCAACAGGCCTCCTTTCTCCCACTAACTCTTCGGCGAAGTCCCTCTCCTCTTGAGCACCCCGAGTGTCAATGTGGAAATGTTCAGCTGCTCGAGACAGAACTTCATTCAGGAGAGGTTGGTTGTCGACAGGGGAGTCGGTAACCGGGGGTTCCTTCTCTACAGGGGAATCTACTCTGTAGGTTTACGGGTCATCCTCATCCTCTTCTTGATCCTCATCATCCCCATAGTAGCCCGTACCAGTTTGTTCTTCCAACATGCCCAAATCTGGATCCTCACAAAAGGATGTCTCTCCTTGATACTCAGAGTAGGGCTGTACATAGAAGGGGTCCGAAGACCGTGTTGGTGTTTCAAACCGGGACTTTTTACTTGGAGGTATAGGATCCTTAGAGCTTGAGGGTGCTGACCCGTCGGGAGTATAAGAGAGAAAGTGTTCAGGGTTTTTTGCGTAAAAATCTGCCAATGATGACATCCTTGACATGACCCTGTCTATGTCATCACTAGACCATTCTCTAGAACTGGGGATGACTCTTTCTGGAAGTTTCTCTGACTTATCCTGACTAGACTTGGTGGTCTGAGTAGGGGTCTTTGTGATAGCAGAAGACTTGGACTGGTCTGTCTGTTTATGTGGAGTGTTTTACAGGTGTGGAAGTAGGCAGAGGCTGCTTCCTTTGTTGTTTTTCCCCCTCCCCGTGAGTGGAAGAGTGGTAACCCTGTTTTTTCGCCCCTTCAAAGCCTTTCCACGCCTGGCGTCGAGGTTTGGGGGTAGTGTCCCTATCCTTCGAGTGTGGAGGTAGGGGTTCGGGAGCCGCCGTAACGCGGTCTGTGGGCACCGACTCCTGGAGTGCGGTCTGGGGATGGAAGTCATCTTCGTCCTCCGACGATCGAACTTCCGTTACCTTGGGGAGCGAGGCACTCTTGGCAACAGTGGATGATTTCCTGGAGTCATGCGGCGATCTTGATCGAGAACGCCCAGAGGACGCCGATTCGGACCGTTGACGCCTGGCATGGTGGGCCCAACGCTTGATCGAACGGTCCTTAAGTGTTTTGGGTTTAAACCTACTACACGCTCTGCAGTTCGCCTCGGGGTGGTCCCTCGGCAAGCAGAGATTGCACGTGGAGTGCCTGTCGACCCAAGGGTATTTGCGGTTGCACTTGCGGCAGAATTGGAAAGGGGTACCCTCCATATGCACCTTGTGGCAGCGGGCTTGTAAGTGTAGGAATATAGAAGAATGTACCTATATACCAAAAGAGTGTAGAGTATGTCCACCCCCCACTCTCCCTACTTGCAGGGCCGAGGCCAGAGGCCTTCCGAGGCCCAAATCCGCCGTGCAGCTGCCGACGGTCGAATTCTTCTCCGGGCCGGCGTCAAGTATGGTAGTTTGGTGACTCGACGTTGGGGTGGAGAAATAGGTAAATTTAACAATATTTAGCAAAAGTATGGCTAAGGCCAGGGAACTCCGCAAAATGCTTCTGACAAGTATGGCGGAAAGAAACAATGAGGGTCCCAGACGCGTGAGGGATCATGGGTACAGTGGACGTCACACTAGGGATAGTATTACTGGCACGCCCTGTGTCGACGCCCTTTTACGAGTTTCGAAAAACAAACTAATACTCCGCAGCTTCCACTAGATGTCGGCCTATGCACAGCATGTGATCTAAGCAGATTCCACAAGCCTCAGAAATATATATATATATATGCATTTGAAGTTCAACAGTAGTTATGAACAGTAATACTTTTAAACTAACACAATCCTACTATAATACATATATACAAGACCAAGTGGCCTAAAGGGGTAATGCACGAAATGGGTCCACAACCTGAAAAGTAAAGGAAGCAGGCAGTGCAAAGTCTTTAAGCAATACTGCAGTAATCACAATCCTAACTGAAAGGCAGTCCGGTCCCTAAGAAGAGTGGAGCCTATTGCTCAAAATGTACTTGCAAAGCTGGCGCGCAAACAGTAGTGCAGATGGGCGACAACCGAGTCTCTTGTAGGGTCTGCAGCAGCTCAGGAAGGTGGGTGAGGTGATGCAGAATAAGTTCCCATTATTTGAGGAGGGGCTCCCCAAGAGGGCAAAACAAGTTCCAGGAGTTGGGAATAGCTCAGGCTATCTGTGGAAAAGAGAGGGGCCCTCAGGGGCCACTCATGCGTAAAAATTGATGGATGCGCTAGGGGCCACCGGTAACAGTTGCAAGTAATCACCGATCCCTGGCGCACTGTGGACCAAACTTCAGCAGCCGAGTCCACTTTAGTTGCAGGTTAAAATGCGGCAATTGTGCGGCTCTGCAGCGAAGTTACAGCAATGATTCCCAAACGGGAACTGGGCAATTTCTCTGTTCCTGGGGGATGGATCAGGCCAGTTTCACTATAACTGGCTTCAGGGCACAGGGGGGGGGGGGGGGGGAGCTGGGGGGGTCTGGGGCGCACCAGCGAAGTTCGTCACCACGGCTGGGCGACACAGTAACCCGCACGTACTCCGGTTCGGGCACTAGCCCTTTACTTCAGACCTGAGAACGAGTGCACGAAATTCAGTGTGAGAGTGCCGGGAACACAGTTTGCGATGTACCAAGTTTCAAGGGTCTCCTCAAATTAGCAGCAGTGTCAGAGCAAAGGTCCTGCACAAGCTGGTCAGTCCACTGGTTGGCCCAGGGACAATTCCAAGAAGGCTTACTTGCAGGGAGTGATGAAGGTGCAGAGAATAGTTAGTCCCACTATTCCAATGGGTCGAAGCGTCTTCGCAGACCTTCTGGTTCGATCAGATGCAGACGGGTCCAGCTGGACAGCGGGCTCAGGGTGCCAAACCTTAAAGCGGGTCACCAGCAGTTCCTCGACTCAGCTTCTTAGTTTCAGGATACTTCGATCCTATCCTTCGTTCAGTAAGAACTCAAGAGATTGACAAGGTATGGGTGTCTGGAGCCTTCTCTTATCCAGAATCTCCTTTGTTCCAAAACGAAGAGGATCCAATGGGAGATCTGCTCACATGCATGCACACCATACATGGACCAATCATGGACCACGGTGGTGTATTGGAACCAGACAGTCCAACCCACATCCTGGAAGCGC
This sequence comes from Ambystoma mexicanum, assembly GCF_040938575.1. Classification (NCBI taxonomy): domain Eukaryota; kingdom Metazoa; phylum Chordata; class Amphibia; order Caudata; family Ambystomatidae; genus Ambystoma; species Ambystoma mexicanum. The sequence goes on from NC_090931.1 coordinate 517,115,550, forward strand.
AAACACACAAGGCATGCAGAAGCCTGCAAAAGCTTGGCGTTCCGCGGTAGAATGCATGCCCAAATAAGGACTGACCCGGGTCGGTTCGACCTGGGGAAGGTGAAGGTGCAATATGGCAAAAGGACAGGTCAAAGAACCTCGGCGCATGGCCATTTTGGAGCCAGGCCACCTTTCTGTGCCAAACGTAGTTTGCATGGCAGGAAAGGGTTAAAATATATGAAAAATAAGCGGCCACCAGCCCTGTCCAAGGCACATCTGCACTTCTATAAAAAAAAAAAAATCCTTCGAGGGAGTCTAGGGCCCTGGGAACTGACAGGAGGACCCAAGCAAACTGTACTGTAAGGTACATTGTGCACTTATAACATGTTGCAGAAAATGTGCAACATTGAAAAGAACTAAGCAAACAAAGTATCCCAGTACTAACAGCTTTTAAGGGCATGTCAGTTTCCCCATAACAAAGTGAGCGACAAAGCCCAGGTGAGTGAAGCTGAAGGCTGTGCTCGACTGGCAAAGTCAGACTATGGCGTTAAACAGAAGCAAAAAGTTGGGGGGTTACAGGGAAAACTTCACATAAATGGGAATCTTTCCCAACAGACACCATTAATAGACAAAATTTGTTTCCTGGGGAATTCTAAGAGGCCTCCCATTAATAGTTAAGAGCTTATATGAAGGCACTACAGTCCGGGTACGTCTAGACATCCAAGGTCAGCTAACAGAAGAAATACAAACAGACCGTGGATTGAGCCAGGGGTACATTCTGGCTGCCTGTCTCTTTAACCTCTTTTTGGCAGATCTGTCTGCCGCACTCACAGGCAAGTCCGAAGATTAGCACACTAAACATACAGTGGATGGCATATGCTGATGTAGTCCTCTGACTACACGCTAAGAGGGCTACAGTGCCTACTAAATGCCTTTGGAGCCTATGCAAAAGGAAATGATCTGTTAGTTGACACAAATCTAAAATGTTTATATTTAAGGAGAATGCTTGCGACAAGATCAGATAATACCGGTGGTAAAAGACACAATATACCAAGGCATCAAGTTGAAATCGACACAGTCCAAAGGTTCGCGAGAAGAATATTTGGACCTAAAAGTCTCATCATTTGGAGCACAAATGAAAAAATATATTCAACCTACTGCAAATTCTCCATAATTCCTCTAGTAAAATAATACAAATGGAAAGTAGTAGCATCACTTTCCATATGGGTATGATGCAATTCCACAGGTACTACAGCAGATAAAGTGGGAACGTATGAAGGAAAACTTTGGGAAAATGTACTACATCTACTCCCGAATTACCACATGGCGTCCCTAAAATATGAGCTGTGGTTACCATCTCTAAAACTTTCCTTGGATTGGAAAATTCAGAACTTATTCAGGTGTATTATGACATTGAAGAGTCTTTGAATTGAGACATTAGACAAGAAATGAACAAGGACCAAAATAGGTTCCTGGTCTAACTAAGCATATGTTCTGAGAGTCAGAGATAACTCGAGGATCTCATTGTGAATACAACAGGAGTAAAGTGTGCTTTATCTCGAATAGATTGGATCATGACAATAGCACAAATGAGAAAATATTAAATCTTCAATGTTGCTATTTGACAAACCAAAACATTTTTTGCCAAATTATGTGACACGGTTTTTGACTAAATCAAGTGAAAACAGCAGAAGTGCAGGCAGCAAGAGATCACGGCTCTCGAAAACATGAATGTGATGTATGCAGTGAAAATAAAGTGCAGTCTACACGACACATTTACATTGTGTCACGCCACTAAAGAATTATGCAAAAGTCGATTAAGGAAGTTTGTGAGCACAAGCGATTGGCTTACCTCAGATTCATTTTGGGAACGTGTAAATTCAGGTCATTAAAGAGAACGGACAGTGGAAGTAGTAAAGATTTTAGACGAACTAAGGGAAAGATTATGCCTAAATCTTGATCATGCACTCACTGTCATGTTGATTAGACACTTCCCTTTTCCCCTCCTTTTTTCTTTCTTTCAGTGACCTGACCATTCCACAGCTTGTTGATTAGACACTCCTTTTCAGACAAACACTCGCTCATTGCACAGCTTGCAAAAGATTGTTTGTAAACATTAGCAAGTGTTTTACTCTTTGTTCGATTTTTCTTAATGTTTTAATTTTTGCTTTCATTTTTTTCTTCAAAATTGTCTTTATTAAACATTTTCAGAATGAGAGCAGATAATCATAAACGCACCACAGCTAGTACATTAAACTTGAATCTACTCATGAGTTATTAGAGGAAAAAAGAACAGGGATAATGGTTATAACTCAACCCCCCCCCCCCACCTTCCAGGGACATAGCGAGGCACCAATAACCAGAGTTTGCCGGGTTTAGAGAACTTGGGGACGGGGGGGGGGGACTGGCAGATGAAGCGATCGTTGGACTCTTGTATGCCTCCAAGAAGGGAGCCCACTCAATTTCTCTACTCGGCGACAGTCCATGAATAGTCCCTGTAATGTTCTCCATTTCATAAAGCTCTCTGGCTTTCCTGACCCATGTCTGTTCCGAGGGGAGGCTTTTAGCCTTCCAATTTATTGTGAGACAAACTCTGGCAGCGAGCAATAGGAATCGAGTCATGTGGTGGGCTTTCATCAAACGACCCTCTTCTTCTAGACCAAAAAGCACTAACCTGGGGTCGAGGGTTCTAAGAACTCCCCCCACGCTCCTAATCCATGCCTGCACGTCGCTCCAAAAAACGTGCACCTTTGGGCAGGACCACCACATATGCAAATAGTCTGCAGTGCTCCTGCATTCCCTCCAGCATTGAGGGCTTGTTTGCTTGAACATTTTGGAGAGTTTCAATGGGTCGTACTGCCACCTATGCAACAGCTTGATGCCATGCAGTTTGTATTGCCCTGCGGTTGACGTTTTCTACGCTGCCGTGCACATCCTTACCCAGAGCTGCTCTGTCATTTGTGGGCCCAGGTATTGCTCCCATCTTTTCTTCAGTCCCTCAAGATGACTTCGCTTCTCTGCCATCACTGAACCGTAAAGGCGTGAGGTGAGGCCGTCGGTTGATTGGGCTTCATTGAGTATTCTTCCAAAGGCGTTGAGGCTTCTCTGCACTTTATCTTTCCATAGTGGAGTGGTAAGCACCCCCTTTAGTTGAAGGAGCATAAACACAGTCAGCGGGCCCTGTTATAGACCGTCTTCTAGCTCCCGGATCATTATAAATCGTCCCTCTTTTATAAGTTGCCCCACTCTTTCGAGATCTCCTTCAAACTAACCCTGTTATCTGCTCGGGTCTTGAATTTAATCTGACTGGCGGGGCCCAATTACAGCTCAGTGGGGAGGGCCAGGTTGTTAGACCTCATTTCTCTTTCATTCCACCAAATCTTCATGAGGGGCCACATTGCCACATGGCTCAGCACGCTCTTGGGGAAAGCTTTTTCTGGGGCCCATAACCATTCGCCGAGGGTCACTGGCCTAAGTCTGTAGTTTTCGATGGCCACCCACTGCTTCTGCTTGTTGCCTCACGTGTGGGGTGAGAGCACAGTATTGCGCCACACAATAATATTTATGGGGGTCTGGCAGGCCTACTCCTTTTTCCTTTGGCTGAACTAGGGTGTCGTAGGCAATGCGCTGCTTCTTCCCCTGCCAGAGAAATTTCAAGAATATATCTTGCAGTTCCACAAAGTGCGCCTTGGGGAGAGGGATGGGCAGCATGTGATAGTGATAGGATTTTGGGCAGTATCACCATTTTTATTGCAGGCGGCCCAGCCAGGATACTGTGAGTTTGTTCCACCTTTCTAGGTCTTCTGACTTCAGCGGGGGCAAGTTGGCTTTGTAGCAGTCTTCGAAGTTTTTTCGTGATTTTAATCCCCAGGTATTTCAGTTCCTTTTGTGTCTCGGAATATTCCCAGCTAGCATGATTTCATCAAAGGGTCTCATCCAGGCTTTAAAAGCGAAGAGAGATGACTTCTCTATATTCACCTCGAGTTCTGCCCATTCGCCAAATTCTTTCATTGCGGCTATAAGAGAGGAAATCGATGTTTTGGGGTCAGAGATGTAAAGCATGATGTCATCAGCAAACAAACCTAGTTTATATTCAGTGTCCCCAATATTAACTACCTTGATGGATGGACTGTTCCTAATGTTGGCCAGGGGTTCAATTGATAGAGCGTAGAGAAGAGGGGATATGGGACACCCCTGTCTGGTTCCCCTAGATAGGTTGAATTCCCCTGATTATTGTTCATGGCCACTTTAGCTTTGGGCTTGCTATAGATTGCCTGTATTCCCCAAAGAAAGCGCATCCCGAATCCCATCTTCTCCAGAGTGGCCCACAGGAAAGCCCACTCTACCCGGTCAAAGGCCTTCTCTGAATCGATACTCAGGAGTACATGGTCCCCTGCAATTGTTCTGGAGTGATCCATAATGTCTAAAGTTTTTCTCATACCATCCGACCCTTGACTCCCTTTGATGAAGCCCATCTGATCTGGGTGGATCAGGCGGGGCATTAGGTCCTCCAGCCGAGAGGCCAGCACTCTCGCATAAATCTAGGCATCTGTGTTTAAAAGTGAGATTGGCCGATACGATTTACATGAGGTGGGATCTCTTCCTGCTTTCGGGATCACCACTACGTGTGCTAGTAAGAAGGAAGGTGGGGCATGTCCATTGTCGCGGACATGGTTAAACAACTCGGCTAGGTGGGGGGACAAGGTTTTGGCGAAATGTTTGTAGAAGCACATAGTATATCCATCCTCACCTGGGCCCCCACCAGGAGGGAGGCGTTTGATTCCTACTTCGACTTCTTGAGGGGTAATTAAGGATTCCAGGAGGGTGCACTCTTCCGTGGTGTGATTCATTAGCCCCAGTTTCTGTAGGTATTCCCCCATCTCCACTCCCTCCCTGCCCCCTTCTGAGGTGTAGAGTTTGGCGTAATATTCCGCAAATTGGTCAGCTATTCCTTCCAGGGAGAGTACCAGACCTCCCTCTTCCGTTTTTTTTAATTTGTTTATTTATAAATCAGCACACAGGAGAGCATACACAGTAACATTACTTATAACCTCACAGAGCGTGTAAGACATAATATCCCATCCTCCCACGCCCTGTGTTCCCTCGAGGGCATTGTTCTCGGGCCTCATTCGGCCTGACCAGGTGGCAAGGGGTCGCCCATAGAGTGGAGGGCTCTCGCGATCAAGCGTGGCTTATAGGTCAGGGCAGTTCTGATCATAGTCTAGGACTGGTGCCCAGATATCGGTAAATTGGTGGACCCTCTTCCGTTTTAATCCTATCTAACCACCTCTCTGAGCTCTTGGTCTGTTCGCCAACATCCTATTGGCCTTGTGAGCGTGCGCTTTAAGATGTTCCCCCCCTATATGAGCCCAAATTGTGGAGCCTTTCTTCTAGACGGAAGACGCCCACCCTTATTTTCTCTTCCTGCAATTTGCTTTCCCTTTTTCGCAGGGCTCCTTGTTTCATCAGGTGCCCCCTCCAGACTGCCTTACCGGCTTCCCAGACCATTGTAATCCCTAACTCTCCTCCCCCATTTATCTGAAAGTATTCCTGGATCGCCTTATTCAAGTCTTGTGAATAGAGCTTATCCTTTAAAAGGAATTCATTGGATATCCACTTGGTTACACGCCTTCTGTACACCTCCATTTCTATTGTTGCCACAACCATATCGTGGTCAGCCCATCCTATGGGACGAATCCCACTGCTTTTAATCAAGGATACATCCCCCTTAGCGACCAGTAGGTCATCTATTCTGGTGAAAGTCCCATGGACCAGTGATTGAAACGTGAACTCCTTAACATCGGGATTCACCGACCTCCACACATCCACCAGGTCCACCTCCACTAAGTTCTTCTGAAAATCACCCATTTCACCTTTATGGGGGATTGTATTGACTGCTTGAGTGGTTTGCCTGTCTATTTGCAGGATTGCCCAAGTATTAAAATCTCCCCCTGTTACTATATGGCCCCTGGCGACTTCCAATGCTTTCGTGAGGGCTTATTGAATATTCCTTGACCTTGGTTGGGTGCATACACGCCCACTAGAGTAAGCGGGGTCATTTCCTATTCCCCTCTCACCACCAGGAGCCTCCCCTCTAAGAGGATTGCACTTCATGGCTCTCTAACCTAAATCTTTTACGAAAGGATCATAACCCCACCACCGCCCCCCCTTATGGTCGGCAGATGCCCAGTACATTTGCCCTATCCCTTTCCCCTTCAAGGGGCCCCCCCCCAATCTTGTTTCCTGGATGAAGAGCAAGTCTAGGTCGGCCCTATCAAATTCACGCAGTAGTAGCGATCGCTTAGTGGGCGAGGTAAGCCCCTTGAGGTTGAGAGTCCCAAATTTCAGAGTTCCCACCTCTGGTATATAATCACTAGGCGGTGACATTTTCATGTTGGGCCCCATCCGGTTCTCGGCCTCACCCCCTGTTCCCCCTGGGATCGGTCTTACATGCTGCCGTTTGAGGTGACCCCTTCTGCCTGTCTCCCTGCGCGTAGCCCTACCCCTCCCTCTCCCCTTGAACCATTAACCAGCTTAAACTCAACGTGTAAACTGTGGGTAAAGAACTGCCCCAAAAAACTAGCCGCGGTCATGGTGCCTGACCTAGGCTCAACGGGAAGAGACGCCCTCCTAGGTTAGAGAGCCACTAGGATCAGACCACAACCCAAGCGACTAAACTGTTTTGTAACCCCATTGTCATTGTTGTGAGTGTGAGACAACAGCTTTGTAGCCTGATTTTACCCTTCCCATCCTTCACGGCGGCTTTGAGGGCGACGCTGGGCTTAGTTTAGCGTACTTCCTCCCCCTCTTGGATCTCTTGCGCCATTGCTGTGGTCTTTCGGACTCTTGTGTTTGTGAGAGACGATTCTGGCTGGGCCCCATTGGATTCCTTTCGGTCTGCCCTGTTAGGTGTTGTAGTACTTGCTTTGCCTCTTCCGGGGTAACCACTCGATATTCTTCACCTTTCCATTCCAAAGTGAGGTCAAAGGGGTATCCCCAACTATATCTCACTGACTTTTCCGTCAACCAGGCAATGAGTGGTTTGCATGCTCTCCTCTTGCTCAGTGTGAAGTTTGACAAGTCCTGAAAAATCTTTACTTTAGCTCCTTGGGTATACCGTCTTGCAACTGTTTTGCCTTCATGAGGATTTCAGTCTTTTCTTTGAAGTTCAAAAACTTCACTATTATCGACCTTGCCCCTGCTGCAAATGCCCTGCCTCCTCTGTGGGCTCTTTCAATGCTCACAGTTTTGCCCCCACCTGAGGTGAATAGGTGACTGACCATTTCTTGAAATTTCTTTTCCACCATGGCAGGCGTTTCCCCATCAGTCTCCGGCACCCCGATTATCCTCAGGTTTGATCTCCTTTACCTGTTCTCCAGGTCATCCATCTTAAGGGAGAGTTCTTCTTCCTTCATTTAAATTTCTGTCATGCGTGCGTTGAGCTTCATTTCCATTAGGTATGTGTTGACCTGATTGTGCTCCAAATTGTCCACCTTACTCTCGATGGATTCCAACTTAACTCCCCCCTCCTAAATTGCTGTAGTCTGCCCAGGCGTCTTCCTGCAGCTGCCTTGGGTCTCTTCTGTGTCTTTGACAAGGAGGCTACAAGGTTTATGGAGGGGGGTATCCCCTAGGGTGCCCCCCCCAGCTTCCAGGGTTCACGCTATGCCTTCAAAAGGTGAAAGGGGGCGTTTACCCCAGTCTGTAAGTCTTATTCACCTTCCCCTGCAGGGCACAGGTGAAGTTATGGGTTTCACAGCTGGAGTTGTTTATCTCTCATGCAGGAAGAGGACCACCTCCTTGTTGTTCACTTCGGCACCCTGCCCTTGTTGTCTGTGGGGATTTGTGCTGCCTGCACTCTCCTGTCCGGCGCTTCCCTGCTTGGTCTCCCCCTCCCGCAAACCGCCCCCCCCCCCCCCCCTTTTAGACCGTGCTTAGCCTTCTCTACGATCTCCACAGTTTGCTGCACAGTCTGGTATGCTCAAAGAGCTATAAAGGCGGCGGGGGTTGAGGGGGGTGCACAAGAGCGCCATTTCACTTTACGGTTGCTGGCGGTACTTCCCTTGATGATGCCGTTAGGCCCCCTAGTCCCGTCAGCCAGATTTCCTTCCACTCCCTTGCATTTCCAGGAGAGGGCTGACCAATTCTTCTGGGTGGACCCTTCCCTTTTAGGGAGATGGTCACAGCGTCTATGGAGTGCGCAGGGGGGCTTTACTGGGTGAGTCAGTGCTTAGTCTTCGATGTTGGGACGTTGGCCTTTTCTGTGTCGCTCCGGTTCCCTTCGTGCATGGGCCGGAGTTCTTGCAGCGGGCGCGGGGAGTTCTGAGCGAGGGCAGCCGCTTACCTTCTGCTACCGCGATGCAGAGTGTTGGGGAGAATTCTCTTATAAGGCTAACTTCCCAAACCTAGCGAGTCCACCGGCAGCTTTGCTGGACTTTTGGGGTTTGTTTTCTTCTCCTGCTAAGAGTGAGACTCTTTTCCTCCCACTCCTAGGCATGATTTGAGGTATGTCTTTGACTTATTGTGTGCTTCTGGGCTATGGGATCTTTTACTCCATAGGGTATCATCTGTTTTAGTGTATGTGTTACACAGCACCCTCAGTGAAGTAACACAGGGGTGTCATAGTGACCCCCCAAACAGGCTCCATACCCTGGGACTGTGTCTCCCAGGGCATGTAAAGTCACCATTGGCTTTACTAGTCCAAAATTGTGAACAGAACCAGTACAAACCATCATATTGTGGAAGTATGGAAGGGGTTAATTAGATTGCCTATGGGTCTGTTTCCAAGGGGGCACTGTCCAGTCCCCCCTTGTCGAGTTTCTGGCTGGTGGCAGTGGTTAACACGTGAAATATTCCACCGGAATATTTCCTATGGGATTTTCCCATTGATTTTAAACACACCACTTTTTGGTGCAATGTTAAAGATACCGCCGGTTTATTTATTTAGTATAAAATCACCGGTTGGGTCTTTTCGCCAGAACTCTTTTCCAAAATGGCGTTTGTGTCCATCTCTGTAACTCTAACCAAGGTCGGGCCCTTTGTTCCACTTTTTGGCGGGCTTCTCCACAGAAGCCCTCCAACTGGTGCCACTCTGTCTGGGTTCCATAGGATGTGTGGGTGGGGGAATTGGCACCCTGGACTGCTTTGCCTTAGCAACCCAAGTCGCACTCTGTTCCGATTGGCCCAGTGGTGAGCCGCCCGGCTCACCACTTAGCATGTATGAGTGACAGCTAGGCTGTTGAATGGGGTTTTTTCTTCATAAAAGCAGGGCTTTGGGGACTGGAACTTCAGAAGTCGCCAGAGGACCTAAGAAATCCGAAGAGGGGAGAAGCCGAGTCATCTGCAGCAACGACACCACCGGTGGAGCCCTGCTGCAACGACCTCACCACTTTCCCGACAACAAGAGAAGATCTTCTGCTGTAAGAGTCTTCTCCCTTTGAGCTGGTGGGGACAACCAGTTACCATTCGCCTTCCAGGACGTCCCCTGGTCGAATCGCCAGTGCCAAGCACCCCGGCGGCCGGATAGCCAAGCTTCACCACTGTGACCATGAATAAAAGGAACGCACCTTTCTAACCGAACGAACTCCGTGGCTTGTCTCTTCCCAGGGCAGTGCAATGACTCCAGGTTTCCTCCTCGATGAGATCTTCTCTTCCCCTGGTCGAAACTACGAACTGTACCCGCTGCCAGGAACAACTGCCACCGCTGGAGCTTCCTCACTCTTTAAGGTACTGTGTTCCGCCTGGCCTCCCTTTCTGCGGATTGCTAAAGGTGACCCTTAAATCCTTGCCTTTCCAACTGGGTTGGCCCCCAGACCTTCTAACTATCTTTCGCATCAAACCAACCTCCTTTGAACATTTCTGCAAAGACTTGAGTGATTTTTAAACTGTGTGATCGTGGGCGCATTTCACCTTGCTCCATTTAAAGTGGGCCTGGCCTATGAACTTTGGCTCTACAGTAGACCCTGCCTTCACTAACTTGCTGTGGTCTTAGAAAAGTGTTGGGAACTGTTATTTTCATGACCTGCCTTTTTCTCTCCCTTTAACTTAATTATTGGAGTGCCATCTAAGTTACGCGCTCACATCTGTTTTTACAAATCGTGGTGTTTTGACCTAGACTTGTCTAAAAATTATTAATGGAGGTGTGTATACTTTTACTGATTGTGTTTGAACTTGCTTTGATCTACAGTGCTTAGTGTATTTCCTAAAGTGTGTTTTAAATGACAATGCATTACTTACCGTAAAAGCATTTCTGATGGTTGTATCTGCTTAGATTCACATGCTGTGCATAGGTCCGACATCCAGTGGTCACTGAGGAGTATTGCATTTTGTTTTTCGTAGTCGAAAAGGGACGTCGACAAGGCGTGTCTGAAATACTATCCCTATAGTGACGTGCGTTGTACCCACAATCCCTCACGCGTCGAGGTCCCTCTGTTTGTATTTTTCTGCCCTGAGGGAGCCTTCTAGATGTGAGTGAGTACAGAAAAGAGAGATATAAAAGGAAGTCTATGTTCCTTCCATCCGAGCGGGGAGGAAGGGTGGGCGCATGTGAATCTAAGCAGATACAACCATCAGAAATGCTTTTACGGTAAGTAATGCATTGTCTTCTGATGTTTGTTAATCTGCTTAGAATCACATGCTGTGCATAGACTAGCGAGCAGTACCCGGAGTTGGCGGTGGGTTATGAGAAGGAACAGTAGAGAAAAGATGTCTTAATACTGCCTGTCCCACCTGGGAGTCAGATCTCGAGTGTGCATCTAGATAGTAGTGTTTTGTAAAGGTGTGCACAGAACTCCAGGTAGCCGCTTTGCAGATGGACTCAAGGGGAACATTTGCAATGAATGCTATGGACGCCCCCGTGCCTCGAGTAGAGTGTGCTCTTGGCTTAAAGGGCAGTTCTCTCTTAGACGAGTATAGCAGAGAGTTATGCATTGAACAATCCATCTAGAATTAGTGGACTTTGAAACTGCATCCCCTTCTCTTCCTGCTGCCACCGAGACGAAGAACTGATTAGTCTTCCTCAGTGGTCTGGTTCTTTCCATGTAGAACATGATTGCTCTGCGCACATCTAGTGTGTGCAGAGTTTTTTCTCCCAAGTTGGAAGGATTTTGAAAGAACGTTGGCAGTTCTATAGACTGGTTTACGTGGAATTTCGAGATGAATTTCGGAGCAAACCTTGGGTGCGTGCGTAGAACCACCTTATCTCTGAACTGTAACAAAGGGATCTAGAACAGAAAGAGCCTGTAGTTCACTTATTCTCCTGATGGAGGTGATAGCTATTAAAAAAGCAGTCTTCAGAGTGAGGTCTTTAAGAGATGCTTTGTGCATGGGTTCGAATGGTGAGCCCATGAGTCTGGTAAGTACCACGTTAAGGTCCCATCCGGGAGCTGGGTCAGCTATCGGGGGGTGTATTCTTTTTACTCCCTCCATGAAGGCCTTTATAACAGGGATCTTCCACCACGACACCTTGAGTTGGGAAGTGGTGTATGCAGAAAGTGCCGCTAGGTGGACTTTAATGGAATTGAACACTAGACCTGAATCCAATAAGTGGGTCAGGTATAGAACAATATGTGTGGGAGAGCAGTCAATCGGGTTGATGCTTTATCCTCTGCACCATATGACAAATCTCTTCCACTTGCTAGAATAGCAGTGGCGAGTGTTAGGTTTTCTGGCTTCCCTGAGGATGTCCATGCATCTCTGCGGGAGCTGTAGATGTCCGAATTCTATGATCTCAGGAGCCAAGCTGCTAAGTTCATGTTCTGGGGGCATGGGTGCAGAGTCCTGCCCTTGTCTTGTGACAGCATGTTGTACAGGCAGGGGAGTTTCATTGGGGGAGATAGAGACATCTCCATCAAGTGAGCAAACCATGGCTGTCGGGCCCACATAGGGGCCACCAATATCATGGTCACTTGTTCCTGGTGCATCTTGTGCACCACCTTGTTGAGAAGGGGAGTCGGGGGGAAAGCGTAAACAAATTTCCCTGACCATTGCATCGACAGACCGTTCCCCTTGGATTGGTTCTGGGGGTACCTGGAGGCGTAACTTAGGCATTGCGAGTTCTCCAGGGTTGCAAATAGGTCTATTTCTGGGAATCCCCATTGTGTGAAGACATCGAAGACGATGTCTTCGTGCAGTCACCATTCGTACTCTTCGGGCAGGGGGAAATCTCTGCTGAGTTTGTCTGCCAGCAGATTGAGTTCCCCTGGTACATGTTGTGACAGTAGGAACATGTTTTGTTTGAGAGCCCACTTCCATATATTTTGGGCCAGTTTGGACAGTCCTGGAGAGTGGGTGCCCCCCTGCTTGTTGATGTAGTACATGGCTGTGGTGCTGTCTGTAAGGACCAACACAGTCTTGCCCTGTAGGTGTTCCTGGAAGGCTTTTAGCGCCTTGAACACAGCTAGTAGCTCCAGTAGATTTATGTGCTTGGATGCTACGTTCGGAGTCCACACTCCGTGAGCAGTCTGATGGGATAGGTGAGCCCACCATTCTTTGAGGGATGCGTCTGTGGTTAGAGTGGCTTCCGCCGCGGGTGTGGCAAAGGGTTTCCCTCTTTCCAGGTTTTCCTTTGTCCACCACCGTAGCGAGAGAACCAAGGCCTGCGAGACCACCACTAGATCGTCCCATAGTCCGCTGGCCTGACACCACTGGCTGTTGAGCCACTCTTGCATAGGGCGCAGGCGCGCGTGAGGTACCAAATAAATACACAACGCCATCATGCCTAGCAAGCGCATTGCTTTGCGTACCGTCACCTCTCGACCGGTCACATATTGAGGGATCTGAAACAGCATGTTTTGGACCCTCTCGGAGGGGAAGACAAGGCCGTCCTTTGTTTGAATTAGAGCCCCTAGGAATTGTTTGACTTGGCTGGGGTCTAGGCTGGACTTCTTTTCGTTGATGGAGAAGCCCAACTGGAACAAAAGGTCTACAGTCTTTTGGGTATTGGAGAAGCATGTTTCGCAAGAATACCCTGTTATGAGCCAGTTGTCGAGGTAAGGGTAAACTGGGATGGACAACCTGCTCAGGTGGGCCGCTGCCACTACCTTCGTGAATACCCTTGGTGCTGATGCTATGCCGAAGGGTAGCACTCTGAACTGGTAGTGTTTGCCCTCTATCATGAACCGGAGATATCTTCTGTGCGCTGGCAACATTAAAATATGGAAGTATGCATCTTTCATGTCCAATGTTGTCATGTAATCTCCCTGTGATAGCAGTGGGATCACTTCCTGTAAGGTCACCATACGAAACTTCTGGGGTTTGATAAACTTGTTCGCTGGGCGCAGATCTAATACAGGGCGCATGGTTAGATCCTTTTTGGGTACAAGGAAGTACACTGAATAAATACCTTCCGTTACCTGAGATAGAGGCACGACCTCTAAGGCTCCTTTTTCCAGCAGTTGTTGTACATCTTGGAGAAGGATGGCAAGGTGTTCCGGTGTCATGCCTCGTCCCCTCGGGAGTCTGTATGTTGGGGGAACTGTTGAATTCGATGCAGTATCCGTTGGCTACGGTGGAAAGTACCCAGCGGTCTGACGTTATTCCCTCCCATGCTGGAAGAAAGGATGTTATCCGGCCCCCGACCGGTGTTGCATGGGAGGGGACGCGAATCTTCGCGTCACTTGGTGTTGTTGGGGGCTTGGGAGCCTCTGGGGGTGGACCCCCGACCTCTCCCTTTGCCCCGGCGCTGGCCTCTTTGGCTGTACTGCCCACTATTGGTCTGGTAATTGGTGGCAGGGTACTGTTGCTGCTGATTCTGCTGTTGGCGTTGGCCACGAAAAAAGCGTTTGTTGCCATAGCCGCGTCTGGTAGTGGGCTTAGAGATCTGGTCAAGAGGTTTGATAGTATCGAACTCTTTTTTAGCCATCTCCAGAGCCTCATCCACCGCTTTCCCGAAGAGGTTTGAGTCTTCAACAGGTTTATTTATTAAAGACGCCTGTGTCTCCGGTTTGAACCCTGAGTTGCGCAGCCATACATGGCGTTTTAGGAGTATTCCCTGAACCAGGGAACGTCGCGCTGTCTCTGCAGCATCCAGAGAGTTCTTTACAATACTCTGGTTGACCTGGGTTCCTTCGCCAATAGTTGATAGCAGGCGTGTACGTAGTGGTTCCGGCGCTTCTTCGGCGTCTTTGCGCAGTTTGGCCCACTGCGCGTCCGCGTAGCTAGCTAGCAAAGAATTGTTGTTCGCAATTCTTGCCGAAAAGGCAGCCGAGGATGTGACTCTCTTTGCAAGGGCATATAACCTCTTGCCCTCCTTGTCAGGTGGTGCCTCGCTGGTGGACAGCGGCACCCCTGCCCTCTTCCTTGTATTAGTTACTACAAGGGAATCCGGAATGGAATGTCCCCTGATGTACAGCGGGTCTGAGGGTGAAGGAGTGAAAAGTTTTTCAATTCTTGGATTAACTCCTCTGATTAGTGCGGGTGTGGATAGCGAAGGGATGATTCTTCTCTTCACTGAAGCGAGGAGGGGAATGGTCTGGCTGACTGGGGGTTTCTCCTTAATTACTCTTTCCACAAAGTCTACTCCAGGAGAGATCTCCCCAGTTTCCAGTTCGAAATGTGCTGCTGCTCTGCGCAACAGGGCATTGAATGTGGGCTGATCGTCAATGGGAGACGTGTTTCTAACAGGTGAATTGTCAGGAGGATTTAGGTTCAGGACATCAGTGTCCGAATATACTGATGGGGATTGCCAGGGATGAGAAGGTCCTTCTTCTGGATTTTCTCGGAAGCCTTCTCCTACCATGTCTGGGCTGTCTTCCAGACCTTCCTCCTGGTTCTGTCCCTCTTCATCGTCCACAAATTCATCCTCCTCCAAGTATTGTTCCTCACCAGTGAGGTCATACACATTATGGAAGTCTGAGGCTGTGTCCTGCTGGGGATTGACTAGTCTCGGATATTTGGCCCTGGGGTCCTCCTGAGGCCCTTCTCTTGTTCTCTTGGGAGTGGGAGGGTTCTGGGTCTTCATAAACCTCTCCATTCTCTCCATGCAGAGATGGAGCCTTTCCATGGTTTCATGGGGTACCCCTGAGCGGTCTAGCGGGGGAAAATTAGTGTTATCTAGCTGAAAACGGCTCGACCTCTCCCATAACGTTGAGGAAAGTGTCCCGTCGCCTTCCGAAAAGCCTTCCGGTGTGCTGGGGGTCCCCCCGACTGAAGGGGGTAGTCCCGGTCTTTCTTCGGGCTTTTTCGGCGTGTCTTTCGACCTCTGCGTAGCGCTCGACGTGTCTTTCGGCGTACGCTTCTGGGCGTCGGCTACAACGATCCTCGACAAGCTCTCTGCGACTCGTTTGTCAGCGGAGGGCTGTGGTTTCGACGTTACGGGTGTCGATCGTTCTACGGCGGCGTGCGCTCTCTGCTGGTGCGCACCGGCCGATGGTTTGGGGGCGGCGCCCTTATTTGCCGAAAGCCCAGTCGCTGGTCGCGGCTGCGAGAGGGGCTTTGAACCTGAACGGTCCGAGGAAGCCGCCGGTGGTACCTGCGTCTCCTTGGGCGCTGATGCTTTCTTCGTCTTCGACGAAGAAGAGATATGGGTTGTGTGCTTATGTGTGATATCGTGTGCGTCAGTGTCGCCGGGGTGTTCATCCCCATAAGCAGGGCGTGAGCCGAGCCCGTCGGGGCCGGGGACAGACGACGAAGAGCGCAAGCGCTCTTTAGAGGGGTGTACGACTTCCGTAGCGGAGGTCGTGTTAAAACGTTCCTCGTCACGGTCGGTGGTAGCAGCGGCGGGTGAAGAATCGGCCTTCGACATAGCGTAGGCCGCCCACCTCTTGACCCTACGGTCTTTTAGAGTCTTTGGCTTCAGAAGCCGACAAGCCGTGCAACCCTCCTCATTGTGATCGAGGGGCAAGCAGCGGTTACACCGTGAATGCCTGTCCTTCCAAGTAAACTTGCCCTTGCAAAGTGGGCAAAACCTAAAGGGTGTCCTCTCCATAGCCGAGGCAATAAATCGTGATAACGACCCCAAGGGAAAGGACGGGGAAAAGGAAAGGCATTCCAGAAAAGAACTAGAGATGTCCCATGACCCCACTCTCCCTACTGTATTTGGCCTGCGAGGCCAGGCCACGTGTTCGGCAACGCTGAGGGATCTCCTCCGCTCGTCCCCTCCGTCGAAGAGCTTGCTCGGCGGAGACAGCTTCACAACTGCATCGAGGGAGGGATCGATATGTTATATATTTAAAGGAAAACGACCAAAGGTCGAGGAGATGGAATCTGCAATGTCTCTCGAGGAGCTCCGCGTAAAGGCGACCAGTAGCTGGGCGGAAAAAAACAATCTGAGGGACCTCGACGCGTGAGGGATTGTGGGTACAACGCACGTCACTATAGGGATAGTATTTCAGACACGCCTTGTCGACGTCCCTTTTCGACTACGAAAAACAAAATGCAATACTCCGCAGTGACCACTGGATGTCGGACCTATGCACAGCATGTGATTCTAAGCAGATTAACAAACATCAGAAAAATAATGATATACTTTTGATACCAAGCTCTGGTCAGTGTTTGCTTACTCTACTATGTTTTTAGCCCTATTGTGTATCCTCTGTATACTGCCCTACTCTTCTTGAGAGAAGTCTGACTGCTCAGCCACAGCTACCAGGTAAATCTGAGTGGCGCAGACTGCCACCAATTGGGTTTACTGCTTACTCCTGTAGTCTTAATCTTCTTGCAGTGTTCCCCAAGGGAACTGCACAGGATTCTGCCCAGCACAGAGCTTCTGTGTACCGTCTCCCTTCTTGGTAAGGATGGCGCTCGGATCCCTGCGTGTTATGGCGCTTCCCAGTAGTGCTCTACAGAGCGTTTGTGTCCTTCCTTTCAAGATGTACTGCAGGATCCGCCATCTTGCTCTCTTCACTCTCCCTTGGCTCCTCCGAGTCCCGCTCGCATCTAGCTCATCTCTCCCCTTGGTGGGCCGCTCAGCTCCTTCACTTATTGTTCACAGATTACACTGGAGCTGCGTTGCTCTCAGTAGGTGCGTTGCTGCTCTGCTCGGTCCTTGCAGTGTCTGGGCCCTCAACTGCAGCTTCCACGAATGTAGGGCCGGTCAGGGTGATCTAGCTTCTCGGTGTACGTCGGAGGGCTCTCTCTCATGCCTGCATCCAATTTCCTCGTTGGGACCTTCCCAGAACGCTTTTCCCTCTACGCTACAAGCAAAAACGCTGGGTGAGCCTAACAAACGCTGACCATGGCTGTGCCCGGGTGGGGCTTCTCCCTCTGTGGTCTTCAATTTTCAAATTGGCACTTGGCGCCTTAGCTTCCCGGGCCTTTTCGTTCTGCGTGCGGCGGGACCTTGCACTCTCCCCTGACGGATCACCCCTGATCTTCACCTTTTTCCACCGTTCACCGCAGAAATGCACTCTGTGCACATTCACACACCTTTCAAAGCCTTTGTCGTGTAGTTTGGAGCAATTAAAATGTGCTCAGTCATCTCTTTCTCCGTCGCCGGGTCAGGAGCCTCAGATCAGGTGGCCATTGCTGTCCGCACCCCCTAGTGGTCTCCCGTTTTCTCATTCTCAATACACGTTTATATAAACCAATGAGTGCTAAAATGCACAATTAAAAAAAAAAAGGAAAGTGTCCATCCTTGTAGAATTGTCCATCCTGACCAGAACCGACTTGTCCTTTATGAGGGGCAAAAACGCCTTGAGGGCGGTGCCCACTACCCTGAGCTCGAGCAGATTGATATGAAGGAGGGCTTCCATCTTGGACCATGCTCTATGAATCGCATTGCCCTCCAGAGTAGCCTGCCAGCTCGAAAGAGAGGAGTCAGTCCCCACCAGAGAAGGCTCTGGTCGGGTGAAGGGGGTTCCCACTGAAACATTGCCATCCATCAGCGAAGATCGGGCAGAAGGAGCAGCGGTATAGGGATCTTGTCCGACAGACCCTGTCTCCTGATCCCAAGTGGCTGCCAGGTGGAGCTGTGGAGGCACCTCATCTTGAGGCAGGCGTGTTGTACAGTGAGCACGCAGGAAGCCATCAGGCCAGGAATGTGCTGGAACCACCATGCTGAGGAGGTCGTGTTGGCTAGAAAGTGTCCCACCACCTTGCGGAGGGACAGAAGCCTCTCGGGTATAGGAAACACCTGTTGAACATAGTGTTCCATCGCACCGCTAGGAAGACCAGTTCCTCAAATGGGCATAACCGACTTTCTCTGTTTGCTGGAAAATCCCAGCTGTTGAAGAATATCCGCCAGTCTCTGGCAGGAGTGGACCAACCCTTTGGGTGACCCCGCCCTCACCAGCCAGCCGTCCAAATAAGGGTACTTTGTGTGTGCGTTGGAGGTGCGGCTTGACTCTGAGACCGATGAGAGAGGGTCACTTTCTCTAAACTGCGAGAGTCGAACGAGTGTCGCTGGGACCCAGCGTGTCTCGAGAGAGCAGGGCCAAGCCAGGGCTAAAACGCCAAAGGACGAAGCTTCTGAAGCGGAGCGGCAGTAGCAGGGTGAGCCGCAGAAGTGTGTGGTTTCCGTTTGCAGAGGTGTCTAGGTGCAGTTTGGCCATAGAGGTACCCAGGAGCCGGGTTCTCCCGTGCTGGTTCGCCTGCCCGCGAAAAGTCCTCTCGCTCCCCCCTCCCCGGATAAACCTCTTGGCGCTTGCGCAGGCTGGCAGGCTTTGCTGTGTTGCGCTGAATTGTGCTGTGCTGGGGGGAAAACAGAATAACACTTAGGGAAGCTACTCGCGTGGGGCCTCTTTTTTCCTTTTTACCCGGATTGAACACTGTAGCTGTAAATTTTGGACACAAAAGGCAAACACTCTGGATACGGAACAAAGAGGAATAAAAAGAAAGACAAATATCTGGATTTAGCACAGCAGAGACTGTTGGGCTTAGTCCCTTTGATCTGCTGTGCAACTGATTCAGCCTTGGCAAAGTGTGGAGGGCTGAGTGACACACTTGCATGTTTGGAGCAATGAAGGGGGAGGAGTTGGAACTTAGTTCAACAAATGGTATTCCGAACGCTATGGACAACAGGGTGGACGAGGAGGAGATTAAACTCTGCTCAGAAATTGTTTCCTCTTCACCCAATGTTGCTCCGACAGAATCTCATGCCCCTCTAGCAAAAGACTATCCACTGACTCCTACAGTTGAAATTGCAAACAAAACGGCCTCACACGAGAGTATCTCCCAGAAAGATTCGGGTCCTGCAGATCAATCTTCAATAGAGGGCGCAACATTACCAAATGCAAGGACTGACACTACAGTTGAAAAGATGAAAATACACAGTGTTAACTCTAAGTGCACAGCAAGAACCAGTGAGGAGGCTTTACTAGGAGTTGCTCCTTCCATCAATTCAAAGTCCTGTACTAGTAAAACTCCACCCTCCAACCACACGTACACCTTTGGACTTAATGCAAGAAAACCTTTGTACATCCCCCATGCCCAGTCTTCTTCAAAAAGCACATGGAAACCCAGTGGAATAACCTGTGTTGCTGGGAGGGAATCAACGCTTCCATTGCAACAGGAAGGACTTACCACAGGGGCGGGAAGGTCAAACACCAAAGGGAGGGACGACTAAGTGGAAACGCTTAGAGGGTCCTTCGGGCATTTTTTCCTGTGAAACCTCCACATTGGAAGATAGCAGCCCATGTTCAAGGGGGGCAGCAGCAACAGCAAGATTGGGACAGACTAGTATCCCAGGTGTCTTGTCAACAGGAGATGTCCTTGGGAAACTCTACCAGCGCAAGCCGCCCCATTAGTAATTAACCCTTGAACTGCCATGGGTATTTCCCCCCAGTGCCAGGGCCTTTTTTGGTGATTTCGGTATGTGGCCATTAAATGGCTTGTAACTTTTTTGTTACATGAGGTATCTCTGCCAAATTTGACTCCTTTTTTTCCCCCTCATGTAGGCGGTTTTAACGCCACGCAGGAAACCTAGGGTGCTCTAGGGGGGTGAGAAAATAAGCAAAAAGGGCGAAAATGTTGGGTTTTTTCAAAAAATGCCAATAAAATTATGTACAAAGAAGCCTGTGGTTTTTTTCCTTGTAAGAGCTAGGAACAAATGGTTTGCTGTGCTGAGTTCCCCAATTTCCTGGCCTTCAAGAACAGGTTGAGTGGAAACGAAAATAAAATATTTTAATACGGTTATCAACCGTTTTGTGAGAGGTAGGCGATTTTGGCCATTTTTGCCAATTGGACATGCATGGACGGAATGGAAGAAAAGGGTAGGAAAGCCGAATTGGAGTACAGAAAGGCATATATTTCAGAAACGTAGACAAAATTCCAAGTTTAGGAAGGGGTGATTTGCGTAGGTCAGGCAACAACAAGGTAGGGGAAATTGCCATAGATTGGGGGAAAAGCGGGAAAATGACCGAAAAAAAAGCTATGTGTTGGACATGGTTGGCTTGGTACGGCAATGGCTTCTATGAATTTTGAGAAAAGTAATGCTCCGCTACATTCCCCCGAATCTTGCAGTTAGGAGAGCACACATTTTTTTAGTGTTTTACAAAACAAGCAATACCACAAGCCAAACACTGAGCCATGGTACACAGGAGTTTTACGCTCACGGCCTGAACAGACGCACTTGGCATGTGTAAATCGGGAAAACCAATGTGGTGAGGAACGGCAAGCATACATTTTTTGAAAGAGCAGAGGGAGACCTTTTCAAGGGTAGGTGACTTGTGCAGGTTTCAAAAGAGTATGGTGCATAAAGCAGCGACTAAATGTAGGTCACATTTGGGAAATGAAAGGGTTGTGTGACAAATGGCACCAGCAAATGGGTCAAAACGTTATGAAAACCACACAAAGAACACATGGCCTACCGGCCCGCGTTCCCACAGGTGTCCCGATGAAAACGGTACCTCACATGTGTGGGTGCACCTACCTGGCCGCCAAGGGGAAAGCCTTAAACACAAGTAACCCCAAGTCTGTTTTCACACCTAAAATGTCACACTCTCACATCATACAGATATGGGCCTCGAGTGTCCAAGCCACCAGGGAAAACAGGGAACCCCATGCATTTCCGAAAAGAGGACACCCGTGGGAATCCGCAGAGGTAGGATATGCCCAAATCGCCCCAGAATTTATTAACCAGACACCCCCGCAAAGTCCAAAATGTGGGGGAAAAAAAACGCATTTTCCGCACATTTTGCTCGGCTCACCCATCGAAACACGCCCCCAACACCACATGGCCTACCCTCCTGCGTTCCCACAGGTGTCCCGACGAAAACGGTACCTCGCATGCGTGGGTGCACCTATCGGGTGGCGCAAAAGGAAAAGGGTAACCCGCTGTTAACCCCAAGCCTTTCGCCACAGCACATTTTGTTCATGTGGGCAACCTACAGATTTGGGCCTAGGGTGCCCCTAGGGTGCCACCAATGTGCCCCTCTGTGCCAAGGCAAGTTTTGTAAACCAAGAAAAATGGAAAACTGTACACTACACTTTAGGGTGGGCTGAGGGGCACCCTAAACTGCCAGGTAATTTTCTAATGTAATGGGGGGTGACCCTCTACCCCCCCGCACCAAATGCAAGGGAGGGCATCTCATTCAGCCCTCCCTGGGGGCAGATAAGAGGGGGGGCATCTCATGCAGCCCTCCCTGGGATCAGATATCCCTTCCTAAAACCAGATAACTGCCCCCAGGGAGGGCTACAAGGGGTGCCCCCATTTCTCCTTGGGGTGAGGGGGAGAGGCCCACCCCCCCCTTTTCTGTAAAATATATCCCTGGTGGCTAGTGGCCCCCCCACTCCCACCCAAAATTCTGTTTTTGTGCTTTTCGTTTTTTATTTTGCCCCCTTCCCTGGGGGCAGATGATCAGCCATCTGCCCCCAGGGTTGTACAAATATGTGCTCCCATGCATTGGGGGCCAGAGAGGGGGGCGAGGGCTGCTTACTGTAAGCAGCCCCCACCTCCCCCCATTCAAAGACATCCCTGTGTCTAGTGTGCATTGCTGCCAGCGCATCGCGCGCGCCCTGCGCCCGATCCGCGAGCAGCAATGTTTTCACACAGGGTGTCCTTGGAAAGGGGAGGATCTCACCTTTCCAACGATACCTGCCTCGATCTACGGCTGGAAATACAGCCGGAGATCGAGGCAGCGGGAGAGGGGCTCTTACCTTCTCTCTTCACCACAGCAGCAGAAAAAGGCTGCCGCAGTGAATTTACTTTCAATTTCGTGTCGGCGTCGGTCACGCACACCGACGTGAAATTGAAGGAAATCCACCCCCCGGGCCATGAAGAGGAACCTCTCCCTCACATAGCCTGGGGGTTGGATTACAGTTTTGTGCGATCCCTGCTCTGCAGGGATCGCACAAAACAGTGTGCCTGAAAGGACAAGCTATCTCGTCCTTGGCAACAGGGAGGTAATCCCAAGGACGAGATAGCTCTTCCTTGGCACTAAAGAGGTTAATGTTGAAACTGAGCAGCATCAATTTGACCTTGTTCCATCAAAGAGGAAGACACACTCCATTAAGTGTCAACTGACTATTACAGAAGAGGTTCCACCTTACTCACTGGATGAGGATCTGTTAATGGACTTAACAGCTTCCCAGGTGGAACATCGCAAGGATGAATTAAATCGCTCAAACTCGATTTACCCAAAATGGAGTACAGCTTTCACTTAACGATGGCTCCCTTTATGCAGCTGATAGAGTCCCAAAATGAACAAATTAGATCTCAAACCACGGTCATTGCAATGTTGCATAGTAAGATGATTTATGTGGAAGGAATCATCACCGCTATCCAAAGTACTTTGGATACGAATAAAGAACAAACCACTAATATCCTAAAAAGCATACTGAGCCCATAATCTTGGATAAAGAGAGAAGACGATCTGAAAGATTCTTTCTGAATACACATTTACAAAATGCTCTAGTCTGGGAGAATAAAAACAAGAATTCTGCTACGCAGCAGGGGCCACCGATGGGCGACAACACAGGCCACAAGAAGTCCCAGGAAGTGAACAACACTGGTTCTAATTTTGATAAACAGGAAGAAACAAAAGTGGTGGTCATTGACGAAATTGGGAAGGAGAGTTCTAAAACAATCCCCAATGTCTTGACGCATGCCGAAAATAAAGATATTAATGGATCCTTGCCTCAAGTGGACAAGAGTGAAGATCAGTTGTCTACACCCCAGGTGTCAAAGAAATTTCAAATCTTTAGTAAATTAAATGAGGTTGACAAAGACAACTGAGAACTGACTCTCCGCAGGCTAAGAGACTGGCATGCAGGAAGAAACTGGACCAAGAAAAAAAAAGGTGCGGCAAAAGAATTACTAGTTAAACAACAAACAACTACGACAAAAACCAGAGCAAAAGCAGTCCCCAGTGAGGAGGAGTCAAAAAGTAAACCCACGCCCTCAGTTTGCAACATCACTATGCTGGAAGACCTGGAGATCTTTCATAGAACATCAAATAAGATCACGGAAAATACAAGGGCCGAAGATATTCAGATTGGGGCAGAGCAGCTCATTATAAAACCTCAAATTCAAGACCACGAAACACCACAAGAGGACAACATTGATGAGGTGTTACTTAACTTGTCAACTTACTCTGATGACTTAGAAGTGGTTGGCTCAAATACTCCTTAGCTAGATCGGAATGGAGACTCAATGAAATCATCAGAATGAGGTAATATAGGGGCAATTCTCCGAAACAGAAGAGGAGATTCGGTAGGCCAATCCACATGCCATCATTACTAAATGAAAGTTAGTCACAGTAAGATTTATGGACAATGAAAGGTCTGTGATACTAAAAGACTAAGTAAGAGAATGTGACTTGAGTCCCTTGAACTATGAGATCTTCTCCTGTAAGGGGTACGGAAAATCTGGAACTATTGGCAACTGAAGAATATAAAAACTGGGACCAGAAAAGAAAAGTTGCCAGGACAAGGAACGAAGTAGTCCAAACACCTAGATGGAGGCAAGTAATTAAAGTGAAAGATGACATCAAAATCACACGGACGATTGAGAAATGCAATAACACTCGCCTCTCGCTTCCTTTTAGAAAGGGTTCTAAAAACCAACGATAAGTTAATCTTAAATAGAACCAATGTCATGAGACTCTTGGGCACAGTGGACGAACTCAGGAACATACAATCAAGAAAATTACTTCGGATACAATTTCCTGAGGAAACTTATCTAGACAAAGTGACTATTCACTTGTCAGACCGAAAAACCAAGGACATTCTAAGTAAGGAAGGGCACAGACTTCAAACCATGGGCTTTTGGCTTAAGGAACAAGTACTATAAGAACCAAATGTATAATCTTATGTAACTGCTATGCTTTCTTCCCTATGTAACCAGTAATGAATATCTGTAACAGCGCCATGATGCCTAAGGGCTGATGTGCACTTAAAAATACGAATAAATAAACAAGCACTTACTGATACGAGTGTCCTCGAAGGGGCTTATGATCACCCCTCAATACAGGAGAAAATGGGCACTATGGAAAAAAGCATGGTCAGTGGAAAGGACCGTGGCCAAGAGCAACTCTTGTGGGAACAACAAAGGGCGGGATAAATCCTCCATTAAGGTGGATCCCGCAAGTTGACCAGGAAGCAAGGGAAAAATCTCAGTAACAAACTGGCTGGGCTAGTCATGAGACCCAAAAGGAAGACTGCAGTTGGCTTGTAAGGACTCTAGCCACTATATCACAATGCTCACAGTGCGCAGATGTCTCCCTGTTCCAAAACTGGATCATCTGTTCTTGGAACACTAGGGGTTTTGTGCACCTTTTTGGCCAAGGGTACTTAGAATTTTAGAAATACGATTTGCTGTGTTTCCAGGAGACCTGGTTAACTGCCGAACCAACCTTGGAGGGTTATGAAATTTTCCAGAACCCAGCCACGATAGGGGCGATGGGTAGACCAATGGCAGGGCTAGTCATCGCCAGTAAAAGAACTAATGGATGGACAAAGTGTTATTCACAGAACCCCTAACTACTAGTCCACCTTGTGCTGCTGGAAAAAAAATCTTAAACTTCACAAGTGTTATCTTCTAATATGCAACCCGGCCTCTCCACTGGCAGTAAACTTAATAGACACTGTAAGGAGACCAGAGTTAGCTACAACAATGTATATGATATGATATATTTTATATATATCGCGCTCATACACAGGTGTTTCAAACCGCGACAAGGCAAAGGGAGGGGAACAGGGGAGAGAACAAACAACAATCATACTAGGCCCAGTGACATTGAGAACGTGCAAGTGGATGGGAGGAGGGAGAAATTGGAAAGCGCAGAGCATAAGAGAGGACAAGATAAGTAAATAAATAAATACGGTGATCCAAAACAGTGGTAGTGCAGCCTGTGAAGGCCAAGTGCAAGGTTAGTCAGATAGGGAGTATCTGATCAGTGCAGACCAAGAGTGGGGGGTCGGGGGGTGAGGGGGAGGTGTTGTATGGGTAGACATTTTAGTGTGCGGGGATCTAAACATAGAATGCTTTAATTCCAGACAGGAGTGGATAACGAACACATCTAAAAATGCCAACTCAAAGATTTTAAGAGGTCTCTGCTGATGGAAGCCTTGGAAAAAACCTAGTGAATGGCAGCACTAAGGGTGACATTTCACCAAAAGCGACATATAAGAGGGCACCAGTCCAAAATACTTGACTGTGTATTTGCTTCAGCGATATTCTTGGGACAGATGGGCCACTTTGAAGTGGTCCCCTCTGTAAATAGTGATCACAACCTGTTAGAGATGTGGGGGACAGAACGGAGGGGAAGATGAGGGGACCTGCACAAATGCGCTATACTTTAAGTATAGAGGTTACGTCAGGCCTTAACCGGCTAAGAATTTCATCTAACGCTATCATGGGGATGACTCAGTCACTGGCTTCAGGCAACAGCAAAGTTGACTATGGTACAGGGTCACTGCTGCTCCAGTACCCCTTGGCACTTAAGGCATTCCAGGTCAAGAAAGCTACAGGCCTGAAGCAGGTCTATACGAGACAACACAGATACAACCAGGAAATTGCACACAGGAAAAAAGCTTTGAAAAGACTCCTCCGGTTACAGAAAAAAGGAAGCACCACCAGAATTAAGAGACGTTCTAAGATACGAAAAACAATCATGGCTCAAATTTTATCGGTACTGTCTCCTCCAACTGGACAATGAGAGAATGCAGTGTTTATTAGCCACCAAAAACACAGTGGAGATTTGAAAGCTATTGAATAAATCTACTGTTCACCAAGATGCCATCCTTGAGAACTCTGTTTCATCTACCAGTAGGGAGAACCACTTTGCGGGTTTGTTCTCCAGTTTAACAATTGAAGGACACAGCATGATAACACCCTCTAACTCAGTTTGGAGTTTTGAATTTGACAAAGAGGAGAGCCTGTCACTCATTAAAAAAAAGCAAGTTCCTCTGGGGCGGCCGGCCCTGATGACCTGACAAATGCCATATTAAAAAAGAAACCGGAGCAATCGGCAGACTTCATGGTCCTACTATTTGAGGAAATTGAAAAGACTAAAAAAATTCCAATCTCTTGGACTAAGTCAATAGTAGTGCCAGTGTACTACAAAAGGGGCGATAGGTTTGTAGTTGCTAGAATCCGACCTATCGCCCTTTTGGATGTAGTAGGCAAACTGTTTTCAGCAATTCTTTTGAAACACCTTAATAAATGGTGGTTGATGGGTTTCCTCGCAGGTCGGCATAGAGGCAAAGGGGGCACACTACTGGGGGCTTCCAAGGCCACCTTGTGGGGGAAAGCCCTATGGGGGAATAAGGTGAGGGTGGGGGAGGCCCGCTTGCCCCGGTAGCCCATAACCCAGATTTCACACCAGGTTTACAGCAAAACTTTTGGAAGCATTGGGGAGGGAAGGAACGGGCTCTGGTACTGGGGGATCTTTACTCGGAGGGTATGCTGTTAACTTTTGAAAGTTGCGAAGACAAATTCCAGATACCGGAGAAGGAACACTTCCACTACATCCAACTCAGACATTGGATTACCAATGCGAGGGTACGAGAGGGAGCTACAAGAGCCCCCACAGGCCTGGAGTTTACGGTACAAGAGGGAAAGGAAGAGAAAGGGGTGTAGAGATTGTATCGGCTGATGGGGGAGGCGGACCCGGAGGAGATTCTCCCATATATGCAAAAATGGGCTGCGATGCCATCTCGGGGGAGTCATGGGGCCGCATATGGCATCGCACCGCCAAGGGTTCTAAATGCACATCAATTAAAGAGGGGGCGTACAAGCTTTGCCTTCGCTGGTACATGACACCACAACAAATGCATTCCATCAACTCAGACTATTCCATCCTTTGTTGGAGAGGCTGCGGAGAACCTAGGGATTTAATTCATACATGGTGGAAGTGTCCGGTGGTGGAGACTTATTGGAAGGAGGTTCCAAGTCATAAAAGACATAACCGAGACAATTGCTGTTTGACCCGGTGGTCGTCTTGCTGGGTGATACAGTGGAGGGGAGCTACGCCAATTCTGGTTGCAGGGTTGGAATCATCACCCACATGTTGAGCGCAGCAAGAATCACCATAGCGCAGGCATGGAAGAACAAGCATGGGCCTGTAGTGGCCGCATGGTGGGTGAGACTCTGGGGGGTGATGGCCATGGAGAAAGTGACAGCAATTGCCGATGGCTCCTACTCGAAATATATCAATACCTGTGCACCGCTGCATGAATTCATGGACGATAGGTATCAGATGTACTTTAAACCTAGGCTACTTCGTAATGTCTCTATCCTATAACTGGAAAATTTGAGTGGCGAGAAAGTTTGTGCCTGAAGGTCCTCCTAGGTGGTTGGAAGTAGATGCTATATTCCACCCAAATGTTGAATTGTTATTGAGGCCCGGGGGATGGGGGGGGGTTTGCGAGAGAGGGAGTTGTATTAGTTAAATTTCAGCAGCAAACGGCACCCCAGATGGGGGTAGTTGGCGGGAAGGATGCTGGTGATATTATTGTTTGAAATTTGACATATGAATATTTGTAATCCATACTGCTGTGAAATAAATAGTTGATAAATAAATGGTGGTTGATAAACGACCATCAAGACAAATGGCAGTCAGGTTTCAAAAAGGGGACGGGAACCGCATTGAATTTTTTCCTCATAAACCTGTTCAAATGCCGGGCAAAAGCGACTGAGCACAATAAGATATACATTGCATCAATAGACCTGGCCCACACATTTACTCTATAGGCAGAAATTTGCTTTGGAAGAGGTTGACAACTTGGGGCTGCCTGACGGATCTGAGAGGGGCTTTGAATAGTTAAATTCAGGAAAAACAATAAAAGTTCGGTTGGATAGGGCTGCAACACTGACAAAAGAAATCAGGACTACAAAGGGGATCAAACAAGGATGTAGACTGGCTCCAGCGATTTAGAACATATATCTGATGTAGAGGTGGTATTTGAGGAAGTAAGAAGCTTCCCACCAAGCATTGCTAGAACACTGGTGGGAAGACTCCTCTATGTGGACGACCTTCTCCTCGATCAAACCAAGATAGGACTACAGCGACAACTGAACGCCTTGTCAACGTATGTGGGAATAAACGAGTTAACTGTAAACCCAAAGAAATCAAAAATCCTGACTATTGGGAACGTAAGGGACCCTAGAGGTATAAAGAGAAGCTGGAGCCTCTGCAAGGGGAGAAAATCCCAGAGGTATCGTCAATGCAGTACCTAAGTCTAACCTTAAACACCAGCATGGATGATTCCCATGGAGAAGCCATTGTGAAATTAAAATTAAAAAAACCTGGCCACTCAGGCGAGAATAATTAACCGTAAATACGGTAAATTCTCCCTATTCCCGCTAATCAACTTTTACAGGTTAAAGGCGCCGCCTATTCTAACTTACGGCTCGAAGCTCAACTGCAACTCTCAGGGTCGGTTTGGTCTCAAGTGGAGGGATGTTTTTGGCGACAAGCCCTGAACATGCCCAAATCACTTCCAATAGAGGTGATAAGAAGAGAGATGGGCACAGTTTCACTCTACACCTCCATTGTGTGGAAATCATGGTCTCTTTTGAGAAAGTGTTTAATCCCCCCCCCAGGAAAAGGGTGTTTTGAGGTACTGAATAAGGCCCTGACCACTAACAATGAAAAGTCCCTCAATGAATGGAGGAATATATGCGTCAAAATCTTAAAAAGCCTTGCGCTAAACGAGGAGCTGCTAATAGCAAACCCGGATCTTGTTAAGAGAAAATTGTTTGACCTGGATTGGCTATCTACAGGTGAAAGGATCCCAACTATGAAAAGTGGGGAAGGGATCATTTGAGACAGTAGGAAACAAGGTGAAATCCCCAGATATTGAACCAGCTATGAGGCAAGACTTTGAGATTACGCTTTAACCTCTATCCTACTAGGGAAGTTATGGAGGGACGGAAACCAGTATTGGTGTGCAATTACACTCATCGGCTCTGCCAAGGTCCTCGGGAAACTCTTGCACATCTGATAACAGAATGCAGAGCACTTAAAGATCTGAGCACTTGAGCCCATTTTTTTGAGCACTCAACTACACTGTCTCCTAACGAACTTAAGCCAAAGGGCAGCACCTTGTACAGAAAGTGCTACGACATGACCGTGAACTGCAGAAACTTCCGATGCGGTTGATAGATGGGTACATGCAGATACACATACTTGAGGTCCTGGGAACCCATCCAGTGCCCTGCACACAGAGACTCTGCTATGTGCGCGGGAGTAATCATCTTGATGCAATCCAGTGGTAAAGAACACATTACTTAACTGTAACTGTTGTTCTCCAGCATGGGTCGGGCATGGATTCACATACTCGTGAATATTCCCCCATCGTCAGGCTGGGAATCCTCGGTAACAGAAAAACCAGTTTCATTTTTCTTTCTAAACTGTCTTTCCCCTATAAATCAATCACCGAGCTCTGGGTCATACTGCTCCCCAGCCAATGACTGCCTTCTACTAAGCCCCTCCTCGGGCAGCCATCTTCAGATTTGGTAGCGCATAAAGAGGCAGTAGGACCAAGAGAAGAGCCGCAGAGGGGCAGGCGGGAGGGTTCGCATGTGAATCCATGCCAGACCCATGCTGGAGAAAAACAGTTATAGGTAAGTAACTTGTTCCTTCTCCAGCATGGGGTCTGGCATGGATTCGCATGCTTATGAATCAAAAATGCATAGCAGTACACATGAACAACCACAAGAGGTGACAAGGCCCAACAGAAGCAATCTCTTACCTCTTCACCAGGCTCACCTTCAAGCGAACAGGTGGCGCAGCACTGCTCAGCAGACTCTGAACTCCTCCCTGGAATCATGTCGATGCAGAAGAATTTCGTGAAGGTGTGTGTCGACCTCTACGTAGCAGCCCTGCAAATGTCCAGTAGGGGCACGCCAGACAGGAACGCTGTAGTAGCAGCGATTGCTCTGGTAGAGTGGGCTCTCGGACGGCCAGGCAGCAGTCTGTTTGCCAACCGGTGACAGTGAGTGATACAGCCGGAGAGCCACCTAGAAATGGAAGCCTTGGACAGGGCCTTCCAATGGACCATATTTGACAAACTTGAGAGGTTGTCCTGTAACTCTTTGTGCGTGCCACATAAAACGTCAGTGCTCTAGCCACGTCCAGCAATTTTATTTATTTTTATTTATTGTATTTGTTACACGCCCAGACCCTCTGGTATCACGACGAGGTTACATAGTATATTTTTCAGTATGGCATACAGAATAATCACATGGTTACAAGTTACTTTTCATGATTGCATACAGAATAATCCCATCTTACAGCACATTTTTCAATATTACATACAGAGTAAATGTTACACAGTAGGTTAGAGCTAATTCGTTCTAGACATTCTTTATCTAGTATGGTGAGCGCAACAAATATAGTTACATATTTAAAACATGTGAGAAGTTTGCAGCTATATTTACAGGCACTCAGGGTTATGGTCTTCATATTAATAGAAAAGCCATGTTTTGAGTGTTTTTTGAAGCCAGCGAGGGTGCCCTCTGCTTTAACGTTGTTGGGGAGGGAATTCCAATGTTTGGGGGCTAAGTATTTAAAGCTGCTGCCACCTGCTTTGGTGTTCTTGAATCAGGGATTTCCAGAAGTTGCTAGTTGTGGGATCTGAGGGTTCTGAAGGCTAATTTCTTTTGCAGGACTTTATGAAGTTATGTGGGAGCTGAGCCCCATTGGCATTTGTAGGAAATGCACAGGGTTTTGAAGACTATTCTTTTTGCAATTGGTAGCCAGTGGTGCCCTCTTCTGGTCTTGTAGATGTGGTCGGAATTCCTCATGTGGAGGGCTGCTCTTAGGGCTTTGTTTTGTACGAGTTGAAGTTTTTTTTTAATTGGATTTCCAGGTGCCTAACAGTAGTACATTACAATAGTCAAGTCGAGACAATATTAAGAGCTCTGGCCAGGGTGACGCACTTAGCGGGGGTGAGAAATTGTCTGCTTAATGCAATTAGTTTTGCTGTGTAGGAAGTGGAGGATGAGAGGCTGCTAACGTGTTTGTTCATAGTTAGATTGGCATCCAAGTAAACTCCTAATGTTTTTACTTGTTTCAAGACCGGTATCATGGTGTCATCAATGTTGATAGAGGCATAGTCAGAGTGAAGGGCGCAAATTTTAGACTGGGAACCCACTATGAGGATTTCGGTCTTTTCATCGTTTAGGCAAAGACTGTTTAGGGCCATCCAATTTTGGATGATCGCATAGATCTTGTTAATGAGTAGGGTGTCTTGGGTGCCTATAGAGACTCTGGAGGTACGCTCAGCTAAAAAGTTTAATCCACATGGTAGCATCCATGGAAAAGTTGAAGTCTTTGGCTAGGGTATTGCAGAGTTTATCGTGATCCACGAGGTCAAACGCTGCAGAGAGGTCTAGTAGGAGGAGGAGGAGGATACATAGTTTGCCTGAATCTCTAATGGTATCCATCTGGATTTTAAGATCCAGTAGGGCTGTTTGAGATTGGATTTGGTTGTAAGATATTTTATCAATGATTTTAAAGTAAAAAGGGAACTGTTGTTATGGGGTGGTAATTGGTGGGGACAGTAGGGTCTAGAAGTTTTTTTTTTTTAGTAATGGGGTAACCTAAGCTTCTTTAATACTAGCTGGGACCAGATTAGCTTTAAAGGAGGCGTTCACGAAGTTGGTGATGATAGGAGTGAGAATGTGGGCACAGGATTTGATTATTTGTGCTGGGGCTGAATCTCCCGATTCTTGGGAGACTGGGGTGAAGATAAAAGGAGGGCTGGTAATGACAGCGGTATTTTGAGTCTGTTTGTCACAGAGGTTTTTACTTGTTGTTAGATCTTTTTTGGTGGTGATTTTAGATTGTAGTAGTTTGATTTTTGTGGCTAAAGCATTTTGTTTGGTGGAACAATCTTTGCTTGGTTTGGTAGGGTTGGCTATTGGGATGGGATTTTCCAATTCTCTCAGAATGGAGAACAGTTCTTTTGAATCGGAAGCAGCGTTACTGATCTGTGTATTGTAGGCATTCGCCTTGCTTGAGATTATGGCTGATTTGTAACTGTTATTAGATAGGAGAAAGGTGTTTTTAGATTCAGGCGTGGGGTTTGCAAGTGCAAAGTACTTTCAGGCGGCGACAAAGGCGTCAGAAAAAACACAACACCAAGGGCTTGTTTAGAGGAGTCTGACGGCACCTTGGGCATGAAGGAGGGGTGCGTCCGCAGCACCACCCTCGTCCTGTGAAAAGTCAACTAAGGTGGTTTACAGAGGGCCTGGATCTCCCCCACTCGTCGTGCAGAGGTGAAGGCCACGGGAAAAACTGTTTGCCACAACCAAAACCTGAGTGGTGCAGAATACATAGGCTCGAACGGAGGTCCCATGAGCCTAGTAAGCACTCATGCCGGAGCCTCCACCAGCGCGAGCAAGCGGAATAGTCCCTTGACGAATTCCTTGACCAAACGGTGCAACCACAAAAGATGGCCATCCTGTGGATCTGGTGTAACGGGAGATAGCCATCAGATGAACCCTGATGGAGGCATGGGCCAGTCCAGATTTGGCCAACGACGGCCCAGATTTGGCCACCAACAGCAAATATGCAAGTACCTGAGGAGCCTAGACCTTCAGTGGGTCGATCTTCTGGTAACACCACCGAATAGCAAATCTCTTCCATTGGAGTCTAACATTTCAAAGTAGACGATGCTCTAACCTTGGAGAGACCTTCCTTGCAGTCTGCCGGGAGATCGTATCCCAGAATTCTAACGCTGCAGGAGCCAGGCCTTCAGGTTCAGAGACCCTGGATCGCAGTGAAGAATGGCGCCTCCTTACCGGGCGAGAAAGTACACGACCACTGGCAGCTTGACTGGTGCTGCCGCTAACACGCTGAGAAGGTCCGGGTACCAGATCTGCCTCGGCCACGCCGGTGCGACGAGGATCATCAGGCACCAACAGTGTGAGTAGATTGATGACTCGAACTAACAATGGCAACGGAGGGAACGCATACAGAAAGAGGCCTTCCCAAGGGAATGAGAATGCGCCCCCCATGCTCCACTGCTGGGGAAACCTGCTGGCAAACCTCCGGCACTTGGCGTTCGTTGCCGTCGCAAACAAGTCGATCTGGGGATTGCCCCATTTGCGGAACACATTCTCCACTAGGTCCTGCCGAAGCTCCCACTTGTGGCACAAGCGAAGTTCCTTGCTCAGAGTGTCGGCGACTGTTCTTTACCCCTGCAAGATGAAACGGGATGAACATCCCCTGAGCGACGGGCCAATGACATAGGTCCTGCGCTTCTTTGGAGAGCGCTGGGGACCTGGTACCCCCCTGCTTTGCTGTAAAACATTGTGGTGGCATCGTCGGTGAAGACCCGCACCACCTTGCCCTTGAGGGACGGCAAGAACGATTTGAGGGCCCAAAACACCGCCCGTAGCTCCAGCACGTTGATGTGCAACGTCTTTTCCTCCAGCAGCCACAGGCCTCTGGCGTGAAGACTTCCGGTGTGGGCTCACCATCCCTCCAGGTAGGTGTCCGTGGTTACAGTCTGCTGATGCGGTGGGATCTGGAAGTTTGCGCCTCCGCTCAGATGAGAGCACACGCCCCACCTTCTGATCACCCGAAAACCCCCTCGTAGAAAGCAATCTTGTCATGCAAGCTTCCGGACACTTGGATCCAACAGGCGTCAAGGAACGCCTGCAGTGGCCGCATCCGTAGCCTGCAGAGTCGGATGAGGTAACTGCATGACGACATAATGACGAACAGAGACTTGATGGCCCTTGCCGTGGCGATCTTCAGAGCGAGCAGCCGTTGCACCTTGCCCAGGATGGCTGCCACTCTCTCCTCAGACAGCGATGCAAGGCACAACACTGTTGAGCTGGGATCCTAGGAATAGCACGTCCTGCGATGGAGTCAAGCACGACATTGCATAATTCACAGAGAACCCCATACGAGTCAGTAGGCGGACGGTCCTTGCCGCGTGGTTGACTGCGATACTCCTTGAGCTGGCCCAGATGAGCCAGTCGTCCAAGTAAGGGTAGACATGGATCACTTGCAGTCGCAGATGCGCCGCCACCGACACCAGGCACTTGGTGAAGACCCGTGACGCTGACTTCAATCCAAAGGGAATAGCCTTGAACTGGTAATGCTTCCCTTCAACGACGAAAGGCAGAAACTTGCAGTGTCCCTTGTGAATTGGGATGTGCAAGTAAGCATCCTCCAGGTCCAACGTCAACAAAGTCGCCCACTTCTAGCTGTCCTAGCATATGCTGAAGAGTGACCATTCCAAACCTCTGGGACTTGATGTATTTGTTCAGTCGTCGGAGGTCGAGAATAGGCCTCCAGCCCCTGGTCTTCTTTCCCACGATTAAGTACCTAAAGTACACTCCATAGCCCGGGAACTGCTTTGGGACGAGCTCTATCGCCCCTTTCTTTAGCATGGCCTGAAACTCCAGCAGGAATTGAGGGACGTGGTTTGTGGACACTTCCGTTGAAACTCCAGGGTGTGTCCATGGGCAAGAGCATCCAGCACCCAACGGTCGGTGGAGATGGTCTTCCACACGCTGACGAAGTTTGCCAGCTGGTCTCCTGCCAGGGTGCACGGGTGGGGGCCCGTCGTCACGGCCGGTTCATTCCTGCTTGGACGCTGACGGGCCGCCTTGGGGTACCTTGCGACGACCTCCTCCGAAAGCTTCGGAACTGCCCCTGTTGGGCTCCTTGGCCGAGGAGCGGGAGGGTTGGCAGTAAGAAGAGGAACTCCCGCCGAAACCCTTGGCAGAACAGAGAGACTTGCCTCCTGAGGCCCGAAAGGACAGCTGTTGCTGCCTCTGTGTCTGCCTTGATGGCCTGTAGAGACTCATCTACAGCCTTCCCGAACAGATTGTCTCCATCAAAGGGCATGTCCAAAACCCTTGTCTGGACGTCCTGTCGAAGGTTGGTGACCTTGAGCCAGCCACGACGACTAAGGCAAACGCTGTTGCCCATCTGGCAGAACCCCACATCGGCGATGTCCGTGGACACCATGATGGCGTGGTCAGACGCCACCTCACCTTCTTGCAGAATTTCCAACGCCTCCGACCTCTTGTCATCATGGAGGAAGTCCAGGATGGGAGTGATCTTGAACCACAGCTCTCGCTCGTACCGCTCTACGATAACGATGGAGTTGGCAGCCTTGATGGTCGTCGCCGCAGAGTAGATAACCCGTCGTCCCATGGCATCCAACTTCTTCCCCTCACTGTCCAGAGGGGTGGACGCTGCTGAGGAAGAAGCGCCAGACAACGACTTCTTAGCCGCTGCCGAGATCAGTCCGGTGATGGTTGGGCCCGCAAGCACTTCAGTGCAGAGTCCGGCACCCTGTACTTCTTCTCAAGACGATCCCTCTTTGCCAGAGCCATAGAAGGGTTTTTGAGAGACAGGCCTTCATCCCAGATGTCATCCAAGAGTGGAACCGAAAGGATGGTCTTCCTCTTCGGCTCGCGGCGCTGGTACAGGAAGCCCTCCTCCTCTGGAGCGAGCTCCGAAGCTCTGGAGATCACTGCGTGAACCAAGCCCATCTCATCCGGTGGGGAGGATCTGGGAGGCGGCGACGGGAGGTCCCTAATCCCACTGTCTTAGTCCGTTCCGGGACGTTGCCGTGTCAGGGTCCGTCACATCCCTCAGGGAGAGGGGGGGGGGGGGAAGAGGGCAGCGAGGGGTGGCAAGGAGTCAGTGGGTGCCCCTTACTCTTCTTGGCCAGCGGTTCCCCGTCTCCAGAGGGTCGCCCCGGCCCCGCGGGAAGGACCGCCGGCGCAATAGGCATCCTCATCTGTATCTCAGTGACCAGAATATGTAGTGCAGAGATAATGTCCATGGAGAGGTCTCTAGGTGGTAGCTGAGGCAGAAGTGGAATAGGAAGCAGGGGCGCACGCAGAAAGCCAGGCCCGTCGCCCTGCGGCTCTCCATCGCCTGCCTTGGCGGTATTCTCGTCATCGGCACCATTATAGGGCCTGATCCAGACGTTCTCCTCCTCCTGGATGGTCTGAAGGTAGACTAGCTCCTCCTCTGAGGAGATATCCGTGCCCTGGAGTACCTCCATGCCACCACTCCCTTTCTACACGTCCAGAGGGGACAGTCTCAGGGAGATGACCGGCATCTTCTTCTCCGGAGTGTTCTCTATGGGCTGGAAAGTAAACTCCTTCCTGGCCGGTAGGGACACTCTTGCCTTCGGGTTCGCCTCCACGGCCTTCGAGAGGAAGACCACCACCACCTTGATTAAAGGCGGGGCCTTCTTTGGGTGTACTTGGGCCTTCACAGTCCGGACCGGTCCCTTGTCCTGCTTGGCCTTGGTCGTCCCAGATGCCTTGTCCTGCAGGTTTGTCTTGGACTTATCCTTGGCCGTCTCCGGGGCCACCTTGAGTTTGCCTGGATGGTCCGACTTCCTCATGGACGACGATTCTAAGCGCTGACTGAAGTCAATGGAGACATCGGACGCGCCCTGGCCGCCGAGGAGCCCACCGCAACAGCGCTCCCGGTGGCAGTGGACTCATGGTGCTTAGCCTTTTGCTGGACCCCTGCGGGAGGTGCACCATCAAAGGACTTAGAAGCCCGCTCAGCATTCCCGGATCCGGGAGAGGCATGCTCCCGGCACCCACCCAGTGCAGAGGCCTTGCCCTGTAGACATTCCTTCACCTGTCTACAACGATCCATCATTGTGCAAGTCGAGAGCTCACGGCAAAACACACAATCTTCCTCCTTGTGCATCGGGTACAGGCAGTAAAGACATTGGGAATGTTTATCATCCATATAAACACTCCACAGTCAGTATAAAGCTTGAAAAGAGGGGCATTCCTTCTCGTCGTCCGCCATGATCCACGCAGTGTAGACCTTGAAGAATCTTCTGGAAGCCCCATCGAAGAAACTCAATGAAATTCGCCCTTGAGGGGCATTTAAAAATCCAAAAACGGATCCCTGTAAATCGAAGATTGATCGATGGAGCACAGGTGCTCGACTGACTGAAAAATGGAGTACAAATCTTCCAAAAAGCAAAAACACAGAAAAAAAGCTTGAGAGCTAAGCACAAGGACTCCCAACACTTGAACATGCGGTAAAAATCTGAAAATGGCTGCTAGTGGAGGGGCTTAGGTAGAGGGCAGCCATTGGCTGGGGGCAGTATGACCCAGATCTCAGTGATTGGTTGTTAGGAGAAAGACAGTTCAGAAATGAAACTTATTTTTTCTTTACTGAGGATTCCCAGCCTGAAGGGGAATATTCATGAATCCATGCCAGACCCCATGCTGGAGAACCTGAGGATTTCTGAGAACCAGAATTGCCTTGGCCAGGCCCACCAAGATTAGTTTATACTGATGCTGCCTGAAAACATTGAGGATTCATGGGATGAATGGAAAGGGGGGGGGCATGAAGGAATTTTCCACCCCACGGGAAGGTGAATGCATTCCCTTGCTTCCCACGGGATGGAACCTGCTGGTGAATGCCCTGCATTTCTTATGCTCAGTGGTAAAGAGGGTCCTTTATGGAACTCCCAATATATGGCAGATATGATGAATTTAGCTTTGCAGGCGTTCTCACTCATAGCAGGACCACTGTTCCATTACTGAGAGTCCGCCAACGTGTTGTGAATCCCTGGAAGATGGAATGGGATGAGGAACATCTTGTGGGCTATGGGCCATCTTCATAGGGATTGGGCTTTAGAGAACAAAATTGGAGAATGGGTGCCATCTTGTTTGTGAATGTAAAACATGTTTGTTGTGTTGTCGGTGAACGCTTGAAACAACCAACCTTGTAACTGAAAAGGCTTCAGCGCCCAGAACACTGCTTGCACCTCAAGGACCTTTATGTGCAACAACTTCTCCTGCTGCGAGTAAAGGCCTCTGGTGTGGTTTACGCCTGTGTGGGCTCCCGGGCCTTCTAGGATGCATCCATCATGACTGACTTGATGGGCTTAAAGGGCACACATTGGGTGATATTGGAGTGCACTAACCACATACACAGTGCGTCTTGGAATGGCAGTGTGACAAGAATCTGGTCCTTCCAACCGCCAGAGATGGCTTCCAGTTGTCATCGAGATATTCAAGGAGAGGCCACATCCGAAGTCTGCAGTGTCGGATCAGGCAGATGCAGGCAGACATCAGGTTGCGCACTAATACAGCGGTTTTCCGCAAAAGCCGATGGGTTTTCACCAGGATGAAGGTCATCCTGTCTGATAGGGAGGCAATGATATGATTGGTTATTTATAACGCGCTTAATACCTAGAGGTTTCCAAGCGCTGACCCGGGGATCGAACCTGTGGTGCTCTGTGTCGTCTTGCTTCTAGGGCGAGCGTGTTGCCCCTGAACTACACTCCGAGACATCCTCCAGTCTGAATGTAGGACAGTATTCAGACAGGATCCCAACAGAGCGCTTTGAGAAGGAACCAAGCAGGACTTCTTGGCAGAGAATACCAGCAGGCATAAACATTGAATCAAAGATTCTGCGTCTCAAAGAGCCAGGGGGAGAGATGAGGCTCTGACCAGTCCGTCGTCAAGATACGGGTTAACATGGATGCCCGAATGAATGAGGTCAGCCACTTCAGGGCATGTGGTGAACACCTTTGGTGCTGACTTGAGACGAACGGTTAAGGCCTTGAACTGGCAACACCTTCCTGCCGCAGTAAACCTCAAACATTGTGCCGATAAAGGATGGGAACATGAGATTACGAGTCTTCCAAGAGCAGAGAAGACAGGAAAGGCCCTCTCTGTAGCTGGCTCAGGATGTGTTGTAGCGTGACCATCCAAAAGGTTTGGGACTGATTTATCTTGTTGATTAGGCATAGGTCTAATATTGTCTTCCAGATTTCTTTCTTATGAGAATGTATCTCTAGTAAACACACTGGTCTCGCTGGTTGACTGGGATGTGTTCGACTGCTCCCTTGGAAAAGATGGACTCAACGTTGTTGTTAGGGAGAATTCTCTTATAAGGCTAATGTCCCAAACCTAGTGAGTCCACCAGCAGCTTTGCTGGATTTTTTTTGTTTTTCTCCTGCTAAGAGTGAGACTCTTTTCCTCCCACTCTTTGGCCTGATTTGAGGTATGTCTCTGACTTTTTGTTTGCTTATTGCTATGGGGTCTTTTACTCCAATGGGTATCATCTGTTTTTAGTGTATGTGTTACACAGCACCCTCAGTGCAGTAACAGAGGGGTGTCATAGTGACCCCCAAACATAGACTCCATACCCTGGGACTGACTACTGTCTCCCAGGGCATGTAAAGTCACCATTGGCTTTACTAGTCCAAAATAGTGAACAGAACCAGTACAAACCATCATATTGTGGAAGTACTGGAAGGAGTTAATTAGATTGCCCCGGGTCGGTTTCCAAGGGGGCACTGTCCAGTCCCCCCCTTGTCGAGTTTCTGGCTGGTGGCAGTGGTTACCATGCAAAATATTCCACCAGAATATTTCCTATGGGATTTTCCCATTGATTCTAAACGCACCACTTTTTGGTGCAATGTTTAAGATGCCGCCGGTTTATTTATTTAATATAAAATCACTGGTTGGGTCTTTTAGCCAGAACTGTTTTCTAAAATGGCGTTCATGTCCGTCTCTAACTCCAACCAAGGTCGGGCCCTTTGTTACACGTTTTGGCAGGCTTCTCCACAGAAGCCCTCCAACTGGTGCCACTCTGGGTTCCACAGGATATGTGGGTGGGGGCATTGGCACCCTGGACTGCGCTGCCTTAGCAACCCAAGTCACACTCTGTTCTGATTGGGCCAGTGCTGAGCCACCTGGCTCACCACTTAGCATGTTTGAGTGACAGCTAGGCTGTTGAATGGGGGTTTTTCTGCATAAAAGCAGGGCCTTTGGGACTGTAACTTCAGAAGTCGCCACAGGACCCAAGAAATCCGAAGAGGGGAGAAGCTGAGCCATCTGCAACAACGACACCACCGGTGGAGCCCTGCTGCAACGACCTCACCACTTTCCTGACGACAAGAGAACATCTTCTGCTGAAAGTGTATTTTTCCTCTGAACTGGTGGGATCAACCAATTCGCCATTTCGCCTTCCAGGACGTCCCTCGCTCGAATCGCCCGTGCCAAGCACCCCGGTGGCCAGATAGCCAAGCTTCACCACTGTGACTGCAAATAACAGGACCGCACCTTTTTAACCGACGAACTCCGCGGCTGGTCTCTTCCCTGGGCAGTGCAAAGACTCCAAGTTTCCTCCTCGACGAGATCATCTCTTCCCCTGGTCGAAACCACAAACTGCACCCGCTGCCAGGAACAACTGCCACCGCTGGAGCTTCCTCAACTTTAAAGGTACTGTGTTCCACCTGGCCTCCCTTTCTATGGATTGCTAAATGTGACCCTTAAATCCTTGGCTTTCCAACTGGGTTGGCCCCCAGACCTTCTAAATCAACCCAACCTCTTTTGAACATTTATACAAAGACTTGAATGCATTTCTAAACTGTGTGATCTTGGGCACATTTCACCTTGCTCCATTTAAAGTGGGCCTTGCCTATGAACTTTGGCTCTACAGCAGACTATGCCTTCACTAACTTGTTTTGGTCTTTTAAAAGGGTTGGGAACTTTTATTTTTATGACCTGCCTTTTTCTCTCCCTTTAACTTAATTGTTGGAGTGCCATCTAAGTTACGCGCTCACCTCTGTTTTGACAAAAAGTGGCGTTTTGACTTAGACTGGTCTAATAATTGCTAAGGGAGGTGTGTATACTTTTCGGATTGTGTTTGAACTTGCTTTTGACTTATAGTGCTAGTGTATTTTCTAAAGTGTGTGTTAAATAATTACATGCTTTTGATAACAAGCTCTGGTCAGTGTTGGCTTGCTCTACTGTGTTTTTAGCCCGTTTGTGTATCCTCTGTATACTGCCCAACTCTTCTTGAGAGAAGTCTGACTGCTCAACCACAGCTACCAGGTAAATCTGGGTGGTGCAGACTGCTACCAATTGGGTTTACTGCTTACTCCTGTAGTCTTAATCTTCTTGCAGTGTTCCCCAAGGGAACTGCACAGGATTCTGCCTAACAGTTGTGCAGTAAGGACTGGTCTTTTTCCCACTTCTGTAGAGGGAGGAATGGTGGGTGGTCATCAAATGGAAGTCCAACTTGTGTCTGTGATGCATCAAAGATAACACTCATTCATCCGTTGTGATGTTGAGCCCCTGGTTGACAAAATTGGAGAGTCACCCGCCCTCTGGGATGTCGAAGTGGAGGGGCGGAACTGAAGGCTGGCCAGGTCTCTTCGGAAAATTGGCCCCTGCTGTGAGTAGAACCGTGGTAAAGTGCAGGAATGTTTAGCTTTCGTGCACACTATTTTCCATGTGCGCAACGGAATAACGAGGGAAGCCACTTTGCGAGCATGCACACTTGGTGAGCCACCATCTCCCAAGAGTTTGGAGGTGGCATTTCCCCTTCCCAACCACTGAAATTCATTACCAATCAGTGTAAAAGGTGCATCTTACAACAATTTTTCTAAACATATATAGGCTAAAATAAATATTGGATATGTGTTAAGGACAGTTCATCAACCAGTGCAAGACCTCAATATATGTCAAAGTACCTATTAAAAGTACGCTAGTGCAGAGAAAAAAAACATGCAGGCACAAAAAAGCTTTGTATGCTCAGAATAAACAATAGGTTTAGTTGTGGCTATTCATTTGTTGGCACTGCTCAGAAACAATGCAGAAAGTGTTTAATGCCATTGAAATAAAACACTCATGTTTATTTTATTTAAAACATCGGTCATCACTCATGTGGTTGTCAAAAAATTCAGATACCATTTTTACCAAATGGAACAATGGCAACTAAGAGGAATGGGTAAGAAAATATGCCAATTGAGTTAATGTGGCACTTTAATGAAGTCATTCAAGGGCCACAAAACCATGGCTCTATTTGTGCAAGGACGGTAATTGCATCAGATTAACTGCACCTCTGAATATGATGATCAGAATTCCTGCATCTTTGCTTCCTATCCACTTTACGTTGTCCTGTGAGTATTGACAACATTTACGCAAAACAAGCCTTTTCGGCGAAAAGGCATACAATTTACCCAACAAAAACGGGAAACCATGAACATATAGAAGACTTCCTGCCGCATCTAACCACAATATTCAAATTATATCTTTATGAATCAGTAACCAGAAGAGCCGTTGCATAGGTAGGAATAATATTACTGTCCGATGTCCAGAGGAATTTTAACAGGAAAGAACATATTTTAAAAAGCATGGAATTTCCCTACTGTCAAAGATAATTATTTTATTACTCCCTGAAAAATCAGTCGACTCTAAGTAGGGAGTACAATCTTATCAGAGTTCTGCTTACAACCTTCACATAGGAAGTGAAATAACAGGGCAAATAATGCAGCTTATAGTTGTGTCCACCGTTCCTTACCACAGCATAGATAAAATTCAACAAGAGCATTACTGAGGTTTCTCCATGAGCCCTGTAGAAGAAAATCACATATCTTTGCCTTTTAAATCAATAGCAGCAATGCTCACAGGTACACTAGATTGGGTGCCTTCTTCTTTAACTAGGGACCCATCTTCTGAAATTCACGGATATCATTTAAACAAGATGCATGGGGATGCTAGAGGCAATAATCACAAACACATGATTATATTGAAAAGCCCTCTGCAGTGAAGCATAGAAAGAAACAGACGATGCAGTTTCCTAGACTGTTACTAGAGTTTCCTATCCTTTAGCAAATACATTTTCTTCACTGTACTGCAATGCCAAAACATCCAATTTGGTTTTTGAAAGTTGCTGCTTTGTCGAAGGGATGCATGGTATCACAAGTATGACACTGACACAAAAGGTACAATTTGTAAGACCTTTATTTAACTTTCAATGGGGTTGGAAAAACTCCTACTTACTCGATAGCTAAAATGAGAGTAGTCTCGACCATCAATTAATAAAACTGTCCTAGTTGAGTCCGTCAAATAAAAATGGCCTATACCAACAAAAACCTATTGCCTGCCATATATCTTGTACAAAAAGTGTGAAAAGGACAATACTTATACAAAGGACAGTCGGTGTTCAAATATATATAAAGAATAAGTGTGGCAGAGTCAGCGCTCCTCCCTATGTAGGACAGCACGAAGTAAGGCGGAGGAAAGATGGCACACTCTGGCTCAAGCTCTTATCACAAAAGCAGTTCAAAACGTGGATAGAGGCCCGCCTGGCCTTCCATGTTAAAGTTTTCCTTTCCAATTTCAAAAAACACAGTTCACATTGGTCTGCCTCAGTCAGGCTCAAACCTTTCACAGCAAAACAGAACACTTGCAGGAGGTTCCATTCCCCAAGCTTAATTCACTTCCTTTAGGGGCTGCCTTCCCCTAACTTATGGTCGAAAACTTTCCAAAGTGTGCAGCTTTTTTCTACAGACCTCTGCAGGACCACTTCTACTTTCCAGCTTTCAACTCACTTCTATGTTACTTGCCCCAGGGCTTCTTGGTCTGGGTAGTTCACTGTATTATGAACCAAAGTTAAACTTTCACCTTTTACTCTCCCCTTTTCTCTGGGTCAATTTCAATCAACTTGTTTTTACAGTTCATTTACTTTATTGCTACAAACTTTTCACCTTTCTCAGAGACTTTCGAGTGGGCTAATTTCTTTCACCAGACCACTAACTTTACACCTATCGTTACTTCAAGGTTAATTAGTGGATCTGCCTTTCTTTACGTCTCATTCACACGCATGCAGCCTTCAATGTTGCGATATAATGTTGCCACTTCAATTTTTCTTTAGCACACACTGGTCTCTCACGTCACTTGCCAACTCACCAGTTGTCTCTGTTTCTTTGTCTTTACTGTCTTCCAGTTTACGAGTCAAGCTTAGTATCACAGGCTTGGGCTTGCCTCCCCAATTCTGCTTTAAACCCGGGAGGGTCGCTGGCATCCTTGAAACACAATGCAGCCTTCTAATTTGGGAATCTGATTTCTACATGTGTCTTTCGCAGCCTTTTGGAGGCAATGGCCTCCTGCATGGAACTCCTGGGGTTCTCCACCTGTGGCTCTCGTCCTGTTGATCTGCTCCAGT
This sequence comes from Ambystoma mexicanum, assembly GCF_040938575.1. Taxonomy (NCBI): domain Eukaryota; kingdom Metazoa; phylum Chordata; class Amphibia; order Caudata; family Ambystomatidae; genus Ambystoma; species Ambystoma mexicanum. The sequence continues at coordinate 517,159,835 of NC_090931.1, forward strand.
AGGTTTGTTCGACTTCACCCCGGAAGTTCTGCTCTTACTCGTGTTTCATCTTGCTGAGTGTGCATCTCTATGTTGCGCCTTTAATCCGTGTGAGGAGAGCTAATGGGTATCCAATGTATGCACTTGGAGGCAAGTGCCCGACTTTGCCTGACCCAATTAACGGGCCATGTCCAATGCAATGTTTAAGAGTTAGCATTATTAGTCTGTCACCCTCTTCCTCTGCCCAGCAGGCATTTGTGTGGAAGGGGTGGTCGGGGGGTGGGGGAGGAGTTGGGACAGCAGAGAATCCTATGAAATAGGAGGGGTCATGGGAAAGGGAGGAATACTGCATCTCGCCACTGGCTGTCTCACCCCCACTTCCTGAAGACCCCTCACCCAGGTCCCCCTCCCGCACTGGTCCACCCCCAGGGTCTGGATCCAAAGGCAATGGCCGTGCCCTGGCCACCTGAGAGAGAGATTCCCTAGGTACTAGCAGGTGAGACACCCTTTGGTTTCTCACATTTGCTCTTCATCCTGAAGGAGTGTTCATCTGTGCCCTTCCACCCACCCCCCTGTGCTAGCCTCCAATACTAGTTGATGGGGCTCTGTAAAAAGTGAGTGATTGTAGTAGAAACACACTAACCGAGATATTTGCATAGCCACAATAGCATAGTCACAATGCTTGGCAAGTAAAACATATTTGAATCCTCACCAGGACATTATGTGCAGTTTAAGAAAATGTCCATTCTGCAGCTTCACAATTACTACAAATAGAATACAACATTGTTAGCAACATATCTTAATTGTTGTGTAGGATTATACAAGTGCTCAGTGAAACCGTTTTAGTATAGCAATGAATTACCATATAATATGTTAACGTCTATGCCCCATGAAACTCTGAAAGCTGGGAAAGGATGCCGATTGTGTAAAAAGCATTCTAGTCATCTAAATATCTGTTGCCCTAATACCATATACAAATAATGCCAGGCATAGTCCATACCCATTATTCCTTGCAGGCCAAGAAAATGTTGGAAATTTGCTCTCCAATTAGAGGGTAATGTTTGCAATGCTAAAGTAGGAGACGCTAAATATATTTGCCTACTCAAAAACTTGAGGGCAAAATAATATTGGAGTTTTATAATGCATTAACCCGCAAGGGAGCACTACAAAGAGCTTGTGTGATGCATGTACAAAGAATCAAAAGCATGGGATGAGGTTCTATATCCAAGTAGCCTGCTTACTTAGTGTCAGTATCTGATATTTGAGCTGCTAATCGGGTTACCTGGTCTGGGTGACGCTTTTGCTAAGGCACCATGATCAACAGAAATTCTTGTGCTTGAACGTCATTCATATTATAACAAAAAGAAACCAATTGGGTTTACGTTTAAGTCTGGCAACCTTGTGCAGAGCCAAGATAGGCAAAGTCACAGTTGTCTGGTAATATATGAATGTGGACTGGGGCGGATGTTAGAGTCATAAGGTGTAAGAGTGGTACAGTCAAGTATAGGAGTCATGGGTGGGGAGGGAAGCTTATTTGGTTAATGTGTGTGTGCATATTTTAGCTATATCTTAAGGTCTTGGAGACACTTTTTCATATTCGTTTGTAACCTCTTGTGGGTGTAGTCTGTTTTTTAGGTATCAAGGTCAAGCTTGCACAGTAGGGCATTGAAAATAGCCTAACCAGAATATCAAGCCTTGTTAGTCCAATTGAGCTTTCCCTTATGAGAAAGCAAATATTAGATACTTGCTGTGGGTTGTGCCTTTTAAATCTTTTTGAATTGGTGGGAATTGTCTGTGTGCGCTGCTAAAATTCTTCTGAGCGGCACCCAGAAGGAACCTGGGAAAGCGCATTTGCACACAGCTTAGAGGGAACCATTGGTGGTCGGGCAATAAAGGTAAAGTCTTACAGTAAGAGGTAGTGGTGTAGACATGAGTACAGTATAACCCTTAGTAAGAATAAAGGGGTTGCACAGAGGTTAATATGAAAACAAATATACACATATTTCATACCTAAATAACGACTTGGTGTAGGTAACAAGCAAGCAATTTATGTTAAAAAAAAGGTCTTAAGGAGCATTCATTACACACGATTCACAATTTAAGTTTTCTCCTCAGTGCTGACCTGTTCAACTTGAGCCAAAAGATGTCCAAAGGGATTGCAGGCACCAAAGCAGTCACATCAAAGTGACTTGCATGTTCAATGTTGCAGGAGAGGTGAGGGCATTGGCCGTTGTATTTTAATGGCAACAAAGGCCAACTCATCTAGCTGAAACCAGACATGTGAGAAACCATGGTGAGTGGAGCAATACTTCACCAGTGGGTGTTCTAAAATGGTTGACTGGATTAAGTGGTGTTGAAAGGATTTACGTGGTTGAGTGAGGAAACCACGGAACAGGTTGGCAAGGACAGGAAAGACGTGCTAGGAGTGCATTGATGCCACTAAAGCTCCAATTTCTTGCAAGCTCTACTTTGGTTGGAGTATGCCAGTTATTGGTTCTCTCTGTATTTGGTACCTGCGCCTCTGTGGTTGGTTCCCACAAGTACTGGCCAGGAAGGGTTTTGCATTTGTAAGGAATCCCTGAAAATGTACAATTCCGCTGTTCCCACCAGCGATACTGAGACTTTGCTATATACTTTGGCCTCTGCAGAAGACAACAGATCCAGCAGAGCTTGATATGACATGATCTTTAGTGTTTCAGTTCCAATCATGGGACTGCATTAATTGAAAGTGTTGGTGGTCAACCGATCACCAGGGGCTGCCCAAACGTTAATAAAATGCCCGAATCAGCAACAACGGTCAGTGACAAGCAGTACAATTGGACAATATTTCACCAAAGTCAATTCCTAGATCAGAGTTCTAATGAATGCAGGCATGGCAAGAGGGAAATCACATCTCACAGGAGGTAAACCAACAAAAGGGAGCATGGTAGAATCAGTTGTGATGAATGGGCTCACTCTGCATTGTTCAGCCCATGCTCCTACACCAGAGGTCTGCAACCTGTGGCTCTCCAGATATGTTGCCCTACAACTACCACTGACTACGTGCTGATGGGAGTAGTAGTCAAAAACATCTGGAGAGCCAAAGGTTGCAGACCCTTGTCCTAAACAGGGGCAGATGAAAAGGCAAGGTAATCGGAAGCAAATTCAAAACATTGAGGTCACAGTTGGCTAGTATGCTGCATGAAGGATATTAGAAAAAAGGGAAAAGTTACCAGGCAGGGTAATTTAAGTCTAGAGAGGTAGTCTTAGTTCTTACCTGCAAGTGTATTTCTCTAGCATTGGTATCTTTCTTAGATTCACATGCTTGACTAATCCCCGTCAGACTGGTAAGTTAAATAGAAATATATATTAAAACTTTTCATTGGGAAAGAAAAGAAAGCTACACCCACAGGGCCCTATATGGCTTGTGTAGCATTTCATATGGGCAGTCCCTCTACCTCTTTTTGGTCCTTTTAGACCCTAACCAATGAGGTGGCATGGCTTAGGCTCCACCCGAGTCAGCCTCTCCCCAGAGGAGGAGGGCAGGCACATGTGAATCTAAGAAAGATACCAATGCTGGCGAAATACAGTTACAGGTAAGTAACAGACTTCTCCAGCAATGGATCTTTTATAGATTCACATGATTGAATAGAATACCTAGCAGTCGTAGACATCACAAATGATAGCCGTAGAGTAGTGCTGAGCAAAAGCGTGGCGAGTGCTCCATGAGGCTGCCCTGCAGATGTCCTTTAAGGACACTCGCTTGAAAGGCCGTTGAAGTCGCCCTTGCTCAGGTAGAGTGCGCTTTGGGCGTGGATGGAAATGGGTTGTTTCCGAGTTCATGACGGTGCGCGATGCAGCTGGATACCCAACGTGACAGGCATTGATTGGTTATGCCTTTGGTTCATCCCACAAATGCGATGAAGAGTCCGTACATTCCAAGTAGAAATTAAGTGTTCTTGCCACATCCAGTGAATGCAGTGTGCATTCAACGGTGGTCTTGTGGTTGGCAAAAAATGTAGGTAGAACGATCCTTTCTGCCAGAATGGCTTCTGCCAGATCCTACAAATACGTTTAGGGCGAGTCCGTAAAAAAAACATCTCTTTGAAAATAGATGAAAGGAGGTTCAGCAGATAGAGCCGTTATGGTGCGCTCATTGATGTGGCCAATACTGAGTTAAGGCTCCATGGCGCGGCGATTTTCCTTTGTTTGGGAAAACGACGTGCGAGTCCTTTCAGAAAAGTCTTAATCGCTGGATGAGACAATAGGGAACACTGGTGAGGTTTGGTTAGGTAAGCAGCCACAGCCGAGAGATGGACTTTAACAGAAGATATAGCTAGGCCCTCTTTAGCCAAGTGTAAGAGGTACGGTAGTATTTGCTCTACATATGCCAATAGGGGATATATGTTGGTCTGTAGACGCCATGCTCTGTAACGCTTCAATATTTTGGAATATGTCCGCCTTGTCGATGGGGCTCTTGCCACCCGTAGTATATCCCAGCACTCCTGGTCTAGCGTGAGGTTGGGAACCTTTTGCTGCTGAGGAGCCAACCCCTGAGGGATAGACTGGCTGGGTCATGGTGAAGTAGCTCGCCCTTCTGCTGAGATGACAGGTGCAAGTGGGGTCGGAAATACTCTGGCTTCCTGATGACTAGTTGAAGGAGCGTCGGGTACCAGATCTGGCGTGCCCACATCGGCCCCATTTGAATCATTGTGCAGGGCTGCTCGATCATTCTGTGCAGCACCCGCGGAATCAAGGGTGTCGGAAAACCATAAAGAAGTTTTCCCTTCCATGGCATGCGTCTCCCAGTGAATGTCTTTCCGGGTACCTGGAAGCGAACAGATTGCATTTTTTGTGTTGTGGTGAGCTACGAACAGATCTGTTTTGCAGTTCTCCCACATGCGGCAAACTCTGTCGAGATCTCTTTTGTTGATCTCCCACTCGTGATTGTAGGAAATGCCGGCAGAGTGGGTCTGCTAAGAAGTTGTCCTTGCCAGGAAGGTGCTTCGCTCGCATGTGAATTTTGTGATAAGTGCCCAATTCCAGGGCAGTTGTGCTTCCTACGAGAGAATGTTGGCTTTGGTGCCCCCTTGTTTGTTCGTGTAGTGCACAGACGTGGTGTTGTCTATCTGCACTGTCACAATCTCGCCCATCAAAACTGGCAGGAAGGACTTTAGAGCCCACCGAATGACCCAGAGTTCCAGTTTGTGTGTAGGCAAGACTATTGGTGACCATATACTGCTGGCCTGGAGGTTGCCTAGATGGGCTCCCCATCCCGAGAGTGATCCGTCTGTCCTCAGTAGCAGGGTGGAAGTAGAAGATTGAAAATGGACCTTGTAGAAGATTGGGGCGGCCGGTCCACCATCCGAAAGCCTTGTGAAAACTTGGGGTGATGAGAACAATGTCTTCCCATGACCCGCTGTGCTGTGCCCATTAGTTGTCCAGCTCCCCCTGAAGCAGTCGCATTTTTAGTCTGCAGTTTGGTATGAGGAAGATACAGGATGACATGTGCAAAAGGGACTTCTATTGCCTGACCGAGTTGGTCCTGCTTCCGAACCATGGGATGAGATTTAGCATTGCAGTAACCCTGTCTGCTGAGGGGCATACTCTGGTGTCGAGGTCTGCCCCAAGAAAAATCTGTTTGTGCAGGGATAGGCAAAGACTTGTCCTCGATTTTGTACCCTAGGTCCTGCAGAAGTGATGGTGTTTCCACTGCTGCCAAAGTTGTGTTTAGGGAGGTTCCCTTCACCAACCAATCGTCCAGGTAAGGGAAAACCTGTATTCCTGACCAACAGCGATGGGTGGCTACCTGGGCTAAGCATTTTGTGAACACTCTTGGTGCAGATTTTAGTCCAAAAGGCAGCACCCTGAACTGGAAGTGTTGGTTGCTGACTGAACCGGAGGTATTTTCTGTGTGTTGGATGGATGGGAATGTGAAAATACGCCTCCTCCAAGTCTAGAATGGAGAGGAAACTGTCTTTTCTGAGCCAGGGGCCAACCAATTGTAGGGAACTCTTTGAATTTAATCCGTGTACACATTTGTTGAGGGCCCACAGGGCTAGGATCGGGCGCCACTGGCCGTTTTTTTTTTGTGCTAGGAAGAAGAGTAGAAACCCTTTCCCTTTTGAGAAGGAGGTACCCTCTCTATTGCGGCTTTTCGTAGTACTTTCCTTTAACTATTGCAGCTGCATTATGTTTTTCTTTGGTGGCGGGTGGGATGGTGGGTTCTGTATGAATTCTATCGTGTCCTTTTGTCACTTGAAGCCCCATTTGTCCGACGTTATGTTGTTCCATTGGTCGAGCTGCCTTGTAACGCGTCCTTCTACCAGTGTTGGATGTGGGAGGAGCATTGGGTAAGGGTACATTCTTTCCAAGTCTCTGTTGCCACGCTGATTTTGGTACCTATTGTAAGACTGTTGGTACCTGCTCCCCCAGTGGTAGGGGTTTGAGGAAGGCGTCTGACCCTGGTAGGATTTGCCATAAGACTTGTATTTGGTGCTGTCGCCTCGAAAGGTACGAAGGGAACGTCGGTCCTGGTCTTTGTCTTTTAAAGGGCTAATTGCTCTGTGTCCATGTCAGCCTTGATTCCCTTTAAATGATCATCAATCTATTTGCCGAATAAGTCTTGACCATCGAAGGGCATTTCCAGAATTTGAGCTTGTACCTGTGGTTTAAAACTGGTGGCCTTCCTCAGGCCTGACACCTAAGTACTGTTCCGTGTGCCATCTGCCTGAAACCACATTGAGGGGTGTCCACTGAGGTTTCCATCATGTGGTCCGAAACTGCCTGGCCATCAGCAATGATGGAACTGGCATCCTGCTGGAATTTTTCCTGGAGATGCTTTGCCAGTTTAGACATACAGATTCATAGCTCTGTCAAATCTAGCCAACATGGCCATGGCGTTGCTTGCTCTAACTGGAAGCGATGCCATTGTTGAAACCTTGACGCCAATGGCTTCCAGCTTACGTCCCACTTTATCCGATGGAACAGTGAGGGGGGGGAGCCAGGTTTTGCAGCCTTTTTCTTGTTGCTACAGTGATGAGAGTCCGGTTTTGGATGGCCTCTCAGGCATAAAGGGGCCAAGTCCGGGGCTTTGTATTTTTTTCTACGGTCTAGCTACTAACGCTGGGGAGGACAGTGGTGTTGCAAGAATCTTTATACCTGCATCTCAGATGGTTGCCAAGATAGGGATTGTCATGATGGTGTGGCGCCTCTTGTCCCTGTGTTCATATAGAACCGACGCTTTTTCTTCAGTAGGACCTCAATCTTAAACATTTCTGCTGATTTTGCCATGATTGTATGAAAGGATACCACATTGTCTGGAGGTGATGGAACTCCCAGTGGGTCCAGTTTAATTTGTTTTTCCAATGGTCACCGACTCCCAGTCTCGGTCTGTGTCAGGCGAGTCCTGTGGAAGCTCACCCTCCTCGGGCTCGTCTTCCTGCCTATCGGAGTCGGTGAACTCCTTGAATGGCTCATCAGGTTCCCCTTCTTCCTCTTCAGAGTAAACAGATTCCAGTCCCAATATTGCACCCACGGGGGAATCTCCTCGATCAATGACTGGTCTGAGTGAGCCCGTTTTAACAGAGCTGGCGGAGGACGCCAACAGTGTTCTAAAAATCTCTGAGGTAGCGAATTGCCATCCCAGTACAAGCACATCACTGAAAACAGTTACTAATCACCTGTTCTTTAGACGGTCATGCTACAGAGGAAGCAGACTACTGTCAGCTGATGTGGACACACTGCTTTTGACTGAGACCTGGCTGTGTGAGGCCAACTTAGACTCTCTACAGCTAGCCACTCCTATGGGCTACAGAGCTCTGCATGCGGACGGTATTGCACAGAAGGGTGGGGGGTAGCCATAACTTTTAGAGACAATTTTAACTTTTATCCAGTATACCAGCACTGAATGCTTGTGAGGATCTATTAGTTAAACTTTACTTGAGCCATATCACTACTCTGTCTCCTCATCCTCCATCGTCCCCAAGCCACTTTGCCATATTTCCGGGAATCTTTTTGGGCTTTCCTGGGGCCCCATATAAAACCACAGACCCCATTTATAGTAGCTGGAGATTTTAACCTCTGGGTTAACAATCCCATTGACTTGGAGGCAGGTGCTTTGCTGAACCTCTTGGAGAGTGCAGGTTTCAAATAATGTGTCACCGTTTCTACTAGTCAAGGTGGCAACACACTGGACTGGATACTGTGCAGAATTCAAATCAGCTCACATATAGATGTTGAAGCCTGTTGCTGGTCTGACCTCCACTTTATCTCCTTCTCGATTCTTATACCAGGATATGTCACGAAAAGAGCCTGCGCACGTGTTAAACCCATCTTATGCAGATTTATTCGTAATGTCTCCCATGAGGCCTTTATATCTATCAACTCTCCCCAACTCTTGGCGATTGAGGATAGTAGCTCACTGGATTCCTACACTGCTCAACTACGCAATATTCTAAATCTTGCCTTTGATAAGGTAGCACCTCTTAAACCCTGCCACGGAAAAAAAAAGACATACACCCTAGTGACAGTCAGTGGTTCTCTTCTGATGTCTTGGCAGCCAAACAGCTCAAACAAGCAGCTGAAAGAGGAGGGCGGAAGTTCACAACAAAAAATACCATGGCCGTTTACAAAGAGGCAGCCAAGCACTATAAGGAAGTTATCCTGGGAGCAAAAAAAGCCAAATTGGAAGAGCGCATTCTGGGAACTAGATCTAGCACCAGAGAGCTGTTTAACATCTTAAGATAGATTAAGGGGAACACGCAGGAACCCCAGCTTCTTGTGAATGATGCATGGTGTCAGAGAATTCACAATAGCTTTGTGCTAAAGGTTAAACAGCACCAAGGAACCATACAGCCAAATCCCTATAATCATCAGGCGACTGGTGCAGAAGCTGCGACTGTTAGCAGTGAGGAGAAAAATTATGTCGTCTGCTCATTCAGGCAGGTCACAGTTGAGGAAATATCGTCAATTGTCAAAAACCTCAAATCTACCTCATGTATGGGTGACATTTTACCCGCATCCATGTTTAAAAAATACTTCCTAAGTATAGCTGCTTCAGTTACGTCATTCATAAACCGTTCCATCCAGGAAGGGGCAGTTCCAGAATGTATGAAGGAAGCCTGGATTACCCCCTACTAAAAAAGGAAGGGCTAGATCCGTAGGAACCTTTGAACTATCGCCCCATAACTAATGTCCCTTCCTCCTTATGATCACTGACAAAGTTGCTTGTATAGAATAGGATATTTTTGTTGAGGAGATGGGCATTCTGTCCACTGGACAATCTGGCTGTAGGAAAAATCATGGAAAGGAAACTGTGCGGATGGAGATTAAATCCATGCTAACCGGAATTGTTCATCAGGGCAGAGTGTCTATGTTGTTGCTTTTGGATATCCGCCGCGTTTGATCTCGTTAATCACGATAGGCTGGCAGAAAGGCTCATTGAGGTGGGCAGATGCTCTATACCAGCAGCAAATTGGTTTAGATCCTTCCTGGGACCCAGGAGAGCTAAGGTAGCTCATGGAGACTAAGTCAGAAGAGGTCGCTTTTAGTTGTGCCGTCCCTCAAGGTTCCAGCATGTCCCCGCTGCTTTATAACATCTACTCCAAGCCCTGTTTTGATCTACTGGACGGTCTGGGTGTCAAATACGAAAATTATGCATATGATACCCAGATTGTCCTGGAACTAACAGATTCTTATGAGGTGGACTCTCTGCTGGTCACCAGAGTTTTTGACTGCATTAAAACCTGGATGAAAGAACATCTTGGCACTAAATGACAGATCTTGATTGTTGGCAGTGTGGCTAAACTCAAGACTCTAGACTCCAAGATTTCCTAGTTGGAGGGGCCACTGTCCAGGTTTCTAGTCATGTCAAGACACAGTTATCTTTGACTGCAACCTAAACTTTGATAAATATATCGCCCATGTCAGTTCCAGCTGCACATATACAACTTATATCTGTTGTGTCAGATTCAACACTATCTTTCAGAGATTAACAGAGCCCTAGTGGCAACAGGGACCATTAACTCAAAGCTTGATTATTGCAGCAGATTACTGGTTGGCACCACAATGGCCAATGTAAAGAAACGGCAGATAATCCAGAATGGAGCAGTTAGAGCGGTTTGTGGTATAGGATGCAGGGACCATGTATCCAACACCCGGAGGAAGCTGCACTGGCTCCCCGTTCATCAACGGGTCCAGTATGAAGCATCCTGCCTGGTACACAAGTACCTTGCAGGCACTGCACCCAGGTATCTTCAGTCACGTATCAAGAGACTGCCACACAGACGAACACTGAGATCCAACAAGAAGGACCTTCTATCACAACCACGTTTCAAACTGAAGACCTACAGTGACCTTAGCTTAGCTTCAATGCCAGGGGACCAAGGGTGTGGAATGACCTTCCCTTTATTAGGCAACTGCCGTCGTCCGCCCAATTCAGAAGAGCCCTCAAAACCCATCTGTTTGATGGAGGCGGTATATAGGTTTGCTCTCTCGACAACCCTGCAAACCATGGATCGGAGAGGAATCTCTGCATATTTCCGCCGACCCCTGCAATATGTTTTTTTGTTTGTATTGTGTGAGAGCGCTCCGAGGCATGCGAGCGAATTGGCGCTTTAATAAAAATCTAATAGAATAGAGGGAGCTGATATCGCTCTTTTTGGAGAAGATCTCGGGGGCGATGGGGAGTGTCGTCCTCTGCGCTCCTCTCGATGGTGCTTGCGCCCCTGGTACCCGTCTCTTGAAGTGGGCTGACGAGGCAGTGGTGAACAACGAGGCGTGCGGTACCTAGGAGATCTGCTCTGATCGCAGTGCATAGGCAATGTGCCTTTGCCTCCTGCTGAATTCCTCCATAATCCTGCGCATGGACTAACGGCACTGGGTCGAAAGGGCCTGCAGCAACCTCCATTGTAGGTTGCCAGTGATGGCTATTTTCCTTGTTTTGAACTGGTAATGTCCCTCCCCTTCTCAGAATTCCTCTTGTAAGATGATACCTGGGAGTTAATTAATCTCGGTGATTGGTGCGAGGCAAACTGCGCCTTACAGGCCTTCTAAATGCAAATGGATGCTTAAAACCTCATCTTGAGGCAAATGCTCCTCGGCTGACCTGCGCAGTAGGTCCTTGTAAAGACCGTGGAGCTAAAGCATGCATTTGGCTCGTCAACGGTTCCTCAGTTGACGATGGTGGAAGCTTGGTAGATGACTGCTTGTGCATCAAAGAGCTTACCGCGGATGGGTTTTCCATTGACTACCTATCCATAGACAGAAGCTTTGTCGACGGGCTCTCCCTGGACAATTCAGCCTTTGACGAGTGCTTCGTCGACGAGGACGTCGTCTTAGTCATCGACAAGCACTTGCTCGATGACTCCTTCATGGAAGAGTGCTAGACAACGATGACTTAGTCGACGAGGATGCTGGTTTGGTAGTAGACAACGGTTTAACCGTCGACAACGGCATAGTCTTGTTAGATGCTGAGGCTAACTTGATCACGGACTGTGTCCCCGTGGACGACCGCTTTACTGATGAATTAGAGGATAAAGAAACATCTTGCCCTTTGACCTTTTTGTGAATCCCCTGTCACCATGGCCTCCTGGGTTCTGGAGAGTTCTTTAGAGGACTTTCTACTCCTCTTCTTGTCCTTGGCTGGTGGGGAGTGTGCTCTGTCCACTGAAGGTCTCCTTTTATGAGCTTGCTTCTCAGTGTGCCGGGAGGAGGTTGATGGTGCAGTCTTGTCTTGAAGGATTCCTCATCTGAGGACATTTGCCTGCTCTCCAGATGTAAGGGCAGTCTTCTATACCTATCCTCCAGGGTTTTCTTGGTGAATGTCTGACTAATACTGCATACCTGAATGTTATGAAGGTATGCACAATTTGTGTGGGTCCCTCACAAAGATGACCTCCTTTCCACACTTGGAACAGTCTTGGAAGAGAGAGGTCTTCTTCTTAACAGTTTGGCCTTGTTCAGGCATGACAGTGCAAAGACAACGTTTTTGGGAGTGTTGAAAAAAATACAGGCTTCCGTGAGCAGGGCAGGAAGCCCCTGAGTGAAGGAAGCTGAAAAGCTTAAATTGGTTGTAAAAAAAAGTTAAACTATGAAAAATGTCGGAAAATCTCAGAGCCGAGAGGATTCCCCTGTACTGTAAGACATGGTGACAAATCTGAAGATGGTTTACTGAGGTGGAGCCTAAGCCAGCCCTGCCACCTCATTGGTTAGTGTGTAAATGGACCAAAAAGGAGGTGGAGGGACTCCACAAGTGAAAGGCTACACAAGCCTTATAGGGCCCTGTGGGTGTAGTTTTCTTTACTTTTCTTTCCCGAGAAAGTTTTAATATTTTAATTATTATTTAATTTACAGAGGATTCCCAGTCTGATGACGGGCAACATTAAAGCATGTGAATCTATGAAAGATCCAATGCTGGAGAAGTAGTTTATCCAAGTTAAACCATTTTGGGCAAGTAGGGATGCCAAATTAGTTTCTAATGATAGCAACTTTGCACTGATAACCTTTCATTCCTCTCCTTAAAGGAATAGTGCGCTCAAAAATATTGTCCCGAGCGTTCGGGCATGTGTTTTTTAGGCATACGTTGATCGATCGTACAAACATTTCCTATGTACCTTACCGTAAATTTCCTCACTTTTACACACGTGAATCAGGTAGCAAGGCGCAGCCATCTTGTGCTAATCTTATCCGTTGCCGCATAGCCCTAAGGTGAACTGCCCTGGCGGCACTAAATCATATCCCCCTGATTCTGTGATCAATATACGCGTACGGCCCATTTCACAATGTCAATGCACGTCTCGTGTCAACGTTCTCTATGCTCCAGCTAATGTAAGGGCTCCATGGAAATGGCAGGATGGCTCTTTCCTCAAGTATAAACAGACTGCTTCTCATCAGACAAAATCAGATTTGCTTTTCAAATCGAATCCACTGTCTTTGTGTATCCTGTGGCTCGTTTCTGCTCAGCTATCTTTGTTGCTCATAGCCTGTTCGAACAGATACTAGTACTATCATTACTATCTATTTTAATGTTGTCACATAATACAGCCCTACCAGTATGAGCTGCAGTATTCCGAGGCAGAATTACGCGCAAGAGAAAGATACAGACACAATGGGGCTTTGGACGACAGTTGGGAGGACGAATCACCAGATCAAGAGCCTGAGCCTAGTCGCATGGATGACGTCTCCACCTGGTGTACCTGCAATCGGTGCGAGGCAATGCCAACCGAGGAGAACTGCTGCTGCCGAGAAAACTCTTGATGCTTGTCCTACATATGGAAGACAAGACACGGCTGCAATGCGTTACCGAGCTGCATTACTTCAGGGCAACCTGCCTCACACGGTCCGTGTTGAGGATTATGATGGTGCTTATGCACGAACTTCGTACAACAGTTTGCCCTTTCAATCCAAGTAATGAGTAAGTGTACTCTAGATGTGATGTCACTTAGGCCACTTACATTTCATGTTTGTCTCCTATATTGTCGTAACTTTTATCTATCACTGGCAAATGAATGTAGTCTTGCAATTCTATACATCACTTGCGATTTGTGGAAATCATATTGGTTATCTTATGTGTCTTTCGCGTATAATGAAGAAACAATATTTCTCTGTGTCCCAATTTGTAATGTGTCTACACTTTAAAGCCCAAGTTGATTGATCCGTGAAGTAACATTTGTACTGGCACCAATGCCATAGGATACAAGATTGCATTTTCAACTAAGGTTTGATCCACTTATCTTGTTCATTTAAATACAGTTTGTATCTTTATCTTCCACAAGTGGTACAGCCTGGTGGACTTTCGTGTGTTTACATGGTGGCTTCATGGGAGGCTTGGACACTGCATTCGACGAGTAATACCCGCCTGTGTTGTTGGTGCCACTAGAGACGCATTCCCCAGTGACAGCGGTCAGTACAGGGGATTTTCCAACACTGTGCTGCAGCCGGAAGTATACAATGTGTAGTACATTTGTGCCATCAACATCAGCAACAAAATAAAATACAACTGAACTTTTATGAATGGTTGTTTCAAGGACACGCTCACTTGTCCTTCCAAGGCTGAATGGGTGGATACGGCAGAGGTGCCAGACACCATATACACTTCAAAGGTATCTTCAACGAAGGAGCCATTGTACACATGGGCTAGCCATACCCAGTGTCTCCAAGCAGGCTGCCCTGAAGCAGGCCGCGCCCCTGCTATCCACATAAGACCACGCCATATACATGTCACTCATTCACACACACTTTTCAAATTCTTTGCAAACCCCTTGATATTTATCGTGATAACATCTATGAGCACTGGAAGTCAACTTGTGATCGCGCTACCTGTTCTCCTGCTACTAACTACCCTGCTTGCTGAATCAGTTTGTTGGTCAAGGTAAGGGCAGGTCACCTAATCATCTCTTCTTGATCTCTAAATTTCTATCTTTTTCGAACAAATGTACCCAGTCTTGTAGTGTTCATTCATCTCATTGCCATTGCCATTGACTTCAGTTTGATTGGTTCTGTTCTCGAAATATAGCAATTGTCATCAATGTCAATTGGGATAGAAATGCATCTTGCGCGGACCGTGTCTATAATCAGGTTTCCTTTTGATGCATGATAGTACATTCAAGGGACGAGTAACATGTTATGATTTTCGTCACATCAATCAATCGTGTATGAAAGTTATCCTACAATACAGTCGGCTACGCTACACAGGTTTTGCTTCTGTGACCAAAACAAACATTGCATAGAAAAATGTATGAAATAATTCCATCTTTCTCACGCATTCATGCAAAATATTTTTTTCCGATGTCGACTTTTTTTTAACACATTTTTCAACAATGCCTGCCTGTATGGTTTACGGTTGCCGTTATAAGACCCATGCCAAACCTAAAGGCACAATAAGGAACAAGTTACTTACCTGTAACTGTTGTTCTCCAGCATGGGTCTGGCATGGTTTCATATGCTCATGAATATTCCCCGTCATCAGGCCGGGAATCCTCGGTATAGAAAAAAATCAGTATCAGTTTCGTTTCTGATCTGTCTTTCTTAGTAGTAACCAATCGCTGGTCTCTGGGTCATACTGCCCCCAGCCAATGACTGCCCTCTCGCTAAGCCCCGCCTCTGGCAGCCATCCTCAGATTTGGTAGCACATAAAGTGGCACTATGGCCAAGTGAAGAGCCACAGAGGGGTAGGCTGGAGGGTTTGCATCTGAATCCATGCCAGACCCATGCTGGAGAAGGGAGTAGTTTCTTACCTGTAACTCCATTTCTCCAGCATTGGTATCTTTCATGGATTCACATGCTTAGAATATTCCCCGTCGTCAGACTGGGAACCCTCGGTACACATATATATAGTCATTTCCAATAGGAAAAAACTTCTGCCCTATCCCCGTCTGCGTCCTCTACGGGGCCGCCCACGTACGCCCCGTTGGACGTGATGGTATATAAGCCCCGCCCCCGCGGGTCCCTTCAGATTTCGACCCCTCCAAGATAACGGGGGAAAACTTGCTTACATACCAATCTTCCACATTGCAGTCCGGGGAGGCCGGAGGGCGCATGTGAATCCATGAAAGATACCAATGCTGGAGAAATGGAGTTACAGGTAAGAAACTACTCCCTTCTCCAGCATTGGATCTTTCATGGATTCACATGCTTAGAATAGATTGTAAAGCAGTAACATCAAGAAGGAGGTGAGAGTGCAATGTAACTTACATTCGTAGAGACACCCCCAAACACTACCGTTTACACCATGTATGTAAGCAACAACTTATTATACTGATACGAAACGGATTTCCGCCATACAATGCTATGTCATATGACTCAGTATGCACCCCTTGCGCATATATCTACCCGACCACTTATGTTTAGGTCAATAAACTATGTACATTCATGTATACACTCTGAAAAAACAGCTGAGGCCAAATAATAATAGGCAGCATTATTCTTGAAACTTTGGCTTACCTCATTGAAAAAGGTGGCGAAGCACTGCCCTTCCCATTTGTACCTCATCCGCGTGCTGCTTTTCCAGGCAGTAGTGGCGCGTAAACGTGTGCGGAACAGACCATGCCGCCGCCTGGCAGATGTCCGTCAGCGGAATTCCTGCCCATAGAGCCACGGAGGAAGATGTCGATCTCGTGGAATGGGCTCTGGGACGATGTAGTAGAGGTCTCCCGGCCTTGGAATGACACAGGGTAATCGCCGAGGAGACCCAGCGAGCCAGACCTTGTTTGGAGATAGCCTTACCCCTAGCCGAGGGGCCGTAGGCGACGAATAGCTGTCTGGTGGCTCTGATATCTTGCGTTTTTTGCAGGTAAAATTTTAGCGCCCTTTTGACGTCCAGAGTGTGAAGAGCCTTCTCCGCCGTCGACGAAGGAGATGCAAAGAAAGTAGGGAGTACCAGGGTCGAGTGCTTATGATAGACCGACGGTACTTTTGGGATGAATGAAGGGTTAGTTGATAAAATAACTTTGTCCTTAAAGAACCTCAGATATGGAGGGTCTATGACCAGTGCCTGTAGTTCCGACATTCTTCTAGCCGAAGTGATGGCAACTAGGAACGCGAGTTTCCAAGATAGAAATTGTAGAGATGAAGAGGACATTGGCTCAAAGGGAGGCTTCATTAAGGCAGCTAGAACCGTGTTCAGACTCCACGACGGTGGGAACCGTTTTTCCGGAGGGAAGGTTCTAAACAGACCCTTCATGAAATGCTTCACTAGCCTGTCACTGAATAGTGGAGGGGACTGTCTTCTTCTGGTAAATCTCGAAACAGCCGCCAGGTGTACTTTGATTGACGATGATGACAGTCCGCTCTCCGCAAGATGAAGAAGATACGGGAGGATTTGCTCCGGAGTTACTTCCAAAGGTTGTATATTTTGTTGTGTTTGACACCATATACAGAACCTTTTCCATTTGCTTACATATGATTTGTTAGTGGACGGGGCCCTGGCCGCCTGCAGAATCCTTCGGCAATCAGTCGAGACTTTTAGGTTCCCGAACTCCGAGAAGTCAGGAGCCATGCAGTTAAGTTCAGGCTGTCCGGATTGTGGTGCCACACGGTCCCCTCGTCCCTGGACAGGAGGTTCGGCACTTTCCTGAATGGTATCGGCTGATCCAGCGACAGATGAAGGAGGTCTGAGAACCATGGTTGCCTCGGCCAGCGCGGGGCCACTAGGATGACCCGGCAATTGTACCTGTGGATCCCCTGGATCGTCCTCCGTATGAGGGGAAATGGAGGGAAGGCGTAGAGGAACTTGCCTGTCCACGGAAACGAGAACGCTTCCCCCAGGGAGCCTGTTTGGGGCCATCTGCTCGCGAACTGAACACATTTTCGGTTTCTTTCCGTGGCGAAGAGATCGATCGACGGGGTCCCCCATCTTTCGAAGATTTCCCCGAGTTGAGTGGAGTCCAGCTCCCACTCGTGTATTTGTGACATAGTCCTGCTCAGGGAATCCGCCTGTACGTTCTTCGCTCCCGGTAGGTGGTATGCCACTAGGGAGATGTGGTGTTTTAAAGCCCAATGCCAGATCTTTTGAGCTTCCTTCGAGAGGGTCCTGGATCTGGTGCCACCCTGTTTTATCAGGTAGAACATAGCTGTCGTATTGTCCGTGAGCACTCTTACTTTTGACCCCTTGATGTGTGGGAGGAAAGATTTCAGGGCCCATCTCACCGCCCTTAGCTCCAGGACGTTGATATGTAGGCGAGATTCGGTCGACGACCACCTGCCTTGGGTTTGGTGACGTGACATGTGTGCTCCCCAGCCCGACAGAGAGGCGTCTGTAATGGTGTTCTGAAATTCCGGCTCCTGCAGGGGGACCCCTCTGTCCAGGTTGCGCGCCACTTTCCACCATCGGAGGGCTTTGATAACTCGTTCGTCGTCGACTATTATCTTGTCCGACCAGCGGCCTGTGGCCTGCTTCCATCTGTCTGATAGGAACTCCTGTAGAGGTCTCATGAACAACCGGCAGTTCGCGACTAGGTGGATGCACGATGCCATGGAGCCGAGGAGAGCCGCATATTTTCTTACTGACAACCTGCTCTGTAAACGAAGTTGGCTTGTCAGGTGTTTGATCTTCAACAACCTTTCCAGGGATGGTTTCACTAGTCCCGTGTGGGTGTCGAATTGAGCACCTAGGAACTTCAAGCTCTTCGAGGGCTTTAGTGAAGACTTTTCGTAGTTCACTGCAAATCCCAGACGCTGTAGCAGTCGCAAGGTGGTCAATAGGCTGTCGTTGGTCGACGCTGGGGAGGATCCCCTCACGAGCCAGTCGTCGAGGTACGGGTAAACGTGATGCCCTTCCTTCCGCAGCCAGGCTGCTACGGGTGCTAGGCACTTTGTAAAGGTTCTTGGGGAGGACTTCAGGCCGAAAGGGAGCACAGTAAATTGGTAGTGTGTTTGGCCGACTAGGAACCTCAGGAACCTCCTGTGGTGAGTGCGCACCGGAATGTGAAAATACGCATCTTGGAGGTCCAGAGACGCCAGGAAATCGTTCTTTTGGACCGATCTGATTACTTCCTGTAGAGTAAGCATCTTGAACTTTTGACTCAGCAGGGTTTTGTTGAGGTCCCGTAGGTCGAGGATGGGGCGCCACTTCCCGTTTGGTTTCTTTACTACGAAGCAGCGTGAGTAAACCCCTAAGCCTCTCTGCGAGGCAGGGACTAACTCGATGGCGCCTTTTTTTAGCATGAGCGCAACCTCTCGACGCAAGACGCTTAGGTGTGGTTGAGACAGGCGTATCGGTGGACGTCTTGGAGGTCTGGATTTGAATCTTAGGGAATGTCCCAGTCTCACCGTGTCCAGAACCCACCGATCTGTCGTAATTGACTCCCATTCCTCGACGCAACTTGACACTCTCCCTCCTAGAACGTCATTGTTGATCTTTTTGTTTTCCCGTCGACGACGAGTAAGTGGGACGTCTCTTAGAGGCCTGGAAATTTCTGCGTCGGGTCGAGGACTGTGAGGCGCGCCTATAGCCTTGGGACGGATATGAAGACCTCCCGAATGCTCTATCCCTGGATCCTGCAAATCGTGCGTTTCCCGTAGCTCCTCTAAAGGGGCGAAAGGAACGAAAGGGCTTACCGCTTTGGAGAGAGCCCAGCGAGCGCGCCGTCTCAGAGTCCTCCTTCATTCCTTTCAAGGCCTCATCCACCTTTTCGCCAAACAGGTGGTCACCTTCGAAAGGCATGTCGACGACCTTATATTGCACCTCGGGTCTAAAGTTGGTGCACTTGAGCCAGGCCTGGCGTCGTAGAACCACTCCGTTGTTAATTTGTTTGAACCCCGAATCTGCCAGGTCCACCGCTATATTGATAGCATGGTTCGAGGCTTCTTCTCCTTCACGAACCAGGGACATAGCTGATTTTCTGTGTTCTTCTGGGAGGTGGTCCATAATGGGTGCCAGTCTGTGCCACATCTCCCTGTCATACCTGGCCATGATTGCCAGGGAGTTCGCTGCTTTCACTGTTGACGCTCCCACTGACAGGATCTTCTTACCGAAAGCGTCTTGGCGTCTAGCTTCGGAATCCGGAGGGGTAGAGCACTTATGCTGGGCCTTTGCCTTTCTCGTCGCCGCCGCCGATACCACCGAGTCAGGCGTGGGTTGCGCAGAGAGGCATTTTGGCGTCGAATCTGGAACTTTAAATTTTTTCTCTACGCGGCCCTTGACCGCAGGTTTCGAGAATGGATGCCGCATGGTTTGGACGCCCTCTTTCCATACGTGGTCCAGTATCGGTATCGAAAAAACGGAACGCCTAATCTTGCCCATGTGGTCAAAGAGGAAGCAGTCGTCCTTTTCTTCTTGTTGGGTCAAACCGAACTCCTTGCAGGCCTTTTCCATCATGGAATGGAAGGCCCCTATGTCATCCGGTGGAGATGGGTGAATGGGACTTTTCGGAGGATCCACCTCCACATCCGAAACCCATGACGGGTCTCTCGACGGCGAGAGGGAGATACCAGAAGCTGACCCCTGTTCAGAGAGGGAGTCCGAGAGCTCACCTTCTTCCTGGACTGTTGGAGCAGTTGGGCCCACGACCGATCTAGTCGGGCGGTGTGAAGGTCCGGGCTCGTCGACGAGGGGAGTCGTCGGAACAGGTGGGAGCCTTTCGTCCAGGGACTTCAAGAGCGAGTGTAAGGAGGAAAGTACCTCCATGGAGAGAGTAGCCTGGGCGTTTGGAGGCTGGGTGAAAACTTGAGAGCAGGTTGCACCAGAAGGAAATCTGGGCCGTAGCCCCAGGTCTTCCGGGCTCACTATTCTGAAGCCGTCGTCTTCTTTGGAGGCGATCGAAACTGCCTGTTCTTGTAGCAGTGTGTCGGGTAGCCCCATGTCGAACGCTTCTGGCCTCCAGGCCTGGAACTCCGTCGACGAGGGAATCGTCGTCGACGATGAGCCCGTTTGAAAGGCGGGGGACTGTGACGGAGTGGTACTTGGATCGTCGCCGTCGTCGACGGAGGGCCTGCAGGTGGCTTAGGCGGTCCCGCCTTCGCGGAGCTCTCCCTGCGTTTATACGCCTCTCTACTCGTAGCTGATCTTTTCTGATCGCTCGAGGAGGATTTTGGCCTGTCCTTATCTTTCTTCGACGAAGAAGAGGAAGATGATTTCTTCGTCGATTCTTTCGATGAGGCCTTAGAGGAATGACTTCGAGGCACGTCCTTCTCCGTAGGTCGTGATTTTTTGGCCGGAGGTTCCGACGGATGTGAGCGTCGGGGGGCTTCTGATGTTTTCGCTGAGGCGATACTGCGCACCGATCCTACCTCCGACTGAGGGTACGCTCCAGCGCCGTCGTTCAGCCACGAGACCAGTCGCCGATTCCGGTCCTTCAGGGTTTTTTGGGAAAACCCCTTGCAAATATCACATTGGTCCGCCGAGTGGTGGGGGTGAAGGCAGTAGATGCAGTCAAGATGGCCATCCCCTTCATAAACCTTCTTTAGACCGCACGTGGCACACGGGCGGAAAAGAGGCTTACCCGACATTATTGCCAGACCAACAAACAAAACTCGTAGGAGTTAGAAGTGGACCAAACAGACAAACTCGCAGGAGTTAGAAACAAATCGATAAGTATTTGAAGAAAATACACGAGGAGATCCCACTATCTTTGGAGACGGTTGAAATCTGAAGGGACCCGCGGGGGCGGGGCTTATATACCATCACGTCCAACGGGGCGTACGTGGGCGGCCCCGTAGAGGACGCAGACGGGGATAGGGCAGAAGTTTTTTCCTATTGGAAATGACTATATATATGTGTACCGAGGGTTCCCAGTCTGACGACGGGGAATATTCTAAGCATGTGAATCCATGAAAGATCCAATGCTGGAGAACAACTGTTACAGGTAAGTAACTTGTTCCTTCTCCAGCATGGTGTCTGGCATGGATTCACATGTTCATGAATATAAGAATACATAGCAGTATACACATGCACAACCACGGGAGGTGGCAACAGGCTCAACATTAAGCAATACAAAAACCCCCCCCTCAACATTAAGCATCTCTTACCTCCTCACCAGGCTCACCTTAAGCGAACAGGTTGCGCAGCACTGCTTGGCCGACCCTGGACTCCTCCCTGGAGTCCCGATCGACGCAGTAGAATCTCGTGAAGGTGTGCGTCGACCTCCACGTTGCAGCCCTGAAGATGTCGAGCAGGGGCACACCAGATAGGAACGCCGTGGTAGCAGCTATCGCTCTGGTCGAGTGGGCTCTCGGACGGCCTTGCAGCGGTCGGTTTGCCAACCGGTGACAGTGCATGATGCAGCCGGAGAGCCATCTGGAAATGGAAGCCTCAGAGAGAGCCTTCCCTTGATTCACACGTCCAAAGCTTACAAACAGCTGTGATGTCTTCCGAAAACTCTTCATGCGGTCCACGTAGAACTTCAGCGCTCTAGCTACGTCCAGCGAGTGCAGAGTGATCTCAGCCGGCGACTAAGGCGATGGGAAGAAAACTGGCAACACCAAGGGTTCGTTGAGGTGGAAGTCCGATGGCACCTTGGGCATGAAGGAGGGGTGCGTCCTCACCACCACCCTTGTGTCGTGAAAAGTCAAGTATGGTGGTTTGCAAGATAGGGCCTGGATCTCTCCCACTCGTCGTGCGGAGGGGATGGTCACGAGAAAAGCTGTCTTCCACGACAGAAACTTCAACGGTGCCAAATGCATAGGCTCAAATGGGCCCCCCCATGAGCCTGGTCAGCTCCACGTTGAGCTCCCATGCCGGGGATGATCGGAACAATCCTTTCATAAATTCCTTCACCAGCCGATGAGACCACAAGGATGCCTGTCCCGTAGTCCTAGTTTATGGTGAGATGGCGGCCAGATGTATCTTGATGGAAGCGTGAGCTAGTCTAGCCTTGGCCAATGACAGTAGGTACGGCAATACTTGAGGGGCCGTAATCCGCAGAGGGTTAGTCTTCTGTGCATGGTACCAGACAGAGAACCTCATCCATTTATGTGCGTAGCACTTGAGAGTTGAGGACGCCCTGGCCTTTGCAAGAACCCCTCTGCAGTCGGCTGGGATGTCATACCCTCCAACTCTAGTGCTGCAGGAGCCAGGGATGCAAGTTCAGCGACTCTGGGTTGTGATGAAGAATGGCGCCTCCTTCTCTGGAGAGAAGATCCGCGTCCGTCGGCAGCTTGACTGGTGTGGATGCTGACAAGTCCAGAAGGTCCGGGAACCAGATCTGTCTCGGCCACGGCGGTGCGACGAGGATCATCCAGCACCGGGACCTCTTGAGCTGGTTGATGAGCCGGAGCAGCAACGGAAACGGAGGGAACGCATAAAGAAATAGGCCATCCCAGGGGAACGAGAAAGCATCGCCCATGCTCCTCGGCTGGGGGAACCTGCTAGCGAACCTCCGGCACTTGGAGTTCCTCGCCGTCGCGAAGAGATCGACCTGGGGTTCGCCCCATCGTCGATCCACTTGATCCTGGCGTAGTTCCCAATCGTGGCACGAGCGCAGCTCTCTGCTGAGTGATTCGCAATGGTGTTTTTTATTCCTGCCAGATGAAAAGGCACCAGAAACATCCCTTGTGCGACGGCCCAATGCCACAGATCCTGGGCTTCCTTGGATAGGGCAGGGGATCTGGTTCCACCCTGCTTCCGGATGTAGAACATTGTGGTGGTGTTGTCGGTGAAGATCCTCACCACCTTGCCCTTGAGGGACGGAAGAAAAGACCGAGGGCCCAGAACACTGCGCGGAGCGCCAAGATGTTGATGTGGAGTGACTTCTCCTCCGGAGCCAAAGGCCTCTTGCGTGAAGATCTCCAGAGTGCGCTCCCCAACCTTACAGGGAGGCATCCGTCTTCACCGTCACCTGGTGAGCTGGGGTCTGAAAGTCCATGCCCGCCAACAGATGAGAGCGGGTACCCCACCACCGAATCGCCTGACGGAACGTCTCGTTTAGTGGGATCCTGTCATCGAAGCTGCCCGTCGACTGGACCCAGCGGGTGTCGAGGAACTCTTGTAAGTGGCGCATCCGAAGCCTGCAAATCGCACCAGATAAATGCAGGAGGACATCATTCCGAGGAGGGACTTGATGGATCTTACCCTGGCCATATCTGTGGCCAGCAGACGCTGCACCTTGCCAAGAATGCTCCTGGTCCTTTCCCCCGACGGCGAGGCCAGCCACGCCACTGTGTCGAGCTTGGCTCCCAGAAACAGGGCGACTTGCGACGGGACCAGGTGGGATTTTGGAAAGTTGGAGAACCCCAGGTCCGTGAGCAGCTGGACGGTCTTCGCGGTGTGCTCCACAGTGAGCTCCCTTGTCCTTGGCCTGGATGAGCCAGTCGTCCAGGTAGGGATAGACGTGGATCCCCTGCAGGTGCAGCCGCGCCGACACCGGTGCGAGGCACTTGGTGAACACCCTGGGTGTCGACTTCAATCCGAACGGGAGGGCCTTGAACTGGTAGTGCCGCCCTTGGACCACGAACCTGAGGAACTTTCGGTGTCTTTTTAGAATGGGGATGTGGAAGTACGCATCCTCCAAGTCCAACAACGACAAATTGCCCTCCTCCAGCTGTCCCAGCACGTGCTGGAGGGTGACCACCCGGAACTTCTGTGCCTTGATGTACTTGTTCAGTCGTCGCAGGTCCAGGATGGGGCGCCATCTCCTGTCTTCTTTACGAGGAAGTACCTTGAGTAAACTCCGGAGCCCCGAAGCCTCTTTGGGACAAGCTCGATGGCACCTTTCTTGAGCATCGCCCTTACTTCCAACAGTAGTTGAGGGATGTGATTTTCCTTCCTAGCCACGGGTGGAACGAGAGGGCACTTCTGGAACTCGAGGGCGTGCCCTTGGGCCAGGGCGTCCAGCACCCAACGGTCGGTGGAGATGGACTCCCACACGCTGACGAACCTCGTCAGCCAGCCTCCCACCGGGGTGCTTCGGTGGGGGCCCGACCCCACGGTCGGTTCAATCCTGTTTGGAGGCTGCCTTGCCTCCTTGACCTCCATGTCAACGACGACGGGCACCACCTGACTTGCCGCGTCCCCTGTAGGCCTCCTGAGACGAAGATCTTGCCACTTGGCGGTACGTTGAGTAGCCACTGCCGGATCTCTTGGAGGCACCGTGTCAGCCTCCGGAGCTCCGAAAGGACGGCCATCGTCGTTGGAGCACCCCCAGTGCCCGGGCAGTCTCTGTGTCTGTCTTGATAGCCTGAAGGGACTCATCAACCGCCTTCCCAAACAGGTTGTTCCCATCGAAGGGCATGTCCAAAACTTTGGTTTGTACGTCCTGGCGGAAATCCGTCGCCTTGAGCCATCGTCGTCGTCTCAGGCAAACGCCGTTGCCCAACTGACGGAAACCGGTGTTGGTGATGTCTGTTGCCACCGTGATGGCGTGGTCCGAAGCAATCTCACCTTCCTGTAAGATTTCAAGGGCCTCAGCCCTTTCGGCGTCCGGAAGGAAGTCCAATAGAGGGGCGATTTTGAACCACAACTCCCTGTCGTAGCGGGCTACGATAGCCAGGGCGTTGGCCGCCTTGATAGCCGGCGCTGCGGATGAGATGACCCGTCCCATCGTGTCCAGCTTCTTGCCCTCCGCGTCCGGTGGGGAAGTTGATGTCGAGGCGCCCCCCCCCCCCCAGCTTTCTTCTTTGCCGCCGCCGAGACGACCAAATCCGGGGCAGGCTGCGCCCGAAGGCACAAGGGGGCAGCGTCGGGGACCCGGTACTTCTTCTCGTACCGGTCCCTCTTTGCAGGTGCCGTGGCAGGATTCTTGAGGAGGGCGAGCCCCTCATCCCAGATGTCATCAAGAAGTGGTACGGCGAGGACCGTCTTCCTTTTAGCCTCGCGCCGTTGGTAAAGGAACCCTTCCTTCTTCTCTTCGGGGCAGAGCTGGAATGCCCTGGAAATCATGGCATGGAAGGATCCAATCTCGTCGGGCAGGGACACCCGAGCAGGGGGCGACGGGGGACATGTCCAGTCGTCGCCTTCGTCGTCATCTGTACCTGTCGTAGCCGTGTCCGTGCCTGCGTCATCCCCGTGGGTAGTAGACCGGGGGGAAGGCAGAGCAGGCCGCAGAGGTGGGAGAGGTGGCGGAGGATGCGTCCTCTTCTTATGCGGTGGACTTTCCGAAGGTCCCGGTTCCCCTGTCGGGTCTGGCTCAGGTACCTCCGTCGGGGGGAGGGGCAACCTTGTCCTCATCTCCGAGCATAAGGACTGAATCGCTGACAAAATGGCCGCCGAAGTGTCCTGCGGCATCGGAAACGACAGGCGCGAGGGCTCTTGAGGAACCTCGTCGGTGACACCGTCGCCCTCGTCGGGATCCCTCCCGATGGGCTGGACCTCCTCCATGACTTCGATGAGCTCTTCTTCAGAGGTCGTGTCCGTATCCACGATGGCCACCTGCCCCTCCCCATCCTTTTCCAACGGGGACTTCGTGGGGGTTTTCTCAATGGGCCTGAAAGACGATTCCCTCCGCGGTGGCAGAGACACTCTGGATCCTGAGGTCGCCTCCACAGGCTGAGCCAGGGCCGCTACGACATCCTCAATCGAGGTTTTAGCAGGGTGAATTAAGACCATCGTCACCTTCTGTACGCCTGGGGCCTTCACTTTGGGGGGAGGGTCCGAGCCTCGCTCCCCCTCTGCCGGAATCTTCGAGATCGACCGTGGCCTCTGAAGCTTTGCCGGGTTCTCGGACTTCCTCTTACCCGAGCCAGAGCGTTGGCTCGTGGTTGATGGCGCCGTGGAGGATGCGCCCTGCCTGGCAGCCAAGGAGCCCGACCGTTCGGCGCTCCCGGTGCCCGCAGACTCGCGGTGTTTGGCCTTTTGTTGGGCCCCTGTCGCAGGGGCGCCCTCACAGGACTTAGAAGACTGCTCGGACTTCTTTTTCTTCTTCTCGCCTGACGGGCTCTTCCCTTCCAGCCAGTTGGCGAGAACGGAGGTGACGATCCTTCATGGTCCACTCTGACATGTTCCCACAAAACGCACAGTCCTTCTCCACGTGCGCCTTGTCCTCATGGAGACAGTAGAAGCATAACAAATGCTCGTCCTCCTTGAACACATTCTGAAGCTGGCATCCAGGGCAGGTCCTGAACAGCTTCCCGGGCGTCGAGCTTCCTTTCTCCTGGGCTATGTCTGGGGTAGGCCTCGGAACTTCTGGAATCCTCCAAAAGCGTAACACGACGAAATCTTCACGCTTGAGGGGCGTAGAAAACTCCGAAACGGGACCCCGTTGATCGGATGTAGAAACGGTGGAGCTTGAGGCTCTATTTAACCGAAAAATGAGAAAAATCTCCTGAAAAAGCGTGAAAACGCAGCAAAAGCTCGAGAGCTACAGCACGAGGACTCCCAACACTTGAACGTGCGGTAAAAATCTGAGGATGGCTGCCAGAGGCGGGGCTTAGGGAGAGGGCAGTCATTGGCTGGGGGCAGTATGACCCAGAGACCACTGATTGGTTACTACTAAGAAAGACAGATCAGAAACGAAACTGATTTTTTCTATACCGAGGCTTTCCGGCCTGACGGCAGGGAATATTCATGAGCATGTGAATCCATGCCAGACCCCATGCTGGAGAATGCATATATTCCCGAGGAATATAGATCTAATAAGAGAATGGGTCAGCTATTGCAGATTTGCGCCAGAAGAGCCTGAAAGAGCCCAGGATGTCTTGGGGGACTTGAGGGGTGATCGATTCTGCATCTGCAGCCTGCACTTTACCACAAATATGTATGACCAATCGCAGTACACAAAGAAGCATCGACTCAGAACATCTAGAAAATTGCTTCCAAATGCCATTCCAACTCTATTCACGCACACGCTGCCTCATGTGAGTCACGGTTCATGATTTAGCTGTAGGCCTTGGGGTACTAAATAGGTAACTACATGGAAGGATTGGTGCTTTTGGTGTAAATGTTTCTTCCTAAACTTTGCATATTTACCAGATTGTATTGATTTATAACTATACCCCATTTTGCTATACATCTGTCCCTGGGTTTAGGAGCATCATAGAAAATGATTAAGAAACACAGAAAACTATGCTATAGTGCCCTTCGAAATAAGCACAATCTTTTCGTAATCGGTTGCTTCACATGACAATTTTTTTTAGGTGAGCATATTCTCTGAAGCACAGACTATCGGTAGTGACGATATCACTGACACGTCCAGTAAAACAATGGTGAGCCATACAGACTTGTTGAAGTTCATATTCTTGAGAGTTGGATCTTCCCACACATTTAAGGCAAATCTAATTTTCCCTTTATCACTTCGTGACAATGCACTGAAAATGAAGGAGCAAGATTCTGCATCCATTTCTTTCCCGGAGTCAACAACTTCGAGCGCCTATAAGGTAGAGTTATTTCGCTTTTCGATTACAGAAATGTAATATGCATGGAATTTTAAATATGAAATAGTTTACGTATCCTGTAGTTAGTTTACATAATGTTTCATTTATAGGTTTTTATTGACATGGACCATTGACTACATCCAATTGTGTCTGTTCAATTTCACCGTTTTCATCCATACTAAAACAAGTACTGTGTGTTACAGGCAGATGCTGGGACTTCAACTACAATTACATAATCCTTTGGAGCTGGTTCAGCGCATGCGGTATGCGTACTGACAGTTCCGTTGAATGAAAGCAAGTATATCCTACATCTGATACTATTAGACAGTGGGCCTCATTACGACCCTGGCGGAAATGGAAAAATGATGGCGGAAATGCAATACCGCCATCGAACACCGCTCGTTGCGATTATGACCCGTCACCGTAAAGTACGATGCCATTAGCGACACCGCAGTGAACGGCAACGCTAACTGCACCAAGTACGCGCACGCGCGCCTTGCAAAACCGGAATCACCGCCATGGCGCAACGGTACGCGAATTCTGACCCTAGCGGACATGTACTGAACGCCATCAAGCACGTCGTAAAGTACCATTCCGCCATGGCGAGAAATACGGCATCGTGAACCAACCGTAAATGGCCCACTGAGTGCCTGTACTCCACTCCCTGGCCACATTGCACAACTCCTGGCAGGCGCAATGTACTCACACTATGCAACCAGTGAAATCTACAATTCACCCATGCATGCCAACGTAGAAATGCATGCAGGGGCTCAAAGCGCCCCGTGAGTGGGCATCCATGTACGGCATGTCACCATAGCCGTACTGATGCAGCACAGGCATGTGAAGGTACAATACATCAAAATGAAAATCAAGAACACATGACACAAAACAACAGTAGTCCCCCATCGCTTGCCACCAGCGCAAGGCAACATCCAAAACAGCATCCTGAGGGGGATTGCACCAGCCCTGTACTCTTGCCAGTAAACAAACCAACCATCAGCAGAAGCATGTACCACACAAGTTGGCAGAGTGACTGAGCAGCCAGGCTCATCCCAAGAGGGGCCGATGGGAGCTGCAGGGCACAGATGGCATGAATACAGAAGCTATTCCAATGGACATGACCCCAGTCCCCCTCCAACAAACGCACGCAAACACAGGCACCTGTGACCAGCCACATTCTGAACATCCCATCATTCCACCAATCGACCTGGCTGACAGGCACCAGTCGGCCAAAAGCCAATCCCCCGCCCCTGAACAGCACATCATGTAAACAGTCACAATGGCAGCCCCTATCCGTGACCATACTGTGCTACGTAGGCAAACGCGGCCAGTACTGTACCACACAACTCAACTCAGAAGGCGGAACACAATGCAGATCATCTCGCAATACATACCGCCACAAATCGAAAATCGCCACATCACCTGCAAAGAATAACGCAACACGACAAATATCGGAATACAATTTAAATGCACATCCAAATGACAAAGGCCCCACAGCAATTTGCAAAATAACACCAAAACATCCATCATCACCGAGGGCTGCATCTGCAATAAATGACCAGCTTCCACTTGTGTGACGCCCTGTACCATCATGGCACACAGGGCCTACATCAACGTTCCAAAAGGCAACATGGAAGCGGCAAGAACCGCAGGTCCGTCCCATGAGGCAGGCACTAGTCGAGCTGAAAGGCCGAAATGTTGCACCTAGCCACCAGTACAGCGTAAGGGCATGTGGCCCATTGGCGATCGTCCCATAAGATCGTAATGGTGCTCCACTGATTCACCCGAAGCTGCAGGTGTCGAGAGTAAAACCCATCTGGAGGAGTGGCGTAGAGATGGCATCTGCAATAGGGCAGGAGATACCTGACACCCAAATGAAACACAAATTAACCGATTGCATTACGGGACTCATGATGCATTACAATCTTCATTCAACACACCAAATCCACACCCATATGCATGCTAGCCCACTCCAAAGGAATATACACACCCCTAAATCAGTATCGATTCATAACGAAATCAATCGAGGTAAATACACCATTGGCAACGTCGGTTACTGTGCATGCGTCCGTCAAGATAGAACCCATGACATGGGATTAGTAACGTGCCTAGACACAAGTGTATGAAGGCGCGTCGAGACAGGGAGGATCCGACAAGGGCAGATAGACGTAAGTCCCACTATGGCAGCCTTGCATCACATAGCGCAGGGGAAGGGGAGTGATTCAAAAAACCCATGTACATGGCAGACCCTAAATGGAATCATCTGTCCATGCATCCATTCATCATTCCCTCATCCCGCAATGAAAACGCATGAATATTCACTCACATAATATGTGAAACTTCCATCGCGTCTGTGCGTAATGCAGTCTGCAAAAACCACTGTGCTCCTGGCCGGATCTGTAGTGTTGTGAAGCAAGATGGATTTGGGAACGTCCTGCCTTATCGTCCACTACGCTATTGCGCATCCCATTCAATTCATATCATTCATTGCTTGCTCGTTATGGGCCATGTCCCAAGGACATTCTACAATAGAACGTTACATTTCCAGCCAGACCTGTGGGCGTATCCTCGCCGCTACTTCAAAACCAAAAATGCTGGCCTTCGAATTCCTCACTTGCAACATTACGTCGAAAAGGCTTCTGTGAACGCTTGCATTCACAATTACATCAATGTAGTGCGGCTGTGTGTCATAATGCTAACTGGCTGCAATCACAAATGGGACGCCACGCCCGTCGGTGAAGTACGTTACTGTGCTGCATGAGGGTCGGCCATCGATCGAGCCCTACATACCACTGACTCTTCACAGGTATGTAAGCGGCTGCAATTATAGCATGTGTAACAATGGGAGCATAGCATGAAAATCAGTCAAAGTACATCACACTGCCATCGGGATTTGATACATGATTCCAATCCCAAGATGCCATGCGGCCAAATGCAGCCTTACGTGCGGGACGTGCTCGGCCAGAAGGGATTGCATCTGCCACAGATTCATTCAATCAGCACAGGTGGAGGCCATACAGGCCGACAGCACATATATAGCAGACCCAAACCCCTCCCACAACCACTCCCACTCCAAAATGCTACCGGCAGGACTAGCGATGTTGGGCCTGGGGGACCAGATAGCACTGCAAGTGCTACAACTACAAGAAGACGACGAACAACAACAGGTACAACAACCGGGCGCACAGGGGAGACGGAGGAGAAGGAGGAGGAGGAGGGCAAGGCAGGGTCAGCAAGGCCCACAAGCACTGCCACTACCACCACGCAGGCGGCCCGCAATCCCACGCCTCCGAGCTGATCCGTTCAACCTCACTGCTGAGCAGATCCACACCCTCTACCGTTTGGACGGGGACACCACAATCGCCATTGTGGACATGACACATGCTGACCTCGTGAGCATGATAGATAGCCCAACCGCCATCCCACCCCTACTGAAGGTGGTGTCTGTACTCCACTTCCTGGCCACAGGCACCTACCAGCACACAGTGGGACAGTTGCATGGCATTTCACAGCCACTGTTCTCACGGACACTCTTCCAAGTGCACGATGCCCTCCTGAAGCACGCCGACGACCACATCACACTACCACGCACGTACCAGGAGATTACCAACGCAAAAGTGGGATTCCATGCACTTGGCGGCATCCCGGGTTGCATTGGTGCCATCGACTGCACCCATGTTGAATTGGTTGTCCCACATGCCATGGAGGTCCAGTACCGCAACCGGAAACAATTTCATTCAATCAATGTGCAAATGGTGTGTGACTCCAACAAGATCTTTACGCATTGTTGTGCCAGATTTCCAGGATCTACCCATGATTCTATGGTCCTGAGGAACACAAGAATACCACGCTACATGGAGCGACACGCAGGGCACAGATCCTGGCTACTCGGTGAGTCTCATTCCATGCATGACATCGTGGCCCATTTGATGCGTCAATGACCTTGCAGGAGGGGGGGGGGGCTACTTAGCACTATCATTCCACTGACACCCTTTATTCGTCTCATACAGGTGATGCCGGGTATCCACTGAAGAGATGGCTCCTTACACCAATCCGGAACCCACAGAACGAGCATGAGGAGGACTACAACCATGCCCACTCACGTACCCGTGTGGTCATTGAACAGGCATTCGGCCTACTGAAGGCTCGTTTCCGCAGCCTCAGCAGGTCTGGCGGGGCACTCATGTACAGCCATGAGAAGGTTTCTAAGATGGTCATGGCATGTGTCATGCTGCACAACATGTGCATACGTAGGAATGTGCCCATGCCCCCTGACGCTGTACTGCATGCACCTGAAGATGATGATGATGAGGGTGGGGATGTGGAGGCACCTCAAGGAGTCCATGAGGCACAGGATGCACGTGCAATCCGACAGAGCATCATAGATGCATGCTTCTAGCAACCACGCATGGTGCCTATTACACGGAAAGGGGACCTGTGGCACTGTGTGTGTAGTACAGGCACATTGTGGACTGTACGCCTATGAAGGCCTCGTACGCAAATATCAATGTCCACACATGTCATTGGATGATAATGAGGTGCTGTATTGTTAATGTGATTTGATTTATACACCCTATGGACCCGCCACCCAGTGAAGCCCAACACACCCCCTCCACCCTACTACCTCCCCCCCCAACACCAGTGTCCAAATATGCATGCTGTCCGTGGGTAGACGCTATTGCAAGCCCCCTCTACGGGTATCAGGGGCACCCCTGCCCGTGGAGCGCAGGTTCCTGCCAGATCTGCGTTGGGGGCTGCCCTGGACGGAACTTGCCACGGATGATGTCTCTGCCTGCTCGCGTCCATGCATGTCTCTGAGGGTTTGTGAGAGCTCCGAGAGCACACGGCGCACAGCAGCAAGTTCAGCACAAACGTCTTTGGACGTCGCATGCAGTTCCCCCCTCAGGCTCTCGGTGCTTTTCTCCATTTGTGCTCTCAGGCTCTCG
The DNA here is from genome assembly GCF_040938575.1 of Ambystoma mexicanum. Lineage (NCBI taxonomy): Eukaryota > Metazoa > Chordata > Amphibia > Caudata > Ambystomatidae > Ambystoma > Ambystoma mexicanum. The sequence continues at coordinate 517,192,480 of NC_090931.1, forward strand.
GTGCTTTTCTCCATTTGTGCTCTCAGGCTCTCGGTGCTTCTCTCCATTTCTCCCCTGAGGCTCTCACTACTTTTCTCTATTTGTGCCCTGAGTGTCTCGGTGGATGTTTCCATGGCTGCCCTGGAACCCCCGCATTCATTTGCATGGTCCTTGAGTAGCGTGGACACTTCCTGCTGTTGCTCGATCAGCAGGTCGAGGGACTGTTGCCTCTGCTGGGCCATGGACATTTGCGGTGGTGTGACAGGGGGGCTGCTCAACACATGTTGCCTTGGCACAGGACTTGTGGGGGTTGGCCAGTCGTCGTCTTCAGGGTGCCCCTGCGTGGTTTCGTCATGGTGTAGGGGATGGAACATGCAGGGGGATTGGGAAAGGTCATGGATGGTACCTACGTCGCCAGCACTGTTTTCCGTGTCGGAGCATGCTGGCATGACAGCTGTGTCACCTATGGTGCTGCTACCACCAGAGGCAGTGCCATCAGATACGTTCTTTGGGGGGACCTGTGGTGCTGGGGTTGTGGACTTGCTGGCTGCTGGGGTGCCTGTTGCAGTCCCCTCCAGTGTGCTGCCACTTGATTCCTGCTGCTGCCGTGTCTTGATCCTTGCACCTGAGGTGGAGGCTCTTGGGACGTTGGTCCTGGCCCTCTTTGCAGGCGTGCTGGTAGGGGTGTCCTGCAGCTCGTCGTTGGTATCGGACCCTGTGGTGGAGTAAAGAGGGGCGAGCGTTAGTTATGGGTCTGTCGGATTTGGAATGGCAACGTATCAAATGCATTGGGGTGGTACATGAGGCTGATTTGGGACTGGGCCTTGGAGGTGGTCTCATTTTCGTGTGGATTGAGGATGCATTCATTTGGCTGCCTGCAGTTAGGGGGTGCATGCTGCACATGTAGGGGTTGTTTATGGCATCTTGATTGATTTGTTTATTCATTCTGACTTTTAGAGGGCGCTGTCAGGGCAAAGTATGTATTGCACTATGGGGTCACATGGTACTGCACATGTTCGTGTTTTGTGGATTTCGCATTGTTTCTCTTGGCCAACCTACCTGATTCTCCGGATGTCGGCACTCCTTTCTCCATCCCTCCGACTCCCTCTATGCTCTCCATTCCTATGGTGGAGGCGCAGATATCCTCCCAGGGGGTCAACTTGATGGGCGACTCTGAACCCCCCCCGGTAGCTGTGGCGATGTTCCTGTTCGCAGAAAGTATGCTGCGTACGCGGATCCGCAGGTCGTCCCACCGCTTGCGACATTGCTGTGGCGTGCGGGGTGTTGTCCCCACCGCACTTACGCGCTGTGCCACCAGGGCCCATATGGCCTTCTTGTTGGCAAGGGCCGTCCTGGTCATTTGACTGGAGAAGACGACGGCGGCATTTTCCTGGAGGGTCTCGGTGAGCACGGTCAGTTCCTCTCGGGAGAAGTGGACCTGCCGCTTGCGATCACACGCTTTCTTGGCTACCTTTCCCATATTTATTTTTTTAACTGGGGTTGCTAACGGGTTGGGATGTGTGTCAGGGTCGGATTTTTAATGGTTGTGTTGGGATTCGGATTTTATAGTTGTGCGGCGTGCTGTTTCCCGTTCCGGCCACATGCTTTTACTTCCGTTTCCGTATATTTACGGTGCCCGTAATTTGCGGTGCCCGCTCGTTACGGTGACCGCTCATTACGGTGACCGCTAAGATGGGTGGCGGTATTGCACCTGGTGCAGCGTACGGCGGCGGTAAGGGCCGTTTTGGGGTCATTTCCGCCATCGCAGCCTTTCGGATTCCGCCATGGCGTAATGCTCGTGCCCGATGGGTCGTAATTAGCCGCACTTTGCTCCTTCGTGCAATGGCGGAAACGCTATTTACGCTGTTGCGGTCCGGTCAGTCACTTTCCGCCAGGGTCGTAATGAGGCCCAGTGACATTATGAACAAGCATCTTTTCAAACTTGTACCTTTTCAGTTCAACGTTACAATTTCTGTGCCGAATACAATGCAAAATGCTTGACTGCAACATTACAAACAATGGGTTTCGCACGGTGATCTCTGATCGAGTAGACTAGCCAACAATCCGGTGAAATTCAAAATGTATATTTTGACTAAATGACGTACACAGTTTACGAGGATATGTATGTAAGCGATGTGTGCGAGGAAAGAATTTGATTTAAAAAAACGATTGACTTTAATGAATATTCTATTTAAGGGATGTATACAAGAACGGGAATTAGAAGAGGAGGCACATGATCAGAGGTGACGGACCAGCTTGCTGGTGCGGTCGTTACAGTAAAGAACATGGTTTCACAGAAAATCAAGAAAACAAGGGGAACTAAAACAAGTTTGTTAACAAAAAGTGGTTTGGGCTGGTGTCTTCATAGCATGTTATTTTTGTTCTAAAGTGCTATATACTGCATGTTGGATTTACATTGAACATGTTTTTACAACCCATTTCCTAGAGGCCTAGAAGAAAACGAAATATTTGTATTTGTAAAAAATACAATGAAAGCAGTAATATGAAGACAGACGACAAATGAAACCAAAGATGCTGCTTGCCAAACAGATTTCACCATGGAGCAACTACTATTTGAGGTGCGTCGTGGTCCAGTCAATAAGCAGACTCGAGATGCTTATGCCCAATGGCCAGAAAATGAATTGAATGTGACTGGCGAAGCAAGCAAAGTGTTTTTGGACCATTGCTACAATGTGAACTCGACAAGAAGAAGAGGAAACTGAATATAAGGAAGATGCTTTTGAATGAATCAGTGACCACTTCACACAATCTACACCTGCAAAAAAATGGCCACCCATTAAACAATCGACATTTATGATTTCTCCAATTTGTGTGCAAATAACACTAGCTGAAATAACAGACGCTGAAGTCTCAACACAATTGACCGAGGAACTAGCCAAAGATCTCGACTTCAGTATGTCCTGTTCGGCCGATATGTGCATCACAGTTGAGCACTTTGACTGTGTTGGACATAAATACTCATGGACTCACTCATGATTTTGTTCCTAGGACACATACATTGCCACAAAACATTGCAAATTTGCCCTGTCCACCGAAAGCAGACCTCGTGGAACAGTTGACTTCCTGGTTCAAATGATTCGCAACTATTTATTGGTTCAACAATGTTTATACAAAGTGTCCAAATAAAGCGTCCAAATTGTCTTTTGAAATGTATCCTCTTTGCCCATTTTTTGTGTGCCAGAAGTGTCTTTTGGAGGATGTTATACAGTGTGATGCTGTGCTTTCACACTTCCTGCTTTCGTCAAGCTCTTGTGGGTCCTTCACTGATCGGGGGAGGGTCCGATGGCTATCAGCATGAAAGCAACTTTGGGGTTCTGCAGTTACCTTACCAAGCACGTGTTCAAATAGTTGAATAAATGTGTCCCACAAAGGAATGAGACCTAGGCTACATAAGAAACTTGGCACGCAAGAACTACTGACTGTAAGCAGAACGCCGCATCAAAGGGGGTTGTTGGTGAGAAATAGGTGCATTCTGGTCTATATTTTTACAGGGGCATGTGTTAGGGGTTGTTGCTATCGGATGCCTAATCAGAGGGGCCGATATATGATTTGCAGCCCTCGAAGTCTTACGATTTCAAAACGTAGTGGAGATAGGTGTCAGTGTTACCAAAATATATGAACACTCCTGATTAGGTATATGGGAGGTGAAGTTGAGGTGATGCGGGGGTAGGGTCTGGGGACCAGATGCGTTCAAAAGGAACAGGGGTCATCGGACCACAGCCTGGCAGGAGGGGGTTGGAGATGGCCCAAGTCAGTGAGCAGAGACGGATTGTGCACCAAGGTTGGAGCCTGCTCTGACATTCTCGTACAAGCACATTTGGTCAGGGCAAGAGACTTACTACTTGCAAAAATGATTAGCTGATTTACTTTGAGAACAGGAGACTGGCTGAGCTGACAGGTGGTGGGTGCTTGCTGTGCGAGGCGCTGGGAGAGAGCAGTTCACCAGAGGGACACTAAGAAATAAGGCATTTGGAAGTAAAGTAACTGTTTTCATTAAAAAAAAAAAAAAGTAAATCACTAGAAATTTTGCGCGGCATTGGTAGATGCCAGCAAACAGTTTGTTTTTCTAAAATATTTCAGATGCCACTGTTGTCTGCAAGGCTATTCGCTCACATTGGCTGTGCACACCCACGCATCCTACACAGTATAAGGTTCAATTGTTTTTCGGAGTATTTCAAATGGAATGAATGAAGGTGTACAATACTGTCAAATATGATAAGGTTCACCATTCCAAAACTGGACAAAGGAACATGTAATTTCATTTTATGAACATTTGTTGATCTGAAAGGAGTCTCTGCGGTACGCAGATAGAATGGAAATGCTGAATATTATGTACGTTTTACTGTAGATGATTTTATAGACAAATGAGTCAAGGTTTCATTATCGGACCGTTATTGCTGGCTTACATTGTAATGGGTTGTTTGTGGCATATTGCAACACGCAAAAACAACCTGTGTGTACTCGTCTTTGTCCCGGGCAAATGGCCAGTCCAGCACCGAAATGCAAGTAGTCCACACCTGGGTTCCCCAAGGTTCCACCTACGTCAAATTCTACGCTAATATTCTGTTAAAATGCCGTCTATGTGTTCTTCGAATTCTTTCTTCAACTTCTGCATCCCATTGCGAGCTAAACATACTCCATAGCACTAACCCCTCAAGCACATTGTAGACTAACTTTCCACTAGGTTTTCTCCGCGTTTCCATTGTTTCACATTTGTGTTCATTAGTTTTCACACGGTGCAGAATTTATGGGTAAATTGATAAATTAGAATGAAGAACGGCCACTGAGACACATTTCTGTTATGTTTTCTACACAGTTACATCCTGCCTTTCTGTGAACGTCATCGATTCCACATACCAATTGATGACTTCTTTAGCCGGCAGCTGCAGATACACTTACATGGCTGGATCACAATGACACCGTTTTTGTGACGATTGCCCCGGGCCGATATGCCTGTCGTGGTACCAGCGATAAGAAGCAACCTGAAATTGTTTATGGTGGCCTAGCGCCAAGTTGATGCCGAAGCCTTGCAATTCACAGTGCGTCCAATGCGCTTCTTATACCCAAAAGGAACACTGACTCACGATAAACATTTGTGGACCGAGAACAAAGAAATTACCAATGTGGTTGAATATGGCAATCAATGGATATTCTCGGAGCGTTTATTGAGAAATACATGCACATTATAAATGATAGTGTATTACGGTTTCCTTTAAAAATAATGTTTTGTATTCAAAATTGAGACATGCTGTGCTGTGAGAGGATGTGTGTTGATATTCCGGGTTCTGCGTCCGCTGACGTCAACACATAGGTGATGACTGTGCGCGTTTGGCTACGCTGCCCAGTAACGTCATGGAGATAGGCGGAGAGAATCACTAGGAATGGTGATGTCAGCTTCAGGGGCGGGGATATGATTTAGTGCCGCCAGGGCGGTTCACCTTAGGGCAATGTGGCAACAGATACGATTAGCACAAGATGGCCACACCCAGCTGCCCGATTTCACATGTGTAAAAGTGAGGAAAACTACGGTAAGGTTTAAAGGAAATGTTTATAAGATCAATCAACTTATGCTTAAAAACACATACCTGAACGCTCGGGACAATATTATTCGGCACACTATTCCTTTAACCTTTTAAAAAATTCATATAGCACTTTGTACTACTATCCAATTTACTTATCTTTAAGCATTCCCACATTGTTTAAAAAAAACATTTAAAACAAATGGGGAACAGATCACACAGATTTTGGACAAGGCACGGTTACCGCAGGGTAAGTATGAGGGGCATTATTTCACATAAAAATCATAAGGATGTCAAAAACATCAAGTGCTTCTCACCCTCAACAGTGGGCCAGTAAATGCATTTGAACAATATTTTTAGGGTAATTGAGATTAAAGCATGTTAAAACTCCCATAGGTTGACTGCTAGCGCGACAACCCCATAGTAACTATTTTACAAAAACTACGATATGTGGCAAAAGGTTGGTTTGTTGGAACTATTTACAGGGATGGTGCTGCCACAATAAACTCTAGCAGCTTTCTTCATGAGCATTCTTAGATGTGGTTTCAAACTTTGAATTGCAGGCATCCTTCACAGAGTCATATTGGTTTTTGGCAGCTATAGCCCTTATTATTGACAGCAGGCAATAGCCAGGCCCATATAAAGCAATCAAAATCTGTATAACGCTCACTAACTTGAAGGACATTTACAGCAGCCCACAACCTGGATAAGTTCACAGAGGAGCCCACCGTCCTGTCTGAAATAGTAATTCAAGTCTTGAATCCTTCCAAACATTGCCTCCCGAGATTTGTGTAGTATATATATAGTGCACAGTGTGCAGGGACCTAACAAGTGTGTACACATTCAACTCAGATATCTGGGTCTTTGGCGATGTCAGCTGCACATAATGCTTCAGTGGCAATTGTGCAGAGAGGGAGTAGATTGGCTGACAACTATACAGTTTTGACCACACTTGGTTAGATGGTCTGTTTGCCCAACATCACTGGACACAAAAGCCTAATGCACATTGGAGGGATGTGACTGACAGCACTGGTGACAGGTAGGTCATCTGCAACTCCACCCGAGGGGAGAGGGGGCTTAGGGGCATGTAATGCATGTGCGAAAATCAGCTAAAACATGGCGCTGGTGCGCAGCCATTTTGGACATTAACTTCCAAACTGCAATTAAAGTCTACGTTTCTGTGAGCTCAGTTAGAAGGCAGGCATGAATTCTGCAAGGGTTGGGCCGGGGACGGTTGCCTACCTCTCTGCCCTCCTGCCTTGGGACTGGGTAGTGTTGTCTTAGCCGAGATGAAGTTTTCTTCTGCAACTGCACTAACAGTGATGTAGACATTTGTATAATCATTCTTGCTTGTGCGTGTTCATGTATAACCAATTGCATTGATTCCACTATTTAGCTGTATACCTATGTGAATAAAAGGCCCTTAAAGAGCCAATCATAGTCTGAGTCCAAGTGTGTATTATTGTCTCCCTGAGTCCAATAACTTTTGGTCTGTGTAATCAAGTGGTTCTAGGGTCAGTACACGCGACAGAAAAGCAAAACATAATGGCACTGTGAGCAGGGTCTTTCTGCTGATATTGATGCCAAAGAACTCAACAAATTTGGAGCTTGGACTCAGAAAATCAATTTCCTTTTAGTGTTTAGGAAGAAGGTGGGTGTGGTTTAAGGTATGGACGATAGGGACGTGAAACATTCATTGACATCAGGAGTTCCCCATTTAGGAAAAAAGGAAGCTCCGCAAGCGGAGACTGTCCTGAAGTGATGATCCATGGGTGGACAAAGTCCATATGACAAATTGGCAGACTTGGGCGAGTGGCGCAGGTTTGAGTGAGACCTGGGATATGAGTTTAGGAGAGAAGAGTCCGGCCGAGGTGGCGGGGTGCCTGCAACAGCTACCTGTGGAAAAGGAGTGTTCCACTTTAAGTAGACAAGGGTGGATTTTATTGCATGCATTCAGAAGGATGTATTAACAGAATGTGGAATTGCGGGCGAGTGTCCTAAGACTGGAAAAGGAGCTGGCTGCCGAGAAACATATTGCGTTAATGCGTATAAGGCAGATCAATATCAAGCAGTAGCCGAGTGAGCTACTGTAAGCGTCGCCCGATACAAATATCGAAAGAGAAGAGGGAGGGTAAAAACCCACCAGGTAGCAACAGTGATTGCCTCTGCAGGGGTTGATTGGGACTCTGACCAATGGGAGGGAGATGTGCTCGACAGTATCAGTTCAGAGAGTTGGTCGGAGGGGGAAGTGCTGTCCAAACCAGAACCTGGCCGGAAAGAGTTGCATGTTAAACCAGTGATGCGTAGGCGAGCTGGGCCAAATCCGAATAATCCTGGAGGTTGTATAGTGGATTTGACAACCTTGGAGGATTATTCTCAACAGAAAGTTGGGAAATAAAGAATCGATTGAAACAGAGGGCTGGTGAGCCTATGTTAACCTTCATGGTCAAATTATTCGATGGAGGTGCAGCAGGTCTTTTTGAGGACGCGACGGATGCCTCAAGATTTCTGCAATTGTCACAGGAAACACATTCAGGAGGTATTGCAGGCAGGGACACCTCAATGACGGGAGAGAACCGCAAGTGTTTACAGTTAACTGCTCAAGGGTGTAATTTCAAGTATCCAATTACATCAGACTGGCCTAGCGAGGAGAAGAAATGGTACACATTGAGAGAGGCAATTCAGAGGCTTAGGGAGCATGCCATGAAAGAAGCCATCCATGTTGAGGATCCCGAACATATGGGGTTAGTAGCGTTATCAGTCTCAGCCCGAAATACAATCATTCGAACTGCTCCTCCTGCATACAAAAATGTCATTATGAGACTGCTGGTGGAGATGACTGGTAAAATAACAGATGAGGTGGTGGATGCTATCAGACAGTTTGCAGATCTAGGAGAATGGGACAAGACAGGAGAGAGAGAGACAGAGAGAGAGAGAGACAGAGAGAGAGACAGAGAGAGAGACAGAGAGAGATCACAGTGATAGCACAAACCCCTGGAAATAGGTTTGATAGTCGAGATTCTCGTGTGTTGTGGAAATATATGTTTTTAGCACTACTAGAAAATGGAGTGCCACGAGAAGATATTGATGAAATCGAAACCCGAGAAATGTATCAGCTATATAAAAAGAGGGCTCGAAGGAAAAGAGCAGTACAAACAAGTGAAAAGGCAGGTCCCTTCTGTGCCGCCTGAGAATGCGGATGACCACCATACCAGCTGACCTATGCTGATTTACGGAAAGTTGTGAGCGCGATGTTGGAGACAGAGTCCAAATACGCGCATTCAGAATAAGAATAGGATTGTGGTCAAATCCCGGTAGCGGCTGCCCGAATTATGGTAGACAGACGGCCCCATGCGAATGTGAAGTTATTCTGGCAATCGGGAAATACCCCAAAGGTTTGCGCCTTGATTGATACCGGGGCAGGGCCTCATTGATTCATGGGAATCCGCTAAGATTTAATGGCAGGCATTTCACCATTACTGGATTGGGAGGGAAAGAGACCCCCGCAGTCCAAACCAGAGCTCATCTGAAAATTGGTAATCTGAAAATGAATACATACCAAGTGTTGCTTGTTCCCATACTTGAATACATTATTGGCTTTGATGTTCTGGAGGGTTTGACATTAGGATTGGGAGGTAAAACCTAACCTATCAGTTCGGGGTGAGAGCATTGACGTGTACCTCCGTGATTTTGCAAAATTGAAAATGCCCATTTGCAGGTTCCCTTAGCCACAAAACCGGTATCTATGAAACCATATATTCATTGGGGGCAGAAGGAGATTCCAGGCACCATTAAGGGGTATGTTGAAGCAGGTGTGGTACGACCTGTAACCACGGTTGGAACAATCCGGTCTGGCTGGTCAAGAAGCCGGACGGAAGCTATAGGATTGTGGATTATCGAGAGTTGAATAAGTACACTTCTTCATTAATACCTGCAGTTCCAGATGCTGTTAACTTGATTGAAAAAGTGCAGAAGTTGGAAGGAACTGGGTACACAGTGATAGATTTTGCAAATGCATTTTTCACCGTACCGATTGCAGAAGAATGTCAAGAGCAGTTTGCGTTTTCTTGGAATGGGAGGCAGTATACGTTTCAACGTTTGCCAATGGGACACATGCATAGTCCAATAATCTGTCACCGGCTGGTGGCAGAACATTTGGATAAAATTCTGTGCTAACCTGATGAGCAGATTTCGGACTATAACAATGACATTTTAAAACAGGGAAAGGATCAGCAGAGTGTGCGGACGCACCTACGCCTTGTTATTGAGGGCTTGAGAAAGGAAGGACGGGAAATTATTGAGACAAAAACCCAGGGTCCAGTGGAGACCGTGATTTTCCTGGGAATCCAGTGGCACAATGGCAACGGGAAATGATGCCAAAGTATAAACAAAATCTCTGAGTTTTCTACATCTATGAAGAAGAAACAAGCTAAACAGTTCATGGGTTGTTTGGGTTTTGAAGACCGCATACACCACATTTGCAGCAGATTCTTGTGCCCCTCTACAAAGTGACCCAAAAGAAATCGCTTCGAGTGGGAAGGGGAGCAAGAGAAAGCATTTCAGTAAAAGATACTATACAGAGAGTGCTTGATGTATGGCCATTGAGTGCAGGGGAAGTGGAATTAAAAGCGTCTGTACAGGAAAACTATGCCAATTGGAGTTTGTAGCAGAAACGGGACCGAAAGCGCGTTCCTTTGGGGTTTTTGAGTCGTAAATTACCCGAAGCTGGTGACCGATGTACTCCCTTTGAAAAGCAGTTGTTGGCATGCTATTGGGCTCTTGTGGATACAGAGCAAATGACAGTGGGTCACGATGTATTGATCCGACAGGAAATTGCGATTATGCAATGGGTACTGAGCCCTCCTAAAACACATTGAATAAAACACATCAAATAGGACATGCTCAAGAGGCTAGCATTGTTAAATGGAAGTGGTACAATCAAGATCGTGCCAAAACGGGAAAAGGGTTCGATAGCAAGGTTACATGGGCAAGTGGCTGGTGTTCCGTTGGTTGATTTGGAACCTTTGGAGGGGGCCGAAGTCTGTGAATCTCCTGTAAAATGGGGAGTACGTATGGAGAGTTGACGAGTGAACAAACTAAACATGCATGGTTCACCGATGATTCAGCCAAATATGTGGGGACTGAGCGACACAGAAGGCCGTGGCGTGCAATCCCAAAATAAAGAAAATATAGACATCAGGAAAATGGAAGAGTAGTCAATTTGCAGAATTATATGCAGTTTACCAAGCATTAAAACAAGAAGCACCTGGCTGTTATATATATACTGGCTCATGGTCCGTTGCGAATTAACTTGCTGTTTGGCTGCCAACATGGCAGAAGAATAGATGGAAGATTCATGCAAAAGAATTATGGGGAAAGGAACTGTGGCAAGATATCGCCGACATGTTAATGCATAGCACCATAACTGTATATCATGTAGATGCACACTGTGCAATGGACTCATTCGAATGTTGGTTGAATTCTGTTGCAGAGGAACATGCCAAAATTTCAGCTATGCATGCAAGGTCTGAGGAAAATGATCTGGAAGGGATTGCTAAGTGGGCACACCAGAAAAGTGGGCATCCTGGAGAAAAGGCTATCATGTGGGCACAAGACAGGAATCAGCATTCCTTTAGAAGTGGTGAAAACAATTTTGCAATGTTCAGTGTATCAGCATCAGAAACAGATCTATTCCACATGTCATGCATGGTACACTAAAATGAGGTACTTTACATGGACAACTTTGGAAGATCGATTATATCTGTCCAATGCCAATTAGCACAGGATGTCAAGTAGGTGTGTACGATTGTGGACACATTCTGGATATTTGATGGAGTTGCCGTGCAAGAGAGCTACGCAATTGAATACTATTAAATTGTTCGCTCAAGTGGCAGTGTATTATGGAATACCTTTATAGATTAAAAGTGACAATGGGTCACATTTTAAAGGAAAACTGATTCAAGACTTGTCAGGAAAAGGGTGCTGAATGGATCTTCCACGTCCCGCATCACCTGGAGGCTTCGGGATTGAGAGAATTAATGATTTGTTGAAAGAACAGTTGCAGAAAACTGGTGAAGGTAATCTGAAAGGGTGGCGTGAGCGTGTTTTGGATGCGGTGCAAGTATTGAGTAACAGACCAATTGCCAATGGTGAGACTCCATTAATGCGTATCTTAACGCCAGCCTTACAAATTAAGCCAAACTGCGCATTTGAGACATTGATGTACTGGGAAATGTCACTTGGGGCTCTAGCTCCTTATCGAGCCACGCCAGAGTCTGCAGGGGTGGATTTACATGCGAGGGAAGACATTAGACTGGAACTCAGAGGAATCAGTGTTATCGACACGGGAATTGGAGTGCAAATTCCCCATCAGAACATATAGGATTAATTGCTCATAGATCTGGATTAGCATCTGGAGGAATCCAGGTATTGGGAGGGATGGTTGAAGCTAAGTATCAAGGAGAAATAAAAGGGATCCTAATCAATAGTGGGGAGAACATGCTACCTACCTATCCATAAGGGCGATAGGGTGGCGCAGTTAATTATTGTACCTGTAAAGTTGTCTATGGTAAAGAAGGGAGATAAGGATACGTGGGGATAAGGATTTTGGCTAATCAGACAGAATGGTTCCGTGAGCGAAAGTTTGGGTGGAGAAACCTAGTGGTCCACTGGTTCCGGAAGATGTAGTTGCAGCAGGGAGGACCAAGTTGTTCTTGTAATGGAACCAGGGAAGAGAAAATTGAGGCATGTTTCCGTTGACATGTTATTTACGTGAGTGATGTTCTTCACTGATCTTATTTTTTTCTTGAAATGTTCTTTTCCAGACCCTGTGTGTGGTTTTCGCGCGGAGTCCATTTGGGAGGGTCAGGGGACATGCGAGAAACCGTGGCAAGTGACTCCATGTTGCAGCTGAATTTAAATGGTCTGGATGACGACTGGCAGCTTTGATGTTACCACGCTGCCTGCTGCCAGTTCCACTGCGTGGTATTGTGGCTCCTAGCGGTAACATTGTGGACATGGGTGTGATGTTTTGCCCCCCCTTCCACAACTCCCATGTCTTTGGTGTGGCATGGCTATGCTGCAATTGCGTAGCAACCTGAGACTGTACGGGCCTGTGTGCTCAACATCTCCCACTTCTGCTTGGCTGAGGTTCATGATACCGCACATTTGATTTCGAAGTGCCTCGTGGCTGTGCCTACGTCGGCCCCTGTGTTGCGGCACGTTTTCAGAGTACTGCATAATGATTCTCTCGTGGAGGATTCGGATGTCAGAGGCTCTTTTTCTGTTTATGAGTACTTCAGATTTTGCGCAGACAATGATCACAAATTGAGAACTATGACCCGTTTGTCACCTACAATATTGCTCCTGCTGATGTTTGTTACCTAATGAGTTGTGATCCGCAGCACATTGGCAAATGTCAACAATTGGACTGGACTAATGCTCGAAACAGTACTGGCTTTAAAAAGCGTGTATGTCCTCCATCTATGTCAGTTTGTACTGATTTGTCTAATGACATGTTCTTTAATTTGACTGTTTTAGTGGCCAGTCATATACGCCCTGTTAAGCTTCCTACAGGTTGGCCATTTTCCTGCAGTAACATTACCTACTCCTATATTCCCGCTAACATTTATGGTGGCCCTTGTGCCTTGACCACGCCTTAGCTTGATGTTTCCTTTGCAGTCTGCTATTCGTTGCTCTCCGCGTGCCGTTCATCATATTGGCCTGTCCCCCGACTGGTGATTCTAATGTGCGTTTGTTGTCTGAAGCTGAAGTGTTAGCACTTGCAATTTCCTTGTTGGAGATTCTGGTTTAGCTGCTGCGGGCTATAAATCCTTGATTAAGGTGGCTTGTGTGGTAGTGAAAGGACTTAATGAAACCTCTCAAGCTTTGACTGTGCTGCTGTTAGCCAACAGACATTTTAGAAAAGCTATTTTGCAAAACAGGAATGCTATCCATTTGTTTTTAAAGCACAATTTGGGTTGCAGTGCTGTTCAAGGGATGTGTTTTGATTTGGATGATCGTTCCCGTTCTATGGAGCAGCACATTGGCTATTTAAACAACTTAATTTCCCAAGTCACTCAAGATCAGGGTGGGAGCTGGCGGGATTAGGTGTTTTCGTGGATTCCAGGGGCATTGCGTTATATTTTAGTTGGGGTTTTTGCTGTGCTTATTGTTTCGTTTGTTGTTGTTGCATTCCGATTTTGATGGGTATTTTTCGTCTGTTTCAAAAAAAATCTTTTTGTTCATTGGGATATGGCAGTTGATTGTCCAAAGGGTGGAGTGTAATGCGTGTGCGAAAATGAGCTAAAACATGGTGCATGCCCATTTTGGACATTCACTTCCAAACCGCAGTGAAAGTCTACTTTTCGATGAGCTCAGTTAGAAGGCAGACATGAATTCTGCAAAGGTTGCAACATATTATGAAACAGATGAGCTCACTATGAAGGATAGTTGTTGGATAGTTCGCTCAAGGTCGAGCCAAGAAGGGAGTTGGAAATGTGCAGGTGCATTGGTAAGGGGTGCTGGGAACGAGCGCACCAGAAACAAACTGGGTTTTTCCACTACTGACTGGATTTTTCCGCTCTTTGCTTCCTATGCTTGGTGTCTGTCCTGAAAAAGGTGTGGGGGGCAGGGCAAAGACGGGTTTTCCCACCATAAGAAGAGCGGTATCCTGATGGTAGGGAGAGTTGGTACCCTTGGTGATGAAGTCTCGCTGAGAGGGAGGACGCTCCGCTCCAGACCCCGTTAGCATGTGTGATCTCTCTGCCTAATTGCCTTGTGACTGGGTAGTGTTGTCGTGGCTGAGATGACGTTTTCTTCTGCAACTGAACTAACAGTGATGTAGACATTTGTATAATCATTCTTGCATATGTTTATGCATAACCAATTGCATTTATTCAACTATTTAGCTGTATACCTATGTGAAAGTGAATAAAAGGACGGTAAAGAGCCAATCATAGTCTGATTTTGAGTCCAAGTGTGTATTATTGCCTCCCTCACTGCGAGAGTCAAACTAATAGGAAGGGGGTTTTCAAAGGTTTTCTGAAGCCACTTTCTGATGGAGACTGAAGCAACAAGAGGAAGAGACCACTTGGGCCATAGGCTCCAACCTGGATAATGAAAGTGTATTGACTTGGTAGAAGGATCAATAGAAAAAGCAACAACATGAATATTGGTGGAGGCTTGAGTCCAGTCAGAGGCTAACCTGGACAAATAACTGTTGCAGGACTCTTTGGAATCCCTGGTATCCTCTAGGGAAAAGTACTTGCATTATCCTGCAGGGACCAGGCCTCCGAAAGATTGAACTCTAGCTGGCATTGCACGGTAGCAGCGACTGTAAGGCAAAGAAAGCACCTAGGAGCAGTGCACAGTGGCAGCTGCCATAACAGACCATGGTGATATGCCTGGTAGGAACGAGTCAACAGGAGCCAACGAAATAGACCAGAGGTTTACTCGCATTTGGCTTGGTCACCACAAACTCCTTGAAAACCAGCAGCGCACTGGGGTCAAAAGGCTCTTTGTAAAAGTGAAACCCATTGCTGAGGGACTACATCAAAAAGGGACAAGCTGCCAATGAGGAGTCTGAGGCACCATCACTGTTTAGGAAAGCAACATCCGAACCACTGAGGCAAAAATAAAGTCCGAGGGAAAACAGCCTCCACATACACAATACAAAGCTTGAAGAACTTTAAAATGGACATGTCAAAAGTAAATTACTGTTCCGCAAATACAACCTATTGCTCCAAAGTGAGAGAAGGGATCGAGTTACGTGTGTAGCGGCGACAGCACTTTCAAACCTCTGCTTACGTGCTGAAAGAAATGACCAGTTTTCTACAACGGATGTACAGATTTCTCAACTATCTGTAAGCAAGGCTGAATGTACCAGCACTATAAAACCCCTTTCTATGTTTCTATGCAGCTCAGAGACAATTTTCTGAATGGAACACCAAGAAAAGGGCGTCAAATGTTCTGGACATTCTGTGACAGAGAAACATACAATTCTCTAGAATTCTACTCCATGAAAAATAGCATTAAAAAACATTTCATTTTAAAAGAATATTAAAACTATTTTCCAACATTTTGTAGAAAGAAGTCATATGGAATACATACCCAAAGATGTAACAAAGTGTTCATGCGCATTAAGAGTCTTCATGCATCGCTTGTTCTTGTAGTCCCAAACACGAAGAGTCTTGTCGTCGGCACAGCTCATAATGAATTTTCCACCGGGATGGAACATTATGCCTCGTACCCAGTTATCATGACCAACCTTGGAAACAAAAAACAGGGTGTCCTCTTTCAGATCAGACTATGGCACAATACAGCTACAAACCTATGACACCGAAGCTTTCACTACACCAAGGTTCAAATAAAGAAATACATTTTTTCAGATATCCAACAGAAGGCTAATTTTGTCTTTTTTCTTAGCCTTCATCTCACAGCACAGCTTTTGATTTCCTCTTTGAGGGTCTCTGCAGCTGCCGCTCTTTGGACCTGTGGCTCTGTCTGAGCAGATGAAGCTACTCTTTCCTTTGTGGCCATCTCATTAGAATCACAGATCAGTTAAAAAAGCTGAACAAGTTCACACAGTTTTTTTTTGCATAGGGAGTGTTAAATTCCATGCCCCATCCATCCGAATACAGGGCATCACCTACACATTGCTCAGCTCTGCCAAGTAAACATGACTGAAATGTCTCCAGATGATACTAATGATCTTCAATACAGACAGCGAGGTCTATACCAGCTGTCCAAGGCACTTGCTGCATGTTAAATTATATCCTGGTCTTAAATAGCTGGCATAGTGTACACTGGCAGTCTAGAGCATATTTTCACATCCTGCTTTCTGTTGGTTCATCCCAATTTGAAACACTATTGTAAAAGCTGTTACCAAATGATATGATCCTTAAATTATTAACCATGGGAGGTTGGAGTGCAGTTAGCCTTGCAGAATTTTAACTCGCAAAGTACACACTTGTGCCACATTATACTTTAAGGCCCAACCCACAAGTTAGCCACCCAGACAAACGCCATCTTCTGATAATCTGTTGCGTAATTTGTGTTGGTGCATTATCAGTGAAACTTATTTTTGCAACTTTTCACTTCACAGTAGGTAGGCGAGTTGAAAGTGAATCTATACCCAACAAGCTATAAAACTATTGTTGAAAGTAAACAGTTTCCTACTGTTGCATGAGTCACCTGGATTCTGATGATGTGCAGTTACAAGCAGTACTGTAAATCCTGTTTGTAGAGAGGGCAGTACTAAACTATGCCAAAAATGCTTCAAATTGATATAAAAGAGGGGCAGTAGAGAAATCAGTCTAAATGAAGGTTCTCAATGTAAAAGGGTCGAAATATCCTGTAGAAAACAGGCCACCCTTCAATTTCCACATAAGGGAAAGGGGCAGGGTGCACACATGTCCACATATCTATTGTTACTAAACAATGCTATACAATGTCTGTATGCCTACCTTATTACTTGGATGTAAGTCCACTAATGCCACAAAGTCCAATTTGTGATGAGCAGTCAAATGGCCGATTGAAGGCCCCAGAGAAAGTTGAGTTCAGGAGGGACTGCAGGTGCACTGATGCTTGGTGATATGTAGCTGCTCAGACTAAACTAATGTCGTTATGTGGTAGCGGTGGACTCCTTCCTTAATGACAGTCATCTTTGTGAAGATACACGTCGAAGTCTTCCACATGAAAATTAGCATTTTGTACTGATGATGGTTCCTGGTGGGGAACCTCAGAAATATGTAATGCAGTGGCCAAATGGAAATGCTGTTTTTATCACCACGCAGGTTGACTACATAGAGCCAAACCTCGCACGTGATGGGAGGAGGGACTTTGAGCCGGATAAACCATTTTGACTTCCTCATCCGGAAGGCAGTGGATTAACTGAACTGTGCTGCTGTTCTTTTCCAAAGCAACAAACTTGGACTAATACCCCAAATTCTATTTTACGTAAAGGGACAAACACTGTGGCTCTCATGTTCCAAGGATTCCATATTTATGATGTGAGAAGAATCTGAATAATGGGGGAAGTGGGTGAGAGTGTGCAGGCAGTATCACAATTGGCAATGACTCAGAAACCATTTGTTGTGCAATCTCCCTCCATTCAGACAGGGTGGCGTTCCTCCCTGCTACCCGACTGATGTGGCAGTCAGCCACAGTATAGTTCGATTTGGGGCTTTAGGTCTGTTTTGCATCCATTTGGCCCTGTGGGGAAAGTACTAATACTTGTGTCTCCCCGGCCCCCTCAGCAAAAACAAGTAATTGGACTCAGACTAGCAGAAAAAAAAAACACATCATAAAATTATAAGATTATAAAACAACTGCCTTGTATAGATACCAATAAACATACATTTAAGATATATAAGAATTTGAATATAGGTTCCATCACCGTAAAACAGGAGGCAGAAGAAAACTTCATCTTGACCACCACCAACACTGCTCAGTCCCTCAGCAGGGAGGCAAAGAGATCACTGCGTCCAACGGGGTCTGAAGTGGAGCGTCCTCCCTTTCAGCGAGACTGCATCACCCGGAGGTCCAGATTCCAACTAACTTTCTCCATACAATGCTCTCTCCTTTATGGGGGCATTTCCCCGCCCTTCTCAATTGTGTTCTGCTCTAGGCCGAAAAGCAGATCACAAGTCCAAGGGAAGAGGATGGAAAAATCCAGTTAAAATTGGAAAAACCAAGCGCCCCTCCCTCTCTCGCATTCATTCCGAGACCCCTTATGATGCACCTGCTGTGTGCTCCGACTCCCTTTCTGAATGCGTCCTTCAATGGACAATACAATAACTATTCTCTGCGTTAAGTCCAATTGAATAATATTTATGTGACCTTGCTCTATTTTCGTTGCTACTTGCTCATTCTGTGAGGCACGCAGAAATGCAGACTTTATTACTGTGATCCAAGATGTGTTAAAAAATGGCTGCGCATCGACGCCATGCTATTCTAGGTCGCTTTTCTCACACAAGCATTACAAGGTCCATAGACGAAAAGCCATGATATAATACATTGCCAGATTCTAGTTGTTTCCAGGACGGTGTCCGTTCAGCCAGTCTGCTGAAGATTATCTGACTGATATAATGGATGAGGTTGTACTCTCCATTGGGATGGTTAAACAAGACTGTTTAGGAAATGAAGGCGGACCAGGCTAAGGTGAAAAAGCGAACTGATGAGCTGGAATACAGGGTCTTTGGCTCGGAAGATCAGCTGAGAACCCTGGAAGATAACGTGCCACATTTGTCCATGATGCTGCCCCTAAAAGCATTTCTGAGCAGGATAACTACTCAAGGCACTCCAATATCAGGATTACTGGCTTTCCAGAGGGTATTGAAAATAGTCACCCAATGGATTTTCTGCAAAAAGTTCTGCCATAACTGCTGGATCTGCCACCGGGGAAGTTTCTGGAGATTCAGAGGGCTCACCGTACACTTGTCCCCAAGCGTGCTGTTGGTCACCCCGCCCTGTGCCTTCCTGGTGAAGCTTCCGAGGTTCCCTGTAAAAGAAATGTTGATGGAGAGCCATGGAGTTTGGTGGGCTGAAGTGGGGTGACAATTGTAAAATTATGCTGTTTAATGACTACAGCAGGGAAGTTATTGCCCAGAGGAAGTTGTTTGCGGACTCAAAACGTTTGGCCAGAGAAAAGCACCTCACTTGCAGGGTACACCATAAAGTAACACTCAAGATTGTGGTGGATCGCTCCACACACTCCTTCACAGATCCATTGAGCACTTGCTCTTTCCTGGCCAACTTATAACAGGACCATGCTAAGGGAGCTTGCTCACTTAGGGCCAAGTACTGATTTTGTTATAAAATTATCCCCATCTTTCTTATTTTTTCCATTTCCGTTTTTCCAATTGGACCACCTTTTTGTATGCGTTTTTGTGCAACCTGCCTTAAATGTGTTTTTATCCTATTTTTGCACACCTAATTTCCACTTTCTCTCACTTCCAGTGTTCTTCAAGCTTCCGTTTGACCCTCTCCTTACTTTCTCCATCAAACCTGACTGCCTATTTGCCATTCCGCCCCGGTGTCCCCGCAACGATCTCTGCGTGAACGCCAGCAAGACTGAGCTCTTTCCCATTGGGAATCCTGCTCCCTCCTTCCCCTCACTCTGGCCACCCTCTATGGCCTCGCCCCCATCTTCATCGGAAGCCAGAAACCTTTGAGTCATCTTCGACTCCTCTCTTCCCTTCCTCCCTCACAGAGGACCTTGCCAAGAAGTCCAACTTAACTACCCCCCCCCCCCCCTCAAAGGTTCCTTCCTGGTCTCCAGAGCTCTAGTACTCTCAAGTCTGGACTACTATAAAAGCTTCTTCCTTAATCTACCCTCCTCTCATCCAGAATAGGGCTGAAAGACGTATCCTTGACCTCAAGCCCAGGGACTGCATCTCTCCAGCCCTAAAATCTCTCCACTGGCTCCCGGTTGCTGCAAGGATCAAATTCAAATCCCTCTACATCATCCATAAGGCTCTCCGGGGCCTGGGACCACGCTATCTTCAACTGGCTCTCTCAAAATACTCTTTCTCCAGATCTCTACGCTCCTCCTGAGCCAACTCTCTGCGTGTCAAGCGTTTTTCTAAACAGCGAGCTGGTGGCCGATCTCTTTCCTTGGCTGGTTTCCTCTTCTGGAACAGCATCCCCCCCTTCTCTCAGCCTTGAGGCGGATATCTTAAATTTTGGAAGCTCCTCAAGACATTCCTTTTCACCTCATCCTCCCCCCCCCCCTCTTCCTCCCGTGTTAAACCCCTCAGTCACGGTGATCAGTGACCAGGGCCCTTATGTGTCCTGCCCCCCCCCCATTCCCCCAATAGCATTCAGCCTCCGCCCAGCACTTGCCTTTGGGCGCCGACTAGCCTGTGCTATCACAGGCCTGCACTTATTGTATTGGCAGCTGACCAATCCGACCAAGTGATCTCTGCCAGGCACTTAACAGCTGCATGCAACTTACTCCCTAGCACCTCCCTCCTTGCTACTCCCAGCACTTAACCCCACCTCCCATCTCTCTCTCTCTGCACTTGCACGCTCTGAATGCTCACAAGGTCTAGTAGAACTGCTTCTCTCTTTCTTCACTGTTATTATATATGCATTCCTTCCCATGTTCCCTCCCCATGGCCCTGCAGGCGTTTTGAAACACAATTTACTTTATGTATAAGTGCCTTACAAATGCACAAAAAAATAAAATAAATACTGTTTCGGTTCCTTCATGGTTGCTTCGTGTTAGGGTTTTGACCCGATGAACTGCCTACTTGGGGACTGTTTTCTTACTGCAAGGTACGAATATTGAAGTTCCCTTTTTTCCAGTAGGTAATCTTTCCTGTGCTCTGCTATAAAGGAAGGCATGACACAGATGGGCATGGTTGACATCCAGAAGCTTCTATAGGGAGGTTGCACTCGGGATTCTCATTAGGCTGTGTTCATAATTGATTCATGTGTACTGGAAGCATACTTATGCTGGCACTGGACAGACTGTAAATAGAGTATTTTGCTCCCCTTGCTTGACCGATTTATGCGCAAATTTGCAGTACTGAACAATAACTATGCTAATATTTGTCTGATTTCTTGAACAAACGTATGCCAATAACGCGCACCCCTGGATGCTCCCGCAATTTTTTTTTTTTTTTTAAATACATGTATGATTTCATTTGTACACAGCACACGTTTGCTGATGTCTAATTCATACATGCATGCATGGCAAAGGAGGCTTTATGAAGATGTCCTTAGTATTACATAGCGGATGGGGACAGACGGCTCCACCCATTCTATCCGTTTCCTCGCCTCCCATCAACACCCAGCCAAATTCACACAAGATGTTCATGCAGTGGTCGGGCAAACGGCAGATGCTATTGCCTCGGTATCTAAACATTTCCACCCCGGTAGTTCAGAGTATGGCATAGATGAGGACTAGTGGGAACCTAAGTAGAAAAAAAATAGACCACTGTGCAATGTAAGCTTTGGCAATGTTCTCTTACCCTTCACTGGCTAAGTAATAGTTTTCTGGATGGGCACACTTCTGTACATATGCCGAGCTTTGTGGCCTGTTTATACTGTGTGCATAGAACAAGTTACTTACCAACTAACGTTCTTTCGTTTGTATGTTCCTCCCATGTGGTCCTCTTAGATATTCTTATCTTTCAGCTTTGCTGCTTCGGAAAAAATGTTCCACCAGAGGTCTCAGCGTCGGTGTCCCTCGAGGGCTGCTGTCGAGCGTCAACGCCATCCGCAGTATAAAGGGCTCGAGCTGAGCCCATTGGCTTCAGTTATGTTTTTACGATATGATGAAGTGCATCAGATGACCAGGCATTCATTGACCTTCAGCTCTTAAGGAATACGGAGAGCAATTGGCGTAAACTGTGTGGCGGGGTAGGCTGGGAGGGTCGATGAGGAATACGTGGGAGGAACATCCAATCGAAAGAACGTTAGTAAGTAACTTGTTCTTTGAATGTATTGTGTCCTCCCACATATTCCTTATCTTAAACAGGGTCCCAAAGCAGTATGAATTCGGAGGATGGAGTACCAGAAATGTTATTAATGAACCGTGTGAAAAACGGCTTTTTCAAAAAGGCCACCTTGAGATGATTTGAGTCCAAGCAATACTGCTTCACGAAGGTGTGTATTGACGACCAGGTGGCCGCTGCACAAATATCTTGGACCGGGACACCCCTCTGAAGAGCCGTTGAAGTCGCCATGCCCCTATTTGAATGGGCCCTTAGCCCATCTGGAGGCTCTTTACCAGCCAATTTATAGCATTCAGTAAGTGCCAAAATTATCCATCTGGACCACATCTGATTTCAGACCGCTAAACCCAATTTGTGTTCAGTATACCCGACAAGGAGTTGATCATTTTGTCGAAATTTAGCCACACTGGAGATATGGAAACTGGGAGCCTTTTTCAGGTTCAGTCTGAGTAGCCTTTCTTCCTCCTTACTTGCATGCGGAGGAGGATAGAAAGAAGGTAAGGTAATTTTCTGCGACAGGCGGAAGTCAGACTATTTTTGGTAAAAAAGAAGGTTTGACCCCAAGAGTAACTTTGTCCCTATGGATAATGGTGTGAGGATGCTTACAAGAGAGCGCCTGCAACTCACTCACCCTGTAGGCTGGTTTAATTGCCACTAGCAGAATTGTCTTCAAAGTGAGGAGCCTTAACGGGCAAGAATGGAATGGCTCAAAAGGGATAAATGTGAGAAATTTTAGAACTAAATCTAAGTCCCAGATGCGAAGCTGAAAGGGTGTTGGAAGGTACACATTTGCGAGCCCTTTCAGAAATTGAGTAACCAAGGGCATTTTAAAATAAGATACCTCTTCTGAGAAGCCCTTGAAAATAGAAAAGCGCTGCCAAGTATCCCTTTATAGTGCCAACTTGGAGCCCCAAATTGGCCAAGTGTAGCAGGAAAGAACCATAGGAGTATTACATAGGATTGGGGCTATATTATTTTCCCTGCACCAGTTACTGAACTTGTTACGACGACACCGGTACAAGGACTTTGTTGCTGGCCTGCTGGCCGAAAACAAAATCTCTGTTACGTCATCCGGGAGGTCCCAATCCTTATAACTCAACCTCTCAGAAGCCATGCGTGAAGGTTGAGCTTTTTGACCTCTGGATGGAGAACTCGACCTTCCTCTTGCGAGAGGAAATCCCCTATTTGTGGAAGATGCATTGGAGGGCAGATGAACATGTCCAGAATATCTGGGTAACACGTTCTCCTGTCCCAATCCGGGGCAATCAGGATCATGATTTTCCTGAACTTTAACCTCCTGTTTACGTGAGGAATGACGGGGACTGGAGGAAACGCATGCAGGAGTGGAAATTCCCATTCCACTGCGAACGTGTCCCCCAGAGCTCCTCTTGGAGGAAATTCCCTTGAGCAATACTGTTCGCACTTCCGATTCACCTCGGTCGCGAACAGATCCACTTGAGGGGTTTCCCAAAGGGTGAAGATCTCTTGAAGGACTTCCTGAGCTAGTTCCCACTCATGGGAAACTGCTCTGCCTGCTCAGAGCGTCCGCCACCTTGTTCTGCTCTCTGGCTAGGTGAACTGCTGATAGAGAGATTCCTTCTTGTGTTGCCCAGAACCAGAGCAAACCTCTTTCGTGGAGTTAGTACAAGGCCAATGTGTTGTCCATTATCAGGACAATCCTTCCCTGTACAGATGGCAGGAAGGCCTTAAGCGCTAGTCTGATTGCCCTCATCTCCAAAATGTTGATTTGTAGTTTGGAATCTGATAGAGACCAACGGCTGCTGGTATCACATAATATTATCCCCAACAAAAGTTTTGCTGTATATATGGTCGTCAGGAACGGCCATAGGCTATATTTTTATTGGGGATAATATCTGGTGTTTTTGGAAGCGCGGGTGTCCCCTGCTCCCTTTCAAATACAGGGGTTGCAGGGGTGTCCCCCGCAGGTTCCATGCCTTAATATTGCCGCAAAAATATGGCAATATTTTAGTGTGGGGATATTAACACATGGAACCCGACTGCTGACTGTCCAATCGTTGTTGTAGGCTCCCCCACCCTGTGAGTGAGGCATTCGTCACTACAGTTATCTCCAGCCATGATTGCCAAAAAGATTTTCCTCTGACGATATTGTCTTTGCAAGCCCATCGTAGAAGATCCTGAGCCACAGTGGTTGGGGCTTGTAAAGGATCTGACATATCCCCCGAAAACTGCAACTATTGGGTCCTGAGGTTCCATTGAAGGGTTCTCATCCTCAATCTGGCATCCTGCACCAGAAAAACGCAGGATGCAATGAGGCCGAGCAACCTCAGAAAAACGAAGGCCGGGGATTCGGAAACTTTGTTACCATCTGCAGAACGTGGTGAGCTCTCTCCTTGGGAGGCGAGGCTTTGCCTGGGGAAGTAGCCAGGACTGCTCCGATGAATTGGAGCTTTTGGAGTGGAATCATTTGTTGACGTCTTGTAAAAGAGAGAAGCCCAGTCTGTGCAAGAAGTGGCAGGTCATTGTCTGATGTTCCTGGGCTTGTTCGGGTGAACTTGCCCTGATTAACCAATCGCCCAGGTAAGGGTAGACGTGAATTCCCCTCTCCCGAGACACGCTGCCACCACAGCCATCAGCTTGGTGAACACCCTTGGGGCGGAGATCAGCCCAAATGGCAGAACGCGAAACTGATGAGAACCGCCAATCGCGAACCTCAGGTACTCTGTGCTTGAGATGGATTTGCACATGAAAGTAAGCACCCTGAAGGTCCAATGAAACCAACCAGTCTTGGAGTTAGAGAGCCTGAAGGATCTGAGAAACGGTCACCATCTTGAACTTTTCCTTCCTGAGGAATATGTTCAAATTTCTTAAGTCCAAGATGAGTCTCAATCCTCCGTCCTTCTTGGGAATGAGAAAATAAGGGGAGTACCAACCCCTGTTCCTCTCTGGTACAGGTACATGTTCTATTGTACGTTTCTCTAGCAGGGTTACAATTTCCCCGCACAAAGAGCGGGTCTGGAATTTTGAAAGGGCTGGCTCCCCGGTGGATGGTCCGGAGGCCTTTGTCGAAACGGAAGACAGTAACCATGGGCCACTGATTCTAGTGCACAGGTATCTGAAGTAATGCCCCGCCATTTGTTCACATACTAAGTGATCCTGCATCCCACTGGAGTCTTGTGGGTCAAGGCCTCAGAGTGGCTTTGCAGTGGCTGCAGCAGCGGCTGAGGGGACAGTTGCCGCTCCTGGGGCTGATCTAACACTCTTTCCTCTTCCACCACAAGGACATTTTCTTTGTTGTCCTTTTTGACTGGCCTTTCCTTTCCCTCTCCTAAATGAGGAGAAGCATCTAAAAGGACGGTTCCTTCAGGAAGATGACCCTGAGTAGGAGTGTTGTTGAGGCTGTCTTATAGAGGGGCCAAGTGATTTAGCCGCTGCTTCCGAGGTCTGCAGCTTTTCTCAACCTTCGCCCGCCTTGCTGCCAAACAACCTCAAGCCGTCAAAAGGCATATTGAGTAATCTGGATTGCACATCTGGTGCAAAACCAGGCTTCCTCAGCCATGCAATTTGTCGTCCCTATTCGGGGAATCGAAGGGTAATCCGAATGCCTAGTAGATGTGGCCGCCTGCACCACTAAGCTCTCAGGCAAGGGATGTTTTGCTAGGTATTCCGGGTCCGAAAAGGAAGGCCTGTACTTAGCTACACATTTTTTATTTATAGCTGGGCCAGAATCTGGGGTTTCCCATGTGGCCATGACCCTTTTTGCAATGCTTTATGATGGGAGAGGACAAGGTCCTTTTGAGGGCCTTCATTAAGGATGTCCGTCATGTCGTCTTGATCAAAATTAGGTGAATTAATAGGCATCGACCTTGGCTTCGACAAAGATGGCGATTTTGGAACCGGAATTAAAGTTGGCCTCGACAATGGCGTCGAAGGTGTCAATGTCATGGCCGCTGGCTTCGACAACGTGGAAGGAGCCTTCGATACAGTCGAGGAAGGTGTCGATGCCATCTTCGAAGTCGGCTTCGAGAGCACCTTCGATAGATGCGTCGATGTATCCTTCGATGGCGGGTGGATTCCCGGTGCCATCTTGTTAGCCGTCTCTCCGATTTATGCACCGGTAGGTTTGATCTTTCTTTACTAGGTGTCAGAGAAATTTCTTTTGACGACAACCTCAATGACATATCGGATTTCAGCATCTGGTCTTTGACCTCCCCCTGTCACTTCTGGAGTGAGATGGGGCATGTTATCCACACAGCTTTTTCGAGGGGGTCTGGGCTGCGTTCGCAAAAATGTTAATCAAGGCTCTGAAGGCCTCCCATTTTTTGGGGGAATCGCGTTTTGAAGGGTATGAGATGAGCCTTGCATCAGCCGACAAGGAAGAGGACGAAGGAGATCAGTGTCGTCTTTTCTTCGATTTGAGGAAGATTTCCTCAAACGACTTCTCGATCTTGAATTCCTCGACCCATGTCAGGATTTCTCTCTCGATTCTTTTTGCTTTCGCGAAGAAGACTTCGAGGATTACTCCCCCACCGCCTGTTTACCTCTACGTTCCTTAAGAGCGTTGTTGGTGATAGCCTGACAGGAACCGCACTCATCGGTCCGATGGTCAGGGCCCAAACACCAGAGGCAATTTCAATGGGGGTCAGTGATCGACATCTTCCCGCACTTCTGACATTTCTTAAAGCCAGTTTTGGGCATGGAAGGATTCAACGAGGAAGACATTTCGCAGAAAACGGAAGCGCCGTTTTCATGACAAAGCAGAGCAATCGGAAAAACAGAACTGAAGCCAACAGGCGCAGCTTGAGCCCTTTATACTGCAGATAACGTCGACGCTCTATGGCGGCCCTCGAGGGACAGAGATGCCGCAACCTCAGGCACAGCGCCCCCTAGTGGAAAACAAATTCAAGCAGCAAAGCTGGAAGCTACGAATATCTAAGATGAGGAATACGTGGGACGACACAATCCATTTGAATATATGTTTCATGTGCCTTAAGACTAACACTCTGCTAGGCTGTCTCTGCTGTTTGTTGCCTTTGCCGACATAAGCTTCTGCTTATTGACTTTTGTTTCCTTTGCCATTTCTTGGTTACCTTTTGTATTTTCCTTCATTTTCCCTTTTGCACACTCTTTGTGCTGTTGGCTTTTCTTTTGCATGTGTAGTCCCTAGGGGTTGGTTAGCTTTCTTTGATTTTGGGTTTGTCTTTTGGCTTAGACTAGTTAGGCCTTGTGCTCACTTGGGTTATGCCATATTGGGACGGGGCCTATCCTTATGTTTGCTTACCTCTTACCTTTGAACAGTGGGAGCTCTTTGTTGCATTGAGACTAATTTGCTTGTTTATTCATTGCTCATAAGATTATTTGGGATGTGTGTGGTGGCTGGCTGCTTTTTGGCCCTTGTTGCGCCATGTCCCAGTTAGTGGGTGATATGATATGGCATTTATAACGCGCCTACACGCAAGTGATTCAAGGCGCGACGAGGCCAGGGGGGGGGGGGGCAAAGGGAGGACAGACAGCGATCCTACTAGGCCAGGTGTCATTCAGATTGCGCAAGTGCATGGGAAGTTGGGAAAGGAAAAGTGCGCGGGGGGAAGGGAGAGGGGAAAGTGCAGTACATGGGAAAGTGGAATAAATAAGATAAATAAAACAAAACAGCCAGCTAGTGGCAAGTGCAAGGACGTGCAGACATAAGGGCTGGTAGGGGGACTGTAGGGATACAGAAAAACGGTCCCCAGGTGCAGGGGTTGCCAGGGAGGCAGTGCAGGTTGGCAATTGACGGGGCCTGGGCCAGAGATCAGAAAGGGTGGCCAGGTAACCAGTGCAATTTCAGTCAGGAATTCAGCAGGGGAGGAGAGAAAGCAGAAGCAAAGAGGAAGGTTTTGAGGTGCTTTCGGAACCAGAGATGGTTCTCCTTGAGTTTCAGGGAGGCAGGAAGGCTGTTCCAGAGAGAGGCCCCTGCCGAAGAGAGAGATCTGCCAACAACTAGTTGCTTGGAGAAGCAGCAGACCCTGAGGGAGTTGGAGGCAGAGCTAGAGAAGGAAGATATTTAGGAAGAGAGTTGAAGGTATTGTGGCCCCAGACCCCAGAAGGCCTTGTGTACAATGCAGAGGGTTTTGAACTTAATCCTCGTAGCCACTGGGAGCCAGTGCAGAGATTTCAGTCCTGGAGAGATATGATCCCTGGGCTTGAGGCCAAGAAAAAGTCTCGCAGTCCTGTTCTGGATAAGTTGCAGTGGGCGGAGAGAGGAGGCAGGCAGATTTAGATAGAGGCTTTTACAATAGTCCATCTTAGAGAGGACCAGGGCTCTGAGACAGTGAGCTTCTGGGGGAAGGAGAGGAAAGGAAGAATACCTCTAAGGAGGTGCAGCTGGTAGTGTGACTTCTTAGAGCCGTCAGAGATGTGAGGGGAGAAGGAGAGTGCAGAGTCGAAGATGACCCAAGGTTTTTAGCTTTGCAGGTAGGAGTGGGAGGAGGGCCAAGAGAGGCTGGCCAGAGAGCTGCAGGGAAGGAGGGAGTGGGTGTGCCGATGAGTAGAATCTCAGTCTTACTGGCATTAAGGCAGAGGTTGTTGGCGGCACACCATTCCTGGATGGCAGACAGTCAGAGATGAGGGAAGGAGAGGGGGAGGAGGCCGAGGGTAGCCTGAAAATGAGCTGGGTATCATCCGCATAGCACTGAAAGTTGGGAAAGAGCGGCGATGCGGTGGCCAATGAGTGCCAGGTATTGTTTGAACAGCCAGGGAGAGAGGTTAGATCCCTGGGGAACACCACAGGAAGAGAAAGATGTCGGAGAGGAAGGACCCAAGTTGGACCTGGGAGGCTCGGTCGGAGAGGAAAGAAGTCTGCCACGCCAGAGCCTGACCAATGATACCCGGGTTATCACGGAGACAGTTGAGCAGGATGGCATGGTCGACAGTGTCAAAGGCAGAAGAGAGATCAAGCAAGATAACGCACGGGTGCGAGTCAAGGTTGGTGAGCAGGTCTTCACGGATGTTCAGGAGAGCAGTTTCCGTGCTTCTGGCAGCTCTGAAGCCAGACTGATGGTCATGAAGACAACCAACAGATTCCAGGAAGGGAGTGATGGAGATTGGGCGATAGGGAGTGCTGCAGGGGGGAAGGGAAGACTCCAGTGGCAAAGGAGTGATTGCAGAAATCCACCAGGGCAGGAGCCAGGGAGTCAATGTGGTCCTTGATAGTTTTGGAGGAACAGGGGGGAACCTGTTTCGACAAGACTTTCATAGATCGGACTGGTCTAGAAACCTCGTCTGGAGAGAAAAGGGGAAAGGCAGAGAATGAGGGAGGAGGGGTGGCTGCAGAAGGGCCAGAGGAAGAGCAGGGAATATGATATGGTGGGTGTGTGTGATTCCCCCCCCCCTTTTATTTATCCCTCCTCCTATTTGTTTTGGTCTCTTTCTTTATTTGCGGTTCTTTTGCTGGGCTGTTCTGTTCCTCATCTATCTGAAATCTCGCCATTGGCTCCCAGTGTATGCAAGGTTTACATTTAAAACCCTCTGCATTGTCCACACAGCTTTCTGGGGCCAGAGTCCAAAATACCTTCAGCTATCCCTCTGCAAATACCTCCCCTCTCGAGATCTTTGCTCCTCTACCTCCCTCAGGGTCAGTCGTTTCTCAAAGAAACAAGCTGGGGGTAGATCTCTGTCTCTGGCCGGGGCCTCCCTCTGTAACAGCCTCCCTGCCCCTCTAAAACTTGAGGAGAACCATCTCCGGTTCCAGAAGCACCTCAAGACCTCCCTCTTTGCATCTGCCTTTCCTCCTCCTCTCCCTTGCTGATCTGGTCTCTTGGCACTGTGCACCTGGCCACCCTCTGTCCGCTTGGCCCAGGTACCTGCTCTCCTTGCCACCCTTCTGCACTGCCTCCTGGCCACCCCTTGCACTGGGGACTGCATCTGTACCCATACAGTCCCACAACCCCCCCCATTTTCTTCGTTGTATGCACTTATCAGACTTACCCAGTTCAGCTGCCGTAAACACAGCACTTGCCACTTTGTCTGCACTACCCCTGTTTATTGCTCCATTATCTATGTTATTATATTTATGATTATTTATCTGTTTTTCCTCTGCTCTGCACTTTCCACTCTCCCCCTTCCATGCACTTGTACCCTTTCCCATGCACTTGCACGTTCTCAATGTCACTGGGCCTAGTAAGATCGTTGTTTTGTTCTCCCCTGTTCCCCTACCTTGCCTCGTCGCGCTCTGAAACACTTGTGTACGAGCGCAATATAAATAAAATATATCATAATGTGCTAAGGATTTTTGTTTGGCTGCACATATGATTATTGGGATTGGATTTATGGTTTAATGCCATCCAAGTTTTCATGTCTTCATGTGGTGGTGTGTGATTTGGGGGCTGACATTCTCATTATTGTAAACTGGATTGACAACTTAAAGTTGTTATGCTGGAATGTCAAAGGTGCAAATAATCCTGTTAGGAGGAAAAAAGTCTTTGAATAAGAGGAAGTCTGATGTCTTATTGCAGAAAATAATACCTATGTGAAGGAATTCGAGTAGGTTTGCGAGTAATTCTAGAGGTGTAACCATTTTACTCAGGATGGATTTAATGTATACTGTGGATGATGTAGACTAAAAGTTAGGTATGGGTGGGGTCAAGTTGCGGAGGGAAAACGTGTTTGTGCTTTTGAAAGTCTATGCGCCTAATGTGGGTCAGGCAGACTTTCAGAAGATGGACCGTGTGTTGGACAGCATGGGGAATGCAGAGCTTATCATAGGGGGTGACTTTAATACAACTTTACACAGCTGTGGATAAATCCAATGGGTTGCATTATTACACGGTTGTTAGGGTAAAAATGGGGTTGGAGAAACATGTGTAAATGGGACTTGCATGATGTCTGGCGTAGTCTTAACCGGGGTTGTAGGAAATATACCTTTCATTCTTCTCCACGTGGAACTTCATCATGCATGCATATTTTTTTTTAATTAGTGGGGTGTTTGTGATATGGTTCATAGTGCTTCTATCTGCAGTGTCGTCATCTCTGACCATGCCTACATAGAGGTGGCCATGGATAAATTGTCCGATAGGTTAAATGGGCTTTGGCACTGGCGTTTGAATGACATGCATTACTTACCGTAATAGCATTTCTGATGATTGTATCTGCTTAGATTCACATGCTGTGCATATAGTCCGACATCCAGTGGTAACCGTGGAGTATTGCATCATGTCTTTCGAGGATCAAAATGAGACGTCGACATGGGCGTGCCTGTAACACTATCCCCAACGTGACGTTTAGTGAACCCAAAATCCCTCACGCATCGATATCCCTCCGATTGTATTTTTTCTGCCATGAGGGAGCCTAATGACCATCATGAGCAAGTACATAAGAGAGAAAGTAGTAAGAAGTCTATGATCCTGCCACCCGAGCGGGGAGAAAGGGTGGGCTCATGTGAATCTAAGCAGATACAATCATCAGAAATGCTATTACGGCAAGTAAAGCAGGACTCCTGATGCTTGTTAATCTGCTTAGAATCACTTGCTGTGCATAGACTAGCGAGCAGTACCCGGAGTTGGAGGTGGGTTGTGAGAAGGAACAGTAGTGAAAAGATGTCTTAGTACAGCTTGTCCCACCTGAGAATCAGACCTAGAATGAGTGTGTAGGCAATAGTGTTTTGTAAAGGTGTGTACAGAACTCCAGGTTGCCGCTTTGCAAATGGACTCTAGGGGAACATTTGCAATGAGTGCTATTTAAACCCGAGTGCCTTGAGTAAAGTGTGCTCTAGGCTTGAAGGGCAGTTATCTCTTAGCAAGAGAGAAACAGTGTGATGCAATTGACAATCCACCTTAAGATGGCTGATTTAGAGACAGGATCTCCTTCTCTACCAGCTGCCACTGAAACGAAAAACTGGTTTGTCTTTCTTAGTGGTTCAGTAGTTTCAAGGTAAAACATGACTGCCCTGCGCACATCTAATGGTGTTCTTGGGGTTCAGGAAGAAGGTAGGCAGTTCAATTGATTGGGTCACATGGAAATAAATGTAGGCGCAAATCGAGGGCAAGTGCGCAGAACCACCTTATCTCTGAACTGTAACAAAAGGGTCTAGAACTGTACTTCACTGACTCTTCTAATAGAAGTGATAGCCATGAGGAAGGCTATAATATAGCTAAGATCCTTGATTATGCATAGGCTCAAAAGGAGACCCCATAAATCTAGTCAATACCACATTTAGGTCCCATGTGGGAGCCGGGTTAGAAATGGGGGATTGAATCCTTTTAACCCCTTCCATGAAAGCCTTAATAACTGGTATTTTCCACCACAACACCTTCTGTTGTGACGTAGTGTAGGCTGAGAGAGCAGCTAAGTAAAATTTCAGGGAATTAAACACCAGGCCTGAGTCTAGTAAGCGAGTTAGGTACAATACAATGTGTGTAGGAGAGCAGTCAATGGGATTGACGCCCTTGGAATTGCACCAGATAACAAAGCGCTTCCATTTACTGGAGTAGCAATATTGGGTGTTCGGTTTCCTCGCCTCCCTAAGTATGTCCATGCATCTCTGAGGAAGTTGGAGATGCCTGAACTCTATGACCTCAAGTGCCAGGACGCTAAGTTCAGAGTTTGCGGGCATGGGTGCAGTGTTTCCCCTTTGCCCTGAGATAGCATGTTGTATGGGTAAGGCAGTTTCATTGCAGGAGATTGTAACATCTCCATCAGATGAGAACCAGGGTTGGGGGGCCCACACGGGGGCCACCAATATCATGGTGACTGGTTCCTGGTGCATCTTGTGCACTATCTTTTTGAGTAGGGTGAGTCGGGGAGGGTGAGGAGCGGTCAGGGGGATGGGTGGAGCGGGTGTAAACAAATTTCCTGACCATGTTATTCAGAGACTGTTCCCCTTGGATCGGTTCTGGGGGTACCTGGAGGCGTAATCTTGCCATTGAGCGTTCTCCAGAGTTGCCAACAAGTCTATCTCTGGGAAGCCCCATTATGCGAAAACGTTGGAGACTATGTCTTTGTGTAGTTACCATTCATACTCTATGGGCAGTGGGAAGTCTCTGCTGAGCAAGTCCGCCAGAAAATTGAGTTCCCCTGGAACGTGTTGGGACAACAGGAACATCCTGTGTTTGAGAGCCCATTTGCAAATGTTCTTGGCCAGCTTGGATAGCCCTATAGAGTGTGTGCCCCCTTGCTTGTTCAGGTAGTACATGGCTGTGGTGCTGTCTGAGCATCAGGACTGTCTTCCCCTGCAGCTGTGTCTGAAAGGCTTTCAGTGCTTTGAATACGGCTAATAGCTCCAACAGATTTATGTGGTTGGGTGCTACTTCTGGGGACCACACGCCATGCAACGTCTGTTGAAGCAGGTGAGACCCCCCCCCCAACCCTGTGAGAGATGCGTACGTCCTGAGAGTGGCTTCTACTGCATGGGTGGTGACGGCCTTTCCCTGCAAGAGGCTTCCCATCGATCACCACTGTAGAGAGAGAACGAGGGCTGGCGAGACAACCACTAGATTGTTCCATTGTCCACTTGCCTGACACCACCGGCTGTTGAACCACTCTTACATGGGACGCAGACGCGCATGGCGAACTAACTAAATGCAGGACACCATCATTCTTAATAGTCTCATGGCTTTGCGTACTGCCACCTGTCGACTGGCTACATACTGAGGGATCTGAAACAGCATGTTTTGAACCCTCTCGTTGGAGGGGAAGACTAGGCCTTCTTCTGTCCGAATTAGAGCCCCTAGAAACTGCTTGACTTGACTGGGTTCTAGGCTGGATTTCTTCTCGTTGATGGAGAATTCCAGGCTGAATAAGAGGTCTATCGTCTTTTGAGTGTTGGACAGGCATGTTCTGTAGGAATCCCCCGTTATGAGCTAGTCGTCGAGGTAAGGGTAAACTGGGACTGAGGCCCTGAGCAAATGCGCTGCTGCCACTGCCAGTACCTTCGTAAACACCCTTGGTGCTGAAGCAATGCCGAAGGGGAGTACTTTGAACTGATAGTGTTTGTCCTCTATCATGAACCTTAGGTATTTTCTATGCGCCGGCAACATTGAAATATGAAAGTAAGCATCTTTCATATCCAATGTTGCCCTGTAATCCCCCATGCGTAACCATAGGAATTACCTCTTGCAACGTGACCATACGAAACTTTTGAGGTTTGACAAATTTGTTTGCTGGGCGCAAGTCTAGCACAAGGCGCATAGTGAGATCC
Source organism: Ambystoma mexicanum (assembly GCF_040938575.1). Classification (NCBI taxonomy): domain Eukaryota; kingdom Metazoa; phylum Chordata; class Amphibia; order Caudata; family Ambystomatidae; genus Ambystoma; species Ambystoma mexicanum. Next base: position 517,226,613 of record NC_090931.1, read on the forward strand.
TTTTTGGGTACAAGGAAGTATATTGAATAAATACCCTTGTTTACCTGTAGAAGAGGGACGACTTCTGTGGTGCCCTTTTCCTGCAGGATCTCAACCTATTGCAGCAGGATGCGTGGGTGTTCCGGAGTCAGGCGTCTTGATTTTGGCAGTCTGAATTGAGGTGGTCGGCAAAACTCTATGCAGTACCCATGGGCGACAGTCTTGAGCACTCACTGGTCTGTTATCCCTTCCCATGCATGAAGGAATGATGTTAGACGTCCCCCGACCAGGTAGGCATGGGAGGGGACCCGGATCGGAGGGTCATTTCTGACCCGAGACAGGGGAGCCTCTGGGGGTGGAATTCTGGCCCCTACCCTCCTCACGGCGTTGTCCTCTAGGTGGATGTGTGGTGGTGTTAGATTCTTGTCCTGACGACCAGTTGTTTCCAGAATTATATTTGTTTTGAGGGGAGTGAGATTGCCCACGAAAGGAAAGAGCCGCTCCCTCTGTTGTGAAGGCCTTTGGGCAATCTGGTTTAAGGTCTTGAGTCTCATGTTCTTTTTTGGCTGTCTTAAGTGCTTCATACACGGCCTTGCCGAACACGTTGGTCCCCTCAACCGGCTTGTTTATTAAGGCTGCTTGGATCTTAGGCTTAAACCCGGAGTTCCATAACCAGGCGTGTCGTTTTAGTAGGGTACCCTGGCCCAAGGTCCTTCCAGCTGTTTCAGCAGCGTCCAAAGTGTTTTTAAGAATGTTGTGGTTCACTTAGCCGAGCCTGCACCGGTTCAGGGACCTCTTGTAGGGCCCCTTGCAGCAGGTTCCAATGTACATCTGAATAGCTAGCCAACAGAGTGGTGTTGTTGGATATTCGGGTGGAGAATGCAGAATCAGTCGTAACCCTTTTTCCCAGTGCATAAAACTTTTTGCTTTCTGTATCAGGTGGTGCCTCACCTGTAGACAGGGGGGACACCCGCCCTCTTTCTCATTTTCCTAACTACGAGGGAGTCCAGAGTGGCATGCCCGCTAATGTAAAGGGGGTCGGTACTCTGGGGCTAACCGCCCTGGAATGAGCTGGTGTTAACAATGAGGGAGCCAAACGTCTCTTGATAAGAGTTCAGCAATGGAATGGCCTGACTGGCAGGAGGATTTTCCCTTATTAGGTCTCCTACAAAATCTGAATCTGGCACAGCCTCTTGTGTGGCGATTTGTAAATGTTCAGCAGCCTTCTTTAAGATTTAAGATGGCGTTAAACGACATCTGATAATCCACAGGTGAGGCCCGACGGACTGGTGTGGTAGGAGGGTAATCCATACACAAAGTCAGGGTCCGGGGTAGGTTTAGGGGACGGCCAAGGTTGATTATCAACCGGATGGTTGTCTTCCCAACCCTCCATGGGATCAGCAGGATCATCAGTAGGGTGCCCAAAGGGATCATCATCCTGCATGTAGGGATTTATAGGAACCTCATCAGTAAGGTCGTAACATTCTCTTCATGAGGATCCTCAAAGGTCCTCTGAAACTTGACCATAGGCGTATAGGGAAGCTCCTCACAAGGCCTCTTGGGAGCAAACCTTTGAGAATTCAACAAACTTCTCCAGTCTGTTCATGCACCCCTCAAATGTATCCCTGGACAATGATGATGAACCAGAGTCGTCCAGGGGAGGAAAGGGGTCTTCGACTATTTTCCTCTCTAGAACATCGAGATATTTCGCCTACGGTCTTGGATAAAGGCAAAGGGCTCTCAACGAGTACTCTTTTCAAGGCTCTGGGCGTTGCGACGTGTCTTTAGACACATCTTTAGGCTGTTCCTTCTGTTTCGACGTATCTTTCGACTGTTCTTTAAGTTTCACCGCCAAAGCGATCCTATCGCTGATACTCGGGGTTACAGGGAGGTGTGTAGATCAAGCCAGTGGTTGCGCTGTGGTTTTCAGCACAACTGGGGCCTTAAGCGGCATCAGCGCTTTCTTCTGATGCGTCTCGACAGCCGCGTGCGTTTTGGTGCTTGCGCCCGTACTCTTGGATTGTCCGGACGCATGCCACTGTCGCGGGAAGGGCTGCCGATCATCAAGATCAGCAGACGCCACCGAAATATTCGACGTGTCCGTTGGCGATTTGGAGAACTCTCTGCCATTAGGTCAATGGCTTCCGAAGTGGAGCCTTGGTCATAGCTAACCTATTCGTCGCACTCGGCGGCAGGGGAATTACTCTCGGCCTGCGACATACCGTAGGCCGCCCACCGCTTCAAACAGAGCTCGTTAACAGTTTTGGGACGGAGGAGTTTACAGGCCGCCTCGTTGGGATCAGGGAGGAATACGATTATTGCACCTACGGTGCTGGTCTTTCCACAGATATTTTGCCTTACAAGAAGGACAATCTAAATGGAGCCCTGTCCATAGTGCAGGATTGTGATAGCGGCAACAAACCCAAGGGAACAAAGAGCGAAAAATGAAAGGCATTCTTGAAAAGAATATGACCACCCCAACCCCACTCTCCCTACTGTACAGGCCGGCCAGAAGGCCCGGCCACGTGGTCAGCAGCGCCGACCGGATCAACAGACGTTGAAGTTCCGTAGTCAGCAGCCTTCGGCGGTGGCACAAAAATCAGCCGTCGAAAGGAGTGACAATAAGAACAAACAACTGAAGGTCGAGAATATAACAATAACGCAATGTTTTATGAAGAGCTCTGCATTAGGGCGACCAGTTAACTGGGCGGAAAAAAACAATGAGGGACCTCGATGCATGAGGGATATTGGGAACACTACACGTCACTTTAGGGATAGTGTTACAGGCACACCCATGCCGACGTCCCCTTTTGATCCTCGAAAGACAAGATGCAATACTCTGCGGTTACCAATGGATGTCGGACTATATGCACAGCATGTGATTCAAAGAAAATTAACAAGCTTGAATTAAGAAATTGATTAACAAGTTAGAATACATCTTTATTGTTGGACCCAGATTTTGTGAAACAGTCTGAGATCTCAACACTTTTACAGGAAAACTTGGATTCAGTTGCGACCATCTGTGGTTTGGGATGCTTTGAAAGCCTATTTTAATAGATTAGTTTTGCGTCTTTTAAGAGGAAACGAGGGCTGGAGGAACTTGATAAATTGGATAAGGCATATAAATTGGTGGAAGAGGTTTAAAATCATTGTCCGTCTGTAAATATGTCTTCTATGCTTTGTGCCAAGCGTTCTCTTGATTCCTAGTTACACTCTAGGACTGATAGAGACAGGTTTTTTTTTTTTAATAGGCAGGCTTTTAGGGAGCGAGGCAAGAAATCAGGAACATTATTGGCCAACCGGCTTAAATTCTGGGAAAAGGGAAAACAAGTGCTATTTATTGCAGGCAATGATGATCGCACTTGAGGAATGTGAACATTTGTGGGGCTTTTCAGAAATTCTAGGCTTCTCTATATAATGATGGGCATATTACGGAGACTGGGGGTTCTTGGACCATGTTCTTCCAGGGCTGGAGGAACATTACAAACCCAATCTCGATGCAGCCGTCTGTCAAGAGGTCCCTGATTCAATGGAGGCAGTGTCTTCTCACAAGTGTCCAAGGCTTGATGGCCTTTCGATCAAGTTCTACAAGACGTTTAGTGGCGTTTTTTTCCTCTTTATTGGTGTGGTTATATGCGGAAGTAACACAAGGAGGCTGTGACGGATACTATACAGTCTGCACGGATCACTGCAATACCTAAGCCGGGCAAGGACCATTCTGTTTACGTTAATTTCCAGCTGATACCATTGCTAAATGCAGATGTTAAGCTCCTGGCAAAAGTAAATGCAAGGATATTTAATAGCTTGCGGCCGAAGCTAGTCCACAAAAATCAAACAGGTTTTGTTTATGGCAGGAATAGCTATGATAACCTGAGGGGGGAGTTCAACATTATCCATTTTAGGAAGGACCCCCCCCCCCCCCCAGCGAAGCTTTTGCAGCTGTCAGTACTGATGCTAAGAAAGCACTTGACAGGGTGAACGGGCCTTCTCTCCGTCAAGTCCTGTTTAAAATAAACCACGGGCATCGGTTCTTGCATCGGTTTCATGTCTAGTACAATGGGCTAAGTCTGCGGTGTCCATCAATGGGTTTACCTCCGATTTCTTTGCCATTAGAAGAGGTGCACGGGAGGGCTGTCCTTTGTCGCCTATGCTTTTCGACTTGTTAATCGAGCCGTTGGCTGCTGTGCTCGGAGCGCATCAGGGTATATGAGGGATTCTGTTTGGTAGTTGTGTTTCTAAGGTGCTTTTATATGCGGACAATCTATTGGTGTTACTATCAGACCCGGAAATCTCTGATTATAAGGTTAACGTTGATAAGACGATGATCTTCCCCATCTAGTATTCGTGTCACAGGGCCCTCTTTGATGTGGGCAAAATGCTTGGCACCAGTGTGGTTTTAAGTATTTAGGTCACTAAGCAGGTCACTAGGGACGCAAATTCACTTCTGGGTTTGAGCATTGGGCTATGTCTTAAGTGGGATAGACTGTCCTTGTTGCAATGGGGTAAATGAGTACAATTAAGATGACCCTACTCCCCAGGTTGCTGTATGTCTTGAGCATGTTTCCACCTCCACTTTCAGGTAAGCTGCAGCGTGATATTAACACATTTAGGCATTTTCTTTGGGGGAGGGTAGGAAGCCAGGAATTCCAAAAGAGGTCCTTTTGAGGTAGGTGCACTTGGGTGGTTTTAGTATTCCTGTAGTTGGGAAATATCACACAGCCTTCACACTGCTTATGCTCCCTTACCGTTTACTAGACCAAGATGATTTTCCGAACTGGTCCCATATTGAGAAGGATTCCATTTCTCCTATCCCACCTGACTGCTTGACACGGACAGTAGACTTCCATGTTACTCGACTACACCTTTTATTGAGCAGGTCTTACAGGTTTGGAAGAAGAGCAATGTGACCCGTGGAGATGAATTATTGCTTTGTGCAGATTGTTTGTGGAGGAACCCAGCTGTGCAGATTAATAGGACACTTACTTGGGTTTCCTAGCAATGGCTGGTATTAGTAAAATAGGTCAAGTTCATGATGGGCATACTCTTTTTGGTTTTGAGTACTTGCGCTTCAAATACAAGTTGAAATTGCCAGGATTCAATGGTTTTTCAGCCCTACAGAACCTTTTTGGTGTACTGTTCACACACCCCAATGCTAGTCTGCATGGTTTGCCTACGATCCTGTATTTGACTAAGAGTATGCCACTCTCAGCTTCTTTGCTCTATAAACTACTTACTCTATGTGAATATAACTTGAAGTCTTTGTGTGGCAGTGACCGCTGGGACCGAGACATAGGGTGCAAACTCTGATATTGAATGTTCTCGTATATGTGCTGGTCCATGCAGATTCAATATAGAATTAGATTTGAGCTTCAGTCAGCAAAGGATCATTACATCTATTGGTGCCCTTAAAAGTTGGTGTCCTGTAGGTTGTCTTAATGATGTTGGAATTGTAAAAGGGTTGTGGGTACCACCCTGCGTATGTTCTGGTATTGTAAGAAGATCCAGTCGTACTGGTGGAGCTTCTCCAGCATATGGACCTTGGGCTGTGCCTTTCTCTTCCTCAAATGTCTACGTTGTGCATTTTGGGCATATTTCCAGACGATACGGACTTGTCTGTTGGTAAACTCGCTTGGGTTTATAGAGCTCTTGTGGTGGGTAAGAAGCCTATTGTGTTGCATTGGAAGAGTGATGCCAGGCCTACTGTTGAAGACTGGCTTCACAGCTTATCGATCCTTTTTGGCATGGAGCAGGTGTCCTTCAAGTATAAACAGCGACTTGATAAGTATGCAGCTATGTGGGATAATTTTAATGACTTGTACATTTAGCTCCCTCACTTTTTTCTGAATGTTTTTCTTCACCCCCATTTTAGTTTTTTTCCCCTTCTTCCTTAAGGTTTTTTTCATTTTTTGCATTTGATAATGTAATGGGCCCGTTGCTGTTAAACCCTGGATGCGTTTTGAATTGCCTGTTATGTATACTTTGTTGATGTTCTTTCTTGTAATTCCAAAACAACAAAAAATAATCAGTTGGCGTCTTTTGCCACTTACATATGAGGAGGAAGGTCTACACTAGCTGTCCTTTTGATCTTGAGGTCGATCATGAAAGGCATAAAATCCTGCAGAGATAAAAATGATCACCTTTAAACTGCTTTGCAGAAGTAGTTTTCTGGGAAGGCTTAGACAGCCCTGCCAGTAACAGTTGTGAAGGCACAAGTTTTAAAATGTAGCAAGCTCTCCGTCAGTAGAAATATGAAATGGTTGAGTGCCACAAAAGGCTACAATGAATACTTGTGTGCACCGGTTAATACCTTTGTGTCATGGAGAGGTTTTATTTGGGTTTACAGGTTGGGCCAAAATAAGAAATAAGGGGCAAATAAAAGGTAATCCAAATATCTTTCCTCAGCTTTTTGAGCTGAACTCTTCCTGGAGAGTAGTGCAATGATCCTGGTGAGGGTTTGCTTAGCCAGGCCCAAAATCCCCTATGCTGCCATTCCCTACGCTGTCACCCGGTTCTAGGTTATGATCACTCTCTTCTGACCTCTTGCAGGCGATATTGGGTCTTACCCTAACAAACTTGTACATCCTACCCTCATCACCGCAAATCATTCTCTTACACCTCCTCCTGATCAGTGCCTCTTCCTAACCACAACCAGTCTGTTCGAGGTCTCACCGTCTCTTGTCCTGCCTCTGTCCCTCTCCATCATCATACATTTCAAAACTTTCTTTCCCCTCTGATCCTCCACACTACTCAGTCGCCTGTTCACTTGTACTGTATTGCTCATCTCTTCAGACGTCCTCTCCTTGGTCACCTTTGTGATCCTTTGTTCTCACGGTGTTCACCTCTGTCTTGACCTACTTCCTCCATGCCCCCAACAATCTTTCAACCAACTACAAACTGATGTGTTCAGAGCCCCTTTACAAAGTCCTCTTCCACCTGATCAATTCTTTACTTGATCCTAAACCAACTCCCTCTATCCAGCCACTTCCTTGATTGACACCTCTCCAGATATCTCTTCTGCGCCTTTGGCTCTTAATGTTCCTTTCTTACGCCTTTTCTTGTTTGTCCAACTTCTTCACTCAACCTTTTGTCCAGTCTCCTCGACCGCCCATTTTAACTTCTCAACCTTGTTGTTGATGTTCCTTACCTCTGCCAAAACCCCAGTAGAGCTTCTTTGCACACCCTCCTACCTCCTGCAACATCTTTCCACCTTTCTCCTTTAAACTTCCACCCCTTTCCAGCAACTCCTGCACCAATTGCCTGGAGCTTTCCTGCTCCCCCAACAAACCTACCACTACACCTCTGAGGATTCTTCATCTTTAACTCTCCATTCCATCCGTCATCACTTCTCAACCACCTCTAGGTATATGGTGTCCTGATTAACTACAATGAGTATAGTGCCCTGTTTACATTCCAGGAGTGCAATGCCCCGTTCACAAAAATTCACCTCATCTTGCTACTTACCCACCTCCACTCCCTTCCACTGCTCTCCTGCTCTGGGATTCACTCCTGCTCTCCTTGAAATCCATCCTCCTGCTGCCCCAAACAAACTGTATAAAAAATAGCCCTCAACAATCAGTCTTTATCCCTGCCCTGACTGAATTCCAGTTTAACAATCTGCAACTGTGCCTGCAGGCCCTCTGGTCGTAGGCTCAATGAGAGTTACGTTAAGAGGTGGGTTGATCATCTTGGTTCTCAATAGTCTGCCCTTCCCCTTCCTGCAAAGCTCACTTCCTGTCTGCTTACAGAGGGTGCCTTGTCGAAGGTAGTATATGGTTCCGAGGCGACCAGCACCTGTATTTCGCTGACTCTACGAGGTGAGGCAGACTAGTAAGGCCGTCTTGATGGTGACCAGCCTGATGTCTGCGGACGCCATTGGCTCGAACGGTTTGTGCGCCAGGGTGCCCAAGACTATGTGGAGGTCCCACACGCAGTGCAACCTCTTGACAGGCGAGTAGAGCCTTGCAAGCCCTGTCAAATGTTTGACGATAGGATTGGAGGAGAAGATCCCCTCTTCTGAGTTCCTGTAAGCCCCGAAGACTGCGAGATATGTGCGGCAGGTGTCCACCTGCACCCCAGAGTGGGCGAGAAGGAGAGTACGTCGTCCAAAGTACATGCCAGGGGGTCGATTTGCTTAGAGTCTGCCCAGTAGCCGAATCTGGTCCATTTGCTTTTATACTGGGCCCTGTTAGCCCTGCTCCTTGGGCCCTGTATGATTTCAAGATTGGCCTGTGAGAGGCGAAGGTGGCGCAGCATTACCTGCTCAGGTTCCACGCCGTGAGGGCTAGTTTCTGTTGCACGAGTGGATGACCCTGAACCCCCTGCTGCGCCAGAAGATGTGCTGGGCCCGTCGGGAGGTGAATCGGAGGCACCTCCAAGAGGCTGAGCAGCTCAGAAAACCATGGCCTGGCCGGCCACCAAGGAGCGATTAGAATGATGAGTTGGCGAGACTCCTTGTTCTTGCAGATCACTCTGTGGATCAGCGGAGTGGGTGGGAAGGCGTGCGCCTTCATGCGGTTCCACTGAAGCCAAAATGAGTCGACCTGGGAGCTGGGGCCCTGTCCCTGACAGGAGGCAATCTTAGGGCACTTGTTGTGCCAGGTGACAAAGAGATCCACCTGGGGATGACCCCACCTGATGAAGATCTCCTGAATGACTAGGTCGCTTAGCTGCCACTCGTAATTGTCCACTCCCAACCTGCTGAGCCTGTCTGCCTCCAGATTGGATTCCCCCAGGAGGTGGACTGCCTTGAGTTAGATGTTCTCCAGGGCCCACTAACACATGCAGATTGCCAGTCTGCACAGAGGAGGGGATCTGGTGCCTCCCCCTACTTGTTGATGTAGTACATGCTGGTCGAGTTCTCTGTCTGGATGAGGACAACCTTGCCCCTGAGAAGTGGTAGGAATGCTCTGAGTGCCAGCCAGATGGCATTCAGCTCTAACCAATTGATGTGGTATTCCTGCTCCTGTCAAGTCCAGGTGCCGTGGACCGAGAGATCCTCCAGGGTGGCTCTCCAGGCCTTGAATTGAGCCCTCCTCCTGGTTCCACGAGGCCGCGAAGTGCAGCTGAATCCTCCTCATCCTCAGTCTCGTGTGTGGGACGGCTAATAGGACCGCTGCCAGGAGACCCATGAGATGCTGGTACATCCAAGCCGAGGTTACTTCTCTGTTGAGTAAGTGGGCGGTGGCCCTCTTGATGCCCGAGATCTTGTCCTCTGATGGAAATACCTTCTCGGAGCACGTGTCCCAGATGAAGTCCAAGAATGTCATAGTCGGAGTGGGCTGCCGCTGCGACTTCTTGAGATTGAGCGAGAAGCCCAGATCGTGCAGTGTGTTCATAAGGGCATGGGAAGAGTGGGGAACCGTTTCCGGAGATGTAGCCCTAACGAGCCAGTCGTTGAGGTATGGGTAGATGTCGAGGCCCTGCGCCCTGAGGAGGGCCACCACCGTATTCATTAGTCTGGTGAAGACGCTGGAGGCCGAGTTGAGACCAAAAGGAAGGACCTTGTATTGAAAATGGTAGCCCGTGATCCTGAACCGTAGGAAAGAATGATGGGGCTGCCAAATCAGGACGTGTAGTTACATGTCATTCAGATCCAGGGAGCACATCCAGACTCCCTTGCACAATGTCTCCGCTATAAAAGCTGGCGTAATCATCTTGAATTTATGCGGGGGTAAGGAGATGTTGAGGGTGGAAAGGTCCAGCACAACTCTCAGGCCTGTCTGGTCCTCCTCCTGAATGGCGAAAATCCTGGAGTAAAAGCGCAAGCCAGGCTGGGACTTCCTCCACTGCCTGGCTCTCTACGAGCGACCGTATCTCCGCCAAAAGAGTTGCTGTCCCAACCTGTGGGAGTGGAGGAGGGAGGAGAGGCTGGTATAGGGAGGTGGTACTCCATGGATACTACAGAGAGGATCCAAGGGTCCATGAAATTCTGACGCCAGAAATGTGTATGGAGAGCAAGCCTGCCCCCCACTGGAGACACGTGGACCCAAAGGGGCGTGTCATGCCTTCTGTCCCCCGGAGGCTGTCGTGGAGGGGGGAGGGGGACTGGAAAAAGCCCTTACTCCCTCCCCCCTTTATGTTGGTTGCGCCGGTTCCGAGGCGGTGAGCGGTCCGGCTGCCTAGATCCCTGTTCCTGGAAGCTGCGGAACCCTCTCTACGTACACGCCCTGTCGGAGCACTGCAGTGACTGGGTGTACGCCTTGGGCGTGGTCTTTGTCTAGATGGATAAAGACCAGGCCGTTTGTGAGCGGTTCTTGTCCAGCTCTTCATCCGTGGAGTGGAAGAGGGCACCCCCCCCCCCCCTCGAACGGTAGATCTAATATTCGTTCCTGGACGTCCAGGTTGAATTTCGTCGCCTGGAGCAAGGCTGTCCTTCTCATGTCCGTGGCGATACAGATGGCACAGCCAGAGGTGTCAATATGGGCATCAGTGGATTCCATGAGGACGTGCGCCACCAGCTTGGCCTCAGCCAGCATTGCCTTAAAACGTGATTGGCTCCAAGTAGGGAGTTTCGGGAGGAAGCCCGCAATTTACCGCCATAACCTTTGGTTAGTGGCAGCAAGTATGGCATCGCCGTTGGCCTGACAAAGATGCAGGGACGCGTTGGAATAGCGTTTCTTCCCGTACGCCTTCAAGATCTTTGCCTCCGTGCCTAGCAGTGCCGCAGGAGGCCGCGGCTTGGAGTATAGCAATGCTGCATCTATCACCAAGGAGTGTGGCTGTGGATGGGCTGAGAGCAAGAGTGTATCCCCCTCCATCTGACTGTACTTGGCGTCCTGGTATCGATTGACCGGCTGTGCCGTGTGGGGCTTGAGCCAACCCTTCTTGGCCAGGGAGACTAAATTGCTTTGCAGTGGAATCCCTGTTTTGGCAGAGGGGCGTCAAGTGAGGACTTCAGCCAGAACCCCCTCTGCCGGTTGCTCAACCTCGTGTTGGGGTAGGCCCAGGTACTCCGCCAGCCCTGCAAGACTTTCATGGAAGGCCCTGGCTGAGGATGGCGTGTCAGCAGCATCCTCCTTGTCTGTATACTGTGGATCAGGAGGATCCTGCGGAGAAGTAGCTGGCGCCGGAGGCTGAGGAGGAGGCTGGTGCGGAACCGCCTGTGGAATAGGCTGGGAAGGCAGAGGTGGCAGCTGTGCCAGCTTACGTGCTTGTGGTGTCGCTAGCATCGTAGGGAGGACTTCCCTGATGGGAGTCCTTGAGGATAACCCCCATCTGAGGGGACTTCATGAGCCCAAGGAACCTCTTGAAGAACCCCTCTTCACTGGCCATAGAGGTGGCAGGGGGTACTGATGGGGTAGCCGGGAGCTGCTGGAGCCACTGCATACCTTGCCCTTAGGGACGCAGTGAGAAGCTGCCCTGTGCAAAAGAAGGATAGGCTGTATGCCACATACCTAATTGAGACCAGTCCCACCCTGACACTTGTTCTTCGACAAACTCCTGGAAGGTGTCGGACGGGTGCCTCTGTCTGGCGCGGTGGCCATCTTGTTGAGCTGCCTGCCACGCGCCTGCGACGTGTTGCTCGGCTCGCTGGGCACAGTCTCTCCCAAGACTCTTGCGTGTGGGTCACAAGGCCTGCCCTGCTCCTATGTTCTAGGCCCGGAAGGTGACACACCCTCGACCCGGGGGTCGGTAGAGCTGCGTTTAGGCGCCCCCTTGGACGTATTGCCGGTACCAGGGCATAGCCCCTCGGCCATATTGCCGGTACAAGGGCGGAACTCCTCGGATGACAATCCGGTACAAGAACCTTCCGATCCCTCAACACTAAAACCGGGAGGATCCAAGGATCCCTCGGCCCGAAGGCCGGTCGCTGCAGCAGCCTCGGTGCACGAGCTGGTACAAGGACCTGAACGGTCCCTCCTGCGCTTAAGTCCTTGGGAAGGCGTCTCCTTTGCGGGGTGCGATAGAAAATCGCAGCCCTACCTTGGGCCTGGCTCGATGTTTCTTGAGGTCCTCTGGAGGAGACTTCTGGAAGAGCTCCCTACACCTGGCTAGTCTGTTCTTCAGCGAGCCAGACGCTGTACAAGCTTCCCAACCGTGGTCTGGGCCAAGGCAAAATAGGCAGAGGGCGTGGTGGTCTGAAGTTGGAAGAGCCAGTTGCAGGATGGACACCTGCTGAACCCTGTGGAAGTCGACATGTGTAGGGTGTTAGGGAGAATTCTCTTATAAGGCTAATTTCCCAAACCTAGTGAGTCCCCCAGCAGCTTTGCTGGATTTTTGGGGTTTGTTTTTTTTCTCCTGCAAAGAGAAAGACTCTTTTACTCCCACTCTTCGGCATGATTTGAGGTATGTCTTTGACTTATGTGCTTTCTTTTTACTCCATAGGGTATCATCTGTTTTTCTGTATGTGTGGTACACAGCACCCTCAGTGCAGTACCACAGGGGTGTCACAGTGACCCCCAAACCTAGACTCCATACCCTGGGACTGACTGTCTCCCAGGGCATGTTTAGTTTATTATTTGATAATGCGCTCCAAATCCTGGGGTAGCCGGGAGCAGCCGACACAAGAATGTCTAAGCTTGGTTACATACAATAAATGCATGCATGTTATTACAGTATTTACAGTACACATATACGAACTGTTAGGACAACACACGGGGGGAGGGATAGTCTATGTTACGATTTTCAGGAAAGTACAGGTTTCAGAGTATTTACATGCATGAATCCAAAGGTATAAAGCCGGAGACCAGATTAGTGGGTATCATTAGTCCGAAGCCAACTTTTCACTTTACATCTAAATCTAGAATATGGTTGATCAGCTCTTAGTGCATTCCAGGCATGGGCAACTCTAACAGGGAAGCTCGCACGCCCTGATTTCGTAAGTCTAAATCTAGGGGTTTCAAGTAGAAGATGGTTAGAAGCTCTGGTGTGGTGTCTGGAGTTTTTTTCTGGTCAGTCTAGCTGAGATATATGGTGGTGCTGTATTGTTGAGCCCTTTGCAGGTGATAGATAGCGTCTTGAGGAGAATTCTGTCGCTAATTTTTAACCACTGGTGGTCCTAACTAATATTGGAAATATGCTCTCTGCGGAGTATGTCCAAGGCTGCTCTGAGAGCATTGTTCTGCAGTATTTGCATTTTGTTTATGATAGTTTTATTGGCACCTGCATATAGGGCGTTGCAGTAGTCTAGTTTGGACATTAAGGCATTGGCTAGTGTGATACAGTTGGTTTTGGAGAGGTAGGGTCTGCAGGCCTTGATTAATTTGCAGGTGTAGGCTGTAGATGAGGCCAGGGAGTTGACTTGTCTTGAGAGATAGTGTGGCGTCAAGGTAGAAACCTAGTGTTTTTACCTCGGTAACCACCTTGATTATGTTACCATCTATATTGAAGGCTGTGTAGCTGGTGCTGAGTTTAAGGTTAGAGTCGGAACCCAGGATCAGTATCTGTTTTGTTGTCATTCAGGCAGAGGCCATGGGAGGCCATCCATGCCTGAATGATGAGGTAAATCTTGTTTACTAGAGCTGTGTCTGCGACAAAGTTGCCAGATAGTGGTATAAGGATCTGCGTGTCGTCCGCGTAGTTAGTATAGGTTACCCACAGTCTGTCAAGTTTGTCAAAGAAAGGCTTAGTGAAGATGAACAAGTTACTTCTTACCTTGTAATATTCTTTCGATGGGATGTTCCTCCAACGTATTCCTTATCTTTGATAATTCATCTCCAGCTTGCTGGCCTCGGATATTTTCTCTGTAGAGGGCGCTGCACGTCGACGTCCGCCGAGTCGATGTCCCTCGACGTCCGCCGAGTCGATGTCCCTCGACAGCCACCATATCGACGTCACCATGCCCATAAATAGCCATGCGCGGCGTCCGTTGCTCAGTTCCGTTTTGTAGCATAAGACAGGTCATACCTGAATTGGTTATTGACCTTGAAGGAGCATAAGCTGCAACCACAAGGGAAGTATTGCTGCGGGGATGGATAGGAGGGGCGATAAGGAATACGTCGGAGGAACATCCCATCGAAAGAACGTTACAAGGTAAAAAGTAACTGGTTCTTCGAAGGGATTGTGTTCTCCGACGTATTCCTTATCTTTGATAGACTCCCATAGCAGTGGCATGTAATTGGAGGTGGGAGTAATGTCATGTATCCCTTTTAGGAATGAACTGCATGTAATACGGCTTTTCCAAATCTGGTCTCTTAACTAGCGGAGGAATCCAGGTTGTAAAATTTTGTGAACGTATGTGCGGACGACCATGTGGCAGCCGCACACATGTCTCGGACCAGTACCCCACTTTGGAGGGCCGAAGAGGCTGCGATACCTCTGGTTGAATAAGCCCTAAGATTTTGGGGTGGCCCTTTCCCTGCCAGTTTGCAACATTCCAGAATGGCCAAAATAATCCACCTGGAAATGGTCTGTTTTGTTATGGGTAGTCCCAACTTGTGACCCGAGTATCCTACAAACAGTTGGTCTGCTTGCCTAATCCTAGCCAGTCTGATGATGTAAAAGCTCAGAGCTCGCCTTGGGTCCAGCCTATGTAGCCTTTCTTCCTCTTTCCCGGATGGGGAGGAGGGTAGAACGAAGGTAAGGTCATTTTCTGAGTAATATGAAATTCAGAAACCACCTTTGGGAGGAAATTAGGCTTCACTTGTAGGACAACTTTGTCCTTATGGAATATTGTATGGGGGGAGTTTACAAGAGAGCTTGTAGCTTGCTCACCCTCCTAGCAGATGTTAGTGCTACCAATAGGACAGTTTTAAGCGTGTGAAATCTCATCGAACAAGAGTGGAGTGGTTTGAATGGAGTACCCATTAGGAAGTTTAAGACTAAATTTAAGTCCCATAAGGGAACATGAAATGGTCTTGGAGGATAAACATTAGTTAATCCCTTGAGAAATTGTAACACTAGAGGTAGTTTGAAATACGATGGTTCCTCCGCAGTGCGAAGATTGAAAGCGCTGCGAAATAGCCTTTTACAGTGCCAACTTGAAGGTCTGAGTTTGCCAAGTAAAGTAGAAACAATAACACCGTTGGTGTACACATGAAAAAGGGTCGATATTCCTTTCTCTACACCAGCTGCAAAATGTGTTCCAACGGCAGCAGTATAAAGACTTTGTTGCTGGCCTTCTGGCCGAAAGCAACACCTCCATAACGTCATCAGCGAGGTCCCAATCCTTATACCTCACCCTTTCAGAAGCCAAGCGTGAAGGTTGAGGGTTCTGATGTCTGGATGGAGAACCTGACCTCCCTTCTGTGAGAGAAGATTCCCTTTCAGTGGAAGACGGATTGAAGGGCAGATGGACATATCTAGAAGGTCCGAGTACCACGTTCTCCTGGCCCAGTCCGGGGCAATTAGGATCATGGTTTTCCGGAATCTTCTCAACCTCCTGATCATTTGAGGAATAACAGGGACTGGTGGAAACGCGTAAAGGAGTGGGAACACCCAGTCCACTACGAATGCGTCTCCTAGAGCTCCTCTCGGGGGAAATTCCCTTGAACAGAACAGATGACACTTCCTGTTGGTGCTTGTGGCGAACAGATCCACCTGAGGGGTTCCCCAAAGGGCGAAGATCTCTTGAAGGACTTCCTAAACTAGCTCCTACTCGTGGGAGACTGCTTTGCCTGCTCAGAGCGTCCGCTGTCAAGTTCTTCTCTCCGGCTAGGTGGACTGCCGATAGAGAGATTCCTTCCTGAATTGCCCAAAACCAGAGCTGCATTGCCTCTCTGCACAGTGGCAGTGACCCTACGCTTCCTCTTTTGTTGAAGTAGTGCATGGCCACCGTGTT
Source organism: Ambystoma mexicanum (assembly GCF_040938575.1). NCBI lineage: Eukaryota > Metazoa > Chordata > Amphibia > Caudata > Ambystomatidae > Ambystoma > Ambystoma mexicanum. The sequence goes on from NC_090931.1 coordinate 517,242,310, forward strand.
GTCTGTCATTATCAGGACATTTCTGCCCTGTACTGATGGCAGGAAAGCTTTCAGCACTAGTCTGATCGCTCTCAGCTCTAATAGGTTGATATGTAGTCTGGACTCTGATGGAGACCAACGACCGCTGATGGTCAAGTCGTTGGCATGGGCTCCCCACCCCGTGAGCGAGGTGTCTGACTACTGTGATCTCCGGCCATGGTTGCCAAAACAGTTCTCCTTTCAAGATGTTCTCTGGATAGGCCCACCATCGAAGGTCGTGGGCTACCTTGTCCGGAATCCGGAGGAGATCTGTCATTCTCCCTGAGAATTGCGACCACTGAGTTCTCAGTGCCCACTGAAGAGATCTCATTCTCAGGCAAGCCTCTGGCACAAGGAAGATGCAGGATGCCATGAGGCCTAGCAACCTCAAAAAGTCGAAGGCTGGGAGACTAAGCATTTTGGAACTTGTTGACCATCTGCAGAATATCTTGAGCCCTCACCTCTGAGGCTTTTCCCAGGGAAGTGTCCAGGACCGCTCCAATGAACTGGAGTCTCTGTGATGGTATCATCTGTGACTTCTTTAAATTGAGAGAGAAGCCCAGTTTGTGAAGGAAGTGGCAGACATAATGTAGCTGGATCTGAGATTGTTCCGAAGATACAGCCCTGATCAGACAATCGTCCAGTTAGGGGTAGACGTGGATCCCTTCCCTCCTTAGACTCGCAGCCACTACCGACATTAGCTTGGTGAAGACCCTCGGGTGGAGGTCAGCCCAAATGGCAGAACTCGAAATTGATAACGAGAGTCGCCAATTGCGAACCTCAGGTATTTCCTGTGTTTGAGATGGATTGGCACATGGAAATAAGCATCCTGAAGGTCCAGAGATATCAGCCAGGCCTGGAGCTGGCGGGCCTGAAGGATCTGAGAGAGAGTTACCATCTTGAACTTGTCCTTCCTGAGGAACTTGTTCAATTCTCGTAAGTCCAGGATGGGTATCAGTCCTCCGTCCGTCCTTTGGTATGAGAAAGTAGGGGGAGTACCAGCCCTTGTTCCTGCCCGCTACAGGTACCGGTTCTATGGCACCTTTCTCTAGCAGGTCTATCATTTCCTGCAAGAGGAGTGGATATGGAACTTTTAGAGAGCTGTGCCCCAGTGGATGACTCTGAGGGATGCGTAGAAAGGGTAGGCAGTAACCCTGGGCAACTGTCTCCAATGCCCAAGCATCTGACGTTATAGCCTGCCATTCCGTCAGATGGTGAGTTAACCTGCCCCCTACAGGTGACTTGTGTGGAAAGACCTCAGAGTGGTCTGGGGGCGGCTGATGCAGATGCTGAGGGTAAAGAGGCACCTGCTGCTGCTGCGGCTTTAGTACGTTTGACCCGTCCACCTCGGGTGGATCTCCTTTGACCTCTTTGAGGCGGCTGTCCTCTGCCTTTCCCGAATGCGGAATAATAGCTAAAGGACTTTCTTCTTCCAGAGGTTCCTGAGGGGCGAAAAGGAGTTTGGCGGATTGCAGCTCCTAAAGATTTTGCCGCTTCTTTAGCTGTCTGCAACTTTTCCATACTGTCATCAGCCTTTTTACCGAATAAAGAAGAGCCGTCAAAGGGCATATTCAAAAGTCTGGCCTGTACATCTGGAGCAAAGCCAGACTTTCGCAACCACGCATGCCTGCGGATTGTCGTACTTGCCGCCATGGCCCTGCTGATACTGTCAGCGGAATCGATGCCAGTTTGAAGTGACTCGCACATGGCATCTTTGCCATCTTTAATAATGTTAAGGAAGCCTTCCCTTTCCTCTCCTTCGGGTATGCAGTCAGCCGCTGATGAAGCACACTCCCACAGTGTGTGACTGAACCTGGCGAGCGTAGAGGTGGTGTTGATGGACTTCAACGCCATACTACAAGCAGAAAATAGTTTTTTTGCCATAGAATCACACCTTTTGTCATCTCTATCCTGTGGGACAGTAGGGTAAGCGGACCTGCTGCTTGATGAAGTTGCCGCTTGAACCACCAGGCTCTCTGGAGCTACCCTATACTTGGCTGACAATCTTTTATTGACTGCAGTGATAACTTCAGGAGTTTCCCAATTAGATGAAATCTTTCTTTGTAAGGCTGCATGGAAGGGGACCACAGGCTCCTCCTGTGGACCTTTGTCTAGTATGTCTGTCAGGTCATCCTGTTGAAAAACAGGTGAAGGCACATACCAACCCATAAATTCAATAATCCTTGCCATCAGGGTTCTATAGGGTGTTTCGGCATGTTCCCCTGGGTCTGGTTTAACAAATTCCACTTCTGGGGAAGTGTCCAGCCCACTTGCCTCATGTAATGACTCCTGTAGGTCTTTCAACCTTCTTTCCTCAGAGGTGAAATCCTCTGCAACCCGAAGGTTTCCTGGTCAGAATCCTCCCCTTCTTCATAGATTGAAGATAATCCGGGGTACTCTGACCTCGGAAATGGTGTAAAACCCATTTCTAAGGCAGAAGGAGCCAAACTCGTCATTATTGGGCGAGAAAACGTCGATGTCGTCGACGCCGATGTGACAGGCTTCGAAGGCGTTGAGAACAGCGTCGTGAAAACTGGAAGAGGCCTCGAAGAACTCGAGAGGATCGGGATCCTACTCGAGGATGTCGACGACCGTCTAGGCGTCGTGCCGGAGGCTCTTGGTATCACCGTTGGATGTGAAGTAGCCGTGGTTTTCTCTTTCATCGGCGTAGATGGCGTCGAGTTGATCGACTGATGCGTCGAAGAACCCTTCGACAATGGCGTCGATCCATGCATCGAAGGGATCTTCGACAAGGTCGTCAAAGACGGTGCCTTCTTACCCGATGGCCCGTGGCGCTCTCGGGTGGAATCCTTCGCCGGGTGCAGCGACTCGCGGTGTTTCGATTTTTTGGGTTTTTCACCCAGGGTATCACCCTCAGCTGTCTTCGAGGGGGTCGAGGCCGCTTTCTCGAAGACGCTTAGCATTTTCTTCCTGAATTCCCCCCACTCGGCCTGAGAGTTGTGTTTTGTGGGGCAGGAGACCCTTTCTGGGGAAACAGAAAATGACGAGGGAGGGGATCTTCGACGTCTCTTCTTTGAGTGTCTGAATCTCGACGAATGGTGGGAGCTACTTCGAGATCTTGAATGGGAATGCTTTCGACGGCGAGGAGACGAATGCCTCGACTCAGCCGAAGAAACTTTCGAGGAGGTTTTGACCGACTTACCTCTCTCGAGCTTCCCCGTGCGCTCCTTCAAGGCTTTCGCCGTCATGGACATGCAGTCCTCACACTCCGAACAATGGTGCTCGGCTCCCAAGCACCACAAGCAGATCCTGTGTGTATCCGTTATCGAAATCTTTTTACAGCAGTCTCGACATTTGTTTAAGCCGGATCGCGGCGTTGTCGGTTCCGATGAAGCAGCCAACGAGAATGAGTTGGTATTTGAGTAAATCTACAAGGTTTATCGAACTGAGCAACGATATTCCGAGGCCCCACGAAGCGCCGAAAAACTGAACTGAGCAACGGACGCTGCGCATGGCTATTTATGGGCATGGTGACGTCGGCGCCGATACGGTGGCTCTCGAGGGACATCGACTTGGCGGATGTCGACGCGTAGCGCCCTCTACAGAGAAAAAAATTCCGAGGCCAGCAAGCTGGAGACGAATCATCAAACATAAGGAATACGTCGGAGGACACAATCCCATCGAAAGTGTACATTGTAGGGGAGACAGATGAACCTTGTGGGACACCATAGGTGATTTGTATTGGGTCCGCTGAAGCTAAGGGGAAGAAGACTCATCGTACGGTTGGCAAGGAAGGATTGTATCCAAGCTATAGCTTCACTTGAGAAATGGGCAGCGGACGCTAGGTGCTTGTATAACACTGCATGGTCAATCAGGTCAAAGGCCGCCGATAAGTCAAGGAGGAGCATAGCTGTTTTACCTTTGTCCTTCAGCTCGTCCATTTGTGTCTTAAGGTCAATTAAGGCTGTTTCAGTGCCATGTTGTGGCCTGAATCCAGATTGGCGTGTTCCTAGAAGTTGGTTCGTCTCCAGGTATTTTTGGATCTGGAGGTAGGCTACTCTAGCAATGATTTTAAGGAGGAACGGGACTGTAGTAATGGGCCTATAGTTGGTAGGGATGGCCGAGTCCAGGGTCTGTTTTTTAAGGAGAGGCAGTACTTAAGATTCTTTGAGGTTGGTAGGCACGGTACTGGATCTAAAGGAGGCATTAATTAGCTTAGAGATAAAGGGTGCTAAGTCTCTAGCAGCGTCCTTAATTACTTGTGCCGGGCAGCTGTCACCCTGGCAATTCGATGGTTTCAGAGATGAAATAATCTTTTCAGTTTCCAGTATGGAAATGTTAGTGAACTTAAATGGTTTACAGCTACCTAGTCCGTCTGTACTTGGTGTATCCGTCAGATGGGTAGTATGGGTTCCCGTGGAACTCAGTGGCTTTCTTCTTTGCAATTTTGGCCTGTAACATTGTAATTTTATTTGCTAATGCGTTTTGGATGCTGGTGCACCATTGTTTGTCTTTGGGGACATTGTCCGTGGGAGCAACTGGATTTTCCATTTCCCCAAGGATGGAGAAGTGTTCTTTAGAATTGGAGTTAGCTTTACTGATTCTCTCACTGAATGTATTATTTTTAGCTTGAATTATTTTTTTCTTGTATTTGTTCGCAAGGTTGGCAAGTAAGGTTTTGTTCTCAGCTGAGGGTGAGTGTCTCCAGATAGCTTGGAGTTTACGTTTTGGATTCATAGTTCTTTGAGATAGGGGGTGAACCAGGAATTGAGGTGTGATTGTTTACTTTTACATAGTTTGATCGGGGCAATGGTGTCCAAGGCTTTGGACATGAGATGTTAAATGTAGCGACTAATGAGTTTGGGTCAGGGTTGTTGGTACTAGCAATAAGAGCTGGTAGGAGGAGAAGGAGTAGTTTTTCAGCAGTATTATCTTTTTTGCTTCTAGTAGGTAGAGGTGGTACTGTTTCACAAGTATTTGTTTGAAAGGGTTCTATGAAAGATGAAAAGCAGATAAGTCGGTGGTCTGTCCAGGTTTGAGGTATGATATTAGCGATGGAGGTAGTGCAATTCAGGTTAGCTATCCAATCTAGTGTGCGTCCTTTTATATGTGTGGGGGCTAGGACTTTTTGAGTGAGGCCATGTTCAACTAAGATAGATTGGATGGATTGGGCCCGTTTGTCCTCAACATCGTTGAATCCCAAGTTAAAGTCGCCTAGTAATAGGAGCTGCGTGGAATCTTTGATATTGTTAGTGAGGAGGCTGGATAGGTCTTCCTCAAAGTTCCCAAGTGGGATGGTTAGTATACTATTATTGGAGATGGGTAGTTTAGCTGAAAGTAGTTCGAACAATGTGATGGCTGGAGGAGGGGTGAGTCTTATTGCTAATTTAGTTTTGGCAAGCATAGCTAGGCCACTGCCTCTTGAGTTGGGCCGGTCTACTCTGAGTATATTGTAGTTGTCTGGTATGGCAATCATAAGTGCGGGACCTGCTACATCATGGAGACAGCCAAAATGTCTATGTTATCCAAGGTGAGTATGTCAGCAATCTCCGTGCTGTGTGCTATGAGGGACCTCGCATTGATGAGTGCTCCTGATAAGGTCGGATTGGTAGTTTTTTCTTGAGTAGTTTTAAGTTTGGTGTACTTTTATCTCTTCTAGGTATGAGGAAGGTGAATCTGTGTTTTAGAGGGTTTTTCAACATCTGTGACAGATGGATTAAGGTTAGTGGCAGTTAAGGTGTGTTTGAGGATAGAAGGTTTCGTTCTATTCTTTTTGAGATTGTAAAGTCGTGGTAGCCTGGCTCTAAGTCGCATATTTCTTTCCTGCAGATTACAGGGTGTGGAGTTAGTGTGGCCATTGTTGTGGTGATTATGAAAGTGGCCAGGAATAAGGAGTAGAGTGTATATGTGAGGTAAGTCTTGGTGATGCGCATGGTAGGATATTCTATGGCCACTCCTACAGAGTATAGAAAGGTGCTTCGTGAATGCTGATTATAGGAACTGGGAGCTAGGCATAGGTGTTTTTGCAACAGCGACTGGGCACCCAAATGTGATGATCCCAATAGTAGCTAAAAAATGCAAACATGCCAGGGGCACCTAGAATTGACAGTGCCAGTACTCACCAAATATGCAGACGTGCAAAGGGCACCTAGAATTGACAGTCCCCGTACTCCCTAAATATGCAGACGTGCAAAGGGCACCTAGAATTGACAGTCCCCGTACACACTAAATATGCAGACGTCCAAAGGGCACCTAGAATTGCAGTCCCCGTACTCACTAAATATGCAGACGCCCAAAGGGCACCTAGAATTGACAGTCCCAATACTACATATATACCGCCAAGAAGTCTGCTTGTTGTGTGTGCGTACAAATGCATTTAGTGTGTGAAGGTAGTGGCATCAATATGAGGCACTGATGCAGTACATTAGAATACAGGGCTGAGCGTTGTCAAGCAGGTAGAGAGTACTTACAATGCTGTCACATGGATGTGTGTAGAAATTGCAGGGTGCAAGACTATGTAGCATACGGCAAAGCGCCCTAGCTAGTTAGTCCAGGTGTAGGGGGCTCCAATATGGAAGTTCAGAAGGGACATGTAGGTTGAGCGTAATGGATAGGTCACGCCACGCTCCCATGCGCCAAACAGGCTCCCATGTAAAGTCACCATTGGCTTTACTAGTCCAAAATTGTGAACAGAACCAGCACAAACCATCATATTGTGGAAGTACTGGTAAGGGGTAATTCGATTGCCCCTGGGTCTGTTTTCGAGGGGGCACTGTCCCGCCCCCCCCCCTCGTCGAGTTTCTGGCTGGTGGCAGCGGTTACCACGCGAAATATTCCACCCGAATATTCTCTATCGGATTTTCCCATTGATTTTAAATGTACCACTTTTTGGTGCAATGTTAAAGATACCATTGGTTTATTTATTTAATATTAAATCAAAGGTTGGGTCTTTTTGCCAGAACTCGGTTCTAAAATGGCGTTTGTGTTCGCCTCTGTAACTCTGACCAAGGTCGAGCCCTTTGTTCCACTATTTTGGCGGGCTTCTCCACAGAAGCCCTCCAAGTGGTGCCACTCTATCTGGGATCCATAGGAGGGGTGGAGGGGGCAATAGGCACCCTGGACTGCGTTGGCTTACCAGCCCAAGTCACACTCTACTCTGATTGGCCCAGTGGTGAGTCGCCCGGCTCACCACTTAGCATGTGTGATTGACAGCTACGCTGATGAATGGGGTTTTTCCTGCATAAAAGCAGGGCCTTTGGGACTGGAACTTCAAAAGTCGCCACAGGACCTAAGAATCCAAAGAGGGACGAAGCTGAGCCATCTGCCATGACGACACCACTGGTGAAGCCCTGCTGCAGCTACCTCACCAGTTTCCCGACAACAAGAGAAGATCTTCTGTTGGACGAGTCTTCTTCCTCTGAGCTGGTGCGAACAACCAGTTCACCCTTTTCGCCTTCTAAAAATGGCCCTTGATCGAATCGCCCGTGCCAAGCACCCCGGCGGCCGGATAGCCAAGCTCACCACTTTTGACTGCAAATAAAAGGACTGCACCTTTTAATCGGGAACTCTGTGGCTGGTTTCATCCCTGTGCAGTGCAACGACTCCAAGTTTCCTCCTCGACGAGATCTTCTCTTCCCCTGGTCGGAACGACGAACTGCAACCACTGCTGGGAGCAACTGCCCCCGCTGGAGCTTCCGTTCTCTTTAAGGTACTGTGTCCTGCCTGGCCTCCCCTTTCTACAGATTGCTAAAGGTGACCCTTAAATCCGTGGCTCCTATACTGGGTTGGCTCCAGACCTCCAACCATACCTTTTGAACCACCCCAACCTCTTTTGAACACTCTGCAAAGGCTTTCAGTGCACTTTAAACCGTGTGATCCTGGGCACATTTCGCTTTGCTCCATTTAAAGTGGGCCTGGCCTATGAACTTGGGCTCTACAGTATAACCTGCCTTTCTCCCCTTGCTCTGAACTCTTAAAAGTGGTGGGAACGGTTTTATTTTATGCTCTGCCTTTTTCTCTCCCTTTTTAACCTAAACTATTGGAGTGCCATCTAGGTTAAACACTCACTCCTGTCTGAACAAATAGTTGTGCTTTAACCCTGACTTGTCTGATAGTTATCAAGGGAGGTGTATATACTTACCTGACTGCGTTTTAGATTACCTTTCATTGAGAGTGCTAGTGTATTACCTAAAGTGTGTTTTAAATAAATAACTATATACTTTTTATACAAAGCTCTGGTCACTGTTTGTTTGCTCTACTGTGTTTTGGCCCTATTGTGTATACTCTGCATACTGCCCTACTCTTCTTGAGAGAAGTCTGACTGCTCAGCCACAGCTGCCAGGTAAATCTGGGTGGTGCAGACTGCTACCAATTGGGTTTACTGCGGCTCCTGTAGTCTTAATCTTATTGCAGTGTTCCCCAAGGGAACTGCACAGGATTCTGCCTAACATCGGGGAGGAGCATGACGCCCGAGGACAGTACCTGCATAATAAAAAGACAAATAAAAGACAAAGAAGAAGTATCCGCGCGTGGAATTACATGGCCGAAGGCAAACCCAGGAGCACTGGCCCGTTCCCATCGATGCAGAAGAGGGGACTGAGGTGTGGCGCCGGAGGGCAGAGTCAGGGCAGCGCATGCTCCCAGGGCTGCACCCACACGCTTCTCTAAATTTAAAGGGGAAGGTGGTTTTTTATGGTGAAAAAGGTTCCATCTCCCGTCCCTTGGAAGGGATGCCGATAGAGTATGGAGGAAAGGGGACGGGACGCAAGAATAAGTAAGGGAAGTGGATCCCGCATGGTGAAAGTAAAAGGGGAAGTGAATCACGTGAACTTCATAAGTGAAAGTGAACTTGAAGTTGGCAAGAGTGAATCCAGAAGATGGGTGCTAACAAGAAGGAGCAAAGTCCCAAGTCCAGAGAAACAGTGTGTTGACAAAAGCAAGGGATGTCCACTATGAAATGTGAAAAGACATTGAAAAGCCAAGTTGAGTGTACAACGTTAAGGAGAGGACAGGATAAGTACACAGTCCTGCTGGATGTTTTGGAATCCAAGTATGGCCGAGGGAGAAACCAAGAGACACTAAGACAGGAGACGTTCACTGTCCACCTTGTCAAAGAAGGGTCATCGCCACCCAGAAGAGGGGGATCTAGGGGTTAGCCGTTCTCTCCCTGAACACGTGAACCCGAGAAATGGAGGTTTCTCAGCAAACTGTTGAACAGACTGAGTACCATAGCAGGACTTGTTGAAAGCCATAGGGAACCAAGGGAGGCAAACAGTCGAGTACAAGCCTGAATGAGGGAGATCATAGGGTGAAGACATCACCCAAAATCTATTGAGAAGGAACTGTTTTTGAAGGGTCAACCCCAGAAGAGGGGGACCCCAGGGTGACACCCTCACCAAATGTGAGCTGCAGAGAAGAACTTTGGGTTTGTTTGAAAATATCGGGCCCTGGAAGGCAAAATACTTTATCAAGAGGAACAAGATTTAGCCATCAACGATCTCGATTGCTGCCATTGGAACTCTTAACTCGTGCTGGGAAAGCTAGAATGTGTACTGTGATCCAAGCTCCCATCTTACCCGTACTTCAAACGCGGGGAAGGGAGTTGCAAGCTATCGCACCCTGACATTATTTATGAACACTTCTTTCTTTTCTTGAAAACGATCTCACACCCCTTTTTGTATTTAGTGAATTTGGAAGGAGGTGAGAGCACCAGTAACATTACCGCGCCAAACACCATCCTTGCACGTAGGTGTTAAAAAGCCGCCGGCTGTAGGAATCCTTAGGGCAGTGCTCTTGCGCCCCAAGTGAGGAACAAGTGGGTGTGTTGGATTCCTGCAATATTGGCACTTAACACATAGGAATCCTCCTAGAAATATAACCTATGTTCTGTGGAGTACTATAGCGATGAGAAATGTAGTCCACTCATTGTATATTAGTGCCGTTAGGTCTTTATTATCACTGTGGGTGCCGACACGTGTTTTGACCAATCAAGGTCTTTATCACGGCTGTGGTCATCAACCATCATACATTGTTTGTTCACATATTGATAGATTATCGTATCCAAACACAAGTGTGACAGGTGCAGAGTGAAAAGTGTGTGTAGTGACATGTGCAAAAGTTTTAAAAGAAGGAATGGTTGTGTTGTGACATCAATTCATCCTACATACATAATCAGTTGTCCATTATCACTATGCAGAATAATTATTCCAGATTTTTGGGTGATTGGTATATGTGTTGCATACAAGTTTAAATAAGATCATCATACAGCCCAAGAGACATAGCAACACAAGGGAAGAAAAGGAACAGGAGATTGTGTTAGTTCGCAGTCAGCTTCATACTGACCCCCCCTGTTAAATGGTTCCGTAATGCACTTCAGAGACTTCACGAGTTGAGAGGTTTTATTCAGAAAAGATACATCCATGAGAACGGCCCCAAGCAGTGAACCACTTCTCTCCTTCAGCTCTCAACCTCCCCTGGAATCCTTACTGAGTCAACACAGCCAGGGTTCCCTTGTAACTAAAATACCCAATGCCATGAGTGACAACAATATTGCACAGGGAGATGAAATTTCAAGTTGGTACTAAGCACCTCCTAACACCTCCCTTCCTTTCACACCAAATAAAAGAACAGAATAATAACAAAGTATAAAAGTATACAAGCAACGAAAAAAAATAACATTGCTGAAATAACAGTTGTTAAAGTGGATAGGTTATTGGAACAATGATATTAAATTACATTGGTCCCATTAATAATCTTGCAAAGTGCTATCCTCTCCTTGTTCCAAATACCACCTCCTTTGACAAGGACAGAAGATCCTAAATCTTTCACAACCTGTTTAGGCAGGGAAAATAGAGATGCACCTTTGCGGACTAGTAGGCAGTTTAATTTTGATCCAGTCACCTTCCTCAAGTTTGAACTCTCTACAGGCATTCCTTTGGTCATGCCGCTCTTTGGATTTGACCCCCGACTCAAATATTCTCACTTTTTCTACATTCACTCCCACTACTTTTGATTTTCCCATCCAACCAGGACACACATGCAAATTAGGCTTCCTTCCCCTCAGCACCTCAAAAGGAGACACCTGTAACACTATGCAGAGCTAATCTGTACTGAAATGTCCTCTCCATTACAGTTCTTATCCAATCACCTCCAGTGGCCACAGCAATTCTAATGGCATCCATGAGGGTGCGGTTGAAGAGTTCTACGCACCCATTGGTTTGGGGATGATACAAAGAGGTGTTTACTTGTTCTATGCCATGACTGCTCAGAAACTCTAAACTCCCTGGACACCAATTGAGAACCATTATCTGACAAACATTTTCCGGGAAATCCTTCTCCAAAATAATTGCTCCATAAGTTTTGTGATTCCACCACTGGAAATATCCTTCCGTATAAATACTTCAGGCCATTTAGACAATAAATCCATGACAACCAATACATAAGTATCTCTCCCACCTCTTATATTAAAAGGGCCTAACAAGTCCAAGGCAACTTCATCCCACGTAACTGTAGGTGATCTCCTCACGGTCATGGGAACTTTCTGTACTTTGAGTACCTTACTCCCTTTAATACAATCACTACAACCGTTGACTACTTCTTCTGTGTCTGTCCACACCAGGCCACCAGAACTCTGACCTAACCAAACCTTTGGTCCTGGCTATTCCCAAGTGCCCAACATGAGCACGATCAATTACCAATTTCCTCATCTTGAGGGGTACCACCATCTGATGACCCCTATGTAAATACCCTTTATCAATCCAGAGTTCATCTCTAACCTTGGCAAAACCACCTAGGTCACCCAGGCAACTCTTGGTCTTACCTTCCATCACCAAACGCAAAACTCTGGTACAAATTATCCTCGGAACAAGCAATGTCCCAATTGTCCTTCTTTGAACCTGAAATATTTCAACATCGCTCCCATGACCTGAAAATTCCTCTTTAGTCAAAGTTTCTCTCAGCACTGATCTGGACAAGGCACCAGCAATTACATTGGTTTCACCTTTGACATGTAGCATATTATATTGTAATCCTTGTAAAGAGGTCACCCATTTCATAATGCGCCTGGAAACTCCCTCCAGACCACCCTTGGTGAATATACCAATCAAAGGCTTATGGTCTGTGCACAAAGTGAATTCCCTGCCCCACAGGAAACTTTTGAATTTTTCCACTCCCCAGACACAAGCTAGTGCCTCCTTTTCCACTACAGAGTATCTATTCTCATGTCCTTTGAGCGACTTAGATGCAAACGCTATTGTGTGCAGACCTTCCTGATCCTCCTGCATTAAGACTGCTCCAACACCATACTCACTGGCATCTACAAACAGTAATGAGTGTCTACTTTATTTAAACATAATCAAAATGGGAGCATTGGCAATGGCATCCTTAATCTTGTCAAACTCCTCCCTACATAAATGATTCCACTTAAAGGTAACACCTTTCCGAGTCAGCATTCTCAAATTTCTTGACATGTCAGACAGCCCTCTGACAAATTTTCCATAGAACTCAACCAGGCCAAGGAAAGACAATACATCTGCCTTTGACATTGGCACTTCCATCTTACAAATGGTTTCTATGGCCTTCTCCTTGAGTTTGACTCCTTCCCCCGTGATTTCATGACCAAGATACTCTACCTTGTTAGCTTTAAATATACATTTCTCTAGGGACACTAAGACCCGCTTCTTTAAATATTTTAAACACTCTCTCTAGTCTCTTATGTTCCATTTCATCCTTTCCACACACTAGCACATCATCCTGGTAACACATGACACCTCTTTCACCTCCTAGTAACTTTTACATTATGCTCTGGAACACACTCGCCACCGAAACCAATCCAAACGGCATACGCACGCATCTGAAAAGACCAATTGGAGTAATGAAAGCTGTAAGGTCTCTGGAGTCAGGATGTAACTCCACCTGATGATAGGCCGATTTTAGGTCAATAATGGAAAATATTTCAGAACCAGATGCACCTGCAATTTAATCATCTATCCTGGGTAGTGGAAATTTTGTCAGCTACCACCATCTTATTAAGATGTCTGAGATCTATGCATATTCGTAAAGATCCATTACCCTTTCTCACAATCACTATAGGGCTAACCCACTCTGAGGAATCCATTTTCTCTATTACTCCTTCACCCTCCATTCTTTTCAATTCCCTTTCTGCATCTTCTGAGGGCTAATGGGATGGTACGTAATTTTGCAATTTGTGGAGTGGCATCTCTCTTCAATCGAATCTTATGCACAAACCCTTTCAAACATCCAAATTTATCAATTGTGGTATTGGATTGTGCTCTCCCATCATTTACCACGGTACTAGCGGCTTCACTCCCTACAGCCAATACTTGATCTGGGTGACTTGCCTCAAGCCGTATTTTCAGTTCAGCTTGATCACTCCAGGACAGGAGTTCCCCACCTCTAGTGGCCACATGGACTGTTCCTGTTGACTTCCTATCCTTGAATTGCAACTCCGCTTCAAAACATCCTATCATTTCTATCGGTACATCTCCATAGGCATTCGCTTTTACTATATTCTCCCATAAGGTACAGCATCCAAAGTTTTCTCTCCACACATGCACACTTATCAAGGTATAATCCGCTCCACTATCCAAGAGCATCGACACAGGTATACCTCCAACCATCACTGTGGCGTATGGTTTCTTTTTCTTCACTTTCCCATCAATGGCATTGACTGAAAACACCACCTCCCTACCATCACCATCATTTGGGTCATACTCATGCTCTACGTTGACCTCATGTACCTGACCTGAGCTTGCATTGAAATTCCTACACCTGGCCATTTGTCCTCTCACTCCACAGTCATTACATATTATGTGGATCGCAGAACACTTTGTCAGATGCTAAATGTGACAGACTTCCACACCTGAAGCACCTCCTTATTGGAGCACATCTCGAGTAACTAGAATCTCTACCACCCTTAAATGCATTAGTCTCACTGGGTGATCCTTTGGCTTCCCTCATGGACAACCACTGTTGGCAAGACTGACGATTCTCTGTCCTTCTGCCCATTTGCAAAGGACAGCGGGGAGGCCCTGCAACACTTCTCTGTACCACTTGAAACCTTTTGTATCGCAGCCTCATTGTAATTTGTCTTGGGCCTATCATGCGATGGATTGTCTTGTTGAAGAACCTTTATACATTTATCTGTATGTTCTACCTTTTTCGCTATCTCAATCGCCCTGTCAAGAGAGGGATTCGTTTCCTTCCAATATTCCCTTCTGATATTGTCATTTGAACATTTGATCATCAATTGATCCCTTATGTGTTCGTCATGACAATGACCAAATCTACACTTAATAGCCAAACCTCTAAGAACAGTTATAAATTCTTCAATATTCTCCCCACTCTTCTGGTCTCTTGTGGCAAACTTGTACCTTTCTAGTATTACATTCTCCTCAACACAATAATGTTTGTCCAACTTTGGTAAAGTTTTTTCAAATGGCCCCCCCTTCAGGAATATCTGGATGTTCCGTAAGCTTTTATAACACTTCTTGCCCAGCAGCACCTAAGCAATGAAAGAGGAGTGCCTCTTTGCGCTCAGTGGAAAAGTTGGGGCCAAATGCAGCCAGCACATATTTGTAAAAGCCCTCCTTCGAGTCTAACCAACGCACTCTAGGTTCACCTGGCGTTGGAAGGAAGAAAACTGGAGCCGGTATGTTTGCCATGTCTCAACCTGGATACTGTCACCCCCAGTACAAGCAAACCTCTTCCTCTGAAGCACTGTTCCCCAAAAGTAGCAAGTAATCCAAACTCTTTAAATCTGCAAAGTTAAAATAAACTTAAATGTAAATAATGGTGGTGGTTGCAGACAACGGCAGGATCGCACAATGAAAATATTCCAGCACCTTGCGCTCACTGAAGCATTTGAATGATGCAAGTCTGTGTGAAGCTAACGCTAGGCATCCCTCACTCGGTGTTGCTTCAGTAATCCACCATACTCCCCAATACCAATAAGTAAATGATGCTCCTCTCACCTTCCAAATTCAAAAATAAACAATGCTTCCGGGAGACACACTCCGCTTCAGGCTGCACTATGTCCGCTCCGAGACACAGACCAGGTCCAGGCGGTCAATATGACCAGGATACCCTTCCTGTGCTTTCTTGCACCCAGTAAAATCCAAAACTGGTGCAATTCCTGTTGTTGCCGGGGGGGCGTGTCTCACTGGGCCCAATCCTCGTTGCCAATGTTAAATGGTTCTGTAATACACTTCAGAGACTTCACATAAGTTGAGAGGTTTTATTCAGAAAAGATAGAGAATGGCCCCCAGCAGTGAACCACTTGGAATCTGGAACACTTACTGAGTCAACACAGCCAGGGTTCCCTTGTAACCAAGATACCCAATGCCATGAGTGACAAGAATATTGGACAGGGAGATGAGATCTCAAGTTGGTACTAAGCACCTCCTAACACCCTCCCCCCCCTATATCGTTTTATTCAGCGTTTCAGAGAAACACATACATAAGCTTTAAACATCAACTTTTCGTTCCCAATAGCTTAGCAACAAGTCCAAAATAGATTTTCCCCTTTAATTTATAACTGATTTCCCCCGTCCCCCTCCCTCAACTCCCGCCCCCCCCCGTTTCCCCTACCCCACTCACCCCTTTCCGTGAATAGACCGTGAGCAGGAACTTGCCAAGCTTCAGTTGTGTCTCAACAGGATCAGGGGCATGGTCGATCGGCCGTTTAGGCTCTTATTTGTAGGCTTCAAGGAACGGGGCACATTCCATTTCTCTGGTTGGAGAGAGGTGTATGGCTGCCGTAATGTTCTCCATCTCAAAGTTCTCTAGCTTTGCGAGCCCAGGTAGCTTCCGTTGGGAGGTCATGGTCTTTCCAGCTTATTGTGATACATACCCGGGCTGCCAGGAGGAGAAAGTGTGTCATGTGGTGTCTAGTATCCAACGGTCTCCTAGCTCTTCCAGACAAAACAGCATCAATCTTGGGTCTTTGTCTCTGGGAGTTCCTTCTACTCTTCTTATCCATGTCAGGACCTCTGTCCAGTAAATCTGGACTTACCGCCACATATGCCAATAATCAGCTTGGAGGCCACATCACCTCCAGCATTGCGGGCTCGATTGTTTATACATTTTTGATAGTTTCTTTGGGTTGTAATGCCACCCGTGTAATAATTTCTTTTCGTGCAACTTATATTGCGCCGAAATTGAGGTTTTCTGTGCTGATCTGCGCATCTGTTTCCACATTTGGAGTGTCAGGGGAAACCCCCCCCAAAGTCCTTTTCCCATCTCTTCCGCAGGCGATAGATTCCATTCTCTGCCTCGCTAATCAGAGATTTGTACATTAACAAGATGAGCCCTGGTTGAGCAAGCTTCACTGATTATTTTTTCAAAAGGAGTGCGATCTCTCTGAAGTTTCTTTCTCCACTTTGGCGCTTGAAGCACTCCGTTTAGTTGCAAATATTTGAATACATCTAGGGGGCCTATTTGCAGTGTGGCTTCCAGGTCCTGAATTAGCATGCACCCAGTAGGTTTCATAATTTGGCCCACCCTCTCTAAGCCCACCTCGTACTATGATAGATAAGGACTTGGTTCTTGAAGGCCCTTTCTTATGGGGGGGAGGAAGGGGGGACCCAGATGAAGCACATGGGGGCAGGCCTCGTCAGCTCCTTCATGTCTCTTCTGCTCCACCATATCTTAAAGAGCGAGCCCATTGCAAAGTGATTGATCACACTTGAGGGGAATGACTGTTGGGGGCCCACAGCCACTCTCCGAATGTAACAGGTCGCATTCGATGGTTTTCAAATCTTACCCATTGCTTTTGAGGATCGTTTCTCAGATGTGGGACCAAGGTGCGGAGCTGGGCCGCTCGATAGTATGTGTATGGGTCCGGGAGACCCCTCCCTCCCTCCTTGTTTTGGTTGGATCAAGGTGCTGTAGGCAATACGTTGATTTTTCCCCTGCCATAAAAATGTTACGAGTTTGGCCTTAATCTCTTGAAAGTGGGTTCGAGGGATAGTAATTGGGAGCATCCGATAGTAGTACAGTAGTTTCGGGAGCACCGTCATCTTTATGGCATTGATGCGGCCCAGCCATGACATTGTGAGCTTACTCCATCTATTCAAATCTTTTGATATTTCCGTCATGAGTGGTGGGAGATTTGCCTCGTACATGTCTTCTGTCCTCTGCGTGATCTTGATCCCTAAGTATTTCAATTGATCGTGCACCATTGGAATTTCCCCTGTGGTGGTTCTCCTGTCTTTCAGGTCAGCAGATTTTTTGTATGGAAAGAGTGGGCTTCTCCACATTGACTTCAG
This sequence comes from Ambystoma mexicanum, assembly GCF_040938575.1. Taxonomy (NCBI): domain Eukaryota; kingdom Metazoa; phylum Chordata; class Amphibia; order Caudata; family Ambystomatidae; genus Ambystoma; species Ambystoma mexicanum. The sequence goes on from NC_090931.1 coordinate 517,259,574, forward strand.
TCCTTCCCATTTTCCGAAATCTTATTTTGTCCAGGACTACTGGTACGGTCGAGGCGGGGCCTGACAGAGCAAGATGTCGTCAGCAAACATTGCGAGCTTGTACTCTTTTACACAAGGAGGTGTATTTTTCTGCCTTTGTAATGCCTCTGGAATGACCACTATGAGGGCCACTGAGAATGACAGAGGGAGGGCCTGCCGGTATCACGTATGTGGTTAAATAAATCTGAGAGTTGCGAGCCAAGTGTTTCTGCGAAGTGTTTTTAGAAGCCCATGGTGTATCCATCTTCACCAGGGGCGCCACCCGCGGAGAGCCTCTTCATTGCCACTTTCACCTCGTCTGGGGATATGGGGGGAGTCCAGGCGATGTTGCTCAGCTGCAGTTAGGTGAGTCAGCCGAGCTTCCTTGATGTACTCTTTCATTGCTGTCTTATCTAGGCTCCCTCCTGAGGTGTACAGCTTTGTGTAGAAGCTCGCAAACAGCGTGGCTATGCCTTCTGGGGTCTGTGTCCAATCTCCTTCCTCAGTTTTGATATTTTCCACCCATCTCTCAGCTCTTTGCCCTCTCAATCTGGCTGCCAACATTTTGTCGGCTTAGTCTCCCTTCTCGTAGAACTTTTCTTTCAATGTTAATTTCCTCAGGACATCCCCTCTACCCAGGGCTTTGAGATCTATTCTTTTCTGCTTCAGCGATTCTATGTGATCCTATTGGAAAGACCCTAGTGTATGCATTTTCTCCTCCAGGGTGGTAATCTCCTTTCATAAGTTGTCTTCTAGCAACTTACTCTCTCTCTTTCGTCTTGGCCCCTCCCTCATCTGGTGGCCACTCCATACTGCCCTACCCGCTTCCCATAGTGTTCCTCTCCCCACTTCCCCATTATCGTTTATTTGGAAGTATTGCCTCTTCCAGTTCCTGTGAGCATGGTTGGTCCATCCACAGATATTCATTGCAGCGCCATTTATAAACTTGCTTGATAAGCCCTTCCTGGTCAAGAGTTGCCCTAACCATGTCATGGTCTGACCATCCCACCGGACGAATGTCACTACCTAGGATCCTTGGGCTGGTTTCCCTGCTTACCAACAGATAGTCTATCCCCATGAATGTCTCATGAACACTGGATTTAAAAGAGTACCCTTTCTTGTCTGGGTTGGCTGCTCTCCAAATATCCACCAGGTTTCCCTCTGCGATGCACACCAAAAATGTACCCCTAATTCCCTTGAAGTGTCTCAGTTCATTGCCCTCGTGGCTTGTCTATCAGTGTGTGGATCGGCCCATGTGTTAATGTCCCCCCCATTACCAGAAGGCCCCTACTTTTCCCCAGGATTGTGGATAGGGCTTCCTTAATGAACGCTGCTTGCCCCTGGTTGGGTGCATATACTCCTGCTAGGGTGATCTGCACGTTGTTCCATTCCCCCCGTACTATCAGAAGTCTACCCCCATAAGCGATTGCACCTCCGGGTTTACAAGTTTGACCGTCTTGTGGAGTATCATGGCTACACCCTTTTTTTTTAGGCTCGCTGAGGCTCGGAAAGTCTGCCCCACTCCCCTCCCTCTCAATGGTCTCCTCTCCCCCGCTTTAAGCCTGGTCTCCTCTATGAAGAGCACATCCAACGCTGCTCTGTCAAATTCCCTTACCACCAGAGACCTCTTAGTCAGAGAGTTTAGTCCCTTAACATTAAGTGTGGCCACCCTCAAAGTTGTAGTCCCTTCCCCGCTTTTAGCTGTGGTAGTCTTTATATGTTGAATTTCCCGTTCCCCAATCGCTGTGTCTTGATTCTGCCCTCTAGTTTCCCTTGATCCGTGTTTCCCCTGGTTCCTGTGTTCTTTTGCACGCCCTCTCAAACCCCTTCTCCCCCCACCCCCATCTCACTTCAAACTTGAAAATTAACTGGACCACAGCCATTTTAACTGTCCTAGGTCCTTGAGGTCGAGACGCCCTCATTTTGCGCGAGGGCCACTAGGTTTGAAAAACATATCCCCCCCGTGGAGACCTTTTGTTTTCCCCCCTCGATTTCAAACCAGAAATAGTAGTGTGTGTGACTAGTGCTTGGGTTACCCCCATTCATCGCGTACCTTCTCACAACGGCTTCTTGGGCGAGATCTGGGAGGAAGTATGCGTGCCTAAACCCGCCTTGGTTCGCTTTCTCCATCTATGGGGTTCCTCGTCCCCCTTTGACTGCGAGGCTTGGGATCCCTCAGGCCCAGCTGGGGCTCTTTCATTGTTCAGTCCTGACAAGAACTTGAGTACTTGACTTGCTTCATCAGAGGTGACCACTCTATAATCTTCTCCTTTGTAATCAAAAGTTAAGTCAAAGGGGTATCCCCATCTGTACCGTATGAACCTCTCCGTCAGCCACGCTGTTAGGAGCCTGCATGCTCTTGGTCTACCCAGGGTAAGGTTAGAGAGGTCTTGGAAGTTTTTTTTGGAGCCCTGAAATTCAATGTTCTGAGTTTCCTTTGCTTTCAGGAGGACTTCTGCTTTCTCCTTATATGAAGGAATTTGACAACTATTGAGCGGGGCCCTCTGCAAATGCTCGACCACCGCTGTGGGCTCTCTCAATTTGTACTTCTTTTCCACTGTCGGCCTCAAATATGTGGTTAATTATTTCCTGTACTTTTCTCTCAACTTGGGCCAGTGTTTCGCCATCTTTTTCCTCCAGGCCCAGGATTCTTAGGTTGGATTTCCTTTCCCCGTTTTCCATGTCATCCATTTTGAGCGCAATTTCTTCCTCTTTCAGGTCTGTGTCAGCCATCAGAGCATTCAACTTCATCTCCATTAGGTCCGTGTTGGTCTGGTTATGCTCTTGGTCCTCAACCTTTCCCTCTATGTGCTCCACTTTTCATTTACGCTCTGAGATGGACATTTGTATATCTGTGCGCAGGGAGTCTTATCTCTGCCATGATCCCCGCAATGTCCTCTTTAGTGGCCCTGGTATTTATTTCGGTAGCGAGGGAGTCCAGAGCCTCTTCACGCCTATATTGCTGCAGTCTATCTAGAATCGAGGTTGCGCGTGTCTCCACTCTTTTTTCCTCTTTATGCCCGCATGCTGGGGTGGCTCAGCGGGGGTTTCCCCCCCCCCCTGGTTCTTTTTTGTGTGTCGTTCTGGCAGGCTTGGTATCACCCCTGCGTCCAGTCTTGGTGTCTCCCCTGCTGGGCGTAGAGGATTTGTGCCCCTATGGATCAGTCGGATCCCTTCCTTCCCTCTGGATATTCTTTCCGCCTTTGCTCTTCACTGCTGCTCCCTGGGAGCCCTCTCCCCACGAGCAGGCGGTCTGGTGGTCTTATTAGTCCTTTTTCGTTTGTTTGGTCCCTTTTTTCCCTGGTTTTGGTCACCACTCCGGGTTCTCTGCCTTGGTCACGCCAAGAGCCGTGGGAAACTCAGTCCCGCCTCGCCGGGAGCGTTACACCCCCCCCCTCTGATGCGCAGGTCTGTCCTGGTCACGGGTGAGTTCGCTCCCACCTATTTACACACTGCGCATGGTCTTCTCACTACCTCCTTGCCTCAAGCCAGAAGTGGGTCCTGTCTCGCTGCGCTGCACGCAGGGCCTCCCCACCCAGGGTTTTGGAAATTGCCACTTACCGCAGGTCCGGGGCGCATATGTTTTCTTCTTCACCTATCTCCTGGAGCTTCAGGGTTGGTTCGCCTCTTGCCCTTCTCTTTGTGGCGGGTTCCGGGTGTTGGAGTGCTAGCTCTGGGGTTCTGGTCCAGCTGGAGGAGATGGCGCTGGCGAGATAGATCCTCTCAGGAGTGGCCATACACGATGTTCATGAGTTCAGGCTTTAGTCCTTCTTGGTGGCCTCTCTCCCGGTCTTGCTGCTGTTGAGTCTGCGCGTGATCTATGGGCTGTATGGGGCGCTGATTGGGCGATCCCCGCCTGCATTAAGCGCTCCGTGGTCCTTCCCCCTGCTGGGGCCGCATCCCAGCTCCCTGTGTGCCTCTGCCTCGCTCGTTTCTCACAGATGGTTGGAATCCGTCCTCTTCTGCGGCTCCTCTGCTGATGGACCGCTAGTATGCGGCCCGGCCCCTTTCTCTGAGTGTGTCACAGTCTAGGAGTCCGGCCCACCACGAGTCGGCTCTTTCCCTTAGCGAAGCTCAGAGCCAGCGCGCCATTACCTTCTAGGCCTGAGGGGGGATGGGCACTCCGCTCAGCTTTCGGTGTTTAATCTTCCCCCCGGCGGGCATCTAGGGTGGTAATGATTCATCGTCTGTAGTCACAGCACTTTTGGGTGCTTGCTTATTGAGATTTGGGGCGAAATAAGCTCTTTATCATCACCTTTCTCCCTGGGGCGGCAAGAAACGAAGTTCAGGTGGCCATCAGTCTCTGCGCCCCCTAGCGGTCTACAGCTCCATAATGATTTTGAATATAAAGTGAAGTTCATAATTGTATAATGGTAATCATTGTGGGCTTACCAAATGTGATGTTTCCCGAGTATAAGGTTGATATGGCATCTAGCCAATGATGAATGATTGCACCGAATAGTGCTTCTCGGAAGAAAGAAATTATAGATTATGTTTAAGGCGTGGTCCTAGCAACCAAACTGTTTGGCAGAGGTTACTGTAGATATTCTGTGACTAAAGGATGGTAGTGCCCCCTCGGTTTACAGGAGACCAGCAAAAGCAAATCTGAATGGTAGTGGATTGCCTTGTGGCTATATGGTAATGAATGGCGGGTGTCTATGCTTTCCAAAATGTCACAATTGCTCATTAGCCTCCCTGCAAGTTACTTATTGTTACATTAATTTTCATGTGACCAGCCTAAGTAGGGTGCCTGTGGATTGTTCTCTCGTACATGGTTGAACACATGGGGGTGTGTTGCAGTGGTGGGTTGTGGTAGTGACGAGATGAAATTCAGTTTTTAAACTTCTGCACGTCACTACATGCTTTTCACTAAATCACTCTGCAAATGTCACACTACTTGTTTGGATACGATAAACTATCAATATGTGAACAAACATGTCAGCACACACAGTGATAATAAAGACTTAATGGCACTAATCTACAACGGGTGGACTACATTTCTCATCGCTATAGGACTCCACAGAACATAGGAATCCTCCTAGAAATATAACCTATTTGTTAAGCGCCAATATTGCAGGAATCCAACACACCCACCCTTTTTGTATTCGTTTTGAGGTTTGGCAATAGGTTTTCTTGGTATTGGCCATTTATTTTTATTGTTTTCAAATTAAACTTTATTGGCATTTTTTCAAGAGCAGTACAACCAAACAGCCTCCATTGAGGCAACAGAGGTGATAAGATGGAACATTTAGAAAGCTCTAAAACCCCTAAGAGAAACTGAATTAGTCTTCGGCCTTCCGCCAACAGTAACAGCCATCAAACCATAAAGCTAAACTCCCGCTCCCTTCACGCCTCACTCTATGCTCCCCCGCCCCTCAAACTATGGCTCATTCACATCTAGTCGGCTTGGCATGTCGCATCACGGCAGTGTCCTGTTGCATAAGAGTCCCGAGTTCCTGGGCCCTTACGGGCGGTCCCTTTACACCTTTTGACCATTTACATCGCCCCATGGGCATAGTGTTTCCACAGTGGCTCTCCCTGTACTCCCAGTCCAATTTACCAGTAGCTCATCGGCTCAGTCTACCCCAGGTGGGTGACACATACTTGTTCACAAATTCCGCCCATTCCATCTCGACAGATACTCGGACCCTGTGGAGACCCGCCATAATTTGTTCCATCACATACATATTTTTGGCAACACTGATCCATTCCTTTTTACTTGGGATGTGCGCATTCTTCCATTGGATCGCCAGGCATGCCCTGGTTGCAAGCAGCAGGCCTGCCGCCATCGGGGGGGGGGGGGGGGAGTCTCCATCCACCTCTTCTAATCCAAACAAGACCAGCAATGGGGCTTTCGTTCTAGGTATACCCTCAAGCTCCTTGATCCATCCCAGGATCTCATCCCAGAACACCTGGACCCTTTGACACCTGTGCCAGTAGTCTGCCCTGATCCCACATTGTCGCCAACACAGAGGGCTGACATTTTGGTACATTTTAGAAAGTCTGACCAGGTCCTATTGCCACCTGTGTAGGAGCTTAATTGCATGGAGTTTATATTGGCAGGATATTGAAGTCCGCCAGGCACCCATGCAGAGTTTATACCAATGAAGTTGGTCCAACCACCCCCCTCCCAGGTCTCTCTCCCATCTCTCCCTTAGCTTGTCAGTGGACCCCCCCCCCCGCCTGCCTCAACCAGGGCTCTGTACATGGCGAAGACCAGCCCCCCTCCCTCCTGGTGTCTAGGAGTCTCTCGAAAGGGGCGAGGACCCTCTGGATCTGTTCCCTCAAGCCCACCCTTGTCAGTGCCCCCTTAAATTGGAGATAGAGAAAGACTGAAAGTTTGCCAATATTCAAGGCCTCCAAGTTTCTGTATGGTAATAAATCTCCCCTCCCTCCAGAACTGTCCTACCCTCTCCAGTCCCGCCTCAAACCAGGGTTGAAAACTTTCAAGGCTTCCTATAGCGTCTCACACTCCCCAGCACCCAGATATGTTGCAGCGGTGATGGCCAAGTTGTGACCCCTACCATATCCGTACCCTTTTTCCATACAAACCAGATTGTCTCCAAGATTGGTGTTCGAGAATCCTACGTGGCATCTTATTTTTCAGGACCCAGAGCCATTCCCCAACCGTGGCCGGATGCATGTGGGTGTTGTCTAGGGTGACCCATTGGAGATCTCGCTGTGAAGTATCAGGACTCAGAGTTGAACAGCCTTATAGTAAAGCTTCACGTCAGGGAGGCCCACCCCTCCTTTTTCCTTAGGAAGGCAGAGGGTCCCCGTGGGGATCCTGGCTTTTTTCCCCTGCCAGAGGAATCTTAGCATGGCGCTCCTAGCGACACTAAAAACGAGTCTGGGATCTTGATGGGTAAGATGGAACAAGTAGAGGATCTTGGGGAGGAAGACCATTTTGAGGGCGTTACAGCATCCCAGCCAGGAGACCATAAGCTTCCTCATTTCTCCAGGTCTTTTTAAATTTTGTCCATCAGTGGGATGAAATGAGTCTAGTGAAGCTCTCCAAGATCCCTACTCATATTTATCCCCAGGTACCATGGTGTGCTGCAAACAACCTCTGCCTCAACACCAGCAAAACAGATTGTTCGCATTGGGACCCCTGCTCCCGCTTTCCAACTTTCACTCTGGCCGGCCTCCCTTGGCCCTGCGCCCGCACCCACCTGCGAGGCATTTTTGACTCCACTCTCTCCTCCTCTCCCATTTCGGACATCTCTAAAAAATCTAACTATCAGCTAGACCTCCTCAGAGGTACTCTACCTTTTCTCACTTTCCCCAAGCGGCTCACTGTCTCCAGAGACCTGGTTCTTTCTAGGCTGGACTATTGTAACAGCCTCTTCCTCAACCTCCCTTCTGCCATGCGCCCTCTGCAACTCATCCAGAACAGAACCGCAAGACGTATCCTTGGCCTAAAGCCCAGGGACCATATCTCTCCAACGCTGAAATCCCTTCACTGGCTCCCTGTGGCTGCAAGGATCAAGTTCAAGACCCTCTGCATTGTCCACAAGGCTTTCTGGGGCCTGGGACCTACCTGCCTGCAACGCTGCCTACTTAAATACTGTCCCTCACTAGTCCTCTGCTCTTCTACCTCCAAACTTCTGCAAGTGAGTCGGTTCTCCAAGCAAAGATTTGGAGGGAGATCCTTATCCTCAGCAGGTGTCTCCCTCTGGAATAGCCCCCCTGCCGCCCTCCACCTGATCTTCCTAAGTTCTGGAAACTCCTAAAGACCTTCCTCTTCTCTTCCTTCTCTCTCCTGCTAACCTAGCGGTCTGCTCTTTCCCTTTCTCCCTTCTCTTCCTTAAAGCTTGCTGACTGGCCGCCTCGTGTACCTCAGCCTCTCACGGGTCCCGGGCACACCTGCCAGTCCTCCTTCCCACTTGCCTCACAGCTCTACACCTCACCCACACTCACTGCACTTGAGAAATAACCAAAGAGAGTGGCTCTCTGTGCACTTACACCAGTCTCCACCGAATAGGTGCACTTGGACCTCCCCACCTCCCTGGAACCGGCTGCGCACTTGCACAATCCGTACGCACCATGCCTGAAGATCATCTGTCTGTCCTCCCTTGTCTTCACTACTTAATTGCACTGGTAAAACTGCAGAATCGTTGTCAGGCCTATTTGCTGTATCTCAACTGTTATATGTACTTTACACATTTACTCTGCCTGTGCAGACTATTATCGTCTCAGAATTTCAAGGGCTCTGAGCAACAGTTTTTTTCCTCATGTTCCCACTCTCCTTGAGCACTTTGAAATACTTGCCTGCTTTATAGGCACTTTATACATAAACAATACTTTACCAACATCATACCTGAGCAGCCCCGGGCCTACCTCCACACTCCCAGGGGTGCCAATCTGGCTACGTTCTGGTCTGCGGTCTTGTTCAAGGGCAGGAGAACCGACTTGGACCGATTAATCTTAAATCCTGATATAGCGGCATATTGCTCGATCAGTTGGATCGCCATTGGCACTGAGACCGGGGGTTCACTATGTGAGAGCAGGGGGTTCACTATGTGTAACAGGTCATCCGCATATAATGCTATGTTGTACTCCTGCTCCCCCCCACATGCAGAGACTGTCTACTCCGGGCCCCCCCCCGATCTTCTGAGCCAACGGTTCCAGGGAGTATGAACAGGATTGGGGCACCCCTGCCTAGTTCCTCTCCACAGGCCAAACCAACGTGAATACCCTACCATTGACGTGACACATGCCCTGGGTGAGGCATACATCGCCATGATTCCCCCGTAAGAGCCGGTCCCCCATACCATATTTGACCAGGACCGCTTTCAGGAAATCCCACTCTACCCCATCAAAGGGCTTTTTCAGCATCCACTGAGAGAAAGGTGGAGTCCCCTGCTGCCCGGCCACCTCATGAAGTAAATGCAAAGACTTCCTCATTGTGTCCGCCTCCTGCCGTCCCTTGATGAAAGCCACCTGGTCTTGGTCTATCAAACGCGGCATGTGCCCCTCCAGGCTGGCCGTGAGAACCCTAGCGTATATTTTGGCATCGATATGGAGGAGGGACATAGGCCTCTAAGACCCACACATCCTGGGATCTCTCCGCTCTTTAGGTATTACAATGATGAGGGCCTGCAAGAATGAGTCGGGGGCAACCCGTCTCTAGTATGTCGTTGAAGAGTTCTATCATGAAGGGGATAAGGACTTCCAAGAAGGACTTGTAAAAGCCTGCCGAGAACCCCTCTTCACCCGGTGCTTTACCCAGGGGCATTCATGCCACCGCCCTCCTGATCTCCTCCCCTGTTATGGGGTCCTCCAGTTCCAGGGACTCCACTCTAGTTAGTGTGGGCAGTTATCTGCCAGATGTGTCAATCCTCCTTTCCTCCCATGCGGATTCTGAGCCATACAATGTCTTGTAAAAGGAGGCAAAAGTCTAGCACCTACCTCTTCAGGTGATGACACTGGCTCCTCCTCCTTCCGAATGACTTCTGAGACCCCACCTCTCTGCCCGTTGTCCCCTTAATCAGGCCGCCAGGAGTGCATCCTCTTTGTCGACCTAGTCAAAAAATATTTAAGAAATAGCAGGTTCTGAATTATGTTCCCTTTCTGAAGTAGTCTCAGCTCTTCCCTCTTAACACTTACCTCCGCAAGGCATTCTTCCTTATACTCCCCCCTGTTGACTGTGCCCATTTCTCCAGTCTGAGGACCTCCTCCTCAATGACGGTACACTCCCTCTTTTTCCAAGCCCCCGTGCTGATCAGTATTCCACGCCAGGTAGCCTTAACTGCCTCCCAGAAAACTCTCCTGGTATCATAAATTAATTACATCGCCACCTCGTGCCCCTGGGGTTCATTCCCAACCAGCATAGGTCCAAGGTGACCAGATCATGATCAGTCCACGAGATAGGGTGGATCTCTGACCCCTGGCCAATGTCCCACAGACCTCTTGAAATGTAGAAGTAGTTTTATCCTTGTGAAAGTGCCGAGGGGGGGGTGAGACGAACATGTAGCCCCTCTCCTGTGGGTCAAAGTGGCACCATATATCTCTCATACCATGCAGTTCCAGTGACTCCCCGATGTCCCCAGGGCCCTGCCTCGCGGACGCCTGTCCCCTGTCCTGCGTAGCCGGCCTATCTATTGCCACATCATCCCATGTGTTGAAGTCACCTCCCAGAACCACGTGTCCAGAACTCTCACTAAGAATTTTGGGGAGTGTACCCTTCATGAATCTTTGTTGTCCCTGGGTCGGGCGTGTAAATCGGTGCAAACGTAAAGTTCACCTTTTCGAACACTTCCTGTGACCAAAAGGGCCTACCCATCTACATCTGACCAAACCTTTGAGACCACCATTCTAAGTGTCTTCCGCATCAGGATCGCCCACTCCAGCTTTCCTAGAGGGGCCAGAGCCCCAAATTTCATGTCCTGTCTTACTGTTCAAAGTTCTCCGCTCACCCCCCTTCACAAACTTGGTCTTCTGTAGAAAGAGGATGTCAAGCCCCTCCCTGTGGAATTCCCCAGCTATCAGATCTTTGTCTGGGAGTGGAGACCTTTTAAATTCAGGGTGCCAACCTTCAGGAAATCCATTTGCTGCCCATCATCTGATGCGGTCGTCATGTTATCCCACTGCCATTGATCCCTCCACTTGCTATGCTGCTGTGGGTTGTGTGCCTTCTCCAGAGCCAGACCAATACTTGACACAACAAAGAGACAACTCGCCCCACTCCCCCCCCCCACCCACCCCTCCAAATCCCCCCCCAAGCACCACTCCCCGTTCCCTGGACCTCCCCCAGGAACCATCCTAAGGTGTGGCCGAACCACCAACCTGACCCAGTCAGATAGGTTGTATGCATAAATCTCACCATATCTGTGAGCCCCCACTCTTCCCACCCCCCCGCCGCTCCTCTCCAGGGATCAACAGCATGGAGTCACATCAACTAACCCCCACCCCATACATCACCCCCTCTCCCAGTAGACAGTCCCTCAGTGTTGAGACTGCGGGCAGCTCCTACAATATTTTCGCGCCACCCTTTCCTGAACCCAGAACTGATTAATAAATCTGCGAGTCCGTCTCCATGATAGCTCAAGTTCCGGCAGCCGCAGAGGTACTCTGCTCCCTGTATTTGCAGGTGCCTGGGACACACTTCTGTCTCGGGCCCTTGAGTGGCCACGGTCTTCCCTCGGTGCCGGTCGCCCGCGAGCCAGAGGGAAACTCAGCGTCCCCCAGCAGTTCGTTCATGGCTCCATTAATCTCCTCCTCTGACCAATTTGTGCCTGTGTCCGTCGATTTCTAAGGAAATTGAAAAAGGGAACTCCCACCTTTACTGGATGCCTTTCTAGTTAAGCCACTTGGTAAGGGGCTGGCAGAGCCTTCTCTTTGCAAGGGTCAGCGATAAGTCCTGGAAAATAGTAGTTCTAGCTTCGCCATATGCGACAGGCCTCACATTCTTAGCCCTCTCTAGAATTGTAACCTTATCCAGGTAGTTATGGAAGCAGACAAAGAGATCTGGGGCCCCCAGCGGTGCCACCTTCTCTATGGATCCTTTCAAACTTGGGATTATCTATGGAATCCTTCCCTGAAATAAGTTTTATCCTTTTGAGGTCTCTCTGTCTCTCCTTCCTTATCCGGTATTCCGAAGATCCTAAGTAGTTTCAATAAACACTCTCTTGTGTTTCTCTCTTTCAGCCGCTTTGGTTGCTGCTAGTTCTACTTCTCCCTGGAGTACTGATATCTCACCCATTTAAGGGTCTCTGTTTCAGCCCGCTCTGGGCTAGGGTGGGTCTCCTTGCCCTCACCCCTATTCCTGGCATAACAGCATACCTGATTAGCTCTAGGGGTGTTCCTCTGGCGGTCTCCTCGGCTGATGCAACACTGCATTCTGGGCTATCGCTTGGGTTTCAGCGTCTCAGACGCTCCTCGTCAGTGCTGGGAGCAGCGGGAGGCGTTTTCCCTTGCCTGGCATGGTCAGGGCTTCTCTCCTAAGGCTGAATGGTTCCTGCTCTGTTCTGCGTTGGCGAGAGCAGCATTCTGTGGTCTCTGTCAACTAGGGGGTGTTCAGCCTAACAGGCTCACCAACCTAGTCCCAAGTGGCTCTCCCTTGGATAGAAGGGACAAATGCACTGGATTTGTCACACAAGGATTCATAGAAAGGCAAAACGCTGTAACCACCTTTGTAAAGAACAGCATCTTCGCTCTCATTCTGGAAGAAAAGTAGGAGATTGGCGCACACTTCAGCCTGCTCCAAACCCTCCATGTTTCTGTCCTGGCAGATTCAAATCGCAATCAAAAACACTTATGACTTAACTTTAGAAGACATGATAAAGATTCTGAACTGAAGCACACATATGGTTGGCATCCCATTGGGGCTCCACAAAACACTTCACTTGTTTCTATGAAGGAACTACTTAACATTTTCCACCAGTGGCCTGGAGAGAGATCAGCGCTCAAACCCTAAGGCTCTAGCTTGAAGACACTAATGAAGATTCAATGAAAGAAAAAATAAATAAATAAAAATCAGGATTTTACCTGACCCGTAATCCATCTTCTGATGGTTGCACCAAGCAGCCTTAGGTTCAGTAAACAGTGATGGGAGTGTCTGGAGCCCCAGGAGGTACCATCTTTTCATAAATAATTAAAGTTACTCACCATAGTGACTAGAGTACTTAGTTCTCTTTGCTCCATCATTGTGTCGCATCCCCCAACATGTGGACGGCACTGGAACCTTTGGCAGTGAAAAATGGAGCTCCCCTTTACATTCAGTATAGTGGATGGGGGCGCGGCCTGGGGCGTGGGAACGCAGCGCCTCACCTCAGTCCACTTTGAACACATCAGAAGCTTGGATACCTGGCTACGCCCATACATATTAGCCATTGGCATACTAGCGGGGACAGGCAGGTGGGACATATGGAGGAAAGGGGACTAAGGACTAGGAGTACTCTAGTCACTAACTTAACTTGAATTACTCATACAGCCAGTCCCCTTTTCCTCCATCCTTGTGGGTGATTACACTGAACAAGAACATAGGTTGGGGTGGGGGGAACAGGTGCCACACTGCTTGTTCATGTAAAAAATTGGAGTAGAATTGTCCATCCTGACCAGAAGAGACCTGTCCCAGACGAGGGGCAAAAACGACTCAAGGGCCAGGCCCACTGCCCTGAACTCGAGCAGACTGATATGCAGGAGGGCTTCTGTCCTGGACCATGCTCCGTGAATCACACAGCCCTCCAGATTAGTCCTGCAGCCCAAAAGGGAAGAGTCTGTCGTCACCACCAGGGAAGGCTACAGCCAGGTGCAGGGGGCTCCCACTGGAACATTGCCCTTCATCAGCCACCAGTGAAGATCAGGCAGTAGGAGCAGTGGTATTGGGACCCTGCCCGACAGACCCCGTCTCCTGATCCCAATTGGCCACCAGATGGAGCTGGAGGCGCATCAGCTTGAGACAGGCATGCTGTAGAGTGAGCATGCAGGAGGCCATCAGGCCCAGAATGTGCTGGAACCACCATGCCAAGGTGGTTGAGTTGGCCAGAAAGGGCGTAGGGAACACCCACTGAACGGTAGTGTTACAACTCATCCCTAGGAAGAGCAGTACCTGAGATGGGCACAACTGACTTCCTCTGGTTGAGGGAGAACCCCAGCTGATGAATATTCACCAATCTCTGGCACGAGTGCACCACCCGCCCTCACCAGCCAGTTGTCCAAATAAGTGTACAGATGATGGCCCGCCAAGCGGAGAAGGCCCGCCAATGCGTTCATCAACTCCGTGAAGACACGAGGGGCCGAGTTCAGATCGAAGAGCAGAGCCTTGTACTGAAAGTGCTACGACAACCGTGAACCGCAGAAACTTCCGATGTGGTTGGTAGATGGGTACATGCAGACATCCTTGAGGTCCAGGGAACACATCCAGTGCCCTGCACACAGAGACTCGGCTATGTGCGCAGAAGTAATCATCTCGAAGCGTTCCAGCAGTAAAGACAATAAATGACAGCCCAGGACAACCCTCAGACGGTATACAGACTATTCACAGAAATAATTTACATCTAGAGCTTTCACCTAAAAATGCTTATTGAAAGGCTTTTTCATCGAAAAAATCATTTATTGAATTTTTTAACATCAAATATAACAAATGTAACATTAAAAATGTTCAACTATATTAATTTAATTTGTAAATGCAACTGTTCTTGTAGATATTTTCTTTGACCACCTGGGGTCGATGTGCAGTCAATTTTTTCTATTAATTTCTATTGACGTTTTTACTTTTCCGCCATTTTGGAATTGTCCCTTTTTCCCCCCGTTCGGATGTGTTTGGAGTTCCTGTTTAGAGGTTTATTTTTTTCATGTTTTGCTTTCTTTTTCTGGATTTTGCTTTTTTTCCCCCTGAGGATTCACTGGATTCTTTTTCGCGGCTGTGGATTTCCTTCTGGTTTCTGGACATTTGTGGATTTTGCTATGGATGTCTCCAGGTTATCGTTCCTGGCCGTCAGCTTTTTTGTGGATTTTGGATACCTTTTTCTGTGGATTCATTGGTTGTGGTTTCTTGGCTGTGCATTTTCTCCTGGATTCCTGTTTGAGGATTTTTTTTATGGATTTCGAGCTGCCGATTTCAAGCTGGATGCCTTTGCTCTTCTGGATTCTTTTGGGGTTTTATTGTTTTTTTCCCTGGGTTGTTGGTTTCTTGCTGTGGTGTGGGTTTATTTGGTTTTGTATTTCTTATTGGATTCGTGGTTTCCTGAATGCTGTGGTAGGCTATTTGTCCATTCTTCAACACTTTATATTGAAAGATATACGGTTTAAAAATAGTTCATTTTCTCATGTTTCTCAAATCCCAAAACGCATTCCTTCAGTCTTTGCTGTGTGTCTCGATATTTTTTTCTTTGAGTTTGTCTCTTTTCCCGTGCTATAAACTGTGCAATCTGCATTTCCTGGGGAGCTTGTTCCATTTTCAAATGTTTAATAAATGTCCATAAACTGGGATTGTTAGTTTTAAAAGACTGTCGCAATCCATTATGCCAACCTTCTATTTTGTTGTTTGTTTTTGCAATTCCTTTCACTACTGCATGATAACAATTCCACATTTTTTTTAATCAAATCTGGTTCTGCTTGATCCGCTTCTCGTTAATTGTCCCATCCAAGTGCTATCGAAATAACTAGAAGTGGTTCCAAGTATTATTGTTTTAAAAAAATCTGATTCTGTTAAATGTTCGTAATATTCTTCTACATTATCTATTGTTACAAGGGCTAATGAAAACAATGTAATGTTATGTTGGAACTCCAAATCATCTATGTATCTTGATTGCATGCCATTTTGATCTATTTTTATCCACACTGATTGGGTAAAATGAAAAAAACATCCTTGGATTTTACATAATGGGAAAATGTCAATCGCTTTAATTTGTTGATTCTCATAATCAAGAATAAATCAGGGGAATTAGACGATCAGTTTTCACGAATGAATCGAAAAATGTTTGTACTGTTCCTTTGATTTGGTTGGCATAAGGACATAAATCAATGGTATTAGTGTTGTTTCAATCATCCTGTGTACTGTATAAAATTGCGAAAATGGTTTTGGACATACTTCAATGTTGCATCAACATGCCATGGTTTTGAATTTTTCAAGTAATCCCAATTTTTTTTTGTTAAAAAATGTGTAATCTTTGCTAGTTACTTTCCCTATTCAGCAGTTATTAGCATTTCTGGTAGCAATTTTATGTCTCATAAGTTTTCTGGTGCTAATGCAAAGTTGGTTTTTGTTTGCTGATGCTTGCATAATTGCAATTGTAAGACTTTCATTCATTTAATGACCAAACGTTCATCCTCATTTTTTTCGAATATTTCCCTCATTTCAGTAACGTTTTTTTAAATTAAAATGTTAGTGCTATCCGGAAGGTTGTTGTGTTCCACGTTATGGATTAGACTTTGTCCATGGGTAACAGCCCCTCCCTTGCACTTGCTGTAATGGCAATCTGAACATTTCAAATATATTTTTCTTTAACTTCTCTTTCCTTGTTCTAATTGTATCTTAACTAGTTATTTTTTGCCCCTTTTAGAAATTATAACCACCACAGGATCTGATATTCTCACACTATAAAATGAGGGAGAAACAGGTTTTACTTCAAGGGACATGTTCGTATTGATTTTATTTTCACTAACCTGTGTTTGTTCATAGTCACTTTTTCCTCTTGTAATTGACCTGGCTTCCGCACTTAAAGCAATCAACACACAGCTGGTCAATGACAGAACGGTGGTTTCCAACTGTCAGTTTCCAAGATTTCACTCAGATAGGGTCCTTTTCTCATTCCTCCCCTTGCTTCATCAAACCTGTATTTTGTTCAGTGAATGAGTTACAGTGCATAAACACTTATTAATCTACATTCGATAAACATGTTTTAGGGGAAAAAAATGTGTTGAAACATTTTCTGTAAAATAAATTTGGTGTAAAGACATGCAACTCCCCCCTCCCCAACCACACCATCAGACTCGCCTGGTGGTTCTTGGGTACCGCAAAAATTCTGGAATATTAGTCAGAGCCCCCGTCTACAACAGGAACCAGTTCTATCGCCTGCATCTCCAAGAGCGAAAGGACCTCCTGTAAAAGAGCCAGGGCCCCAATCTGACCAAGAGTTAAAGAGGATGGTAGAGGCAAAGTAAAAGGAAGACTGAAGCCCGTGGAGACTACGGATAGGATCCACAGGTTACTCAAAAGACGCTTCCAGGTGTCCTGGAACAGAACCAAACAACCCCCCACAGGTGAGCTGGGTTCCCAGACCTTGACCTCACTGCTTCTTGGCATCAGGGGCAGAGGAGGGGGAGTGGAAAAACCTGTGCAACGTCCTCTGCTGCAACGTCCTCTGCTGCTTCCTCCGGTTGTCGCTGGGTGACCTGTCAGGCCTCCGTGTACCGCGGTCCTGGAATCCCTTGAAGCCAGAGAAAGCAAAGGGCTTGAACTCAGTCCAGCCCTGAGACAGAGGGAAAGATTTCTATCCAAGTTTTGTCAGGATGGCCAAGGACTTGGCGGTTTGAGTGGGTGGAGGTTTTCTTCGTCAACTAGTCATCGGTTGACGAATGAAAAAGGTCCACGCCCTCGAAGGGCAGATCCAGAATCTGCTCCTGAACGTCAAATGAAAACTTAGGGTTGTGCATCCACGCCGCCCTTCTCATCTCAAAACCAAGGCACAGTCCTCTGCAGGCTGTGTCGAGGTGGGAGACACAAGACTCAACGAGGAATTGCACAATGGCATGGGCATCTGCCATCCCGACTTTGAAGGCGGCTTGCTTGTCCGGAGGGAGGTCAGACAAAAAATTAATAGTTACTCACCGTAGTGACAAACGTACTCTTCGTGCATAGTACCCTTTCCTCCTTACTGCATGGGCGTCCCTCGCTAGGGACGGGAGACAGAACCTTTTAAAATAGAGGCCCACTAGAGCGCGGCCCTGGGAGCATGCGCACCCCTGACTCCGCCCACCGGCGCCACTCCCCGTCCCCATTGACACGTCGACAATATTTAACATTGCATAATGACACCAGTATTATTAGGGGGAGGATGGTGGGACGTATGGCGGAGAGGGGACTATGGACTGAGAGTATGTTAGTCACTACGGTGGGTAACTATTAATTACTCTTTACGTCCCATCCCCTTTCCTCCATACTGCAATGGCGATTACAACTGAACGTCGCCCCAGGGTGGAGAGGAGACCCTCCTTACCTTAAGAAAACAGATTCCTTAGAATCACCTGCCCGAAAGCTGCGTCCGACTTAGAGCCAGGGCCAAAACAGTAGTGTTTCCAGAAAGCCGAAGGGATGGCCCAGGTGGCTGCCCTGCTGATGACCTGCCATGGTACCTGCCGTTGAAATGCAATGGCCGTGGCCTTGGCTCGAACAGCATGGGAGTGCATGTTAGCTGGAAGTGTTTTGTGCTGCCCCTCATAGGCCTCCCTGATGGCCAAAACCCTCCACCTTGCTATAGAGGCCTTGGATGCCTGATAACCAGGCCTTGACCCTCCAAAGGTGACCGAGCATCTGACTTGTGGAAGCCCTTGGTCCTGTCCTGATAGAATTTCAGAGCGCATCCGACATACAGACAGTGCAAGACCCTCTGAGCCTCGTCCTTATGGTCGGCAAAAAACACAGGTAAGACTATTGCCTCGTTTAGATGGAAAGCAGAGGGTATCTTAGGTAGAAACGCAGTACCACCATATCCTTGTGAAAAGTAGTATAGGGTTCTGAAGCCACCAGAGCCTGGATCTCGCCGATTCTGTGAGCAGAGGTGAGGCCCACCAACAGAGCTGTCTTAATGGTGACCAGCCTGATGTCAACGGATGCCACTGGCTCGAACGGCTTGTGCGCAAAAGCGCCCATTGAGGTACCACACGGGGTGTGGTTTTTTGATGGGCGGGTATAGCCTGGAGAGGCCAGCCAAATGTTGCTGGACTACCGGGTTGGAAGAAGAGAAGACCACCTCCGAATTTCTGCAGGCCCAAATGGCTGCCAATTATGTGCGTCAACCTGCACGCCTGAGTGAGCAAGGTGTGCAGAGGAGAGCACATCATTCAACGTGCACGTAAGAGGGTTGCGCTCTTTAAAGTCCGCCCAGTGACAGAACTTAGTCAATTTACTCTTGTACTGGCTCCTAGTAGCCTTGCTTCTAGCACCTTGAATGATTTCTAGGTTAGCCTGTGATGGGCTAAGGAACCACCCTGCAAGGGCTAATTTCTGTGGGGCAGGGTGGATGACCCTGCCCCCCTGCAGCGCCAGAAGATGAGCCAGGCACATCGGCAGGTGAATGGGCGGCCTGTCCGAGAGGCTGAGAAGCGAACAAGAACACTGGTCTCGCCGGCCACCAAGGAGCTATCAGGATGATGCTGAGGTGCCAAGATTCCTTTATCTTGCAGATCACCCTGTGGTCCAGGGGGGTGTCCGAGGGAAGGCATACGTGGTCATGCTGTTCCACTGTATCTAGAATGTGTCACCCAGGGAGCCAGGGCCCTGCCAGGAAGCAAACTGGTGGCACTTCTTGTTCCAGGAGGCAAAGAGATCCACTTGAGAATGCTCCCATCTGCTGAAGGTCTCCAGCAGCACCTGATTGTTCAATTTCCACTCGTAATTGCCCACTCCCAGTTCGCGGAGCCTGTCCACCTCCAGGTCGGACTCCCCCGGAAGGTGGGCGGCCGTGAGGTAGATGTTCTCCAGGGCCAATTCCAATATGCTCATAGCTAGGGTGCACAGTGGAGAGGACCTGGTACCCCCCCCCTGTTCGTTGACATAGTACATGCAGGTGAAGTTGGTCTGGATGAAGACGACCTTGCACCCAATGAGCGGAAGGAAAGCTTTGCGAGCTAGCCAGGTGGCTTTCAGCTACAGCCAGTTGATATGAGACTCCTGCTCCAGCCGGGTCCAAACTCCATGGACACTGGCTGTCCAGAGTGGCGCCCCCAGCCTTCCAGGGAGGAATCCGTGGTGATGGTGACCTGCGGGGTCCGCTGCCTGAAGGGTTTGCCAGTCTGCAGGTTGCAGTCCCTGGACCACCATGTGAAGTCCGAGTGGAGCGAAGGAGGAATGCTGTCAAGCTCTGCTTGGGAGCCCCGCTCCTGATTCCATGAGGCTGCAAAGTGCAGCTGCAATCCCCTCATCTTGAGTCTAGTGTGGGTACGGCCAGTAAGACACCTACCATGATACCTAACAAATGTTGGTACCACCAGTCTGAGGTCACTTCTCGGGTAAGGAAGTAACTAGTGGCCCTCTTGATGGCCGCAATCTTGTCCTCCGAGGGGAAAACTATCTCAGAGTTGGTGTCCCAGATGCGGCCCGGGAAGGTCAAGCTCTGCGTAGGCTGCAGCGAAGACTTGAGGTTGATCGAAAATCCCAGCTCGTGTAGTGTGATCATAAGGGTGGAGGAAGTGTGATGAAACGCCCAGGAAATCTCGGCCTGACGAGCCAGTCGTCCAGGTACACGTGGTGGCCCTGGGCCGCGAGGAGGGCTGCCACTGCATTCATTAGCCTGGTAAATACCCTGGGAGCTGAGTTGAGACCGAAGTGTAGCACCTTGTATTGGAAATGGTGGCCCATGATCCTGAATCGTATAAATAAGCGATGCGGTTGCATAATATGGATGTGTAGATAAGCGTCATTTAGATGCAGGGAGCACATCCAGTCTCTTTTGCACAACGTCTCTGCAATGAGTGCTGGTGTAATCATCTTGAATTTTTGAAGGGAGAGGTTGAGGGTGGAGATGTGTTAGGGAGAATTCTCATTCAATAGCTAATTTCCCTTACCTAGTGAGTCCCCCAGCAGCTTTGCTGGATTTCTGGAGTTAATTTTTTCCACTTGGTAAGAGTGTGAGCTTTTCCCCAACTCGTTTTGCCATATGTATTTCATCTGTTCTTTTGATTGAGAACTCTGGAGTACAGCACTTCAATAGTCCCACTCCTTTGTGGGATACACAGCAACTTCAGTGCAGTGACACAGGGTTGTCTTTTAGACTTCCCACCGACTCCATTACTAGGACTGACTACTGTCCCCCAGAAAAAGGTAAAGTTGCCATTAACTTTACATAGTCATTTAACCACAGATCCAGTACACCCCATCTTACATGGATTATTGGAAAGGGTTAATTCTTAGCCCTTTTTATCTAAACCTCCTGGAGCATTGTTTCGCTCCCTTAACATTAAGACTTGGCTGGTGGCAGTGTTATCTACCCTAATTTTCCTACCGCGATTATATTACATAACGTGGTATTGTTTTAGGCTATGTTAGTAGCCTTGAACTTTAAAGCCGCTAGCCCAAATACTGTTTATTTCGGCTCGGGTTGGGTTTAATCGCCATTTCTTTTGGTTAACATCCTTCTTGGGTCTTTCTTTGCGCGGCAAACCAGGTTTGCCTCCTTTGTTCGCCAAGCTTTGGCGGGCTTCGGACCCAAAGCCCTCCTTTGGCGTCTGGGTGTCTAGGTGAGCTGAATGTGAGGGAGGGGTGTAGTCACCCCCTGCACAGGGACTCCTTGGAGACCCAAGTCGCACTTTGCCATGATTGGCTGAGGTGGTTGTCCGGTCTGGACAACCCCCCTGCTGAGTGATTGACAGCCAGGCTGTGTGAATGGGGGATTTTGGCATAAAAGGCAGGACTCTTGGGCTAGAAGTCGGAGTCCCCACTGGAACTGCAAAGAACCGAAGAGAAGCAGAGAAGAGGACGGCTGCTGCAACCCCGAGTTCCGTTGAAGCCCTGCTGCAGTCCTGAGCTATCTACCCTTCAACAACAAGAGAAGATCCAGTCCTGAGTCTTCTTCCCTTTAGCCTGGTGGGATCAACCAGCTCGTCTTTTCTTCAGTCAGAGAATCCTCTCCTGGGTCGAAATCACTGCTGTGCTGTAGTGGTCCGGATAGCCATCAGAAGAGCCCTCTCCCGATTTAAAGGAGCGCACCTTTTATTCATTGTTCTTTTTCGCTGCTGCTGGCCTTATCCCTGGGTAGTGCAGATCGCTCCAGACGTCGTCAGCCTTGTCCCCACGACAGAAGCCGCAGGAACCGTGAGTCAGCAGGAACTTCCAGGAACAACTGCCGTGGCACCAGATTTTCTCCAACGGAAAAAGGTACTGTGCACACTTGGTCATTCTCTGTCTGACCAGCCGGAATCGGGGTGAACCCTTCTCCTCCACAAAGACTTGTTCTTTCATCCCTCCTTCTTATAACTTTTCCTTCCATTTGAAAATCATACGAACTCTTGGCATCTCGAATCTCGAACTGTTCAACGTGTGATCCTCAGCGGACACTGGCGCAGGCCTATTGACTTTAATCTGTATCTTTGAACAAGTCCTCAAGTCTCCTTGCCTTGGAAAAGTATTGCCTTTGATTTTTATTCACTTTTCCCTTGTTTGAAATTAATAAGTACAAAGTGTGTTTTAACTTCGTGAGCATTTCTATCCGCGGGTACGCGTTACTATCGCTACACTGCTCTGTGAAATCCTAACGTACTTCGCTTGAATTTACTGGCAAAAGTGGAATTGGTTGTGTGTAGTGTATTTTATGTTTGGTTTCGAATGCATAGAAGTGAAGCGTTTTATAACAGATAGTTTAAAAATAAATGTACTTATATTTTTTACCTGAAACTCGAGTCAGTGTTTGCTTGAGTCACAGTAATTGTGGTCCTTTGTGTAATCTCTGCTACTGCTCATATACTCTTGAGATAAGCCTGGCTGCTCCGCTACTGCTACTACTTTAACATAGTAGTACAGGCTTGTACCAAAGGTGAACTTGTATTACCACTTGTAGTCTTAATTGTGCGCAGTGGTCCCCAAGGGCACTGCACAGGATTCTGCCTAACAAGAGGTCCAACACAATTCTCTAGCCAGCCTGGTGGTTCTTTTGTATGGCGAGAAACCTGGAGCAGAAGCCCAATCCTTGCTGGGAGGCTGGGCCTTCTTCCACTGCCTGGCTCTCGACGAGTGACTGAATTTACATCCACAGAGTTGCTGTCCCAATCTGTGGGAGTGGAGGGGAGGAATCGGTAAGCAGTACCCCGTGGATACTACCGAGAGGATCCAGGGGTCCGCAAACCTCGGATGCCCACACTGTGCGTGAAGGGCAACCCTGTCCCCCACCGGAGACACGTGGACTAGAAGGGACGTGTCATGCTTTCTTTCCCTCTGAGGCTGTTGCGTAGGAGAGGGACTGAAAAAAATCCCTTGCCCCCACCCGAACCCTATTTTTGTTGTTTGCGCCAGTGCTGACTCGTAGAATGGGCAGGCTGCCTGGACCTCGGTTCTTGGAAGCTGCGGAACCCCCAGAACGTCCTTGTCGGAGCGTTGATATGACTGGGTGCACGCCTTGGGCGTGGCCTTCGTAAGAATAAAGACTAGATAGAGGGACGCTGCAGCAATCACTGAAGAGTGTGGTAGAGGGTGGGCCAACAGCAAGAGTGGATCCCCCTCCATTCGCCTATATTTGGCGGCCAAGCACCGATGGACAAGCTGGGATGAGTGGAGTTTGAGCCAACCCTTCTTGGCCAAGGTGACAACGTCCTTCTGGACCGGGTCCCCTTTCTAGCCGCAGGGCGTAGAGTGAGGAACTGGGCAAGTACCCCCGCCTCCGGTTGTTAGACTTTAGATTGAGGAAAGCCCAAGTATTCTGCCAGACCTGCAAGTCATTCGTGGAAGGCCTTGGCTGACTATGGTGTGTCTGGGTCTTCTTTCTCGTCTGTGTCCACCAGGGCATCCGATTGGTCCGGTGCGGCTGGAGGAGTGCTGGGCGGCGAGGGCTGAGGTGTGGAGACCAGAGCCGGAGGCTGCGGCAGAGTCTGGTAGGGAACCGCCTGAACTGTGGGAGGCAGGGGAGCCGGAATCGAAGGAGATGGGGTGGGCAGCAGGGGCTGTACCGGGGCCTGCGGCGCTGGAGCCATAGGAGGAATTACTATAGGTGCAGACAGAGGGGCCGGAGGGAGCACGTCCCCGATAACTTCCTTAAGGATTGCCCCCATCTGAGGAGATCACATGAGCGTGAGGAACTTTTCAAATAACCGGTCCTTGCAGGCCGGTGGGGTGGCAGGTGATCTTGACGGGAGTGTAGGTGGCTGCTGGGGCAGGTGCGTACTCTGTCG
The DNA here is from genome assembly GCF_040938575.1 of Ambystoma mexicanum. Classification (NCBI taxonomy): domain Eukaryota; kingdom Metazoa; phylum Chordata; class Amphibia; order Caudata; family Ambystomatidae; genus Ambystoma; species Ambystoma mexicanum. Next base: position 517,283,133 of record NC_090931.1, read on the forward strand.
AGCTGGCTGCGGGTTAAACATGCCCTGCTATGCTGATGGATAAGCTGTAGGCCACATACCTGGTTGACACCAGTCCCACCTTGTAACTCGTTGTCCCACCTGCTCCATTCCTCAGGGCGGTATCATCTTGTCTGGCACAGCGACCATCTTGTCCAGCTGCATGCCATGTGCCGAAGTCATGGTTCTTGGCTCACTGGGCCCAGCCTCCTCCAGGACTCTTGGCGATGGAGCATGAGACCTACCCTGCACCTCAGGCCGAGGCCTGGTAGGCGTGTCGCCCTTGGCCGTGTTGCGGGTACGAGGGCATAGTCGCTCGGGTGTACACCCTGTAAAAGAACCCTGCAGTCCCTCAGCACTGTCTCCAGAAGGATCTACAGACCCCTCGGTATGGCGGCTGGTAGCTGAGCTGACCTCGGTACTCGTGCTGGAGTGAGAACTGGATAGGTTCCTCCCGCCCAGGTGTTTCCTTTGGAAGGAGCCACCGTTGCGGGAGGTGCTGGAAAAGAGCAGCCCTCGGCTGGGCCTTGACTTATGTTAATGTTAAAGGTATTTATATAGAGCACTGTCACCAACAGAGTTGGTCTCCAGGCGCTCAGTCGCATCTGTAAAGAAAGGTGGAGGGGCTGGGTTAGTGGGTGAAGAGGGCGTAGGAAAGTGACAGATGGTGTACTGTTGGCAGCTTCAGTTTGGTTTTCACCATGCGCTGAGCTTGGGTGTGCAAATGGGTGCGAAGCAGGACCTTGCGTGCTGTTGATGGGATCTATGTATTGGTAGTTTGTTGTTCCGGTCTGGTGAAGTCTGTGCGGTTTGCTGTAAGAGAGGTGGTTGTGTTGGTTTTGTGTGCAGTAAGTGCAGAAATGAGAGGTTTTGGTTAGTGGGTTGTATGTCTCATAATCCCTGTAGTTTAGTTTATGTATCAGGTAGTCAAAGTGGGTTGGGATATTCTCTCTAGGTATAATGATTGTCTAGTTTCTGTGGTGATACTGTGGCTATTTCAGCAGATAAAATGTTCCTAGAAGGATAGTGGGGTTTTTTTATTACCCAGCTTCTTTCCATCCATTTACTGTTGATAGTCCATTGGGTGGTATAAATTTCTCTTCCCTGACTGTCTGGTTTCAGGGCCGGGGAAGAGGTTGGCCCCCAGCTAAGGTGTTGGGCTTGGTGCATCCAGGGTGCGGGGATAAGTCCTGCTTAGGTGGTGGAGTTATATTATCTCTCCTAGTTCTCGCCTATGCATTACTGTCTATGTTCCATTGCTGCCTGTCCCGCGAGTTGCCAGGTGCCATTGCTGGGTGATAGCTTGCTCTCCCCCTCCAACTGAAACGGTGGGAGTTCTAGTTATAATTGGTGAGGATTGTTTTAAATTGATAAGTAGATATGTTAAATGGCCAGATATCCTTATTGATAAGGGTTGATGATTTAGGGAGTCAGAGTAGGCTTTTCTCTCGGCCTAGTTCCTCAGTGTATGTCCTTATGGGCATTCTTTCTGGTTATGGGGTGAAGAGTCATGATTTAAGGAGTTTCCTGAATTGTAGGTAATCTCTTGTGTTCCTTATGTTCTTTGGTAGTTTGTTCCAGGTTTTAGGGGCGAGGTGAGAAAAGGAAGATATTCCAAGCTTTCTCTTGTTGTATGATTTGGGTTTCAAACTGATGTCGCTGCTGGACCCGAGTGGCCTTGCAGTGTGATGTATGTTTAGTTTTCTTCTGATGAACTCTGCACCTTGGTCGTAGATTGCTCTGTGGGTTATGCACATTGATTTGAACTTAGGAGTAGTCTGGCCGCCGCATTTTGTATGCGTTGGGAGTTTATTTGGGAGTCGTTCAGGCAAGCCTAGATATATAGATTAGAGACTACTTCTCGAAAAGCTCCCTCCACCGAGCTAGTCTGTTCTTCAGAGCACGCAATGAAAGTGTGTTGCATGCGGTACAACCCTCCCATCCGTGGTCGGGGCCAAGGCAGCGGAGGCAAAGAGCGTGGGGATCTGGTGTAGGGAAGAGCCCCTTGCAGGCTGGATGCCTGCTGAAGTCGACATGCGTCGGGCGAGGAGCACGGCGCCAGAGGACACAGTACCTGATTGATAAGACAACAAAAAGACAGACAAAAGTATCTGGGGAAGAGCGCGTGGTATTATATGGCCGTAGCCAAACCCAGGAGCACTGGTGAAATCGTCCTGTTCCAGTTGGTGCGGAAAAGGAGACAGAGGAGTGGCACCAGTGGGCGGAGTCAGGGGAGTGCATGCTCCCAGTGCCACACCCCGCGCGCCTCTAAATTTAAAGGGGAAGAAGGTTTTTTTCTGGTGAAAAAGGTTCCATCTCCCGTCCCTAGCGAGGGACACCCATGCAGTATGGAGGAAAGGGAACGGAACGTAAGAGTACCTGCGCTGCTCCAAGGGGATAGGCTTCTGTATTAAAGTAGAATGCAGACCAGCGACCAGGAAAGCCTACCAGCAACACTAGCAGTCTTTCACACTGGTGTACTGAGAAAGGTTTTTCCACCGTATGAGGCTAACCCTTTTCAGGTGCTTGATTTGAGGGACTGTTTTCTCCTAGATCAGTCCCTGGCCTCACTGAATTGTCAATGAGCTGCTATTGGGTCCAATCACTTCAACTGGGACACTTAGACCATGTAGTGGCCTTTAGTGTCCAAGCTTTTTTTTGTAGTTTAAAAAAACAAAAGGCCACCCCGAGGTCCATGGTGCCCCTGTGGGCCCTACCGCTGGTTCTCCAGGGGCTTGGGTAGGGGGGGGCCTCCCCTTTGAGGGTCTGGAAACTGCCCCCCGGAAATTCCTATTGGACAAGGTCCCATTTCTGGTAGCAATAACATTTATCGACTTTTTCTGTACAGGACTGTAATAGCACGAAGTTAGCCCTATTGAGTGCTACAGCATCAGTAGGAATGTGAACGCCCCGGTATTGGACATAGTCTGCACACCAGTTAAAGGCTAAGCTAGTGCCAGGTGGCGATATAGATACTGCGAGGATAGAGCTCGTATTTGCTGCAGTTTATATATAGGCCTGATAACACCCCAAGATTTGGTTAGACTGACAAAGATAAAGAGGTTGTGTGTAGAGCCGTGTCAAGACCTTCCAGTAGTAGAAATGGAGACCTCTGTCGATATGGAATTCTCTCAATATACATGGTACTAGGTCTATCAAAACAAATGACAGAAGAGACAGTGCGCACACCAGAAGCAAACTGGAATGTCATAAAGGGTCTCCCTTTTGTAAGCAACTTTGCCCAGGGAGTGCTATATAACAATTATTCCCATGAGACAATACTATCCCCTACTCAAATCCTCTCAAGGTCAGCAAATAAAGGGCCATTCCACTCTGTCAAAATCCTCCTGCATCCACCATTACAGCCACTGCTGTCACTGAATGAGGATGGGTCACTACATCACATTACAAGAAAAGACAGGTCGACCTGCCTGGAACAAAACCAGATTGCTCTGGCCAGACCATTTTTGAAAGAATAGGAAGACTATTCGTCAGTATTTTAGCAAGACTCTCCACATTCAATCGTGATAAGGGATTAAAGGATTTACATTTACCAGGTTTTAACATGACAATCAGTTAAGTTTTGCCCAATATAAAAGGAAGCGTACCAGTGTTGGAGGAGTCATGGTATTAACACATGACCTTTAAACAAACAAGACAAGCAAATTATTTAAAAAACTCACACTAGCCGATCAGGGCCTTGGGCTTGTCTGAAGCTAAATAATGTATCATGAACTGCAAGGAACTAAGTTTAGATGAGTACAGAGAAATGTAATTGATCTCTTTATCGCTAATACAAAGACAAGCCGGAGTATCTTTCACTTCTAATGTTTCACTATTTTTCACTTCAATAATCCAAGAGACGACAACCTGGCGTGTTGCCCTCCCCATACTTAAGTGCTGTAACTTTATGGTACATGCATTTTGTTTCAGGATCCGCCAGGAATAGTGTAATGAAGTAAGCATGTCGCTGACATTGAAGGACCATAGCCATCTATGCCAACTGGGAAGGCATCATGAAGAATGGACAACTGAGTAAAGTTTGGGTTATAAACTTTTATTTAAAGCAAAAAGAGGGTTGGAAAAAGGCCCAACTGTCCCTGTGCTAAGGTGGGATTTCCCTACCTAACTGAAACGAATGATAGTCTGTGTGAGGAAGTCCAAAGCAAATGCCTGTGTCCAAAACATATACTTGCCCTCAAATCTAATTGTATATAATGTGTAGGGATGTCGGCATCAAAATTCGAAGTGTAAAACAAAAGTTCAGAGCTTCTGCCAGCTCTTGGTAGGAAAATGGTTTTCCCTTCCCCAAGATTCAGGCTAGTTCACGTAACCAAAATGAGGGGTTCCCTTCTCCAAGCTTGCAAAGGTCTCAATATTCCAAAACTCAACCACACTTGCTTTCTTTCAGATCAGTATTCAAAAAGGGTACATTTCATTCCAATCAGTCACACTGAACAAACCAACACCAAATTCTGAGTTTACTCACCTGTTGGGAATTTGCACCACTCACGGGTGTATTTCACAAGTTTAAATATTGCTGTTTCTTTGGCCCTCTCTTGGCCTGGTCATTTTCATCTCTTTTATAGTTCAGTATGCATAAAAACCTTTAATTCAGTTTTCACAGCAACTTCAGGTTATTGTGCTTATCAAAAGTATTTAGTTCCAGCTTGGCCGGTATTCATATTGCGTAAGCGCTTGGTCGTTCACTGACAAGCGACGCGACCTGCATCAACAACGAGGTCCACACCACAGAGTCACTCGGGCTTTAATGACTAACCGGGTATGCCGTCTCCAAGTGCTGAACTCTGCAGCGGCAGGCGCTGCTCGGCGCGCCTCTCATTCAGGATCTCTGCTGCCTCGGTTGTACGGAGTGGGAGTCTCTCCGATTCCAGGAGGTATACAGACCCGCTCTGCTACCGCAGACCTATCGAACGCGCCTGCCACACTCATCTTCTGCTGCAAAGAATCTGCAGCTCGTAGGCGCCTCGGGCACACATCTCTCTGGCTTCACTTCCAGCTTCTCCTACAAGCTTTACACAGGTGTCTCATTAGTTTCACCAGTGAGGGCCATTTATTCCCCCCACGCCCATGGCCTAAGGTGCAGGCAATGTTCCTTTACTGCATAACAGGCTTGGTACTCGGCATCCCTCATCCTCGTCCAGTACCAGAGTGGTGTATACTGGGAGATGGTTTTAGGAAATAATAGGGAAGGGACTTGTAATACCCTACAAAGGCCAGGGGGGTATCTGAGTCCTTATATAAAAAGCAACTGGGGAATACCTTGTCTCACCCAAGGGTGCCTCATCTAAACTCCCAAAGTCCCCTCCACACAGGTGATTCTCACTCGCATATCCACCCCCCAGTGTCAGGCTCTGAAAGCGACAGCCTATACCTGTGAGGCGGATGTATAGGGGAAAGTAGTGAGGACGCCCTCGGACTGCTCGCACACCTTTTATTTCATGTACTTGCATCTATTTATGAAGTGACTTTCAGTTTCTTTAGATATGCATACCCCATAGATATACACGTTCAAGGTTTCTCAGACAAAGAAAAAAAAAAGATATCAATTACTAATTTTTTATTTTTTAAAGCACAGACCTAGCTCGAGAGCAGCGGAGCACTGAACAAGGTTTGGGTAGCCTGCCATCTTAACAGTAGCTCAGCACTGTGAGTTGCGTCCTGTGCAGCCTGTGGTCAGAGGCTGTTGAAGAGTCCAGGCTTTGAGAGATTTGCAAAATTGGAGAATTGTGGGAGCACAATTCTAATGAAATGCTAAGTCTCTTCTGCAAGATGGACTTTAAAAGCGCTATGATGGCTTATAGCTGCCATTACCCCAGTCAGGCGAACGGCTTATAAATACCAAGAACGATCCAAGATGGGAGGATTAATAACACAAAGCAAAAATATTCAGAACATTCCACCAGTCGCCAGCCGGAGACCTATCTTGGATGGCAAGACATCAACAGACAAATGAAAGGTCCAATCCTCATCTCCAGCATTTTGCTTATGCGAAACAGACTAAGGTAAGCACTTCCATATGTCGGAAAAGGGTTTTAGCAGATTGTGTAAACGTGTGCCGTTTGTGGACCAATCAAGGTTTGTATCCAATATTAAAAAGTCTCTGCCTTCAGCAATTTATCAAGATAGGCCAATGTGTCATTGGTTGGAGTATATACATTGAGAATTCACATTACAGTTCCTGCCAGCGCGCCTACCACCATAACGTAACTCCCGTTCAGAGCCTTTATTATTTTCAACAGATGAACGCGCAGGTCTCTATACAGACGATTCAGGACTCCTCTGGAGTGGGACGTAAAACTGGAAAACCATTTGAAGGAGCCCCAACTTGTAGCACAGGCACAGTGTCCTCCATCAATGAAGTGAGTCTCCTGCAGGAGAGACAGCTTCACACCAATGCTGCATCAAAACATCAGCACCTCTAGCTGTAGTCGGGTTACAGATGCCCCTCATATTCAAAGATACAGCTCTAATAGTCTTACATGCTGAAGACATTGACTAAGTGCTAAATAATGTAATACAAAGTAACAAACTAAAAACATCCATCATTTCCTAGATACCATCATGACCACAAAGAAGCAGATTTATGAAGTAAAGAAAAGTACCACCACCTCCAGTACAGGATAAAACCCACATTATTTGTCAGTAACCTAACCACCAAAGATCTGATAACACATACTGAGGTTGTTTATGTAGATACAAATTTGCACAGCAAAAATATTAACAGCACCCGTTGGCAGGGATGGTCACGTTATATAATTATTTCTTTGGGATGATATTGTCCTGTGTCCCTTGTTGATTGTTTTTCAAGTGAACCAAAAAGTAAATACTTAGCATGTAGGAACAAGGAATAAGCTATGCATATTTATCTATACCATAAAGACGTGAAGAAAACATAAGTGTGCAAAATGTGCACTCGCCGATCGCTAGCTAAATTTGACTCTTGGCAAGTAAGAAATGGTGTGCTGTGTGTATAGAGTTGAGGTGGAGAGTACCTTTTTATGGCTGGCTAATAGCTTGCAACTTTAATTGCTGCCCCCTGGTTGTATTCATAAACATGGGAAACATTGAAGGTGGAGGCGTGTTCACATCATGGAAACTGACACATGGCAAGTGTTTTGTGTTTAGCTTTTGGGCCCAATTATTAATTGCCATTTTGGTATTCCTAATGTTGATAGAATTTGCTTTGGAGCTGGTGTTTTTCTAGACGTTTATGTTTACAATCCCTTCTTAGGATATTCCAGTAACAGCGGTTTCCTTTTCAAACGATATTTACATACATTAGGTTTCCTTTAGTTTATTTCCTTTGTGTTAACATGTCCATGGTGACAGCTTAATAGTTGTTGCTAAAAAGTAAAGAATCCATCCACTGCTGGATATGAGAGTACCAACAAACAACTCATAACTGAATTTCTTTCCCTTGGTATCAGATGATGAGTTTCATTTTCTAGGTTTCATATGTGTTTGTTTGCAATTCAGCATTCAACTGTGGAACCATATATGTACACAACTTAACGTGAAGTATCATGGTACGAGTGCACTTCCATCTTCATACACATAAATCGAAACCTTTGAGGGCAACACAATATAGTAACATAGGGTAGTACTTGTTTTAATGTTTGTGTTCCCATATGACTTTCCTTCTTCTGGGCAAGTTCAAATTAATGTTTTCCCATCTTCGCAGAGAACAGGATTACATATTGGATCACTCTATCCCGGAAGAGCTTTCAAACTTCATTAAATTATTTCCTGGAGTTTTGCACAGCAGGAAAATTGCCAGGGAAAATCTGAATTGTTGCGGGATGTTGTAGACTACCCTTTTCCCTCCTTGTCTGCAACAAGTCACATTCTCGACTGTTGAACATGCAAGCAATGACCTGTTTTAGGGCGAAATGTGTGGGTTGCAGATGGGAGTGGGACCAGTTTAAGCAGAGGACCCAAACAGCGATAAGCTGAATCCGAAAGTGTGAGGAAAGCACTGTCTTTCCCACCAAATTGGGGAGAATCCCCTCTAAGGATTGCTCCATGGGACCAGTCTGCTGATTTCAAAATGCCCAGAATGTGGTTCTTATTGCTCCGAGAGATTCTCCGGGTCACCATTGTTTGCATGGACCATGTCAAGACCTGCACTGTGCTTTCAGTCATAATATTTACTCATCCTCGGTCATACAGCCAGATAGCTGCTCTAGTTTAAAATGATGCCTCTACTTTGGATGTCAAAACAGACAATGTCTCCTCTCTTGCATAGAGTGTTGCAACTGCTAAAGAATCAAGTTACGTGTGGCACTGTCACCTGCATTTTGGGCAAATCCAATTTGCTTTAATATTGGGCAGATTCAAAGCCCTTGCATCCACATAACGTCTTGCCAGAGAAGAACAAGTTACTTTCTTACCTGGTAACGTTCTTTCGATGGGATGGTCCGACGACGTATTCCATATCTATGACATGTAATCACCACAGCTGTGCTGCCTCGGAAACTTTTTTCGGCGTCTGCGTCCTGCGCCGATGACGTCGATGCTCCGTCGTCGAGGACCTCCTCCGACGTCATCCGATGTGATAAGTAGGACGCACGACGCCCGTAGCCTCAGTTGTAGTTTTTTCCCCCAGAACGTGTGACACTAGTCAACTGCCAGTCAGACACAAAGCCTTGCGGAACGTAAGCTGCAATCGCAAAAGAAATTCTGCAGCGGGGAAGGCAGAGCGGGAGCGATATGGAATACGTCGTCGGACCATCCCATCGAAAGAACGTTACCAGGTAAGAAAGTAACTTGTTCTTCGAGGGGATTGGGTCCTCCGACGTATTCCATATCTATGACAGACTCCCAAAGCAGTACCAGAGCAAGGAGGAGGGAAAGAATTTAGAATCAAAATTTAGAATAGCCAATCAAATAGCAGAGCAAAGGACCGCCTTGCCAAAGGCCAGATCCTGTGCTCGGATGGAATCGAGGGAATAGTGACGTACAAATGTATGTACTGAAGCCCAGGTGGCTGCATCACAGATGTTGCGAATAGGAACACCCCTCTGCAGGGCAGTAGATGCAGCCATACCCCTGGTAGAATGGGCCCACAAGCCAGCCGGTGGGTCCTTACCCGCCAAGCGGTAGCACTCCGAGATGGCCAAAATAATCCGGCGAGACAGTCTGTTTCGTCACAGCTTGCCCTAAACGCTTTCCAGCGTAACCAATAAAGAGTTGATCGTCCACTCTGACCCGGGACATGCGTGAAACATAAAAGCTTAAAGCTCTCCTAGGATCAAGCATATGGAGCCTCTCCTCTTCCTTACCAGGATGCGGAGGAGGATAGAATGCCGGAAGAACAACCTTCTGGGCTAAATTAAATTCCGTCACTACCTTCGGAAGAAAAGAAGGACGAACTCTAAGGACAATCCTGTCCTTGTGAAATACAGTGAAGGGTGGCTTAACTGAAAGTGCCTGTAACTCACTCACTCTGCGAGCGGAAGTAACCGCAACTAAAAACACAGTTTTCAGAGTTAACAGCCTCAAAGGGCAAGAATGTAAAGGCTCAAACGGAGCACCCATAAGAAACTTAACAAGGTTTAAATCCCAACCGGGCACCAGGAAAGGTGACGGAGGGAACACATTAGTGAGCCCTTTCAGAAACTGTGAAATTAAAGGGATTTTAAAGTAAGAACACTCTTCAGACGAGCGCTTAAAGATGGACAGCGCCGCCAGGTAACCTTTAATGGTACCTACTTGCAAGCCCCTGTGGGCCAAAGAAAGTAAAAAGGAGAGAACCATGGGGATGTCACATGCAAAAGGATCCACATTCTGAACTCTGCACCAGTCGCAGAACTTACGGCAACGGTACAGAGACTTTGTTGCTGGCCTTCGGGCCGAAAGCAACACCTCCATCACGTCTTCAGGGAGGTCCCAATCCTTATATGTCAATCTTTCAGAAGCCAAGCGTGAAGGTTGAGGGATCTGACCTCTGGATGGAGAACCTGACCCCCCTCCCGTGAGAGCAGATCGTCTCGGTAGGGAAGACGGCGTGGAGGGCAGATGGACGAATCGAGAAGGTCCGGGTACCACGTCCTCCGAGCCCACGCCGGAGCGATGAGGATCATCCGGGAACCGAACATCCGTAACCTCCACAGCACTTGCGGGATGACGGGGACTGGAGGAAACGAGTACAGCAGCGGGAATGACCACTCCACCACGAACGCGTCTCCTAAGGCTCCTTTTGGAGGAAATTCCCGCAAGCAAAACCTTTCGCACTTTCGGTTGACACTGGAGGCGAAGAGATCCACTCGAGGGGTCCCCCAAAGGGCGAAGATCTCCAGGAGAATCTCCTGAGCCAACTCCCACTCGTGAGAGATCGCGCTCTGCCTGCTCAGAGCGTCCGCCGTCACGTTTTCATCTCCGGCCAGATGAACTGCCGAGATCGAAACTTCCTGCTGGATGGCCCAGAACTCGAGCTGCATCGCCTCCCTGCACAGAGGAAGTGACCCTGCCCCCCCTTTTTGTTGAGGTAGTGCATGGCCACTGTGTTGTCCGTCAGGATCAGGACACTCTTTCCTCGCATAGTCGGCAGAAAAGCCTTCAGGGCTAGCCTGGCGGCCCTCAGCTCCAACAGATATATATGGAGTCTGGACTCCGACGGAGACCAACGACCGCGGACTGTCAGCCCGTTGGCATGAGCTCCCCATCCCGTGAAGGATGCATCCGTCACGATCGTCACCTCCGGCCAGGGAAGCCAAAATGGAGCCCCCTTCATCAAGTTGCCTTCGACGGCCCACCACAGAAGGTCCCGGGCGACCGAGGGCGGCACCTGAACCGGGTCCGACATCCTGCCGGAGGACCGCGACCATTGCGTCTTGAGTGCCCACTGCAAAGATCTCATCCGCAGGCGAGCCTCAGGCACCAGAAGAATGCAGGATGCCATGAGGCTGAGTAACCTCAAGAACTCGAACGCTGGGAGCGTCTGGGCATGCTGAAACTTGTGCACCATCTGCTGAATGTGAAGAGCCCTCACCTGGGGAGGAAAACACTGCCCCAGGGAAGTGTCGAGCACTGCTCCGATGTACTGGAGCCGCTGTGTTGGCGTCAAATGGGACTTCTTTAAATTGAGGGAGAAGCCCAGCTTGTGAAGGGAGTGGCAGGTGACGGACAGATGATCCAGGACTTGCTTGGGAGAGTCCCCCCTGATCAACCAATCGTCCAGGTAGGGTAGACGTGAATCCCCCCCCTTTCCTGAGATGCGCTGCCACCACCACCATGAGCTTGGTGAAAACCCTCTGGCGGAGGTCAATCCGAACGGCAGGACCCGAAACTGAAAGTGCGAGTCGGCAACCGCGAACCTCAGGTACTTCTTGTGCTTGGGACGGATCGGCACATGGAAGTAAGCATCCTTGAGGTCGAGAGACACCAACCAGTCCTGAAGTTGAAGGGCCTGGAGGACTTGAGAGAGAGAGTAACCATCTTGAACTTGTCCTTCCGGAGGAGTTTGTTCAAACCGCGCGAGTCCATGATGGGTCTCAATGCCCCCGTCTTTCTTTGAAATCAAAAAAATAAGGGCAATACCATTCCTTGTTCCTCTCTGCTACAGGCACCAGTTCTATGGCGCCTTTCTCCAGCAGGGCTTGAATTTCCTGCGCAAGGAGCGGATCCGGACTCTTCAAAGAGGTTCCCAGGTGGATTGTCGTGAGGCCACTGCCAAAAGGGAAGACAGCCGTGGGTTATGATCTCCAGAACCCACACATCTGAAGTAATGGCACGCCACTCTACAAGATGCTGCGCCAGCCTTCCCCCAACCGGCGAACCATGGGACATGGCCTCATGACTGAGTGGTAGCGACTGCGGCGTTGCCTGAGGGCCAAGAGGCAACTGCCCGAGCGGCTTTGGCACCTCGAGTACCCTGTTTTCCACCTCTGGTACTCCTACGGTGGCCCCGTTGACTGACAGCTCCTCTCGCTTTACTCAAGGATGAGTAACAACGAAAGGAACCTCCCCCCCTCCAACAACTTCGCTGCAGCTTTGGAGGTCTGCAACCTCTCAAGGCTCTCATCAGCCTTGCTGCCAAAAAGATGTTCACCGTCAAAGGGCATGTTGGGGAGCCGGGACTTCATATCAGGAGCGAACCCCGACTTCCGCAACCACGCAAACCTGCATATTACGGTGCTCGCCGCCATGGACCGGCTGACACAATCTGCCATGTCCAAACCCGACTGAACGGCCTCACACATGGCATCCTTGCCATTCTGGACCATAGCAAGGAAACCATCCCGTTCGTCCCCTTCGGGAATATGTTCAGCCGCTAATGCAACACAGTTCCACAGAGTGTGTGTGAAACGAGACAAGACACATACGGAGTTGGCTGCCTGAAGCGCCATATCCCCTGAAGAAAACACTTCCTTCACCCAGCCATCAAAACGTTTGTCGTCCCTATCCGGAGGGATGGTATGATACGACGCCTGCTTTGCTGGGGCCGTAGCTGCCTGCACCACCAAACTCTGCGGAGTTGGGTGCTTGGACAAGTAGCAGGGGTCGCTACTGGCTGGACGGTATTTTCGCGACAAAGACTTGCCCACTGCTGGGAGACTCTCCGGAGCAGTCCAAGCCGCCGCCACCCTTCTCTGCAGAGCCATATGAAACGGCAGTACCGGGTCAGTGGGAGGACCAAGATCGAGGATGTCCGTAAGATCATCCTGAACAAACTCCCCTGGGGGAGCCGACCATCACAAGTACTCGGTGACCCGAGACATAAGTCGCCGGTACGAAGAATCGGCATGAGTGTCAGGCTGAGGTCTCCAAAACTCCACCTCCGGAGAGGTGTCCAGTCCACTGGCATCATGCAGCGACTGCCTCAGGTCTTCAAATTGGCTATGGCCCGAGAGAAGCTCACCTGGCACCGTATCCGGAACCAAGCCCTCGTCAGTGCCCTAATCAACCTCTGAAATGTACTCCAGGCGGTGAGAGGAAGGCACCTGGGAACCAAAGCTATGCCTGGCCTTAGCCAGAGCCTTTCTAGGGGCTTCCCTGTACCACTGGGCCCCTCCGATACCACCGCCTCGAAAGGCAGAGGGCGCCGAACAAATCGGCGCCGGCGTTGAGAGAATCGGCGTCGAGTGAATCGGCATCGACGTCAGCCGCAGCGCCGCCAGCATCGACGGCGTCGACACAGGCCTCGAAGCCAGAGCTCCGAGCGTGTCCTTCGACGACCTACGCACCGACAGCGTCGACGACCCCCTAGGAGGCAGAGCCTCGAGAAAGGCCGTCAACGACCTCGGCGCCACAGGCGTCAACGTCTTCCTCAAAGACTGCACACGATCACGCGGTCTCGAGCGCATCGAGGACCGGGATCTGGAATGGGCATGGCGAGAACCGTTATTGTCCTAGAGGGACCTCTTCCGCGAACCGTGCCGACCACCCGAGCCCAAAGGCGTGCGAGTGGCGTCTCTCGACCGACCCCACTCGGAGGCGTGGACGGACCGGTGCCCTGCGATTCGAGAATTGCTAACATCTTCCCGAAGGAAGCCCATTCCTCCGGTGTCGCTTGCATGGTGGGATAAGCAACCCGCCAATGGGTGGGGTCCTCGGAAGAGGACGGGGAAGGCGACCGATGCCGGCGCTTCCAGGAATGCCTCGACGAGGCAGAGGAGTGGCGAGACCGACTCCTGGAAGGAGACCCACTGGACCTCCGACGATGACACGGAGAGTCGCCTCTCGATTCATCCGTCGAAAGCCCTGCAGACCTCGAGTTCTGGGGCTTAGACACCCTACCTACCGACAACTTCTTGCGCTCCCGCAAGGGCTTGGCCGTGAGTGACTGGCAGTCGACACAGTCGTCCGTGTCGTGGGCCTTCCCGAGGCACCAGAGGCAGGCGTCGTGCGAGTCCGTTACCGACATCTTGGACCCACAGTCCCCGCATTTTTTGAAGCCCGGACGCGGGGTTGAAGACGAGGTAGACATCGTCACAAACAGGCCTTTTCACAAAACCGAACAGGTTCAAAAGAACCAAGAAGATTACAACAGAAACTCCAAAGAGTCGCGGCGTACCGAGATTCACAAAGCGAACACGTTCGCGGTAAAAACGGAACTGAGGCTACGGGCGTCGTGCATCCTACTCATCACATCGGGTGACGTCAGCGGAGGAGGTCCTCGGGGACGGCGCATCGACGTAGGACGCAGAAAATTTTCCAAAGCAGCACAGCTGTGGTGATTACTGTCAAAGATATGGAATACGTCAGAGGACCCAATCCCCTCGAATCAGTTGCTATGGGAGAAATAAATCACAAGAGGACCGTAGGTATCCAACAAACTCATCCAACGCTTCACTCAAGACACTGCCTCCATGACCACTTCTCTCCAAGGATAGAAATGAGGCAATTATAAGAGCAATTAGTAGGTGGAGGGAGTGTATATGCTTTAGTACTGCAACATCAAATACTTTGTTTCAGGTTTGTGTGGGCCTTGGTACTTCAAATATTTTGATCTCATGCACCTGTGTTGTGCTAATACTGGAGGCTACTCATTTATTTAATTTTTTTTATATAGTTCAGCAATTTTTATTAAGCTTTGTAATGAATACAAAAAATAATAATCAATAGTTAACCATTATAAGACTTGCTAATCAATAATCCAAGACAAAAATGTAAGTTAACAATTAAAAAGGCACAAGGTTTCTCATTTCTATTTTTAATTCCAGGTATAGAGTCTGAAGTTGAGCCGCACTTCCCTCCACATGAGGCCCATATTGATAGCAAGAGAAATGTAGGAGCGCCCCAACCCAGTGTCCACAGGAGCAGAATACCACATTCTGGGACTGGTGGAAGGCGGGTGGGTCCGGCCGCTGCTGATAACCTGATGCAGGTGGGCCACCCTCAATGATGACGCTGCTGCAGGGCCTGCTCATACTCTATAAGGGCAAACCAAGTCTCCCCTTGGTGAATGTGGCTATGCTAGTCCTCAAGAGATCAGGGGGACAATAAGGAATTTCAGAGCCAGCCAGCCAGCCAGCACCACAACATTTTTCAACAGGTCAAGAAAAGACCAACTTGACCTCTTCGGTGCATGCCAAAAACAGATTACGTGAAGGCAAGTCATCTGCAAAAAGAACTCTCTCCAAAACTTTAAGTTGCAGACCGCTAAGAACACACCAGCACTGTACTAATATAAATGGAAAGCACCACAAAGGAACACCTTTTCTAGAAGCACCTGTACATTTTCTTGCCTGTGGGAGCAGAGCTCGATTCAACTGAAATAGATGATATTAAAGATGAATCTATGAAGTGGGCCAACAGGACTACTGTAGCTAAGACCCAATTTCTTGTCCGGTCCAAAACAAAAAGCAGCATCCATTCTTACTGGTAGAAACCATTTCACAAATAAATATGGCAATTCTTATATTCTTTTTGCATTTTTCATTACATCAAGCTGAGTGGAAACCCTACTCACGTGTACAAGGGAGAATAGCCGCCAATATCACAGTTTCTACAGCAGATGGCCACAGACAGTGCAGAAATTCCATAATACCCAGCTTTTAGCGCACATGCACTGAAATTTGAAGAAAGTCAGCCTGAAGCCAAACCTCCAATATATTTAAAGATATTAAGGTTTCACAGGAGCAAACAAAACCAAATATAGGAATTATGCATGGCACAGTTTTTATCAAGAGCAGGATCGACCATCAGCAGCCAGCATAATTAAAGATCCGAGAACAAGCTCATGCTTTGGTGAATCAAGGTCCCAGGGCCTAGTAGGCTTTTTAAACTCCAGAACCTCCTAGCACAACGAGAAAGCCTTCAATAGTCTAGGCCGGTGCAACACAGCAATATCATTGGATCATGGGTAGCGTGATACAAGGAGAACACATGTCTATCTGTGGTATTCTTTGAGAATCGCACAAGTTGGCCCCACCAGAGTCGAGGGGGAGGGGCCTTATAGGAGACTCATTGCATGTCTACCATAAACCTGGTTGCCTGTACCTATCTAGTAACTAGCCTAGAACATGGATTCATTGAAATCTCCCAGGATACCTTTTACGGGCCATTGAGAAGTAGGAGGCTCCCCATGTTATGCAATAAAGCATTCATACCGTGCCCATCACCAACCTAGTGTACTAGCCTTGTCTGATAATGGCGTATTGTGACCCCACCTGGGTGTCACCCAATCCTATTCTGAGGGTAGAAAAGAATAGGAAATGGCGAAGGGAAAGAAGAGTTAGTAAGTTGACCGGCAGTTTGGTCGGATAGAGCAGTTTGGAAGGAGGGTAGGGAATCTGGATGTGATAGCTGGGATGCACGTTTCTTATTTGTCGATTTTTTGACAGGCAAGCATGTGAGACGTCAGGAATAGAAGCTCCGTTTAGGAGAAACTTTAACTGAGATGGCAATTTAAAGACCAGGCAAAACATGGTACTAGAGATAGTGTGTAGTTGGGTGATGGACTTGAGAGGTGCGCAAGTGGAACTTTGAAGTATGGGGGCTTCAACAGATTAGTCAAGTAAGAGACATACCTCTGTCAGGGAGAGATCTGGGGTTGCCAAGCCAGCTGACAGAAGTATCAACGCAAAGAGTTGGGTGTGTACTGATGAATGCTTGGGAGAGATTAGGTGGTAGGAAGTAGGGAAAGGCACAAGGAGACAAAGATTAACTTAAATCTGAGATGTTAGAAATAATTAAACTGTGAGGTAGGTATTATACATAAAGATGAAGAATGTATAATAAATACCCTGCTAGAGGGGGATAGCATAAAGATAAAGTTCAGTTGGCTCACAAGTAATGTAGGATATTGACAAGCTTGCTGTCGTTCATACAATTCTGATTTCCCCGCGTTAGAAGACTAGTGGGATTTAGTTGCAGGAATGGGCACCCTCAGCCAAGTGAAATCTAGCAGAAAAACTGGGCATGAGGAGGCACAGGAAACAAGCACCAAAACAGGCAATTGTGGAGGAAATGTGGTGGAGGTATTGCCTTAAATCAGTATGGATTCATGATGAGCTTGAGGAGCATCCCATAAAAGACAGGATGCACTATGCAACAGGACCAGCCTAATCTCTGAAGCTATACAAGGATCATGTTGTGACAATCGTGGGATCGAGGGAAGCATTTACGTTTTTTAAAGATACAGACTAATGAGTCCGGAAATCAGCAATTAAATAATTTTAAGATTGTGTCCTGGATTGATGCAGGACTTAAAGGCAAATTAGAGCATACCGACTGGCAAGCCTTCACTGAAAAGTTCTTAGTGGGCTGTGTCCCGGAGACATGGATAACAGGGACAAGTGACAGAAGGTTACTCAGTCGCATGTTGCAGCCCTAAAAGCAAAATGAGGCTGGATCATGGGAGGCCTTCCAGCATGGGTTGGATTCCAGCTTTCCTGGGACCATCTTTGACAAATTAAGCAATGCAACTCAAATACAATGGTTAACTTTATCTTATAAAGGCAGATCTGCATGGCCTCTGGAATCTAAATTAGTATACCCAGGCTCTTATCCCAGAAAATTACACTTTTGCTTCCAGAAAATTAAAAAGGCAAACTGATTTTGCTAACTGGCCTTTTAGTAGAGGACATGGCTGTTCTGCCTAGGGTTAAATATAACCACAATCCTTTGAGTGCTACTCTTAAATTAAAGGGGTTAAAAGATGCCTGCCACTTTCGCAGCCCGGTGTATTACTCCAAATAAGATGCAGCTGCAATGGGCCCAGATTAAGGAGTGGGATGTTCTCCCCGTCATATAGGACAGTGCTATACTTGACGAGTCAACCTTTCCAGTCAAAGTTTTGCAATATACATCTGTTGGAAAGATGCAGTGCTTTCTCTTTACAAAGTCAAAGGATACAAATCGGGTATCTTGGCAAACTGATTAAAGGAAGATTGGGCCACACAAAGGAAATGGTAAGAGGAGGATATCAAATTAATTGGCCAAGAAGAAATCATATACAGAGCAAAATTGCAGAAACTCCAGGGACTAGAAAGGCTTCTGAAGATTTAGAGAAAAAAACAACGGGGAACACAATGAAACCACATGTACAGAAGAGTATTAATTGTAAAGTGTGGTATACACAGTTGTCTAAATGATACAGTGAAAGAGCAGAACAAGCTGTACTAACTCCCAAATGTCTGGATGGATCACTGTTGCCGTGCATTTTTCAAGTCAACTTTACATAAATAGAAACTGATGATGCTAGTTTGTCGAAAAGGCTTGCAAATGGCCAGGACTGGCTTTATAGGTTAGAACAGATCTGGGTCAATATTGTATATAAGATAACTGAAGCTGTGACTAAAAGTGAAACAATTACCAAATCTGGGCAATCTGACAAAGTGGTACCCATTCATAAAAATTACTCACTGTAGTGACTAGAGTACTCCTAGTCCATAGTACCCTTTCCGCCATCCTTCCTACATGGGGATGGTACCGAACATTTGGCAGTGAAAAATGGGCAGGTCGGGGGTCACTGGAGATGCCTTCCACATCTGTTGAAATGGCTGCAGGTGTTAAGCGTTACTTCCCACTATTCTGCAAGTTCCAGGCCTCTGTGGGTTGCAGCCGTTTTCCTGGTTGCCCCCAACTGGCCTTCAAGACCCTGGTTTTCATATCAGCTGCAGTTGCGCTCCCAGAGTCCCGTCCATCTTCCAATCCCTAGAATGAGTTTCCTGACACAGCAGGGCGCTGCAGTGGAACATCCAGACCCAGCCAAACTGGCCCTGGCAGCCTGGTTCCTGATCAGGCCACAGCCGTCACGTTTCAGTGACATGCTGGGAAGTCATCAGCAAGGTAGCTACTTGGGCCACCCCGTCAGCCTGCTGTAGGCACTACAAGATGGACACCAGCTCCAGGGGCGATGCAGAGTTTGGTCAAGCGGTTATGAAGAACCTTTTTACTTCGTCCTAGATATGCTGCAGGTTATCACAGCTCCACCCTATGTTCTTGTTTGGTGGAATTGGCCACAAGGATGGAGGAAAGGGGACGGGACACAAGTGATTAAAGTTACTCACCGTAGTAACTAGAGTACACATAGTCCATAGCCCCCTTTCCTCCATAGGCCCCACCCACTTTCCCCCGCTAGTATGCTAATATGTACTAGGAGTAGCCAGGTATCCAAGTGACCAATGTGTTCAAAGCAGACTGAGGGGAGGCACCGGAGGGCGGGGTGTTCCCACGCCAGAGGCTGTTCCCCTGCACGATATACTAAATTTAAAGTGGAAGCTAATTTTCTCGCTGCCAAAGGTTCAGGGTACCGTCCCAATGTTGGGGGATACCCACAAGGATGGAGGAAAGGGGACGGGATTTGAGTACGTTTCAAATACCAGAAAAGTCACAAAGGTAGGATTCAAAAGTAAGCAAGGAACAGTTGGATCACATTTTTTGACTTTCTCTTCATTCAGAAATAAGTCATTTCAAGTCTATCAGAGACAAACCGAAGGAAGTATGACAAGAAGCTGGCTATGAGAGATCATTTTGATATAAAGGTTTCTCAAAAGCATACACAATAATACTAGTCAAATATGGTTTATTTCTGTACAGGTTGCCCTTGGAGGCGACTGCAAACCGACGTACCAACTATCAGTAGGTGTCTGAAATCAGAAGGTGTCCTCCTCCATGTTGACTACGCCGTACTTGAAATGATTAGGTTTGAAAAATGTTGCAGCAAACAAAACAAAGAAAATAGATTACACTTTGAAAAAACAAAGATCACTTCCAATTGACAACAAACCTCCCCAAGTTCTGTATTAGGACTATATGGGCATATGTATTGCAAGCACTGCTCGCTGGATGGGGCAGAGGGATTGTACAAAACGTGTTGTGTCACGCTACAAAATCATTAATTAGGTTCCACACGAAGGAGAGGAAGTCTGGGAAGAACATGGTTTTCCCTACTTGTACATTTATCTGGCACAGAGTTTTGGGAGTACACAATGGGCCTCATTACGAGGTGGGCGGTAAGGGATTACCGGCAAGGGCACCGGTAATCCCGTACTGCCCTACTATGAGTTCACTTTGCGGGTCCTCCCTTAACGCCTGGTTTTTCCAGGCGTGAAGGACGGGACCCGCAAAGGGACTCGAGCTAATAACGTTACTGCAATTTGCGCTACCTTTATTAGCGCCTTCCCTATTCCCATTGAGCCGTATGGGGGCTCAAATGGGAATGGACCTGGTGAATGGGGAATTACCGGTCCCACCAACCTTGGAATGGACCGGTAATTGCTCCATTCACCAGGGCGGAGTCAGAACGAGTTTGGAGGCAGCCATGGCGCTAATAGCGCCATGGCTACGTCCAACCTCGTAATAAGGCCCAGATTCTTCAGCTCTAGCAAGAGCTGAGAATACATGCATGAAAGCCTTACTAATCCTACTTTCTGCTGCACCCACTTTAAAACTGCCAGAAATTAGGTGAAAGGGTAATTAAAAACAGGATATCAATATGATCATTGCTCTTCTGGGTGAAGCTTTCAAGATCAGAATGACTGAATTTTTGAACATTAAAACAGAAAGACGGCAGAAGCTCATTGGGGTCTGAATCGGAAACAAAATCACAACATCCTCGTCTCCTCAAGACTATTGTTAGACTACCACATCATCAAAACACTGGAGGGATTCGAGGTTCACGTCAATACGATTCAACCCCCTCAGCTAACTACTTTTTTTCAAAATGGAGAAACTAGAACTTGCCAGCTCCCTCACTGTTTGGCAGATAGAGGAAATAGGGAGGCTCTAACTAGATATGCCTGTGTGGCCTAGGCTATGTGGAAATTACAATTGCCTTCCTGATCCCCTGTCCCTATAAGAATCTGATGCTAAAATGACTTAACCCAACTTTCAGAGCAAAAGGGGCGAGGTATTTGCAAACTGCTTACACACTGTGCAGGGAAACTGTGCACACACCTACTTTTCGCAGTAGCACAGCATTATGATAAAGCTTGGTGGTGACAGATGAGCAAGGTCTCAGCAAATCTTTGTTTTTAATTTATGTCAGTGTTCCAATTGAACACTGAATTCTGAATTGCTTTAAGCTTCATAATCTTCGGAGGAGACTATTTTGCAATGAAGTGAGTAGTATTTAAAGATTTTATATGTTCGAGAGCATTTTTTTTTTATATAATATCTATTTCAGTATGCGCTAACCCAAATATCATGTAATGTAAATGGAATCTTTTTATGGGAATGGTATTGTAAATTGGGATATTTGTAGCATCGATAAACGTTTTTGTAAACCATAATACATTCTGAAAGGGTGCCCCTGGCTCAGCACCCACCTTCAGCAGAAGGGGAGAGCATTACGAGAGGGTCTTGTGTGATATCACCTGGGTCAAGTCTCAACTCAATCTATTTGTAGGCACTTTCATTATAACATGATTACAGAGAAACACTTTTGCTGCTCTCATTCACGTTGTCCACGGAGATGTAATCTAACACAATCCTCCTCAAATCCAGTCATGTATGAGTGCCAATGTGGGGAAAGCCCAATCATCCAATCATTTATGTAACAGGAAACCTACGCATGACCAAGCCAGATTGCAACAAGTGTTTATCTATGAGGAGTGGGTTCAGGTGATGCAGTCAATGACCTACTATAAAAATCAAAAACCCTCTCCCACTGGAAGAGGATTCACAAACATTCATCCAGGGATTTGATTTTTCCTTCATAGTACGATTTCCCTGTGACTGAGGTGCTCCACCGGCCCCCGTCCACCCAACCTTGCAACACCCAAATGTATTGCTAGTCAACCCTGTACAAAATAAGGATTGTTGCAGTGACGCATTGGGAATCAGTTCAATCTTCATCCTAGATCTAGCTCTATATAAAGATGACAAGGATTGCCCTGTCTCCAAGCATGGACTTGGTCAGACCCATGGATAAAGACAGGAGATATTCTAGGCTAACTGGAAATTAACCCTGTTCTAAGCTACGCCACTTTTCTTGGGAAGGTTAATCCAACCAGTAAAAGCAGAAAGTGTCTGTGCTACTTGCAGGTTTCTTGTGCTGACAGATGCCCGGACCACTAATTTGGTGACTCGTCAGATGGGTTTTTGATACCACCCCCTTGCATACCATTGGCCCAGGTAAAATGAAAGTTTGCGCTGAAATGCAAGAAGTCGGTACTGTTGACACCGGACAGGTAAAGCATGAAAAGAATAAAGAAGCTTGAGGATAATGTTCTAAGTGGCCTACTGGAACATCACGAGGCAAAACAATTGTCTCATGCAAGTAGGCGCAGAGTTATTGTGAACCCTCGATATCCCATAGATTACGACATATCCTGGCATCACCTCAAAACAGTTCACTTGAATCAAATTTGGCAGGGAGAGCACTGAGTCCACATCAGAGAAAACACTCTAAAACAATGCCAGTTTGTGTTGGGAGCCCAACACTTAAGTCATGAATCTCTGCCTGGTCTAGCTATGCATCGTTTGTGATGATCCTATGTCAGAGGCCTCATGCATAGAGCAAAAACAAGCGGGGCACATAAGACAACCTCGTCTGATGCACCCGCTCAAATGTAATGGGTTTTGTGATATTACTCATTTGATTCCCAGTCTGAAGGCAGCTATAATGCTTCAAAAGATTTCATGATGCCTGTCTCAAAGTCAACTTTAAGAAAACCCTTCCGGAAAGCTCTGGTTCACTTAGTTAAATGCCTTCTTGCGGGCCGACGGGACGGGGACGACAGATGACGGCAATGGGGCTCTTCTTCTCTTGCTTTCAAAGAGACTATGAATGTTGTCATGGGCATGTTGTGCAATGATGAAGCCAGCCTGTTCTGGGTCTACTAGATTAGGAAGCAAGTGTTGAAAGGTGCTTAGTCGACACCTTTGAATAAATCTGTACATCATAATTGAACACTACAATGGTGTGGTACGAGGTGCCAAGCTAGGCGTCTGCCTGATTACCTTATAGTTGGAGTGATACCCGACACATGAAACAAGGCCAAATGCTTCGACTAGCATGGGGTTTTATTTGGGGAGGGACTTAACACATATTTCCTCCCTGTGACCCGAGGCTCAAGAGATTCCAAGCTTTCTTCTCAAAGAACCGCAAGAACATATTCTGCCAACTCTGGTTCAGTTTCTGAGCAGAAAAAAGGGCACAGTTTAGCTAAATGTATACCTCATAACTGGGTATCCAGTTATATTTCCGAAAACACATTTTCGACATGCCATTTTGTCGACACAAAAACGTCGAAAAAAAAAAATTCTGAATGTATTATTTTTTATTTTATGTTTTATTTTTGTTTCATTATCAAAAAAAAAGTGTAAAAAAAAAAGGGGTTTGGGGACCCCCGATTAAATATATATATATATTTTTAAAACATTTGAATGTTTTTCCCCCCGGCATTTCGGTGTCGGCAAAATGGCATTTCGAAAATGTGACGTTCGAAAATGTCACTATAACCTCATAACTGATTGTATTTTTGATAAAAGGGATTCCAATTTATAAGCCAAAACCTTACTGACTTTGCTGGCCCGTGAATAATAGGATTGTCTGGTTTTGAGAAAACTATGCACCAAAGCATCACATTATCTAAATTTCAGCACTAGCTGCCAAAAGCGGTCTGCACAGTTTCTCCAAGACTGGATTCTGGCCTGTTTTGCAACTCAGTAACATTAGGTAGAGGTGACAGCTGCAGATTGTCTATCGTAAGTGGGTGCCACGGCCATGCAAATTCTTTTTCCAATTGACAAGTTTATACTTTTCCCAGAAATTGTAACTAATCTTTGTAGTAACTGTCCTCCAAGTAATGCAAGAGGTGCTCTTCAAAGCTCTAGAACTACCATGGGATCACTAAAATTATTCACCGTAATTTGAGCACATCCTCACATGGTCTTTTAAAGAAAGTTGTTTAAGTATGCTGTCGTTGAACAACTCATCCAACTTCGATTAAGCTAGGTTGGATGAGTACAGTCCCTTTCTAGAGCATATGTTTATGAAACCACATGTCAGACAGATCACATATAGCCTCATTGTGAATTTGGTATGGATGCACCAGGAAGGAAATGTCCTGGTAAAAGCCATCAAGTGCATGATCCAATAGTACATCACATCTCCCCCCCACCCAATGATTCAATTAATGCCTCCAATTATAAACTTTCCCTTTTCTAAGTCTGCTATACTGCCCCAAATAATGAACCATGGGAGTCTCATAAAATAATTTGGACCCAACACACTGGTTTGTCGACTGCAGAGTTGTGAGGCCGTTGTTCCCCCTGCAAATGCAAAATAAATGAAGGGGAAACAATTTGGAGTGAAACATTCTCTGATCACCCCTCAGTAACTTGGACTCGTGTTTGTAAAAAGGCGACATCAGCTTCAAAATTATGGTGTTTTAAGAGGTTCACTCTACTCTTAAATGAGTAAGTAATTTACCCTTCAACATTAAGAGCCGCTATCTAAATAGAGCATGCGATCCAGGAGCGAGAGTAAAGTCGTTTAAAGGATCCAAATCAATGTGGCCTCTTCCTCTGCTGCAGAAGTCACAGTACATAGCACATAAACTTGGGATCTGAACTAACCATGCCAAATCTCTGCCACAATAGAGATAGAACCCAAAACCTCAACCAACAGATTAACAACTTGACAGCCCATTGCCCTCAACCATCAATTAAGGGTAGAGGCACCACAACATTGTCAATCTCCCTTATGTGTGACGATGTGAGAAAATAAGAACCTATATTTTTCAGGCTCTTAATCCAGTAAGAGGGCATGTCTGTTAACCAGTCACTCAACTGTTCAGTACTGAAATCTCGCCATTTTTACCTTCAAGCAACATCTGGGCCTCAAAGAATTGTTAGTAGTGGGACTACAACCCTCCCAGTGAAGAGAGAAGATTCTTCTTTGCTCATCACAGACTGAGCCCCAGGATATCCATAGCCTACTTTTGGGGTCCCCAGGTTATGCTGCCGTTTGCATGTGAAAAGGAGCCGAAATGGGAACTTGTACTAATAGGTATTCCTTAGTTCAACCAAGATGTGACTGTTTAAATTTCCTTGCATTTCATAAGGGTGCTCTGTTGCAGATCTTAATTGAGCTGGCGATGTGCCCAGCCACACCTCCCTCAACAGATTTTGTATGCAGGAACAGTGCACCCAAGTAAGCAAATCAGCTGAAACTTTGTGTAGACCCAGGGTCATGTTGACACCCTCATTTTACGAGACTGCTAAGAAGAGCACCTGGACATTGTCTTCTAGCTCCTTATGTCACAGTGGGACCAGTTTTCACATCCTTACACCTACCGAACAGAGCAGATGCACTCTTCCAACCAAAACAATTTGAGATAGGATTTCCTGATAATGGGACTGCACTCAGGGCCATCCCTGCTTCTTCTAGACTTGTATCACAAAAACATCCTTGCTCATGTTAGACATACTTCCTGTTTTGTCCAAGCTCCTGAAGCACCTACGCAATGTCCCCTTTATTGACTGCCATAGAGACATCACACTTGGCTACAGTGCTACGAACAAGTCCATCACTGCAACCAACATTTCATGGATTGCTGGTCTTAAGTACTTGATCAGAGCCCCGGCATTTTCCTGCTCATTGCAATCCTTAATTTTCAGTGGGATCATAACCGGGCCACTGAGTTTTTATTCTTCCATGATCAACACTAGGCACCTCAGACAAGCAGGCCAATGACTAACCTTGTTACATGCATCTTGGGCAAAAGAAAGCCTGCTACATTGGACTGGTCTCCACAGCGACAGAACAAAAACACTCACGTGGCCGCCAGGTTCATCAGCTGTATTTCTCAGGTTGAAGCAGGGCTGGGCAGAGTTACCATGAGTGCACTGGTTTCTCTTTGCTCAGAGTGGAAAACTCACTAGCTGATCTCTGGCTGTACAGAGAACAAGGACCATAGCAAGACATTTTCAACGGCGCCCATGTCTCCCCTCATCTAAAGACCACAGATGCATTTGCCAGAATTTCCCCCAACCTCATCTGACGATTTAGCAAGGGTGGCCATTGATCACGTAGGAATCACAACTGTATGGCTACTGGCCAGTAGCCCCAACCCTACATCATTTCTTTTAAGAAATCTCTTCTTGCTGGTGTACTCAAACATTTTACATTTCTGAGAAATTGATTCATCAAGCTGTGTGGAACTATTCCTAACCCATGGAATGGTCCCCACATGTCGAGACTGGGCCTGAACCTCTAGCCTAAAAGCTTGTAGCGATTCTTGTAGCTTGTACCTGGAGTAAGAGGTCCAAAGAGATTTAGTATGGGACGACAGCAGTACAGATGGTTTTATCGTCTTTCTCGGGTCACTGAGTGATGGGGCTCAGAAAACGTCCCAATCGGAAGATAGCTGGACAAGAATTACTCAGAGGGTATGTTCCAACTCCCATCTTGAGCAGCAAGAGCCTTACAAAGGCAGCAGCTTTCTAGGCTTTGGGTAAGCACTAAGGGCACGCCAGTGCCATTTTGCTCAACTGACCAAGTTCTAGGCTGTTTGTCAACCATCTTGCGTACCCTCATGTTAAGGGAAGCTATGGGAGAAGTGTTGGCCCAGAAAAGGTGGACTGGGCCATGTGTATTACATGGACTAGTGTAATGTATGGGACTTTGAAGGCCCTCCGGGGCTTTGCGCAGGTACTTGTTTATCAGAGGTTCATCCACACCCCCTCAGCCAGAGTGCCAGAAAAAGCTACTATAGGAGCATCTCAGGCAAGTCGTGGTGTTCGATATAGAAAGCACCTCAGCACAAGAGACGGATTAGCCCAGCGCAATACCACAATTGACTCTTGTAGTCATGACGGACCTCTTCTCAAATAGGTGGTCATGCTGGAACTCGTTGCCCATGAGGGAGCCTATTTAAAAACAGACAATACTAGGAGGGAATTAGAAGAAAGTTGAAAAGGAAGAAGCTCTCCCTTGGCACCCCATGGATTCCCCTGTGGATAAGAGCACTAAGTGACAGAAAGTATGTGGCAAGAGGCACGCCAACCAGTAATGGCAAAAGACCTTTCACAGAAGAAGCTGCTGGATCCCCAGAAACTGGGGCACAAAATACAAGGAAGAAAAATTGAAGAAAAAGAAAAAACTATTTTTATCTCTTAGGACAGCAGCTACCCCTTCCAGCAAAGGACTGGATGTTAGGTCTAGAAGCATGAGCAAAGGAGGGTACAGGGCTGTATGGGTTCATGTTATTTTCCTTTTGACAATTATGTGGATGGCAACATGCTACATTCCATCTGCCCTTCCAACAGTATTTCTCATGGGTATGCAGGAAATTGTACATGATATGGGGTTTAAAAGAAACAAAGGTGAAGGAAAGGAGATGATGTGAGGCAACTGGCAATAACAAAGGGTAACTAAAATTGTCAAGTTGCATTTGGTAAAGTGTTCACAATGCAATTAGGTTCTATGGCGTCAAATAGCGGTCTTCAATGGCAACTGGTCTATGAATCAACATCTACTGTGTGTCAAAGCTGTCACATGTGTCCGACTGGTTTCAGGGGAATTATATTTTGTGTGTTGGGTCTGGTCACACGCAGCAGCTTTTTCATGAGTGCTCCATTGTCAAGAGATGCTATAGTCTTCTAGCGAGTTGCTGTAAAAGGGATGCAACAATAGATGGGCTATATATAGGGCTCTGTTGCAAGCTGAAACCTTATGATGGACATCCAATCCTGGCAGATGTAGGCAGGTTGTAGACTGGAGAGGCTGTATTCTGTGAGGGGTCAGTAATACGAGGCGGACACCTGTTTGACGATCAAAGTATGCCATGTTATCCTGAAAATAAATATGTTAAGAAAATGTCTCACTGTCCCTACTCTGCTGACCAATTCCCTGCCTCACCAAAGCTAAGGGAACACACTAACACAGTATAACTGGCTCTCACTCTTAGCAATGAATACACAAAGACAATATATGGTAATACAGCATGCCCCGAACAATATTCAGTTCCTGAATGACCTAATGTCCTGTATAATTTCCCTTCCCCAGGATTCAAAGTCAATTCTGCCAATGTTCAACCAAAGAAAGAATTGTCTTGTATCAGTTAAAGTAAAAGTTCATTAACCAGAGTTCCACTGACAACAAATCTCTTCTCCTGGGAGAAATATCAACTTTCTACTTCCAGAAAAATAGCACTAATGGTAATCCGGGCTATGGAGCTTTGTCACCTCTTCAAAAATATTTGCCACAACTCAAAAGGGAAATGCAATATCCACACTGTTAATATACAATTCTTAGTCACCAGTTAGTATTGCTTTAGTTGCAGATTTTAGCATTCACAATGGTATATTTGTCAGGATGACTTAGGAGTGCTGCCGCCTCCACTTCAACAGCCACACTTCTATTTGATTTAACATGAGAATAGGCATCTTTGTCTCACAGTATTCCACCTTGTATAGACTACTGCAGTGTCGCATCTACTGACAGCCAGATATACCACTACAGCTTTAGTACTTTGAACTACTAACAGCTTCAGCGATTTGGACTCTCAGATAAGGTTCGACAAGATATACTTTAAAGCACTTCAACACCCTCTAGTAGACAAGGCACTCTTCCTCTGAATATCTCTCTTCAAAAGGGGCAGCCTCTTTGTCTGCCAGAGTGACAACCTGGATTTGCCTTGAAGACTCACTTCTCGGTCTTCCACAATCTTTGGCACTACAGGTTGTGTCTACTTGAAAATAGTCTTTACAAGCAGCGGGTTTCCATTGCCCAGTTGTACTTGTACCAGCTATCAGCCCAATTAACTACCCAGCAGCCTTGGTGCCACTCTTAGCTTCAGGTAATGCTTGCACACTTTCATCTTAAGTTAATTCATTGTTAGTAACTTCACAGCACAATTAGATTGCTTTTCAATTTCGAGAAAGGCAGATATTACTGTTAATATGAGGAGACACTTGGCTTGGGCAATGTGTTCTCTGCTTCAGTAATATATACACTAACTTCTTATTCATGAAAGGTATGCCATGTTAAAGTTAAGAATAGGATGCAGTCTTTCTTTAGAAATCAATTAAGCACATACAAAAGTTTGGTATTGAATTGTATTCCTGTGTAAAGTGAAGGCTGCAAATTCAGTCTTCCTTTGGGAATCACAATTAAGCACACGCGACCACTTTTTGATGTAGTTTTCAGAAGTTAAAGATTTTAACAATGGATTTAACAAGGTAAGGTAATTGGTAATGGTCTTTGCAACGTTCACTCGACTTAATTGGTGACACGTGGCCACTCCTTCAGATAATAACAGCATTATAACGGTGAACAATATTTTCTTTCTACGCGAGTAAAAGGCTTCATCTAGTTCTAGCTCCCTCCTCTCCTCCTATGCCTGCACTGGAGGGGGGCGTTTATGCCTCCCAATTTCCTTCAGTGTGGACCGTTAGGCTCAATTGTATGACTATTGCAAGTGCATGCCTCTTCAGACCTTTTATTCGTCCCAGTACTTCTGGGATACCGGGACTTTTATTCCCTTTCTTCAAAATTTTTTCTTCTAACCACAGAGTTTATTTTATGGGTAGATTTATTTTCCATGAACTAATTAAAAGATTGACAGTTAGAATTAGTTGTTACTGAGGAAAGTAATTTATTAAAGACATTTCCAGATTCCTTTACATTATACCCTAGTAAGGAGGTGAAAGATTCTTTTGTTCTTAAGGTCTGCTCATTTTTAAATGAACTTGTACCCCGGGTCACAGATCTTAAATGTGAATCAGGGACATTAGGATGGCAATATGCCATTCTTTTTTGGGCAACCCAGAAAGGTACTTTCTTTCAAAGGACAAATACTGTCTCATATCCCACAGGATCTCACCACCCTGGGCCCAGTCTCCTCCCAGGTAATCCTCCCGCAGTACACCACCCCCAGGGTTAGGATCAGGAAGAGTCTGCCTTTCCCTGGCAACCTCAGAGGAGACTTAAGGCAGGGTTACTTCACAATTCCCTCTTACCTTCTTTATCTGGTAGCAAACTAGTATTGCTACAATTTCTATAATTTCTTAAGAGCAAGAATGTTGGCAAAGTATTCTATATTTCATAGGTTTCAGAGATGTTTCTGTAACGCCCCCACTCTCTACATGCCCCCCCTCTCTGTCAATCAACACTTTTTTTTGGAAAAACACAATTGCATCAAGGTAAAAAACAACCATATTGCTTGTTTAGAAGGAATCATTTCATTGGTTGAAGTTCCTCTAAAAATATCACAGAATACAACAATAAAAACGCATACAAAATCAGAGAACACATTTTCATTGCTATTAACTAAAAATTCAACTGTCGAACATACGAGCAGTTCATTAAGCAGTAGCAAAAATACAAGTGCTGGGCGACAATATCTAAAACCATGTTTCCTCAAAACAGATAGGAGCGTAAACCAACAGATCAGTAAACTTTGGACTTTTGGTACGTGCAAGTGCATAATGATTTTCTATTGGCACATGCTCCAATGTACTTCTATAACAGTATATTAAAACAGAACTTGGTTAAGAGTGCATGAAAGAATGCGTGCCTAGTACAGAATAAATGTGGCTCCGGACCGGATGTAGTGTTCAGAGTAAAATACTGCCATATAGTGTGCTTCTACAGGCCGAGCTCATCTCTCTTTTTTTGCTGTAGTGTGAATTATTTGTCACGGATCAAAGTTTTAGGATTCTTAGGAATCAAATACAGATTTGTGAAGCAGACCAATTCCATTTAGTTCTTTCTTGATGCAAGTTAACCACGATATTCTTGTGGCGACACTAGTCATGACATCTGCCAGTATGGTCCTTGTCGCACACATTTCTTACTCCAAACTGAAAACCACAGTGAAAATCGTCTGGATTCCTAGACTAGCTTCAATGTATGGTAACCCAACTTCCTCATGGAGTATAAAAGAAGGAATCGGTTGAGACACTTTCAGAATTGTTCAAAACAATGTATTTTCACATACAAGCAACTTTAGCACTACCCAAAACTTCTGCACCATATACAAATAAGCCTGCAATTTTAGACTTGTAAGCCTTAATTAATGACTGACAATTAAGGCCTCCCTGCCGATGATGCAAAGACAAAACAGCTGCATTAGCCTGCTTCACATGCGAGGTGACTCCAGTTAATGAATTTACCTAACTCAAGTTATTCGATACACATGTGCCCAGAAAAATCATAGCTCCTATCACATTGGAGCTTTTCACCTTTAGATAGCACTGGTGTGAGTGGGTATTTCCTTCTGGACATGGCAATGATTTTAGATTTCACTATTATTCAGACAGTTCCCTTTTCTCCAGGAAGCTCTGAAAACGGTCTATTCGACTTTGGAGGGCTTTCCGTGTCTTGGACAACAGGACAGCATCATCTGCGAATAGCAGCAAAGGGAATCGACACCCCCCGCCCTCCCCAGGCTTGTTGGAATAACCGAAATACCTTTAAGTTAGTATTCTAGATCATTTATATACAAGTATGGGAGCTAGAACACATCCCTGCCTTACTCCCACCCTTTAAGGAAAGGGGGCTGTTCATTTGTCTGACAATCCGTGCCGAATTTGGACCTTTAAATCAGTGCACAAGGCATTCAGCAGACTGAACAATGGCTGAGCAATCTAATGACTCTGCAATAGTGACCACAATAGGTTCCTATTAACGCAGTAAAACACTTAAATTCAAAATCTGTTCTGGTGTTCTTCTCCCCCCCCCACCCCCCGGCTAAAACCATACAGGATTTGTACAACAGGGTACGCATCACATCTCTACATGGAGAGCGTATTAGAAGAACTAGTTACTCTTACCTTGTAACGTTCTTTCGATGGGATGTTCCTCCGACGTATTCCTTATCTTAGATAGAAATCCTTCAGCTTTGCTGGCCTCGGAAAATTTTTTCGCCAGAGGGCGCTGCGCGTCGATGATCGCCGAGTCGATGACCCTCGACGGCCTCCGTGCCGACGTCGACGTCATCCTGCCTATAAAGGCCGCGCGCAGCGTCCGTTGCTCAGTTCCGTTTTGTAGTCCCCAGTAATGTTTTTGGATTAGACTAATCACCTTGAAGGAGCATAGGCTGCAAACCCACAGGAAGTCATACTGCGGGGATGGATGGGAGGGTCGATAAGGAATACGTCGGAGGAACATCCCATCGAAAGAACGTTACAAGGTAAGAGTAACTAGTTCTTCGAAGGGATTGTGTCCTCCGACGTATTCCTTATCTTAGATAGACTCCCATAGCAGTGGTATTGTGACTGGAGGCGGGAGTAATAAAAGTTATGTTACCCTTCCAGAATGGACAGAGTGTAACACAGCCTTGCCGAATCTAGTTTCTTGACTAGAGGAGGAATCCAGGCTATAGAATTTGGTAAATGTATGTGCGGACGACCATGTGGCAGCCGCACATATATCTCGAATTGGCACCCCTCTTTGAAGGGCTGAGGATGTTGCGATACCCCTGGTAGAATGAGCCCTTAGATTTTGAGGAGGCTCCTTTCCTGCCAATTTGTAGCACTCCAGAATGGCTAAAATAATCCATCTGGAGATGGTTTGTTTTGTTATTGGAAGGCCCAACTTATGTCCTGCATAACCTACAAAGAGTTGGTCTGCTTGTCTGATCTTAGCCAATCTGCTGATATAGAAGCTCAAGGCTCGCTTAGGGTCCAGCCTGTGCAGTCTCTCTTCCTCCTTCCCCGGATGAGGAGGAGGGTAGAAAGAAGGTAATATAATCTTCTGAGTGATGTGAAACTCCGAGACTACCTTCGGGAGGAAGTTAGGCTTCACCTGAAGAACAACTTTGTCCTTGTAAAAGATTGTATGTGGAGGTTTACACGATAAGGCTTGCAACTCGCTAACCCTTCTAGCAGATGTCAATGCTATTAGCAAAACAGTTTTGAGGGTGAGAAGCTTCAATGAACAAGAGTGTAGTGGTTCAAAAGGGGCACCCTTTAGGAAGTTTAAAATTAGGTTTAAATCCCATAAGGGAACTTGAAAAGGTTTCGGGGGATAAACATTAGTTAATCCTTTTAGGTATTGTATTACCAATGGAATTTTGAAGTATGAAGGCTCCTCTGCAGTGCGCTTAAAGATTGATAGCGCTGCGAGATAGCCCTTAATTGTGCCAACCTGTAGGCCTGAATTAGCCAGGTAAAGTAAGAATGACAACACCATAGGTGTACCACAAGAAAAGGGTTCAATATTCTTTTCTCTGCACCAGCTGCAAAATTTGTTCCAACGGCAGCGGTATAGAGTTTTAGTTGCCGGCCTTCTGGCCGAAAGCAACACCTCCATAACATCATCCGGAAGGTCCCAATCCTTGTACCTCAACCTTTCAGACACCAAGCGTGAAGGTTGAGGGTCTTGATGGCTGGATGGAGAACCTGACCTTCCTTCTGCGAGAGAAGATCCTCTCTGTATGGCAGTCGAATTGGAGGGCAGATGGACATGTCTAGAAGGTCCGGGTACCACGTTCTCCTGGCCCAATCCGGGGCAATTAGGATCATGGTCTTCCGAAACCTTCTCAACCTCCTGATCATTTGAGGAATGACAGGGACCGGAGGGAACGCGTACAGAAGTGGGAACTCCCAGTCCACTACGAACGCATCTCCTAGAGCTCCTCTCGGGGGAAATTCCCTTGAGCAAAATCTGTCGCACTTCCTGTTGATACTGGTGGCGAACAGATCCACTTGAGGGGTTCCCCAAAGGGCGAAGATCTCTTGAAGGACTTCCTGAGCTATCTCCCACTCGTGAGAGACTGTGCTCTGCCTGCTCAGAGCGTCCGCTGTCAAGTTCTTCTCTCCGGCTAGGTGAATTGCCGATAGAGAGATTCCTTCCTGAATTGCCCAAAACCAGAGCTGCATCGCCTCTCTGCACAGTGGTAGTGAGCCTACGCCTCCTCTTTTGTTGAGGTAGTGCATGGCCACTGTATTGTCCGTCATTATTAGGACGTTTCTTCCCCGTACAGACGGCAGAAAAGCCTTCAGCGCTAGTCTGATGGCTCTCAGCTCCAACAGGTTGATATGTAGTCTGGACTCCGATGGAGACCAACGACCGCTGATGGTCAAGTCGTTGGCGTGAGCTCCCCACCCCGTGAGTGAGGCATCCGTGACTACTGTTATCTCCGGCCATGGTTGCCAAAACATTTCTCCTTTCAGGATGTTCTCCCGACAGGCCCACCACTGAAGGTCTCGGGCTACTTTGACCGGGATCCGAAGGAGATCTGTCATCCTTCCTGAGAACTGTGACCACTGAGTTCTCAGTGCCCACTGGAGGGATCTCATTCTCAGGCGAGCCTCCGGCACGAGGAATATGCAGGATGCCATGAGGCCTAGCAACCTCAGAAAGTCGTAGGCTGGGAGATATTGGGCATTCTGAAATCTGATGACCATCTGCAGAATATCTCGAGCCCTCACCTCTGGTGGCAAGGCTTTTCCCAGGGAAGTGTCCAGGACTGCTCCAATGAATTGGAGTCTCTGTGATGGTATCATCTGTGACTTCTTTAAATTGAGGGAGAAGCCCAGCTTGTGAAGGAAGTGGCAAACATAATCTAGTTGTCTCTGAGCCTGTTCCGAAGATACAGCTCTGATCAACCAATCGTCTAGGTAAGGGTAGACATGAATCCCTTCCCTCCTTAGACTTGCAGCCACAACCGACATTAGCTTGGTAAAGACCCTCGGGGCGGAGGTTAGCCCAAATGGCAGAACTCGAAATTGATAATGAGAGCTGCCAATTGCGAACCTCAGGTATCTCCTGTGCCTGGGATGGATCGGCACATGGAAATAAGCGTCCTGGAGGTCTAGAGATACCAACCAGTCCTGAAGCTGGAGGGCCTGAAGGATCTGAGAGAGAGTCACCATCTTGAACTTGTCCTTTCGGAGGAATTTGTTCAATTCCCGTAAGTCTAAGATGGGTCTCAGTCCTCCGTCCTTCTTCGGTATTATGAAGTAGGGGGAGTACCAACCCTTGTTCCTTTCCGCTACAGGTACCAGTTCTATGGCACCTTTCTCTAGCAGGTCTAAAACCTCCTGCAAGAGGAGCGGATCTGGAAGCTTCAAAGGGTTGTTCCCCGGTGGATGACTCTGAGGGATATGTAGGAAGGGCAGGCAGTAACCTTGGGCTACTGTCTCCAGAGCCCAAGCATCTGACGTAATAGCCTGCCATTCCGTCAGATGGTGAGTTAACCTGCCCCCTACTGGTGTTCTGTGAGGGGAGACCTCAGAGTGGTTTTGAAGCGGCTGATGCAGTTGCCGAAGGTAAAGTGGCTCCTGCTCCTGCGGGTGCGGCTTTCTTTCCCCTACCCCGTCCACCACGGGTAAATCTTCCTTGGCCTCTTTGAGCCGGTCGTCCCCTGCCCCTTCCATATGAGGAATAGTAACGAAAGGACCGTCCTCTCCACGATGATCCCGAAGGACGAAAGGTATTCTGACGGATAGCAGCTCCCAATGACTTGGCTGCTGCCTTGGACGTTTGCAGTTTCTCCAAACTGTCATCCGCCTTCTTTCCAAAGAGGGTAGAACCGTCAAAGGGCATATTCAAAAGCCTGGTCTGCACGTCAGAGGCAAAACCAGACTTCCTCAACCACGCATGCCTGCGGATTGTGGTACTTGCCGCCATGGCCCTGCTGATACTGTCAGCAGAATCTAGGCCAGTTTGTAGGGTCTCGCACATCGCATCTTTACCATCCCTGATGATGTTTAAAAATGCGTCCCTTTCCTCTCCTTCTTGGAGGCAGTCAGCCGCTGATGAAGCGCACTCCCAAAGGGTGTGGCTGAACCTAGCGAGCGTACAGGTCGCGTTAATAGACTTTAACGCCATGCTACAGGCAGAAAAAACCTTCTTAGCCATGGCATCATATTTTTTGTCATCCCTATCCTGCGGAGCAGTGGGGTATGCAGATGTGCTGCCTGATGAGGTTGCAGCCTGTACAACCAAGCTCTCAGGAGTAGGGTGTTTTGACAAATATTCAGGGTCAGAACTAGCCACCCTGTATTTTGTTGACAGTTTTTTATTTACTGCCGGGATAATTTCTGGCGTTTCCCAGTTTGTCAAAATCCTTCTCTGTAGAGCAGAGTGAAATGGAACCACAGGATCCTCCTGTGGGCCCTTG
This sequence comes from Ambystoma mexicanum, assembly GCF_040938575.1. Classification (NCBI taxonomy): domain Eukaryota; kingdom Metazoa; phylum Chordata; class Amphibia; order Caudata; family Ambystomatidae; genus Ambystoma; species Ambystoma mexicanum. Next base: position 517,319,123 of record NC_090931.1, read on the forward strand.
TCCAGTATGTCAGTGAGGTCATCCTGCTGAAAGGCAGGAGAAGGTGCAGACCAACCCATAAATTCTATGATTCTAGACATCAGAGCTCTATATGGAGTCTCCGCATGTTCTCCTGGGTCTGGTTTGATAAATTCTGCTTCAGGAGAAGTGTCCAAGCCACTAGCTTCCTGAAGTGCATCCTGAAGATTTTTTAATCTTCCTTCCTCAGAGGCGAAAGTCTCTGGCTCTGGTGATGTGGTCCTCTGTAAATCAATATCTTGGTCTGAATCCTCCCTTTCCTCAAAAATCGAGGTTAAAGGGGGATACATTGGTTTTTGGAATGGTATAAACCCCATTTCCAATGCAGAAGGAGCCATCATCACAGGCCTTGAAAACGTCGATGTCGTCGACACCGACGTGAAAGTACTCGAAGGCGCCGTGAAAAGCGTCGAGAAATGTGTACTAGGCCTCGAAGAACTCGAAAGGATCGGAGTCTTGCTCGAGAACGACGTCGACGTTCTCGGCGTCGAGTCGGAGGTCTTTTGTCTAACCGTTGGCTGTGGAGTAGCCGTGGTTCTTTCCTTCACCGGCGTCGATATCGGCGTCGACGTCGGCGTCGACTCGATCGACTGATGCGCCGATGAATCCTTCGACAACGGCGTCGATGGCGCCGACCTCTGTTTCGAAGGAGTTTTCGACGATGGCGTCGATGATGCTTTATCTCCCGATGGCTCGAGGCGCTTTCGGGTTGACTTTTCCGCCGGGTACTGCGACTCGCGGCGTTTAGATTTTTTGGGTTTTTTACCCGGGGTATCACCCTCAGCTGTCTTCGAGGGGGACGAGGCCGCTTTCTCGAAGACGCTTAGCATCTTTTTCCTGAATTCCTCCCACTCAGCTTGCGAGCTGCGTTTTGTGGGGCAATGAACTCTCTCAGGAGAACTCGACGAAGATGACGAAGGGGATCTCCTACGTCTCTTCTTCGAGTGTCTCGATGTCGACGAGTGGTGGGAGCCACTTCGTGATCTAGATCGAGAGTGTTTTTTATGGTGAGGAGACGAACGTCTCGACTCTACCGAAGAAGCTTTCGAGGAAGTTAAAGTTGACCTACCTCTCTCGAGCTTCCCCCTACGCTCCTTCAAGGCTTTCGCCGTCATGGAAAGGCATTCCTCACACTCCGAACTCTGGTGCGTGATTCCCAGACACCACAAACAGACCCTGTGAGGGTCCGTCAACGACATTTTCTTCCCGCAGTCTCGGCACTTTTTGAAACCGGACCGAGGGGTCGTCGGGTCGGAGGAGGATGCCATCGATATCGAGGTAAATAGTAGTTATTATATACGTTATCTTGACGAGAACTGAGCAACGGTGTTCCGAGGCACAACGAAGCGCGGAAAAACGGAACTGAGCAACGGACGCTGCGCGCGGCCTTTATAGGCAGGATGACGTCGACGTCGGCACGGAGGCCGTCGAGGGTCATCGACTCGGCGATCATCGACGCGCAGCGCCCTCTGGCGAAAAAATTTTCCGAGGCCAGCAAAGCTGAAGGATTTCTATCTAAGATAAGGAATACGTCGGAGGACACAATCCCTTCGAAGAACAAATTACTTCTTACCTTGTAACGTTCTTTCGACGGGATGTTCCTCCGACGTATTCCTCATCTTAGATATCTCCTTCCAGCTCTGCTGGCCTCGGAAATTTTTTTCTCTAGAGGGCGCTGCGCGTCGACGTCCTCCGAGTCGATGTCCCTCGACAGCCGCCGTGTCGACGTCATCCTGCCTATAAAGGCCGCGCGCAGCGTCCGTTGCTCAGTTCCGTTTTGTAGCCCACAATAATACTTTCTGGACTAACTAATCACCCTGAAGGAGCGTAAGCTGCAACAAGGGAAGTAGAACTGCGGGGATGGATGGGAGGGTCGATGAGGAATACGTCGGAGGAACATCCCGTCGAAAGAACGTTACAAGGTAAGAAGTAACTTGCTCTTCAAAGGGATTGTGTCCTCCGACGTATTCCTCATCTTAGATAGGCTCCCATAGCAGTATTCTATTATCGGAGGAGGGAGTACTGACTTCACGCTGTCTTCTATTGATGAAAAGAATGCAGTACAGCCCTTCCAAACCTAGTTTCTTGACTGGAGGAGGAATCCAAATTGTAAAAACGTGTAAAGGTATGGACAGACGACCATGTAGCGGCCGCACATATGTCTTTCACCGGCACGCCCCTTTTGAGGGCCGATGAAGCTGCAATACCTCTGGTCGAATGAGCCCTAAGGTTTTGAGGGGGCTCTTTCCCTGCCAGTTTATAACACTCCAGAATGGCTAGAATGATCCATCTGGAAATGGTCTGCTTAGTTATTGGTAGCCCCAGCTTGTGGCCTGCGTAACCTACAAACAGCTGGTCTGCCTGTCTTATCCTGGCTAGTCTACTGATGTAAAAACTTAAAGCCCTCCTAGGGTCTAGCCTGTGTAACCTCTCTTCCTCTTTCCCCGGGTGAGGAGGAGGATAGAAAGATGGTAGGGTAATCTTCTGAGTGATATGGAATTCAGAAACCACCTTTGGGAGGAAATTAGGCTTCACTTGCAGGACAACTTTGACTTTGTGAAATATTGTGTGAGCGGGTTTACAAGAAAGCTTGTAATTCGCTCACCCTTCTAGCAGATGTAAGTGCTATTAATAAAACAGTTTTAAGGGTAAGGAATCTTAACTAACAAGAATGGAGAGGTTCGAAAGGTGTACCCATCAGGAAAGTTAGTACTAAGTTTAAATCCCATAGGGGAATTTGGAATGGTCTTGGGGGATAAACATTGGTTAACCCCTTTAGAAACTGTATTACCAAGGGTAATTTGAAATAGGATGGTTCTTCCGCAGTACGCTTAAAGATGGATAGCGCTGCGAGATAGCCCTTAATGGTGCCAACTTGAAGGCCTGAATTTGCCAAATGTAGTAGGAAGGACAAAACCATTGGTGTACCACATGAAAAAGGGTCTATATTCTGTTCTCTACACCAGCTGCAAAATCTGTTCCAACGGCAGCGGTATAAAGACTTTGTTGCTGGCCTCCTTGCCGAAAGCAACACCTCCATAACATCATCAGGGAGGTCCCAATCCTTGTACCTCAGCCTTTCAGAAGCCAAGCGTGAAGGTTGAGGGTTTTGATGTCTGGATGGAGAAACTGACCTCCCTTCTGTGAGAGTAGGTTCTCTCTGAGTGGAAGTCGAATTGGAGGGCAGATGGACAAGTCTAGAAGGTCCGGGTACCACGTTCTCCTGGCCCAATCCGGGGCAATTAGGATCATGGTTCTCCGGAATCTTCTCAACCTCCTGATCATTTGAGGAATGACAGGGACCGGTGGGAACGCGTACAGAAGCGGAAACTCCCAGTCCACTATGAACGCGTCTCCCAGAGCTCCTCTCGGGGGAAATTCCCTTGAGCAGAACAGGTCGCATTTCCTGTTTAGGCTGGTGGCGAACAGATCTACCTGAGGGGTTCCCCAAAGGGCGAAGATCTCTTGAAGGACTTCCTGAGCTAGCTCCCACTCGTGGGAGACTGTTCTGCCTGCTCAGAGCGTCCGCTGTGAAGTTCTTCTCTCCGGCTAGGTGAACTGCGGATAGAGATTCCTTCTTGGATTGCCCAAAACCAGAGCTGCATCGCCTCTCTGCACAGGGGTAGTGATCCTACACCTCTTTTGTTGAGGTAATGCATGGCCACCGTGTTGTCCGTCATTATCAGGACGTTCTTCCCTTGTACAGCTGGCAGGAACGCCTTCAGCGCAAGTCTGATGGCTCTCAGCTCTAACAGGTTGATATGTATTCTGGACTCCGATGGAGACCAACGACCGCTGATGGTCAAGTCGTTGGCGTGGGCTCCCCACCCCGTGAGTGAGGCATCCGTGACTACTGTTATCTCCGGCCAGGGTTGCCAAAACTGTTCTCCTTTCAGAATGTTCTCCTGACAGGGCCACCACTGAAGGTCTCGAGCCACCCTGCCAGGAACCTGAAGAAGATCTGTCATTCTCCCTGAGAATTGTGACCACTGAGTTCTCAGTGCCCACTGGAGGGATCTCATTCTCAGGCGAGCCTCTGGCACTAGGAAAATGCAGGATGCCATGAGGCCTAGCAACCTCAAAAAGTCGAAGGCTGGGAGACGTTGGGCATGTTGGAACTTGGTAACCCATCTGTAGAATATCTTGAGCCCTCACCTCTGGTGGCGAGGCTTTTCCCAGGGAAGTGTCCAGGATCGCTCCTATGAACTGGAGTATCTGCGATGGTATAATTTGTGACTTCTTTAAATTGAGGGAGAAGCCCAGTCTGTGAAGGAAGTGGCACACGTGATTTAGCTGGATCTGAGCTTGTTCCGGAGAAACAGCCCTGATCAACCAATCGTCCAGGTAGGGGTAGACGTGAATCCCTTCCCTCCTTAGACTTGCAGCCACTACCGACATTAACTTGAAGACCCTCGGGGCGGAGGTCAGCCCAAATGGCGGCACTCGAAATTGATAGTGAGAGTTGCCAATTGCGAACCTCAGGTATTTCCTGTGTTTGAGATGGATAGGCACATGGAAATAAGCGTCCTGAAGGTCCAGAGATACCAACCAGTCCTGGAACTGAAGGGCCTGGAGGATCTGAGAAAGAGTGACCATCTTGAATTTGTCTTTTCTGAGGAATTTGTTCAATTCTCGCAAGTCCAAGATGGGTCTCAGTCCTCCGTCTTTCTTTGGAATGAGAAAGTAAGGGGAGTACCAGCCCTTGTTCCTCTCCGCTACAGGTACCGGTTCTATGGCACCTTTCTCTAGCGGGTCCCAAATTTCCTGCAAGAGGAGCGGATCTGGAGTTTTCTGAGAGCTGATCCCCGGTGGATGATTCTGAGGTATACGTAGGAAAGGCAGGCAGTAACCTTGGGCAACTGTTTCCAATGCCCAAGCATCTGACGTGATAGCCTTCCATACCGCCAGATGTTGAGTCAACCTGCCTCCTACAGGTGTCCTGTGAGGGAAGTCCTCAGAGTGGTTTTGAGGCGGCTGATGCAGATGCCGATGGTAAAGAGGTACCTGCTGTTGCTGCGGCTTTTGAATATCTACCCCGTCCACCTCGGGTAGTTTTTCTTTGTCCCCTTTGAGCCGGTCGTCCTCTACCTCTTCCGAATGCGGAGTAGAAGCGAAAAGACTTGCCCCTCGCAGAGGTTCCTGTGGGACGAAAAGGAGTCTGACGGATTGCAGCTCCTAGGGATTTTGCTGCTGCTTTTGAAGTTTGCAGTTTTTCTAAACTGTCATCCGCCTTTTTCCCGAACAAAGAAGAGCCATCGAATGGCATGTTCAAGAGCCTGGCTTGCACATCTGGGGCAAAACCAGACTTTCTCAACCAAGCGAATCTCCTGGTTGATGTACTTGCCGCCATTGCTCTGCTGATACTGTCAGCCGAATCAATGCCCGTCTGGAGGGTTTCGCACATAGCGTCTTTACCGTCCTGTATAATATTCAGGAACGCATCCCTTTCTTCTCCCTCCGGGATGCAGTCAGCCGCTGTAGAAGCACACTCCCAAAGTGTATGGCTGAACCTAGCAAGGGTGCAAGTAGCATTAACAGATTTTAACGCCATGCTACATGCTGAAAAGACTTTCTTTGCCATAGCATCATATTTCTTATCGTCCCTGTCCTGTGGGACGGTAGGATAAGCCGTCTTGACATCGGTAGAGGATGCTGCCTGTACCACCAGACTTTCTGGGGCTGGGTGTTTAGACAAAAACTCTGGGTTTTATTTACTGCTGGTACTACATCTGGGGTTTCCCCGTTTGTCATGATCTTTCTCTGAAGAGCTTTATGAAAAGGCACCACAGGATCCTCCTGTGGGCCTTTGTCAAGAATATCTGTGAGGTCATCTTGTTGGAAAGATTGTGAAGGTGCAGACCACCCCATGAAATCTGTGATCCTGGCCATTAAGGCTCTATAGGGGGTTTCAGCATGCTCCCCCGGGTCTGGCTTAGCAAACTCCACCTCAGGGGAAGTGTCTAACCCACTTGCCTCATGTAAGGAATCATGAAGATCCTTTAACCTGCGCTCTTCAGAGGAAAATTCCTCTCTAATTGGGGTTACAGGTCCCTGCAACTCAAATGTGTCTTCCTGTTCAGACAATTCACCCTCTTCCAAAATTGAGGACATAGTTCTCAATTGTTCTGAACTCATAAAGGGAGTAAATCCCATTTCCAAGGCAGAGGGTGCCGAACTTGTCATTATCGGCCTCGAAAACGTCCATGTCGTCGACGCTGACGTTGAAGGCTTCGAGCGTGGCGTCGAAAACAAAGGCGGAGGCCTCGAAGACCTCGACAGAATTGGAATTCTACTCGACAATCTCGAAGCCATCGACGTCGAGGACCTGGGGATAGTCACTGGGTGTGTCGTAACCGTGACCTTTCTTGGCGTCGAGTCGACAGACCCGTGTGTCGAAGGTCCCTTCGACAACGGCGTCAAAGACATCGACGGAACCCTCGTCGACAGCGTCGACGGAACCTTCGAGGAAGGTTTGGAGGTCATAGTCCTACTCGAGTGTTCGAGACGCGCTCGAGAGGTTTCCTTCGCCGGGTACTGCGACTCGCGGCGTTTTTGACCTTCGGTTCTTTCGACCAGTGCATCGCTCTCGGCAGTCTTCGAGGGGGTCGAGGCCGCTTTCTCGAAGACGATCATTTTTTCGGAATTCCTCCCATTCAGCCCGGGAACTATGTTTCGTGGGGCAAGGGATTCTTTTTGGCGAAACAGAGGAAGAGGAAGACGGAGAAGGGGATCTTCGACGTCTCCTCTTCGAGTGCCTCTATCTCGAGGAGTGATGAGACCCACTCCGAGACCTGGAGCGCGAATGGTGACGAGGAGACGAATGTCTCGACTTCGTCGACGAAGAAGCAGCTTTAAAAGTCTTACCTTTCTGCAGCTTTCCCCTACGCTCCTTCAGGGCCTTCGCTGTCATGGACATACAGTGCTCGCACTCCGAACAATGGTGTTCAGCTCCCAAACACCACAGACAAACTCTGTGAGGGTCAGTCAACGACATCTTTTTCCCACAATCTCGACATTTCTTGAAGCCGAATCGAGGAGTTGTCGGTTCCGACGAGGAAGCCATCGAGTACGGATCGAATGACTCGAGGTAAATAGGATTAATCTAACTAAGAACTGAGCAACGGTATTCCGAGGCACTGAGTAAGCGCGGAAAAACGGAACTGAGCAACGGACGCTGCGCGCGGCCTTTATAGGCAGGATGACGTCGATACGGCGGCTGTCGAGGGACATCGACTCGGAGGACGTCGACGCGCAGTGCCCTCTAGAGAAAAAAATTTCCGAGGCCAGCAGAGCTGGAAGGAGATATCTAAGATGAGGAATACGTCGGAGGACACAATCCCTTCGAAATAACTCTTCTAAACAGATTGCTTGCCACATCCAACAATGACATTAGCATGTGCAAGCGGGGTCAGCTGCATTCCCTTTTTTTAAAATAGGTACGATTGCTCAATTCCACAACTCTGGCATTGTGTACAATACTCCTATTGCATACAAAATGTAACAATAGGTCCTTGGCCCAGAAATGTATCTATTTTATAGACATCAGCCGGACAGCAATCAGGCCTGGGGCTTTTCTCAGTGGCCGATGCTTTAAGGTTAAGGGAGTCGTCGCGGTGGGTAAGTCGCTTGAGGGTATATCCTCAGGGACAGTAGGATCACTCCCTCTCGGATTATAGAGTCCTGAAAAATGACTTATACACGAGATCTCAAACATTTGCACCTAACCCCCTTAGGTTATTGCTTCCGCTACATCCCATTGAGACAATTGACCAAAATGGGCACAAGTCTCTTCTCCCTGCTGCTTCTATTAAGCGTTCCAAAGCCAGTTCTTTCTGGGTTCTTTTCAATTCCACCATCGCTCTCCAGTATATCCTTCTGGCTATGGATATTTCTCCTGGAGTGGATGATCCATTTTTTAATGCAAGTACAATTGTACTCTTAGCACGTTTGCAAATTGCACCAAAGCACTTCCGCTGGGTATATGTTTTGTTTGCTTTGGTTTTTCAGTGGTTTTGAGTTTTGACACTTTTTCCAAAAGGCTTTCTAAATCTCGTATTAATTTGCAAAAACAATCTCTTCCCGTGTTACCAGCATGGACACATTGGCAATCTTATTCTTGATCCTAGAACATTTGCGTTTGAAATACAAGCGCGACCAACCCAGCCTTCGTCTTACGATGTGAAATGCTTACTCCATTCGCTTTAGTGCCTCTAAAAAATACCATTTAAAACAAGAGGGTTCTGATCGCTTTCAAAACTAGGCTAGAACACTTAAGTACATTTTTGATCCAATTCATTAATACTATTTTCAGGAACTAATTTCCTTTCACATGTGAGCAAAATGAATTAACCAAGCTTCCAGTTGTCTGATTTTAACTCACATAAGGCCAGCGCCGCCGCCAGCCGAACAGCCAAACAGTCTGAGACACTTTCAGACAGTTCCGATGTGCACGCGGTGCGCGTAACTGGCGTATTTGTAATGATGGAAGTCCAATTGCAGTGAATGCGAGATGGGGGCTGTTGTTGTTAGAGTCGAAGTATCCACATAAGCGCAGCAGCGTGTTGTGAGCACAGAAAGCTTCTCCTTGCTGATGGCGTACTCAAATGCAGCAAAATAAAGCCAGCGGAGAGAGCAGATTCACCAGCCAAACAGTCTGAGACACTTCCAGTTCGATATTTAATAAAGGGCAACTTTAGCTTAATCGCCAGACAGATTCCAGTGCTTTTAACTTCATCTATTGCAATCACGTGAAAGAGGAAACCCAGATCAAAAGACTATCATTCTTCCTCACTCTAGGAGAGCTTGTTGCATTTGCGAACAAACTTGTATAGCCATTTATTCTTTGTTTATTAATCCATGTTTCCTGAAGCGCAAGTACTAAGACTGCCAGCAAAGGACAAAAAATATTCACAATTCATTACGCAGCTATGTTGCAAGGAGCAATAGTAATTATATCCACGGTTGCAACGGTTGGAGGGTCCCGTTGCTCCTGTGAGAAATTAAAGTTACTCACCGTAGTGACTAGAGTACGCATAGTCCCCTTTCCTCCATTGTGGGCGTCCCCCAGCACAGGGACGGTATCAGAACCTTTGACAGCGAAAATACTTGAGCTTCCCTTTTAAATTTAGTATAGCGCGCAGCGTTGGGCGTGGGAACGCCACACCCTACGGCACCTCACCTCGGTCCCCTTTGAGCACAGCAGACTCTTATACCAGGCTAAACTGATACATATTAGCCCTGGGCATACTAGCGGGAAAGATCGGTGGAAAGGGGACTATGGACCGAGTACTCCAGTCACTACGGTGAGTAACTAATTACTCGTAAGTCCCATCCCTTTTCGGCCAACCTTGTGGGTGATTCCACCGAACATGAAGCATCAGGTGGAGCTGCGATGAACTGCTTAATATCTAGGACAAACCACAAAGGTTCTTCAGAACTGCCTGACCAAACTCTGCATTGCATCTGGTGTCCAGTAAGTAAGTAGTGCTTACAGAAGGCTGACAGGGTCGCTCAAGTAGCTGCTCCTAATGACATCCCAAGACGCGCATCTCTGAAACGCAACAGGTGTGGCCTTGGCCCGACCACATGAGCATGAATCCAATAAGGGACATGTATGCCCACAGTCGTATAGGCCTCCAAAATGACCTGAACCATCCAACAGGCGATGGAAGCCTTAGAATCCCGAGAGCCGGGGGAAGAGCCCCCAGAAGTCACAAACAATGCCTCAGACTTCATGAAAGATTTAATCTGAGATAGATAAAACTTGAGAACTCTCTTGAGGTTCAAGGAATGCAGAGCCTTCTCTGCCTCAGACTGCGGGTTCGGGAAGAACATCGGCGGGCAGACCTCTTGATACAAATGAAACGGAGAGACCACCTTGGGCAAGAAATGTAGGCAAATGCGCAGGGTGACCTTGTCGTTGTGAAACATGGTGAATGGCTCGCAGGAGGACAACGCTTTCAGCTCACTAACCCTGCGTGCAGAGGTGAGAGCCACCAATAAAATTAACTTTAGCGTCACCAAGCAGATGTGCACAGAAGCCGTCAGCTCAAAAAGCTTGCATTGCAAAGCCACCAGAAGCACATTGAGGTCCCAGGCTGGATGTGGTCAATGCACCGGAGGAAAAATCCTAGACAACCCCTTAAGGTGGGTGTTGACCACCGGGTTGGCTGCCGAAAACACATGCTCAGGGGAATTTTCGTAAGACCCGATGGCCGCCAAATACGCGCAGCAAGTATCCACCTGACTCCAGAATGAGCCAGGTGCACCGATAAAGACAGTACGTCATCCAGAGGACAGGTAACCGGGTCCAGTCCCTTAACGCAAGCCCAATGGCAGAACCTAATCCATTTGCTCTTATACAGTCCCTTAACGCAAGCCCAATGGCAGAACCTAATCCATTTGCTCTTATACTGGGACCGAGGGCCTCTTGGCCTGCTGAACGATGTCACAGTCGTCTGAAAATTGAGCGTGCTGAAGCCTCAGCTGATAAGTAACAAGGCTGCCAGGGCCAGTTTGGCCAGGTTCGGATGTTCCAATGCCCCGCCTGCTGGGTCAGGAAGCCCCTGCTGGGGATTGGAAGATGGACAGGACCCCAGGACCACAATTGCAGCAGATCCGTAAACTAGGGTCTCGAAGGAGACTAGGGGGTAACCTGGATACGGTTGCAAACAACTGAGGCCCGGCACTTGCAGAGCCAGTTGGAGCAGAAGGGTGGGAGGGAACGCTTAACACCTGCAGCCATGCCAACAGATCTGGAAGGAGTCTCCCAGTGACCGCCAATCCTGACCTGCCCATGAAGCAAACAGGGGGCACTTGGCATTCCGAGGGGATGCAAACAAATCCAGGTCCACGAACTCCCCAACGGTGGAACAGAGGCAACAAGGAGTCGTCGTGCAACTCCCACTCGTAGGTGTTGAACCCCAAGCAACTCAACTTGTCCGCTTCTGCATTGTTGTCCACCGGGAGGTGGATTGCCTAAATCCAAATCCACCCCCCACCACCCTTCAGGGCCCATTCCCAAATCAAAGCCACCTCAATGCAGAGGAGGGGGAGAGCTGGTGCCACCCAGCTTATTTGGGTAAAATAAAGTAGAATTGTCAGTCCGGAACATACCTGTCCCTGATGAGGGGCAAAAACACCTTGAGGGCCAGGCCCACTGCCCTGATATGAAACAATCGGTTCTTTAGAAGGCGCTTAATACCCAGAGCGTTTTATGCACGGACTCCTGGATAAAACCTGTGGAGCTCCATGTCTTGCTTCCCAGGCGAGCACGTTGCCCCTGAGCTAGCCTCCCGAGCATGAGCAGATTGATATGCAGGAGGGCTTCCACCCTGGACTTAGCAACATGAATCGCGAAGCCCTACAGAGTAACCCCCCCAGCCCAAAAGAGGACTCTGTCGTCACCACCAGGACAGGCTCCAGTCGAGTGAAGAGGGCTCCCACTGAAACATAACCATCAACCACCAGCAGAGATAGGGTAGCAGAAAAAGCGGTATTGGAATCTTGTCCGTCTGAGACCCTGTCTCCTGATCCCAACTGGCTGCCAGTTGGAGGCATGTCATCTTGAGGCGAGCGTGCTGTACAGTGAGCATGCAGGAGGCCATCAGGCCCAGAATGTGCTGGAACCACCATGCAGAGGTGGTCGAGTTGGCCAGAAAGTGTCCCACCGCCTTGCAAAGGTACATAAGTCTCTTGGGCATGGGGAACACCCGCTGAACGGTAGTGTTCCAATGCACCCCAGGGAAGATCAGTTCCTGAGACAGGTATAACCAATTTCCACTGGTTGAGGGGAAAAACCAAGCTGATGAAGGATATCCGTCAATCTCTGTCAGTAGTGCACCACCCCTTTGGGTGATCCTGCCCTCACCAGCCAGTCCAAATAAAGGTATCCCAGACTGAATAAAAGGTCTATAGTCCTTTGGGTATTTGACAGGAATGTCTCGTAGGAGTCCCCCGTTATGAGCCAGTTGTCGAGGTAAGGATAAACTGTGATGGATAGCCTGCGCAGGTGTGCTGCTGCCACTACCTTCGTAAATACCCTTGGTGCTGAGGCTATGCTGAAGGGTAGTACTTTGAGCTGATGGTGCTTGTCTTGCATCATGAACCTCAAGTATTTTCTGTGCGCCGGCAACATTGGAATATTATGTTACTCACCGTAGTGACTAACTTAACGTACTCCCAGTCCATAAACCCCTTTCCTCTATACTGTATGGGCGTCCCTTCCAAGGGACGGGAGACGGAACCTTTATCACCAAAAAAAACTTGCTTCCCCTTTAAATTTAGAGGCACGGCCCAGGGAGCATGCGCTGCCCTGACTCTGCCCTCAGGCGCCACACCTCAGTCCCCATCGACGCGTCGACAATAGATTTAACATTACCTAATGACACCATTATTATTAGGGTGAGGGGGTTGGTCGGACATATCGAGGAAATGGGACTATGGAATAAGAGTACGTTAGTCACTACGGTTAGTACCTTATAATTACTCTTACGTCCCGTCCCCTTTCCTCCATACTGTATGGGCGATAACTGATTGTAGCCCAGGGTGGAGAGGAGACCCTCCTTAAGCAAATAGGTTCCTTGAGAACCACCTGTTCGAACGCTGCATCAAATCTAGAGCCGGCATCCAAACAGTAATACTTGCAAAAAGCTGAGGAGAGGCCCTTGTGGCCGCCCTGCTTATGAATTGCTAAGGGACATGGCGGTGGAATGTGATGGCCGTTGCCTTGGCCCCGACCGCGTGGGCATGCATGTTGGCCACGAGCGGCTTGTGCTGGCCCTCGTACGCTTCCTTGATGGCAGAGACCATCCAGCGGGATATAGAGGCCTTAGGAGGCCTGATAGCCGGGCCTCGAGCCTCCAAAAGTGACAGATCTTCCGACTTGAGGAAGCCCTTGGTCCTGTCCAAGTAGAATTTTAGGGCACGCCTGACATCCAGACAGTGCAGTACTCTCGATGCTTCATCCTTGGGATCGGGAAAGAACGTAGGAAGGACCATTTCTTCGTTCAAGTGAAATGCAGATGCAACCTTGGGCAGAAACGCTGGGTGTGTCAGCATGACTACAATGTCCTTGTGAAAGTTGGTATATGATTCAGAGTCGACCAGCGCCTGAATCTCGCCGACTCTGCGAGCTGAGGAAAGACAGACTAGTAAGGCCTTCTTGATGGTGACCAGCCTAATGTCCACGGATGCCATTGGCTCGAACGGTTGGTGCGTCAGGGCGGCCAAGGCTATGTTAAGGTCCCACACAGGGTGCAGTCTCTTGACGGGCGGGTAGAGCCTAGCGAGACCAGTCAGGTGTATCTTGAAGATAGGTTTGGAAGAGGAAAAAATGCTCTCCTCCGAGTTCCTGTAGGCCCCAATGGCAGCAAGGTATGTACGGCAGGTGTCCACCTGTAAGCCCGAATGAGCTAGGTGCGCAGAAAAGGAGAGCATGTCGTCCAAATTGCAGGCTAAGGGGTCAATTCCCTTGGAGTCTGCCCAGTGGCAGAATCTGGTCCATTTGCTTTTGTACTGGGCCCTGGCGGCTTTGCTCCTGGCGCCCTGTATGATCTCCAGATGGGCCTGCGAGAGGCTAAGGTGCCAAAGTATTACCTGCTTAGGTTCCACGCCGTGAGGGGTAGTTTCTGTGGTGCAGGTGGATGACCCTGCCTCCCCCTGCTGCGCCAGAAGACATGCTGGGCCCGTTGGGAGGTGAATCGGAGGCACCTCCGAGAGGCTGAGCAGCTCCGAAAACCATGGCCTGGCCGGCCATCAAGGAGCGATTAGAAGAAACAAGTTACTTACCTGTAACTACTGTTCTCAGGCATGGATTCACATGCTCATGAAATTCCCCGTCAGGCTGGGAATCCTCGGTAAAGAAAAAAATCAGTTTCAGTTTTGTTTCTAAACTGTCTTTCTCCCAATAACCAATCACTGGTCTCTGGGTCATACTGCCCCCAGCCAATGACTGCCCTCTACCTAAGCCCCTCCGCTGGCAGCCATCTTCAGATTTGGTTCACATAAATGGGGCAGTAGGACTAAGAGAAGAGCCGCAGAGGGTATGGAGGGAGGGTTCGCATGTGAATCCATGCCAGACCCATGCTGGAGAACAACTGTTACAGGTAAGTAACTTGTTCCTTCTCCAGCATGGGGTCTGACATGGATTCACACGCTCATGAATACAAGAATACATAGCAGTACACACATGCACAACCACGGGAGGTGGCAAGGCTCAACATTAAGCATTTCAACAACTCAACATTAAGCATCTCTAACCTCCTCACCAGGGTCACCTTCATGCAAACATGTTGCGCAGCACTGCCTGGCCAACTCTGGACTCCTCCCTGGAATACCGGTCGACAGTAGAATCTCGTGAAGGTGCGTGTCGACCTCCATGAAGCAGACCTGCAAATGTCCGGTAGGGGTACACTGGACAGGAAAGTCGTGGTAGCAACGATTGCTCTGGTTGAATGGGCTCTCGGATGTCGGGCAACTGTCGGTTTGCCAACTGGTGACAGTGCATGATGCAGCCGGAGAGGCATCTGGAAATGGAAGCCTTCGAGGGGGCCTTCCCTTGGTTCACAGGTCCAAAGTTCACAAACAGCAGTGATGTTTTCCAAAAACTTTGTGCGGTCCACGTAGAACATCAGCGCTCTAGCCACATCCAGCGAGTGCAAAGTCATCTCAGCCGGCGACAAAGGCAGCGGGAAGAAAACGGGTAACACCAAGGGCTTGTTGAGATGGAAGTCCGACGGCACCTTGGGGCATGAAAGAGGGGTGCGTACTCAGCACTACCCTTGTCTCGTGGAAGGTCAGGTATGGAGGTTTACAGGAGAGGGCCTGGATCTCTCCCACTCGTCGTGCGGAGGTGATGGCCACAAGAAACGCCGTCTTCCATGACAGGAACTTCAGCAGCGCCGAATGCAGAGGCTCAAATGGCGGCCCAGGAGCCTGGTCAGCACCACGTTCAGCTCCCACGCCGGGGCCTTCACCGGCGGGAACGAGCGGAACAGTCCTTTCATGAACTCCTTCACCAGGCAGAGCGACCACAGCGACGACCGCCCCGGAGTTCTGGTCTAGCGAGAGATAGCCGCCAGATGGATTTTGATGGAGGCATGCGCCAGCCCCGCCTTGGCCAGTGACAGCAAGTACAGCAGCACTATAGGGGGTGTCATCCGTGATCTTCTGTGCACGGCACCAGACAGAGAACCTCTTCCATTTGTGTCCATAGCACTTGAGAGTCGAGGACGCCCTGGCTTTTGCAAGCACCTCCTTGCAGTCCGCCGGGATATCGTAGCCTCTGAACTCTAATGCTGCAGGAGCAAGGCCTGTAGGTTCAGTGACCGTGTCGTGGTGGAGGATGGCGCCTCCTTCCCTAGCGAGGAGATCTGCATCCGCCGGTAGCTTGACAGCGTGGGGAGGAGAGGGGGGGGTTAGGGGATGCTGACATGTCCAGAAGGTCCGGGAACCAAATCTGCCTCGGCCACGCTGGTGGGACGAAGATCATCCTGCACCGGGACCGTCTGAGTTGACTGAGGAGTCGCAGAAGCAACAGCGGGAACGCATACAGGCACAGGCCGTCCCAGGGGAACGAGAAGGCATCGTCCATGCTCCGCGGCTGGGGAAACCTGCAGGCGAACCTCTGGCACTTGGTGTGCATCGCCGTCGTGAATAGATAGATCTGGGGATTGCCCCATCGTCGGAATAGGAGATCCACTTGATCCTGCCGTAGTTACCACTCGTGGCAGCTCCCTGCTGAGTGAGTCAGCAATGGTGTTCTTTATTCCTGCCAGGTGGAAGGGTACCAGGAACATCCCTTGGGCAATGGCCCAGTGCCACAGATCCTGCGCTTCCTTGGATAGGGCTGGCGATCTGGTGCCCCCCTGCTTCATGATGTAGAACATTGTGGTGTGTTGTCGGTGAAGACCCTTACCACCTTGCCCTTGAGGGACAGGAGGAACGACCTGAGGGCCCAGAACACGGCTCAGAGCTCCCTCCGGGAGCCAAAGGCCTCTTGCGTGGAGATCTCCGGTGTGCGCTCCCCATCCTTCCAGGGAGGCATCCGTCGTCACACGTTCCTGATGTGCCAGGGTCTGGAAGTCCGTGCTCGCCGCCAGATGCGCGCAGGTGCCCCACCACCGGATCGCTTGGCGGAAAGTCACGTTGAGAGAGACCCTGTCTTTGAAGCAGCCCGCCGCTTGCATCCAACGGGCGTCGAGAAACTCCTGTAGTGGTTGCATCCGCAACATGCTTAGGCGCACGAGGTAGATGCACAATGACATCATGCACAGTAGGGACTTGATGGACCTCACCCTGGCCACGTCCATTGTCAACAGCCATTGTACCTTGCCCTGGATGGCCTCTGTCCTTTCCTCCGACGGGTAAGTCAATCGTACCACTGTGTCGTGTCTGGCTCCCAGGAACAGGGAATCTTGCGACGGTACCTGGTGGGATTTCGCGAAGTTGGTCGGGAATCTCAGATCCGTGAGCAGTTCGACAGTCTTCGATGTGTTATCGACGGCGAGTTCCCTTGACTTTGTTCGGATGAGCCAATCATCCAGGTAGGGGGTAAACATGGATCCCCTGCAGGCGCAGATGCGCCGCCAACGGTGCCAGGCGCTTGGTGAAGACCCTGGGCGCCGACTTCAATCCGAAGGGAAGGGCCTTGAACTGATAGTGTCGTCCCTGGACCACGAATCGTAGGAACTTTCAATGTCCTTTGAGAATGGGGATGTGGAAGTAGGCATCCTCCAAGTTCAGCGACGATAGGAAGTTGCCTTCCCTCCAGCTGTCCCTGCACCTGCTGGAGGGTGACCATCTGGAATTTCTGGGACTTGATGTATTTGTTTAGACGACGAAGGTCCAGAATGGGTCACCAACCACTGGTCTTCTTTCGGACGAGGAAGTACTGCAAGTACACCCCAGAGCCTCTTCGGGACGAGTTTTATCGCGCCCTTTCGCAGCATTGGTCATATCTCCAGAAGTAGCTGTGGGACGTGGTTTTCCTTCCTGGCCACAGTTGGTAGATGGGGACACTTTCTTTGGAATTCCAGAGTGTGCCCGCGGGCCTGCGCGTCCAGCACCCAACGGTTGGTGGAGATGGACTCCTACACGCTGACTAATTTAGCCAGCCGGCCTCCCACCGGGGTGCTCGGGTGGAGGCCAGACGCCACGGCTGGTTCAGTCCTGTTTCGTCGCAGCCTTGCCGCCGACGACGGGATCCTCCGGTCTTGCTGCGTCCTCTGTAGGCTTCCTGCGACGAGGAGCGGGCTGCTTGGCAGCACGACTAGGAACCGCCGCCGAATCCTTTGGAGGCTGTTAGGGAGAATTCTCCTTTATGGTAATTTCCCTCACCTTGTGAGTTCCTCAGCAACTTTGCTGGATTTCTGGGGTTTATTTTTTCCACCTGGTAAGTGTGTGAACCTTTTTCCCATTCTTACATGTGTTTTGCCATGTGTATTTTTTACTGTTTGTGTGATCTTGGGCTCTGGAGCCACACCACTCCATGAGCCCAACTTTTGTGTGTGTTACACAGCACCTTCAGTGCAGTGACAGAGGGTTGTCTTTAAGACTTCCCACTGACTCAATTTTTCTGGGGCTGACTACTGTCCCCCAGAAATAGGTAAAGTTGCCATTTACTTTATGTATTCATTTAAACTGCAGACCCAGTACACCCCATCTCACATGGAGTATTGGAAAGGATTAATTCCTACTCCTTTTTGTCTGCGCCTCTTGGAGCTTTGTTTCGCTCCCTTAACACCAAGACTTGGCTCATGGCAGCGGTACCTACCCTATCTTTTCTACCATGATTATATTATATAAACGTGGTACTGTTTTAGGCTATTGTATTAGCCTCGAACTTAAACCCGCTTGACCAAATACTTTTTTAATTTGGCTCTGGTCGGGTTTTATCGCCATTTCTTTTTGTTAAAATCCTTCTTGTGTTTTACTTTGCGCAGCAAACCAGGTTTGCCTTCCATGTCCGCTGACCTTTGGCGTGCTTCTGTCCAGAAGCCCTACTTTGGCGTCTGGGTGTCTAGGTGGGCTGAATGTGAGGGAGGGATTTAGTCACCCCCTGCACAGGGTCTCCATGGAGACCCAAGTCGCACTTTGTCTTGATTGGCTGAGGTGGTTGTCCGGACCGGACAACCCCCCTGCTGAGTGATTGACAGCCAGGCTGTGTGAATGGGGGATTTTGGCATAAAAGGCAGGACTCTTGGGCTAGAAGTCAGAGTCGCCACTGGAACTACAAAGAACCGAAGAGAAGTGGAGAAGAAGTTGGCTGCTGAAACTATCCCGTCCCGGTGAAGCCCTGCAGCAGTCCTGAGCTATCAACCCTTCAACGATTAGAGAAGATCCAGTCCGGAGTCTTCTTCCCTTGAGCCTGGTGAGGATAACCAGCTCATCTTCTACAGCCAGGAGATCCTCTTCGTGGTCGAAATCGCTGCACACTGCTGTAGGGGTCCGGATAGCCATCTGAAGAGCCTCTCCTGTTTTTAAGCAGCACACCTTTTATTCACCGTCGCTGCTGCCGGCTTCAGCCCTGCGTGGTGCAGACCCCTCTCGACTTCCTCCTCCTTGCCGAAGCTCCAGGAACCGTGGGTCTGCAGGAAACTACCAGGAACAACTGCTGTGGCACCAGCTTCTTCTTCATTGAGTAAGGTACTGTGTTCTGCTTGAGGAATTCGGGTGAATCCCCTTTTCTCCTACTACAAGGCTTGTCCTCATCTTCATTTACAATGTCTAAGTACTCCTGGCTACGTTGAATCGTGAACTGTCTGACTGTGTGATCCTCAACAACAGGAACCCGGTTCCACTTGACACTGGCTCCGGCCTATTGACTCTTGAATTTCTGTCCATGAGTGTTCTCTGATTCGGTCTGCCTTGACAAAAGTATTGCCTATGATTTTTGCCCCCACTCTCTATGGGTATCTCGGGTGCTAAGTGTGTTTTTGCCCCGGTAACATTTCTTGCCACGGATACGCCTTTATTTAAAAAGACCGAACTGTCAATACTGTCAAAAAGTGATCGCATATGTATTCACGGTAACATTTGTTTCACAATACCGGTCCGTTAAAACATAGGGTACTTACCTTGGGTTATACCGTACAAAGTGAATTGGTTAGTTGTAGTGTAATTACGTGTGGTTTTTAATCAACATAAGTGTTGTGTTTATAACAAACGGTTTAAAAATAAATGTACTTATATTTTTTACCTGAAACCTTGAGTCAGTGTTTGCTTGAGTGACAGTAATTGTGGTCCCTTTGTGTAATCTCTGCTAGTGCTCATATACTCTTGAGATAAGCCTGGCTGCTCCGCTACTGCTACCACTTTAACATAGTAGTACAGGCTTGTACCAAAGGTAAAACTTGTATTGCCACCTGTAGTCTTAATTGTGTGTAGTGGTCCCTAAGGGCACTGCACAGGATTCTGTCTAACAATAGAGGCTTCCCACGACTCAATTTCCTTCTCCTGCAGACCCTTCTCTCCCTTCTTCGGCTTACTTGCCTCCACCCCCTCCCTCTGCCTCCTCATTTGATACCTTGCCCTCTCCTCCTTCCTCTTCTGCCCCCCTCCCCTGCCTCCTCAGGCTCCTACACCCCTGCAGGCTGTACCTCAGATTTGTACTCCTCCCTGGAAGTATTTCATGGTTGCCAACCTTCTCCATATTGCCACTCAACTCTCGCTCAGCTGTCAAACACTCCTGACATCTGCTGCCTCCTGGAAGAACTTGATCTCCATGTCCTCAGTCTCACCGAGACATGGTTCGCGGGCAGCTCTGCCACAAGGTTTGACACTCGATCCAACCGTTCCGGAAGGGGTGTAGCCTTGATCTCCCCAGAGTGGATTCCCAACTCTATTCCTATGCAGGCCTACTCTTTCAAATGCCTTGTCTGCAGGCTCTCGCGCCTCCTGGCCACTCTCTTACTGTGGCTACTATCTATCGGCCACTTGGTTATATCACCACCTTCCTCTGAGCGGGCAGACCTCTACTCCTCCCCCTCCTGGCCTCGACCACTCAAATCCTTCTTGGAGACGATCATCAACCTGGATGCTTCCTGTCCCTCTTCTGGACTCTCTCGCGACCTCTGCGACACTGTTTCTATCCTCCCCTCTAGCCCGACTCACTCTGCAGGGCACACTCTGCCTCTCTATCCCCTTCACCACTCCTCTCTCCTGGAGTGATCACTTTCTCCTTTCCTCCCATCTCTCCCTCTCCACCCCTCAGGCCAAGCCAACTCCAGCACTGCCACCTACCTTCTCAGTCATCCGACCCATGAAGAGTGTCAGTTGAGGCTTTCGCCGCCACTTTCTCTCCCCCTCCTCTGGCTGACTCACCCTGACACAGCCCTTTCCATGCTCCACCCTTCTATCGTTGATGTTCTTGCCCCTGTCATGAGGATACGCCTGAAGCCCAAAGCCAAATGCAACTCCTGGTATGACTCTGACCTCGTCACCCTTAAACGCAAGTGCGGGGTGGCTGAGAGGAAATGGCTAGCTTCTTGAGCATCCTCTGAAACTGGCCTGCCACCTGCTCCAAAGGCAATACCGGCTCTCTGTCCGCACTAAGAAGAGAGCCCACATCCAAGCCTGCGTCTCTGCGGCATTTAACAACTCTGCGGCATCTAACAACTCGGCAACACTTCTTGAAATCTGCAAGGAGCTGGCCAATCCTGCTGCAGTCTCTACTTCTCCGGTCCCCTCCAAGGCCCTGGCTTCTCATTTAATCTCTAAAGCCCAGGATATGTCCACACTCTCGTCCTCTTCTCCTCCTCACTCTACTCTCTCCTCTACCTCCAGCCTCCCCCCCTGCGGCCACCTATACTCCCTCTTTCTTCCTTTCCTCTGTTCTCCCCTGACAAGGTTTCTAGACAAGTCTGATCTATGAAAGGCAGCAAAACAGGTTCTGCCGTGTTCCTCTAAATCCATCAAGGACCACATAGACACCCTTGCTTGCTGCCCGGGCTGACTTTTGCAACCACTCGTGCCACTGGAGCCTTCCCTGCCCCCCCTCCCCTAAAGAACTCTGTGCACTCTTTTCTTAAGAAACCCTCAACAGATCCCTCGTGCCTGGCTATCACCCAAAATCCATCACGCCTTTCCTGGGCAAATTCCTGGAAAAGCTGGCCATCTCCCAGCTTAATCTTCACACTGAATCTGCTGGTTGTCTCCATGACCATCTGTCTAGCTTCAGAGCAGCCAGAAGCACAGAAACTGCTCTCCTGAACATCTGTGAAGACATGCTCTCTAACCCGGATTGTAATTTCCCCTGTCCTCATCTTACTTGATCTCTCTTCTGCCTTTGAAACGGTCAATCATGCCATCCTGCTCAATCGTCTCCGTGATAACCTGGGTATCACCGATCAGGCCCTGGCCTGGCTGACCTCGTTCCACTCGGATCGCCCCAACCCCCCTCCACCCCCCCTGCCCAATTCCAACTTGGGTCCTTCCTTTCCTCCATCTCACTCTCTACCTGTGGTGTCCCCCAGGGGGTCTAACCTCTCTCCCTGGCTGTTCAACCAATACCTGGCAATTTTCGCCCACCACATTGCTGCTCTCTGCTCCAACTTTCAGTGCCATGCGGATGACTCAGCTTGTTTTCAGGCTCCCCTCTGCCCCCTCTTCTTCTCTCATCTGACCGTTTGCTATCCAGGAGTAGTGTGCCGCCAGCGATCTCTGCCTTAATGCCAGTAAAACAGCGATTCTCCTCATCAGCACACCTGTACCATCCTTTCCGGTCACTCTCTGGCCGGCCCCCCTTGGCCCTCTTCCTGCTCCCACCTGTGAGGCTAAGAACCTCAGGGTCATCTTTGACTTTACACTCTCCTTTTCTCCTCACATCTCTGACGTCTCTAAGAAGTCAAAGTACCAACTGCACCTCGTCAGAGGTATTCTTCCTTTCCTCTCCTTCCCCCAGAAGCTCACTGTCTCCAGCATTCTGGTTCTCTCTAGGCTGGACTACTGTAACAGACTAAGTTTGCCTGCCTTCAACTCTCAGCCCCCTGCAACTCATCCAGAACAGGACTGCAAAACTTGTCCTTGGCCTCAAGCCCAGGGATCGTATCTCTCCAGCACTGAAATCTCTGCATTGTCTCCCAGTGGCTGCAAGGATTAAGCCACAAGGCCTTCTGGGGCCTGGGTCTTCAATACCTCCAACTCTCTCTTCGTAAATACCTTCCTACTCAAGCTCTTCGCTCCTTCACCACCCTCAGGGTCAGTCGCTTCTCCAAGCAAAGAGTTGGTGGTAGATATCTTTTTTCGGCTGGGTCCTCCCTCTGGAACAGCCTCCCTGCCGCTCTGAAACTTGGAGAACCATCTCGGGCTCCGGAAGCACCTCAAGATCTTCCTCTTTGCTCTTGCTTTCTCTCTTCCTCTCCCCTGCTGATTTCCTGTCTAATACTGCACTGTCACCTGGCTACCCTCTGATTTCTGGCCCAGGTCTCTCAATGTCACTTGGCCTAGTAAGATTGTTGTCGGTCGTCTCTGTTCCCCCCATTTCTTGCCTCGTCGCGCCTTGAAACGCTTGTGTATGGGCGCGTTACAAATGCCATATCATATCAAGGAAGGCAAACGACCTGGATTCTTTTCCATCTACACCAAATAGTGTCACCACAACCGGGATGTTACACATCTATTACGCCTCAGTCTGCCAACATAGATCATAATCAGGAGTTGTCATCTAACCATGATACTGAAGGGGTCAACACCTGCCTGTTCTAGGCATTGAAGCAATACATTGCTTCCTCTATGCAGGAATTGAGGAAATCTTTTCAGGAACTAAATGAAAACATCCAGGTGGTGGAGAAATGATTAGAAGAGCTTGAAACAGCCTTTTGAGACCATTCCTTCAGTCAAGCCTATCTGGAACAATGTCTCCTCAGGCTGTTGGAACACAAACACTGCATTGATGGAAATAGCAAAGTTACTCACCTTAGTGACTAACTTACTCCAAGTCCATAGCCCCCTTTCCTCTATAGTTGTGGGACATTCCGTCCTTCGGGACAGGACTGCAGCACCTTTTCCAAAAAGCATAAAAAATTGAAAATGTGTCTCTTTTAACGCAGGGTACTGCACACGGCCGTAACCCGTCCCCCTGACCGCCTCTCTGCGCATTGCCATCGAGTCCTTTTCCATCACCAGGTCTGTGACCATTTAAGCAATAATAGAGTATACTTATTAGAGTGGACGGCGGGCGTATGGAGGAAAGGGACTAGGAGTAAGGTAGCCACTACAGTGAGTAACTTTGTTATACTCCTACGTCCAGTCCCCTTTCCTCCATACTTGTGGGAGATTCCCAATCACTCCTCACAGGCAATACGGGTGGATGGAAACTCCTTACTGAAAACGTTTTTAAGAACAGCCTGGCCGAATTGTGCATCGGCCCTGGAGCTCAGGTCCAAGCAGTAATGCTTACAAAAAGCAGATGGTGAGGCCCACGCAGCCGCTTTGGCAATGGTTTCCCAGGGAACATATTTCTGGAAGACAACAGCAGCCACTTTGCCACGTACAAAATGGGCATGAATGCTCTTGGGAAGTTGAAGGCCCTGAATGGTATATGCCTCAGATACAGGAGGCAATCCATCGGGAGATAGTAGCTGTTGAAGCGGGTTTCCCTTTCGGGTATCCAAATGTAACAGTCGGGAGGAACCCCTAAGTTCAGTTGTTCTGTCCAGATAGAACTTCAGAGCTCGCCTGACATCTTAATTGTGCAATACTCTCGGCATCTGAGACCGGGTTTGGAAAAAAGATAGGGGATACATTACTCAAAGTAATCATATTTCTGATGCTTGTATCTGCTTGGATTCACATGCTGTGTATAGGCCGACATCTAGTGGAAGCTGTGGATTATTACAGTTTGTTTCTCAAAACTCGAAAATGGGTGGCGACACAGGGCGTGCCAGTAATACTATCCCTCGTGTGAGATCCACTGTGCCCATGATCCCTCACGCGTGTAGGACCCTTAGATTGTATTTTTTCTGACATGAGGTAGAATGAGGAGTAGCGCGAGTACAGATTATCCAAGCAGATAGATAGAAAGATAAGACTACAAGCATCCATGCGCCTTCTCTCAGAGGGGAGGAAGGGCGGGCGCATGTGAATCCAAGCAGATACAAGCATCAGAAATACGATTACGGTGAGTAATGTAACCCTTCTGAGGCGTGTGGAATCTGCTTAGATCACATGCTGTGCATAGATTATCGAGCAGTGTTAGAAGAAGGAGCTGGTATGCGAGAAGGGTCATGAGAAAATGTCTTCGAACCGCTTGTCCCACTTGAGTATGTGTCTTGGAATGCGTGTCAATGCAGTAGTGCGGAGTAAAAGTGTGAATAGAGCTCCATGTAGCTGCTTTGCAAATGGTGTCAAGGGGTACATTTGCAATGTAAGCCAGAGTGCCCCAGTGCCTCTAGTGGAGTGGGCTCTTGGCGTAAAAGGCAGAGTTCTTTAAGAAAGGGAGTAACATAGCTGGATACAATTGACTATCCACTTAGAGATGGCACCTTTAGAGACGCAATCTCCCTCTCTGCCTATAGCTACGGAGACAAACAGTTGGTCTTTTTTTCTTAGCGGCCTGGTCTGGTCTACGTAGTAGAGGACCGCTCTTCGCACATCTAGAGTGTGTAGTTTCACCTCAGCAGAGCTTTTGGGTTCTTGGAAGAAGGCCGGAAGCTCAATGGACTGGTTAACATGGAATTTAGAAATGAATTTAGATGAGAACCTAGGGTGTGTTTGTAGAACCAGTTTATCCTTATGAACAGTAAAGAAAGGATCCTGCACTGACAGAGTCCGAATTTCACTGACCCTTCTTATGGACGTGATGGCTACTAAGAAGGCAGTTTTATAGGTCAGGTGTTTGAGACTGGCTTTATGCATGGGTTCAAAGGGTGGGCCCATGAGCTTAGCAAGCATCACATTAAGGTCCCATACTGGTGGGGGGTTAGAAATTGGAGGGTGGAGTCTCTACCCCTTCCATTAAGGCTTTAACCACTGGTACTTTCCACCACAAAACCTTGTTATGTGAGGTGGTTTAGGCTGACAGCGCCGCCAGGTGTACCTTGAGTGAGTTAAATACCAACCCTGCATCCAGCAGGTGGAGCATGTATGTGACAATATCGGAAGGAGTGCAATCAACCGGGTTGATTTGCTTATTCTGGCACCATATAACAAATCTTTTCCATTTATCAAAGTAACAGTGCCTCATGTTTGGTTTCCTAGATTTTTGTAGGATGTCCATACATCTCTGTGGAAAGTTGAGATGTCCAAACTCTATGACTTCAGGAGCCATGCTGCCAAGTTCATTGAGCTGGGTTGAGGAGGCACTATGACCTTGGTGCTGGGACAGTAGGTTGTACCAGCCGGGAGTCTGATGGGTTAGCACACTGCTAGTCTGCGTAGGTGTGGGAACCACGGTTGCCTCGCCCACCTGGGAGCAACTATGTTGAGCGTCATCTATTCCCTGTGCATCTTGTTGACACCTTCCTCATTTGCAGTAGTAGATTCCGAATTCTTTCCTCTGATGGAAAGGACCACCCCTCTTGAGTGTTTAGGACAGCTCCTGGGAACCGTTTGGAGGTGCTTGGCACCAGGCTTGATTTTTTCTCGTTGATGGAGAAAACCAATTCGAAGAGGAGGTCGATCGTTCTTTGAATTTTTGAACTGCAAATTACTGGGGTCTCCCCCGTGATGAGACAGTCATCCAGGTAAGGGTACACTGGGAAAGCCTCCCTGCGTAGGTGCGCCGCCGCCACCGCCAGTACCTTGGTGAATACCCTTGGAGCCGAGGCTATACCGAAGGGCAGCACCTTGAACTGGTAGAGCCGACTGTCCACCTTGAAGCGCAAGAATCTTCTGTGCGCTGGGAACATGGAAATATGAAAATAGGCATCTTTCATGTCCAATATTGCCATGTAATCCCCCTTTTTAGGAGGGGGATTACGTCTTGGAGAGTAGTAATGCAAAATTTTTGGGGCTTGACATACTTGTTTGCAGGGCGTAAGTCTAATACTGGGCGCATTGTCAAATCTTTTTTTGGCACAAGGAAGTACGTTGAATAGATACCCTTGTTTACCTGGTTGCCCAGGACGAGTTCCATCACGTCCTTTGCGAGAAGATTGACGATTTCCTCGAGGAGGATCTTCTGGTGGTCCAGGCAATGTATTTTTTGTTGTGGAGGGTGGTTTCGGGGGCGCTCTAGCAGTTCGATGCAGTATCCTGCAGACACTGTGGACAGCACCCATCTGTCTGATGTGATCCCTTCCCATGCTTGGGTGAAGTTGGAAATGCGCCCCCCCCCCTACTGGGGATGCGTGGGAAGGGACCCTGAGCGGAATGTCACTGCTTTGCGGGAGGCGTACTGCCTCTGCTGGGGCTGCCTCTACCACAGCTCCTTTTGTTACCTCTGCCGTAACTCTGGGTAGTCTGCTGGTTGCCACCCCATGATGTACCCTGTCCCTGTGTATAATTGGAGCCCCTCTGCGAATTTTGGCTGCGGGAGCGACAAAAATTACTATTCCCCCTTTGATTAGGGGGATTATTCGTCAATTGTCCCAGGGACTTCAGAGTATCATACTTGTCTTTGGTAAAGCGGTAGAGGACGCACTGAAAACTGCCAAACAAGAGATTTGGTTCGATCGGCATGTCAATAAGGGTTGGCTGGGTCCCGGGTTTAAAACCGGACTGTCTTAGCCAAGTGTGCCTTTTAATGACGGTGCTCTCTGCTATGAACCGGCCTGCATTATCTGCAGCGTCAAAGGTTGTCTTCAGGATGCAACTGGACACGGCAATACCCTCCGATGCGATCTGGGCCAACTGCAGAGTGGTGGTGTTGGCGATCCTTGCCTCGTAAGCCGAAGTGGAGGCCACCTTCCTTCCTAACCCATACATTCTTTTGCTCTCCTTGTCTGGGGGAGCCTCAGATGAAGATAGAGGAGTCCCTGCTCTTTTTCTGGTTTTTGTAATGACCAAGGAGTCGGGCTTAAGTTGACCCCTTATGTAAAGTGGGTATGACTGGGCGGCCCTGAACATTTTCTCAATTCTGGGATTTACAGCCCTGGTGAGATTAGGGGTGATAAGAGAAGGATCAATTCAATGTTGGATGTACTTGAGAATTGGAATGGCTTGAGCAATGGGTCTCTCGTCTCCAACTAGCTCTTCTGCAAAGTCCATCTCTTCCTGCGCCCCATGAGTGTCTATGTGGAAGTGCTCTGCAGCTCTACCCAAGACCTCATTTAGAAGGGGCTGGTTATCTACTGGAGAGTCGGTAACCTGAGGTTCTTTGCGAACAGGAGAGTCTATACTGTAGACCTCTGTGACATCTTCCTCCCCATCCTGGCCCTGGTCATCTCCATAATAATCTACCCCCATTTGGTCGTCCAACATTACTAAATCTGGATCCTCATCATACTGTTGGTAAGGTTGTATGTAGAAAGGGTCTGAAATCAGGCCCTGAGTTGGAGTCTCAAACCGAGGTTTCTTACTAGGGGGATGAGGGTCCCTCGATCCTGAAGGAGTAGCGTTGTCCGGGTATAACTGAGGAAATGTTATGGGTTCTTGGAGTAGAAATCAGCCAGGGAAGACATTCTCATTACCCTGTCTATGTCTTCACTGCTCCATTCTCTGGAGCTGGGAATGACAACTTCTTGAGACGTTTCCCCTTCTAGTCCCATATCGTGAGGAGTGGGTGGAATGGTTTTGGACTTAAGGGTAGGAACAGAGGTCTTGGATTTTTCTTTATCTGAAGACTTCTGTGTTTCCCTATGTGTCTGTGGTGCAGAAGTAGAGTGAGAAGACTTCTTCTGCCGTTTACCCCCTTCCCCTTGAGTAGAAGTGTGTTTCCCTGATGATTTCACCTTTTCTGAGTTTTTCGACGCCTGGTGTCTAAATTCGGGGGTATTCACTCTCTTTCGAGTATGCACGTCGGGACTCGGAGACAGACGCTGAACAGGCTGTCGGAGCCGACTACTAGTGTGCGGCCTGGGGGAGGGCGGGAGTCGGATTCGTCTTGTGACGAATGTACCTCCGTGACTTTGGGAATCGAGGCACTCTTGGCAACTGTGGATGGTTGCCTTGTGTCGTGCGGCGGTCTCAACCTGGAACGCCCAGAGGACACCGATTCTGTGGACCGCTATCTTTGTGCCTCTTTCGTGTGTCGATTCTCGGTTGGACTTAGAGTGTTCATGTGTAGTAGTATTGTGGGTGTCGCTGGGTGTGTTCCCCATAACTGCCCTGCCGGACAATCCTACGAGGTCGGGGACTTGTTTGACACCTCTGTGCCCTCGCCGTCCGAAGGTACGGCGTCGTTACCATCACTGAAGTCACCCACCGTGTCCATGGCCTCGAGTTGCCTGGCGTGGTGGGCCCAACGTTTAGTGGAGCGGTCCTTTAGTGTTTTCGCCTTGAACAGGCTACACGCTCTGCTGTTGGCCTCGGGGTGATCCCTCGGCAAGCAGAGGTTACAGGTGGCGTGTTTGTCAACCCAAGGGTACTTGCGGTTGCACTTGGGGCAAAATTTAAATTGAGTACTGTCCATGTGCACCTATGGCAGCGGACTAGTGTGTGTAGGAAATAAAAGTGTAGAGTATGTTACCACCCCCCACTCTCCCTACTTGCAGGGCCGAGGCCAGAGGTCTTCAAAGGCCCAAAGTCCATTGTGCAGCTCTCGACGGTTGTTTGTTCTTCGGACCGGCGTCTATCTTCGATGTTTCGACATGGGAGTGAAACAACGGGGAAATTAATATTGATTTTTTGCAGAATGGCTGAAAGCCAGGGAACTCCGCGCAATGCTGCCAACTAGTATGGCGGGGAAAAAAAGATTGAGGGTCCTACACGCGTGAGATCTCATGGGTACAGTGGACGTCACACTAGGGATAGTATTACTTGCACGCCGTGTGTCGACACCCATTTGAGTTTCGAAAAACAAACTGTTGTAATAATCTGCAGCTTCCACTAGATGTCGGCCTATGCACAGCATGTGATCTAAGCAGATTCCACAAGCCTCAGAAGTAATGATATAGATTGATTCAAATAAAAATCTGTCACTACTTTAGGAAGGAAAGAAGGATGAGTGCGGAGCACAAACTTGTCCTTATGGAAGGTGAGGAACGGATGTTCAGACAAAGCTTGATGCTTGCTTAATCGCGTTGCAGAGGGTTACTGCAATCAGAAATGCAACGTTCCATGAAAGGTACTTTAGATCCACAGTAGCCATGGGTTGAAATGGTTTATGGCATAAGGCGTTGAGGACCACATTCAAATCCCATTTTGGATGAGGATTGCATACAGGTGGAAAAAGATGCAATAGACCTGCGAAATGTCCTCTAATGACAGGGTTCATTAAGGAAAAGGAAAAGTTGTCAGTGGACAGGTAGGCGTCAATAGCCGACAAGTAAGTCCTACAAGACATGAATGCCGAAGCTGCCAGATGAGATATGAACAAGAGAACAGTCTGAATCGTAGCATGCCTGGGGTCCAGCTGCTTAGCAAAACCGGAGCCACTTGCTCCTATACTGAGACCTCAAAGGGTTTCCTGGCCGTTTGGATAATGCACATATTGTCCCTCGGACAAGTAAAACCGTGCTAAGGTTTTGAATTCAGGCACCAGGCCGCCAAGCTGAATGATTGTGGGGAGGGATGACATCTGCTGATCGCACTGGTGAAGCAGGTTGGGAATCGACGGCAGTCTGATCGGAGGAGAAATCGACAGATGCTGAAGTTCCGAGAACCAGAATCTGGCTGGCCACCAAGGAGCGATGAACAGCAGTGTGCAATTCGATGTAATCCCGAGTTTGCAAAGTGACTGATGAATCAGAGGATGAGACGGGAAGGCATAAGACTTCATAGTTGTGCAACGGAATTTCGAGAGAGTCCCCTAGAGAGGAGGCCCCAAGACCATTCCTGGATGCATAAAGAGGAAGTTTCCTGTTTGTAGAAGTGGCCAAGAGGTCCACTGCTGGAGCGCCCCATTGGCGCAAGATGGTGGAGAGGACCTCCGTGTTCAGTGCCAACTTGTAGCTGGCCACTGTTGGTCGGCTGAGCGAGTCTGCAGTCACATTGAATTGACCCGGAATGTGTACCGCCAGTAGCCCAATGCCGTGATGAATGGCCCATTCCCAAATCTGAATGCAAGGTCCACAAGACGTGGCTATTTGGTGCCACCCTGCTTGTTGATGAAAACATTGACACCGAGTTGTCCATGCGGATGCGGACCACCCAGTTCGTGATGGACGGTTGGAAAGCTTTCAGCGCCAGAAATACAGCCAGGCGTTCCAAATAATTTACATGAAACTGCCTGTCCTGCAGCGTCCATAGATCAAAAACCTGGAGATGATCCAGCGTTGCGCCCCGCCCCAGAAGGGAGGAGTCCGTGGTAATCGTCACTTGTGGGTAGAGCTCCTGAAAGGAGGCCCCCCACTGTAAGATTGTTGGTCGAAGACCACCATAGAAGGTCCGCCATCATGCAGGATGGAACTGGGATCATCTTGGAATCCAAGTCCAAAGCCTGACACCAAGAGCTCCGAAGAGCCAGCAGCGAACGCCACATTCAAAGACTCGTAAAAGGAAAAGGAAGAGCAGGTACGCACAAGGCCATGAGGCCCAGAAGTCTCTCGAACCACCAAGCCATCATGTGCTCTGACTGGATGAAGAGCAGACATGTGTCTAATAGATCAGCAATCCTATCTGCCGTAAAATACACCCTGGAGTCGATCGTGTTCCAATGGAAACCCAGGAAAATCAGGTTTTGGGAGACCGTCATGGAAGATTTCCGCCAGTTCAAAGACAGCCCAAGATGGAACAGGAGCTGGAGGAGAGACTGGAGAATGCTCGAAGCCGACAGTGCACAAAAACAGCACAGGAGCCAGTTGTCCAAATACAGATATACATGAACACAGTGTAGCCAAAGGAACGCTGCGATGACCGACATCTTCATGAAGACAAGTGGCACCGAGATCAGATCAAAAGTGAGCACGCAGAACTGGAAATGCTCCCCTGCAGATATTTTCGATGCAGCGTCCATATCAGGATGTGCATATACTCGTCCTGAAGGTCCACTACGCTGAGACAGTCACCCCCCAGGAGAGAGGACCTTATTTGGGAGGGCGTGATCTTGAATTTCTCTGGAGGAAGAGAAAGGTTGAACTGGAAAAGGTAGAGGATGGTGCGCAGGCCAGCCTGGTTGGGTTTGAGCAAAGTTAACAGACTAGAGTAGAATCCCTCCCCTAGTTCCCGGGGGGGGGGGGACACAGGTTCCACTGCCCAGAGGTCTAGAAGCTTCTGAACCTCGGCTCCCACGGAGGGTGTCTCGACCTGCTGGAAGGGAGGATTGAAGGGTGGGGTCCCAAGCGAAAGCCCGCCCGAGCGATGAACAAAACCCACTGGTCTTCGGTGATGGTCTGCCACGCCTCCAGATGAGACAAGATTCATCCTCCCACCAGAGTCTCGTGCGGCCGACAAAAAATATTTTGCAGATTTGTCGGCAGGTAGACTACATGCTCCTGGAGAGGAGGCTGATGGGCGATAGAAAAACCGACCATGTTCTTTGATGGGTGCTGCCAACCGGAGGTTCAGTTCTGCGCGCCCGGCAGTCCTGAAACCCCCCTGAAGCCAGAGAAGGATCGAGACCGAGACCCTGACCTCTGTGTATAAGGGGCCTTACCTGGGACCTTCGCCAGGACCGACAAAGATTTGGCGGTTGAGGGTGCTCACATTGGTCTTTGTAAGTTCCTCATCCATAGAAGAATGAAACAATTCCTTGCCATCGAAGGGAAGGTCCAGAACTTTATCTTGTACCTCCTTCGAAAACTTCGTCGCATGGAACCTTGCCTGGCGAGAGGTGTCAATTCCCATCATAAGGCCTCGAGCGGAGGTATCTATGGGGTGTGCTGCAGCTTAGAGCAGATTCTGTGCCAACACCGTGCCGTCCGACAGACCAGCTTTGAAGCAGTCTAGCCTCTCCATAGGAATACAATCCTGGAAATCAGCCAACTCCTTCCACAGCCTCATATTAGTTGCAGCCAGGATGAGCTTGGTGTCCGCCTGACGAAGTTGGAAGGCTGAATTGGCAAAGACTTTCTTGCCCAAGGAGTCCAGAAACTCATCTTCCTTGGAGAAAATCTATGCTGCACCCTTTGAGGTTGCAGAGGCCGGATTGGATTGAAGCGTGGCCGCCGCTACCACCGTCGAGGAAGGGAGCGGACAAGACGCCATGGCAATCTCCTCAGAGGTGTGAAGCCTGCAACAGGCATCAATTGTCTTATTGATATGCAGCACGTGTGGGGCTTATCCCAGACCTTACGGCCCTCATCCAAAACGTCCTTCTGGAGGAACAGGCCAGTACGCTCTTGTGTTGACAAGGTGTACGCTCCCAAAAGCACCCCTTCCTCCAGAGCGGGGGCCTCAGGTATTGGAATGTCGAGGAGGGCCATCATATCCAGAAGCCGTTCATGGATTGCTCTTACAGAGCAGGGCTGCTCATCGCTATCCTCATCTGCTTGAGGGTCATCCAGCAAAGCCAGAGCAGACGGCTGGGCCGCCGCAGGTTTTAAAGTGCTATCCCGTTCTACCGGTGTCTTCTCTATGGGAGACAGCGGGGGAAGGGGAGGAAGTGCTGGAGGCGGACCAATAGGAAGAGGTGGTACCACTGCAGGCGCCGCTGGAACCACCGGGTGGAAGGTGGAGGCCCAGGGTAGATTTCCTTGAAAAGACCCTTAAAGTACTCCTTCATAGGGTCAGAATGCACGAGCCTCTGAAATTTCCCGAAAAAAACATCTGATGAAGGTTTAGGTGCTGGGAAAGGCAGAGTCCTCTCATACGGGGCGTACCCACACAAAAGCAATGAGGATGGTTGCCAGGAAGGCCTACCATCAATCAGGTCTGTATAGATCAATGGAGCAGAAGCGAGACAGTATGCAGCAGCGGCATCCGAGCACACCAGTCATATGATAGGCAGAACAGATTTTTAACTTCACTTTGAGGTGGAAACGGCTGCTCAGCCCCAAAATTAAGGTTCCCAGCACCCATCGTCGAGAACGTAGATGTAAGTGAAGAATCCAAAATGGCCATCGTGGACCATGAGGATTGGGTCGCCATTTTGTTGAGGCCTGAAGAGAACTGCGTCACATGTCTCCTCAGACTGGTCAGGGGACTTCGCCTTGACACAAGGATCCTCGGCAGAGCCGGTACTGGGGGGTCTCGGATGTTTACTGGACATCTCGGAGGTGACCCCAAAATTAGCCTCGAGAGGAGGAACCTCGGCAAGCTGGTAACAGAGGAGTTACGGTCTATAACCACCCTCTTTGTCCCCTCGACAGAACCGATATCACCGCGTCCTTGAGCAATGGAATGCTGAGGTAACCACCTCACAGACAAGACCTTCAGAGCAGGCCTCTCGGTTTTGTTGCTACAGACCTTAGCCAGCCTCAAAAAGAGAAACCTCTGGTTTGTTCCTGGTACATGTAGCTCAAACTGTACCAAGAAGCCGTGGCTCAAGGTGAGGGGCCTCAAGCCGTGACTTGGTACAGAAAGCTCCAGAAAAGGAGGCCTCAGGGCGTACCCCCGTGTCTGTGTGGAAAGCTCCAGAAATGGAGACCTCGGAGCGAAACCCGGTGTCCAAAGCCCCAGATGAACTGAGCTGAAATTTAGCTCCCGACAGGTTAACCTCAGAACGTGGTCCGGTCTGGGCAGGTCCGTTGTGGGACCCCTCGGAGAGAACTATGGTACGCCTTTTAGGCCTGCGAGGCACCGCAGGAGAACCGCTGGTGGTAGAGCTGCTCGAGCCCCTCCGGACCTAGAAGACCCCGGGAAGGAGTCGCCCGGGCGCCCTACAAAGTAAGGAACTTACCAGGAAACTCTTCTTTTCTCGGCGATCAAAAGCTGAAGATGAGGTGGAGGAACAAGCTTAAAGACATCCTCTCAAAGAAGACGGCGCTGGAGTGCCCGGACGGAGAGAGAATCACAGTAGAAACACGAATCCCAGCAGTGGTCCGGACCAAGACACTCCATGCAGAGAGAATGGGGAACCGCCCTAGCAAAGAGACGTTCGCACGAAGAACAGGACACAAATCCCAGACGCTGCGGCATAGATAGTGGACTAAGTGACCGCAGTACCAGAGAAGGAGAGGACAACACCGACACAAATATTTCCGTTGATGCAAGTGCGTCCATCCCGACCGCGTGGAGAAAAGGACTGAAGGGCGATGCGTGGACGGAGCTCAGGAGGGCGGGGTTATGGCCACGTAAAAAGATAAGGACAAACATTTTAAATTTTTGATGCTTTTTGGAAAAAGTGCTCCAGTCGCGTCCCGAAGGACGGAATGTCCCACAAGTATGGAGGAAAGGGGACTGGACATAGGAGTAACTGGAAGACAATGAAAACTGGAGAGGAAGAAACAACATTCGGGTTTGTTGGGTCCCCAAAGAAGTGTCCAAATGAGGCGTAGAATATGTTCAAGCCTTTTTCATCTTTGTCTGTAAAACATACAATTGGCACAGCCTTAGATTAAATAGTTTCCATGAACAATGCAAAGGATTGCTCTGTGACATTTCCACGCAATTGCATCATTTTCAAAGGAATTTACTCTCCAGAAACTTAAAGGATTTAGGATTGAGCCCCAAGTTAACAACAGTGCCAGTTCATGTCACCCCTTTAGGACCATCTTTTCATTAGAGAGTACACAATACTGATTATCCATGCTCCGAGTAGCACTGGACAGACTTCGAACACTTTACAAATGAGATGCAGATACCTCTAGCCTCAGATCATATTATCAGACATCACAAACCTGGAAGACCATCTATGGACAGACGTGAAAGAAGGATGGACTCCATCACAGAGACCTGAACCTAGTCTGGAGGGCGGGCTTTGCATAAGCCCCCAAAATCCTCCCATTGTCTTGTTCTGGTTTTAATTTTTATTGCTAACCTGATAAACAGAACTCTAATGTTGTTGTTCATGAAGTTTTGTCAGGAGCACACCACCATATTACAATGATTCTAAATATATGCACATTTTTGCTCATGAATATTAGTGATATCATGAAAACCAGTCAGGTTTCCTGCCCTCTAAGCATGGAGTTAGACAACCATGAACCAAGGGACCTTTGTTTTTGTAGTCTACACTATCTTTTAGAGGAAACTAGTTTCAAACATGGCATATAGAGCATATTGTATATTCTTTGTGGGGTCCGGAACCATGGCCAGGCCATAAAAAACTGTTGCTGTTCTATTCTCGATAGAATAGTATGGATGATTGCAGGGTTTTACTAACATTACCGGTAAGATATTACACTAACCTACCAATCAGCTATTTGGGCACCCATTCATCTTGATGCTATTGCCAAAAAACTGCCTTTCCCCCCTTTTACTTCAGTTTCTCGTGTTCCTTAGCTCATTTCCCTACCTCCAAACTAATGTCCAACCGTAAGTCTATTTTCTTAAACATAAAAGTATTCAACTCGGATATGAAAGAAAAGTGTGCTCAGCAAGCTTCCAGAATTAGGAGTGGAGGTTGCCCTCTTACAAGACAACCATCTCCTCTGGCCAGACTGCTCACGCATTAATTCATAAGTGATTTCCACACCAATTTTCCACTTCATCTGAGAATACAAGAAAGTGCTGGGTTGGCTACCTTAGTTAGAAATAAAGTTAGCTTTAAAAAACGTTCAGAGATTAAAAGGCAATAACAGCAGGTTTTTGGAGTTAATATCCGATATGGGGAAAAGCTTCTATTTTTTATCTATGCACCCAACCAACAAGATTAGTTTTATTCCAGAATCTCCCCACACATAGCCCATTTCCCAAAAGGGGAGGTATTGGACGAGACCTCAACATGGTCTTACATGTGATTAACAAGTTACTTTCTTACCTGGTAACGTTCTTTCGATGGGATGGTCTCCGACGACGTATTCCATATCTATGACAGGTAATGTCCACAGCTGTGCTGCTTCGGAAAATCTTTGGCATCTTCGTCCTGCGTAGATGACGTCGATGCGCCGTCCCCGCAGACCTCCTCCGACGGCCGACGTCACCCGATGTGATAAGTAGGACGCACGACGCCCATAGCCTCAGTTATAGTTTTTTCCCAGAACGTGTGCCACCAGTTTTCTGCCAGTCAGACACACAAGGCCTTGCGGAACGCAAGCTGCAATCGCAAGAGAAATTGTGCAGCGGGGAAGGCAGGGAGGGAGCGATATGGAATACGTAGTCGGACCATCCCATCGAAAGAACGTTACCAGGTAAGAAAGTAACTTGTTCTTCGAGGGGATTGGGTCCTCCGACGTATTCCATATCTATGACAGACTCCCAAAGCAGTACCAAGCAAGGAGGTGGGAAAGAATTTAGAATACAAATTTAGCATGCCCAATCAAATTGTGGAATAGAGAACCCCCTTGCCAAAGGCCAGATCTTGCCCTCTGATGGAATTGAAGGAATATTGACGTACAAAAGTATGTACCGAAGCCCAGGTGGCTGCATCACAGATGTGACGAATAGGAACTCCCCTCTGCAGGGCAGTCGACGCAGCCACTCCTCTGGTAGAATGGGCCCGCAAGCCAGCCGGAGGGTCCTTACCCACAAGCGGTAACACTCGGAGATAGCTAAAATAATCCAAAGAGACAAAGTCTGTTTCGTCATAGCTTGTCCCAAACGCTTTCCAGCGTAACCAATGAAAAGTTGATCGTCCACTCTGACCCGGGACATGCGCGTGATTTAAAAGCTCAACGTTCTCCTAGGATCAAGCCTATGGAGCCTCTCCTCTTCCTTACCAGGATGTGGAGGAGGATAGAACGCCGGAAGAACAACCTTCTGGCTCAAATGAAATTCCGAAACCACCTTCAGAAGAAAAGAAGGACGAACTCTAAGGACAACCCTGTCCTTGTGAAACACAGTGAAGGGTGGCTTAACTGAAAGTGCCTGTAACTCACAATCTGCGAGCGGAAGTAACCGCAACTAAAAACACAGTTTGAGTTAACAGCCTCAAAGGGTAAAAATGTAAAGGCTCAAACGGAGCACCCATAAGAAACTTAAGAACAAGGTTCAAATCCCAACCTGGCACCAAAAAAGGTAACGGAGGGAACACATTAGTGAGCCCTTTCAAAAACTGCGAAATTAAAGGAATCTTAAAATAGGAACACTCTTCAGAAGAGCGCTTAAACATGGAAAGCGCCACCAGGTAACCTTTAATGGTCCGCACTTGCAAGCCCCTGTGGGCCAAAGAAAGCAAAAAAGACAAAACCATGGGAATGTCGCATTCAAAAGGATCCACATTCTGAACTCTGCACCAGTCGCAGAACTTTCTCCAACGGCACCGGTACAGAGACTTTGTTGCCGGCCGTCTGGCCGAGAGCAACACCTCCATCACGTCTTCAGGGAGGTCCCAATCCTTATACCTCAACCTTTCAGAAGCCAAGTTTGAAGATTGAGGGATCTGACCTCTGGATGGAGAACCTGACCACCCCCCTCCCGTGAGAGCAGATCGTCTCGGTAGGGAAGACGACGTGGAGGGCAGATGGACAAGTCGAGAAGGTCCAGGTACCACGTCCTCCGGGCCCACGCCGGAGCAATGAGGATCATCCGGGAACCGAACCTCCGTAACCTCCGCAACACTTGCGGGATGACGGGGACTGGAGGAAACGAATACAGCAGTGGGAAAGACCACTCCACCACGAATGCGTCTCCTAAGGCTCCTTTTGGAGGAAATTCCCGCGAGCAAAACCTTTCGCACTTCCGGTTGACACTGGAGGCGAAGAGATCCACTTGAGGGGTCCCCCAAAGGGCGAAGATCTCCAGGAGAATCTCCCGAGCCAGCTCCCACTCGTGAGAGATCGTGCTCTGCCTGCTCAGAGCGTCCGCCGTCTCGTTGTCGTCTCCGGCCAGATTAACTGCTGAGATCGAAACTTCCTGCTGGTTGGCCCAGAACTCGAGCTGCTTCGCCTCCCTGCACAGCGCAAGTGACCCTGCCCCCCACTTTTTGTTGAGGTAGTGCATGGCCACCATGTTGTCCGTCAGAATCAGGACACTCTTCCCGCGCACAGTCGGCAGAAAAGCCTTCAGGGCAAGCCTGACGGCCCTCAGCTCCAACAGATTGATATGGAGTCTGGACTCCGACAGAGACCAACGACCGCTGACTGTCAGCTCGTTGGCATGAGCTCCCAATCCCGCGAGGGATGCATCCGTCACTATCGTCACCTCCGGCCAGGACAGCCAAAATGGGGCACCCTTCATCAGATTGCCCTCGACGGCCCACCACAGAAGGTACCGAGGGCAGCACCCGAACAGGGTCCGACAGCCTGCCGGAGGACTGAGACCACTGGACCTTGAGTGCCCACCGCAAAGATCTCCTCCGCAGACGAGCCTCTGGCACCAGAAGAATGCAGGATGCCATGAGGCCGAGCTGTCTCAAGAACTTGGACG
Organism: Ambystoma mexicanum; assembly: GCF_040938575.1. Lineage (NCBI taxonomy): Eukaryota > Metazoa > Chordata > Amphibia > Caudata > Ambystomatidae > Ambystoma > Ambystoma mexicanum. The sequence goes on from NC_090931.1 coordinate 517,357,526, forward strand.
CCGGGAGAGTCTGGGCAAACTGAAACTTGTGCACCATCTGCTGAATGTGAAGAGCCCTCACCTGAGGAGGAAAACACTGCCCCAGGGACGTGTCGAGCACTGCTCCGATGTACTGGAGCCGCTGCGTTGGTGTCAAATGGGACTTCTTTAAATTGAGGGAGAAGCCCAGCCTGTGAAGGGAGTGGCAGGTGACGGACAGATGATCCAGGACTTGCTTGGGAGAGCGCACCCTGATCAACCAATCGTCCAGGTAGGGGTAGATGCGAATCCCCCTTTCCTGAAATGCGCTGCCACCACCGCCATGAGCTTGGTGAAAACCCTCGGGCGGAGGTCAATCCTAACGGCAGGACCCGAAACTGAAAGTGCGAGCCGCGAACCTCAGGTACTTCTTGTGCTTGGGATGGATCGGCACATGGAAGTAAGCATCCTTGAGGTCGAGAGACACCAACCAGTCCTGAAGTTGAAGGGCCTGGAGGATTTGAGAAAGAGTCACCATCTTGAACTTGTCCTTCCTGAGGAGTTTGTTCAAACCACGCAAGTCCATGATGGGTCTCAATCCCCCGTCTTTCTTTGAAATCAAAAAATAAGGGGAATACCATCCCTTGTTCCTCTCCGCTACAGGCACCAGTTCTATGGCGCCTTTCTCCAGCAGGGCTTGAATTTCCTGCGCAAGGAGCGGATCCGGACTCTTCAAAGAGAGGTTCCCTGGTGGATTGTCGTGAGGCCTCTGCCGAAAAGGAAGACAGTAGCTGTGGGTTATGATCTCCAGAACCCACACATCCGAAGTAATGGCTTGCCACTATACAAGATGCTGCGCCAGCCTTCCCCCAACCGGCGAACCACGGGACCTGGCCTCATGACTGAGTGGTAGCGGCTGCGGCGTTGCCTGAGGGCAAAGAGGCAATTGCCCGAGCGGCTTTGGCACCTCAAGTACCTTTGTTTCCACCTCTGGCACTCTTACGATGGCCTCTTTGACTGCTAGCTCCTCTTGCTTTACTGAAGGACGAGTAATAGTGAAAGGAACCTCCCCTCCATTGCTGTCCCCTAGGACGAAAAGGCGGAGGTTGTCGAACTGCAGCGCCCAACGACTTCGCTGCAGCTTTGGAGGGCTGCAACCTCTCAAGGCTCTCATCAGCCTTGCTGCCAAAAAGGTGTTCACCGTCAAAGGGCATGTTGAGGAGCCGGGACTGCACATCAGGAGCGAACCCAGACTTCCTCAACCACGCAAACCTGCACATTACGGTGCTCGCCGCCATGGACCGGCTGACACAATCCGCCAAGTCCAAACCCGACTGAACTGCCTCACACATGGCATCCTTGCCATCCTGAACCATAGCAAGGAAACCATCCCGTTCGTCCCCTTCGGGAATATGATCAGCCGCTAATGCAACACAGTTCCACAGAGTGTGTGTGAAACGAGACAAGTTGGCCGCCTGAAGCGCCATACCCCCAGAAGAAAACACTTACTTCGCCCAGCCGTCAAAACGTTTGTCGTCCCTATCCGGAGGGATGGTAGGATACGACGCCTGCTTTGCCGGGGCCGTAGCCGTCTGCACCACCAAACTCTCCAGGGTGTAGTGCCTAGACAAGTAGCAGGGGTCGCTACTGGCTGGACGGTATTTTCGCGACAAAGACTTGCTCACTGCCGGGAGACTATCCGGAGCAGTCCAAGCCGCCGCCACCCTTCTCTGCAAAGCCATATGAAAAGGCAAAACCGGGTCAGTGGGTGGACCGAGATCAAGAATGTCCGTGAGATCATCCTAAACGAACTCCCCTGGGGGAGCTGACCAACCCAAGAACTCGGTAACCCGAGACATAAGGCGCCGATATGACGAATCGGCATGAGTGCCATGCTCCGGCTGACAAAACTCCGGAGAGGTGTTCAGTCCACTGGCATCATGCAGCGACTGCCTCAGGTCATCAAACTGACTATGGCCCGAGATAAGGTCATCCGGAACCGTAACTGGAACCGGACCGCCATCAGAGCCTTCATCACCCTCTGAAATGTACTCCAGGCGGGGAGAGGAAGACCTCTGCGGACCAAAGCAGTGCCGGACCTTAGCCATAGCCTTTTCAGGGCCCCTCCGACACCACCGCCTCGAAAGGCGTCGAGCGAGTCGGCGCCGGCGTCGACAGAAAAGCATCGACATCAGCTGCAACGCCTCCAGCATCTGCGGCGTCGACAGTCCTCGAAGCCGTAGCTCCGAGCATGTCTCTCGACAACCTGGGCGCCAACGACCCCCTCGAAGACGAAACCTTGAGAGAAATCTTCGACGACCTCGGCACCACAGGCGTCAACGTCTTCTTCGAAGACGGCACAGGATCACACGGTCTCGAGCGCGTCGAGGACCGGGACCTGGAATGGGCATGGCGAGAACGGCTACCCTTGTCCGAGCAGGACCTCTCCCGCGAGCCACCGAAGGCGTACGGGCGGTGTCTCTCGACCGGTGCCGACCAACCCCACTCGCAGACGGACCGGTGCCCTGTGATTCCAGAATCGCTAGCATCTGCTTCCCGAAGGAAGCCCATTCCTCCGGCGTCGCTTTCATGGAGGAGAAAAGCGACCCGCCGACGGGCAGAGTCCTCGGAAGAGGAGGGGGAAGGCGACCTATGCCGGCGCTTCCTGGAATGCCTAGAAGAGACAGAAGAGTGGCGAGACCGACTCCTGGAAGGAGACCCACCGGACTTCCGACGACGATGCGGAGAGTCACCCCTCGAGTCATCGGTCCTAAGCCCCGCAGACCTCAACTTCCGGGGCTTAGACACCCGACCTACCGACAGTTTCTTCTTGCGTTCTCGCAAGGCCTTCGCAATGAGCGACTGGCAGTCAACAGTCGTCCGTATCGTGGGTCTCCCAGAGGCACCAGAGGCAGGCGTCGTGCGAGTCCGACATCTTGGACCCACAGTCCCCGCATTTCTTGAAGCCTGGACGCGGGGTCGAAGACAAGACATTGCCACAAACAGGTCTTCACACCAACCGAACAGGTTTAACGAACCGAGAAAGAAAACCGCAACTCCAACGAGTCGAGGTATACCGAGATTCACGAAGCGAACACGTTCACGGAAAAAACTGAACTGAGGCTATGGGTGTCGTGCGTCCTACTTATCACATTGGGTGACGTCAGCCGTCGGAGGAGGTCCTTGGGGACGGCACATCGACGCAGGACGCAGACACCAAAGATTTTCCGAAGCAGCACAGCTGTGGACATTACCCGTCATAGATATGTAATACGTCGGAGGACCCAATCCCCTCGAAATAGGTATATCTCGTTTGACTAGTTTCCCAAAGGAAACATCCCCGGCCTCCCGTCAATAGGCCATTTCAGACTGGCGTTTGAAAGCCATTTGCAGACATTTCCACTGCACAAGGACTAGAACTATTTTTTCACATGTGCATCAAAGCTTCTCTAGAATGGATTACTTCTAATCTCACACTCTAAGTACCTAAAACACTTTCAATGGCGGGTTAATGACTCCATCGTTCGCAATCTGGCTATCCAAACGGCCTTGAGTACTACAATCACAATACCTTTCAAAAAACACAGAAACCTCTCTAGAAACTTACTGCGAAGTGTTTAAGCCAACCACTGACGGTTTGTGGGGGTGACCTAATTAGCTTGGCTTTCAATAGGAACAAAATACTCTTGGCTAAGCGCCCCGAGGTTGAGGAACAGTTGTAGCCCCTTGAAGCTTCATAGTGTAAGGAAGGCATGGTATCAGTTAGACAAGTGACCACAGTTCAAGGGTGTTAATTGAACTTTAAAAAAGTCTTGTAGAACACTCATCTAATCCTAAATATAAAGATGGGAACAAGCTACGACCATCAAATAATAATGCAGTCCCAGTGGCGTCTTGGCAAAATAAAAGTAACTATACTGAAAAACCTATTGCCAACCCTTCACTCTAATTACAAATAGTGTGGTAAACAGTATTATGTAAAAGAAAGAAGTGTCCAAGAAATGAAAAATCAGGATATTCAGGCCGTTAGCCTAGCTTCGGCAAGTTTTTTAGCAGGGGACAGGGTGGCACACTCTAGCTTAGCACATCTCTGGTTTCCCTATCACTAGGGTGCAGTTCAAATATTAGCATCAGGGCCTTTCATGCCCAAGTCTGTTTGCCTTTCAAAGTCTCTTCTTTCAGAGGGCCTGATGCAACCAACAATATGTTATTTTCCTCGCAGGATTTCACAAGCACTCAATTTCTCAGGTGATGCACTATTCACCTCGGATCCCCCCTCAGAGAGACGGAGGAGGCCGGCCAGCCAGCCACTGCATTCATGAGCTTCGTGAACACACGAGGGGCCGAAGTGAGGCTGAACGGTAGCACCTTGTACTAAAAGTGGTGTGACATGATCGTGAACCGCAGGAATTTCCAATGCAGCTTATAGATGGGGGCATGAAGGTAAGCATACTTGAGGTCTAGGGAACATATCCAGTTCCCTGCACACAGTGACTCCGCTAGGTTTGCCAGGATGATCATCTTTAAGCGCTTGAGAGATCAATATAGGTTGAGGAATGACAGGTCCAGGACTACCCTCAGGCCAGCCTGGTTGTTCTTGGGTAGTGCATACATACTGAAGTAGAAGCTGGAGCCCTGGTCTGACTGCAGAACAGGATCCACCACCTGCATGTCCAAAAGAGAAAGGATGTCCTGCAACAGTGCCGGTGACCAAATCTGAAGCAGAGGAAAAGATGGTAGAGAAAAAGGAAGAGGAAGACTGAAGCCCATGGAGACTGTATTAGATCACTTAGTCCCCTTTCCTTCATACTGTATGGGCGTCCCTTCCTAGGAACCGGAGACTGAACCTATTTCACCAGAAAAACTTTCTTCCCCTTAAAATTTAGAGGAACGCGGGGGTGCAACCCTGGGAGCATGCGCTACCCTGATTCCGCCCACCGGCGCCACTCCTCAGTCCCCATTGACACGTCGATATTATTCCCCAATGACACCAGTATTATTAGGGGGGCGGATGGTCGGAAGTATGTTGGAAATTGGCCAAGTACGTTAGTCATTACGGTGAGTAACTTGCAATTACTGTTACGTCCCGTCCCCTTTCCTCCATACTGTTTGGGCGATTACAACTGAATGACGCCCCAAGAGGAAGAGGAGACCTTCCTTAAGCAAACAGGTTCCATAGAACCGCCTGTTCGAAGGCCACGTCTGACTTCGAGCCGGCATCCAAAAGTACTGCTTACAGAAAGCTGAAGGGGTGACCCAGGTAACTGCCCTGCTTATGAGCTGCCACGGAACCTGCCGCTGGAATGCGATGGCCGTGCCCTGATGGCATGGACGTGCATGTTGGCTGGCAGTGGCTTGCACTGCCCCATAAAGGCTTCTTTGAAGGCTGCAACCATCCACCTTGGTATGTATGCTTGATAACTGGGTCTGGAACCCCCAAAGAGAGCGCCCGACTTGCGGAAGCCCTTGGTCGTATCCAGATAGAATTTCAGAGCGCTTCTGATATCCAGACAGTGGAAGACTCAGCTTCATTCTTGGGGTCAGCGGAGAACGTAGGTAGAACCATTTCCTCGTTTAGATGGAACGCGGAGGGCACATTAGGTAGGAAAGCCAGGTGAGTCCGCAGGACCACATTATCCCTATGGAAACTGGTATAGGGTTCTGCAGCCACCAGAGCCTGGATTTCACCGACTCTGCGAGCTGAGGCGAGACCTACTAGCAGAGCGGTCTTGATGGTGACCACCCGGATGTCCGCGGACGCCACTGGCTCGAAGGGTTTGTGCGCCAAGGCACCCAACACCACATTGAGGTCCCACACACGGTGTGGCTTTTTGATGGGCGGATAATACCTGGACAAGCCTGCCAGATGTTTCCCGACTATCGGGTTGAAGGGAAGACCTTCTCTGAATTTTTGTAAGCCCCTACAGCTGCGAGATATGTGCGACATGTGTCCACCTGCAGGCCTGAGTGGGCAAGGTGTGCCGAGAAAAAGCACATCATCCAGTGTGCAAGTCAGGGGGTTGATTTCCTTAGAATCTGCCCAGTGACAGAACCTGCTCCATTTACTCATGTATTGGCTTCTAGTGGCCTGGCTCCTAGCGCCCTGGATGATCTCCAGGTTACCCCGAGATTTTAGGTGCTTGAGGGTGATCTGCTCAGGGACCATGCTGCGAGGGCTAGCTTCTGAGGACCGGGTGGATAACCCTGCCCCCCTGCTGGGACAGGAGGTGCTGGGCCCAGCGGAAGGTGAATGGGTGGTTGATCCGAGAGGCTGAGCAATTTGGAGAACCACGGTCTCGTCGGCCACCAAGGCACTATCACTATGATGCTGAGGTGACAAGCCTTTATCCTGCAGAGTACCCTGGGGATCAGGGGTGTGGGTGGAAAAGCATAGGCTGTCATGCCCTCCCGCTAGTCCCTGCCAAGACGCAAACTGATGGCACTTCCTGTTCCTCCGGGAGGCCAATAGATCCACCTGAGGATGGCTCCATGTGTGGAAAAGCTCCTGGCCGTTCAATTGCCACTCTTATTTGTCCACTCCCAGCCAGCCGAGTCTGTCCGCTTCCAAGTTGGCCTTGGTCCTATCCAGGTGTACAGCCCTGGGGTAGATGTTTTCCAGGGCCCATTCCCACATGCTGACTGCTAGGCTGCACAGCGGAGGGTTCCTGGTAACCCCCCCCCCGCTTGTTCACATAGTACATGCTGGTGGACTTGTCGGTCTGGATCAGGACAGTCCTGCCCTCGATGAGAGGAAGGAAGGCCCAGAGGGTTAGCCAAATTGCTCTGAGCTCCAGCCAGTTGATTTGCGACTCCTGCCGGGTCCATACTCCATGGACGTTGTGGCTGTCCAGAGTGGCTCCCCAGCCCTCTAGGGAGGAGTCCATAGTAATGGTGACCTGCAGAGTCAGCTGCCGGAAGGGCCTGCCCATCTGCAGATTGCAGTCCTTGGACCACCATGTGAGGTCCGAGTGGAGAAGGCGGTATGCTTGCCAGCTCTGCATGGGAGCCCTTCTCCTGATTCCATGAGACTGCAAAGTGCAACTGTACTCTCCTCATCCGGAGCCTCGTGTGTGACACAGCCAAGAGGACAGCTGCCATGATACCTTCTGGGTGCTGGTACCACCAAGCTGAAGTCCCTGGTCTGGTAAGGAAGCACGTTGTGGCCCTCTTGATGGCTGTAATCTTGTCCACCGAGGGAAATACCTTCTCGGAGCTCGGATTCCAGATAAGGCACACAAAGGTGAGGCTCTGCGTGGGCTGCAGTTGAGACTTCTTGAGGCTGATGGTAAACCCCAGGTCATGGAGTGTACTCCTAAGTGCAGAGGAGTTGTGGACAACCCCCTTAGGGGATCTCGCCGCTACGAGTAGACCTGGTGGCCCTGGGCCCCGAGGAGGGCTGCCACTGCATTCATGAGTCTGGTGAACACCTTGGGGGCTGAGTTGAGGCCAAAGGGTAGCATCCTGTACTGGAATTGACAGCCCATGATCTGACGCGTAGGAAAGAGTGATGGGGCTGCCAAATCGGGAGGTGTAGGTAAGCGTCCTTCAGATCCACGGAGCACATCCAATCTCCCTTGTCCAATGTCTCGGTAATGAGTGCTGGCGTAACCATCTTGAATTTTTGAAGAGGGAGGGAGGGAGAGGTTGGAGAGGTCTCACAACTCTGTCTGGTTCTTCTTTAATGGCGAAAATCCTGGAATAGAAGCCTAATCCTCTCTGGGAGGCTGGTACTTCTTCCACTGCCTGGCTCTCGACGAGCGACCAGAGTTGCCGTCCCAATCTATGGGACGGCAGGGGAGGAAGGAGGAGAGGGAGCTATAAGTAGGCAGTCGCCCGTGGATACTACTGAGAGGATCCAAGGGTCCGTGAAGTTCTGGCGCCAAAAAATGCACGTGAGAGGCTAGCCTGCCCCTCTCACTGGAGACACGTGGACCCGCAGAGATGAGTCATGCCTTTTTGCTCTGAGGCTGCAGCTGAGGAGGGGGACTGGAAGAAGCCCTTGACCCCCCCCGACTCCCCTTTCATTGCTTGCGCCAGTGCTGACTCAGCAAGTGGTCAGGTGGTCTCGACCTCCGTTCCAGGAATCCTGGAATCCGCCAAACGCCTGCCCTTTATTGGAGCGTTGACGCGACTGGGTGTACGCCTTGGGCATGGCTTTCATAAGAATAAAGACTTTGCGGTTTGCAAGCTGTTCTCATCCATTTCCTTGTCGGTGGAAGAGGTCACTACCCTAGAAAGGAACGTCCAATATGCAATCCTGGACGTCGGGGTGGAACTACGTAGCCCAAAGCCAGGCCGTCCTCATGTTCGTGGCAATGCAGATGGCCCGGCAAGAGGTGTCGATGTGGGCCCCTCCGGACTCCATGCTTCTCCTAGACCCGTCTTAAAGCGTGCCTGGCTCTGCGCCGGGAGTTCCGGAAGGAAGTCCGATATTTCCCGCCATAGCCTTTGGTTGGCCGCTGCAAGCATGGCATCTGCGTTGGCTTGACGCAGGGAGGCGTTGGAGTACAGCTTTTTCCTGTAAGCCTCCAAGATCTTCTTCTTGCCTAGCGGCACCCAGGACGATGACAGGCTGGGCAGACCCTTTTTGGCCAGAGCGACGACATCCTTCTGCATCGGGATACCAGTCTTGGTAGGGGGATTTCAGGGAGAGGACCTCTGCCAAGACCCCCCCCCTCCTCGGGCTGCTCTACCTCGGGATGAGGAAGGCCCAGATATTCTGCCAAACCTGCAAGCCTGTCGTGAAAGGCCTTTGCTGAAGACTGCGCGTCAGGGTCCTCCTCGTCTGTGTCCGCCTGGGTGTCCAGCTGGTCTGCCGGAGGAGGGGTGCTGGGCAACGTGGGCTGCGGTGTGGAGACACGAGGCTGCTGCGGAGGTTGGCTTGGAACCGACTGCACTGGGGGCGGATTCGAAGGAGCCGGCTGCAGGGGCTGCGCTGGGGCTTGTGGTGACAGAGCCATGGAAGGAATGACTATAGGCACTGGTGGAGTGACCGGAGGGAGCAAGTCCCTGACTGCATCCCTTAGGATGGCCCCCATCTGGGGGGTTCGCATCAGCCTATCCTTGGAAGCTGGATAGGAGGCAAGGGATACTGATGGAGTGGCTGGGGGTTGCTGGGGCCCTAGCACTCAGTCTGGGTTGCAGGGGGAACCTGCCCCGCGCAACTGATGGATACACTGTAGGCCACATACCCAGTTGACACCAGTCCCACCTTGAAACTCGTTCATCCGCCTGCTCTGTTCCTAGGAGTGGCATCGGACGAGCGGCCATGTTGTTGGGCTGCGTGCCACGTGCCAGTCTCGTGGTGCATGGCCCTCCAGACACGGCCTCGCCCAAGACTCTTGGTGTTGGAAGATGAGGCCTATCCCGTACCTCAGGTCTAGGCCTGGCAGGCGTATCGCCCTCGGCATGGTCGTCGGTAGTGCTGCATGCAGGCGCCCCTCGGGTGTAGACCCGGTAGAAGAACCTTGCAGTCCCTCAGCATTGATAACCGGTATGGTCCAAAGACCCCTCGGCCGTAGGGCCAGTAGCTGCGTTAACCTTGGTGCGTGTGCTGGTAACAGAACCCGAGAAGTTCCTCATGCTTGGGCGTTTCGTTAGGAAGGAGTCCCCCTTACGTGGTGCGATGGAAAATAACTGCCCTCCCTTGGGCCTCTATCTCTGCTGGACAACTTCTTCAAGTCCTCTGGAGGCGACGCTTCGAAGAGTTCTCCCCACCTAGCAAGCCTGTTCTTCAGTGCGTGTGAAGTCATACTCGCACGCTGTGCAATCTTCCCAGGCGTGGTCAGGACCAAGGCAGCAGAGGCAAAGAGCATGGGGGTCAGACGTGGGAAAAAGCCCCTCGCAGGCTGGACACCTGCTGAAACCCGCTGAAGTCAACATGAGCCGGTGAGGAGCGTGATGCCAGGGGACCAAGTACCTAGATGACAGACAAAAAAATAAGAGGGATCCGGGGAAGACCGCGTGGAATTACATGGCAAGGCCAAACCCAGGAGCACTGGTGAAATCGCCCCCTCCCCGTCAACACAGAAAAGGGGACTGAGTGGTTGCACCGGTGGGCAGAGTCAGGGTAGCGCATGCTCCCTGGGCCGCACCTCCACGCGCCTCTAAATTTAAACGCAAGAACATTTTTCTGGTGAAAAAGGTTCCATTTCCAGTCCCTAGGAAGGGACGCCCATACAGTATGGAGGAAAGGGGATGGGACGTAAGAGTATGAAAGAATCCAAGGACTCTGGCAACCATGTTTCCAGCTGTCGACGAAGAGAGTCAGCCAGCACCTACAGGCGAGCCGAGTCCCCTGACCGTTACGTCATTGCTTTTTGGCATCTGAGGCGGGAGAAGATGAGGGGGAGCGGAAAAAACCCTGCAAGGTCCTCTGCTGCTTTCTTCTGCGGTCTTTTTTTATTCGTTTGTTTAATATTTATATCACGCACCTAACCCGGAGGTAACTGGGCGCTGGAAAGACTTAACATGTTACACAGATACATAGGTAATCACAGTTGGTCGACCAAGGTTACAGATAGGTCTGGAACAATAAATAAGAAAATAGGTAAGGGCATGACAAAAATAGCATACGATCATAGATAAAGAGGGCATGATTATAGAAGACAGACGCGTTTAGGTGGTAATACATGACGAACCTCAGATGTTGGACTTCTCTGAGACCCAACTCTTTACTCTTGTTCTGAACATCCAGAAGGAAGGTTCCATTCTGATGGTGGGGGTAGAGTTTTCCAATATTTGGCAGCTTGAACTGGGAAGCTAGCGCCACCTGCAGTTTTTAAGTTAAACCTTGGGACTGTGAGGAGCTGGGAGTGGGTGAATCTGGTAGGGCGGGCTGGTTGGTATTTGGAGAACTTGTCAGCCAGGTAACGGAGCAGAGTTGGACAGGCATTTGTGGGTGATTATCAGGGCGCGGAGAGCTATTCTGTCACGCACAGACATCCAGTTCGATTTCTGTCTCAGGTTTGAGATATTGTTGGCTCTAAGAATACTTAATGCAGATCTTAGTGAATTATTCTGTAGGACCTGAAGTCTATTGAGATTGAGTTCTGTGGATCCCAGGAATAGCGTGTTGCAGTAGTCTATTTTGGATAGCGCTAAGGCTCTTGCTAACGTCCTACAACTGGTGGTGGAAAGTTAAGATTTACATGCGTTAATCAATTTGTTGGTGTAGGCTGTGGATGATGCAATAGACCGGACTTGTTTTTTTAAGGATAATATTGAGGCCAGATAGACTCCAAGTGTTTTTATTTCCTTAGCAACTTTAATAGGGTTACCGTATATATTAAAGAATGTGTATTGTGGGTCGGGTTTGGATAAGCGGGCCTGCGTGCCAACAATCAAGAGCTCAGTTTTTTCATCATTGAGGCAGAGGCTGTGGGCTGCCATCCATGCCTGAATTTCGAGATAGATGTCGTTGATTCGCTTAGTCTCGTCTTCGTAGAACCCTGAGAGCGTGATGAGAACCTGCGTGTCATCTGCGTAGTTTGTGTAGTTGTCACACAGGTTGTCGAGACGGTCTAAGAGGAGCTTCGTGAAGATGTTGTATAGTGTTGGTAAAACACAAGAGCCTTGGGGCACCCCACAGTGGACTGGTATCGGCAGAGGCTGAAAAGACTATGGTGGTGCGGTTAGTCAAAAAGGATTTAACCCAATTGGATGTGTTGATGGAAAACGCTGCTGCTGTGGTCAGGTGTTCAGTGAGGCTCGGATGATCAACCAGATCAAACGCAGCTGTGGTGTCTAACGGGAGTAGGATAGCTAGTTTGCCTTTGTCTTTGGCCTCATCCATCTGTATTTTCAGATTCAGAAGGGCAGTCTCAGTCCCATGTCTGGGCCGAAAACCAGATTGACGAAGGCCAAACAAGTTATTGTCTTCTAGGTGTTTCTGGATTTGCAGATATGCAACTCTGTCCAGAATTTTTAGAAGGGGACAGTTGTTATAGGTCTGAAGTTGGTCGGTATGTTTGGGTCTAGAGAAGCTTTTTTTTTATAGGAGGGGCATGACCCAAGCCTTGTTGAGGTTGTTGGGGACCTGGCTGGTATTGAAGCAAGTGTTTATTAGTGTGGCGTTGAACGGTGAGAGTTCTTCGGCTGCTTCCTTAATAATGGGTGCTGGGCAAATCTCTCCTTGGCATCGTGAGGGTTTTAAGCCTCTAATGAGGTCTTCAACTTCTTTGGTGGTGACTGGGGAGAAAGTAATTGCAGGGCTTGTTGCTTGGGTGAGTACTTAGGAGTGTTACTCAAGAGACTTTTTTGCTTCAATTTTCATTTGGAGAGAAGCTATTTTATAGTCTAGGGCTTTTGTATTTTAGTACACCAGGCTGCGTCCTTTTTGCAGACCTCTGAAGGTGGGGCTGGTGACTCCAATTCTCTTAAAATGCTGAATAGCTCTTTAGACCTTGATTGAGCATTGAGAATTCTGTTATTGCAAGTTTCTTTTTTGGTGGCGAGGATGGAAGCTTTGCACGTGGCTGTAGCTGTTTTGTACAGTGCAGGGGGACTTGACTGGCTGGCGTGTAAATTGCTCTCTGAACCCCCTGAAGCTGCCGAAGGAGCGGGGCTTCAAGTCGGGCATGCCCTGGGTCTGAGGGAAGGATGGGCAATGATTTTGCAGTTTGCATTGAGGTGTTCAGTGGACAAATCAAAGAAGTCCGTCCCTTCAACAGAAGATCTAGGATCCCCTCCTGCAGTCCGCCTCATCTCGACGCCCAAGCAGAGTCCCCTGCTGGCTGAGTCAATGTGCAAGACCGAGGACTCTGAGGTTCTGCGATACAGTGCGAGCATCCGCCAAGCTGGCATTGAAGGAGGCATGGATCCCTGGAGGGAGGCCAGGCAGTAACTCCCCAATCTCTCACCACAGCTTCTGGTTCGCCATGGCTCGGAGGTCTTTGGCCTGTCTCGGGTGCAGGCCAGCATTTATAGCATCTCTGGCCAAAAGACTCAAGGGCATCATCTTCCTTGGAAGGACTGGAGGCAGAACCTGTCGTGGAGGTCGAGGACGATGGCTTGGAATACAAGAAGGCTTCCACCACAACTGAAGAATGTGGTTGAGGGTGCAAGGCTAGGAGGACTGGTTCCCCATCCAAGAGCCGAAAACACCCGTCCAATTTCTTGTTCATCTGGGCATTGGCCCACAGCTTCAACCACATGTTTTACGCCACTGAAAGTACATCTTTCTGAAGCGGAATGCCCAAGCAACGCGTGGTGCGCTGGATTATGTGGAATATTTCAACCCATGCCAATGCGCCCTTCTACACCCCTTTGCCAATGGGGGAAAGAATCTGCCAAAAATGGAGGCGCTAACCCCTGTGCGCGCCAAATCTGCAAAACTGCGGATGGTTCATAAACCACAAAAGAGCTGCAAACCCTGCCACATACAGGAAAAGTTGATGTCAAAGCAAGAACTCCCTGCGAGAGAATGCCAGTGGGTGTTACCTGTCAAATGAATCAAGGCCCCAAAAGTGGGTTAAAATCCGAAAAATGCCCTTAAATACAGCTTCCTAATCAATGGCAACCATCAAAGTGCTGTTTTGGTGCTAAATTCAGTCATTTTCCCTGTGAATTATTGAAAGGAAAAGTGTGCTGAAATCATGATTCTCCAGTGCAATCAGAGGAATCCAGGCCTCACTGACAGCTGCATCAGAAAATTAGCTGTCAAACCCAGTTTAACAGTTTTGTTTTCCGGAAGAAATTGCAAAATTCACCTATTTAAAGCATGTTTGTGAAGGGCTAATTTTTTAAATGTCCAAATCCCTTATAACCTCTGCTTATATTTTATATGTGTGAAATGAAGACTTTAAAATTTAAAGGAACCTAGTCTGGAGCTAATCAACTATTTAATTCTGATCTGACAGCCCAGCCTGGGAAAGATTCACATTTCAGCTTGACACTCAACTGCTACAGTAAGGCTAATAGCTGCTTAATGGTTCCTGCATATTGACAACCAGGAGCACAATGAAACTTCATTAGACATTCGTCTTGTGGCTGAGCCAAGAACACAGGACAAGCTCTGCAAGGGAGGGACAGGATGCTTCCCTCTACACCCCACCCTGATCAAAGGGATCAGACAGCTGTTTGTTGAAAGGAAGAAAAAAAAAACCTCTGAACTTCTGGGTGTTTAAATCTGTATTTGTGGATAAATTTGCAACTCTAACTGTGCAACCTAAAGAAGGACAAGTCTGAAAATTGGTAGATGTTAACCTAATTTTAGGCTTTTGCTTCTAAGACATTGATGAAACCTATACCACTTAAGGAACCAAAGTTACGAAAAAATCCTTAATGTAGCAGAACTATTAATGTTGCAAGCATAAGATTGTATGTACATGATCCACTGATAAGCGCCTGGAGGTGTACCAAATTAGAAATGATTAATCCAAACTGTTATGATTAAAAATGATGGAATCCCATAGAATGAGAACGACAGCTCTCTCAGAGATGGGAATTGGACGCCAGGATAAACCATAAAAAAGGTAATGCATGTGTCTGATTTAAGTAGAGGGCATGTGTATTTATGGGAAAGCTAAATTGTAGTCAAAATCAATGTGGGAGTTCCTAAATCGAATCATAAAGACAGCTCTGTTCAGACCACCAATCAGGACAAGGCAAGTGCCTGTGGAAACTCACAGCCTTGGACGCGTGCTTTGAAATTCCGCCTACGCCATCAACTTAGGTGATGGCATGCGATAGTATAAATATAGGAACTTCACAACACATAGGACACAGCTTCCAGAACCCAGCCAGATTTCCGCGCAGCACCTTGTTCCAGAACTCTTCATCTTGTAGCTGACTCCAGACTTCTTTGAAGATCCAGATTTCCTTGCAGAATCTAGACTTTTGGCATTGCTGAACTCTTGCTGGCTAATCCCAATTTCAAAACATCCAAAATTTAAAAGAATAATTCTGATTCAGCTTGGCTTGCTACCATTAAGGCTTGCCCGCTGAAACTTGCATCCTGTAATCTGCTGTGTCCAGTGACCAGAAGGGCCCATCCAAACCCAGTCTGAGACGCAGTCCAAAATTGACCAGAACCGCTGTAAAGACTGGTAGGGTATGTCTGTACTTCCGCTCTCTATATTGTAGAGGAGAGGCACAGAGGACCCCAGCCAAGATTCTCTATTATTGGTACGTGGTCGAGCAATCAAGACCTAGCTTCTCAGGAGGTGATGCAGGCTGGTTCTTAAGTACAGTGTAGTCCCCGAACCCCCACAAGGAAATGTCCACACACTATTACTGAAAACAGTCTTTATATAATATTCAAAGGTATGTACACGATCACAATAACGCACTTTGTACTCGGAAGTCAATAAAGATAAATATATACAATTCTAAAGTGGTACCACCAATGTTATCGAATCTCATTAAAGTGCATCAACTGTACGGTTAAAAGGTCACACAGATCAATAACGAGGAAACCAGCAATAGAGATAGGAAGGAACGCAAGATGGTTGAAACAGTAGGCAGAATGCTGACCGCTACCAATAGGCACAGTTCTGTGTGGCGATCCCCCCCCCCCCCCCACCTGGGCAACCTGTAAATAAAGATATATAGCACAAGCCCAGTCCATATAATGTTCAGTAGGTTTACTTCCTCCTATTAAGGAATTACCCCCCCCCCCCCCAGTGTCCCTGGTTGAGTAGAGTTCTCCGACTATGCGTCGACCAATCCTTCTTGAGTGACTCCCTTTAAGGCGGGAGCCACGGATCGTCGAGAGGTGTCGAGGAACTCGGCGTTCGGTGTCGGGGAATCGACGACCCTTCTTGAGTGCCCTCCCTTTAAAGCAGGAGTCACGGGTCGTCGAACGTCCGACGGTGAACAGGTTGAACTACGGCAGTGAAGTGGCAGCTTCGTTCCTAGCAGTGCTCGTCGACGACAGAGAATTGGCGTCCTGCAAGGAAGAGGCGTGCGGGGCACCTCGGTGACGATAGTTCTGGACTGCAAAGAGATGATTAAGAACTGTGGCCCAGCAAGGGCGTCGAGTCGTCGGCGTCTCTGAGGTCTTTAGGTGGCGGGAAACCCACCAGCGGATGCTCCTCGGCGCGTCGACGGTCGGGCCTTCTCCAGCGGGAGAAAAGTGGGTGACGATGCAGACGAGAGCGTCCGATGATCAATTGAAGGTCTTAGGCAAACGGGAGCATGGCGGCTCCGGTCGGTGACGGCGGTCATCGACAGTGACGGACAACAGTCCGAGTGCTTCTCTTTGAGATTCCACGGCAGTCCCCGTCTCGGGTCGGCAGCCTGTCGAAGGTCTGTCTACCAGGGATCTTTGGCAAAGATCAGCTGTGCACGATGGTCCCTCGTAGCTCGGGAAGAGCGCGCCTTACCAGGTCCTCTCTGGGTCAGTCCTTGGAGGCACACCAGCTTTCAGATTGTGAAAGAGAGCAACAGCACTTCTCGTCCAGCGGGGCTTCAAGGTCAAGCTTCAGTTACTCGTCGTAGTGGACTTCAGCTTCTGAACACGATTCCTAGCAGTGAGAGGTCCCCAGATATACTGTTGATCTCCCATTCATTCCGCTGGGTCACACTCAAGCATCCAATCAGACTAAGGGCATTCATGCAGGCAGGCAACCATTCAGGCACACAAAGTATTCAGGCCATTCACTTCTCTCCAGACACTCACAACAAGTTATGTGTATTGGGACAAGTACCGAGCCATTCAACACTCCAAGCTGCATTCATACCGGTTTCGGGCAGGGCTGTCTCAGTCATTGTGTCAACCACCAGATACTAGACATCCACAACACAGAATGCATATTCATCACACACTATTCACCCAGGTCCCACCCACAGGAGGTACCCACAACATACATCACCGGGAAGTCTCCAGCTAATCTGGCCGGGCCTTCACAACACCACCATATGTGGCATTTCCACCCAACAGCCAGTCAGGGGGAAGGGACAGAGTCAGGGCTCCCCAGGACTTTGGGAAAACAAGGTAATGGGTAATATAAAGCAAGAGGCCACAGGGGCCATCTTGTTTTCCATCAGGAATCAACGGATCCCCATGGCAGGGCCGTGGTATCCCAAAATGGAGGATACTCCGCGCACCCGTCAAATTCAGCATGGAGCTGCCACCAGCCCATACCCCGCGGGCCACCCACAGGTGCCCAAAAACATACACTAGGGGCACAGGGTTGCACCCCCACCCATGGGTGCCATAAGGATATCCCACAGGTCCGTTCACCAAACCAAAAAGAGAGCTGCACCGCCAGGAGTCCCACCTGAACTCCTGCGCAGAAAACACGACAGAACACATGATAAAAAGCAGTAAAGGACAAGGATACGGAGGCCCTGTCCCTCCGATGCATTTCCAGCATCACAACCGCGCTGCTGATCCAATCCCTTCAGAGGAGCCCTGCTGCCAGTAGACCTGGCAGCAGGGGCAGCCTCCACCAGGCCCGATCCAATGACCAGGACCGGACGGTCCAATTTAATTACAAAGGACTGTGTATTAATAGGAAGAACAGTGACCCATAGTATATCTGCATTGTATTATCACAACCTCATCCCATCCCATCTTTAAATTCAGAACACTAGTATCGTTGGAATCCTCCTTGCGATGATTTTTCTCATCTGTTACAAAACCATAACTCCTGATTTTGAGTAACTAAAATAAATACAAGAACGAAATAGAGTATCCACCACGTGAATGGTTGCGCTGGCCACGTAGCTGAAGATTCATGTGTGGCCTCCTCTTTTTCATAGTCAATATAGTGTAATAAAACATCTGTCATTTTTAAAAAACGAATTCCTGTTCCATTTTCGTGCCTCTTTTGCAAAAATGCCTCTCACTAAAACCTCTAACTTCTTTAATTTTAAAGATAGAAACAAAACTTCAACTCTGATACTCAAGACCCTTAGCTACACCCACAACTAAAAACTGCATCGCGTAACAGTGTATTGGACCAGTTTTTTCTTCAAAATCGCAGAGTAAAAGTTTGCAGCGAATTTGCATTTTTCAAAAGTTTACATGTGTCTTTTTCCCATTTCAAAGTGCTTCTTCCATCCCATCCTGATGTAAAGTGTGTACTGTTCATATTATAGCTTGTGTTAGGACCCGTTTAGTGTTGCTCTCCTCAGAATCTCTATCCATTTAAGCCTTTTTGCACCCTTTAACATTATTTTACAAAGCAATTTGCATCGGTCAGTTTAAAAGTGTCATTTTCCAAAACGGTTTTCTCTTGTTTGGGGAGGGAAGATTGCATCTAAACTCTAGACATTGTCTTTCATTCCCGAATACCTGTTGATTCCTCACATTTGTGTAGGATTGCTCATTTGTACTTCTGTACTTTGCAGGGGGAACTATTAACTTAAACACTATCTGTGCACAAAACAAAACTGTTCTTTTTCCTGTGTTTTCTACTCTGCATCATTATAAGTGAATTCAATTCATTTGCTGAGTTTGTGAATTGTATTGTCACCGGTAGGTGATTGCTGATATACATATATATATACATATATATATACATATATATATACACATATATATATATATATATATACACACACTACAAAAAAAAACTTTGAGGGGGCGTTATGGTTAAGTTGCCGTAACAAAAACCTGTACACTTCACACAAAAAAATACTTTCAACCTGCCCTTTATGCTTCAAATTAAAACCGAAAAACCCCTGAAATGCGACAGTTATGGTAAACTAAGCCCCCAAACCTGCCACCACCCCTGTGCACTGCTAACATTAACACCCAGACCATGAAAGATGTCATCTCAAATGTCAATGATGACATCACTTGTTTAGCCCCTTTCTTTTTGTTCCCTGCCATACATATACATGTACATTCAGTAAAAAAAAAATTCACTAAAGGGATGTTATACTTCACAGTGAAAGCAAAAACCACTGCACATTCCCCCATTATGGTAAGCTAAGCAACCATAACTCACATCATCTACGTGCATTGCTAAGACTAACACCCAGGACATCAAAGATGACATCAGTACACCCCTCCACCCCTACAAATGGCCACACCCCCAAGCGCATCTTCATTGTCCTTCTAGCTATAGCAGATTAGGTGTACCGCCTTTACTGCTGTAGTGACCAAAAGGAAACTAATCGGTATGGCTTCCATGGCTGCTGTTGGATCATTAGCCTCTGCACCACCCCCAAACCCGGCACCACCTCCCCAAGGGCCTGCAGAGAGATATATGGGTGAGGATGTAGAGAGCGAGGAAGAAGAGGAGGAAGAGAATGAAGTGGAGGAACTCCGCACTAGGAGCACTCGCCGGGAGTCGTGGGTGTGGCGGTTGTTATCCGTTTATGGGAACGTACCAAAAGCACGTGCGAACCTGGTGAAGTGTAACCAGTGCGAGGTGGTGCCGAGTCGTGGGAGATTTGGTGCATACAGCTTTGGTACGACAACCATGAAGCGCCACCTCACTTCGTTCCACACTGCAGACATTCGCAAGGTGGTGCCATGTGAAGAGCGTAGTCGATTGAGTTCCTCCACAGCATCCTCCGTGTCCGATCCTCCCACCACAAGAGACACTCCTGTGGGGGAGCGCCTCCCTCCAGCTGCCTCACAAGCCATTCGCAATGCTGTTGACACTTACCTTTCAAAGGTGACAGTAGTGTGTATGTATTGTGACGTAGTACTCTGCAGGGGGGAGAGTTTTTGAAGTGCTTTTGAGGCTGCAGTCACAGAGCACCAGAAGATCAGCTCCTTACCTAAATAAAGCTCACCCTATATCTTTCGCTGTTCACTTGCCCTTTCTTATCCCCATGGCTTGTGTCCCTTCCTTACCCTCCTTTGGCCTCTTCTCCTAGTGTGCCTTGTGCTGTTAAGCAATAAACCTAAAAACAACAAATATTACAGAAAAAGCTCTTTTCAGAGCAGCCTTTCTCGGTATAACAATAGGACTATGAAGTGATGGTCTTAGACCCCCGCGGAGTTGTGAAAAAGTTTGCGGACAGTCGTAGGGGAAAAAAGGGAGGATGCAAGCGGAGCAAACACAATGAAGTGCACGCTGGGAGTAAGTGGCGGC
The DNA here is from genome assembly GCF_040938575.1 of Ambystoma mexicanum. Taxonomy (NCBI): domain Eukaryota; kingdom Metazoa; phylum Chordata; class Amphibia; order Caudata; family Ambystomatidae; genus Ambystoma; species Ambystoma mexicanum. The sequence goes on from NC_090931.1 coordinate 517,377,481, forward strand.
AATGAAAAGAACCTTTCAGTGGTGTGTTGTGTGGGTCAAAAACTGTGGGTTGGTGAAAACGGATTGTCAGATAGGTTAGTGTGAATGCAAAGGCGGTCGCAATGCATTTTGTACATTGCGAAGAAAAATCTGATTGCCAGCATATGTGAGGTGGACTCCATCTCTGCGGAAAATGAAAGTGCTGCGAAACAAAATGTTTTCAATTGTGGAAAGAGGACATGCCAACATCTCTTAAAAAGGCAAAACAGCCTTATTCACATTGGTCCACAAATGGAGAAAGTGAGACACAAACTCAGAAGAACACAGCCATATTTGTCTTTGTGCAATACGGCAAAAAAGTATTTGACAACTTGGAAACCTGTCCATGAGCTATGCAAGTCCTTCCTTCATTGCAAATTGCAAAGAAATTCCAGATACATGCCCTAAACTGTTTCCTCCGCAATGAATGATCAGTATATCTGGAGGACGCTCTGTCAGTAAAGTAAAACAGAGGTGTACCAAGTCCAGCCATCTCATGCCACTGCACTTCCACATGAGGAAATTCGAGTTTTGCTGATAAACTGCAGCTTTCGGCATGCATCTTTAACCAATGTATCCATGAGTCTCCAAAAATCCAGATAATCTGTTTTTGAGCATGGAAAGCCATGGCTTTGTGGTCTCCTGTGAGGGAAAAGACGGTATTACTAAAGTATGTCGGTCAGAACACACCTACTGAACTTTATGGACCAATCCCTAGCTCCGCTCATTCTCATTTGCATGCGTCTCAACCCCTGAATCCCTGTTGGTGATATGTGCTGGCTGCAAAGTACCGCCATGTTCGCGGACATGTAGAGGATCAGAGCGTGACGACGGTACATTAAAGTACTATTCCCCTTTTTCCCCTTTAAGGTAGGCTCTGAAAATAGACTTTTTGGCCAGAAACCGTACAGACATCTGTTATTTCATTTATTTTTTTTCTATTTTTGGTCCTTGCTTTACTCCTGCAAACATTACAGAACCTTCTCTAAAGCAAGCTTTACGTTCCAAAAGAACATCGCATTTCCCAAAGAAGATAGCGCAAGACCATCTCCTTCAAAAAAATCTGCATTGCTTGGAGCAATGTCATCGTAGCTGGAAAAAAACATACCAGCTCGTAGCATGAATGCACGCATGCCGCGATTGATACACCTCCCAATACTTAGATCTGGGCAGAAAACAGAATTGTTGTTCCATTTTACTCTAGTGAGTAAAGCAGAAAAAATTACTTCCGTTGTTGGGAAGATGGTCACGAGTGCTTCAACCAACTGTGCCAAATATGCCAACAAAGTACGTGAACTCACGTATCCCAAATGGCAAGCACCGTAGTGCAAAATTACCACGAGGAGTGGTCATTGTACGCATGTCTCTACAAACTTGCAGAATTGCCGCAGCATTCGCATCAGTGTCAGCGCTCCACACCACCTCCACTCCTCTCACATCGAAATGGTGTGCCACATGCCTACTCTCGGCATAGTGTTGTAAGCCATGCACAAAAATGTCTCCTAGCACCAAACCCCTGACCCTCTCCACCTCTGCCATCTTCAGTGTGCGCACCGTCTTTCGACAAAAAAGAGTAATGTGAACATCTGATTGGCTGATGCGTACAGTCGCCTTTCCATGCAGGATTTGCTGTAGAGACCCATATGTGTCACGCCCTACCTGCGGACAAGCGTTGCCTACATGTGGCACGCAACTCTTACTCAGTCCTTCCACCCTTTCTACAGCGGTACCAAAGCGACTCCCTCATTGGACACAACTAAGCAGTCACACAACCAATCACATTGAACATCGCTAAGTCTAACTCCGTCATCAACATTGCGCACTTCAAAATTACTGTCGATGATTCTGAATGGAAGTCGCATATCATTGCAAAGCACCTACTTCACAAGCTACTGTGCAAGTATTGCAAATTTCTACGTACAGCTCCATGCATGAGTATAGAGTACAGGTATGTATATTTTAATCAGAGAACATGTGGAACCCTTATGATTTAATTTAGACAAAATATTGCTGCTAAATGTGCATAGGCAATACATAACGCTCCCCCTTTTAAGCGCAAGATGTCCGATTTGTCATTCACAAACCGCACAACTGCTTACCGTCTTCCGCATAACCTGTACATACGTTGCAAGCATGCCTATTTAGGGTGGAACTCATTTTTGTATGTCAAAATGTCGGAGTTGTGTACTCTGTACGGCCTACAGTAATGCTACTTGCAATGTGATCGTATGAGAATAGTAAGCGCTCCCGATTGCCATGTGTTGACATCTCCCTCTGAGGGTCTCCTGATTTCTTGGCATTGTGCTTTTAATTTACAAGTAGAAAATGTTTCCCCATCTAGTACTAGGCCCTATCGCTTACAAACCTCTCTTATGCATAGTACACCTTGTAAAAAACAAGGCATTTCCATACCCTTAAAATTGTTAGCAATTTTGAAGGACTTTCAAGTACCATATTGCAAGTACCATGCAAAGACTGCACAGAGTGAAGTGAAATGTACACATGCACTGGGTTGAAATATGAAAGTTGAATGCTCTGACGAAAGAAGGACAATTAATGTGTGCAGTATCATCACTGCTGCAAACACACAAAGTAATTGATTTCGTTTTTTTGAATCGCAGTGAAGCCTACTCTCCTGAGAATCAACAGCATCTACACTGCAGACATATCCGAAGAAACCTGGTCATCTTGCAAAAAAAAGTAAGTACAGTACAACCTTTATATTGTAACTACTCCACAAAGAGGCTGTGTGGGTTATTTGTCTATTTTGGGCACCAAAGCAAGCATTGATTTCTAAACCATTCTACCTACAAATATCCATTTATTGAACAAAGAATAACAGGCAGAATGGCTGACAAATCCCTGTGTGTTTGGAACTCAAATAACATACGTAATCCTTAGGTTAGATTGTGAAAACAAGGTGCTTTAGCAAGTTTATGGCATTTCAGTTATTAACAATGGTTCTCGTCACAAGTAGCCCACTTTGTACTCTCATCTGAAGCACATTGTAGTAGTATATAAACAGTAAAGTAGCCTTACCAAATCATTGCAAGCGTCCAATGCAGGTTGACACACCATGACAAAGAGCTTCCCCCCATCAGACACTTGCACACATACATTTGACAACAGACCAAAGAATACCTTTTTTTTCAACAGACACCAAAGAATGCCTACCAAAAAGTAACTCCGTAGAAAGGAATGCAGAAGTAGAGCCAATAAAAAGTGCCCAATGTAAGCATCCACCTGTTGTAGAGAATGTTGGTACAAACCAGCTAATGCAGTTGGGTTAGCAAAATAAACGAAGTCTCAATACCGAAACTTTACCTCCATCAAAATGTGTCACAAAAATGTTTTAAAAAAGGCTACCAGTACAGCTAACATAATAATCATGATAGTGTAAGAAAAACCCATAGTAAAAAAGTATTTTAGCAAAAATGTTTCGTCACAGAGTCCTTCAGAATCTACTAATAAGAGGACCGAAATCATCCTCACCCCTTAAAACCTACCGTAGAAAGTTAATCCTACAAGCTCTCATGGACAGTGCAATCCTTCTCGAAAGGAAGTTGTTCATATTAGTGTTATAGGATGAAAGCACTAACAAAACTAAGTACCAAACTACAAAAGAAACTCAGCAATAAACGGAATGTGAACCAAAATAATTTTACATGCTTGTGGTGGTGAATGGAGTCACACAACCACCACAGAGCCATATTTTAATGAGGAAGCATACAAAAAAATCAAACACACACAATTGCCATCCATTGCAGTGGACGAGGGTATGAGGAAATCAATACTACCATCAGGGAACAAGAAACACTGCTTACAAAAGTATCCCCTGAAAACTCAGAATTAACTCTCGATTCAGCAGAAACACACCGTCCAGTATACAAATGGCCGTGCACATCAATGTGTGCCATTCCAAACAAAGCTTTAAAATCTTTATATCATTTCCTCAATCAATATGTAAAAGGTAAAGACAAAAGTAAAATGAAAGTGCTGCAAAATATGGATATTTGTCCAGTGCGGAAATACACAGGACTAAAAGGACATTCATTAGGCTGCATTTCTCGGCCTATTTGCAAAAGCACCTTACATGATATCAAAAGGATACCAATACATCATTCCAATGTAAGAAATCTAGTGTATAAAATATACTATGCAAAAAGTCCAGCTTCAGAATTAGGCAATTTAAATACCACTCTTCTGCATGGTACACCCAAATACTTACAAGAAGAAATTGACCGCATTCAGAGAAAGTATTTTGGAAGCGAGAGCCACTTCCAAAATGCACCAGTTTTAGAACATAGTAGCAACAATTCTGAACATAGCAACCTTCTATTACACACATATAGAAGACAATGAAGACTCTGTGGTTTGAATTAGCTCTCTACCTTTTAGCAGAAAACAAATATGAACTAACTGAACGCCTAATATGTTGCAGTTACTGTACTACAAAATTGGACGACAACCACACTTCTTCACGTGCTATTACAAATAATTTAGAATTGTTTCCATTACCAAAAATCTTGCAACAGCTCAATTTGTATGAGAGCATAATAATTCAAACAATTCACTCATTTCAAGCAAGTATACGCCTTCATCCAAAAACAGCAAAATTACCATCCTCTGAATTGGTGAAAGGCATTTGTGGCAAAGTAGTTTATTTGCCATTAGATCTAACGGAAAATGTACACACTCTAGGAGTGGAACGTTCAATAGAGGATTCTTTAATAGTCTTGGTAAATGGAGTACCAACAAAGGACAAAAACATTTGCCAACAATTAGTGGATTTACACAAAGTTAGACAAGCATTGCAATATCTAAAAGACAATAGGCCTCATTACACGGTAGGCGGTAAGGGTTTACCGGTAAGGGCACCGGTAAACCCTTACCGCCTTACTACGAGGTCCCTTTGCGGGTCCTCCCTTAACGCCTGGTTTTTCCAGGCGTTAAGGACAGGACCCGCAAAGGGACCTCAGAGCCAATTACGGTACTGCAATTTGCGGTACCGTAATTAGCACCTTCCCTATTCCCATTATGCCCTATGGGGCAAAAATGGGAATGGGGAAGGGCCTTGGTGAATGGGGAATTACCGCCCGCGCTCACCTTGGAGTAGGGCGGTAATTCCGCCATCCACCAAGGCGGACTCGGTACGGTACCGGCGGCAACCATGGCGCTAATAGCGCCATGGTTACCGCCTACCGTGTAATGATGCCCAATGAGTACTATAAGGAAATAAATATTGATGAAAGCTTAAGGGAAACAACTGAAATTATTCAAGAGCCATCAGAAACTGGACAATTCGAACTTCTTGATCCTGCTACAGTATCCACTCTTTTGGACCATTACACAATCCATCCATTGCATTCCAATGAAAGCATAGATGATGCACTAGAAACTTACCAAATGCGACAAACCAAAGGGTCACCAATGAGTATTTGGGAAAAAAGTATAGAAGCACATGCTTTTCCACTGCTATTTCCTACTGGCAGAGGTGGAAGATACGATGATAGACCCACTCAGATCGGGGCATCAGAATACCGCTCATTACGAATGTATTCGCAAGATCCCAGCTTTAGACAAAATGTGGAATACATATTCCACCTACTCTATGAAAGTGAATTAGCAACACTATGTTATGGAGTTGCATACATTCTTAAATCTGGAACCCACTTTCAAAATATGTCAGCTACGCAGTTAATACAAAAAGTACAGGAAAAAGATGAGGTTTTTACAATCAAGTATAACAAATTTGTTTGCAAACATGCGTGGTACAAAGGAATACTGGTTCCGACGGCACAGAGACGTGCGTTGCATGATCAGAAAACTGGGACCACTGACTTGGTTTGTTACGTTAAATTGTGCAGAATATGCATGGGAAGATTTACATGAGTTCCTACGCATAGCAAACAGAAACAAAAACAGATATATTAACACCTGGAGAACTTTGCTCACTAGATCCAGTGAATGTGTCAAGATATTTCCATCATCGTTTCATTGCCATGCTACACTTTATTTGCAATAAAACTGTTCCTCCCCTTGGAGAAGTGCAACACTTCTTTTGGAGAAAAGAACATCAAGCGAGAGGAGCACCACATATTCACATGCTGTTATGGATCAAAGGTGCACCAAAATTTAGTCACAACAGTGATAGCACCGTTGTGCAGTTTATCCAAAACTGGTCACTTGTGAAATCCCTTCACAACAGACACATAGTGAGCTGCATGGGCAGATTTTACAATTTCAAAGACACAAATGTGGCAAATATTGTTGCCGCAAATACAAAAAGGTAAATACTACACCAAATGCCACTTTGGTTTCCCTAGACTAGTTACAGAAACAGGTGAAGTAAACCACTTCATGTCTTCAGTTCGACAGTGTTAAAGGTAAATCACCTAAAAACACATTACATAAAAAGAAGGGAAGAATCAAAATACATCAATGATTACAATGCAATCATTGCTCTCTTATGGAATGCAAACTGATGTGCAGTACATTGCAGACAATTCAACTGCTGTTGCACGATATATTACAGCCTACTTAACAAAAGCACAAAAAAAACAGAGCTTCAAGACCTCTGGGATGACCCAGCATCAGACAAAACATTATCACAGAAATTGTACAGCCTAGGCATAAAAATGCTCTCAGAGAAGTGGAGCCTTTGAAGCAGCAGATCGGTCACCGGTACTGCTTTGTATGGAAAATCAGACAACATAGTATGGCTCAGTCTTGAGCCTGCAAAATCTAGAAAAAGAGTGCTAAAATCATATGAGGACATAGAAACAATTGCCAGAAATGATCCCAACAGCCAAGACATTCTAAAAAACAATTTACTGGACACATACTATCCGAACAGGAGTAGCACTCTGGAAAGCATGTGTCTATACCACATTGCTCAAAACTTTGCATACAAAAACAATGTAAAACCCGATTAAAGCAAACGTAGATATAGAGTGATTGATTGTGAAGGGAGCCTAGTGAAACTGACCAAACAAAGCTTAATTAATCTTGTAAAATTGTCATTAAAAACTCCTCAACAGAAAGAACTATATTACAGGTCTGTTACAACTTTTTAAACCATGGAGAAAAGAGGAAGCCATACTAGATAACTGACTGCTATTAAGATGCGTTCAAAGCAAATGAAAGCGCTATCACCGATATGAACTTTACGTAGTACAAAACAATGTTACACAATAAGCAGCAACAGGAAGAAAAACTTCAGGCCCAACTAGATAGAGACTCTTCCCACATTAGTCAACCTTCTGTAACAGGAAGTCGAGAACCACTAAGACAACCAATAATAGCAAATGAGGCTGAAGTAGCTATGGCAGAAGTAGAAAACACCATGTATCGGTATCAAGAAGATACAGAAGACTCAACTGTACAACAAGCAAAACTTAACAAGGATCAGCGCAGCATTTTTGAAGACGTAACAAAACAAATTGTACTTGGTGTACAGCATGAAAACAAATAATGTACCTGCCAAAATTACAAACCTATACTGCTGCACGTCAGTGGTGAAGCTGGATCTGGGAAAACATTCTTAATCAAGATCATCAGAAAGTTCCTCCAACAATTGACAAACAACAAACTGTCAGCTGTTGTAACGGCCCCCACAGGTTTAGCTGCCTACAGCATAGGCGGTGTCACTTTACACCGATTACTACTGCTTCCAGTAGAGCATCAAAATAAATTAGACTACTACAAACTTTCTGCAGAAGCTGCAATGGAATTACGCAGAGTATTGAAACAAATGAAAATGCTACTAATAGATGAAGTGAGCATGGTATCCAACCTAATGTTGGCTTTGATTCATCTTAGATTGCAAAAAGTACTTAAAAGTAATAATGAAGAACTCTTTGCAGGGAAACACATTATCATTTTCGGAGATCTTCAATTGACACCAGTGAAAGGTGAACCAATTTTTAAAACCTTAGGCCACAAACTCTGCCGGAAAACTATTGGTAGCATAGGTAATGTTAACCTTTGGCAACATTTCCAATACAGAGAATTAACTGAGAACATGCGGCAATCTGCAGATCTCACTTATGCCAACATCTTAAAAAGTATTAAGAGTTGGTGTATTATCGCAAGAAGCACAAGTTGTATTGAAAAAGCTGCACATACAAGCACTTTATGGCGATCATGCATATACAACTGATGTTATGGAACAAACGGCGTACAAAAATGTCAATTGTATGGCCTTAATGCCAACTCTTGCAAGCTGTATCAAATTCAATGAAACAATGTTAAATAAAGAAATGCAACCAATAATAGAAATTGGCACCACAGACAAACTAGACATACATGGTATGAGAGTACCCATGTGTGAGCAAGCCTCAAGACTAAATAGTTTAAAAATTCAATCTCCAACACAGCTGGGTTGGAAAAAATATTGAAAGTATCCTTAAATTGTAGAGTAATGCTTAAACGTAACCTTAACGTAGAGCAAGGGCTAGTTCATGGAGCACTGGGCACAGTTGTTGGCTTTCAATCATACCCACGTGATAGCAACATTCAATTTGTCACTATTCGCTTTGATAAAGTTTCAGAAGTGAAAAGGATAGGGCGCTCTATTTCTTCTCTTCAAAGTCATGTATGTACGTAGAGCAATTTTCTCTAACTCTTGCATATGCAGTTACCATTCATAAATCCCAATGTCTTACCCTGGACAAAGCATTGATCGATATAGGAAACAGTCTTTAAGGAAGGCATGAGCTACGTTGCATTATCACGCTTACGTACACGTGACGGTCTATTGATAATGAACTTTGATGCAAGTAAAGTCAAAGCTGATATTCCTTGCATTCTAGAATACAATAGATTGTGTTCACTGTACACCCCTCATCTGAAACAATACCCTGTTCCAGATAAAATAAAACATGGTTAAAGAAAACTAAATGAAACAGAAATGCAACAAAATCCAAAAGCAAATTCAGCAAAGAAAAGAAGCTAAAGTTTCATCAATTACCGCAAACATAGAAGAACCTATTAGGGAATGTAAACCAGGAACGTCAGCAAAGCAGCAACAGAAAATCCAAAAAATGCACTCAGATACAGAACTTGCTGGTCCATTCAAATTTGCAAATGAAAGTGGGGTAAGTTGCTATGCAAGTGTAGCAATGATATTCCATTTCAATTGCCACCAATTGTTAACAATATTTACCTGCACAGTACAGACCAACTGTTTGCAAATGTTCGTGCTGCATAGAAATGCAACAAGCAATCCTGACAACACATAGTATTCATGGATTAAGGCAACAACTGGACGACTGTGCTGGAATGGTGAGATTCCCTATGAACTCACAAGATCCACAAGAATTTCTAATGTACATACTATTAGTATTGGAAAACAAAAGCATACCTGTAAATGAAATCTTCCAGATTTTGTACATGCACTCTGTAGCAAAGTGATACAGGAAGAAATCCAAAATGAGCAATTTATTTATGCTTCCATACCAAATTGTGAGAGCATTCCATTTCAGCAACTTGTACACAATGCAAACCATGGCAGATTATGTACTATTTGCAATTCAGACAATCGCTCCACCTTATTGATACAATCACATAGTGCCTACATAATACTTCCGCTTCTACGTTATAATGCAGATGTAACCAAAAACAACTGCAGACTGACTGGATTCACACACGGTCAAGTGTCACTTGGAATGAAAACCTTTACAACAGTAGGTATAATCTACCATGCAGGAGCTACAACCAATGCACGTCACTATACTGCATACATTAAAAAGAATTGTGGATGGTTTGAATGTAATGATATCACCATTACTCTGAAGCAGAGATTGCCAGCTAACCTAACAAAAGCTTATTTATTGTTCTTAAAGCCAAAATTTACGAAATAATGTGTACTTCAAGATTGTCAAAAAAATATGTCAAAGGCTACAAACTGTTAGAATACGCCAACAGGTATCTAACTACCCAAGAGGATGTAAGAATGACACATAAATGAATATGACAGATCGTTGGGAACAAATTCACAGGTAGAATATGCCTACAGGTATCTAACTGTTAAAAATCGGCAGGAAGGCAACAAACATAACATTAATGGGAAAGATGAAGGAAACAGGATATAACGACACAAATGAATGAATATCACAAATCTGTAGGAACAAATGCAGTTAGAATACGCCTACAGGTATCGAACTGTTAAAAATCGGCAGAAAGGCAACAAACATACCATTAATCAAAAAGATGAAGGAAACACTCAAAGGAAACAAGGAAGTTGTTTAGTACCATAGTAAATGAAGGTTTTTTTTTATCCGACAAGGATTTTTTTCCCCCCAGATCCAAGGATTAGAAAAGCAAACACAAAGTGAGCACAATGCACAGTACACTGGTTTGTAAACTAAATATGAGGGTAAAAAAAAGGTAAACTGTCTATTATGCAATGTAGTAAATTTAAAAAAAATGCAACGACTAACATAGCTTTTTCTTTTATCACAGAAATGGAAAAAAGGATACTTCCACCAAGTACGATAAGCATTTAAAAATTGTATGTCCACTCTGAACAAAGTAAGGAGTAAGTATATTGGCAGTCATTTTCTACACATGCAAATCTACAAGTCTAATCTATGGTACTAATATGCTGCAGTGCCTGTAGGCTGGCCCTTGCATCTTCGGTGTGTAACCTACCACCTACACCTTAAGACCAACGTACAAGGAGTATACTTCCTAGCCACAACTATTGCTGCATGTCAAAACCATGGTTCTTGTAAATTAGCTACTTATACATTTTATTTTCGGACCAACGACTGCTGCCATGAAGCTAAGACACTAGGGCGTCAACACAACTAGCGCATTACACCACACCCATATTGACTTTTAAGTGCACTGCATAGGACTTCAGTCTTGGGTGCATGGGCTTTGCCCATGCACCCAAGAGTGCAGGGTCTCTCCACAAACACCTCAGTGATGTGTGGTAGTGGGGTTTTTTCTATATGTGTGGTTTCCTTCAGTGCTTCTGGCCAGAGGCTTTACTCTTAGCTGTATGTCCTTAGATCTTACATGGGATGGGTGTGCAGTGGCTTGCACGTCTAGTACTTATAACTTTGTTCTTGGGAGCATGCCCTTCGGCTTCAAGCGGACTCCTGGAAGCAGAACTTGACAATCCCTTGCACCCTGGCGCAGAAGGACGATGAGCTGGAGCGCCCCTCCGTGGACTGCCCGGAAGAGAACCTGGGCCCCTTAGCTTGGGAGCCGGAAGCTTTAACGGCCTCGGGCCTGCCAGATCCAGAGTTCAAGATCCCCTTTCCGGCAGGAGGCCGTGGGAAGAAGTCCCCGTGCTGAGGGGCTTTGAAAAAACAAAGGACCTATCTTTTCTTGACATGATCCAATCAACTTATTCCTTTAGGTGACCAGGAGGAGAAGAATGGAAGATCTCCCTCCAGCGGGAAAGACGCAAGGCTCAGAGACGGAGAGCTGCAAGCCAAGCACGCATCCTAGCAGTGGTCGTGCGCCAGGCACTCAAGGCAGATCACATGGGGGTCCGAGGCCAGGAACAAGCGATTGCAAGATGCGCATCTCGTGGAAGTCTCGTGAAGCCGACAAACGCCAGGGGAGGCAAGGCAGCGAAGGGAGGTGAAGAAATAAAAAACAAAAGAACAGGGAGCATGCAGAAAGTTGAAAAAGTTCCTGCACCTAGCTGCCAGATCAGACACTGTATCCCTTCCAAATACTTCGTCTGGTTTCAGGTTTTAATATAAACTAAACTAAATCCCACCAAACCCAATTGAACTACAGCTGCACTCACTACAATTAAAAGATAGCTTCCTTTGAATGGACATACACTGAAATAACCTTGGATTACCTTAACAAAAGCCACCAACATTTCTGAAACCCAACAGACCCTCAAATTAGAGCTTTCCCACTGGGCTTGGTTGGTCAAAATAACAGTGATTAAGAGGACCCTTCTTCCCAAACTTACATCAAGCCCTTCCAACATCCATTTCTAAAATAAAATTTAAAAAGGTCATGATTTGCAATCACAAATAGATTATTTTCTCTCTGATACATACATTTCTTTGCAGTACACAACTTCCTCTCCTTCGCCCCATGCACTGGTTCTGCCAAATCTGGATTTTCCTCCTGGAAACCATTGATTCTCCTTCTAGACACTTCCAATTTCCCATACATTCAGATTATAGGATTAACAATCCTAACATCTAAGCATCAGGAGGGACTGTACAAAATGTAAGGATTGCTGTCGCCGCCCCCCCCACCAGAAGGGTGTCAATCCTGTTCGCTATAGTGTAAACGCTCGTCACTTTAAACCACCCCACGTCTATGTCAAAGTGGTAAGAGGACCTTTGGGTCTCCATTTGATGTCTTTCTTGCTACACAATCTGGGTGTGATCATCTGCCAGCATTCGAGTAAGATGGGAATAGTTTCTTACCTGTAACTCCATTTCTCCAGCATTGGTATCTTTCATGGATTCACATGCTTTGAATATTCCCCGTCGTCAGGCTGGGAATCCCCGGTACATTATATAGACCCTTTCCGTAGGAAAACTTTTTCGACGCTTATGCGTCCCATCCACCTCGTTTTGCATCATGCGTGCCCGTACCGTCAGGATGTCATGATATAAATACAGGCCCCGCCCCCGCGCTCCCTCAGATTTCGGCCCCCAAAGTAGTGGGGGAACCGGTTTGCATGTTCAGGGGAGGCAGGTGGGCGCATGTGAATCCATGAAAGATACCAATGCTGGAGAAATGGAGTTACAGGTAAGAAACTATTCCCTTCTCCAGCATTGGATCTTTCATGGATTCACATGCTTTGAATAGATTACATAGCAGTACCACCCCCAAGAGGAGGCGTGCATGCAAACCCATATACTTTCTTCGCAAAGGCCGTTCCCTATGATCATGTATACATCAGTAATAGTTAACATAGGAAAAACGAACCACATACAGTCATAAATTCCACAGGATGTAACCCCGCAGCTTACCTTATTGGAATAGGTGTCGAAGCACCGCCTGTCCCATCCGGGTGTCTTCGGCATGTTGCTGCGACAGGCAGTAATGGCGGGTAAAAGTGTGTGTAGCCGCCCAGGTAGCCGCCATGCAGATGTCCCCTAGAGGGACTCCGGCCCACAGTGCCGTCGACGATGCCGTTGCTCTAGTTGAATGAGCTCTTGGCCGTCGTAGAAGAGGCTTCCCTGCCCTGGAATGGCAGTACGAAATGGTAGATGACACCCATCTTGATAGTCCTTGCTTTGAAATGGCATTTCCTCTAGCCCCCAAACCATAGGCCACGAACAGCTGTCTCGTTTCTCTGAACGGTTGCGTACGATGAAGATAAAACTTGAGAGCCCTTTTTACATCCAATGTGTGTAGCATGCGCTCCGCTCCCGAGCATGGCTCCGGAAAAAACGTAGGCAACACAATAGAGGAGTGTTTATGGAACACCGAAGGAGCTTTTGGTATGAACTGTGGGTTAGTGGCTAGGAATACCTTGGTTTTAAAAAATCTTAAGTATGGTGGGTCTACCATTAGAGCCTGAACTTCTGAAATACGTCGGGCTGAAGTGATGGCCACCAGGAAGGCCAATTTCCATGACAGAAACTTTAGAGACGATGATGACATTGGCTCAAAAGGAGGCTTCATAAGAGACGTTAAGACCAGATTGAGGCTCCACTCCGGCGGAAATTTCTTCTCTGGAGGGAAACTCCGAAAGAGGCCTTTAAGGAAGTGCTTAATCAGGCGGTCGCTGAACAATGGTGCCGAGTGCCGTCGACGAGTAAACCTGGAAATGGCTGCTAGGTGTACTTTTATTGACGACACCGACAGGCCCTTTTGAGCTAAGAACAGCAAGTATGGAAGGAGCTGCTCCGGCTTAATCGATTGCGGGTTCAAACCTGGTTGATCCTCACACCATTGACAGAAACTTTTCCATTTGTACGCGTATGAGGCGTTTGTGGAAGGTGCTCTTGCCGCTTGCAGGATACGCCGACAGTCCTCCGGAATCGTTAGCCGACCAAATTCGGCGAAGTCAGGAGCCAGGCCGTCAACTTGAGGCTGTCCGGGTCGTGATGCCAAACGGCACCCTCCTGTCGAGACAGAAGGTCGGTGGTCTTCTGGAATCTCATCGGTTCCGCCGCCGCCGCTAAGTGTAGTAGGTCTGAAAACCACACCTGTCTGGCCCAGTATGGGGCCACCAGAATTACCCGACATGGGTACCTGAGGATCCATTGCAACGTCCTCCGGACAAGGGGAAATGGAGGGAATGCGTACAGGAATTTGTTCGTCCATGGGAATGAGAACGCATCCCCCAGTGAGCCCTGCTGAGGCCATCTGCTTGCGTACTGATGGCATTTTTTGTTGTTCTTCGTTGCAAACAGGTCTATGGAAGGGTGTCCCCATTCCTTGAATACTTGTTGAAGTTGTTGGTCGTTCAGCACCCATTCGTGAACTTCGTTCATTTCTCTGCCGAGGGCATCGGCTTCCACGTTTCTCACTCCTGGTAGGTGGAACGCTAAGATTTGCATGTTGTGTTGCAGGGCCCAATGCCAGATTTTCTGTGCCTCCGTCGATAGGGACCTGGAACGTGTCCCTCCTTGTTTCCTCAAGTAGAACATCGTAGTGGTGTTGTCCGTCATGACACGCACCACCGAGTCCCTCAGTTGAGGAAGAAAAGACTTCAGAGCCCATCGCACTGCTCTCAGTTCTAGCAGGTTGATATGCAGAGAGGACTCCTGCAAAGACCACTGGCCTTGTACCTGTAACGTATCCAGATGAGCTCCCCATCCGCTCAGCGATGCATCCGTCACCACCGTCTTTTGGAACTCTGGTTCCAGTAGAGGCATCCCTTTCGTTAGATGAGTAGACACTCTCCACCAGCCGAGTGCTTGAACTAGTTGTTCGTCGATGACCAGTCTGTCGGACCAGCGACCTCTGCTCTGCGCCCAACGGTCCGCTAGAAATTCCTGGCAAGGCCTCAAACAGACGGCAGTTGTTTATCAACGGAATGCAGGACGACATGGTCCCTAGCAGGGACATGTACTTGCGCACTGAGACCTTGGTACCGCCTCTCCATTCCGACGCCTTGTTTTGAAGTTTCTGAATTCTTTCGCTGGATGGTTTCACCAGGCTTGTGTGTGTATGAAACTCCGCTCCTAGAAAGACCAAGGTCCTCGAAGGCTCTACGGAGGACTTGTTGAAGTTTATTGCGAAGCCCAGTTCCTGTAAGATGGACATTGTGGCTCGTAGACTGTCTCGTGTTTGTTCCTTGGATGAACCTCTGACCAGCCAGTCGTCTAGATATGGATAGACATGATGACCATCCTTCCTTAAATGGGCCGCTATAGGGGCCAAGCACTTGGTGAACGTCCTGGGGGAGGACTTGAGCCCGAACGGGAGGACCTTGAACTGAAAATGCTTTCTCCCGACGACGAATCTTAAATATCTCCTGTGTCGTGGGCGTATTGGGATGTGAAAATAAGCATCTTGAAGGTCTAGTGATGATAGATAATCCATGGGTTGCACCGACCTGATAACCTCTTGGAGCTTTAGCATTTTGAATTTTAGGCTCTTTAGCCACTTGTTGAGTACCCTCAGGTCGAGAATGGGCCTCCATTTGCCGTTTGGCTTTTTGACAACAAAGAACCTGGAATAAACTCCTTGTCCTTCCTGTGCCACAGGAACTCTCTCTACCGCCCCTTTTCGCAACATAAGCGCCGCCTCTTGTCGTAGGATTCGGAGGTGGGGCTGTGTCGAGAATAAAGGAGGAAGACGCGGAGGCTTGTCTTTGAATTGCAGTGCATGACCCATGCGAATCGTGTCTAGGACCCATCGATCTGTGGTGATGCATTTCCATCGGTCGAAGTGATGAGACTCGACCCCCCAGGACGTTCCGAAGGCCGTCATTGGTTGCTGGTTTGCTTGTTCTTCGTTGACGACGGACCTGAGCCTCGCCGCCTGGAGGCCTGATAGTCCCTGCTTCTACGTGCCGACTGGGACGCTCGTCTAAACCCTTGTGAAGAGTACGAGGGAATGTTAAATTCATGGTCCCTCGAGGCTCCAAAGCGGGAGTTTCCAGAAGCACCCCTGAAGGGGCGAAAAGAGCGAAAATTTCTACCCGTTTGAAGGGCGCCGAGGGACGTAGCAGTATCCGTGTCCTTTCATCCCTTTCAGCGCTTCATCAACCTTTTCGCCAAACAGGTGTTCCCCTTCGCATGGCATGTCCAGGACTTTGTACTGTACTTCAGGGCGGAAAGTAGTACATTTGAGCCACGCTTGTCGACGAAGCACTACTCCATGGTTGATTTGTTTGAAGCCAGACTCTGCTAGGTCAACTGCGATATTAATAGCGTGGTTCGAGGCCTCTTCGCCATCCCGCACCAGTAACATAGCTGCTTTCCGGTGTTCGTCTGGCAGGTGTTCTAGGATAGGGGCTAGTTTGTGCCACATTTCCCTATCATATCGTGACACGATCGCTAAGGAATTGGCTGCTCTTACTGTCGTCGCTCCAACCGAGAGCACCTTCTTTCCAAAGGCGTCCTGCCTCCTAGCCTCGCTTTCCGGTGGCGTTGAACATTTTTGCTGGACCCTGGCCTTCCTAGCCGCTGCCGCCGACACCACCGAGTCAGACAGAGGCTGTGATGTTAGACATTTTGGAGTGGACTCCGGAGCTTTAAACTTTTTCTCGATCCGTCCCTTTATGGCTGGCTCAGAGAACGGATGGCGCATCGTCTTGAGACCTTCTTGCCACACGTGGTCAAGGATTGGGATGGCAAATACCGATTTTCTCCTTTGACCCATATGGTCAAAAAGGAAACAGTCTTTCTTCTGCTCCTCAGGAATCAAGCCGAATTCGGAACAAGCTTTCCCCATCATTGCATGGAAGGCTCCCACATCATCAGGGGGAGATGGCTGTGTCTGACTCCTCGTAGACTCCAACTCTACATCCGAATTCCATGTTGGGTCCCTCGACGGTGACAGGGAGATGTCTGACCCCGAGTCATCCAGGATAGAGTCGGACTCCGACAACTCACCCTCCTCCTGAGCTCGAGGACGATCTTTCACCGCCTGGGGAGCCGATGGGTGTTTCGCCGTCGAGCGAGCCGTACACGTTTGCTCGTCGACGGAAGGTACAGACACAAGTGACGATGACGTCCCAGGTTGAGGGAACTGCGTATCCAGCCGCTGCAGGAGCTTCTGAAGAGTATTAAGCACATCCAGAGACAAAACCGTCTGGGGGGTCAGTAACGTGGATGATATAGGTACCATACCCCCGCTCGCACTCGTCGCCGTCGACGTGGAAGGCCGTAAGCCTAAATCCGATGGCTGCATAACCATGTCACCTTCCCCTTCCGCCAAGCAGGCCGTGTCTGGCTGCAGTAAGACCTCAGGGGGGATCGGGTCATAGACCTCAGGCAGCCAAGCCATAGACTGAGTCTCCGTCGACGAGGGAATCCCAACCGGTGCTGCTTGAACGGTAATAGGCATCGTCAATGACACCGAGGTCGACGAGCCAGTCGTCGTCGTCGAGCCCTTAGACTTCGTCGTCGATTTCGATGCCGACTTCCCGGCTGAAGCTTCTCGACTCATGGAAGACCTGGGACGGTTCCCTGAGGAGGATTTTGACAGCGCTAGCCTCTCCGTCTTAGATCATGAGGAGGAGGAGGGCTTTTTATGTGATGAGGAGGATCCAGCATGTTTCCCCTTATGCTTGTCCTCACCGCGAATTTCTGCTGGCCGTACCTTCTTCGATGGAGGCTCCGACTTGCTCCTGGAGGCCGTGGAGCCAACTTCCGAAGCCGGGTAGGCACCCGCTCCGTCATTAAGCCAGTCGACCAGCCTTCTTTTACGGTCCTTAAGGGTTTTTTGGGAGAAACCCTTGCATATCTCACATGTATCCGCCGTGTGGTGCGGGTGGAGACAGTAGATACAGTCCATGTGGCCGTCTCCTTCATAAACCTTTTTGAGGCCACAGGTTGCACACGGGCGAAATAACGCCTTTCCAGACATAATTCTCCAGAATTTGAACTTCGCCGAAGCGAAACAGACAAAACAACCTAGTTTTCACTAGTAGTAAACACGAGGATCCCACTACTTTGAAAGACGGTTGAAATCTGAGGGAGCGCGGGGGCGGGGCCTGTATTTATATCATGACGTCCTGACGGTACGGGCACGCATGATGCAAAACGAGGTGGATGGGACGCATAAGCGTCGAAAAAGTTTTCCTACGGGAAAGGGTCTATATAATGTACCGGGGATTCCCAGCCTGACGACGGGGAATATTCAAAGCATGTGAATCCATGAAAGATCCAATGCTGGAGAAGTCGGCATGCGCAGCAGAGGAGCGCGACGCCTGAGGACCGAGTACCTGAATGATAGACAAAAAAGACAAAGAGAAGAAGTATACGCGCGTGGAATTACATGGCCAAAGCCAAACCCAGGAGCGCTGGTGAATTCGGACTGTTCCCGTTGACACGGAAAAGGGGATTTGGGTGTGGCGCCAGAGGGCAGAGATAGGGCAGCGCATGCTCCCTGGGCCGCGTTTTAGGACAGTTTTTCTGAAGTTCTACCCACTTCTTTAAAACCATTCAACTGAGGCAGTGCAAGACTCCACTCTTAGTATAAGACTGTACCACCCGAGTACATGGCAGTGTAGGCAGAGCAGCCAGGCTTACCTTAGGAGGGAGAGGGAGGCTCCACGCGTGACATGCCGTACGCGGCCCACCAACCGCTTTACACAGCAATCCTTAAGGGTTTAAGCCTTAAGGAGTTTTCACGCCTAACACCGCTTTTCGTCGTGATCTAGGGGGAGACAGGCGTTACACGTCCTGTGCTCGTCCTTCCAAGGATATCTGACCCTACACAAAGGGCAGAATCTAAAGGGAGTCCTTTCCATAGGAAAAGGGAAGGATTACCATACCAAAGGGAAAACAGTGGAAAGGAGGAAAGACATAACAATATGGCCACCCCAAACCCACTCTCCCTACTGTATAGGCCAGCCAGAGGGCCCGACCATGTGGAAGTCCGGACGCCGGTTCTTACGCGTCGAAACCCACAGCCGTAGACGATTCCCCCGTAGTCTTCGTCGAAGATGTTCTTATTGGGCGAAGTGACTTAACGGGGAATAAATTGAAAATTCGGTAAAGATAAGGAACAAGTTACTTACCTGTAACTGTTGTTCTCCAGCATGGGTCTGGCATGGATTCACATGCTCATGAATATTCCCCGTCATCAGGCTGGGAATCCTCGGTAAAGAAAAATCAGTATCAGTTTTGTTTCTGATCCGTCTTTTGTAGTAGTAACCAATCACTGATCTCTGCGTCATACTGACCACAGCCAATGACTGCATTCTCCCTAAGCCACGCCTCTGGCAGCCATCTTCAGATATGGTAGCACGTGAAGTGGCAGTATGACCAAGTGAAGAGCCGCAGAGGGGTAGGCGGGAGGGTTCGCATGTGAATCCATGCCAGACCCATGCTGGAGAACAACAGTTACAGGTAAGTAACTTGTTCCTTCTCCAGCATGGGGTCTGGCATGGATTCACATGCTCATGAATAAAAGAATACATAGCAGTACACACATGCACAACCACGGGAGGTGGCAAAGGCTCAACATTAAGCATTACATCGAAAACTCAACATTAAGCAATTCTTACCTCCTCACCAGGCTCACCTTAGGCGAACAGGCTGCGCAGCACTGCTTGGCCGACCCTGGACTCCTCCCTGGAATCCCGATCGACGCAGTAGAATTTCGTGAAGGTGTGCGTCGACCTCCACGTAGCAGCCCTGCAGATGTCCAGCAAGGGCACACCAGATAGGAACGCCGTGGTAGCTGCGATCGCTCTGGTGGAATGGGCTCTCGGACGGCCAGGCAGCGGTCGGTTTGCCAACCGATGACAGTACATGATACAGCCGGAGAGCCATCTGGAAATGGAAGCCTTCGAGAGAGACAGGTCCAAAGTTCACAAAAAGTTGTGACGTCTTCCGAAAACTCTTCGTGCAGTCCACGTAGAACTTCAGCGCTCTAGCCACATCCAGCGAGTGCAAAGTCCTTTCAGCCGGCGACGAAGGCGACGGGAAGAAAACAGGCAACACCAAGGGTTCGTTGAGGTGGAAGTCCGACGGCACCTTGGGCATGAAGGAGGGGTGCGTCCTGAGCACTACGCTCGTGTCGTGAAAAGTCAAGTACGGGGGCTTGCAGGAAAGGGCCTGGATCTCTCCCACCCGTCGTGCGGAGGTGATGGCCACAAGAAACGCTGCTTTCCACGACAAGAACTTCAACGGAGCTGAGTGCAGAGGCTCGAACGGAGGTCCCATGAGCTTGGTCAGCACCACGTTGAGCTCCCACGCCACGGCCTTCACCGGCGGGAACGATCTGAACAGTCCCTTCATGAATTCTTTCACCAGACGATGAGACCACAAAGACGTCCGTCCCGTGGTTCTGGTGTATCGGGAGATCGCAGCAATGAATCTTGATGGAAGCGTGCGCCCGTCCAGCCTTGGCCAGCGTCAGCAGGTACGGCAGTACTTGGAGCTGTAATCCGTAGAGGGTTAATCTTCTGTGCGTGGCACCAGACAGAGAACCTCTTCCATTTGTGTCCGTAGCATTTAAGAGTTGAGGACGCCCTGGCCTTTGCAAGAACCTCTGCAGTCGGCCGGTATGTCGTAACCTCCAAACTCGAACGCTGCAGGAGCCAGGCCTGCAAGTTCAGCGACTTCGGGTCGTGATGGAGGACGGTGCCTCCTTCCCTGGAGAGAAGATCCGCGTCCACTGGCAGCTTGATTGACGGGGACGCTGACAAGTCCAGAAGGTCCAGGAACCATATCTGCCTCGGCCACGCAGGTGCAACGAGGATCATCCTGCACCGTGACCTCTTGAGCTGGTTGATGAGCCGGATCAGCAGCGGCAATGGAGGGAACGTATATAGGAACAGGCCCTCCCAGGGGAACGAGAAAGCATCGCCCATGCTCCTCGGCTGGGGAAACCTGCTGGCGAACCTCCGGCACTTGGAGTTTGTCGCCGTCGCGAACAGATAGATCTGGGGTGTGCCCCACCGTCGGAAGAGGCGGTCCACTAGATCCTGTCGTAGTTCCCACTCGTGGCACGAGCGCAGCTCTCTGCTGAGCGAGTCGGCGATGGTGTTTTTTATCCCTGCCAGATGAAACAGCACCAGAAACATCCCTTGGGCGACGGCCCAATGCCACAGATCCTGGGCCTCCTTGGACAGGCTGGGGATCTGGTACCGCCCTGCTTCCTGATGTATAACATGGTGGGGGTGTTGTCGGTGAAGATCCTCACCACCTTGCCCTTGAGGGACGGAAGAAAGGACCTGAGAGTCCAAAACACTGCATGGAGTTCCAGGACGTTGATATGGAGGGACTTCTCAGTCGGCAGCCAAAGGCCCCTCGCGTGCAGATTTTCGGTGTGCGCTCCCCACCCTTCCAGGGAGGCATCCGTGGTCACCGTCTTCTGGTGGGTCTGGAAGTCCATACCCGCCGTCAGATGCGCGCGGGTGCCCCACCACCGGATCGCTCGTCGGAAGCTCTCGTCGAGTGTGATCCTGTCCTGTCCCATCGTGTCCAATTTTTCCCTCGCCGTCCGGCGGGGAGGTTGACAGAGGCCGAGGCCCCCCCGCTTTCTTCCTGGTCGCCGCAGAGACGACCGAGTCCGGGGTCGGCTGTGCCGGAAGGCACAAGGGGGCCGCGTCCGGGACCCGGTACTTCTTCACGTACCGATCCCTTCTCGCAGGCGTTGTGGATGGGTTCTTGAGGAGGGCGAGACCCTCATCCCAGATATCGTCCAGTAGAGGTACAGCGAGGACCGTCTTCCTCTTGGTCTCGCGCCGTTGATAAAGGAAACCTTCCTCCTTCTCTTCCGGGCAGAGCTGGAAAAGCTCGGATGCCCTGGCGATCATGGCATGAAACAATCCAATCTCGTTGGGCAGGGAAGCCCGGGGAGGAGGTGACGACGGGAGATGCTCGTCGTAAACCTCGTCGTATGTGCCCGTCGCGGGAGGTGGAGGATAAATCCTTCTCTTAGGAGGAGGGCTCCCAGAAGGGCCTGGCTCCGGGTCCCCCGTCGGGAGAGGTTCCTCCGTTGGTGGTAACGGCAATCTCGTCCTTATCTCCGAGCATAAGGACTGTATAGCCAACAAAATGGCCGCCGAGTTGTCTTGCGGCACTGGTTGAGGGGAGTCCGACGGGCGGTCAGGAGCCCCGTCGGCACCCTCGACGTTCTCGTCGTCTCCTACGTCGGGGTCCCTCCCGACGGGCTGGTCTTCTTCCACGCCAACGCTGTGGCTTAAGACTTCGATCAGCTCCGCCTCAGAGGTTGAGTCCGAATCCACAACGACCTCCTGCCGCCCCCCCCTTTTCTTCTCCGGAGGTTTCACGGGGGTCCCGTCGATGGGCATGAAAGAGGACTCCCTCCTCGGTGGCAGGGAGACTCTGGGCCCCGAGGCCGCCACCACTGGTGTAGCCTCCACAGGCTGAGCCAGGGCCGCCGCGACAGTATCGATAGAGGGCTTGGCCGGATGGATTAAGGCTTTCACCACCTTAGGTGCGCTCACCGCCTTCTCCTTGGGGGGAGGGTCACCGCCACGCTCCCCCCTCCGATGGGGCCTTCGAGCTCGACCAGGGTCTCTCCTTCCTCTTACCCGAGCCAGAGCGTTGGCTCATGGTTGATGGCGCAGGGGAGGAGGCGCCCTGCCTGGCACCCGTAGAGCTCGACCGTTCAGCGCTCACGGTGCCAGCGGACTCGCGGTGCTTGGCCTTCTGTTGGACCCCCGTCGGCGGGGCGCCCTCAAAGGTCTTAGAAGACCGCTCGGACTTCTCGCCTGACGGGCTCTTCCCTTCCAGCCAGTTGGCGAGACGCAGATGGCGGTCCTTCATGGTCCGCTCCGACATATTGCCGCAAAACGCAGTCCTTCTCCACGTTCGTCTTGTCCTCATGCAGGCAGTGGAGGCAAAGGGAGTGTTCGTCCTCCTTAAAGACATTCTGAAGCTGGCATCCAGGGCAGACCCTGAACAGCTTTCCGGGCGTCGAGCTTCCCTTCTCGTGGGCCATGATCGAGATGGGCCTGAGAAACTTCTGGAGTCCCCCAAAAGCGTGGCTCAACGAAATCTTCACCCTTGAGGGGCGTAGAAGAATCCGACACGGGTCCCCGTTGATCGGATAAAGAAACGGTGGAGCTTGAGGCTGTTTTGACCGAAAAAGAGAACATTTTCCTAAGAAAAAGCGCGAAAAAGGCACTAAAGCTCGAGAGCAATAGCACGAGGATCCCAACACTTGAACGTGCGGTAAAAATCTGAAGATGGCTGCCAGAGGCGGGGCTTAGGGAGATGGCAGTCATTGGCTGTGGTCAGTATGACGCAGAGATCAGTGATTGGTTACTACTACGAAAGACAGATCAGAAACGAAACTGATACCGATTTGTCTTTACCGAGGATTCCCAGCCTGACGACGGGGAATATTCATGAGCATGTGAATCCATGCCAGACCCCATGCTGGAGAAACAATGTCTCTAGTAAGAGCTCCGCTAAGGGCGACCAGTATCTGGGCGGAAAAAAACAATCTGAGGGACCTCTGCGCGTGAGGGATTTTGGGTACTACACACGTCATGATAGGGATAGTGTTACAGACACGCCTATGCCGACGTCCCCGTTCGGTCCCTGAAAGACAAGATGCAATACTCCGCGGTTACCACTGGATGTGGGACCATATGCACAGCATGTGATTCTAAGCAGACTAACAAGCATCAGAACATGTGTTATAATAATGGCTTTTTCGTTGAAACAGTAGATGCTTGGGTCTCCACATATTAAGATTTTCAAGTTAGACTTTAGCTCCCTTGCATTATCTATTGCGTCTAACAGTCTTTACAAAATCTTCACCCATTATTCCTAACGGATTCAATAAAGGTTAAAAATTTGAAGATTTATCATCTGGTGGACCACATTCGGTCCTGCGTCAACTAAATCGCTTGAATCCAGGGTGAGGGGCAACATTATTTAATCACCTGAGCTTTTAAGGTGTTTTTTTACGGCAATTAACAAGCTGGCAATAGGTCACCCCGACAATCCCTTAAATGCAGGATTGATATAAACTGAATACCCCTCTAGTAAAGGAAGTTCACGCAGCCAGGTCTCCTGAAGGCAGATTTCATAATCTTCAAATCATAGATCACTAGCACTAAAGAGGTGGGCGAAGCCTTGCGTGTTCCATGATGCCAAAGACTTTCTTGCCCAGGTCTTTAGGGTGACCGGCTGCTCTAGATGTTGCAAGCTATGTAGTAGGGTTCTCTCCGGCCAGCACTCCAGCGAACCAGGCCGTTTTCCTCCAAATCTGTTTTGACCATGGATGTACTCTGTGACCCAGCATTGCTTCTTTTACGAGTGTCCACAGTTTTTTGTAATTTTCTTTTTTTTGTAATGGTTTTATGTCTACAAGACATGCATCTTGAACACCCTTATATTTTGTATCTTCTGTGTTTTCTGTCTATTCCTTCTACGTACTGGATTCATTATCATACAAGTCTTTTGGTCTTCCTCGCATTTCTTCTCCATCATATTCGCGCAGTGAGAAGCCCATAGAAATTAATCTTCGTGCAGCTTCCAATAGCCGGTTCTTTTTCCACCTGCAGGTGACAAATTATTGCCTCAAGTCTTTTATCCTCCGGGAAAACAATTCGATGGATGTCGCTCTACTCAACATCTCTCAATGATGGAATACAATGCATCAGCCACAAAATGTTTCGCCTTCCTTCCTTATCTACAGGTCTGGTTTAGTCTCTACTCGTTAATTTGCTTGTGGATAGTTTCTCTTCTCGTCCATAGTTTGAAATGCACTCACTTTTCTATTTAAACAATCCCTAGATTTCAGTGGTACAAATTCAGAGGTTAGTTAATCTTCCGAGTCCGACACAAATGCTGGTTTCCTTTTTACTCCTCCCTGCAACGAAGAACTATTAACCAGTATTTCTCATCTGACCAGTTGGAGCTTTGAAGGCGTCAGTTTTCGCTGGTAGAGGTTCCTCAATTTCAGCCATACATTTTTTCTTACCTATTCTCACCTGTACTGTTGTGAAATATTTTTGCACCTGAATTGGTTTCCATATAACTAGGGTTGAGTTTGACCTTGGCGATGTGTCTTGTATTTCAATGTCCTTGTTATCCGACTCATCTTCATAGTATGCTGTAACTTCAATTTGGTTTACCCTGCCCTGCAGAGCCGAGTTTGTCCTTTCGATCTCAGAGGTTGAATCTTCACCCTCCGTTTTAGTATACATCGACAAATTTGTAAGTACTTCCCTTTGATCTTCATTTAAATCAGTATGAGGGTCATTTCGGTTGGGCAAACTCTCCCTCAATTTATCAGGGCGCATATTGTTGCTAGATGGTCCTTTCTGCAATAGTTCGGGAATATCCACACTTTTTGAAGTCTTGTCTCTTGCAGTTCTTCCAGTGTTTTGGGATGTCTTTCTTGCCTTTGCACGGGGAGACTTTGTTCACCATTGAGTGTGATCCCCTGTTCCTGCTCTTCAGTAGAGTCTGGATACTTCGTAATCAGATTATTATTTTCCATTATCACCCATTTTCGGGGCCCCCAAAGTCACTGGCTTTACATGTATTATTTCATTTGTCCGTGACGTCGTGTTAACATCTGAAGTGATGTTGCCTATTTCGAATTATTAATATCAGCTCTCCTTTTGTTTTTTTCTTCTATAATGGGATCAACTATGCTGTTCAAGATGTTCGTGATTTGCTCTGTATTCTTCAAGGTTTGTTTGAATAGCCCTCACAAAACCTTTGAATGTAGCACAGCTATTAAGGTGGATTGATCTCTTATTTGCTCATTTAGCGTCTCATGGAGCTTCATATATGTGTACGGTTATGGTCAAGGCAGCTATTCGCTCTACATCAATAGGCTATTTTTTTCAGGCGATTCCTCAGTTTTCGCCGTTTCCATTACCCCTAGAATATCCTCATCCAGAGGTGATGTGACTGGGGTTTGGTCACAATTCACATCCCAAACTTGGTTTCGCTGTCGGGCCACCTCCTCCGATCTAGTACTACTAGGCTAGCCTTCCAAATTAGTCATATGTTTTCCAGAACTATTGGAGGCCGGTTCTCATAGGTCAACATAATTGTGAGGTTCATTCAGCATCCTAGGATCAGGCACTAAATCGATCTCAAACAGAGCAGGCAAACCTTTCTGGGATTGCACCGAAGTGGGATTTTTGAATTTCTTCGATTTGTGAAAGAAAAATCTTTGCTTAGATTTTTAACATTTCCGAGGTTAACGTGTAAGGTTTCCACAGAGTTCCATTTGTAGCAGGCAGTAATGGTCTTTGTGGTGGGCGGATACTAGGGTTGGTCTTCCCAAATCTGTACACCCTGGGCGGGGAGACCAAGGGAGCTGAAAGGCAAATCTCATCTAATGGGCCTCCGGGACCAAGGCTACTGAATTTACTAAGGAAAGACTGGAATGGACTGCCTGCTCAGGTGAGCCGCCGCTAGTACCTTTGTAAATACCCTTGGGGCTGAGGCAATGCCGAAGGGAAGGACCTTGAATTGATAGTCTGTCTTCTATCATGAACCTTGGGTATTTTCGGTGTGCTGGCAGCATTGAAATATGAAATTATGCATCTTTCATATCCAATGTTGGTATGTAATCCCCCTGACTTAGTAGAGGGATTACCTCTTGCAGTGTTGTCATACAAAACTTGTGGTTTGACAAATTTGTTCGCTGGGCGCATGGTGAGATCTTTTTGGGTACAAGGAAGTACACTGAATAAATACCCTTGTTTACCTGTAGAACGGGGAAGACTTCAATCGCGCCCTTTTCTTGCAGGATCTCTACCTCTTGTAGTAAGATCTTCAGATGTTTTGGCGTCATTCGCCTGAACGTTGGTGGCCGGTAAGAAGGTAGTCGGCTGAACTATATACAATAACCGTGGGTGACCAGCTTGAGCACCCACTGGTCTGGTAATTCCCTCCCATACGTCGAAGAATTATGTTATCCGTCCCCTGACCGGGTATGCATGGGAGGGGACCCGGATCAGTAAGTCATTTTTGATTTGAGGCAGTGGAGCCTCTAGGGGTGGTGCTTCTACCCCTTCCTTTGCCACGGCGCAGTCCCCTTGGCTGCTATTGGGTAGAAGCAGCTGCCCCCTGTCCTGAGGACCATGTATTTACCATTCTGTACAGACTGTGGGGGGAACGTGGGAAAGATTGTCGGCGAGAATTACCCCCTTGCTGCTGATAGGGTCTCCGAGTTATCTGATTTAGTGACTTGAAGGTCTCATGTTCCTTTTTTTGCAGTCTCTAAAGCCTCATCCACCGCCTTTACAAACAGGTTAGATTCTTCTACCTGTTTGTTAATGAGGATTGCTTTTGTTTACGGTTCGTACCCCAAATTCTTTAACCATGCGTGCCTTTTCAACAAGATACCTTGGGCTAGTGTTCTTGCAGCTGTCTCTGCAGCATCCAGGGTGTTTTTGAGAATGTTTTGATTCACCTGCCTCCTCTCTGACACAACCGCAAGCAGGCGTGACCGGGTTGGCTCTAGGCCTTCCTGCAGTAGATTCCACTGGGCATCACTAACTAGACAATGTGGTATTGCTTCTGTTCTGATGCACTTACCAAGGGCATACAATTTCATGCAGTCATTTTCCGGTGGTACATCTGCCGTGGACTAGGGTTCCCCTGCTCTCTTCCTAGTTTTTGTGACCACTAGGGAATCTGGAGTGGCATGTCAACGGATGTAGAGTGGGTCTGTAGGAGAGGGGCGGAAAAATTTCAACCAGTGGGTTATCTGCCCTTCTTTGCGATTGAGTGTGCAAAGAAGGGGCCATATGCCTTTTGATGGAGTTTAGAAGTATCGACTGGCTTGCAGGTGCTTTCTCTTTCAAAATGTCCTCCACAAAGTCGCGGTCTTGCACCGCCTCTTGCATGGCAATCTGGAAAAGTGTTGTGACGCTTTTTCAGTATAGCATTGAATACCATCTGGTCATCTGTGGGAGATGCCTGTTTTATAGGAGATGAGGAAGGATCCATGTTCAATGTGTCTGGGTCAGGGGTATTGTCAGTGAGCCATGGTGCTTCACCCACCTGTTGATCCTCACAGCAATCTGGGAAATGGGCTATAGGTCCTTCAAAGAGATCCTCACCCTGATCATAAGGGTCCTGGGGGTCTCCTCTTGTTCTGTTAGATAAAACACCTCATGAGGAGAGTGATTGGAGGTCCTTTGAAATTTAGACTTAGTAGGATAGAGGTCTTCCTCCCTATGTCTTTTAGGAGTAATCACCTTCTCTAAAAAGTCCACAAATTTCAAAAAGTGCATTCCTATATCCCTCAAACCTATCCCTGGTCTATAAGGAAGACCCAGAGGGGTCTCTTGGGGGGGGGGGGGGGGTGTGGGGTGGGGGTTTGGCTCTTCTTGGAGACCTTTGTTCTTAGGCCATCAGGTTTTGTCTGACAGTCTTAGACAGACGTGTCCTTTGACGTGTCTCTAGGCCTATTTGCTACCGAGATGATGTTTGCGATACTCTCGCGGATCTCCTGCATGTCTGGAAGGGATTTTGACGGCACTCGGGGCTTTGTCGCGGTTTTCGACGCTGCCAAAACATTATGGGCTGGTGCACTCTTATCAGGCGTCTCGGCACTCTTATGGACTTTGGTGCTGATCTTGTCACTTGAGTGCCCAGACGCATGCCGCCTAGACTGTTGCAGGGCGAGCTACTGACCCTGTGGATCGGTGGGTTCCGAAGATATCAGTGTACCCGTTGGTGACTTTGCCCGTCCCGACGAGTCCGTCGAGGTGGCCCGGGGGGGTTTGTGTGCTTTCCTTTGTGTTTAGTGTAAGAGTCCCTGTCGCCGGAGTGTACACTCCGCATAGCAGAACCAGTGGCCTGCCTGCCCGGACAACTTGGAGCCGCTCAGAGCCACGGCTGTTGCCCAATTCTTTGTCACTCTCGGAGCCTGAGGTGGCGGGGGAGCTAC
The DNA here is from genome assembly GCF_040938575.1 of Ambystoma mexicanum. Lineage (NCBI taxonomy): Eukaryota > Metazoa > Chordata > Amphibia > Caudata > Ambystomatidae > Ambystoma > Ambystoma mexicanum. Next base: position 517,406,476 of record NC_090931.1, read on the forward strand.
CCTCAGCTTACATCAAGGCGTAGGCCGCCGACCGTTTTAACTCGCTGTTCTTTTATCTTAGGATGTAAAAGCTTGCAAGACTGACAGGACTCCTCGTGGTGTTCTCGAGGTAGACACTTATTACCCCTCTGGTGTGTCTCTTTCCAGGGATACTTGCCTTTACAAGCAGGGTAAAATTTAAAAAAGGTGTCTATTCTATAGCTCCGGTTTATAGCGACAGTAAAACCAGAAGGGAAAATAGGGGAGAAGGAAATGTAGTCTTGAAAAGAAACAGAGCCCTGGACCTCTCTCTCACTATCTAGGCCTGGCCTGAAGGCCGAGGCCACGTGGTCGACAGATGACCGGAGCAACAGCCGCTGAAGTCTGGAGATGTCTTCGGCGTTGGCTGTGAAGGAGTCGAAGAAAGGGACGAATAATACTAACGACCGGAGGTTGTACACAATGATATTATATTAGCAATATTTCGAGCTACGCATACAGTGACCAGCTACCTGGGCGAAAAAAAAAAAACGATCCGTGGGAACTCAAAACGTTAAGGCTCTTTGGCACACTACACATCACGTTACGGATAGTGTTACATGCACGCCCATGTCGACGTCCCCTTTCGATCCTCGAAAGATAAGGGAATAGTTTCTTACCTGTAACTCCATTTCTCCAGCATTGGTATCTTTCATGGATTTGCATGCTTAGAATATTCCCTGTCGTCAGGCTGGGAATCCTCGGTAAATTATATAGACCTTTTCCATAGGAAAATTGACACTTTTGTGTCCCATCTATGTCGTTTTGGGCCGCGCACGCCTGCGCCACTAGGACGTAGAGGTATAAGTAGCCCCGCCCCCACGGCTCCCTCAGATTTCGACCCCCAAAGTAGTATGGGGGGACATCTGGTTTGCATGCCAGGGGAGGCCGGCGGGCGCATGTGAATCCATGAAAGATACCAATGTACCAGGTAAGAAACTATTCCCTTCTCCAGCATTGAATCTTTCATGGATTCACATGCTTAGAATAGATTGTAGAGCAGTATCCCTCATAGATGGAGGTGTGTATGCAAACCAATATCACCCTAACCATAATGCATATTTATCATGGCAAAACATCACCTGATAGTATGTTAACAGTGAAAACATCACACTTCAAAGTACATTAGCCGAAGGATGTGACCCCCCCTTCATTGGGGCTTACCTTATTGAAACAGGTGCCGTAGGACTGCACAACCCATCTGTGTATCCTCAGCATGTTGCTGTTCGAGGCAATAACGCTGGGTAAACGTGTGTGGTACCGACCAGGAAGCCGCCAGACAGATGTCTCCCAGCGGAATTCCGGACCACAATGCCGTCGACGAAGAAGTGGATCTCGTCGAATGGGCCCTTGGACGCTTCTCCAGCGGTTCTCCGGCTTTTGAGTGACAAAAGGAAATAGTAGACGACACCCATCGGGCTAGTCCTTGTTTCGAGATCGGTTTACCTTTAGCCGAAGGGCCATTAGCCACAAATAGCTGTCTCGTGTCTCTGAAGCTTTGAGTGCGATGGAGGTAAAATTTGAAAGCTCTTTTCACGTCCAATGTATGGAGAGTCTTCTCCGCAACCGACGAAGGTGTTGGAAAAAACGTCGGCAGCACTATAGAAGAGTGCTTATGGAACATGGTAGGTACTTTAGGAATGAAACGAGGATTAGTAGCCAACACGACTATTACTGAAAAATCTCAAGTACGGTGGATCGATCACTAAAGCTTGTATTTGTGACAGTCGTCGAGCCGAAGTAATAGCCACAAGAAAAGCCAATTTCCACGACAAAAATTTGAATGACGATGGCACCGGCTCAAAAGGGGGCTTCATCAGCGCTGCCAGAACCAGGTTAAGACTCCAGCTTGGAGGAAACTTTTTCGTGGGAGGAAAGGTTCGGAACAATCCTTTAAGGAAATATTTAATCAGCCGGTCACTAAATAACGGAGTTGAATGTCTCTTCTGAGTAAATCTCGAAATGGCAGCCAGATGCACTTTTATGGATGAAACAGACAAGCCTTTGAGCTAGGAGTAGCAAGTATGGTAGAAGCTGTTCCGGTGTGATATCAAGTGGGACCAGACCTGGTTGACCTGCGCACGATATGCAGAATCTCTTCCATTTGTATCAATATGAAGCATTCGTGGACGGCGCCCTCACCGCTTGCAAAATGCGACGACAGTCCGCTGGAATCGCTAACGTACCAAACTCGGAGAAATCAGGGCCCAGGATGTAAGACTGAGGCTGTCGGGGTTGTGATGCCAAACAACCCCTTTCTCCTGAGATAGAGGTTTGGGATTTTCTGGAACCTCATTGGTTCTGTCGCTGAAAGATGTGGTTCTCAGATCTACTCCACTTGTCTGGCCCAGTACGGGGCCACCAGGATCACCCGACATGGATATCTGTGGATCCATTGCAGCGTCCGACTTATGAGCGGAAACGGGGGAAAGGCATACAGAAACTTGTCCGTCCACGGGAAAGAGAACGCTTCCCCCTAGTGAGCCTTGCTGTGGCCACCTGCTCGCGTATTGTGGGCATTTCCCGTTATCTCTCGTTGCAAAGAAATCGAGGGCCGGACGACCCCATTTCTCGAAGACACGGTGTAGTTGTTGGTCGTTCAGTTCGCATTTGTGTAGTCGATTCATCTCCCTGCTGAGAGTCTGCTTGAACGTTTTTGACTCCTGGCAAGTGGAACACCCATAGATATATCTTCTGCTGAAGGGCCCAATGCCAGATGTCCTGGGCTTCGGTCGACAGTTCTGGAGCGAGTTCCTCCCGGTTTCCTTAGATAAAACATTGTTGTGTTGTCGGTCATAATCCGTACAACTGATCCCTTTATCCGTGGAAGAAGGGATTTCAGGGCCCAAAGCACCGCCCTTAATTCCAGCACATTGATATGTCCGATGACCAACGCCCCTGAACCTGTAGGGAATCCAGATGAGCTCCGCATCCAGTTAGAGAAGCATCCGTCACCACTGTCATCTGGAACACCGGTTCCAGCAAGGGCATTCCCTTTGTCAGATTTATGGAAACTCTCCACCATTGAAGCGCCTGCACGAGTTTGCTGTTGATGGTCAATTTGTCCGACCAACGCCCTTGACTCTGTGCCCATCGATCCGCCAAGAATTCCTGAATCGGTCTCATGAAGAGACGACAATTGTTGATTAAGGGTATGCAGGACGACATGGTCCCCAGTAAGGACATGTACCTTCGCACTGACACTCTGGTGTTGACTTTCCAATCCGATGCTTTTTGCTGCAGTTTCCAAACCCTTTCGACAGATGGCTTTACCAGTCCTGACTGCGTCTGGAACTCCGCCCCCAGGAAGACCAAGGTCCTTGATGGCAATAAGGAGGACTTTTCGAAGTTTATTGCGAAGCCCAAACGTTGTAGGAGGCACATGGTGGCATTCAGACTTTCCTGTGCCCTTTTCAGAGACAATCCCCCTCACTAGCCAATCGTCCAGATAAGGGTACACATGATGACCTTCTTTCCTTAACCAGGCTGCTACTGGAGCCAGACATTTCGTGAACGTCCTGGGAGACGATTTTAGTCCGAATGGGAGGACCTTGAACTGATAGTGGGTTTGTCCGACGACGAACCATAGAAATCTATTGTGTCGTCGACGCATCGGGATATGGAAGTATGCGTCCTGAAAGTCTAGCGACGACAAATAATCTCCCGGTTGTATCGAACGGATCACTTCTTGGAGTGTAAGCATCTTGAATTTTAGATTCATGAGCAGTTTGTTGAGCGCTCGTAGATCTAGAATGGGACGCCATTTTCCATTGGGTGTCTTGACGACAAAGTAACGGGAGTACACTCCCTGTCCTCTTTCTGCCACCGGGACCAGTTCTATAGCCCCTTTCTGCAGCATAAGCGTCACCTCTTGCATTAGTATTTGAAGGTGGGGCTGCGTCGAGAATCCCGGTGGAATGCATGGTGGCTTGCCCTTGAACTGTAGAGAATGGCCCAGATGTATTGTGTCCAAAACCCATTGGTCTGTTATGCGCGCCCACTCGTCGACGTGACGAGACACTCTGCCCCTCAGGACACTAAGTTGTCATTGCTGGCTTTTGGCCTGTTTATCCTTCGTTGATGAGGAGTAGGCGCCTCGTCTGGAGGTTTGGTAATCTCTGCCTTTTCGAGTAGCTTGGGCTGCGCATCTGTAGCCTTGGGAAGAGGAGGAGGGCCTGCTGAAACCTCGGTCTCTAGATGATCCAAACCGGGAGTTACCTGATGCTCCTCTGAAGGGACGAAAGGAACGAAAATTCCTACCACTCTGGAGGGCTCCAAGGGAACGAGCCGTGTCAATCTTCTTTCATGCCCTTCAAGGCTTCATCCACTTTCTCCCCAAACAGGTGTTCTCCTTCGCACGGCATATCCATTACCTTATATTGTACCTCTGGTCTGAACGTCTTGCACTTAAGCCAGGCTTGCCTTCGTAACACTACGCCATTGTTGATTTGCTTAAAGCCCGATTCCGCCAGGTCGACAGCAATGTTAATGGAATGATTGGAAGCCTCTTCTCCCTCACGTACGAGCAGCGTGGTAGACTTCCTGTGTTCCTCCGGCAGATGGTCCAAGATAGGAGCTAGTCGATGCCACATCTCCCTATCATACCTGGCCATAATAGCCAGGGAGTTGGCTGCTTTAACTGTAGTCACTCCAACCGATAGCACTTTCTTCCCAAAAGCATCTTGTCTCCTGGCTTCGTTGTCTGGCGGGGTCATGCATTTGTGTTGCGACCTTGCCTTTCCGGCCGCCGCGGCAGATACCACTGATTCCGGCGAAGGTTGAGACGTCAAGCACTTGGGAGTCGATTCCGGAGCCTTGAATTTCTTTTCCAATCGACCTTTTACTGCCGGTTCTGAAAAAGGGTGACGCATGGTTTTTAGTCCCTCCTGCCAGGCATGGTCTAAAATGGGGATAGCAAATATCACCTTTCTTCTCTTGCCCATATGATCGAACAGAAAACAATCTTTTTTCTTTTCTTCTGTGACTAGGCCAAACTCTGCACATGCCTTACCCATCATGGCATGGAAAGCACCCATATCAGGTGTTGATGGCTGCGCCGGACTCTTCAGAGTTTCCATCTCTGCTTCAGAGTCCCATGTAGGGTCCCTTAAGGGGGATAACGAGATGTCTGAACCCGACCCTTCACGTTCCGACTGACCGTTCTCCTTCCTGTGGACGAGAACGATCTTCCTCAACCGGGTACACGGTAGGAATTCTGGATGGAGGGCGAGGAGCCGGGCCTGGCTCATCGAAACTGGCGAGGCCTATAACACTGTCGGGACAAGCTGAGGTAACCGAGTGTCCAACCGCTCCAACAGCTTCTGTAATGTGTTCAACACCTCCAGGGACAGAACCGCCTGGGGATTCAGTATGGAAGAGGTAACTGGAATGGCACTTCCACTAAAGAGCGATCCCAAACCAGTTGGTTGTAATCCCAGATCGTTTGGATGTGTGACCGGATCACCGTCATCCTCCGCCGAGATGGAGAAAGCCGCTTCTGGTTGCAGCAAGGCCTCAGGCAGGATCGGGTTAAAAACCTCCGGTTGCCATCCCACCGACGGGGCCACCGTCGACGATGACATATTTTCCATAAGTGCTGTTTGAAGGAAGAAGACAAAGCAGGCGTCGACGACCGGATCGTCGTCGATGAAGTCTGTGGAGCAGGGCCTTGAGGCGTTCCCACCGTTTTTGACCTCGACTTGTGGGACGAGGACTCTCAACTCGAGGTAAACTTATGATGGTCTCCTGAGGAGGATTTCGATGAGTCTTTTCTCTCCTTTTTAGATGAGGAGGAAGACGAAGCCTTATGTGAAGAGGAGGACTTCGCAGGATGTTTCTCCGAGGGGCGTTTTTCAGATGAGTGCGATTTCTTCGCCGTAGGCTCCGCCGACACTGATCGACGAGGGGGGACAGGAGACTTAGATCTCGAGGCTGTAGAGCCTGCCTCCGATGCGGGGTACGCACCCGCTCCATCATTGAGCCAAGTAACCAGGCGTCTGTTGCGGTCTTTTAGGGTCTTTTGCGAGAAGCCTTGACAGATCTCACGTGTCCGCCGTATGAGGGTGAAGGCAGTAAATACAGTCCATATGCCTGTCTCCTTTATATACTTTAAGACCGCATGTAGCACACTGACGAAATAACGCCTTTCCAGACATTCTTCGAAAAGAAACAGTCGAAGAAGAAGAACGAACGCACAACCTAATAAAATAGTAGATACTCGAGGTAATTCCACTACTTTGGAAGACGGTTGAAATCTGAGGGAGCCGCGGGGGCGGGGCTACTTATACCTCTACATCCTAGTGGTGCAGGCGTGCACGGAACAAAACGACGTAGATAGGACACAAAAGTGTCGAACTTTTTCTATGGAAAAGGTCTATATAATTTACCGAGGATTCCCAGCCTGACGACGGGGAATATTCTAAGCATGTGAATCCATGAAAGATCCAATGCTGGAGAAGATGCAATACTGCGTGATTACCACTCAATGTCGGACTATATGCATAGCATGAGACTAAGCAGATTCACAAGCATCAGAAGAAAAAAAAAACATTTTGGACAAATATTTTGGCAAAAAACTGCAGAAAAAAAGCCTGCCGATCTATGAACATAGAACCAATACAAATGGCACCAAGCTGTTTACACATTTGCTGGTTGCGGCTCGAATCAGTCGGCCATAATTGAAATTTAAAACATTCGATAATGGTGGTCAAAGGTTTGTTATACAGATAGTCACCATGGACAAAATTACATCCTTTATAGTGAAAGACAAAATAGCTTGGTGTCTGGAACCACTTTATTCAGTTTATATACCAGAATGACTGTGTACCGTACGCCCCAAAATTTATGATTGTTTAATGTTATTTTAGTTGTGGTGTCCTGGTCGTTAAATAGTTTTGTTTTGCCTTACTTAACCAAGACATTGCCACGTTTCATGTATATTATATCAATATATGCCTTGGTTCCCCATTTTCCTTTGCATTAGTCACGGGAGAGAGGTACACAATGTGATGTATTTGGTGTTTGCTGAAATGTAGTTGTTTTCATATCTGGTTTCGGTCATTTGTTTGCAATTTTGTTACGGATTCCAAGTATTCTAAATTCAATACAATTTCAATAGGGGAAAAAAATGAAAATATTTAAGTTTCAATTTTTATTTCCAATTACTGAATTTATGAGGGCTTCACAGAATCATCTTGACCAGTTAATATTACGAGTATGTTATGAGTTATAATGAAGATCTATGATGAACAGTAAGCTAACCTAACAAATTCAAAGCAGGCACAAAACACATTCAAGAATAAAATGAAAATCCATTTGTTTTTAAATGGTTCATATGAGAATTAAAAATGTCTGTCTATGGGGTAGTTGGTTATCTTTAAATCCGGGGAATTACTACCCTTTAAAGAAAATAAGTAGGTGTACACAGCAATGACAAGCATCAACACTGAACATGGTTTGTGACACAGCTTCTATATGTGACCAGTGTATGTGGCAACATCTATGTGTTTAGAAGTAGTTATCCTGTAATAATTTCAGGTGTGCATGTTGCAATGTGAAGAATGTGTGTGTTTAAATGCATAAGCACTCAGTTTATAAATGCAACAATCTTCTTGCATAGTGCAGGACTAATCTGAAACTTACGAGTGTCATAAGGCACATTCCAATGCTTATGTCCCACATCTTAATGGTTTTGTCTCGGGATCCTGAAAGCAGGAAAGGTCCAGGTTTACCAGTCTTCTTTGTCTTGTGGAGAAATATTAAAATAAAGCACAATTTACTAATTTGTAAACAAAACATTGCGCACAAATTACTACATTCAATTGGCAGATTCTATACAGCATGGCAAGTTAAGTTCATTGAATGTTTGCGATTAAACTTTACTAAAACTAAAAACATCATTGGAAGAACACTACTTTTCTCCTACCAAAGCAGACCTTAATACAATCAGTAAGTATATAGAGTGGCAACTAGTTATAAGTACTTTTTTTTCGTGAGTTCAACCAGATTAAGCCAACATGTCCCCAACTTTAAGATCTTCAATTTTTAGGAAAAACCCATTCTCCGTGTTAGGCAGAATTATATGCAGTACCCTTTGGGAACACTACACACAATTAAGACTACAAGTGACAGTACAATTTCACCTTTGGTACAAGCCTGTACTACAGTGTTATAGTGGTAGCAGTAGCGGAGCAGCCAGAGTTATCTCGAGTAAATGAGCAGTTCAAATAGTTACACAAATGAGAGCAATTACTATGATTCAGGCAAACACTGACTCAAGGTTTCCAAGTAAAAGAATATATATTTATTTACTTAACAGTTGTATAACATTTCACTATTCTAAGCAAGATCAAAATCACAATCAAATACACCACACCACTTCCCTTAAATTCCAGACAAGTTAAGCTCACAAAATGAAGTGGGGGCAAAATGGCACTCCAGCAATTTAAAAGGGAGGGAAAGACAAAGTTATTAGAATTTAGGCAAAACCAACAGGTAAGTACTCGGGGCAATTTAACAAGAGAGACTACAGTGAGGCGATCAGCTAGAAAAGGCTTAGGGCCAAAGTATTTTGCTCAAGATCACACAGTTCAGGGTAGTTCGCGGTAAAGTTGGTGACACAGATTCCGGACGAGGTTGGTTGGTAGAAAAGTTAGTTCAAAGAGAAGAGAAGGACAAGCCCTCGGATTGGAGAAAGATTTCAAACACTTTTACCGCGGCTGAGCAAAACGCACAACCGATTTGCACAGTACCTTAAAACGGAGGGGGCTGTAGCTGAGGCAGACGTTCCTGGTAGTTCCTGCAGGTTCATGGCTCCTGAAGCGACTGTTGGACTAATCAGAAGTAGGAAGACTGGAGGGTCCTGCACTACCCAGGGAAGAAACCAGCAGCAGAGCCAAACAACAAATAAAAGGTGCGCTCCTTAAAACTCAAGCAGGGTCCGACCTTCCTGGCTATCCGGCCCACTGTAGCTCTGTACAGCGAATTCGAGCAGAGGAGGGGTCCTGGCTTGTAGTTTGGGTGAACTGGTTGGTCCCACCAGCTCAAGGGAAGAAGTTTCCTGAAGGATTTTCTCGGTCGTCGGATTTGGAGATTCAGACCTGCAGCAGGGCTTCACCGGGCGGTTCAGTCGTGATAGGGGTCCTCTTCTTCCATTTCCTTGTTGGTTCTTTCGTTCCAGTGGCGACTCTGCTCTTCCAGTCCCAGAGACATGCTTTTTATGCAGTTTTCCCCCATTCATACAGCCTAGCCGTCATTCACACAGCAGGGTGGCTGGCCTGGCAAGGCCAGTCCCCTTAGCCAATCAGACAAGAGTGCAACTTGGGTTACCAAGGGAACCCACGGCAGGGTTCAGAAGATCCCTCCGTCACATCCTGCCTACCTAGACTATCAGGCGCTTTAAGGAGGGCTTCTGTACAGAGGCCTGCGAAAAGAAAGCGAACAAAGGAGTCATCCCCAGTTTGGTGCGTAGAGAAAAAACACGAGAAAGACTAAAAAAGAAATGGTGAATAAACCCAGCCGGAACCAAAAGAAAATCTATTTGGTCAAGCGGGTTTATGTTCGAGGCTAATATAATAGCCTAAAACATTACAACATTTATATAAAGATAATTGCGGTAGAAAGGTTAGGGTAGATACGACTGCCACCAGCCAAGTCTTAATGTTAAGGGAGAGAAACAAGGCTCCAAGAGGCACAGAAAAAGGTATAAGAGTTAACCCTTTCCAATACTCCATGTAAAATGGGGTGTACTAGGTCTGTGGTTTAAAGTGACTATATAAAGTTAATGGCACCTTTACCTGTTTCTGGGGGACAGTAGTCCGCCCCAGAAAAAATAAGAGTCAGTGGGAAGTCTCAAAGACAACCCTGTGTCACTGCACTGAAGGTGCTGTGTAACACGCACAAAAAGTGGTGCACATGGAGTAGGTGAGGCTCCAGTTCCCAAGTTTACACATAAGGGAATAGGTTCTTACCTGTAACTCCATTTCTCCAGCATTGGTATCTTTCATGGAATCACATGCTTAGAATATTCCCCGTCAGGATGGGAATCCTCGGTAAGTTATATAGACATTTTCCATAGGAAAACTTCCTACACTTTTGTGTCCTATCTATGTCGTTTTGGGCCGCGTACGGCAGCGCCACTGGGACGGAGAGGTATAAATAGCCCCGCCCCCTCCGCTCCCTCAATTTTCGGCCCCCAAAGTAGTATGGGGGGGGATCTCTGGTTTGCATGCGTAGGGGAGGCTGGCGGGCGCATGTGAATCCATGAAAGATACCAATGCTGGAGAAATGGAGTTACAGGTATGAAACTATTCCCTTCTCCAGCATTGGATCCTTCATGGATTCCCATGCTTAGAATAGATTGTATAGCAGTATCCCCCCCCCCCCCCCCCAACGTTGGAGGTGTGTATGCAAACCAATATCTCAACCATAATGCATATTTATCATGGCAAAACATCACATTGTAGTATGTTAACAGTGAAACCACCACACTTAAAAGTACATTAGCCGAAGGATGTGACCCCTTAATTGGGGCTTCCCTTATTGAAACAGGTGCCGTAGGACTGCACAACCCATCTGTGTATCTTCAGCATGTTGCTGTGCGAGGCAATAATGCCGGGTAAACGTGTGTGGTACCGACCAGGAAGCCGCCTGACATATCTCCCAGCGGAATTCCGGACCACAATGCCGTCGACGAAGAAGCGGATCTCGTCGAATGGGCCCTTGGACAATTCTTAAGCGGTTTTCCGGCTTTTGAGTGACAAAAGGAAATGGCGGACGACACCTATTGGGCTAGTCCTTGTTTTGAGATCGGTTTACCTTTATCCGAAGGGCCATATGCCACAAATAGTTTTCTCGTGTCTCTGAAGCTTTGAGTGCGATGGAGGTAAAATTTTAAAGCTGTTTTCACGTCCAATGTATGGAGAGTCTTCTCCGCAACCGACGAAGGTGTTGGAAAAAAACATCGGCAGCACTATAGAAGAGTGCTTATGGAACATGGTAGGCACTTTAGGAATGAAATGAAGAGTAGCCAACACGACTTTATTATTGAAAAACCTCAAGTACGGTGGATCGATCACTAAAGTTTGTATTTCTGACAGTCCTCGAGCCGAAGTAATAGCCACCAGAAAAGCCAATTTCCACGACAAAAATTGCAATGACGATGACATCGGCTCAAAAGGGGCCTTCATCAGCGCTGCCAGAACCAGGTTAAGACTCCAGCTTGGAGGAAACTTTTTCGTGGGAGGAAAGGTTCGGTACAATCCTTTAAGGAAATGGTTAATCAGCCGTCACTAAATAACGGAGTTGAATGTCTCTTCCGAGAAAATCTCTAAATGGCAGCCAGATGCACTTTTATGGATGCAACAGACCAGCCTTTTTGAGCTAGGAGTAGCAAGTATGGTAGAAGCTGTTCCAGTGTGATATTAAGCGGGACCAAACCTGGTTGACCTGCGCACCATATGCAGAATCTCTTCCATTTGTATGAATATGACGCGTTCGTGGACGGCACCCTCGCAGCTTGCAAAATGCGACGACAGTCCGCTGGAATCGCTAACGTACCAAACTCGGAGAAATCAGGAGCCAGGCTGTCAGACTGAGGCGGTCCGGGTCGTGATGCCAAACAACCCCTTTCTCTTGAGACAGAAGGTTCGGGATTTTCTGGAACCTCATTGGTTCTGCCACTGAAAGATGGAGTAGATCGGAGAACCACACTTGTTTGGCCCAGTACGGGGTCACCAGGATCACCCGACATGGATATCTGGATCCATTGCAGCGTCCGACGTATGAGCGGAAACGGGGGAAAGGCATACAGAAACTTGTCCGGCCACGGGAAAGAACGCTTCCCCTAGTGAGCCTTGCTGTGGGCATTTCCTGTTGTCTCTCGTCGCAAAGAGATCGAGGGCCAGACCCCATTTCTCGAAGACACGGTGTAGTTGTTGGTCGTTCAGTTCCCATTCGTGTAGTCGATTCATCTCCCTGCTGAGAGAGTCTGCTTGGACGTTTTTGACTCCTGGCAAGTGGAACGCTAATAGATATATCTTCTGCTGAAGGGCCCAATGCCAGATCTCCTGGGCTTCGGTCGACAGAGTTCTGGAGCAAGTTCTTCCCCACTTTCTTAGATAAAACATTGTTGTGTTGTCTGTCATGATCCGTACAACTGATCCCTTTATCCGTGGAAGAAAGGATTTCAGGGCCCAGCGCATCGCCCTTAACTCCAGCACATTGATCTGAAGGCCAGACTCCTCCGATGACCAACAACCCTGAACCTGTAGGGAATCCAGATGAGCTCCCCATCCAGTTAGAGAAGCATCCTTCACCACTGTCATCTGGAACACCGGTTCCAGCAAGGGCATTCCCTTTGTCAGATTTATGGAAACTCTCCACCATTGAAGCGCCTGCACGAGCTTGCTGTTGATGGTCAATTTGTCCGACCAATGTCCTTGACTCTGTGCCCATCGATCCGCCAAGAATTCCTGAATCGGCCTCATGGAGACGACGATTGTTGATTAAGGGTTCGCAGGACGACATGTTCCCCAGTAGGGACATGTACCTTCGCACTGACACTCTGGTGTCAGACCCTTTCGACGGATGGCTTTACCAGTCCTGACTGCGTCTGGAACTCCGCCCCCAGAAAGACCAAGGTCCTTGATGGTGATAAGGAGGACTTTTCAAAGTTTATTGCGAAGCCCAAACGTTGTAGGAGGCACATGGTGGCATTCAGACTTTCCTGTGCCCTTTCCGGAGACAATCCCCTCGCTAGCCAACCGTCCAGATAAGGGTACACATGATGACCTTCTTTCCTTAACCAGGCTGCTACTGGAGCCAGACATTTCGCGAACGTCCTGAGAGACTATTTCAGTCCGAACGGGAGGACCTTGAACTGATAGTGGGTTCGTCCGACGACGAACCGTAGAAATCTTTTGTGTCGTCAACGCATCAGGATATGGAAGTATGCGTCCTGAAGGTCTAGCGACGACAAATAATCTCCCGGTTGTATCGAACCGATCACCTCTTGGAGTGTAAGCATCTTGAATTTTAGATTCTTGAGCAGTTTGTTGAGTTTGTAGATCTAGAATGGGACGCCATTTTCCATTGGGTTTCTTGACGACAAAGTAACGGGAGTACACTCCCTGTCCTCTTTCTGCCACCGGGACCAGTTCTATAGCCCCTTTCTGCAGCATAAGCGCCACCTCTTGCATTAGTATTTGAAGGTGGGGCTGCGTCGAGAACACCGGTGGAATGCGTGGTGGCTTGCCCTTGAACTGTAGAGAATGGCCCAGATGTATTGTGTCCAAAACCCATTGGTCTGTTATGCGCGCCTACTCGTCGACGTGACGAGACACCATGCCCTCCAGGACATCCTGAAAGTTGTAATTGCTGGCTTTTGGCCCGTTTATCCTTCATCGACGAGGAGTAGGGGCCTCGTCGTCTGGAGGTTTGGTAATCTCTGCCTTTACGAGTAGCTTGGGCTGCACGTCTGTAGCCTTGGGAAGAGTAGGAGGGTCTGCTGAAACCTCGGTCTCTAGATGATCCAAACGGGGAGTTACCTGATGCTCCTCTGAAAGGACGAAAGGAACGAAAATTCCTACCACTCTGGAGGGCTCCAAGGGAACGAGCCGTGTCAGAATCTTCTTCATGCCCTTCAAGGCCTCATCCACTTTCTCGCCAAACAGGTGTTCTCCTTCGCACGGCATATCCATTACCTTATATTGTACCTCTGGTCTGAACGTCGTGCACTTAAGCCAGGCTTGCCTTCGTAACACTACGCCATTGTTGATTTGCTTAAAGCCTGATTCCGCCAGGTCGACAGCAATGTTAATGGAATGATTGGAAGCCTCTTCTCCCTCACGTACGAGCAGCGTGGTAGATTTCCTGTGTTCTTCCGGCAGATGGTCCAAGATAGGAGCCAGCCGATGCCACATCTCTCTATCATACCTGGCCATAATAGCCAGGGAGTTGGCTGCTTTTACTGTAGTCGCTCCAACCGATAGCACTTTCTTCCCAAAAGCATCTTGTCTCCTAGCTTTGTTGTCTGGCGGTGTCGTGCATTTGTGTTGCGACCTTGCCTTTCTGGCCGCCGCAGCGGATACCACTGATTCCGGCGAAGGTTGAGACGTCAAGCACTTGGGAGTCGATTCCGGAGCCTTGAATTTCTTTTCCAATCGACCTTTTATTGCCGGTTCCGAAAAAGGATGACGCATGGCTTTTAGTCCCTCCTGCCAGACATGGTCTAAAATGGGGATAGCAAATATCGACTGTTTTCTTTTTTATCATATGGGCAAGAGAAGAATCTTTTTTCTCTTCTTCTGGGACTAGGCCAAACTCTGCACATGCCTTACCCATCATGGCATGGAAAGAACCCACGTCATCAGGTGGTGATGGCTGCGCCGGACTCTTTGGCGTTTCCATCTCCGCTTCAGAGTCCCATGTAGGGTCCCTTGAGGGGGGTAACGAGATGTCTGAACCCGACCCTTCACGTTCCGACTGACAGTTGTTCCTCCTGTGGACGAGAACGATCTTCCTCAACCGGGTAAGCGGTAGGAATTCTGGATGGAGGGCGAGGAGCCGTGCCTGGCTCGTCGACGACTGGCGAAGCCTGTAACACTGTCTGGACACTAGGCTGAGGTAACCGTGTGTCCAACCGCTCCAACAGCTTCTGTAACGTGTTCAACACCTCCAGGGACAGAACTGTCTGGTGATTCAGTAAGGAAGAGGTAACTGGAATGGCACTTCCACTCGAGAGTGGACACCGAACCAGTTGGTTGTAATCCCAGATCGGTTGGATGTGCGACCGGACCACCGTCATCCTCCGCTGACGAGATGGAGAAAGCCGCTTCTGGTTGCAGCAAGGCCTCAGGCAGGATCAGATCAAAAACCTCCGGTTGCCATCCCACCGATGGGGCCACCGGCGACGATGACATCTTTTCCATAGGCGCTGTTTGACCTGAGGAAATAGCCGTAGGAAGAGCCGTCGCCGAAGACAAAGCAGGCGTCGACGATCGGACCGTCGTCGAAGTCTGTGGCACAGGGCTTTGAGGCGTTCCTGCTGTTTTTGAACTCGACTTGTGGGACGAGGACTCTCGACTCGAGGTAGACTTATGACGGTCTCCCGAAGAGGATTTCGATGAGTCTTTTCTCTCCTTTTTTGATGAGGGAGAAGAAGCCTTATGTGAAGAGAAGGACCTCGCATGATGTTTCTCCGAGGGGCGTTTTTCAGATGAACGTGATTTCTTTGCCGGAGGCTCCGCCGACACTGCGCGACAAGGGGGCACAGGAGACTTCGATCTCGAGGCTGTAGAGGCTACCTCCGATGCCGGGTACGCACCCGCTCCGTCACTGATCCAAGTAACCAGGCTATGGTTGCGGTCTTTTAGGGCCTTTTGTGAGCAGCCCTGACAGATCTCACACGTGTCCGCCGTATGAGGAGGGTGAAGACAGTAAATACAGTCCATATGCCCGTCTCCATACACTTTAAGACCGCATGTATCACACGGACGAAATAACGCCTTTCCAGACAATTTTTCGAAAAGAAACAGTCGAAGAAGAATGCTCAACCTAATAAAATAGTAGATACTCGAGGTAATCCCAATACTTTGGAAGACGGTTGAAATCTGAGGGAGCCGCGGGGGCGGTGCTATTTATACCTCTACGTCCTAGTGGCGCTGCCGTACGCGGCCCAAAACGACATAGATCTGACACAAAAGTGTTGGAAGTTTTCCTATGGAAAATGTCTATATAACTTACCGAGGATTCCCAGCCTGACGACGGGGAATATTCCAAGCATGTGAATCCATGAAAGATCCAATGCTGGAGGAAGTAGAAAGACACATAGCAGAAACCATGTAAGAGTGGGAAAAAAGGCTTGCACTCTTACCAGGTGAAAAAAATAAATCCTAGAAATCCAGCAAAGCTGCTGAGGGACTCATTAGGTAAGGGAAATCAACCATTTATGAGAATTCTCCCTAACACTCTGATAGATTAGAAAGAACTATTTAGTCTGCCCATTCCCCCCCTTATTCTCTTGCACAAATATGGCAGTCAACATTACCTACCCATTTGAGTCCATAATTAAATACACTATAAAACAGTATACAATCTGAGAGAGCTCCTAAAGATTAGTTTATCATCCCTCCATGGTGTTCTAGCTCCTGCCCAGTGATGTTTGCCCCAATTTCTCAGCACCTTTAAACCTTGAACAGTAAGTGACTGCACCAATTAGGCCAAAACACACTAAGGAGAACCGTGGAGCTCTTATGCTCTGTCATTCTACATCTGATCATCACAATCATTTTTAAAAAACAGTGACATCCACCAGCACCAACAACTTTAACTTGGAGAGCAGGTTTACATCCGAGACTGAGCAAGGTTGTCAAGATTTTCATCATATTAAAGCGGTGTAGAAGTTGGCACCATCTCTAGAGGTATGGGTGATACAATTAGTTTATAGTACAATACAAATATCAAGACAATAGTCACATTGGAAGACCACAATGTGGACGTAAATTAAGTATTAACTGAGAATGCACAAGGATTTCTCATCCTACACTTACCAGAACCTACAGTCCAACCTAGAGGTGGAGAAAATGCCTACATGTGGCTGTGGCAAGTAGTATGACAGAGTATAGTGCTATATACTATGCAAGGCCCCTGAGCAATGTATCTCTGCACTGATGGCAAAGAACCTTCTACCCTGAGCAACTGACATGTTTACTATAAGACAGTAGAACAGTTTCAAATATTTAGCTTGTGCAAATGATTAACAGATGTCATGCATTTCCTCCGTTCTCACTAAAACAAATATGTATGCTTGCAATATAGTGACTGAATAGAAACCACATCAATGCACTCAAATGTAGCAATTGTGCATATGTATTCTCTTGTAAAGATTGTATGAGCTTTAAAAATGGCATAATGAAACAAATAATTCCTCAGCAATATTGTATTTGAAAATAGTCTCAGCATCATCCTCTATGATCTTACGGGAATCTAATGCAGAGCCTATAAACTGTGTACATCAAAGCTTAAAACAATCTCACATTAGTGCTTTTGAGTCAGTAGTCCTGTAAATTACAAGTTACTCACCGTACTGACCAACATACTAGTCCATAGCCCCCTTTCCTCCATACTGCATGGGTGTCCCTCGCTAGGGACGGGAATGGAACCTTTTTCACACAAGAAAAAAGGCTTTGCCCATTAAATTTAACTGCGCGCTGAGAGTTTGTCCCAGGAGCATGCGCCCCTTTGGCTTCGCCGACCGACACCACACCTCAGCCACCTTTTACTCGCTGGCTAGGTTAAAACAGCATAACTACGTTCCTTTTTAGGGGGAGGATGGAGGGACGTATGGAGGAACGGGTACTATTTTTTTTTTTTTTTTATTAAGTGCATTTGGTTAATTAGCCTTTCACACTACATATAAAAAGTCATACATAAAAACAAATAAAAATACATCAAAATTTCAGTTCATTCAGGACAGTTTATTAATAGTGGTGTGTAGCAATGTGTTTTGTGGTACCGTGGTGTAAGGAGCAGCAGCAGAAAGCAGAGACCTGAGAAAGTCTGAGGAATCGGTCCTCGGTTTCTGTTATCCCAGCAGGAGGAACCACCCTTTAAAGACTTGCACCCTGTGCTGAGTGCAGCAGTGTTTCATGTTTGGGGTGACAGGCTGCGGCTTCCGCAAACAAGGTAAGCCGCAAGCCCAACAGACTTCAGTTCTTGTTTTCCCCACGCATTTACGCACCAGCGTAACCCTGCTGCTCTGTTCTTTCCACCCCGGGTAAACAGCAAGACTTTACACGAGCCGCCTTTTACATTGCATCATTTGCGTTTCAAACATTCTTGTGTCAGCAGCTCTGGGCGTCAGGGTCGCCACATTGTACTTGCCTGTCTTATTTGACATTTATTATTGCCCTTCAAACCCCAAAGCGTTGTGAACAGGAAGAGGAGGTTTACGACGCAGGGCAAGGGACGCACTGCGTCGTGCTCCTGTAATTAAATTGTGGTCTTCCTGATTTTGCACCTTCCTGTGTACATGGGAACTGCTTATCTCGGCCCTGCTTAGTGGTGGTGTTCTGCTCAGCCTCTGGAGCCATTGAGGGGGAGGAGGTGGCGGCGGGCAGCTTTGACAATCTTCTCTCCCCTTCCTTCCATAAGGTTTGCTTGTCCTACCATTGATCAGGAAATCAACCATCAGCACAGCGTCCATTCACTCTGCTTGCATCTTTAGTAGTTTCTAATCAGTAAGTGACTGCAGGCCAGGGTGCCTTTGAGCTCCTTGTTAAATTGCACTACTTGTATTTATTGTAATGGGGCAGTCCTGCTTTGATTTTTACTGCTCCATCCCGCAAGTACTGCAGTCCTCGCGCTGGTTGCTGAGGAGAGTCTTATTTTACTTTATTTCCTTCACCTCATCTTCTACCAGCAGCCAGGTGCTTATGTACTATGCCAGGCTTGCACAGTGGCAAGACCACGGTCAGCAAGTTGGAAGCATTCACTGATCATTTGGGAAGGGCTTCTAATTGGCCGGAACAGCAAATTTCGCTGTCACTGAGAAACTCCAATGCTTTACCATCATCTCCAGACTGTTCAGTCTCATTGACTCATGATCATCCTGAGGATTTGCTTGAATGCGTAGGATCCAACTTAATTTCGTCTGTTTCTATTTAGGCACCTGTTGTATCCCCCGAATTTGCCAAAACATATCCGCCTCTTCTTGGGTGGGCCTATTACCAATCTCTGCATGGCTCTCGATTTCCTTCAAGGGGCATGGAGGAGGTTGAATTGTTTAGAGCTTCTCTTCTCCCACCACAAACGCAAGGCTTGGATCAGGAAAAGCCTTCCACCGTTTGTCATGGCTGTCCCCCCTTACCTGATACCCAATTTATTTTCAACCAGCCCGGTCCTTCTGCTTCTTCTCCGGAGCCGAGGTCATACAGTAATAACACAGGCTATGTCCCTCTGGCTCAGGAAGTGCCCTTAGTGGACGCTTTTTCTTTTCCAGTTCTGAACCAGAATTTCGATACTATGGACAGGGGCCAAAATATGAACATGTATGAACTATGAGAGGTTTGTTTTTTTCTTAATGATGTGCTTGCTAAAGTTCATTTCATTGAGGGTTTTAGTATGGCTCTGACTGTGCCGGGGCCTCTCTCCAAAAATGTATTGCTTTGTGGTAGTTCACCTGTGGCCAATCGAGTTTCTGTGGCGAGTCAAACTTACTTGTTTGATTTGGTGGTGCCCCCTAGCAAGGTTGTCAAGTCAGGTGATGTAGTGGGGGTCTTGGTACCAGTTCATGAGGTTGCTCCACCCAAGCCTTCTTTGGTACCATTAGATCCTATTCCGCCTCAACAATCTTTGGAGGCTCAGTGAGCTGCGGCCCACTTGGGGAATTCTCTTGGGGAAACTTTAGCAGTCCCCAGGGGAGCTGGGTGTAGAAGGAAGAAGAAACTAAAAACGTTTACCCAAACAAGGCCGGCTATTGGCCGGTCTAATAGATGATCTTTGAAATTCTTACGTTCCCTAAAAGCCCAGACTGAAATATTCTCAGAGGTGGATGATCTTGAAGAAACTCTGCATGAGGTAAGGCTAAGTGCATCTCTGTCGGTCACCTCTCCTTAGCTTCCAATGTCTCCAACAAAAATCGTTGATGGCAGCGTATCTTGAACCTAAGAGCGATGTTGCTATTGAGGCGGCTCTGAACCCTTCATCCTCGTCGACTATTCCATCAAAGCTGACGAAGAGGCCTCCCAGTCCCAGGCGCAATTGGTTTCCGTTTATCATCCAATTCTTCCACCAGAGTGACAGAAGGTACTAGCCAAGTGGCTTTGGTTCCATCTACTGACTTACCGACTACTCTACATAAAAAGCTCGACCCAACTGTTCCCACTTTCTTATCTGATGAAGATATACCTGGTACCTCAGATATTTCTTCTCTGAGTTTCCTTACCATGGAAGAAAGAAGGAGGTCCCTAGCCATTGTCCCAGGGTTGGGTGGCTGGCCTTCTGGCTCCAATAGATTTCCAAGGGGTCCCGTGGGGAGATCCACATTCAGACTTCCAGTAAAGGATGAGGTTCTGAACGAAGGTACTGCTTCTATGGCCGGTCCTTTGTCCTTGAGCTTAGGGGACCAGTTGAGCTATATCGGCCTGAGACATGATTTTAAGGTGAAAGAACTGTATCCCCTGAACCGCCAATATATTTTGGCCTTATTTGGGCAGATTCCTAGTCTCCAATCGGTCTATTCCAAAGACATAGCCAGAATTTTCTTTAGATTTTTGCCGTGTTGCCATGGTCAAATTTAGGTTTTATTCAGCACTGGTGTATAATTTGGTTATGGCGGAGGGAGATTGCTTGCTTAATACGGGGTATACGCTTTCTGGGGCGGGGGATCGGGGAGGGGCGGCGGCTGTTTCTGAGGCAACAGACAGTTCTAGTCAGTCATTGAATAGATACGTGTAATACGACTGGCCTCACATTATTATCTCGTTGCACCACCATTACCCAGTGCAAAGAGGTTTCTGTTGAATTTCCCCAGTGAGACTGGTCTCATGGAACACGTGTGGATGGGAATAGTTTCTTACCTGTAACTCCATTTCTCCAGCATTGGTATCTTTCATGGTTCACATGCTTAGAATATTCCCTGTCGACAGACTGGGAACCCTCGGTAAGCTTATAAAGCCTTTTCCCGTAGGAAAAAGTTTGACACATTTGTGTCCCATCTACATCGTTTTGGGCCACGCACGCCCCACTAGGACGTAGTGGTATAAATGCCCCGCCCCAGCGGCTCCCTTCAGATTTCGTCCCCTCCAAAGGGGAACGGGGTGAAACAAAAATTACAAGATGATTGCATTTTGGGGAGGCCGGAGGGCGCATGTGAATCCATGAAAGATACCAATGCTGGAGAAATGGAGTTACAGGTAAGAAACTATTCCCTTCTCCAGCATTGGATCTTTCATGGATTCACATGCTTAGAATAGAATGCACAGCAGTGAACTTGAAACAATGGAGGAGGTGTAAATGCAATCCAGCACCCACCCCATCCTGCAAAAGGCGAATCATAAATAGGATTCGAAACTAACAATATGCCACAGTACTGCATCGAGTAACATTTATATAAGCCAAAAAAGCATACATAAAACACACGCGTTTACCTCCACGCGTATATATATATATATATATATATATATATATATATATATATATATATATCCAAACCAGCATAGACCCTCCTCAAAGAGAAGTGCTTACCTTATTGAAAAAGATGTCGCAAGACAGCTCGTCCCATTTGAATCTCGTCCGCATGCTGTCGGTCGAGGCAGTAGTGGCGGGTGAATGTATGGGGCACTGACCATGCTGCCGCTCTACAAATGTCTGTCAGTGGAACCCCCGCCCACAATGCTGTAGACGACGAAGTCGCCCTGGTCGAATGAGCTCTCGGACGTCCTTGTAGCGGGTTTCCCGCTTTTGAGTGACAGAAGGCAATCTTCGACGAGACCCATCGGGCCAGTCCTCGTTTTGAAATTGCCTTCCCCTTTGTCGAAGGCCCATATGCAACAAAGAGTTGCTGCGTAGATCGAAGTTGTTGAGTTCGATGAAGGTAACATTTTAGAGCTCTCTTGACATCCGGGGTATGCAAGACCTTTTCCGCAGCTGAGGGAGTCGCGAAGAAGGTGGGCAGGACAATGGATGAATGTTTATGATAAGTCGTAGGAACTTTCGGGATGAAACGAGGACTCGTAGACAAAACCACTTTGTCTTTGAAAAATCTAAGATATGGAGGGTCTATGACCAATGCCTGTAACTCTGAGATCCGTCTAGCCGATGTTATGGCAATTAGAAAAGCCACTTTCCATGATAAAAACTTCGACGACGTGGCCATCGGCTCAAAGGGTGGTTTCATTAACCCTGCAAGTACCATGTTAAGGCTCCACGTCGGTGGAAACCGCTTAACCGGGGGAAACGTCTGGAATAAACCTCTCATGAAGTGTTTCACTAACCTGCCACTAAACAAGGGAGTTGATTTCCTCCCTCTTGTGAACCTGGAGATGGCCGCCAGATGAACCTTCAGTGATGAAAGACAAACCACTCTTCGCCAAATGTATTAGATACGGGAGAATCTGTTCCGGCGTAACCCTCAGAGGTTCCACTCCTGCCTGTCCTTGGCACCACGTACAGAATCTCCTCCACTTAGACCTGTAAGACTAGTTGGTGGACGGGGCCCACCCAGCCTGAAATCTCTTCCGACAGTCCGAGGGACCGTTCAAGGCACCAAATTCTGAAGTCAGGAGCCAAGCTGTGAGGTTGAGGCTGCTCGGGTTGTGATGCCACACCGTTCCTTCGTACCAGGACAAGAGGTTGGGCACCTTCAGGAACGCTATCGGGCGATCCGCTGACAGATGAAGCACGTCGGAAAACCATGGTTGCCTCGGCCAATATGGCGGTGTCAAGATGACTCGGCACCTGTATCTGCGTATCCATTGCAGAGTTCTCCGTATCAGAGGGAATGGAGGGAAGGCGTAGAGGAACTTGCCTGTCCACTGGAAGGAAAACGCTTCTCCCACCGAATCTTCCTGTGGCCACCTGCTGGCGTACATCTCGCACTTCCTGTTCGCCTTCGTGGCAAAGAGATCTAGTTGAGGTCGCCCCCATTTTTCGAAGACCTTCGACAATTGATCAGTGTCTATTTCCCACTCGTGAATCTAGTCCATATTTCTGCTGAGCGAGTCCGCCTGCTCGTTCCTCACTCTTGGCAGGTGATGAGCTACGATGGATATATCGTGTTTCAGAGCCCAGTGCCACACTTTGAGCCTCGATGGAGGGTTCTGGATCGCATGCCGCCTTGTTTCGTTAAGTAAAACATTGCCGTGGTGTTGTCCGTCAGAACTCTCACTGTGGATCCCTTGATGTGAGGCAGGAAGGCCCTCAGGGCCCAGCAGACCGCTCTCAATTCCAGAACTTTGATGTACAGGAGAGATTCCTTCTGAGACCAACAGCCTTGTGTCTGCAGAGTGCCCATGTGCGCTCCCCAGCCAGTTAGGGACGCGTCCGTCACCACGGTGAATCGGAACTCCGGCTCCTGTAGGGGTACCCCTTTGGAAATATTCTGAACTTTCTTCCACCACCGAAGAGTTGATAGGAGCTAGTCGACGGTCAGCCCGTCTGACCAGAGGCCCTGAGCCTGCCTCCAACGGTCCGCCAAAAACTGTTGCACTGGCCTCATGAAAAGGCGGCAGTTGGGTACCAGAGGAATGCAGGACGCCATAGCTCCCAGGATTGATGTATATTTTCTCACCGACAGCCTGGAATTAATTTTCAATTGGCTTGCCAATCGACTGAGCCTGGTGATCCGGTCGAGGGATGGTCTGACTAACCCCAACTGGGTCTCGAACTGTGCACCCAGAAACACCAAAGTTTTGGACGGCGTTAACGAGGATTTTTCAAAGTTATTTGCAAACCCCAATCGTTGCAAGAGGCTCATGGTGTCCTGTAGATTCCTGTGCGTCGACGCCGGGGAGGATCCCCTCACCAACCAGTCGTCGAGATACGGGTATACATGGTGGCCTTGCCTTCTCAGCCAGGCTGCCACCGGAGCCAGGCATTTCGTGAACGTTCTGGGGGAAGATTTC
Organism: Ambystoma mexicanum; assembly: GCF_040938575.1. Taxonomy (NCBI): domain Eukaryota; kingdom Metazoa; phylum Chordata; class Amphibia; order Caudata; family Ambystomatidae; genus Ambystoma; species Ambystoma mexicanum. The sequence continues at coordinate 517,430,115 of NC_090931.1, forward strand.
AGTCCAAAGGGAAGAACTGAACTGGTAGTGAGTCCGCCCTACCACAAACCTTAGTTACTTCTTGTGTCGCTGACACATCGGTATGTGGAAGTACACGTCCTGCAGGTCCAGAGACGCCAGAAAATCCCCTTCTTGAACTGACCTGATCACCTCCTGGAGCGTGAGCATCTTGAACTTTGCGTTTTTCAGCGACCTGTTTAGTTCGCACAGGTCTAGGATGGGACGCCACTTTCCATTTGGCTTTTTCACCACAAAGTATCGGGAATAAACCCCTTGACCCCATTGTGATGACGGGACTAGTTCTATAGCCCCTTTTTGTAGCATAAGTGCTACTTCCTGCAGCAACACGCTCAGATGGGATTGAGCTACATACGCCGGTGGAAGATGCGGAGGGTTGCTCTGGAATTGCAGGGAATGACCGTATTTTAAACATCCATTGATCTGTTATCAGTTCCCATTCGTTGATGTAACTTTTATCCCTCGTCGACAAGTAACTTGCTCTTTTCTTGGGGGCCTGGTAGTCCCGGCGACGTTTAGCCGCTTGCGAAGCTCGCCTGTATCCCTGAGAGGAATATGCTGGCCTACCGAAGGGTCGGCCCCTCGATGAAAATCTGGAATTCCCCGATGCTCATCTGAAGGGACGAAACTCCGACCACTCTGGAGGGCCCCCAAGGAACGCGCTTTGTCCGAGTCCTCCTTCATGCCCTTCGACCTTCTCGCCGAAGAGGAGGTCTCTTTCAAACGGCATATCCAGTACCTTGTACTGCACCTCCGGTCGGAAGTTGGTGCATTTCAGCCATGCCTGTCGTCGGAGAACTACGCCGTTGTTCACTTGCTTAAACCCCGACTCCGCAAGGTCCACCGCAATGTTAATGGCGTGATTCGAAGCCTCCTCACCTTCCCTGACCAGCAACATAGCTGCTTTTCGGTGTTCGAGTATGGGCGCCAACCGGTGCCACATCTCCCTGTCGTATCTAGCAACTATGGCGAGCGAATTGGCCGCCTTCACTGTGGTAGCACCTACCGACAGGACTTTTTTGCCGAATGCATCCTGGCGTCTAGCATCACTTTCCGGAGGGGTCGTACACTTGTGCTGAGCCTTTGCCTTTCTCGCCGCCGCCGATACCACAGAGTCAGGTGTTGGTTGAGAGGAAAGGCACTTGGAAGTAGAGTCCGGGGCTTTGAATTTTTTCTCTAGGCGACCCTTCACCGCTGGCTCTGAGAAAGGGTGACGCATGGTCTGAAGACCTTCCTTCCACACATGATCTAGGATGGGCACTGAAAACACAGACCTCCTTTTGCCCATGTGGTCGAAAAGAAAACAGTCCTCTTCCTCTTGGGCCAGGCCAAATTCTGTGCAAGCCCTGGCCATCATGTTGTGGAATGACCCAATATCGTCTGGGGGAGGCGGCTAAGCCGGGCTCCTCTGGGTTTCCAATTCCACATCGGACTCCCAAGTCGGATCCCTGGAGGGGGAAAGGGAGACCACCAACGACGCTCTGCTGCCCGATTCCGAATCCAACAGTTCCCCTTCCTCATGGCGTGGGGCCGAGAGATTAGCCACCGGAGGCTCTGCCGCGGGGGTTGAAGGTGGAGAGCGGTGAGACGGGCCCGGGTCGTTGTCGACCGACCTGGCTGGAGTTGTTCGGGGCAGTCTGTCATCCAGTGTCTTCAGCAGCGTGGCCAAAACCTCCAATGACAAAAACCACTGCGGATTGTGCTGGGGGTAGAGCACGGAATGCACCCGGGGAAAGGTGTGTTAAGTTGTAACCCCAGGTCTGCAGGGGCAGCTGTCCTTTCACCCTCGTCTCCCGAGGATACCGACAAAGCCTCCTGCTGTAGAAGTGTCCTGCAAAATTGGTTCGTAGACCCTTTGCACCCCAGGCCTCTTGAGGGGTGTCCGTCAACGAAGCAATAGTTGGCCCCGTCGTCGACGCCTGCAATGCAGGACCGGTTGATAACTGCGGCAGAGAAGTAGATGACGTCCCAACCGTCTACGACGACGGTGGTCGCGCAGGCTTATGCGTTGCTCCCGCCTTTTCCGAACTCGACCTGCGTTTCTCTGTCTCTCGACTCAAGGTCGATCTAGGACGATCGCCCAAGGAGGATTTAGATTTTTCTTTGTCTTTCCTCGCTGAAGATGAGGACGAAGAGGCCTTCTTCGAAGAAGAGTCCCTCGAATGGCCTGACGATTCTTTGTCCACCGGTCGCGATTTCTTTACCGGTGGTTCCGATGACGATGAGCGGCGCGGGGCCCCCGAAGATTTTGACACCGAAGCCGCGCTGCACCATATGTCCGTCCCCCTCATAGACCTTTAGTCCACACGTAGCGCACGGCCGGAACAGTGCTTTCCCCGACATCAGGAGAAAAAACCGCAACAGCACAACCTAACCCAGTATAAAATACACAAGGTGTTCCCACTTTGGAGACGGTTGAAATCTGAAGGGAGCCGCGGGGGCGGGGCATTTAAACCACTACGTCCTAGTGGGGCGTGTGTGCGCGCGGCCCAAAACGACAGATAGGACACAAAAGTGTCAAACTTTTTCCTATGGGAAAAGGCTTTATAAGCTTACCGAGGGTTCCCAGTCTGTCGACAGGGAATATTCTTAGCATGTGAATCCATGAAAGATCCAATGCTGGAGAATTGATGGGTTTACTTGAATTCATGTACCAGCGATGAAGGGCTTAAAAGGGCCGCCATATAGTGGCTTTTTTTGTGCTTGTAAATGTGTATTTTAACCCTGTAACATCCATTTTAACTGATTTTTTAACAGCCTTCACCAATGTATTTGAAGAGCATGCTCTTTTACCCTATGTTCGTTTTATCATTTTGGGTGATTTGAATTCAGAAACGAATAGTTACTCACTGTAGTGACTAACATACTCTTAGTCCATAGTCCCCTTTCCTCCATACTGTATGGGCACCCCTCGCGAGGGACAGGAAACAACCTTTTTCACCAGAAAAAAAATCTTATCCTTTAAATTTAGAGGCGCGTGGGGGTGTGGCCCTGGGAGCATGCGCTCACCTGACTCTGCCCACTGGTGCCACTCCTCAGTCCCCATTGACACATCGACAAGGATTAGCATTGCCTAATGACACCAGTATTATTAGGGGGTGTGGGGGGAGGATGGTGGGACGTATGGTTGAAAGGGGACTATGGACTAAGTACATTAGTCACTACAGTGAGTAACTTAATTACTCTTAAATCCTGTCCCCTTTCCTCCATACTGTATGGGCGAATACAAATGAATGTAGCCCCAGGGTGGAGAGGAGCCCCTCCTTAAGAGAACAGGGTTCTTCGAACCACCTGCCCAAATGCTGCGTCTGACCTAGAGGCGGCATCCAAACAGAAGTGTTTACAGAAAGCCGAAGGGGTGGCCCAGGTAGCCGCCCTGCTGATGACCTGCCACGACACATGCCATTGGAACGCGATGGTGTGGCATTGGCTCTGACCGCATGGTCATGTAAGTTGGCTGGCACTGGTTTGTGCTGCCCCTCATAGGCCTCCTTGATGGCTGCAACCATCCACCTTGCTATGGAGGCCTTGGAGGCCTGATAACCGGGCCTTGAACCGCCGAAAGTAATAAACAAGGCGTTTGACTTGCAGAAGTCCTTGGTCCTGACCAGGTAGTATTTCAGCAGGCGTCTGACATCCAGACAGTGCAAGACCCTCTGAGGCTCGTCGTTGGGGTCGGCGAAGTAAGTCGGTAAGACTATTTCCTCGTTGAGATGGAAGGTCACCTTGGGTAGGAAAGCAGGGTGCGTCCGCAGGACGACCATGACCCTGAGAAAAGTGGTGTAGTGTTCTGATGCCACCAGAGCCTGGATCTCCCCGACTCTGCAAGCTGAGGCCCACGAGCAGAGCTGTCTTTATAGTGACCAGCCTGATGTCCGCGGACGCCATAGGTTCAAAAGGTTTGTGCGCCAAGGCGTCGAAAACATTAAGGTCCCACACAGGGTGTGGCTTCTTTATAGGTGGGTAAAGCCTGTGGAGTCCAGCCAGATGTCACTTGACGACCGGGTTGGAGGAGAAGAGGCCGTCCTCCGAATTCAAGTAATCCCCTATGGCAGCCAGATAGGTGCAGCATGTATCTGCTGTCGGAAGGGCTTGCCCCGCCTCAGGTTGGAGTCCGTGGACCACCATTGGGGGTCCGAGAGGAGAACGATAGGAATGTTGACTGGCACCTCTTGGGAGACCTTCTCCTGATTCCATGAGGCTGTGAAGTGCAGCTGTAATCTCTGCATGCATCCCACCTCTTGTGTGGGGCACGGCCAAAAGCACAGCTGCCATAAGACCCAGTAGGTGTTGGTACCACCAGGCCGAGGTCACAGGCATGGAGAGTAAGTGAACCGTAGCTCTGTTGATGGCTGCAATGTTGTCCTCCGAGGGAAAGCCTCTCAAGGAGCTAGTGTCCCAGATGAGGCACAAGGTGGTCAGGCTCTACGTGGGATGCAGCTGAGACTTCTTGAGATTGATAGTGAACCCCAGGTCGTGGAGTGTGTTCATCAGTGCGGAGGCAGTATGCTGAACCGCTTCCGGAGAGGTGGCCCTGATGAGCCAGTCGTCCAGGTATGGGTAGACGTGTTGGCCCCGGGCCCCGAGGAGGGCTGCCACTGCATTCATTAACCTGGTAAATACCCTGGACGCCGAGTTGAAGCTGAAGGGTAGCACCTTGTATTGGAAATGGAAGCCCATGATCCTGAAGCGCAGTAACGAGCGCTGCGGATGCCAAATAGGGACATGCAGATAAGCGTCCTTCAGATCCAGGGAGCATATCCATTCTCCCCTGTCCAGTGTTTCTGCAATAAGAGCTGGTGTAACAATCTTGAATTTTTGCAGAGGGAGGGAGAAATTGAGGGTGGAAAGGTCCAACAACTCTCAGGCCAGCCTGGTGGTTCTTCTGTATAGCGAAAATCCTGGAATAGAAGCCCAATCCTCGCTGGGACCTCCACTGCCTGGCTCTCAAAGAGTGACCGGATCTCCACCAGCACAGTTGTTGTCCCATTCTGTGGGAGAGGAGGGAAGGAAGGTACCAGACACTACGAAGAGGATCCAGCTGTCTGAACAATTCTGGCGCCAAAAATTAACAAAGTTACTCACCTTAGTGACTATCTTACACCTAAGTCCATAGTCCCCTTTCCTCCATACTTTTGGGACATTCCATCCAGTGGGATGGGACCAGAGCATTTTTGTAAAAAAACATCAAATTGAAAAATGGGTCCTCTTTTTACGTGGGGTACCACACGTGGCCGTAACCCTGCCCTCCTTAGCTCTGCCCGAGCATCGCCCTTCAGTCCTTTATCGCCAGGTCCGAGACCTTTAAGCAATAGAGAATACTTATTAGAGAGGTCGGCGGGCGGGTGTATGGAGGAAAGGGGACTAGGAGTAAGATAGTCACTACGGTGAATAACTGTTATACTCCTACGTCCCGTCCCCTTTCCTCCATACTTTTGGGAGATTACCAAGCACTCGTCACTGGAAAACCGGGTGGATGGAACTCCTTTACTAAAAGAACAACCTGACCGAATTGAGCATCGGCTCTGGAGCTCAGGTCTAAGCAGTAATGCTTACCAAAAGCTGATGGGCAAGCCCACGTAGATGCTTTGGCAATGGTTTGATGTGCTTACAGAGCGACCAATAGATAGGAGGCAATGAGGGGAAAGCATAAGCTTTCATGTTGACCCACAAGCTGCAAAGAGGACCACCTCTAACATACCCCATTGCTGGAAAAAGTTGGAGGATATTGATGTTCATCTCACACTTGTAACCGAAAACGACTAATCTGCGGTCACATTGAGGTGACCCGGGATGTGTGGAGCCTGGAGTCAAACAATATACCGGATGGCCCAGCCCAAATTTGTATGGGAAGATCCATAAGGAGAGGAGAGTGTGTTGCCCTGCTTGTTGATGTAAAACTTCGCTTTATGGGAGGGATTCAAAATGGCCACCGAGGCCCGGAGGCTGGGCCACCATTATTACACACTAGAGGCGAACTGTGTCACAGGAGCAAGTGGAGCAAGAGTCTCCCACAGGGGAGTCAGGGGCCCTGTGTGCTATCGTGGCCTTGAAACAAGGAACCTCGGCAGAGCCGCTTCTGGCAGATCAAGGATGTTCACTCGACACGCCGGTACTGGAAGGTCAGTGGTGCGTGACTGCCTTCTTTCGCCCCTCCCCCCCCCTCCCTTAACAGAACTGGTATCACCATGGCCGCGCACTCATGGAAACACTTAGGGATATACCTTACAGCCGGTACCCTCGATGACTCAATTCTGTTGGTGACCGATTTAGCCCCAAGCAGGGGAACCTCAGGTTTAACCCTGGTCTTATAGCCACCGCGAGAGGGGCTTCTATGTTGGGCAGAATCCTGTGCAGTGCCCTTAGGGACCACTACAGATAATTAAGACTACAAGTGGTAATACAAGTTCACCTTTGGTACAAGCCTGTACTACACTGTTAAGCCTAGGTGAAGGCACAGTTGAAAGCATTGGTTTTACTTTGTGCGTCAAACTAGGTTTGCCTTCTTTGTTCACTGTCTTTTGGCGGGCTTCTACCTAGAAGCCCTCCTCAAGGCGTCTGGGTGTCTAGGTGGGCTGCATGTGAGGGAGGGGTGTAGTCACCCCCTGCACAGGGTATCCTAGGAAACCCAAGTCGCACTTTTTCATGATTGGCTGAGGTGGTTGTCCGGGCTGGACAACCCCCCTGCTGGGTGATTGACAGCCAGGCTGTGTGAATGGGGGTTTTGTGCATAAAAGGCAGGTCTCTTGGGCTGGAAGTCGGAGTCGCCACTGGAACTACAAGGAACCAACGAGAAGTGGAGGAGAGGTCGACTGCTGCAACTACCCCGTACCGGTGAAGCCCTGCTGCAGTCTTGAGCTATCTACCCTTCAACGACTAAGAGGAGATCCAGTCTGGAGTCTTCTTCCCTTGAGCCTGGTGGGGATAACCAGCTCATCTTCAGCCAGAGGTCCCCTTCATGGTCGAAATCGCTGCACACAGCTGTAGAGGTCCGGATAGCCACCTGGACAGCCTCTCCTGTTTTTAAGGAGCGCACCTTTTATTCATTGTCACTGCTGCCGACCTCATTCCTGTGTGGTGTGGACCCCCTCAGTCGTCCTTCGTGCTGAAGCTGCAGAAAAGCGTGGGTCTGCAGGAAACCAACAGGAACAACTGCCTCGGCACCAGCTTCGTTCTTTGAGAAAGGTACTGTGTCCTGTTTGAGGAATTTTGGGTGACATCCCCATTTCCCTACTTTAAGGCTTTTCCTTACTTTTCCCTCCTTCTTAATAACTTTTGCTTCCGAACATTGACAATATCAAAGTACTCTTGGCTACGTTGAATCGTGAACTGTTCGACTGTGTGATCCTCGCCAACAGGCACCCGGTGTCACTTGACTTTGGCTCCGGCCCTTTGACTCTTGAATTCCTGTCTTTGTGTTCTTCGATTCTGTCTGCCTAACCAACATATTGCCGGTAGCATTTCTTGCCACGGATATGTGTTTATCTAGTAGACTGAACTGTCAAAAAGTGATCGCAATTGTATTCCCGGTAACGTGTTCTGTTTCATAACACCGGTCCATTAAAAAACATGGTACTTACCTCGAATATTAAAGTGCAAAGTTAGTTGAAGTATATTTTACGTGTGGTTTTTTAATTAATAGAAGTGTCGTGTTTATAACAAATGGTTTAAAAATATATGTACTTATATTTTTCTTCCTGAAACCTTGAGTCAGTGTTTGCTTGAGTCCCAGTAATTGTGGTCCCTTTGTGTAATCTCTGCTACTGCTCATATACTCTTGAGATAGGCCTGGCTGCTCCACCACTGCTACCACTCTGACATAGTATTACAGGCTTGTACCAAAGGTAAAACTTGTATTGCCACCTGTAGTCTTAATCGTGTGAAGTGGTCCCTAAGGGCACTGCACAGGATTCTGCTTAACAACGTGTGGCACCAATCTTCTGCCAGTATGACCACAGAAAGCCTTGCGGAAATGGAAGCTGCAATCGCATAAGAAATTCTGTAGCAGGGCAGGCTAAGAGGGTACGATGTGGAATAAGTTGACGGAACATCCCATCGAAAGAACATTAACAGGTAAGAAAGTAACTTGTTCTTCGAAGGGATTGGTTCCTCCGACATATTCCACATCTATGACAGACTCCCAAAGCAGTACCAACGTATTGAGGTGGGAAAATAGTTTAGAATTTTAGACTGTCCAATTAAATTGCAGAACAGAGGACCGCCTTGCCAAAGGCCAAATCTTGCCCATGGATAGAATCCAGGGAGTAGTGTCTAACAAAAGTATGGACAGAGGCCCATGTGGCTGCTTCACAAATGTTACGAATGGGAATACCCCTCTGCAGAGCAGTAGAGGCAGCCACACATCTGGTAGAATGGGCTCATAAGCCTACCGGAGGGTCCTTACCCGCCAGGCAGTAACATTCAGAAATTGTCAAGATAATCCATCTAGACAAAGTTTGCTTAGTAACAGCTTGTCCCAAACACCTTCCAGCGTATCCTAAGAGCTGATCGCCCACTCTGACCCAGGACATGCGTGAGATGTAGAAACTTAAAGCTCTCCTAGGATCCAACCTATGGAGCCTCTCCTCTTCCTTACCAGGATGCGGAGGAGGATAGAACGCTGGAAGAATGACCTTCTGGCTTAAATGAAATTCCGACACCACTTTCGGAAGAAAAGAGGGACGAACCCTAAGGACAACCCTGTCCTTCTGAAACACAAGGGTAGCTTAGCAGATAGTGCCTGCAACTCACTCACTCTGCGAGCGGAAGTACCCGCAACTAAAAATACAGTTTTAAAGGCCAACAGTCTCAAAGGACAAGAATGTAAAGGCTCAAATGGATCACCATTAGGAATTTTAGAACCAGGTTCAAATCCCAACCGGGCACCTGGAAAGGTGACGGTGGAAAAAAAATTAGTGAGCCCTTTCAGAAACTGAGAAATTAAAGGAATCTTAAAATAAGAACACTCCTCAGATGAGCGCTTAAAAATGGACAGCGCCGCCAGGTAACCTTTAATGGTACCCACTTGAAGGCCCTTTTGGGCCAATGAAAGCAAAAAAGACAGAACCATAGGAACGGCACATGAAAAAGGATCCACATTCTGAACCCTGCACCAGTCGCAGAACTTTCTCCAACGGCAACGGTACAGGGACTTTGCTGCAGGCCTTCTGGCCGAAAGCAACACCTCCATCACGTCTTCAGGGAGGTCCCAATCTTTATACCTCAACCTTTCGGAAGCCAAGCATGAAGGTTGGGAGACAGAGACCCACTTGTGGGGTCCCCCAAAGGGCGAAGATTTCCAGGAGAATCACCTGAGCCAGCTCCCACTCGTGAGGGACCGTGCTCTGCCTGCTCAGAGCGTCCGCCGCCTCATTTTCGTCTCCGGCCAGATGAACTGTTGAGATCGAAATTTCATGCTGGTTGGCCCAGAACCAGAGCTGCATTGCCTCTCTGCACAGAGGGAGAGACCGTGCGCCCCCCCCCCTTTTTGTTGAGGTAGTGCATGGCCACTGTATTGTCTGTCAGAATCAGGACATTCTTCCCCCGCACAGACGGCAGAAAAGCCTTCAGAGCTAGCCTGATGGCCCTCAGCTCCAACAGATTGATATGGAGTCTTGACTCCGACGGAGATCAACGATCGCTGTCAACTCGTTAGCATGAGGTCCCCATCCCGTGCGGGATGGGTCCGTCACGATGGTCACCTCCGGCCAGGGTAGCCAACATGGAGCCCCCTTCATCAGATTGCCTTCGACGGCCCATCACAGAAGATCCTGGGCGACTGAGGGCGGCACCTGAATGGGATCAGACATCCTGCCGGAGGACTGACCACTGCATCTTGAGAGCAGACTGCAGAGATCTCATCCGCAGCCTGGCCTCTGGCACCAGAAGAATGCAGGATGCCATGAGGCCGGGCAACCTCAAGAACTCGAATGCCGGGAGACTCTGGGCATGTTGAAACTTGTTCACCTGCAGAATGCGATGAGCCCTCAACTGGGGAGGGAAACAGCCCCAGGGATGTGTCAAGCACTGCGCCGCTGGGTAGGTGTCAAGTGGGACTTTAAGTTGAGGGAGATGCCCAGCCTGTGAAGGGAGTGGCAGGTGACCGACAGATGATCCAGGACTTGCTCGGGAGAGTGCGCCCTGATCAACCAATCATCCAGGTAGGGGTAGACGTGAATGCCCCCTTTCCTGAGATATGCTGCATCCACCATCATGAGCTTGGTGAAGATCCTCAGGGCGGAGGTCAACCCGAACGGCAGGACCTGAAACTCAAAGTGCAAGTCTCCAACCGCGAACCTCAGGTACTTCATGTGCCGATTCATCCCAAGCACAAGAAATGAAGGTCGAGAGACACCAACCAGTCCTGAAGTTGAAGGGCCTGGAGAACTTGAGAGAGAGTAACCATCTTGAACTTGTCCTCCCTGAGGGGCTTGTTCAAACCATGCCAGTCCATGACGGGTCTCAATCCCCAGTGTTTCTTCGGGATCAAAAAATATGGGGAATACCATCCCTTGTTCCTCTCCGCTACAGGCACCAGCTCTATGGCGCCTTTCTCCAGCAGAGATTTGATTTGCTGCTCAAGGAGCGGATCCGGACTCTTCAAAGAGATTGCCTGGTAAATTGTCGGGAGGCCTCTGCCGGAAAGGAAGACAGTAGCCGTGGGCTATGATCTCCAGAACCCACACATCTGAAGTAATGGCACGCCATTCTACAAGATGCTGTGCGAGCCTTCCCCCAACCGGCGAACCATGGGACTTGGCCTCATGACTGAGCTGAAGCGGCTGCGGCAGTGCCTGATGGCAAAGAGGCAACTGCCCGAGCGGCCTTGGCACCTCTAATACCTTGTTTTCCACCTCTGGTACTCCTACGGTGGCCCCTTTGACTTGCAGCTCCCCTCGATCTACCCAAGTAGAGTAGTATCGAAAGGAACCTCCCCTCCATTGCTGTCCTCTAGGACGAAAAGGCGGAGGTTGGCGGACTGCAACGCTCAACGACTTTGCTGCAGCCTTCGAGGTCAGCAACCTCAAGGCTCTCGCCAGCCTTGCTACCAAAAAGATGTTCACCATCAAAGGGCATGTTGAGAAGCCGGGCTTGAACATCAGGAGCAAACCCAGACTTCCGCAACCACGCAAATCTGCACATCATGGTGCTCGCTGCCATGGACCGGCTGACACAGTCTGCCACATCCAGACCCGATTGAACGGATTCACACATGGCATCCTTGCCATCCTGTACAAGGGCAAGAAAGCCATCCCGTTCTACCCCTTCGGGAATATCTTCAGCCGCTAACGAAACAATTCCACAGAGTGAGAGTGAAACATGCTAAGGCACAGACAGAGTTGGCTGCTTTCAAAGCCATAACCCCTGAAGAAAAGACTTTCTTCGCCCAACCGTCAAAACATTTGTTGTCCCCATCAGGAGGGATGGTAGGGTAAGATGCCTGTTTTGCTGGGGCCGTAGCCGCCTGCCCCACCACCCTCTCCGGAGTAGGGTGCATGGACAAGTAGCCGGGGTCGCCACTGGCTGGGCAATACCTTTTCGGCAACGACTTACCCACTGCCGGGAGACTCTCCGGAGAAGTCCAAGCCTCCGCCAACCTCCTTTGCAAGGCCCTATGGAATGGCAGTACCGGGTGAGTTGGTGGACCTTGGTCCAAGTTACCTGTCAGGTCATCCTGCAGAAAATCCACTGGTGGCGCAGACCACCCCAAGTACTCCGTCACCCGCGACATGAGCCACCGGTATGAACTCAACCTCCAGAGAGGTGTCCAGACCACAAGCGTCGTGCAAAGACTGACGCAGGTCTTCCAACTGGCTATGACCAGACAATAGGTCGTCAGGAACCTCATCAGGAACCAAACCATCAGACCCTTCCCCCACCTCAGAAATAATCCAGAGTCTGGATCAAATCCCTGGAGGAGGGCACAGAAAAAGGCTCAAATACAGGCCTTACTGTCTTCTTTAGGGCCTTCCTCAGAGTTTCCACCGATGCACGGGGTACCTCCGGGAAAGCCTCTACAAAAAGGTGTTGATGGATTCGGCGTCGAGCGTGGCACCGATGGCTTCGACACCCGCCTCGAGGGCGGAGCCCCGAGCGAGGCCTCGATGACTTCCTCGTAGGCAGAGCCTCAAGAGTCCCTCGACGGACATGGCACCGGTGGCGTCGACGTATTCTCAGAAGACCTAACAGGATTCACCGATCTCGAGGGCGAAGACCTGGAGCGGGCATGGCTAGAGCGATCCACCTTGTCTGATCGGGACCTCGAAGGCTCCCGATGATCGTGCCGACTGCCCGAGCCCGAAGACATACGAGCGGTGGCCCTAGCATGTTCCCTGCCGGCATCTTTCGAAGGCGCAGATGGAACAGAGCCCTGCGATTGGAAAATCTCCATCTCCGTATGAAATGCATCTCATTCCGCAGGAAAAGCAAGCCGCCAACAGGTGGTGTCCTCGGACGAGAAAGGCGACGGGTGACGGCTCTTCCGCGAGTGCCTCGAAGAGGTGGAGGAATGGCGGGAACCACTCCGGGACCGAGACCCCCTGGACTTACGCCGATGACGCCGAGTCTCGCCTCTCGAATAGTCGGTCGAAAGCCCAGCAGATTTCGACTTTCGGGGTTTGGAAACCCTACCTACAGAAAGCTTCTTCCGCTCTTGCAAGGCCATTGACGTTAACTAATGGCAATAGTCACAGTCATCCGTGGCAAGGTCCTCAACGAGGCACCAGAGGCAGACGTTGTTCGCGTCCGTAAGTGACATCTTGGAACCGCAGTCCGGACACTTCTTGAATCCCGACCGCGGGGTAGACTAAGACATGATATCTTCACAAAACACCAAGTTCGAAGAACCGTAGAGAACCAGAAGAACCGAGGTGGGCCCAGATCTCTAAAGCGAACAAGTTCGCAGAAAAAACAGAACTGAGGCTACGGGCGTCGTGCGTCTTACTTAGAACATCCAGTGACTTCGGCTCGACGGAGGCCCTCGAGGACAGCGTATCGACGCAGAAAAAGTATCCGAAGCAGCACAGCTATGGCGATTACCTGTGATAGATGTGGAATACGTCGGAGGAACCAATCCATTCGAAGTTGAAGGAATGCTATGAGCGCTATCCAGATGGCGTTCAGCTCCAACCAATTGGTGCGGTATTCCTGCTCCGGTGGAGTCCGTGGTGATTGTGACCAGTGTTAGGGAGAATTCTCATTCTATGGTTAATTTACCTTATTATTTGAAGGGTTTGTTCTTTTCTCCTGCTAAGAGTGAGACTTTTTTTCCCACTCTTAGGCATATTTGCTATGTGTGTTATAGGCAATTTGTGTTTAATGTATATGAGGTTTATCACATGCTCACAGGAACCATCTTTATACACATGTGGTACACAGCACCCTCCGTGCAGTAACACAGGGGTGTCATCGTGACCCCCTAACATAGACTCCATACCCTGGGACTGACTACTGTCCCCCAGGGCATGTAAAGTCCCCATTGCCTTTACCAGTCAATCTTTATGAACTAAACCAGTACAAGCCATCTTACCATGGCGGTACAGGCAACGGTTAATAGTTTTCCCCTTAGGTCCATTTTTGAGAGGGTACCGTACAGTCCCCCTCTCAAAAGTTTCTGGCTGGTGGCAGTGGTTACTACCAAAAATATTCGACCGCAAATATTTTCCTATGGGATTTTCTTATTGCTCGAGGCTACCACATTTACTGACATCCTCTAACATGCCGCCGGTTTATTTTTATATTAACTTTACTCCGGTAGGTTTTATTTGCCAGAACTTTTATATAAATTCTTTCTCGTGTCTTTCTCCAAGATCATAACCCAGGTCGGGGATCCTTTGTCCTTTTGGCGGGCTTCTGCCAAGAAGCCCTCCTTTCGGCACCACCGAGTCTGGGGTGGACCCATTGTGTGGGAGGGGGAGTAGGCCCCCTGGACAGGGTTGCCTCAGCAACCCATGTCGCACTCTGCCCTGATAGGCTGGAGGGTTGCCTGCCCGGATGACCACTCCCCTGTGTGAGTAACAGCTAGGCTGTATGAATGGGGGTCTTTTTGCATAAAAAGCAGGGTGCTGAGGACTGGAAGAGCAAGACGTCACCACTGGAACTAAGAAGCCGAAGAGGAGAGAAGCTAAAGACATCGGCACCAACTGAACCACCGGTGAAGCCCTGCTGCAGCGTCTCACCACTTTTCTCCACACGACAAGAGAAGATCTTCATCTGCAAGAGCCTTCTTCCCTTGAACTGGTGGGACCAACCAGTTTGCCAATCGCCTTCCAGGACCTGCCTTGGTCGAATCGCCAGTGCCCTGTACTCGGAGACCGGATAGCCAGGCACCCAACCACCACGACCGCGATTTAAAGGAGCGTACCTTTTACTTCGTTTGGCAACACCGCGGCTGGTTTCATCCCTGGGCAGTGCAGTAACTCAAACCTTCCTCCACAATGAGAGCCTCTCTTCCTCTGCTGGATCTCCCGAACTGCAGGAACTGCCAAGAACAATCGCCACCACAGGAGCCTCTTCTACATTTTAAGGTACTTTGTTCCGCCAGGCCTCCCCTTTTCGTTTGGTACTGCTAAAGGTGTTTTAAATCCTTTACCTACCTGCTGGGTTGGCCGCCCCCATCATCCAACACTGCCTTTCACCTTCTGCAACCACCTTTTTGAATCGTTTAACGAAGACTTGACTGCAGCTACAAGAACATTTTGCTCATGGGCTCTATGCCCTGTACCTCTGGCACAGGCCTATTGACTCTAGCTGAATCCGTTACAACTGCCTTCTCTATATTGCTTCTCACCTAGAAATGTGTTGGTGCACCCAACTCTTATAACCACCTTTTCCTTCCCTCCTTTTAAACTTGTGAAGTGCCATTTTGCTCGGTTTTCACCTCAGTATTATACATAATGTACTGCCTTACCTAAACTTGTTCACTATCGTATTGGGAAGTGTTGCAAGGGTGCCTAAGAGTATATTCATGTACAACTTGTGCTTTCCCTCCCTTTTGAGGAATTGATGAGCGCCATTTCTGCTTGGTTTTCAGTGTGCCGTTTTGCTCAGTTTTAACTCTTGCTCAAACTTGTCTACAATTTAAATAGGGAGTTGTGTATACTTTTCTTTTTTTTTTTTTTTAAACTTTTATTTTTGAGGGCAGAGGTGAACAGCTTACACAAACATCAGAGCAGCCAGGATTAGTAAAATACAAATGACAATAGTGGTGCATAAAAACAGTAATACAATAGAGGTCATGGATGTGGAATCACAGAAGCGTCTAGGGCTGAGGCACATTACACAGATGCTAGGGATGAATTGTCTCCAGAGGAAGATGCGTCTAGGCTATTAAGATAGCTATTGAAGGGGCCCAGATGTTTTTAGGCCGGGAGTGGGCCTGGAGGGTAGAGAGGTAGTCCTCCTCACAGTTCCGAGACCATGTCAATAAGTTCATCCATTTCTGGAATATAGGTGGGGAGGTGGGCTTCCAGTTCTGCAACACACACTTCTTGGCAATTATAAGGCTGACATTCAAGAACTTCGTGGCATCTCTGGGTACCTCAGTCCCCCACACCCCAAACAGCACCCGCAGTGGGTCGGGGCCGACTACTATGTCACATATTGCTGACAGAGTTTTCAGGATCTCGTCCCAGAATGCCACCAGCCTCGGGCAGGACCAGAACATGTGCAGATGGCCCGCGTCCTCTGCCCTGCAGCGGGGACAAAGTTTTGGGTCGGAGTGAGCGAACCTGGAGATCCTGCGTGGAGTGTAATATAACGTGTTCAACAGTTTGTATTGGATGGTACGGTAGCGGAAGTTCAGGGAAACTTTATTAGTGTGGGTACACATTTTTGTCCATAGCTGGTCGGTGAGTTCCAATTCTAGTTCGGACGCCCAGTCGCCCCGGGCCCCAAGGGGTTGCGGTGGAGAAGAGGCTAGGAGGAGTTTATACAATGAGGATACCACCCCGCGGGCCCCACCAGAGTTGGCGATGTAGGAGATTCCAGGGGAGTCCGGGGGTTCAGTGGGAAACCCAGGCCAGGCATCGCGGAAGGCGGCGCGGAGCCTATAAAACTGCAGAAGCTCCAACGGTGATTCCGAGTGGCCAGGCCTCCAGGTGTGTGGTGTGATGAATTGCCCCTCCGGGTAGAAATCAGTCAAGGCCACGTATCCCAGGGAGTGCCAGTGTCGTGCCAGGGCCGTGTCATTTGTGGGTTCCAGCCCGGGGAAGTGCCAGGCGGGGAGCCATTTGTAGTACGGGCGTTCCTCAGCGCCAGTGGCGAATATCCGCCACCAGGCCTGCACAGTGGTCCGAACCGGGTCAATGGGCGAGTCCGGTTTGTATTGACGGTGTAATATCAAGGACATTATGTTGGTGTTAGATGCCGCAAGGGTCTCCAACTTGACATAGGGGTGTGGGGGGGGGGGGTCTGGGGTACCAGTATGAGGCAAATTGTGCCTGCGCTGCGATCCAGTACCGCAGCATATCGGGGGCGGTGAAACCACCTTTGTCGTAGGGAAGTGACATAGCGAGCCATTTTTTGCGCACCGCCCCCGAGTGCCACAGGAACTGAGCGCACAGCTTATGGAGGTCTGCAAAATATTTCTTACCAGGCCATATAGGTACATTCGTGAATATATACAGTAGCTTGGGGGAGTAATTGCATTTTTACCAATGAGAGTCTTCCCGCTAGGGACAGTGGGAGAGGGCGCCAGCGCGTTATTTTAGATTCAGCCTGTTCTACAGCGGCCAAGTAGTTGTCAGCCAGGAGAGTGTCTTTGGTCATGGGCACCTGGATTCCCAAGTATTTGATCCCGTTAGGGGACCCCCGCAGAGGATACTCTGTGTTGGGGCGTACTGGGGAGCGCGTGATGGGGAAGAGTTCAGATTTGGCATAATTGATTGTGAAGCCGGAATATGTGCCGATGCGGGTGATGTCTCGCAGGATAGGGTCTAGGTGAATATCGGGGTCTCTGACGAACAGAAGCACATCGTCCGCGTAGAGTGAGATTATTTCGTGGTCCCCCTGTAACCGTATCCCTTTACGTGAGTGATGTTCCCGGACATAGTCCGCCATAGGCTCGATAGCCAGGGCGAACAGGATCGGGGAGAACGGACAACCCTGACGGGTGCCTCTGAATAGAGGGAACGGATCGGAGGTTAGGGAATTGATACGGACCCTGGCGACCGGGGAGGTGTACAGTAGCTTAATATAAGCGATCATCCTCGGCCCGATGCCCATGGTCTCGAGGACCATCCACATATACTTCCAAGACACCATATCGAAGGCCTTTTGGGCGTCCAAGGTGACTGCGATCGCACTCACCCCCTGGTCAATTCGTGCCATGACATTGAGAAGCCGTCTAATGTTGTGAGAGGTAGATCTCCCGGGTACAAAGCCAGACTGGTCGTCATGTACCATATAGGACATGACAGGTAGGAAGCGGTTGGCGATCACCTTAGCAAACATTTTTGTATCCAAGTTCATCAATGAGAGGGGCCGGTAGGAACCGCATTCATCGCTAGGCTTACCGGGCTTGAGCAGGACCGTGATGAAGGCCTCACGGAGTGTCGGGGGGAGGGATCCTAGTCGGAGTGACTCATTGCATACCTCAAGCAGTTCGGGGGCCAATATTGCCACATGTTCCTGATAATATTCAGATGTTAACCCATCAGGGCCTGGGGCCTTTCCTTTAGGAAGACCAGATATCACCTTGACTATTTCATTGAGAGTGATAGGGGAGTCCAATTGGTCTGTGGTGGCGCGGGAGACTATGGTGGTGGGTATCTGATCCAGGAGCTCGCGCATCTGGGAGTCTCCAGTTTCAGTGGGCTGGGAGTATAATTCCGAGTAGAAGCCTGTGAAGACCTCAAGGATCTGTTGGTCGGACCACTGTGCAACTCCCAAACTGTCCTTGACACAGGTTATTTGGGCTTGGCCCCATTTCCCCCCTCGCCAGTGCGGCTAGAGTTTTGCCGGGTCTGTCCCCCTCACCGTATTTACGTGCCGCCTGTGGCCCGCTAAAGTACTGTACCTCCCTAGTAGCCTGTTCATTAAAGGTTTTGAGCACCTCACTGATCTGGGAGAGAACACTAGGGTCGACCGAGGCGGGTGGGCACGTTCCAGGCCACGCAGTTTAGCCTCGGAGCGGGATAGGGCGGCTCTTATGGATTTAAGGACACCCGACTCTCTAGAGATGGACACCCCCTGATAAAGGCTTTGAAAGCGTCCCAGCGGACCCCGGCAGTAGTGGACTGGGGCAAATTGTGTTCGAAATAGGTCTGAATGTCAGCGAGGATGTCTGACTTGAATACTATGTCCCGCAGAGCGGATGATTTAAATCGCCATGTGTTAATAGTGGGGGCGGGTGTCCCCAGTTCCAGGGTTAGTAAGATCGGGGAGTGGTCAGACAGTGTGCACGCAAGTATCCGCACTTCCACTACCCTGCCCACCATAGGGCCGGACAGAAGAAACATGTTGATCCTGGAGGTGCTGTCGTGAACTGACGAATAGTATGTAAACTCGCGCGCTTGCGGGTGTAGGGCCCTCCATATGTCATGGATGTCAAGTGTCGCGCTGTGGGATAACAATCTACGCGCCGCACCAGACAGCGGTCTAGGGGCTGTACCAGTCCTGTCCATTGCGGTACCTAATATGAAGTTCATGTCCCCTCCCCAGACGATCTGCACTCCAACATATCCCAGTAATATTGCTACCACTTGGTCGATAAATTCAGGAGAATCGACATTGGGGCCGTAGGTATTCACCAGCAAATAATCCCTGTTGGCTATGGCACAATGTAATATGACGTACCTCCCTTCAGAATCTATGTAGCTTTAGTGGAGGACAAACTTAAGTGATTTATGGATCATGGTGACCACCCCTCTAGCCCGCGTGGATGAGGTGAAATATCTATGTAGGCCCCATGACGGAGCCATACTATTGGCCAGGGGGCCCGTTGAGTGAGTCTCCTGCAGGAGCAGTACTTTACTCCCATGTCTGTTGGCGTACGCCATGATTTTACGAGCCTTGGTGTAGTTGCTTAGGCCCCGTACATTCCAAGATAACGCCGTTACCGGCATGTCAATGATTCAAGTAGTATCCCACCACGGTTGTCGTATAGTGAATCCTGGGCGGAAGCCGTCCACCCAGGGGCCTCTCGATGCACTGTGGACCCCCAAATCACCTCTGCCATTTTTCCCATAACATAAAACAAACCCATTCGACCACCCTCCTGCTCCACCCCACCCACCCTCACTGCCCACCCACAACTCGCAGTGTGACCCCCCTCCCAACATGAATGCCAACATTTCTCCAGGCCCTGGTGGCTCCAGATAAGTCAATGCCACCATTCCGCCGTGGGTCAGCAGGCAGCACCCAACGTGGGCGTGCCCCCTCCACGATCCAAACTGGGCCCAGTAGTAGTGGCAACCAAACAAAACTAAACAGTCATTGCAAATGCAGCGAGGTGCGCTGTTGCCGTGTGGTCGGCTTCTTGAACATCGGAGACGGACAGCAGATGCTGTCTACAGTAGGTTTCTGCAGTATACGGATACAGTTCTTGGCCCCCCGGGGCAAGCATAAGCGCATGAGGACAAGGATGAGGATGTAGGAGCGTTTAATGCAAGAGGTGGTCCAGCACATCAAGAAGAAAGGGTTTCACCCATTCCGGAGTATGGTCAGCAGCCATTCGCTTGCTACAGGGAGATATCGGTAGTGGGTAATAAGCAACATTACCATGGTCGCGTTGTTAATCTAGGATCATCAGATAGTGTGGGCATCTTCGAGAGAGGTGATCTGGTGCTACATGGCGTTGGCGGGCTCGCCCCTTGGGTTGTGTAGTGGTATTTCTGACTCTATGAATTTCACCGCCTCATCAGGGACCGTGAAGAAGTAGAGTTTTCCGTTGTGGGTAAGTTTAAGTCAAGCCGGGAATAGGATGGCATATGGGACATTGCGCTCCCTGAGCAGTTTTTTAACACCAAGGAATTGACGTCTCTCCTGTTGAACCGCGACTGAGAAGTCGGGAAAGATCCTGATGGTTTTGGCTTCTAAGCGCAAATCCCCTTTCTCCCGTGCCAGGCGGAGGATGAGGTCTGTCACGGTAGATTAAAATCCTGGCGATGATGGGTCTCGGGATGTCGCCCGGCTTGGGACGAGGGGATAAAGAGAGGTGGGCGCGTTCGACTGTGAAATACGGTGACAGAGCTGGATTGCTCAGGAGATCTTTAAGTAGGCCCTCGACAGCATCCTCCATGCGCCCCTTGAGTGCATGCTCGGGGACACCGATAATGCGTAGATTATTTCTGCGGGAGCGAGATTCCAAATCGTCGCACTTAGCTTTTACTACTTTCATGTCTCGTGACAGGGATGCAACAGTGGACTGCAATGTGCGTACTTCATCCTCATTCATGGAGATCCTGCTTTCACAGCCTCTGTAATTCTGGTCCCGGCTTGATCAACACGTGTCTTAAGCGAGGCGACGTTGGCATTTATATCATCTGGTTTCTCGTGGAAGGAGGCGAAGTTTTTAGCCATCGATTCCATGAGAGTGGTGAGGTCAGGCCCCGATGTTCCAGGGTGGGCCTCTGCCCCAGGTTCCTCCTGCAGGGATGACGGCGAGCATGACCCAGTTCTCGAGACGGCCATTGCAAATTTGTCCATGGCTCCCCCCTTGGCGCACCCCCTCTGTTTATTCGGCATGCTGGGATGTGGTTAAATGTCAGAGATCCGCAGGAAGCTCACTTGGGGAGAATAGATGTCGACGGCCACGGGGTTCCAGTTAGTCCCCAGCTAATGGTGTCAGGCCTGCTGGGCCCCTGCAGGGGCAGATGACACTGGTAACCCTGGGTGAGGTGGATGGCAGTTCCTGGTGCTAGCGTGCAGAGGCCGCCCGTGGAGCAGGCCTGGTGCCTGTGTGGCCCCCCAGCAGAGGCAGGTTCCAGATGGTGTCCAGGCGAGGCCAGAGGAGGGTGAGGGAGCAATGGTTTACCCCACTCTCAAGGAAAGGCAGCCAGAAGTACGGGATGAATAGGGTGGGGGGGCCTATGTGCAGGCCACGTAGGTCAGCACTGGCCCTCAGCACAGCCAGGCAGCACAAATGCAGAGGCCCAGGGCAGTTCAAGGGCACGGTGCGTATGAGCGCCCCCTTCCAGGCTGTGGAGCGGCCCGTTGCCTCACCAGTGCGGCGGCGGCCGTGTGTGCAATGTGCCCCCCCCCCCCCCCGCGCTCCTCACCTGGGATCTGTTGAAGCCTGGGTCTCGTCCCAGCGCTCGCGTGGCGCGTGTGTTCGTCCGAGCCCTGGCTCACGGGGACCGCCCGCGGCACATGTCCGTCAAGGGGCTCCGGCTCCAGCTGGATGGGAGGGGGCGGGAGGGAGCTAGAGCGGCCGCGCTCCAGCATCGGGCCAGCCCCAGCCGCACACCCCAGCGGCGCCACCCGTGACAGCCCGCAGACGTGCGCGAGCCCACACGGCAACGGGCGATAAAGATGTAGCAGGGTCCCGCAAGTCCGCACGCCGCAGCGGCCAGGCACGTCCCAGGGAGGCCACTCGCGGTCGGGCAGCCTCAGGACGAGGCTCCGTAGTTAGGATCCCAGTGGGCAGATCTGGTCGAAACTTGCAGGGATGAGGCCGGGGATGCTCCCCAGCAGCGCCAGACGATGGTGACCCGCAAAGTTGCCGTGTTGCGCAGATGTTGGCGGATTACTGCCGAGTCACACAGAGCTTATCAGCTAGGCAGCCATCTTGGGCTGCTCAACAGCGCCACCCCATCGTGTATACTTTTCTTGACTGATTTTAACCTACTTTAATATCGTTGATTATTGTTAATGTGTTGAACTAGGTGTGTAAAATATATATATTTTTAATACAAAGCTTTGGTCAGTGTTTTCTTGTGCCATAGTATTGTAGTCCTATTGTGCAAAGCCTGAATACTGCTCATCTCCCTCTTGAGATAGGTCTGACTGCTTAGCCACAGCTACCAACTAAATCTTTGTGGTACAGACCGATACCAAAGGGGATTTATTGCTCATACCTGTAGTCTTAATCTTCTGTAGTGCTCCCCAAGGGAACTGCACAGGATTTTGCTCAACAACCTGCAGGGAGGGAGGTTGGAAGGGCTTACCCGTCCGTAGGTTGCAGTCCTTGGACCACCATGTGAGGACCTGGAGGAGAGATGGAGGAACATTGATCATTTCGGCTTGAGAGCCGCGCTCCTGGTTCCATGAGGCCTCGAAGTGCAGCTGAATCCTCTGCTGAGGAAGTGGGTGGGTGGTGGCCCTCTTGATGGCCACGATCCTGTCCTCAGACAGAAACATCTTCTTGGAGCACGTGTCCCAGATGAGGCCCAAGAATGTCGGAGTCTGCGTGGGATGCAGCTGCAACTACTTGAGATTGAGCGAAAAGCCCAGATCGTGCAGTGTGTTCATAAGGGCATGGGAAGAGTGGTGAACCGCTTCCTGAAGAGCCAATCGTCGAGGTATGGGTAGATGTGGAGGCCCTGCGCTCTAAGCAGGGCAGCCACAGTATTCATTAGTCTGGTAAAGACCCTGGAAGCCGAGTCGAGGCCAAAAAGAAGGACCATGTATTGGAAATGGTAGCCCATAATCCTGGACCGTAGGAAAGTACTATGGGGCTGCCAAATCGGGACGTGTAGGCACACGTCCTTCAGATCCAGGTAGCACATCCAGTCTTCCTTGCACAATGACTGCTATAAAAGCTGGCGTAACCATCTTGAATTTTTGTAGAGGTAAGGAGAGATTGAGGGTGGGAAGGTCCAGCATAACTCTCAGGCCCGCCTGTTATTTTTTCTGAATGGTGAAAATTCTGGCATAAAAGCCCAAGCCTCGCTGGGAGGCTGTGACTTCCTCCATGTCCTGGTTCTCTACGAGCGACCGGATCTCTGCCAGAAGAGTTGCTGTCCCAAATTGAGGGAGGAGAGGCTGGGATGGGAGAGGATCTGGCGCCACAAATTTGCATGGAGAGCAAGCCTGCCCCCCACTGGAGACACGTGGACCAGAGGGGCGTGTCATGCTTTCTTTCCCTCAGAGGCTGTTGCGGAGGAGGGGGACTGGAAAAAGCCCTTACCCCCAACCCCCTTTTTGTTGCTTGCGCAGATTTGGAGTCGGAGAGCAGTCTGGCTGCATGGACCTCTGTTCCTGGAAGCCACGGAACCCTCCGTACATACGGTCCTGGTCGGAGCGCTGCTTTGTCCAGGTCCTCGTCCGTGGTGGAATGGAACCCCCCCCCCCACCTCGAACGGCAGATCTAGTATGTGTTCCTGGATGTCCGGGTTGAATTGTTGCACGGAGCCAGGCTGTCTTCATGTCCGTGGCGATACCGATAGCACGGCCAGGGGTGTCAATATGGGCCACAGTGGACTCCATGAGGTCCTGCGCCACCAGCTTGGTGACAGCCAGTCCCGCCTTAAAAAGTTATTGGCTCTTCGTAGGGAGTTCCGGGAAGAAGCCCGCAATTTCCCGCCATAACCTCTGGTTAGCAGCAGCCAGCTTGGCATCAGCGTTGACCTGACGAAGATGCAAGGATGCATTGGAATACAGCTTCTTCCCATAAGTCTCCAAGATGTTCTCCTTGCCTAGCAGCATCGCAGAGGAGGCGGCCGAAGACGACAGCGGTTTGGAGTATAGCAATGCTGCAGTGATCACCGCAAGTGTGGCTGAGGATGGGCCGATAGCAAGAGTGTATCCTTCTCCATCTATCTGTACTTGGCGTCCAGGCGTCGATTGACCGGCTGGACTGAGTGGGGTTTGAGCCAGCCCTTCTTGGCCAGGGAAACTACATCGGTTTGTAGTGGAATTCCCGTTTTGGCAGAGGGGCGTTGCGTGAGGACGTCAGCAAGTACCCCCAATGTCAGTTGCTCGACCTCAGGGTGAGGCAGGCCCAGGTACTTCACCAGCCCTCAAGGCATTCGTGGAAGGCCTTGGCTGACGAGGGCATGTCAGGGACGACCTCATTTGTGTCCTGTGGGTCAGGAGGAGCCTGCGTCGGTGGAGGACTATTGGGAGCCGGCAGCTGGGGTACCGGGATCAGAGCCTGGTACGGAACCGCCTGAGGAATCGGCTGGGGGGCCGGAGGCAGAAGCTGCGCTGGGGGCACCGGCAGGGGAGCCAGAGGTGCTGGAAGCATTGAAGGGAGCACGCCCCTGATGGCATCCCTGAGGATAACGCGCATCTGAGGGGACTTCATGAGCCCAAGGAACCTCTCAAAGAACCTGTCTTCACAGGCCGGAGGAGTGGTAGGGGATATAGGAAAGGTAACGGGAGGCTGCTGGAGCCGCTGCATACCCTGCCCATGCGGACGCAGCGGGTACCTGCCCTGCCCAAATTAAGGATAGGCTGTAGGTCACGTACCTGGTTGAAGCCAGTCCCACCTTGACACACGTTCCTCGCCGAACTCCTGGAATGGCAATGGATGGGTGCCGATTTCAGGCCCGGCGGACATTTTGTCAAGCTGCCTGCCACGTGCCTGCGTCATGTTGCTCAGCTCGCTGGGCCCAGCCTCCTCCAGGACTTGTGTGAATCGTGAGGCCTACCCTGCTCCTCGGGCCTAGACCCGGTAGGTGTGACACCCTTGGCCCGGTAGAGCTGCGTTTAGGCGCCCTCTGTGACGTATTGCCGGTACTAGGGCCTGGCCCCTTGGAAATAATGCCGGTACAAGGGTGGAGCCCCTGTGGGGAGGACCCGGACAAGAACCTTAAGGTCCCTCAACACTCACTGCGAGGATCCGAGGATTCCTCGGCCTGTAGGCCGGTAGCTGAAGCAGCCTCGGTGCACGTTTTGGAAAGAGGACCTAAATGGTCCCCCCAGCGCAGGCGAGTCCTTGGGAAGGAGTCTCCCTTGCGGGATCTGATGGAAAAAAAGAGGCCCTACCATGGGCCTGGATCAATGTTTAACAAAGTCCTCGAGGTCCTCTGAAGGCGACTTCTGGAAGAGCTCCCTCCACCTGGCTAGTCTGTTCTTCAGCGACCTCGATGACAGGGCGTTGCACACTGTACAAGCTTGCCAACCGTGGTCTGGGCCAAGGCAACGTAGGCAGAGGGCGTGAGGATCTGAAGTTGGGAAGAGCCAGTCGCCGGATGGACATTTGCTGAACCCTGTTGAAGTCGACATGCGCCGGGGAGGAGCATGACACCTGGGACAGAGTACCTGAAGGATAAAAAGACAAAACAGACAAAAGAGAAGTATCCGCACGTGGAATTACATTGCCGAAGCTAAACCCAGGAGCGCAGGTGAATTCGGCCCGTTCCCGTCAATGTGGAAAAGGGGACTGAGGTGTGGCGCCAGAGGGCAGAGTCAGGGCAGCACATGCTCCCAGGGGCGCACTCCTGCACGCCTCTAAATTTAAAGGGTAAGAAGGTTTTTTCTGGTGAAAAAGGCTCCGTCTCCAGTCCCTCGCAAGTGACACTCAGAGTATGGAGGAAAGGAACGGGACTTAAGAGTAAGTCTTGATTTTAAATGGTATTTCCCAGGTTCTTCAAGGTTTCTCTCCCAACCTGCCAGAGCACGTGGGTTGACATTACGCGCTTGCTTTGATAGCTTGGCCCGGTTTCTTTTAAATGCCAATTCTCAGGATGTCCCCCTTGTTATCCTTGGTTAAGTGCTCATTCGAAGTCTAGTTTAGATTTAGTTTTTGTGCCCTCTTCCCTTCTCCCTTTTATAGAACCGACAGACTGATAACTGCGTCTCATGGCTGGCTTTGGTGGTATATGCAAGAACATTTCTCCAGACCTGCTATCTGATGCACTGGAAATTAATCCTCACAATCATGCAGTTGTATGGAGACCCAAACACGCATACAGATTTAATGTGAAGGTCAATGAGGATTTTGTGGGGGCCGGAGTGGGGGGGCTGGAGTGGGGGGGGGGGGGGTGTTTGCAGAGCTGTGCCCTTGTTTCTTCTCATCTTCAGAGCACGCCGTCTGTGCTCAATACAGCCTCTAATCTCACAAGCAAACGTGTATGTGACTTCTAGACACTTGTACCAAAATGAAGTGTGTGAGAGGAAATGAAGATTGAGAAGGGCGATAAGGGAAACCTTACAATCAGGCACGAATGTGGCACATACTATTGCTAGGCTTAAGCTATCATATAGGAATTGGGCCAAGGGCATGCGAGCCTTGCTTTTGCATGCTGATGCAGAGACAATGCTTAGGGCTTTGGCTTCCTGTCAGACGACCAACTTTTGGAGACTCATTCAAGAGGGGGGTGAGGGGTGCAGCTGTCACTTCAGCACCTCTCTATCCCTTCTCTAAAGTGGGAGGCTTACTTTACTAGTCTGTGCACCCTTGATGGCTCTATAACGGGGCGTTTACTGACTCAATCTAATGGTTCTCCCACTGAAGTTGTTTGGGCTCATTTGGATGTTGATCTAGAGGGAGTTTTGTTGGCGATCAATAGGGCCAAGTCTTCTAATGCCCCAAGGCCAGATGGCTTGTCCAGTATGACGCTTAAATCTGATCCACCCTTGTGGGCTGCTGTTTTATTATAGCTCTTCCACAATGTTGTGGGTCGGAACCTTTGCCCGGAAAAGTGGAGAGAGGCTATTGTAAGAATAATATACAAAAAGGGGATAGGGCTGATCCAGTGAACTATCCCTCTATTTCCCCTCCTGGATGCATCTTAAAAAATATTTTCGGGCTTCTTACTCGTGCTTTGGAAAGATGGGTGACCTCTGCTAACAAGTTGGACTGTAATCAGTCCGGCTTCCGCAAAGGAACGAATACCGCTCTCAATTGCCCGATTCTTCAGCTTTTAAACCAAAAAGGACCATTAAGCCTTTTCTTGACACATTCAAGACCTTTGATTGCATAGTTCGCAATAGGCTATGGGGGATTCTGCAGTCGTGGGGTTGCCCTGAAGCCATGGTCTCTAGGATGGAATTGTTGCACAGGGGTTTGAAGATCAAGATCAGGCTGGATAAGAGGGGTACCTATTCAAGGTGGATTTCTGCGGACCGTGGTCTGCGCCAAGGTTGTGTTTTGGTCTGGTTCCTTTTTAATTTATACATCTTGGGCATTAGGGCAGCATTTGCGGGTCCTTGGGTCAATCCTCTGAGGTTGGGTCAGGTGATCATCCAATATCTTCTCTATGCAGAGGACCTAGTCTTGATCGACTACACAGTAGTTGGTTTGCAGAAGTCCCTACTGAGGGCCCAGGCATTTTTTGTTTTTAAAGATTTGGGGCTTGTGCTAAATGTCCCAAAATCTAAAATCCTGATTTTTAATCACAGAAAGATTTTATCTGGGAGACGTAATTTTGTCTGGCACATTGATGGAACAAGATTACAACTAGTGACCGAATGTAAAGATCTGGATGTCACTATTAGGTCAAACCAAGCTTTGTCACTTGCAACCGGTGAACTAAGTCTTGGAGCAGTTTCAGCAGCCGCCCAATTTAGTGTAATCGACAAGAAATATGGTCGCTTTTCATTGTTACCGGCCCTAAAATTGTATAACCAGGTGATTGTGCCGAAATTATCTTATGGGGCTGAGGTAAAGTAGGTCAACCTGGATTGGGCAAGGCAGGAGGCTTTCGTGTGGAAAAGGTTTGTAAAGCTTCCTCGTGGCATTCAGTTTGCCCCTGTTAAGCACATCTTGGGTCTTTTCTCCAATCGACCCTTGTAAACCGTGAGATGAGTGCTACTTCGCTCTATTTCGTTTCCTCCTAAGTTTACCCTGTTTGTTCAGCTTCCTTTCCTGCTTAAACAGGGCAACTGTGTGAGTCTTGCCAATTGGGTTAATTCAGAGCTGTCAACAATGGCTCACAAACTCATTTCTTTGGAGGAGTTGGAGCGTAATTCGTTAGGGTGAAGAAGCTACTTTACAAGGCTGATTGGATTAATAATAGGGCGATGCTTTGCTCCTATAAAGTTTGACAATTTTTCTCTGGATGTTAAGCCGCTCAAAGTTCTGCAGAAATACTTACGTTAGCATGCTTCTCCATCTTCGAATCCTTTGGCTACGTATTAAACTAAATCTCCTCCTTACTAGTGAAGTTGTAGGTGGTTGCGCTGGAGTGCCTTTAAGTAAATGTCATTGTCGCTGCTGTAATCTTTACGTGCAAACTCTGAAGCACCTTATTATAGACTGTCCAATTTTAGCAGTACACCGGGTAGCGATTTTTAGATTCTAGTTTACTATTCGTCCATTTTAACCTGGGAAGATTTGTGGTGGTCTCTGTTAAATAATCCTAATGATAGGCTGCTAATTACAGTAATTATTTTTTTTTTTAATTGCTTTTAACATTGTATTAAATTAATCTGTGTTAGATATGGTTCTTCTATTCTATTTTGATTGACTCTGCAACTGTGTGTAAAGCTTGTTTTGACTGAATCACACAAATAAAATTAGTACAATGTACCAAAGTTCTCATTAAAACAGCATTATAGATTCCAAGATGGCCGCAGCACTCTAAAAACGTGCTTGCGGTGTGCTCCTGGCGGCTCCTCCAACTCCATGGACGCGGCTTCCCATCCCATGAGGTGATCTGAACTTTGGATGGATCCTGCTACGGTGACCCCTTCTATATCAGCCTTCACGACGGAAATTAGACAATCACTAGTAGATTTCAGCAGAGACATTGCTGTCCTCGGGGAGCGAATCAATGTCAACGGGCCATTTAGGAACTGACGAGAGATGGCAAATAGATATTGCGCTTGAAGAACTGTCTAGAGTAACGTGCAATCTCAAACTAAAATGTGAGGATAGAGAACAGATCTTGACGCTCAAATATCTGGATAAGAAATCTTCTGGAACCAATCTCGTATTCGGATCCGAGGGCTACAGTGATTCAATATTTGATGACTTGATCGCAGGGTGGAAGAGCCCCCTATAATCTCTTTACACAGAACAGGCCCGAAAAGGAACGACCTGGGCACTCGCCCACAAGATTTACTGGCTGTTTGTACGTCCTACCCACAGAAGGAGAAAATTCTACCGAAGGCTTGTGAGCAATCTTCCATCACCTATAAATAGTTATTCACCGTAGAGACTAACGCACTCTTAGTCCATAGTTCCCTTTCCTCCATACTGCATGGGTGATAAGTGAATGTAGCCCCAGGGTGGCGATGAGACCCTCCTCAAGAAAATAGATTCCTTAGAACCGCCTGCCCGAAAGCCGGGTCTGCCTTAGAGCCGACGTCCAAACAGTAATGCTTACAGAAGCCGACGGGGTGGCCAAGTCGCCGCCCCGCTGATGATCATCCACGATATCTGCCGTTGGAATGCAATGTCTGTGGCTCTGACAGTGTGGGTGTGCATGTTGGCAGACAATGGCCTGGGCTGCCCCTCGTAGGCCTCCATGATGGCTGAGACCATCCACCGTGCAATAGAGGCCTTGGCACCTGATAGCCGGGCCTTGACCCCCCCCCCTCCCTCCGAAGGTAACAAACAGTGCGTCCGACTACAGATAGAATTTCAGAGCGCGTCCGACATCCAGACAGTGTAAAACCCTCTGACTCGTCCTTGGGGTCAGCGAAGAAGGTAGGTAAGACCATCTCCTCATTTAGGAAGAAAGCAGAGGGTACCTTAAGTAGGAACGCGGGGCGAGTCTGCAGGACCACCTTATCTCTATGAAACGTGGTATAGGGTTCAGAGCCTGGATCTCGCCGATTCTGCGAACAGAGGTGAGGCCCACTAATAAAGCTGTTTTAATGGTGACCAGCTTTATGTCCGCGGACGTAATTGGCTCGGAGAACTTGTGAGCCGAGGCGTTCAGCACTACATTGAGGTCCGACACTGGGTGTGGTTTCTTGAAGGGCGGGCAGAGCCTGGAGAGGCCTACCAAGTGTCTTCTTGCCTATCGGGTTTGAAGAGGCGAAGGTCTCCTCCTCGGAATTTATGCAGGCCCCTATGGTTGCCAAGTAGGTGCCGCATGTGTCCACCTGCACGCACGAGTGCACAAGAAGCGCAGAGAAGGAGAGCACATCATGCAGTGTGCAAGTAAGGGGGTCAATCTCTTTAGAGTCCGCCGACTGACAGAACCAAGTCCATTTACTTTTGTAGTGGCTCCCGGTAGCTTTGCTCCTGGCCCACTGAATGAGCTCTAGGTTAGCCTGCGAAAGGCTCAGGTGCTTGAGCGCGACCTGTTCAGGATCATACTGGGAGGGCTAACTTCTGTGGAGCAGGGTGGACGACCCTGCCCCCTTGCTGTGTCAGAAAAGGAGCTGGCCCCCTGTAAAATGAATGGGTGGTCTGTCCTTGAGGCTGAGGAGTTCGGAGAACCACGGGCTCGCCGGCCACCCTGGAGCTATCAGAAAGACGCGCTGAGGTGACAAGATTGCTTTATCTTGCAGATCACCCTGTGGACCAAGGGTGTGGGAGGGAAGGCAAACGCTGTAATGCCGTCCCGCTGTATCTGGAATGTGTCGCCCCGGGAGCCGGGGCCCTGCCAAGAAGCAAACTGCTGGCACCTCCGGTTGCTGGAGATCTCCAGCAATACCTGGTCGTCCAATTGCCACACGTAATTGACTGATCCCAGTCTGCTGAGCCTGTCCGCCTCCAGGTTGGATTCGCCCGGGCGTAAGGTTGATATCGTTCTCCACGGGAAAGACACTCTGAGCTTGTATCCAAGATGAGGCCCAGGAAGGTCAGGTTCTGCGTAGATTGCAGCCGAGACTTCAACCCCACGTCGTGGAGTGTGTTCATAAGTGCGGAGGAAGTGGTCATGATTCCTGCCCCTCATGTCCCTAGCCCTCCAAGTTGTCAGGCTGGAGCCAGGCCACGATCACCTACATGGCCTCTCCATCCCTCCAAAGACCCACTTTGAGTCAGACTTGGCGCTTGTGGCACCAGACTCACTCACTCCCATAGGATCAGATTGGGGATTGGACTTGTAGTGCGTTGATGGGGACAAGATGGATGCCCCCACATATTTCGGTTCCCAGAACTGCATGTGCAGTCTAGTCTTTTGGGTGTGGTTCAGCCCAGAGACACCTTGGATACCCAGAGACTATTTAAGCCACACACAGGCTGAGAAACATGCTTTGCGTTTTCTGCACATGCAGCGTGACACTCACCGTGTTCGGATCGGTCTCCAGTAGGCCTGCATCTATCTTGTGTGCTCAGCTCCTGCAAGAACAAGAACACCGTTAGGAACAGCCTTACCTTGCAGCGCTTCTGCCCATCATTCATCGGTCCTTCTGTTCTGCGGGCATCTTCGGCGGTGTCATTCCCATCCCGGCACGCCGCTTCCTAAGGAAAAGGCAAAGAACAGAAAAAAGGCATTATTAAGCATTCTGCAAATCTTAGCTTATTTTTAAAGACTGTACGAGCTTCAAATGCTTACCTGAATCCCAGCCGCTCTGGGGGAACTCTGTCTCCGGAACTTCTCACCCATCTGCAAGAGGGAAAAGACACTTCAGGTTAGCGTGGAAACATCTTGAGGAGCCGCATACCGTGCTTACCCATCACATTTGTTCTTCATAACAGGCATCCATGCTGAAAACGTTGCGGCACCTAAAAAAAGACAGATAAAAGAACTCAGTTCAATACAAATACGGAAAGGGGTGCATCGCGGTCTCACTCACCTTCAGCGCTACTCATCTCAGCAGCTCGCCGCCATCATCTAAGGAAGGAAGGAAACGAAGTTAGAGAACTGTTCAAAAGACTCATTATACTTACCTGTCGGACTCTTGCCAGTGAAGTAACTAGGCAGCAACGAGCCCGCATCAATCAACGCGCCCCTGCACTGAAAGAAGGACGGAGAGCACACTATCCAAGAAAACAAGGTGAGCTGTGGATCAAAGGGAAGGGTTGGACCCCGGGGAAGAAGACAATAGGGAGTTAAACTCTACCAATCCTGTGTTTCAGGCCCAGTCTCCAGTCGAATAGCCTCCAGGGAAGGGTTTGAGGTCGTAAGAGGTCAGAACAGGCTGAGTGACGTCCACATGGATACTAGGTGAGCGTTACAGAAGTGTGGTGTACTGCCTCCAGAGATCTCACAACGACGAGCCGGTCATCCAGGTATGGGTAGATGTGGTGGTCCTGAGAAGGGCTGCCAACGCATTCACGAATCTGGTGAATACCCTGGGGGCGGAGTTGAGGCCAAGGGTAGCAACTTGTATTGGAAATTGCAGCCCAGAACCTTGAAGCGCAGGAAGGAACATTGCAGCTGCCAAATCGGGACGTGTAGATAAGAGTCCTTTAGCTCCAGGGAGCACCTCCAGTCTCCCCTGTCCAGTGTCTCTGCAATGAGTGCTGGAGTAGCCCTCTTGAATTTTTTCAGAGGGAAGGAGAGGATGAGGGTGGAGCGGTCTAACACAACTCTCCCGCCAGCCTGGTGGTTCTTTTGTATGGCGAAAATCCTGGAATAGAAGTACAATCCTCTCTGGGAGGCTGGGACTTTTTCCACTGCCTGGCTCTCAACCAAATCTTCCGCCAACAGAGTTGCTGTCCCAGTCTGTCAGAGTGGAGGGGAGGATCCGGTAGGCGGTACCCCGAGGAAACTACCGGGAGGATCCAGGCGTCCGAAAAGTTCTGGTGCCAAAACTGTGTGTGAAAGGCAAGCTTGGTCCCCACCGGAGAAACATGGACCCGAAGGGACATGTCATGCCCTTTTTCCCTCTGAGGCTGCTGTGGAGGAGGGGACTGGAAAAAACCCTTGCATTCCCCTCACCCATGTAAATTTGCACCGGTGCGGACTCTGAAAACGGTCAGGCTGTCTGGACCTCTGTTCCTGGAAGCCCTGAAACCACCAAACACCCGCTCCTTATCGGAGCGCTAATGCGACTGGGTGTGCGTCTTGGGCGTGGACCTCGCTAGGATAAAGACTTTGCAGTTTGCAAACTTTTCTTCTTTTTAATCGAAATGGTGGAGTGAAAGAGGTCACTACTCTCGAATGGAAGGTCCAATATACGTTCCTGGATGTCAGGGTTAAACTTCGTAGCCCGAAGCCAGGCAGTCCTCATATCTGTGGCGATGCATATGGCCTGGCCAGAGGTATCGATGTGGGCCCCAGTGGATTCCATGATGTCCTGCATATCAACTTGGCTTCTCCTAGCCCGGCCTTGAAACGTGCTTGGCTCAGGAAGTCCGCCAAAGCCTTTGGTTAACGGCTGCCAGCATGGCATCCGCGTTGGATTGACGCAGGTGCAGCGAGGCGTTTGAGTACAGCTTCTTACCCTACGCCCTCAAAGATCTTCTCCTCCT
The DNA here is from genome assembly GCF_040938575.1 of Ambystoma mexicanum. Classification (NCBI taxonomy): domain Eukaryota; kingdom Metazoa; phylum Chordata; class Amphibia; order Caudata; family Ambystomatidae; genus Ambystoma; species Ambystoma mexicanum. The sequence goes on from NC_090931.1 coordinate 517,463,278, forward strand.
TGCCTAACAGTGCCGAGGACGAGGTGGTTGAGGATGACTGAGGCTTGGGAGTAGAGTGATGCCGCAGCGATCATCAAAGAATGCGGTTGAAGGTGCACCGACAGCAAGAGTGGATCCCACTCCATCTGCCTATACTTGGCGTTGAGGCGCCGAATTGACAGGTTGGGCCGAGTGTGGCTTGAGCCACCCCCTCTTGGTCAAGGCAATGACATCCTTCTGCATCGGGAAACCCTTTCTGGAAGGGGGTTGTCGGGTAAGGACTTCTGCCAAGAACCCCTCCTCGGGCTGCTCAACCTCTGGTTGAGTAAGAGACAAATATTCCGCCAAACCTGCAAGCCGTTTGTGGAAGGCCTTGGCTGACGACAGCGTGTCAGGGTCCTCCTCCTAGTCCGTCTACCGGAGTGTCTGGCTCGTCCGTAGCAAGTGGAGGGGTGCTGAGCACCTGTGGGCTGCAGTGTTGAAACCGGTGCCGAGGCTGCTGTAGAGACTGGTCTTGAACCGCCTGGACAGTGGGAGGTAGGGGTGCTGGAATCGAAGGAGCCGGCAGGGGGAGCAGGGGCTGTGCTGAGGCCTGTGGCGCCGGAGCCATAGGACGAATGACTATGGGCGCTGGTGGAGTGACCAGAGGGAGCAAGTCCCTGACTGCATCCCGCAGGATGACCCCATCAGAAGGGTTTGCATCAGCGCCAGGAGCCTTTCGAAGAACCCGTCTTCGGAGGCTGAGGGGGTGCCACGTGATATTGATGTAGTGGCTGGAGGCTGCTGAGGCCAGAGCACACTGTCTCGGTTGTATGGGGAACCTGCCCTGCGCTGCGGATGGATAAACTGTAGGCCACGTACCTGGTTGACACCAGTCCCCACCCTGAAACTCATTCTCCCGCCTGCTCCGTTCCTAGGAGTGGCATCGGATGCGCAGTAGCCGACGCAGCAGCCATTTTGTTGAGCTGCGTGCCACATGCCGAAGTCGTGGTGCTTGGCTCCCTGGGACCGGCCATTTCCAAGACTCTTGGCGGTGGAGCATGAGACCTACCCTGCACCTCAGGCTGGGGCCTGGAAGGCGTATTGGCCTCTGCAGTGTGGCCAGTAGTGCTGCGTGCAGGCACCCCCTCGGACATTAGGCCGGCACTAGGGCGTTGCCCCTCGAGTGTACACCCGGTAAAAGAACCTTGCGGTCCCTCAGCACTGTGTCAAGAAGGATCTACGGACCCTTCGACCGTGAGGCCGGTAGCTGGACTAGCATCTGTGGGTGTGCGAGAACCAGAGGTTCCTCCCGCTCGAGCGCTTCGATGGGAAGGAGTCGCCCTTACGTGGTGCGATGGAAAACAATTGCCCTCCCCCGGGCCTCGATCTCTGACGAAGTCCTTTAAGCCCTCTGAGGCGACCATTCGAAGACCTCCCTCCACCTAGCTAGCCTGTTAATCAGTGCGTGTTGAGTCAGTGCATCGCACACGGTACAACCTTCCCAGCCGTGGTCAGGGCCAAGGCAGCGGAGGCAAAAAGCATGGGGGTCGGATGTAGGAAAGAGCCCCTCGTGGGCGGACACCTGCTGAAGCCCGCTGAAGTCTACATTCGCCGGGGAGGAGCGTGGCGCCAGAGGACCTAGTAGCTGAATGACGAAAAGAAGACAAAAAGATAGAAGTATCCAGGGAAGAGTGCGTGGAATTACATGGGCGAAGCCAAACCCAGGTGCACTGGTGAAATCACCCGTTCCCGTCGATGCGGAAAAGGGGACTGAGGAGTGGCACCGGTGGGCGGAGACCAGGGAGCTCAAGCTCCCAGGGCTGCCTGCCTCTAAATTTAAAGGGGAAGTAGGTTTTTTTCTGTTAAAAAAGGACAAGTCTACCATCCCTAGCGAGGGACACCCATGCATTATGGAGGAAAGGGGACAGGACCTAAGAGTATGGGTCAGAAATCCAACTTTTCCAGATCACACTTCAAAAGAGGCGAGAAACGCAGCCAGTGGTCAAACCTTTACAAACAAGAGGGATTAAATACAAGTGGACGTTTCCTTTCGGATTTGTTTTTTCATTAGATAGTAGACAACACAGGATCACTTTACGAGAGTCATGCTTGGCTTTACTGCAAATCAAAGAAGAGGAAACTTCATCGGAGGCAGGGACTTGCTGTTTGACTCAACAGCCTAAATCCTGGGAGTGGTCGAATGCAATGCGCCGTGGGAGAAACCGAAAGAATCAACATGAAGATTGGAAAGCGCGACTTAGAGGTCCTAATGCTAAACCACCAGAATGAGTCGTCAATTAAGACTGCCTAGAGCAAATCTCGTGGACAAAATATTCTCAATCACAGTGGGAGGAAGCGATGGAGCACAACATCTTGGGACATATCTGTTCATGTAACAGATGGGTTTACTTGGTTACCCTGCAACGTAGCCCAGGGAAGAAAGTTGAACCACGACTGGGGTTGGGTGCCCCGGATTATGTTGGGTATTGTGGCTCACACCAGGGGACATTGTTTTGGGAATATTCTGGGAAAGTTGGGGTTAACGGGGTGGGGGGAACTGGGCGGGGTAACGTTGCATGGGACTTAACTGTGAACAAAGAATTAAAGGATTCAACATATCTTTCAGATTCAATATGGGTATAAATGGGTCAATTGAAGTGCTTAACTTCAAATGTTAGGGGCTTAAATGCACCGGCGAAATGCAACGCAGGAAGCTGGAGACTCTATTGGGGCATCACCAACCGGACTTGGTGACACTCCAATAGACGCATATTAGCGTAACAGATAGGCATAAGTTTCGTCTACCCAGATACCCGCAGGTGATTCAGGCGAATGTGGTGGGCAAGGTAGCAGGTGTGCTAACAGTATTGAAATTAGATCCCCACATCAAGGTGCTCCATATGAAATCTCACAAAGAGGGTCGCTATGTTTTTGCTATTTTGGGAATAGGCCTTACCAGAATAACAGTGGCTTCAATTTATGCCCCAAATACAGGCCAGGAAAGCTTCTTGAAATCTGCAATTAATTTATTGGAACCTTTTGCGAAGGGGAAATTGTTTTATTGGGAGATTTTAACCTAGCTTGGGATCCACTCCGTAATCGGAGTGCGGTTACTCGCTGGGGACAAATATCACCTAAGTGTCTCAAGTTAAAGTTTCCACACTTAACATTGATAGATGTCTGGTTAACATTAGTGTGGGAATCAAAAGATATAGATACTATTCACATGTACACCAGTCTTTTTCTCGCATCGACTATGCCTGGGTTTCAAAATCATTACTCGGTAGGGTTACTCAAATCACATGTCAGCCAATCACACTTTCGGAGCATGCACCATTGGTAACAGATATTGATATCGCAGGAGCAAGGTAGAAGGTATGGTGCTGGCGATTTCCTTCTGAGATATTGCAGGAGCAATGTAGAAGGTATGGTCCTGGCGATTTCCTTCTGAGATATTGCAGGAGCAAGGTAGAAGGTATGGTCCTGGCGATTTCCTTCTGAGATATTCCAAGGGCAATGTAGAAGGTATGGTCCTGACGATCTCCTTCTGGGATATTGCAGGATCCTCTATTAAAAGCAAAAATTGATAGTAAAATCATAGATTTTTTTTTTTTATTAATCAGTCACACGACACTTCTACAAATACAACGCTTTTAAGGCAACTATTGGAGGTATTTATATAGCAGAGGTGGCCTTTATTCAGAAACAAAAATTGGCATTAGAAATAGAATTAGAACAAGAACTACAGCAGGTAATGGGGAAAATGGAAACAAATACAGGCCCCTCCATTCAAAAAGCATATAGAACGACAAAGGGCAAATTAAATTTTCATCAGGAACGAAGGCAGAAAAATCCCTCTTGAACTTAGACCAGATGTACTCTGTTAAAGCAAATAAGGCTGACCAGCTACTGGCTAGATAACTGCGTCAAAAATACTGTCGCAATCTATTCAGTCGATCCATTGGCCCGAAGGAAAAACGGTAATGGAAACCCCAGACATTATCTCACAGTTTCACACCTTTTACTCAAATCTACACTGTTTTGAAAATCCAGATGAACAGACTCGGACATCGTATCTAGAGACGATCACCCTTCCCACAATAGCAGTAGGGGACCAGGAAGGTCTTTAAAAGGACATTACCCCGGAAGTAATTAAGGTTATAAAATCGCTTCCTTCGAATAGCTCTCCAGGCCCGGAGGGTTTTCCTGCGTTGTTTTGTAAAGTGCACCTACAGATATTGGCTCTGAGACTGGTAACCATTTAATATGGTGGGGCGTGGCTAGCCAGCAATGGTCTAGGCTGCGTCTCAGTGCAGTGCTCCTGATGATCCGACAAACATCCGTGGAACTACGCTACAAAAATGCCGTCCGAGGCTTGAAACGAAAGAAAAGGGTGTTGGAAAGTTTTTACACATGGAATCCTGAAAGGCAAGTTGCCCGGATCTGCGGACCGACAGACAATTGACTTTTCGTGTGGCGGCCGCATTGCAACGTTTTTGCAAAAATGGCGGACAACAAAGGGAGCAGCGCTGCGGCATTATAGAAATCGGATTGCTGCTGGAGGACACGGTGCGCGAGCGAAGTGGCTGCCTGCAGTGAGGATGGAAAAACCTCGCATTGTGTTTTATGGGTATCCGGAGCTCGGATACAAGTAACAGCCGCGACTGCTACATTGTTTATGAGGGAGCGCTGTGAACGGAGGAGGCTGCCCGCTGCTGAAGGAAACAACGAGTCTCTGCTGTGCCGGCGGTGAGCGCAGCCGCTCATTGCTCTGTGCTGCGAGAGAAGCAGCAGTGCCCCCCGGACATTGCGCAGCGCCCGCAGACTGATCCTGTGGTTGGGAGACTCGCGCCCGTTCATGAAGCAGAGCAGCGTGTGAAGATCGCTGGTCGCGGTGACTGCACAAGCGGGCTGCAACCGGGGAAGCGGGCAGAAGCCAATAACGTTAAGTGGCCCATATTGGTAGGTGATGTGGTCCGATGGGTCGTGGACAGCAACGTTACGCCTATGTCCAAGACACACGACCCGATGCGCCGAGCCCGCAGTACACTGGATGGAGTAACACATCAACTGCTTTTTCCATAGCAGTGACTGTGCATTAAGTACTGCCCACATTAACAACAGGCTGCAATTGGAGCCGATCGACTGGGCAACGACAGCGCACCATAGTGCAGTGGAAGCTGGCCTGGCTGTATCACACATCCAGGTTCAGACCCCACCCAGGACCAAGACATTCCGTAAACGACTCGTGTTGTGCTCCCGGACTGAGCCCGACGGTGTGGCCCACCGAGACCATCAAACACTGCCTGGAATGGTGCAGTTACAGTGACATAGGTGTGCCGGTGTTATATGCAGCGTTTAGGCAATATGTCCGTGAAAGCGTCGAAGACCAGGAGTAAACAACCCACTATGGATACCTATACAAAGGCACAGCGGACCCCTTCAACTTTGACACAAAAACGGGAGAGGCATCGGGGGATGACCCCCCCCCCTGGAGGTGAAAATCAACAAGTCCTTGCAGCTATAACGGACTTGAGCGCGAAGTGGGGCACGGCGATGGCAGAACTGCGGACAGCCCTGGAAAATAAAATAGATGCCGTAGGGGTTGAAGTTACCTTGCTGCGGCAGGACGTTCGAGCGCTAGCGGAAAGGACTAGCGGACTGGAAAGTGCAGTGAAGACCAACACTGAAGTAAGCACGAACAACGCGAAAGAGGTCCACGTGCTTAAGCAGCAGGTTGCCAACCTCGAAAACAGGGTGGAGGAAGCGGAAGGACGGGCAAGACGGAACAACATCCGAGTGGTTGGCCTGCCAGAAGGAGAAGGAGGCCAGGACCCCACGGATTACGTGGAGACCATGATCCTGCAGGAAGTGGGAGCGGACAAACTCTCGCAGGGGTTCACGGTTGAGCGGGCACATAGAGCCCTCATGAGGAAACCACGGCCTGGCGCTCCACCGAGGCAAATAATTGCGAAAAATCTTGAATTACAGAGACAGGGAAAAGACCTTGGAGTACTTTCGCAAGGGAGGCACGATAGAGAGGGCCTCTTCCAAGGTTACGGCGTACCCCGACTACACCATGTTGGTACAAAGGCAGCAATATAGTTATGTTGCGGTCAAGAGAAGACTACGTGCGGCGGACATCAAGTACATGTTGTTGTACCCTGCAAAGTTGAAGGTCTTACACAAAGGCACAGCGCTGTTCTTTGACTCCCCAGAGGATATGGATTTGTGGTTGGACCTGCAGGGCTGCCCCGGCGCGGAACGAGGAACAGGACCCCTAGGCACACGATAAGGAAGACACTATGTCATGTACCCTGAGGGAGAGTGGGTGAGTGGGGAGCCCGGATATAGTGTCTTGTATTGCTGGATAGACATGGCGTAGCCATCGAACTTTGTGACTTTATAGGACTGGAATATAGCATGTTAACAGCTAATGGAAATTGAGGTAATGGGCGTAGTAACCTTTTACAAATAGGAGCGGCAGGATCACACTTACCTACCCCCGAGACTTAGTAGACAGGCGGCCAATAGGGCAGCCTAACCTTGCTGAGCCGCGAGTACGGGTTGTACCAGAAAGGGCTAGATGCGGGGGTGCCTGAGATCCAGGTATGGAGCTGGGCAACAGTTGGGGAGGGTGAAGTTGGGGAAGGGAAGGGTGGGAGGGGGATAAGGGAGTTTGGGGTGTTTGGAGTTAAGGGGAGTTTGAGTTGGGAAGCAAACCTAATGAGCCTATATAGTAGAACTGGAGGGTTGAATCTGTGTCGAGCGGGAGGGTGGGATCTGCTGGAGGTAGGTAGGAGGGACGGTAATGGGCTATGGGGGATCTTAAAATAATCATGTGGAATGTCAGGGGACTTAACAGCTACTTGAAAAGGAACAAGGTCATGCTATATCTGAGAAGACAGAGGATAGATATTGCGCTGTTGCAGGAAACGCATCTGACACGGGAGAAGATGGAACTGATGGTTAAGAAATGGAAAGGAGTGGTGGTGGGCTCGACATACTCTGCATATGCCAGGGGAGTACTAATCTGGGTGGCGCCACATGTTCCGTTCCAACCATTGCAGGAGGTGGCAGAGACGGATGGGAGGATGGTTATGCTTAGAGGGTTGGTGGAGAATAAGGAGATAAGCATTGTGAATACATATGCCCCCAATCGGGATACGGCAGCATATTTTAGGACTCTGAGTGCCAACCTCGGCATCTGTATGGGTAGCGCAGTAATTTGGGGTGGTAATTTTAACTGTGTACTGAATCCGAACCTAGATAGATCGGACGGTAAGGCTGATAGACCTTCCCCAGCGGTGAAAGCACTACAGACACTTCTAGATGACTTTTGTCTGGCGGATGTGTGGAGAACGAAATACCCCCATTAAAGGCAATACTCACATTACTCGGCTCCACATCAGCTACATACGAGGCTGGACTACGTCTTTTCCACGTCGGATGTGATAGCAGAGGTTATTCAGGCGGAATATAAGGCGAGGGTCCTCTCATATCACTCGCCGTTGGTTCTGGGGTGGCAATACCGCCCCCCCTCCCCCGAGGGCGCGGATCCCGAAGTGGCGCCTTCGTGCTGAGGCGCTCAAGGATCCAGTCTTTAGAGAAGATATAAGGGAGGAGATTGCCAATTACTTTGAGGAGAATACGGGAAGCGTTGACTCGGCAAGCACGTTATGGGAAGCCTTTAAGGTAGTGATGAGAGGGGTTCCCATAGCGAAATCAAAGGGCCTGCAGGGCGGGGTTCTAGCTGACCTACGACGGACGGAGGAGGAACTTGAGGGAGTATTAAAGGGCGGACGCGAAGATATGGAACGGGTACCTGGGCTGCAGCAGAAATGTGCGGAACACTGGGAGAGGCTTTGCAATCTTAATTATAAAAAGTACATTGAGACACAACATGCAGGAGGGGATAAAACAGGACAGTTGTTAGCATGGCTATACAAGAGCGAGGCACCCAGATCCCCAATCAGAACGATAATATGGGAAGATGGCAGCGTAGCGGACACCCAAGAGGGTGTCAATGAGGAGTTTGCAGAATATTATAAAGCGCTGTATGCAGACAAGATGGGGGGCAGCCGAGAGGAGATAATGGATACGTTAGAAGATATAGGATTACCCGCGATAAGTGAGGAGGAATGGGAGGAGCTGGATGCACCAATCACCCTGGAGGAGCTAGAAGAAGTTGTGAGGCAGTTACCTACTTGCAAGACCCCAGGGGCGGATGGGCTCCCGAGTGAATTCTATAAGACATACAGGGAGGAAGTGCTGCCCCCAATGTTAGAAATGCTCAATGAAGTGTTTGAGGTGGGACTGTTGCCAGAATCACTTAGAGAGGCAGTCATAATACCGCTTCCCAAGCCTAATAATCCTGCACACAGCTGCAGCTCTTACAGACCTCTCTCGATATTGAATCAGGACAGCAAGATATTGACGGCTGTCCTGGCAAACAGATTGCAGAGAGTGATTAGCAGGCTAATACACCCTGACCAGACGGGCTACGTCCCGAATAGGAATATAACTCATAATCATAGGCGACTCCGACGAGTTGTTGAGTGGGGTGGTACGGCTGAGGGCGAAATGGCGATCGTGTCCTTAGATGAGGTCAAAGCTTTTGACTCGGTCAAGTGGCCGTGGTTGTTGGCGGCCTTGGAGAAGTATGGTATGGGGCCTGGTTATATGAGGTGGGTGAAGATGCTGTATAGTGAGCCACTGGCCAGAGTTAGAACGGGTTCAGTAATATCTGAGATGGCAATTTAGTAGAGGGACTAGGCAGGGGTGCCCTTGGTCCCCGATGCGCTCTATATTAGCCCTGGATCCCTTAGCAATATACCTCAGACAGAAATATGATACGATAGGTATTGAAGTGGGGGGAGAGCGACATTTGATCTCCTTATATGCAGATGACTTGTTGCTATACCTGAGGTATCCGGAAGAAAATCTCCAGTACATACTGGAGGTGATGGCGAGGTATGCAGGGATGTCTGGGATAGCGGTGAATCCCCAAAAATCTAGTATGTTTCCGCTAGGCGATTATAAGGGGACCCCCTAAGAGACGGTTACCGGTGTTACAAATACCATGGGAGGTTAGTTCTTTCCGATATGTTGGGCTAGACGTATACCATACGGTGGAGGAGGAGCACAAGCAGAACACTGAGGTGGCACTCAAGAAAATCGAGAAGTGTATGCAATTTTGGGTGAAGTTGCCCTTAGCAATAATGGGACGGGGTCCAATGCTAAAAATGGTGGTCCTGCCTAGGCTTCTGCATTATTTCAGCAACATTCCAAACATGATACCCAAGAGGTTTTTTGCTAAAATTGACAGTATGTGTAGGGACTTCTTGTGGCATGGCACCCGGAACAGAGTGGCGTTGTGGAAGCTGCAAAATTTTTATGAAAAAGGTGGGATAAAACTGCCCAATTTTGAGGTGTATTACGTAGCAAGCCAGCTGCAATATGTGGCTCAGTGGCTCTCAGACGAGGCGACCCCTGAATCTAGATTATTTGGACATCATTGTGCCCCATTTTACGAGAGATGATCTGGCTGCCCAGGTCTGAAATGAGAGAGCGCCCTAGGATGATGATGCTTGGGTGGCAGATGTGGCGTCGGGCGTGCCGGTTGATGGAGAACCCATTCCCATGTTCCCCGCAGGTACCGCTAGTCGCGTTGGCAGGGGGAGATATGCAGTTAAGAGCAATAATCAGGACCCATTGGGAATCGGTGGGGCTAGTAATGTTATGAGATGTCTTGCAGGCAGGGGCCATTTTGGACTTTGAGGCCCTTGTAGAGGAACTAGATTGCATGCAGGCCAGTACATCACATACCACAGAATTGTGCAGAGAATTTCGGGAGACGTGGCCCGAAACTGTATTAGCAGAAGAACCGGATGCCATCATAGAGGCAATATATGATATATCAGATGGGGGGCATGAGAGTTCGAGGCTGTATGAGATGGTTATGTCCAAGGTTGGGAAGGACTTGACGCAATTGAGGCTAGATTGGGAGGCGGAAGTGGGAATTCCGATAGAGGATGGGATGTGGGAACGGGCACTGGGATATCATAAGAAGGTGTCAAGGAATGCTAGACTAAAGGAAATACAATTATATATAACGCACCGAGCATATATGACGCCTATGAGGATATCCAAGTTTGAAAACGCTGGACGACAAGCATGCCCCAAATGTGACGAGGAGAAAGCTGATAAGACACATATGTTTTGGTCATGCCCAGTAATTGAGCGTTTCTGGGGAGAAGTGGCACAAAAGCTAGCCGAAAAGGGGTTCACGTTACTCATAGATACAGCTTGGGCCTGCTTGTTGGGAGGGTTCCCCAGATCATCAAAACTTAAGCATGTCGGTAAACTGAAAGATCTGGCGTATGTGCTTGCTAAACGTAGGATTGCCATGGGATGGAAGACTTGTCATAGGCCACTGGTGGAGGTGTGGTGGAAGGAGTTACAGAAATGGGCAGAGGCAGAAACAATGGTATGGCAAGAGTCGAACATGATAGGGGGGGGGAGAAGAGACAGGGACCCTGATGGCATGGAAATTATTAATAGCAGGATTGTTTGGGGCAATACAAGATTGGACAGAATCTACAGGCAGCGAGACCCCACCGCGTGCGGCAGACACTGAGAACGATGAACAGACAGGCTCTTGAAGGGTGGGGGAAGCAGTGACCAAGATGGAGAATTAATATAATTATTTTGTTTCAAAATGCACTGCGTGTTTGGTTGTATTGCTGTTTTGACTAAAAATAAAATCGTTTAAAAAAAACTATTCTAAAATATTAGCTAATCTCATATTAGTGGTTAAGAATTCGTGACAAGGCGCGCGCTCTGTTGCCAGTCAAGTTTTCCTGCATTGACTTCTCCAAACGCACGTTTTTATGACTCCCATCAATCTTCAGGGAGGCTGTGTTTCTTTAATGTTTCAGGCGGGCTCAAAAGGCTCCAGCACCAGGGGCATCATACAATGGAGAGCCACAAACATGGCTTTCCCCCTCCCCCTATCAAGGGTAAGATCTGTGCTATGGAGGAAGTTGTTTCCAGTCACCTGCAAGAGAAATTAAGTGCGAAAAATACAAGTACCAGCATCCTTAGAGAACCTAGTCAATTAATCTGCTACACCTGAAAATGAAATGAAGACACGACTGAAAAGGTAAAGAAACACAGCCTCCCTGAAGATTGATGGAGTCATGAAAACGTGCGTTTGGAGGAGAAGTCAATGCAGGAAAACTTGACTGGCAAGAGTGCGCGCCTTGTCACTAATTCTTAACTAATCTCAGTCTACTTACTTCCCGCAATCATACATTCAGATCAATGAGGCTTCAAACAAAACGCGCAAACCGGCAATAGACTTACTTGCCATGTTTTAGAAAAGGTTTTAAAAAAAGATATGCCTGCAGTTATATTATCCCTGGACGCCGCAAAGGCTTTCGACCGAGTCAAGTGGCTAATTCTTTTTCAAACTCTGGTTGTGATGGGCTTCTGCACCCAATTTATAGCAAGAATAAAAGTGAATTCTAATTTTCCGACAGCCCGTTTATCGATTAATGAATGGACAACTTTCTTCTCCTTTCGCAGTCCAAAGAGGGATGAAACAAGGTTGTCCGATTTGAACATGATTGGAACCATTTTTGGCCAAAAATCCGAACAACGGAAGACATCCACGGTATAAAATGTAGGGGGGGGGGGGGGGGTGACGAAATAGAGTCCATAAAATGATTGCCTATGCTGACGATATGCTGTTAACTATGTCTGAACCAATATCCACACTGCCTGCAAAAGAACACGAACAAGAGATTTGGATTGGTAGCTGCTTTAAAAGTTAGTCAAAGAAGGAAATACTAAATCTATCTTATCCCGCCCAGATAAGGAATCTTTGTGTCCCCAAACAGAATTTTGATATGCAGATACACAAATTAGGCTATAAGGTGTTACAGTAACACCTGATATAACCAAATTGTATGAGGCAAACTATCCTCCCCTACTGGAATCTATAGCAAGACAATTGGTGAACTGGGGTCCCTTGACAACTTCATGGTTTCAACGAATTAACGTACCCAAAATGAACATCCTCCGCAAAGAACTATCTTTTTCAAGCTCTGCCAGTTCGTGTACCAGCTAAAAAAAAATTCAACTTTAAAAATTCATTATCTGGGTATCTATTAAAGAATAAAATCTGTGAGGCCCATGCCTCTATTAGTGGAAATGGTTAAAATCTTTTATGCTATCCGTGGGGGTGTTAGGCAGAAACCTGTCAGTTCCCTTAGGGACCACTGCAAAAAGTTTAAGACTACAGGTGTTGGCAATAAACCCAATTGGTAGCAGTCTGTACCACCCAGATCTACCCGGTAGCTGTGGCTGAGCAGTCAGACTTCTCTCAAGAAGAGTTAGGCAGTATATAGAGTATACACATTAGGTACAAAAATACAGTAGCACAAGCAAACACTGACCAGAGCTTTGCTATAAAAGTATATAATTATTTAAAGACACACTTGTAAAAACACACTGGCACTAATATGTCAAGCAAGTTCAAACACAGTCATTAGAAATATATACACCTCCCTAATTATTCTACAAGTCTTAGGAAAAGAACACCACTTATCAACAGAGGTGAGCGCTTAACCAAGATGGCACTCCAATAATTATTTAAAAAGGGAGAGAAAAGGCAGAAATAGTAAAGCACACAATACCAACACTTTTAAAAGAACCACAGCAAGTCAAGAAAGGCAGAGTCTCCTGTAGAGGAAAAAGTTCATAGGCCAGGCCCACTCTTGGAGAGCAAGGTGGAATGTGCCCAAGATCACACAATTGAAGTACACTTTAAAAGTCTTTGCAGATAGTTCAAAATGAGTTGGATCAGTTCAGAAAAGTTAGTCAACAGGTCCCAGGTCACCCCAGGATAGAGAATCAAGGATTTACGGGACACCTTGAACAGTCTGTTGCAAGGGAGACCAGGCGGGACACAGTACCTGAAATGGTGAGAAAGCTCCAGCGGGGGCAGTTGTTCCTGGCAGCGGGTGCAAGTCGGTGCTTCGTCCAGGGGAAGAGAAGATCTCGACGTGGAGGAAAGCTGGAGGTCATTGCACTGCCAGGGAAGAAACCAGCCGCTGAGTTTCTCAGTTAAAAGGTACTACCCTTTTATTCGCGGTAGTGGTGAAGCGTGGCTATCCGGCCGCAGGGGTGCTTGGCAAGGGCGATTCGACCACGAGACGATCCAGGAAGGCGAAAAGAGGGCGAACTGGTTAACCCCACCAGTTCAAAGGAAGAAGACCCTCCAGGATGAAGATCTTCTCCGTCGTCGGGAAGTGGTGAGGCGGTTCAGCAGGGCTCCACCGGTGGTGTCGTCGTTGCAGGTCGGCTCAGCTTCTTCCTCTTCGGATTCTTTAGGTCCTGTGGCGACTTCTGAAGTTCCAGTCCCCAAAGCCCTGCTTTTATGCAGAAAACCCCCATTCATCAGTTCTAGCTGTCACTCAAACATGCTAAGTGGTGAGCCGGGGGGCTCACTGCTGGGCCAATCACACAAGAGTGTGACTTGAGTTGCCGAGGCAACTCAGTCCAGGGTGCCTAAACCACCCCCCCCCCCCACATCCTGTAGACCCAGACAGAGTGGCACCACTTTGGAGGGCTTCTGTGCAGAAGCCCGCCAAAAAGTGGAACAAAGGGCTCGACTTGGGTTAGAGTTACAAAAGCGAACACAGACGCCATTTTGGCACAGAGTTCTGGCAAAAAAATCCCAATTGGTGAATTAATATTAATTTAATAAACCGGCGGTATGTTTGAGGCCATTATAAAAAGTGGTAGCCTCGAACAATGGGAAAATCCCATATGAATATATTCGCGGTCGAATATAAAAAGTAGTATCCACTGCCACCAGCCAAAACTCTATCAGGGGGGACTGGACAGTGCCCCCTCGAACAACAGACCCAGGGGCAATCGAATTGCCCCTACCAGTACGTCCACAATATGATGGTTTGTACTGGTTCTTTTCACAATTTAGGACTAGTAAAGCCAATGGTGACTATACATGCCCTGGGAGACAGTAGTCAGTCCCAGGGTACGGAGTCTATGTTTGGGGGTCACTATGACACCCCTGTGTTACTGCACGGAGAGTGCTGTGTAACACACATACCAAAAGCCCATGGAGTAAAAGACCCCATAGCCCATAAAACCCATTCAAAGTCAAAGGAACACCTCAAATCATGTTTAAGAGTGGGAGGAAGAGAGTCTCACTCTTAGCAGGAGAAAAAAAATAAACCCCAAAAATCCAGCAAAGCTGCTGGGGGACTCACTAGGTTTGGGAAATTAGCCTTAACAGAGAATTCTCCCTAACAATCCAGTACACCCCACTTAACATGGAGTATTGGAAAGGGTTAATTCCTATCCCTTTTTATCTGTGCCTCAAGGAGCTTTGTTTTGCTCCCTTAACATTAAGACTTAGCTGGTGGCAGTGGTATCTACCCTAACATTTCTACCGCAGTTATATTAGATCATGTGGTAATGTTTTTCGGCTAATATAGTAGCCTCGAACATGAAACCCGCTTGACCACATTGGTTTTAATTTGGCTCCGGTTGGGTTTCGTGACCATTTCTTCTTGTTAAAATCTTTGTGTTTTATTTTGCGTGGCAAACCAGGTTTGCCTTCTTTGTTCACGGTTTGGCGGGCTTCTCCCGAGAAGCCCTCCCTTCTGGCGCTTGGGTGTCTAAGGGGCGTGAATGTGAGGGAGGGGTGTAGTCACCCCCTGCAAAGGGTCTCCTTGGACACCCAAGTCGCACTTTGTGTTCATTGGCTAAGGTGGCTGTCCGGGCTGGACAACCGCCCTGCTGAGTGATTGACAGCTAGGCTGTGTGCATGGGGGATTTTGGCATAAAAGGCAAGACTCTTGGGCTAGAAGTCAGAGTCGCCACTGGAACTGCAAGGAACCGAAGAGAAGCGGAGAAGAAGACGGCTGCTGCATCCCCGAGTCCCGGTGAATCCCTGCTGCAGTCCTGAGCTATCTACCCTTCTACGACAAGAGAAGATCCAGTCCAGAGTCAGCTTCCCTTGAGCCTGGTGGGATCAACCAGCTCACCTTCTACAGCCAGAGGATCCTCTTCTTGGTCGAAATCGCTGCACACAGCTGTAGTGGTCCGGATAGCCATCTGAAGAGCCTCTCCTGTTTTAAAGGAGCGCACCTTTTATTCACCGTTGCTTTGCTGCTGATGGCCTCATCCCTGGGTAGTGCAGATCGCTCCAGACGTCGTCCTTCTTAACCCCACGACTGAAGCTCCAGGAACCGTGAGTCTGCAGGAACTACCAGGAACAACTGCCATAGCACCAGCCTTTCTTCAAACGAATAAGGTACTGTGTCCAACTTCGAGGAATTGGAGTGAACATTCTTCCTCACCAAGGCTTGTCCTCGTCTTCCTACCCTCTTATAACTTTTGCTTCCCTTTTGACAATATCGAAGTACTCCTGGCAATCTCGAATCGTGAACTGTTCTAACCTTGTGATCCTCAACAGGACCCCTGTTCCATTTGACACTGGCGCAGGCCTACTGACTTATCTACATTTTAGAAAGTGTCCTCTGATTCTATCTGCCTTGACAAAAGTATGCCTATCATTTTTATCCCCAAATTTCTTGTGTTAATTCATGTGCTAAGTGTGTTTGACTTCGGTAACATTTCTTCTTGCGGGTACGACTTTCTTTCGTAAGACCGAACTGTCATTACTGTCAAAAAGAGATTGCGTAATAACCCACGGTAACATTTTGTTTTGCAACACTGGTCTGTCAAACCTCAATGCACTTACCTTGAATTGATCTGCACAAGGGGACTTGGTTTTGTGTAGTGTATTTGAAGTGTGGTTTTAATTTAATAGAAGTGAAGTGTTTAATGAACAGATGGTTTAAAAATAAATGGATTATACTTTTTAACCAGAAACCTTGAGTCAGTGTTGGCTTGAGTCACAGAAATTGTAGTCCTTTGTGTAATCTCTACTACTGCTTATTTGCTCTTGAGATAAGTCTGGCTGCTCAGCCACTGCTACCACTTTTTCTGTGTAGTACAGGCTTGTACCAAAGGTGAAATTGTACTACCACTTGTAGTCTTAATTGTGTGTAGTGGTCCCTAAGGGCACTGCACATGATTCTGCCTAACAAGCCGATAGAGAGAATCTTCATGGAGTGCTCAGAACCAGTGCTGCATTGCCTTTCTGCACAGTGGTAATTACCCTACACCTCCCCTCGTGTTCAGATAATGCATAGCCAGTGTGTTGCCGGTCATTATCAGGGCTTTCTTCCCCAGTACAGAATGCACCAAAGTCCATCAGCAATAGTCGGATTGCCCGCTGCTCTAAAAGGTTTAGATGCAGTTTGGACTCCGATAGAGACCAACGACCGCTGATCATTAGATCCTTCAAGTGGGCTCCCCATCCCGTGAGGGAGGAGTCTTTGACTACGGTCATCTCCGGCCATGGTTGCCAAAAAGGTTCCACTTTCATCACATTCTCCTTGCAGGCACACCACGGGTGATCAAGCTTGACCTTGCCTGGGACCTGAATAAGGTCAGTCATCCTGCCGGAAAAATACCCATTGGGAACTGAGGGCCCACTGAAGAGAACTCATCCCCGGACAGCCCTCTGGCACCAGAAAAATGCAAGATGCCCAAAGCTCGAACAACCCCAGAAAATTGAAGGCCGGCAGATGCTGGGCATTTTGAAGCCTTTCCACCATCTGTAAAATATGAGCCCTCAACTCACGTGATTAAGCCTTCCGTGAGGAAGAGTCCAAGACCGGTCCAATGAATTTAAGCTTTTGGGAAAGCGTCATCTGAGACTTGAGGGAGAGGCCCCGTTTGTGGTGGGAGTGGCAGCTACTGCTGAGATGTTCGAGCTTGGTCAGGGGGAGCAAGCTCTGATCAGCCAATCGTCTAGATAGGAAAAGATGTGAATCACTCCCCTCCTTAAATTTGCTGCCACTACCGCCAACAACTTGGTGAAAACAATCGGGCGAAGGTGAGCCTGAAAGGCAGGACCTGAAACTGAAAATGAGACCTGTCAATGGTGAACCACAGGTACTTTCTGTGCTTAGGATGTATGGGCACATGAAAGTAAGTATCCTGAAGATAGAGGAACACCATTGAACCCTGAGTGGAAGGGCCTGGAGGATCTGCAAAAGAGTGACCATCTTGAATCGGTCCTTCCTGAGAAACTGGTTCAATCCGGTCAGGTCCAAGATGGGTTGCAGTCCTCCATCTTTCTTGGGAACTAGAAAGTAGGTGGAGTACCAACCTTGGTATTGCTCCGCTATAGGCACCCTTTTCACAGCACCTTTCTCCAGCAGGGAAAGAATTTCCTGCAGGTGGAGCAGGTCTGATTTCCCAAGAGATTGTTTGCTCAGGGGGCAATCTGGAGGCCTTTTCAAAAAAGGAAGGCAGTAACCCAGGGCCACATTCTGCAACGCCCAAGCATTCAAAGTAATGTTTAAACATTCTTCGTAGTGCTGGGTCTGTCTGCCTCACACTGGAATGTGGTGTGACGAGGACTTTTTTCCCCCTTTGCACAAGGGTACAGTAATGCGAATCATAAAACATTGATAATTTGCCAATACAGGTATTTCAAAATACATACAGCACATTCACAATACTATTCAGCCGTCTACATTGTCAACATTTTGTCGTTCCAAATACTGCCAGAAATCGCCCCAAATGTCACACAAATGATTCACAGGAGCTGAGACACACGTTTCCTCCATGTCGTTAGCCCAAAGGATGTTGTAAAGCCAGTCATCGTACGTAGGGGCCTCCTTCCCTGTCCAGCGCATCAGGATAGCCATTTTGCCAATATAAATCCAAGGTTGAAAAACTGCACTTCAATGGATTCAGCTTCTTAACATATCTCAATAAACACATTGAGGGTTCCAATGATAAGGGCTGGCATACAATCTCGTCTAATGCTTGACATATTGCATCCCAATACCCCGACAGTGCCTGACACGACCACAGCATATATAATATACCAGCTTGCAAAGCAATACATCTGGGACATCTCCCTTCTGAGGAAGGAAACATTTTCTTAAGGCCAGCTGGGGAAAAATGTGTTCTGTTTAGGATCTTGAAATGAATAAGCCTATACCTAGAATTCAATGAGACCCACCTCGTTAGCTTACATATTTGCCACCAGTGTGCGTCTACAAAAGCAACGCCAAGATCCCTTTCCCATTTACCCCTTATATCCACTGCTTCCACACCACAAGACACCTGCGCTAGGTTATACACCACTGATATCACTATTTCACCCATACCCAACGACAGTAGGTAGCTGAGGCATGAATGTGATGCAGGTTCTTGTGGAAACCCAGGCCACACTGAAGCCATGGCTGAGCGAATTCATAAATGCTGGAGCTTACAGAGCGGCAGATCCCCTACATACACCTTAATCGGGTCCCATGTGATAAAGGCCCCCTCATAGAACAAGTCGCACAAATTTATAATGCCAGCCTCCCGCCAACGCGCTGCTAATGATGTATCCTGGGTGGGACTTAAGAACGGTATGCCCCAAATCGGTATAGCTTTGTTTTATAACATTGTACTCTTGGGGTGCCTGGTTAGCTTAGCTCAAGACACCTGCGTGGCCTTCACCGGATCCAACTGTTGGGCGTGGTGATGTGTTTCCCCCATAATTAAATGCAACAGTGTCTCTGGGGAAACCCTGTGTCTCTCCAACCTCATATGCGACGACTGCGGATCACAGGCTACCCTGTACGCCGCATAATACTCCTACGCCATTAGAGAATATAGTTCAAAATCAGGACTGACAGTCCCCCGAAGCTCATACACCAGTAAGCAGTTGCCATTTTACTCGAATTTGTCCTTTCCAAACAAATGAGGAACATATCTGAGCTATTCTACTGGAAAACAATCTACCAGGCCATAGAGGTATATTGCAAAACAAAGAGAAACTTAGGCAGGATGGTTATCTTTATAAATGCGACTCGTCCCATCAAAGAGATGGGGAGCTGGTTCCACCTCTCCAGCTTGGTGCCAATTTAAGTCACTAGGGAGTCATAATTAAGGAATTTGGTGAGAGCTGGTGGACTCGCAATCCCAATTACAAGGTACCTTATATTCGAGGGCGACCACCACAGCCCAAAGATATTACATGGTTCCTGTGTAATGTCTTTTAACGGAAAGACCTCAGACATGCTGCCGTTTAAACGCAAGCCAGAAATTAATAGTTACTCACCGTAGCACCTAACATACTCTTATTCCATAGTCCCCTTTCCTCCATACTGCGTGGGCGACCCTCGTGAGGGACAGGAGACGGAACCCTTTTCAACAGAAAAACCTTCACCTTTAAATATAGAGACGTGGCCCTGGGAGCATACGCTCCCCTGACTCCCCCACGGCGCCACTCCTCAGTCCCCATAGACGCGTCGACAATAGATTTAACATTGCCTAATGACACCAGTTTTATTAGGGGGGGAGGATCAGTGAGTAACAGTAATGCTTGCAGAAAGCCGAAGGGAGGGGCCCAGGTGGCCGCCCTGCTTATGACTTGCCAGGGGACATGCCGCTGGAATGCAATTGCCGTTGCCTTGGCTCTGACTGCATGGGCGTGCATGTTGGCCGGAAGTGGCTTATGCTGTTCCTCGTATGCTTCCTTGATGGCCGATACCATCCAACGGGCTATGGAAGCCTTGAACGCCTGATACCCGGTCTTGATCCACCAAAGGGGACAAACAGTGCGTCCGACTTGCGGAAGCCCTTGGTCCTGGCAAAGTAGAATTTCAGGGCACGCCCGACATCTAGGCAGTGTAGAACTCTGTGCCTAGTCTCTAGGTTCAGCAAAAGACGTAGGCAGCATTATATCTTCATTTATATGGAAAGCGGACAGAACCTTAGGTAGGAATGTTGGGTGTGTCTGCAGGACTACTTGGTCTTGTGAAAAGTAGTATAGGGCTCCGAGGCGACCAGCACCTGGATTTCACTGACTCTGCGAGGCAGACTAGCAAGGCCGCCTTAATGTTGACCAGACTAATGTCCGCAGACGCCATCGGCTCAAATGGCTTGTGCGCCAGGGCACCCAAGACTATGTTGAGGCCCCATACCAGGTGTGGACTCTTGATGGGCAGGTAGAGTCTGGCGAGGCCCATCAAACGCTTCTTGATAATCGGGTTGGAGAACA
This sequence comes from Ambystoma mexicanum, assembly GCF_040938575.1. Taxonomy (NCBI): domain Eukaryota; kingdom Metazoa; phylum Chordata; class Amphibia; order Caudata; family Ambystomatidae; genus Ambystoma; species Ambystoma mexicanum. Next base: position 517,483,412 of record NC_090931.1, read on the forward strand.
CCTCCACCGCTGAGTTTCTGTAGGCCTCAATGGATGCCAAGTACGTGCAGCAAGTATCTACCTGCACGCCCGAGTGGGGGAGGTGCACCGAAAAGGAGAGAATGTCGTCCAACGTACATGCAAGGGGATCGATATCCTTCGAGCCTGCCCTGTGACAGAACCTGGTCCACTTGCTCTTATACTGGGCCCTGGTAGCCTTGCTCCTTGCACCCTGTATGATCTCTAAATTAGCCTGGGAAAATCCCTAGCGTGACCTCAGGAACCACACTGGGGGCTAGTTTCTGTGGAGCAGGGTGGATGACCCTGATCTTCCCCCCCCCCCCCTGCTGCGCCAGCAGATGAGCAGAGCCCGTCGGAAGGTGAATTGGTGGCCTCTCCGAGAGGCTGAGCAGCTCCGCGAACCATGGCCTGGCTGGCCACCATGGGGCTATCAGAATGACGCTGAGGTGGCGAGACTCTGATCTTGCATATGACCCTGTGCAACAGCAGGGTGGGCGGGAAGACTTATGCGGTCATGCCGTTCCACTGAATCTGAAATGCGTTGTCCATGTAGCCGAGGCCCTGCCCTTGCCAGGAGGCAAACTGTTGGCACTTCTTGTTATCCCAGGAGGCAAAGCGGTCCACCTGTGGGTGTCCCCATTTGCTAAAGATCTCCTGCAGCATGACGTCTTTCGGTTGCCACTCGCAATTGTCAGCTCCCAGACTGGTGAGCCTGCCCACTTCCAAGTTGGATTCCCCGGGAGGTTGACGGCCCGGAGGTAGATGTTTTCCAGGGCTCATTCCCACATGTTGACTGCCAGTCTGCACAGTGGAGAGGATCTGGTGCCTCCATGCAGGTTGACATAGAACATGCTGGTCGAGTTGTCCGCCTGAATGAGGACGACCTTGCCCCTGATGACCGGAAGGAATGCTCAGAGCGCTAGCCAGATGACCTTCAGTTCCAGCCAATTGATGTGGTACTCCTGCCGGGTCCAGGTGCCATGGACGCAGTGGTTGTCCAGGGTGGCCCCCCCCCATCCCTCGAGGGAGGAGTCAGTAGGGATGGTGACCTGTGGGGTAACCTGCCCCATCCGCAGGATGCAGTCCCTGGACCACCATGTGAGGTCCAGGTGAAGAGGAGGAACGTTGATCATCTCCGCCTGAGAGCCCTGCTCCTGGTTCCATGATGCTGCGAAATGCAGTTGTACCCTCCTCATCCAGAGTCTCATGTGGGGGACGGCTAATAGGACCGCTACCATGAGACCCAGTAGGAGTTGGTATAACCAGTCCGACGTCACTTCTCTGCTGAGGAAGTGCGCAGTGGCCGTCTTGATGGCCGTGATCTTGTCCTCCGAAGGAAAATCTGAGAACGTGTCCCATATGAGCCTCAAGGTGGTCAGTCTCTGCGTGGGCTGCAGCTGCGACATGTGGTGCACCGCTTCCGGAGATCAAGTCCTGATGAGCCAGTCGTCGAGGTACGGGTAGACGTGGTAGCCCTGAGGAGAGCCGCCACTGTATTCATCAGCCTTGTAAAGACCCTGGGGGCAGAACTGAAACAGAAAGGGAGCACCTTGTATTGGAAATCGAAGCCCATGATCCTGCATTGTAGAAAAGAAAGACGGGGTTGCCAAATTCGGATGTGCAAGTACGTGTCCTTCAGATCCAGGGAGAACATCCAGTCTCACTTGCACAACGTCTCCGCTATTCAAGCTGGCGTAACCATCTTGAATCTTTGTAGAGGTAGGGAGAGGTTGAGGGTGGAAAGGTCCAGCACAACTCTGAGGGCCGCCTGGTTCTTTTTCTGAATGGCAAAAATCCTCAAGTAGAAGTCCAAGCCTCGCTGGGAGGCTGGGACTTCCCTCCACTGCCTGGTGCTCGGCGAGCGACTGGATCTCTGCCAAAAGAGTTGCTGTCCCAATCTGTGGAGGTGAAGAGGGAGGAGAGGCTGGGCTTGGACGGCAGTATCCCATGGATACTAAGAGGATCTAAGGATCAGCAAAAATTCTGGCGCCAGAAGTGGGCATGGAGAGCAAGCCTGCCCCCCACTGGAGACAGGTGGACCTCGAGGGGCGTGTCATGCCTTCTTTTCCCCTGAGGCTGTTGTGGAGGAGGGGTACTGGAAAAAGCCCTTACTTCTCTCCCCTCTCAACCCCCCCCCCCCCAGTTTGTTGCTTGCACAAATGTTGGGTCGGTGAACGGTCCGGCTGCCTAGACCTCCGCTCTTGGAAGCCTTGGAACCCTCCGTATGTACACCTTGTCCGAGCACTGCTGTGACAGGGAGTATGTTTTGGGCGTGCTCTTTGTAAGGAAGGATAAAGACTTTGCTGTTTTTCTTTTTATCCAGCTCATCGTCCGTGGTGAAGTGAAAGAGGTCACCCTCCTCGAACAGCAGGTCTAAGATGCGTTCCTGGACATCCCGGCTGAATTTAGTAGCACAGAGCCAGGCTGTTCTTCTCATGTCTGTGGCAATGCAGATGGCCTGGCCAGAGGTGTCAATGTGGGCCATGGTGGACTCCATGATGTCTTGCGCCACCATCTTGGCCTCTGCCGGTCCCGCCTCTAAACGCGATTGGCTCTGCGCCGGAAGCTCTGGAAATACAGCTTCTTCCCGTATGTACGCCTCCAAGATCTTTTCCTCCCTGCCTAGCAGTGCCGCAGACGAGGAGACCAATGACGACTGAGGCTTGAAGTAAAGTGATGCCGCAGCAATAACCGACGAGTGCGGCTGAGGATGGGCAGGTCGCAAGAGTGTATCCCACTCCATGTGTCTGTACTTGGCATCCAGGCGTCGATTGACCGGCTGGACCGAGTGGGGCTTGAGCCAGCCCTTTTTGGCAAAGGCCACAACGTCCCTCTGCATCGGGATCCCTGTTCTAGCTGTGTGACGTGGCGCGAGTACTTCGGCGAGGACCCCCTCTGCTGGTTGCTTGACCTCGGGTTGAGGAAGGCCCAAATATTCTGCCAGCCCTGCAAGATGCTTGTGGAAGGCCTTGGCTGACGACGGTGTGTCGGGGTCTTCTTCCTCATCTGGGTCCACCTGGGTGTCCGGTTGGTTCGGCACCGGTGAAGTAGTGCTGGGAGCCCAAGGCTGAGGTATGGAGGCCGGAGCCGGATGATGCAGCAGAGGCTGGTAAGGAACTGCCTGCACAATCGTTTGGGGGGCTGGAGCGGGCAGCAGAGGCTGCACAGACACCAGGGGTGCCTGCAGCACTGGGGCCATTGGCGGGAGCACATCCCTGATTGAGTCCCCCGAGTATGACCCCCCTACCCAAGGAGATTTCATGAGCCCGAGGAACCTTTCAAAAACCTGTCCTCACAGGCCGGAGGGGTAGTAGGTGATATTGACAGGGTAGCGGGTGGCTACTGAAGCCGTTGCATGCCCTTCCCATATGGACACAGCGGGAACCTGCCCTGCGCAAATGAAGGATAGGCTGTAGGCCCCGTTCCTGGTTGACACCCGTCCCACCTTGACACTCGTACCTCCATCTACTCCCTTCCTAGGTGCGGTATCTGGTGGGTGTCGCTAATATCTGGCACGCTGGCCATCTTGTCGAGCTGCCTTCCATGTGCCTGTGTCGTGTTGCTTGTCTCTCTGGGCCCAGCCTTGTCCAGGACTCGAGTGTGGATCATAAGGTCTACCCTGCTCTTCAGGCCGAGGCCTGGTAGGCATTTCGCCCTCGGGGGATCTGCCAGTGGTATTGCACATAGGTGCCCCCTCGGCCATGCTGCTGGTACTAGGGCGTGGCCCTTGGGTGAAGACCCGGTAAAAAACCTTCTGGTCCTTAAGCACCGTCACCGGGAGGATCCACTGACCCCTCGGCCTGCCGGCCGGTAGCTACGTTAGCCCCAGTGCTGGTATGAGAACCTGTGAGGTTCTGCCTGCGCGGGCAAGTCCTTGGAAAGGCGTCTCCCTTGCGGGGTGCGCTGGAAAAGAGTGGCCCTACCTTGGGCCTGGATCGATGCTTGACAAAGTCCTTCAGGTCGTCTGGAGGCGATCTCTGGAAGAGCTCCTTCCACCTGGCTAGTCTGTTCTTCAGAGACCTCGAAGAAAGCACGTTGCATGCGGTACAAGCTTGCCAGCCGTGGTCTTGGCCAAGCTAATGTAGGCAGAGGGCGTGGGGATTTGAAGTTGATAAGAGTCCGTCGCAGGATGGACACCAGCAGAACCCTGTTGAAGTCGACATGCGCCGGGGAGGAGTGCGACGCCGGAGGACCGAGTACCTGAATGAAAAAAGACAGACAGAAGACTAACAAGTATCCGTGCGTGGAATCACATGGCCAAAGCCAAACCCAGGAGCGCTGGTGAATTCGGCCCGTTCCTGTCAATGCGGAAAAGGGGACTGGGGTGTGGCACCGGAGGGTGTAGTCAGGGGAGCGCATGCTCCCAAGGCAGCACTCCCACACGCCTCTAAATTTAAAGGGGAAGAAGGTTTTTTCGGGTGAAAAAGGTTCAGTCTCCCGTCCCTTGGTAGGGACGCCCCTGCATTATGGAGGAAAGTGGACGGGACGCAAGAGTAAGGAGGGTTTCCTCTCCACCCTAGGGCTACACTAAGTTGTAATTGCCCATGCAGTATGGAGGAAAAGGGACAGGACGTAAGAGTAATTCTAAGTTACTCACCGTAGTGACTAACTTACTCTTAGCTTTTAGTCCCCTTTCCTCCATACGTCCAACCATCCTCCCCCTAATTATACTGTGTCATTAGGCAATGGTAATATTTTCGACGCGTTAATGGTGATTGAGGTGTGGCGCTGGTGGGTGGCGTCAGGGGAGCGCATGCTACCACAGCCGCACCCCCACGCACCGAAGGGGGAGAAGGTTTTTTTCTGGTGAAAAAGGTTCTGTCTGCCATCCCTAGCGAGGAACGCCCATGCAGTATGGAGGAAAAAGGACTATGGACGAAGAGCACATTAGTCACTACAGTGAGTAACTATTAATATACCCTGCCTTCCTTACACCCCCTAGCACCAGACCCACTGCCCTGAGTTAGAGCAGATTGATATGCAGGAGGGCTTCCACCCTGTACCATGAATTGAATATCCTTCTAGGGTAACCCCGTCTTCCGAGAGGGAGGAATCATTCATCACCACCAGAGTGGGCACCGGCTGGGTGAATGGGGCTCCGACTGCCACATTGCAGGCCAAAAGCCACCCGTGAAGATCCAGGAGGAAGAACGGATAGGGATCCTCTCTGTTTCCTGGTCCCGCCAGGTGGAGCTGGAGTCTCATCTTGAGCCAGGCATGCCGTACTGTTAGCACACAAGACACCATGCCCAGAAGGTGCTGAAACTACCATGCTGAGGTGGTCGAATTGGCCAGAAAGTGCCCAATCGTCCTGCAAAGGGACTGAAGCCTTTTGGATGCGGGGAACACCTGCTGTTCAGCTGTGTCCCAGCACACCAAGGAACACCAGGTCCTGGGTGTGGGTCAACTGAAACTTCCGCTGGTTGAGGGTGAACGCTAGCTGGTGCTTAACATCCACTAGTCACTTAGCAGGCCCTCATAGCTGGTGCCCAGACAGGAGGAGGACTGCCACTGCATTCTTGAGCTTTGTGAACACATGCAGGGCTGCATTGAGGCCGAATGGCAGCACCTTGTACTGGAAGTGGTGTGACACGATTGTGAACCACAGGAATTTCCGATGCGGCTGGTAGATTGGAACATGAAGGTAAGCATCCTTGAGGTCTAGGGAACACATCCAGTCCCCTGCGCACAGTGACTATGTGTGCTGGGATGATCATCTTGAAGCGTTTGAGAGTTAAAGATAGGTTGAAGAATGACAAGCCCAGGACTACCCTCAGGCCAGTCTGGCTGTTCTATTACAGGATTTATGCAGTACCCAAGAAGCCAGAGCCCTTGTCTGATTGGGGAACCAGCTCCACCGCCTGCATGGTCAAAAGAGAAAAGATCTCCTGCAACAGTGCCAGTGGTGAAGCAGAGAAGAGCGTAGAGGAAAAGGAAGAGAAAGATTGAAGCCGAGGGAGACTATTGAAAGAATCCAAGGACTCCTGAAACTTAGTTTACAAAGTTTTAGTCGGCATAAAAATCAATCAGCATTGATCAAAGATAGATTTACAGAAATACTTGTAACATAGATTAAAAATTAAAAACGCTTCCATCTGTCCGTGAAGAGAGCCAGCCGGCCCCGTACATGCAAGCTGTGTTCCCTGAAAGTTCAGCCATTTCTTTTTGGTCTACGAGGGGGAGCGGAAAAAGCCCTGCAAGGTCCTATACTACTTTTGCCTGTGATCGCGGAGGGACCCGTCTGGCCACAGCGTACCGCAGACTCTGAACCCCTTGAAGCCACCAAAGGAGCAGGGTTTGAAGTCAGGCCTACCCTGGGTCTGAGGTGAGGACATTTGTCCTGGTTTGGTCAGGATAGCCAAGGACTTCGCAGTCTGCGTAGGCGTCTTCTGCTTAATCAGCTTGTCATCAGTGGACAAATTAAAAACATTCGTCCCTTCGAACAGAAGATCTAGAATCCTATCCTGCACATTCGCAGAGAATTTCGAGGCATGCATCCACACAGTTCGCCTCATCTTGATCCCCAAGCAAAGTCCTCTGCTGGCTGTGTCGATGTGTGACAAAGAACACTCCATGAGGTCCTGCGCAACCACGTGGTCCTCCGCCAAACCGTCTTGAAGAAGGCCCAGCTCTCTCTCTCTCGAGGGTTTCCAGATTCTGGTTTGCCGTGCCTCGGAGGGCATCCGCGTTGGCCTGTCTAAGGTGCAACCTGGTGTTCAGATAACATCTCTTACCAAAAGACCGAAGGGCTTGGAGAGACAACTGGAGGCGGTGTTAGGGAGAATTCTCATTTATGGCTAATTTCCCCCACCTAGTTAGTCCCTCAGCAGCTTTGCTGGATTTCTGGGGTTTATTTTTTTCCACCTGGTAAGAGTGTGAACCTTTTTTCCACACTCTTACATGTATTTTGCCATGTGTTTTTCTACTATTTGTGTGATCTTGGACTCTGGAGCTACACCACTCCACAAGCCCCACTTTTGTGTGTGTTCCACAGCACCTTCCATGCAGTGACACAGGGTTGTCTTTGACACTTCCCGCTGACTCCATTTTTCTGGGGCTGACTACTGTCCCCCAGAAACAAGCAAAGTTGCGATTTACTTTATGTAGTCATTTAAACTGCAGACCCAATACACCCCATCTTACATGGAGTATTGGAAAGGGTTAGTTCCTATCCTTTTGTGTCTGTGCCTCTGAGCTTTATTTTGCTCTTAACACTAAGACTTGGCTGGTGGCAGTGGTATCTACCCTAACCTTTCTACAGCGATTATACTATATAAACGTGGTACTGTTTTAGGCTATTATATTAGCCTCAAACTTAAACCCGCTTGAACAAATACTTTTTATTTCTGCTCCGCTTGGGTTTTATCGTCATTTCATTTTGTTAAAGTCCTTCTTGTGTTTTACTTTGCGTGGCAAACCTTTGGCGTGCTTCTGTCCAGAAGCCCTACTTTGGTGTCTGGGTGTCTAGGTGGGCTGAATGTGAGGGTGGGGTGTAGTCACCCCCTGCACAGGGTCTCCTTGGAGACCCATGTCGCACTTTGTCTTGATTGGCTGAGGTGGTTGTCTGGGCCGGACAATCCCCTTGCTGAGTGACTGACAGCCAGGCTGTGTGAATGGGGGATTTTGGCATAAAAGGCAGGACTCTTGAGCTGGAAGTGAGTCGCCACTGGAACTGCAAAGAACCGAAGAGAAGCGGAGAAGAAGACGGCTGCTGCAACTCCCGGTGAAGCTATGCTGCAGTCCTGAGCTATCTACCCTTCAACGACAAGAGAAGATCCAGTCCGGAGTCTTCTTCCCTTAAGCCTGGTGGGATCAACCAGCTTACCTTCCACAGGCAGAGGATCCTCCTCTTGGTCGAAATCGCTGCACACAGCTGTAGTGGCCCGGATAGCCATCTGAAAAGCCTCTCCTCTTTTAAAGGATCATATCTTTAATTCACTGTTGCTTTTGCTGCTACTAGCTTCATCCCTGGGTAGTGCAGATCGCTCCAGACTAACAAGTTACTTCTTACCTTGTAACGTTCTTTCGATGGGATGTTCCTCCGACGTATTCCTTATCTTGGATATCTCCTTCCAGCTCTGCTGGCCTCGGAAATTTTTTCTCTAGAGGGCGCTGCGCGTCGACGTCCGCCGAGTCGATGTCCCTCGACAGCCGCCGTATCGACGTCATCCTGCCTATAAAGGCCGTGCGCAGCGTCCGTTGCTCAGTTCTGTTTCGTAGCCCACAGTATTTCTGTCTGGACTAGACTAATCACCCTGAAGGAGCATAAACTGCAACAACAAGGGAAGTAGAACTGCGGGGATGGATGGGAGGGTCGATAAGGAATACGTCGGAGGAATATCCCATCGAAAGAACGTTACAAGGTAAGAAGTAACTTGTTCTTCGAAGGGATTGTGTCCTCCGACGTATTCCTTATCTTAGATAGGCTCCCATAGCAGTATTCTATTATTGGAGGTGGGAGTACTGGCTTCATACTGCCTTCTATTGATGAATAGAGTGCAATACAGCCCTTCCAAACCTAGTCTCTTGACTGGAGGAGGAATCCAAGTTGTAAAATCGTGTAAAGGTATGGACGGACGACCATGTGGCAGCCGCACAAATGTCTTTAACTGGCACTCCTCTTTTGAGGGCCGATGAAGCTGCAATACCTCTGGTCGAATGAGCCCTAAGGTTTTGAGGGGGCTCTTTTCCTGCCAGTTTATAACATTCCAAAATGGCTAGAATGATCCATCTGGAAATGGTCTGCTTATTTATTGGTAACCCTAGCTTGTAACCCGTGTAGCCTACAAACAGCTGGTCTGTTTGTCTTATCCTGTCTTATGCCGGTCAAGTGGCACAGCGAGTAGAGCGCTCGCTTTGACATCGGTGCAGAGCCTGCGAACGCAGGTTCGAATCCCGGCAGCGCCAAACTCAGCGTTTCATCCTTCCGAGGTCGATAAATGAGCACCACACACCGTGGGTAATAATAAGCAGCGCTCAGATACCTGAGGGTTCGTAGCGCTATATAAATGCCAAATTATTATTATTATTATTATTATTATTATTATTATTATTATTATTATCCTGGCCAGTCTGATGTAAAAACTTAAAGCCCTTCTAGGGTCCAGCCTGTGTAACCTCTCTTACTCTTTCCCCGGATGAGGAGGATAGAAAGATGGCAGGGTAATCTTCTGAGTGATATGGAATTCAGAAACCACCTTTGAGAGGAAATAAGGCTTCACTTGCAGGACAACTTTGTCTTTGTGAAAGATTGTATGAGGGGGTTTACAAGAAAGAGCTTGCAATTCGCTCACCCTTCTAGCAGATGTAAGTGCTATTAATAAAACAGTTTTAAGGGTAAGGAATCTTAACGAACAAGAATAGAGTGGTTCAAAAGGTGTGCCCATCAGGAAAGTTAGGACTAAGTTTAAATCCCATAGGGGAACCTGGAATGGTCTTGGGGGATAAACATTGGTTAACCCCTTTAGAAACTGTATAACCAAGGGTAACTTGAAATAGGATGGTTCTTCCGCAGTGCGCTTAAAGATGGATAGCGCTGCGAGATAGCCCTTAATGGTGCCAACTTGAAGGCCTGAATTCGCCAAATAGAGTAGGAAGGACAAAATCGTTGGTGTACCGCATGAAAAGGGGTCGATATCCTTTTCTCTACACCAGCTGCAAAATCTGTTCCAACGGCAGCGGTATAAAGACTTTGTTGCTGGCCTCCTTGCCGAAAGCAACACCTCCATAACATCATCAGGGAGGTCCCAATCCTTGTACCTCAGCCTTTCAGAAGCCAAGCGTGAAGGTTGAGGGTTTTGATGTCTGGATGGAGAACCTGACCTCCCTTCTGTCAGAGCAGATTCTCTCTGAGTGGAAGTCGGATTGGAGGGCAGATGGACAAGTCTAGAAGGTCCGGGTACCACGTTCTCCTGGCCCAATACGGGGCAATAAGGATAATGGTCTTCCGGAATCTTCTCAACCTCCAGATCATTTGAGGAATGACAGGGACCGGTGGGAACGCGTACAGAAGCGGAAACTCCCAGTCCACCATGAACGCATCTCCCAGAGCTCCTCTCGGGGGAAATTCCCTTGAGCAGAACAGATCGCACTTCCTGTTGACACTGGTGGCGAACAGATCCACCTGAGGGGTTCCCCAAAGGGCGAAGATCTCTTGAAGGACTTCCTGAGCTAGTTCTCACTCGTGGGAGACTGCTCTGCCTGCTCAGAGCATCCGCTGTCAAGTTCTTCTCTCCGGCTAGGTGAACTGCCGATAGAGAGATTCCTTCTTGGATTGCCCAAAACCAGAGCTGCATCGCCTCTCTGCACAGGGGTAGTGATCCTGCGCCTCCTCTTTTGTTGAGGTAATGCATGGCCACCGTGTTGTCCGTCATTATCAGGACATTCTTCCCTTGTACAGCTGGCAGGAACGCCTTCAGGGCAAGTCTGACGGCCCTCAGCTCTAACAGGTTGATGTGTAGTCTGGACTCTGATAGAGACCAACGACCGCTGATGGTCAAGTCGTTTGCGTGGGCTCCCCACCCCGTGAGTGAGGCATCCGTGACTACTGTTATCTCCGGCCAGGGTTGCCAAAACTGTTCTCCTTTCAGAATGTTCTCCTGACAGGCCCACCACTGAAGGTCTCGAGCCACCCTGTCGGGAACCTGAAGAAGATCTGTCATTCTTCCTGAGAATTGACACCAATGAGTCCTCAGTGCCCACTGGAGGGATCTCCTTCTCAAGCGAGCCCCTGGCACTAGGAACATGCAGGATGCCATGAGGCCTAGCAACCTCAAAAAGTCGAAGGCTGGGAGACGTTGGGCATTTTGGAACTTGGTAACCATCTGTAGAATATCTTGAGCCCTCACCTCTGATGGCAAGGCTTTTCCCAGGGAAATGTCCAGGATCGCTCCGATGAACTGGAGTCTCTGCGATGGTATCATTTGTGACTTCTTTAAATTGAGGGAGAAGCCCAGTCTGTGAAGGGAGTGGCAAACGTGATTCGGCTGGATCTGAGCTTGTTCCGAAGATACAGCCCTGATCAACCAATCGTCCAGGTAGGGGTAGACGTGAATCCTTGCCGCCACTACCGACATTAACTTGGTGAAGACCCTCGGGGCGGAGGTCAGCCCAAATGGCAGCACTCGAAATTGATAATGAGAGTTGCCAATTGCGAACCTCAGGTATTTCCTGTGTTTGAGATGGATAGGCACATGGAAATAAGCGTCCTGAAGGTCCAGAGATACCAACCAGTCCTGGAACTGAAGGGCCTGAAGAATCTGAGAAAGAGTTACCATCTTGAATTTGTCTTTCCTGAGGAATTTGTTCAAATCTCGCAAGTCCAAGATGGGTCTCAGTCCTCCGTCTTTCTTTGGAATGAGAAAGTAAGGGGAGTACCAGCCCTTGTTCCTCTCCGCTACAGGTACCGGTTCTATGGCACCTTTCTCTAGCAGGTCCAAAATAGTAACGCTCACCTGATTCTCGCAGAAGCGCCGGTCTTGACTGGGCGACTACCGTATCTTCAAAAGTGATGTGTAGCACCCGGTTGGCTCTTTGGGCTGGACCTCTGTGCACTGTATGCCTGACTCGAAGAGTAAGATGACTGCAGATAGAAAATATGGGATTAATGAACTGGGGTTATTGGGGTGTCCCTATCTCTTTAATTTTCTCCTCTCCTGTAGAACCCCAAAGGTTAACGCTCTCACCTTAGGTAAGTGAACGCCGAGCTCTCCATCTGCCTCGGGGCAGGGTGCTGTAACCAGTTTCTTCACTGGATCGGTAGCGCAGGCCTCTTGACTTCAGAGGACTGCTGTCCGTCGTTTACTTCACGAACGGTGACTTCCGAATATTTCAAATGTCTTTAAAAGTCTTTTGTAATGCTGTCTCTTATTTTGCAGGGTTCCGGCGATGGCGGTTGACTGGCTGAAGTGAGTTGAGGATGGACCCGTATGCGGAATAGAAGCGCCTGGAAGCGCGTAAGTAAGCGCTTGTTGCTTGCTTCACGATGCGCACTAACTGTCCTTTTATTTTGCAGGTACCAGTTCGGAGCTGCTGAAGGATGCCGGAATGCCCACTGAGTTCGGCGTGGATGGAGTAATGGCACGTGAGTATTTAACGTTACCCAATGTCTTTAAACGCACCTTCTTTTGTCTTACAGATGCGGGATGCAGCGCCGAAGGCCTCCGGAGCGTGCGAAGAGTAGGTAAGCCTTTGTCTTTCAGATGCAGGAATGCTGCGCGAGGCGTTGATGACAGCCGATGGACCAGGTAAGAGATGCACTGTCACTGAAGACCGTAGTGCTAACCTGTTCTTTCTTGTCTTTATAGATGTTGCTGAAGACTGGATTCAGGATGGTAAGCCTTTTTCCTTTAGGCCCAGGATCAGATGCAGAAGACACGATGAGCGTTCTGCTGCAGAGGATGCAGAATAACGCAAAGCAAGATTCATCCATCGGGTGTGGTTTAAATAGCCTCCTGTAGTGCTTAGGTGTCTCCTTCCACAGCCACACCTAGGTAAGAAAAGAGTTCCTGCTTTCCAGAAGAGTTCCAGTGTTCTGAACCTAGGCAGTGGCTCCTGGCCCACCCAACAGGAAAAGTAGTCCCAAACAGAAGAGGATCAGGGGTTCAACTGGCAGGTAAGTAAGCAGCATGGTCTGCTGCAGGTAAGTCCACCCAAGCATTATGAGCCCGGCGCTTGCAGCGCTGGGACTGGGCATATTTATGAGCCTGGCGCCAGGACAGGGTCCAAAAGGTCCCAATTGGGACTGGCTGGCACTCGGAACCTGGGTTATGAGTCTGCTTCCAAGGGAGTTGGGTAAGTCCTGGCCTTTTGGAAGCAGAGATCATGAAAAAAATTTCCTGCAAGAGGAGCGGATCTGGAGCTTTCTGAGAGCTGATCCCTGGTGGATGACTGAGGTATGCGTAGGAGAGGCAGGCAGTAACCTTGGGCAACTGTCTCCAATGCCCAAGCATCTGACGTGATAGCCTGCCATTCCGCCAGATGTTGAGTTAACCTGCCTCCTACAGGTGTCTTGTGAGGGAAGTCCTCAGTGGTTTTGGGGCGGCTGATGCAGATGCCGATGGTAAAGAGGCACCTGCTGTTGCTGCGGCTTTTGAATATCTACCCCGTCCACCTCGGGTAGTTCTTCTTTGTCCCCTTTGAGCCGGTCATCCTCTACCTCTTCCGAATGCGGAGTAGAAGCGAAAGGACTTGCCCCTCGCAGAGGTTCCTGTGGGACGAAAAGGTGTCCGACGGATTGCAGCGCCTAGGGATTTTGCTGCCGCTTTTGATGTTTGCAGTTTTTCCAAACTGTCATCCGCCTTTTTCCCAAACAAAGAAGAGCCATCGAATGGCATGTTCAAGAGCCTGGCTTGCACATCTGGGGCAAAACCAGACTTTCTCAACCAAGCGAATCTCCTGGTTGTTGTACTTGCCGCCATTGCTCTGCTGATACTGTCAGCAGAATCAATGCCCGTCTGGAGGGATTCGCACATAGCGTCTTTACCGTCCTGTATGATATTCAGGAACGCCTCCCTTTCTTCTCCCTCCGGGATGCAGTCAGCCGCTGTAGAAGCACACTCCCAAAGTGTATGGCTGAATCTAGCAAGGGTGCAAGTAGCATTAATAGATTTTAACGCCATGCTACATGCCGAAAAAAACTTTCTTTGCCATAGCATCATATTTCTGATCGTCCCTGTCCTGTTGGACGGTAGGGTAAGCAGTCTTGACATCAGTAGAAGATGTTGCCTGTACCACCAGACTTTCTGGGGATGGGTGTTTTGACAAAAACTCTGAGTCTGCAGAAGATACCCTGTATTTTGTAGACAGTTTTTTATTTACTGTCGGGACGACATCTGGGGTCTCCCAGTTCGTCATAATCTTCCTCTGAAGAGCTTTATGAAAGGGCACTACAGGATCCTCCTGTGGACCTTTGTCAATAATATCCATGAGGTCATCTTGTTGGAAAGCCTGTGAAGGTGTTGACGACCCCATAAATTCTGTGATCCTGGCCATTAAGGCTCTATAGGGGGTTTCAGCATGCTCCCCCGGGTCTGGCCTAGCAAACTCCACGTCTGGGGAAGTGTCTAACCCACTTGCCTCATGTAAGGAATCATGAAGATCCTTTAACCTGCGTTCTTCTGAGGATAACTCCTCTCTAACTGGGGTTGCAGGTCCCTGCAACTCAAATGTGTCTTCCTGTTCAGATAGCTCACCCTCTTCCAGAATGGAGGACATAGTTCTCAATTGTTCTGAACTCATAAAGGGTGTAAAACCCATCTCCAAGGCATAGGGTGCCAAACTGGTCATAATCGGCCTCGAAAACGTCGATGTCGTTGACGTCGAAGGCTTCGGGCGTGGCGTCGAAAACAAAGGCGGAGGCCTCGAGGACCTCGATAGAATTGGGATTCTGCTCGAGGAAGTCGACAATCTCGACGCCATCGTCATCAAGGACCTGGGGATAGCCACTGGGTGCGTCGTAACAGTGACTTTCCTTGGCGTCGACGCCGGTGTCGAAGATGGCGTCGAGTCGACAGACCCGTGTGTCGAAGGTCCCTTCGACAACGGCGTCGAAGACACCAACTTCGGCGTCGACGGAACCTTCGTCAATGCCGACGGAACCTTCGAAGGTGGTTTCGAGGTCATAGCTTTACTCGAGGGCTCGTCACGCGCTCGAGAAGCTTCCTTCGCCGGGTACTGCGACTCGCAGCGTTTTTGACCTTCGGTTCTTTCGACCAGAGCATCGCTCTCGGCAGTCTTCGAGGGGGTCGAGGCCGCTTTCTCGAAGACGCTCATATTTTTGCGGAATTCCTCCCATTCAGCCCAGGAACTATGTTTCGTGGGGCAAGGGATTCTCTTTGGAGAAACAGAGGAGGACGGAGAAGGGGATCTTTGACGTCTCCTCTTCGAGTGCTTCGATCTCGAGGAATGATGGGACCCACTCCGAGACCTGGAGCACGAATGGTGACGAGGAGACGAATGTCTCGACTTCGTTGAGGAAGAAGAAGCTTTTAAAGTCTTACCTTTCTCCAGCTTCCCCTACGCTCCTTCAGGGCCTTAGCTGTCATGGACATACAGTCCTCGCACTCCGAACAATGGTGTTCAGCTCCCAAACACCACAGACAAACTCTGTGAGGGTCAGTCAGCGACATCTTTTTCCCACAATCTCGGCATTTTTTGAAGCCGGACCGAGGGGTCGTCGGTTCCGACGAGGAAGCCATCGAGTACGCATCGAATATCTCGAGGAAATAGGATAAATTGTGTACAATACTGAGCAACGGTATTCCGAGGCACTGAGTAAGCGCGGAAAAACGGAACTGAGCAACGGACGCTGCGCGCGGCCTTTACAGGCAGGATGACGTCGACACAGCGGCTGTCGAGGGACATCGACTCGGCGGACGTCGACGCGCAGCGCCCTCTAGAGAAAAATTTTCCGAGGCCAGCAGAGCTGGAAAGAGATATCTAAGATAAGGAATACGTCAGAGGACAAAATCCCTTCGAAGTCATCCTTCTTGTCCCCACGACTGAAGCTTCAGGAACCGCGAGTCTGCAGGAACAACTGCTGTGGCACCAGCTCTTCTTCATACGAATAAGGTACTGTGTCCTACTTCGAGGAACTAGGGTGAACCCCTTTCTCCTCACCAAAGGCTTGTCCTCGTCTTCCTTCCCTCTTATAACCTTTGCTTCCCGTTTGACAATATCCAAGTACTCCTAGCAACCTCGAATCGTGAACTGTTCTAACCTTGTGATCCTCAACAACAGAACCCATGTCCCATTGACACTGGCGCAGGCCTATTGACTTATCTAGGTTTTAGAAAGTGTCTCTTGATTCTATCTGCCTTGACAAAAGTATTGCCTATGATTTTTATCCCCAACTCTCTTGTGTTAATTCATGTGCTATGTGTGTTTGACTACAGTAACATTTCTGCTTGAGGGTACTCTTCTCTTTCGGAAGACCAAACTGTCATTACTGTCAAAAAGTGATCGCGTGATAACCCCCGATAACGTCTGTTTCACAACACCGGTCTGTCAAATCCAAAGGTAACTTACCTTGAATTGCTCTGCACAAGGGGAATTGATTGTGCGTAGTGTATTTGAAGTGTGGTTTTAATTTAATAGAATTGAAGTATTTTGTGAACAGATGGTCTAAAAATAAATGTACTTTTACTTTTTAACCAGAAACCTTGAGTCAGTGTTTGCTTGAGTCACAGTGATTGTAGTCCTTTGTGGAATCTCTACTACTGCTCATTTGCTCTTGAGATAAGTCTGGCTGCTCCGCTACTGCTACCACTCTGAAGTACAGGCTTGTACCAAAGGTGAAATTGTACTACCACCTGTAGTCTTAATCTTGTGTAGTGGTCCATAAGGGCACTGCCCAGGATTCTGCCTACAGGCAGCACCTGGTGCGTTCCCCCACCTGATAAGCCCGCCCCCCCGAAGGTGGCTGGACATCAGACAGGCAACTGCGGGGGAGGAGGCAGCATTGATGGTACTGGAGGAGGGCGGCCCAGAAGCACTGGCAGGGCCTGGACCAGAGGCAGAAAGGGCTGCAGTACTGGTACTCCCAGAGGAAGACCCAGGGAAGGAGGCCTAGGAGGCACGACCTGCGTAACAACCTCCTTGAGGAACCCCGACATGTGGGGGAGAGCATGAAGAGGAGGAAGCACTTGAAGAAGCAATCCTCACAGGCTGCAGATCGCAGGGGCCCGTCTCTCTGCTGCGTGGGACCTCTCCTGATCGAAGCGCAGAGGAGCCTGTAGCGGCTAGCCAAAAGGCTGAAAGGGGTAAATATAACCCTGCAGAGACCGTCCGCAAGCGCCATAGGGCCAGGCGCCGCTTCCCGAAGAAAGGGGACTAGAACCCTCTTGAGTCACCCATTCTAAAGGAGGAGCTGGTTGAGGCCCCGAATCCAAAATGGCCGCCGACCTAGCAGGTTCACCTGCATGCTTGTCCGCCATCTTGGAGTTTGGCGTCACACCCTGGTAAAGAGGGTGCGTAGGACCTGCACCACTTGCTAGCTCAGACATAGAAGAGGACTCCCTGCCCCCAGAACCTGAAGCAGAAGCACCGACCACGGAGATGACTCCGGTAGGCCTAGGGCCCTCAGCTACAGAGCTGGTAGTAGTCTTGGATCGTGCCTCGAACGGACTCCTGGAAGCATAACTAGACGATCCCCTGCACCTAGGTGCACAACAGGACGACGAGCTCGAGTGACCTTCCATGGACCTCCCGGAAGAGCCCATTGGCCTCTCAGCCTGGGAGATGGTAGCCTTAACAGCCTCAGGCCTGCCAGAACCAGAGTACTACGTCCTCTTTCAGGCGGGAGGCCCAGGGAGGCCACAGGAAGGAATCCCCTTGCTGACGGGCCTTGTTAAACAAAGGGACCTGATTTTTTTTATGGTGGGTCCAGGCGACCAACTCCTTCAGATGACTGGGATGAGAAGAAAGGAAGATCTCCCTCCAGTGGGAAAGACGATTCTTCAAGTCTCGGTGAGCGAGAGCTGCAAGCCGTGCACGCGTCCCAGCGGTGGTTGGGCCCCAGGCACTCAAGGCAGAGCACATTGTGGTCAGAGGCCGGGAACAAGCATTGGATGTGCATCTCGTGAAGCCATCATTGTCATGGCCACAGAACACACAAACCACACCATCTAGTGATGGGGGCAATGGGTCACTTGACTCACTTATGTCCCTTTGGGACCCATAAACACAGGGGCCCTGGCTGGACTCAGTCCTGGCGTCTTTGGCGCCAGGCTCCTATAGAGATGTGAGCAGGAACACTTTCAGTGCAGGAATGCTTTTATTTTACAAGAACTTTCCAGGAGCTGAAAGCCTTTATTCCAGAGAACATCCTAATGTGCTGACTCATCTGGTGTGGCAGGCAGGCTGTACTTGGTGGGTGTGGCTTCAGAAGCTCAGCTATATAAGCTGCTCCATCCTTAAGGCCGGTGCTTCGCGTTACTGTGCACTCGCGTGCAACGTGAGGCACCGCTGCTAGGACCAATTTACTTACCTTTGAAATCAGGCGTTCTCCTGCATACTCACCTCCAGGAAACCGGTGCTTCATCTGCACACTCATGTCCTGACATCCAGTGATGTTGATCCTGACGCCACAGCACCGCACTCCGCATCCACAAACTCAGACCCTGTGAAGAAGACAAGGTTAGAACATCCGTCCTAGGGCCGCATCGCATTTGAACCCTGCACGCCCCCTAGTTAACAACTTACCAGCTACTGTACTGCTGCAGCTTCGTTCCTCATTCCCTCCGGCTGCAGGCTCGAGCTCCGCAGCTTCTGCCAGGCCGGCAACATCACCTGCAAGGGAAGAAAGCAAAAGAGTAAACATCAAAAGTGGAACGGACAGCAATACAAGACAACAAACTTTACAATACAACAAAAACAGACGAGGAAAGACAAAGGCAAACAGGAACACTTACCTGAAGTATAGTGGCTTAGTCGCAGCAGGACTGGACTACCACGTGCAAGGGACCAGTGAAGGAACTCTGTTCAGATCATACAAGCGCCCCTGCCAGAAGCAGCAGGACAGAGTGCTCGCCAAAACTAAACAGGTGAGCTTTCCAGGGACAGCACATCCCACGGGTACCACGGTTTGGGAGGGGGTCTTGAAGGGGATCAGGCGCACAAGCTGGAATACTCACGCCGCCTATTCTCCACGCAGGAGTAGTCCCGAGCAGCACCACCTATTACCACCAGTCACCACATAAGCGCAGAGGGCGAAGTCGGACCCGAGCAACCTCAACCCCGGGAGGGCTGCAACTGTGCCCCAACGCCTCCGGAGAGACCAGGTGAGCGTAACAATCATGAGCCGGGTGAGGCAGGACATCGAAGGTAGGTTAAGAAAATCAAAAGACAAGAGAAAGGGGAGCACACGGAAAGTTAAAAAGTTCCCTTGCCCAGCTGCCAGGTCCGACACCATCCGTGCAGAAAAAGTGACTCGAGGGGACGTGCTGTGCTAAATCTAAAGGGGTAGCTCCATGTTGGGGGACACCCACAAGGATGCAGGAAAGGGGATGGGAAATATGAGTATTTGCGAGGTCAAAACGACCAGATGGTAAAGAGAGGAAGGTGTAATACACAAATTCTGAGGGGTAGGACGGGAGGGGCGATAAGGACTACCTTGGCGGAACATCCACTTGAAAGAACATTACCTGGGGTAATTCATTTTTTCTTCGAATTGATTGCGTCTTCCGATGTATTTCTCATCTTTGATAAACTCCCAAAGTAGTATGTGGAGGAGGTGGGAGTAAGAATGTATTTATTAATGCTGTGAAGTGCAGCCTTCCCAAATCCTGCCTCCTGACCCGACAGTGTCCAGGCAGTAATGTTTTGAATATGTATGCAGAGAGGTCCAAGTGGCAACAGCACAGATGTCTTGCACCCCTCTCTGTAAAGCTGATGAAGTGGCCACATCCCTAGTAGAATGCGCCCACAGGAACATCTTTACCCGCTAAATAATAGCATTCTGAAATGCAAAGTATAATCCAGCCGGGCAAGGTTTGCTTGATCACAGACAGTCCTAACCTGTGACCCGTGTTACACACTATTAGTCATCTTGTCTAAGGTTTGCCATCCTAGAGATGTAAACATTCAAGGCTCCCTTTAGGATCAAGACAACGCAGTCTTTCATCCTCCTTGACGGATGAGGCGGAGGATAAAAAGTCAGAGGCCCAACTTATTGAGCAATATGAAACTCTGAAACAACCTTTGGTAGAAAGGTGTGACGAACTCTCAAAACAACCATTTCCTTGAAAAAGATGGTAAAAGGCAGCTTACACAAAAGCCAGTAGTTCAAGGACTCTACGGGCAGATGGAACAGACGTGAGGACAAGCATTTTAAGAGTTACCATCCTTTGGGGGCATGAATGTAGTGACTCAAAAGGAGTACACAAGGTATTTTTGTACAAGGTCGAAGTTCCAAACTGGTATAATGAAAGGGAATAGAGGGAACACATTAGTGAGCACTTCCAAAGATTACACTACGACAGGTATCCTTTTACAGTGCCAAACCTGGAGCCGCTAGCTGGCCAAATGAAGCAAAAAAGGACAACAGCCTTGGTTCATCATAAACAGATGGATCCACATTTTTAGCGTTGCACCAGTTGCAAAACTTATTCCAACAGCAGTGGTAGAAAGACTTTGTTGCTGGTCTTTTAGCCGAAACCAACACTTCCAATACATCTTCCAGGAGGTCCCAATCTTTGCATCTCATCCTCTCAGAAACCAGGCGTGAAAGTGGAGTCATGATCTCTGGGTGAAGAACACCATCTTCCTCTTAGGAGAGAAGGGCCTCCCTTTGGGAGAAGACAAATTGGAGGGCCGATGGACATGTCTAGAAGGTCCGGGTACCATGTCTTCAACCAATTCGGAGCAATAAGTATTTTCCAGACCTTCCCCTACCTGCAGATGACTAGCGAAATTACAGTGATTGGAGGAAACGCGTGCAAAGTCCCAGTGCACTATGAATGCATCTCCCAGAGCTCAGAGGAAATTTCCAGGAGCATAACAGGTCGCACTTCCTGTTGACACTGGATGCGAACAGATCCACTTGATTGGTTCCCTAAATGACAAAATCTCTCTAGTAGGAATTCTTGAGCCAAATCCCACACGTTGGGGACTGTGCTCTGTCTGCTCATAGCATTCGCCTCCATGTTGTCTTCTCCAGCAAAATGAACGGCTGTGAGAGATTCCTTCCTGCAGTGACCAACACCAGAGATGCATTGCCACTCTGCACAGTGGTAGTGACCATACACCACCTCTCTTGAGGTAGTACATGGCCACTGTGTTGTCCGACATTCATTCCCCATACAAGACGGCAGAAAGGCCATAAGCGCTAGTCTGTCTACGCTCCACTCCAAAAGGTTTATGTGCAGTTTGTACTCTGATGGAGACCAGCGACCACTGATCATTGGTGTGGGCTACCCAACCCGTAAGGGAGGAGTCCGTAACTACCATTATCTCCAGCCATGGTTGCCAAAAAGGTTCCCCCTTCAATATGTTCTGCTCGCAGGCCCACCACAGGAGATCCTGCGCTACCTTGCTCAGGACCTGAAGTAGGTCTGTCATTCTGCCAGAGAATGAGACCCAGAGGGCCCATTGGAGACCTCATTCTCAGACAAGCCGCTGGCACCAGGAAAAAGCTGGATGTCAAGAAGTGGGAGGCTGGAAGACATTGTGCATTCTGTGGACCATCTGCTGAATGCGTTTAGTCCTCACCTTGGGTGGCAAGGCTTTTCCTGAAGCAACCAGGACAGCTACAATGAATTGAAGCTTTGTAGAAGGTATAATTTGAGACTTCTTGAAATTGTGGGAGAAGCCCAGTTTGTGAAGAGAGCGGCAGGTGATGCTGAGATGTTCATGAGAACAGGCCTTGTTCAGCCAATCGTCCAGGTAGGTTAGAGGTGAATCTACCCACCATCGCCATCAACTTGGAAAAAACCCTCAGGCAGGAGGTGAGCCTGAATAGCAGAACCTGAAACTGTGTCTGTAATGAATAGGCATACGAAAGTAAGCAAGATCATCCTACGGAAAGACACTAGCAGGCATTCCCCATCTCAGATACTCTGTGCCCCTATTCATGAGTGACCTGTAAGAGGGATCTGATGTTGGAAAGTACACCCAGGAGAGTTATCAAGGCCACTTGAATTCTTTAAAGAGTCAAACAAGTGCTCCATTCTAGATTCCTCTGAAATGAGTCTTTGAAACATTTGGGGTTCCATACTCCAGCCCAAAAGGAAGAATAACCTAATCGGAAAATGTCCTTTTGCTAAAAAATTGAAAATATTGACTTGGACCTTTTCCGGTAAGGGTTTAAAAACCTTCACAAGTTCTATATACTGCTTCAACTTAGGCCTCGACACGAGGCTTCAAATGAACTGGAGGGGTCAAAGGTTTAGAGCCCCAGCTTGAGGCCGTGCAACCTGAAACCTTTGCAGATGCTTTCACGGCATTAAGAGGTGCAAGGGGTGTTAAGCAGAATCCTGTGCAGTGCCCTTAGGGACCACTACACACAATTAAGACTACAGGTGGCAATACAAGTTTACCTTTGGTACAAGCCTGTACTACTATGTTAAAGTGGTCGCAGTAGCGGAGCAGCCAGGCTCATCTCAAGAGTATATGAGCAGTAGCAGAGATTACACAAAGGGACCACAATTACTGTGACTCAAGCAAACACTGACTCAAGGTTTCAGGTAAAAAATATAAGTACATTTATTTTTAAACTATTTGTTATAAACACAACACTTCTTTTAATTCAAAACCACACGTAAAATACACTACAACTAACCAATTCACTTTGTACGGTATACCTCAAGTTAAGTTCCCTATGTTTTAACGGACCGGTGTTGTGAAACAAAAGACGTTACCGGGAATACATATGCAATCACTTTTTGACAGTAATGACAGTTCGGTCTTAAAGAAACGCATATCCGCAGCAAGAAATGTTACCGGGGCAAAAACACACTTGGCACCTAAGATACCCAGAAAGTGTTGAGGGCAAAAATCATAGGCAATACTTTTGTCAAGGCAGACAGAATCAGAACACTCATGAACTGAAATTCAAGAGTCAATAGGCCGGAGCCAGTGTCAAGTGGAACAGGGTTCCTGTTGTCGAGGATCACACAGTCTGACAGTTCACGATTCAACGTAGCCAGGAGTACTTAGATATTGTCAATGGAGGAAGCAAAAGTTATAAGAAGGAGAGAAGTTAAGGACAAGCCTTGTAGGAGGAGAAAAAGGGATTCACCCGAAATCATCAAGCAGAACATAGTACCCAATTCAATGAAGACGCTGGTGCCACGGCAGTTGTTCCTGGTAGTTTCCTGCAGACCCATGGTTCCTGGAGCTTCGGCAAGGGCGACGTCTGGAGGGGTCTGCACTACACAGGGCTGAAGCCGGCAGCAGTGACTGTGAATAAAAGGTGCGCTCCTTAAAAACAGGAGAGGCTCTTCAGATGGCTATCCGGACCACTACAGCAGTGTGCAGCGATTTCGACCACAAAGGGGATCCCTCTGGCTGTAGAAGAAGAGCTGGTTATCCCCACCAGGCTCAAGGGAAGACTGCTCCGGACTGGATTTTCTCTGGTCGTTGAAGGGTAGATAGCTCAGGACTGCAGCAGGGCTTCACCAGGACGGGATAGTTGCAGCAGCCAACTTCTCCGCTTCTCTTCGGTTCCTTGTAGTTCCAGTGGCGACTGACTTCTAGCCCAAGAGTCCTGCCTTTTATGCGAAAATCCCCCCTGGCTGTCAATCACGCAAAGTGCGACTTGGGTTTCCTAGGATACCCTGTGCGGGGGGGTGACTACACCCCTCCCTCACATTCAGCCCACCTAGACACCCAGGCGCCTAGAGGAGGGCTTCTTGGCTGAAGCCCGCCAAAAGACAGTGAACAAAGAAGACAAACCTGGTTTGCCGCGCAAAGTAAAACACAAGAAGGACTTTAACAAAAAGAAATGGCGAATAAACCCGACCGGAGCCAAAAGAAAGAGCATTTGGCCAAGCGGGTTTAAGTTCGAGGCTAATATAATAGCCCACAAAAATACCACGCTTATATAGCATAACCGCGGTAGAAAAGTTAGGGTAGATACCACTGCCACCAGCCAAATCTAAATGTTAAGAGCGAAGCAATGCTCTAGGAGGTACAGAAAAAAAGGGCTAAGAACTAACCCTTTCCAATACTCCATGTAAGATGGGGTGTACTGATCTGTGGTTAAATGACTAAGTAAAGTTAATGGCAACTTTACCCTTTTCTGGGGGACAGTAGTCAGCCTCACAAATGGAGTCGGTGGTAAGTCAGAAAGACACCCCTGTGTCACTTCACTGAAGGTGCTGTGCAACACACAAAATAAGGGGGCTACTGAAGTGGTGTACTCCAGAGCCCACAATCACAAAAACGGATGAAATCCACATGGCAAAACATGGGTAAGAGTGGGGGAAAAGCTCACACTCTTACCAAGTGAAAAAAATAACTCCAGCAAAGCTGCTGAGGGACACACTAGGTAAGGGGCATTAGCCATCGAATGAGAATTCTCCCTAACAAGGTGGTCATGGGACTTTCGGTTCTTTAGAAGGAGCAGGAGATGCCTTCTCAAAGATATTTAACATTTGAAGGTGAAATGTCTCCCACTCAGTCTTGGAGGCAGACTTACCTGGAACAGATACCCTGAGCTCGGGAGAAGAGTCAGAAGACCTTGACCTGAATCTGTGACTTCTTTTCTTTGCCTTCTTACGAGAAGCCATGGACCAGCGATTGAAACCACTGCGAGATTGCAAGCACTTCTTGGAGCGCTTCTGCAGTGACCCCCGCAAACTCCTTTTGTCCTAATGTGATCTCTTCGAAGGAGTCATCGATGGGGACCTACACAGGGGCCTACCCATAGTGAGTCTCCCCATTCTCTTTTAAATCAAATTTTATTATCATTTTTTAACTCATGAAATCACCAAAATTTCAATACACTTTGAACAAAAGTAAAACATTTTGGTTCCTCTTAAAGCCTTTCCTGTCATGGACTGACAGGAACCACAGTCCTCAGTCTTGTGCTCGAGCCTGAGACAACGGAGGCTAACGCTATTTGGGTACGTAAGTAACATTTTGGCCCCACAATCCACGCATTTCTTGAATCCTGTTTTTGGAGTTTGAAATTACAAAATAGCACAGTATCCGAAGCAAACTGTGCAGCGGGAAAAAAACCTGAAGTAACAGGCACGGTGCATGCTATATCTACTGTCGGCAACGTCATGCTCTAGAGTGGATGGAGGACGTTGAGGGACAGTTGACGCACAACACTATTTACAGAAAAAATATTCTGAAGGAGTTTACCAAAGATGAGGATTACATGGGAGGACACAATTTTACTAAAAGGGAAGCAACTTTTCCGATTCACCTTATAGTAACTAATGTACTCCTAGGCAGAGTTCCTTTTCCTCCATACTTACCGGATGTTCTGACCTTTGGCCATTTTTGTAGCACCAAAAACGGCAGGTGGGGGTGTAGACATTAACCATTGTTCTGGGAGTTTCAAGTGAACTGCACTTCATTGTTATAAATGTTTACAACAGACAAGGAGGCATCTGGGTGTACACGTTGATATTATTTAGAAAAACAGTTAATTATCGCCTCAGAAAAAGGTGAATCAACATGCTTGGTGAAGGGAGACTTCAATGTACAGTTGACACTTGAGCTTATTGTCGATATTTGCGCTCAGAAGGACTGTGTTAGATATTCCACATATAAATTCATCAAAACCAAAAGGGAGATTTGTCTGCCCTTGAAGTAGCTACATTTTGGCATAGTCAGATTTTGAGCACTCAATAGGAGCCTTAAGAATCAAAGCCCTGCTAACCCCACGTATAAATGGATTAGAGCCTTCTACTAATTGAATGTATACTGATCAATGTAATTTCATGGCATCTTGTCAACTTGTTTAAAGTTACGGGTCACATGGGGAATGGCTAAGAACCACATATATCCACATTAAAGACTGTTAATATAATGCCACCAACTGCTACAAACTAGTTGAGCTCCCCAATGACCAATATTACTAATCGGAGAAGGATAAAGTGGGACCAGCTGTACTTAACATGTTATCTCCAATATTATATGCACGCTTCCATTTCTTATGAAACTGGTCACATGATATTGTAACGATTATCTAAAATGGCCAATTCAATTTTGTGCACATTTTAAAAAAAATAAAACTGAGATTAGGCAAAGTACAGCCAACAAGGAATCCTTGTACAACCATGACTGTATACTTCCGTTATTTTTTTTCTCCCAAAAAAAACAGAGGGCGACCCTCACTCTCAATTTACACAGAAATCTGTTGGGCCAACAACTGTACCAGATCACATACCAGTGTAATTTTGCTCAAGTTGATGTGGACAGAAAAATAGTGTGCAAACACCACTAGTAATAGCAAGTCAATTTATTCCAAACATTGAGAAAAAAATGGCCTTCTAGTAGTGGCTAGTAAGTACCCCAATAATTATAAGTTACTCATTGTAGTGACTAACTTACTCCTAAGTCACTAGTCCCCTTTCCTCCATACTGCATGGGCGTCCCTCGCTAGGAACAGGAGACAAACTTTCTCACCAGACAAATCATCTTCCCTTTTAAATTAAGATGCGCGTGGGGGCGCGGCCCTTGGAGGATGTGCTCCCCTGACTCCGCCCACTGGCACCACGCCTCAGTCCCCTTTGACAATACTAACATTGCCTAACTACACTAGTTTTATTAAGGGGGGATGGTCGGACATCTAGAGGAAAGGGGACTATGGACTAGCAGTAAGTTAGTCACTATGGTGAGTAACTTCTAATTACTCCTACGTCCCATCCTCTTTCCTGCATACTGTATGGCCAATTACAACTGAATGTAGCCCCAGGGTGGAGAGCTGCCCCTCCTAGGAAAACAAGTTCCTTAAGACTGCCTGACCAAATGCCACATCCGACCTGGAGCTGGCATCCAAGCAGTAGTGCCCTGCAGAAGGCCGAGGGCATAGCCCATGTAGCCGCCTTGCTGATGACCTGCCACTGGACGTGCCTTTGGAAAGCAACCGCAGTGGCCTTAACTCTGATAGCAGGGGCATGCATATTTGCTGGAAAGGGTTTGTGCTGCCCCTCGTAGGCCTCCATGATGCCTGTGCTATGGCGGCCGTGGAAGCCGGATAGCCGGGCTTTGACCTACTGAAGGTGACAAAGAGCATCCGATTTGCAGAAGCTCCTGGTTCTGTCCAGGTAGAAGTTTAGAGCATGCAGTGCAGAACCCTCCAAGCATCATCTTTAGGGTCAGCGAAGAAAGTAGGTAACACCATCTCCTCGTTCAGGTGAAAAGAGACGCCCGTAGTTAAGAATGCGGGTGAGTTCCAAGCACCACCATGTCCTTATGAAAAGTAGTACAAGGCTCTGAAGCCGCCAGTGCCTGGATTTCACTGAGCCTGCGCGCAGATGCAAGAACCACCAGGAGGGCCGTCTTAATGGTGACTAGAATGATGTCAACAGACGCCATAGTTTCGAATGGTTTATGCGCTAGGGTGCCCAAGACCATGTTGATGTCCCACACCGGGTGAGGCTTCTTGATAGGCAGGTAAATCCAGGTGTCTTTAAACCAATGGATTAGAGGATGAACATACTTGCTCCTCCAAGTTCCAGTAGGCTCTGATTGCTGCCAGGTAGTTGCAACGAGTCCACTTGCACCCCCGAGTGTGCAAGGTGTGGCGAGAAGGATAGCATGTCGTACAACATGCAGGTTAATGGATCTACCTCCTTTGATTCCGCCCACTGGCAAAACCTAGTCCACTTCCTTTTGTACTGGCTCCTGGTAGCATCGCTCCTAGCGCCTTGTAGAATGTCTAGGTTAGCCCCCAACAGATGCAGATGCCTTAGTGCGACCCGTTCAGGAACCATGCTGCGAGGGCCAACTTCTGGGGGGTGGGGTGGATGATGTGCCGCCCTGTGAGAGTAGGTGAGCTGGGCCCAGTCGAAGGTGCACTGGAGCCTGCAGAGGCAGGCTGAGAAGTGTGAGACCCATGGCCTTGTTGGCCACCACGGAGCTATAGGGATGATACGGAGGTGCCGGTCTTCCTGGATCTTTAGATTACCCTGTGGACCAGGGGAGTGAGAGGGAAGGCATATGCGTTCATGTTGTTCCATTGATTCTGCATCGCGTCGCCCAGAGAACCCCAGCCCTGCCCTGTCAGGATGCGAGCTGGGGCACCTCCTGTTGGACCAGTTGGCAAAGAGATCCACCTGAGGATGGCCCCATCAGTCGAAGATCCCCTGAAGGACCTGCTTGTTCAACTGCCATTCGTAGTTGTCGACACCAAGCCTGCTGAGCCTGTCCGCGTCCAGGTTTGACTACTCCGGCAGGCACATTTCTGCCAACTGCATGTTGTTCACCATAGCCCACTCCCAAATGCTGACTGCTACAGTGCAGAGGGGAGGGGACCCGGTGCCACCGTGCTTGTTGATGTAATACATGCTGGTGGAGCTATCCGTTTGAATGAGGATCGCCTTGCCGCTGCTCATTGGTAGGAAGGCTTTGAGAGCGAGCCAGATGGACATCAACTCGAGACAGTTGATTTAGGTCTGCTCCGGAAGGGACCAAACCCCATAGATACTATGGCTGTCCAAAGTTGCCCCCCAGGTCTCCAGGGATGAGTCTGGGGATGGTAACCTGCGGTGCTGGTTGATGGAAGGGTATGCCCATCTGCAAGTTGTAGTCTGTGCTCCACCAAACTAAGTCCTGGTAGAGATGAAGTGGGATGCTGACCAGCTCAGCCTGGTAACCCTTCTCCTGACTCCAGGAGGCTGCGAAGTGGAACCACAATCACCTCATTTTGAGCCTGATGTGCGGCACTGCCAGGAGACATGCCGCCATGATGCCCAAGAGGTCACTGCTCAGATGAGAAAACACCTGGCTGCCCTCTTGATGGCTGTGATCTTGTCCTCCGAGGGGAAAAGTCTCCCAAAGCTTGTATCCCAGATGAGGCCTAGCAACGTTAGATTCTGCGTAGACGCGAGCAGTGACTTCTTGAGATTGATGTAAAATACCAACTCATGTAGTGTACTCCTGAGGGGGGGGGGGGGGTGGTATGGTGGACTGCCTCTGGAGACCTTGCCCTGACAAGCCAGTCGTCTAGATATGGATAGACGTGGTGACCTTGGGCCTTGAGAAGGGATGCCATTGTGTTCATCAGTCTTGTAAAGACACTAGGGGCCAAAATGAGGCCAAAGGGTAGAACCTTGTATTGGAAATGGATACCCATGATCCTGAACCTGAGGACGGACCGATGGAGTTGCCAGATCGGTACGGTTAGGCAAGCATCCTTCAGATCCAGGGAGCACACCCAGTCTCCTGTGCACAATGTCTCAGCTCTAAGTGCTGGGGTAACCATCTTGAACTTTTGAAGAGGAAGGGAAAGTTTAGGGCAGAAAGGTCCAACACAACTCTCAGGCCCACCTGGTTCTTTTTGAGTTTGGTGAACATCCGTGAATAGAAGCCCATACCCCGTTGGGAGGCTGGGACTTCCGCCACTGCCTCTCTATGGGCGAGCGAATTTCCACCCCCAGAGTTTCTGTCTCAATCTGTGGGAGTGGAGGAGAGGGGAGAAGGAGGGAGAGGTAGGCAGAAGCCAGTGGATACTATGGAGAGGATCCAGGGTGTTGCGAACCTTGCATGCCAGCATTGGGAGTGAAGGCCAATCTTGCCCCCCACCGGAGACAGGTGGATCTGGATGGGCGTCTCATGCCTTTTTGCAGTCTGAGGCTAGGGCGGAGGAGGGGGACTGGAAAAAGTCCTTGTGCGCCACCTTCTGCTGCTTCCGCCAGTGCTGCCTCCGGGATCTGTCCGGTTGTCTGGACCATCTTTTCCTGGAAGTCCCGGACCCTCTGAAAGACCGACCCTTGTCTGAATGCTGGTGCGTCCGGCTATATGGCCTTAGCGAGGATGGATAAGGATTTGGAAGACTGGAAACTGTTCTTATCAAGTTCCCAGTCCGTGGTGGAATGGAGCAGATCGCCACCCTCGAAAGGAAGTTCCAGTATATGCTCCTGGACATTCAGGTTGAACTTGGTCGGCCGTAGACAGGCTGTTCTTCTCATGTCCGTAGTGATGCAAATGGTACAACCGGAAGCGTCATTGTGAGCCACTGTGGATTCCATTATGTCTTGCGATACAATCTTGGTTTCCGCCAGCCCCGCCTTGAAGCATGCCTGGCTCTGCTCCGGAAGGAAGTCCGTGATTTCCCACCAGAGCCTTTGGGTGACAGCAGCGAGCATAGCATCAGCATTTAACTGACAAAGATGAAGTGAAATGTTGGAATTGATTTTCTTTCCGTATGCTTCCAGGATCTTCTCCTCAACCAGGAGTGCAGAGGCTGATGTAGCAGAGGACAATTGTGGCTTGGAGTAGAGCAAGGCTGCAGCGATCACCAAGGAGTGTGGCTGAGGGTGTGCCGACAGCAATACTGGATCCACCTCCATCTGCCTATAGTTTGCGTTAAGGCGCTTGTTGGTAGGATTTGCAGAATGAGGTTCAAGCCATCCTTTTTGGCAAGGGCCACCACGTCCTTTTGCATTGGAATTCCTGTACTAGCCGTGGGGCTCATAGTGAGGACCTCTGCCAAGACACCAGTCTCTGGTTGTTCCACCTCAGGCTGCGCAAGCCCCAAGCATTTGGCTAGGCCCGCTAGCCGCTCATGAAAGGCCATGGTCGACTAAGGTGTGTCAGGGTCGTCGTCCTCATCTGTGTCCACCAATGTGTCCATTTGGTCAGGTGCAGCTGGAAGAGTGCTGGAGGCCGTGGCGTACTGGCAGGAGTCGGCAGCCACGGATACAGGTATGCCGAGACTGTTGGAGGCGTGGTAGCCGGTGCAGTGGGAACTGGCGTGGGCAGCTGGGGCTGCATAGGAGCCCGAGGCGCTGGAACCAAAGGCGGAGTGGACGTGGGTGATAGCAGAACCAGAGGGAGCATGTCCCTGATCACATCCTTGAGGATGAAGCCAATCTGCAGAGACCTCATAAGAGTCTGGAATTTCTCAAAAAACTCTTCACAGGCTAGTGCTGTCCTTGGAGGCGCGGGCATAGGCACCTGAGGGTGCTGAAGTCTGGGCACACTCTGCCTTGCTGTAAGCGGGGTGTATCGGCCCTGTGACGGCGAAGACCAGTCCCAACTGGAAACTTGTTCCCCTACCTGTTCCCCAAAGGGGAGTGTTGTCTGGCGAGTCACCATTTTGTCTGACCTGGCGGCCATCTTGTCGGGCTGCATGCCACATGCCTGTGTCGTGGCGCTTGCCGCGCTGGACCTGGCCTCTTCCAGGACTCTTGGCGCTGGAGGTTGAGGCATACCCTGCAGGACGGGGTCTGGGTGGAGGATTGGCCTCAGCTGTGTCGCCGGTATGGCTGCATACAGGCACCCCCCTCCCCTCAGACATCTGTCCAGTACTAGGGTGTAGCCCCACAGGCGGAAACACAGTAATAGAACCTTGTGGTTGCTCAGTGTGGTCACCGGTAGGATCTCGCTACCCCTCAGCATGGGCTGGTAGCTTAAGCAGCCTTGGTGCCTGCACTGGTACCAGGACTCGAACGATCCCTCCCGCTTGTGCACTTCCTGGGAAAGGAGTCACCTTTGCGGGGTAGGGATGAAACCAGTGTCCCTTCCTTGGGCCTGGACTTGTTCCTGACTAATTCCTTCAAGTCCTCTGGAGGCGACCTACCGAAGATCTCCCTCCACTGAGCTAGCCTGTTCTTCAGAGCACGTGGTGTTAGCGCATTGCACGCCGTACAGCCCTCCCAGCCGTGGTTGGGCCAAGGCAGTGGAGGGAGAGAGTGTGGGGGTCAGATGTAGGGAAGAGCACCTCGCAGGCTGGACACCTGCTGAAGGGGAGGAGCGTGGCGCCAGAGGACAGAGGTATACGATTAAAGACAAGAAAAAAGAAGACAAAAGTACTTCTCCGGGGAAGAGTGCGTGGAATTAGTAGGCCAGAGGCCTAACCCAGGAGCGCTGGTGAAAGCGGTCTGTTCCTATCGACGTGGAAAAGAGGACTGGCGCCGGTGGATGGAGTCAGGGGAGCACTCCAGCATGCATCTAAATTTAAAGGGGAGATGATTTTTCTGGTGAAAAGGGTTCCGTCTCCCGTCCCTAGCGAGGGACGCCCATACAGTATGGAGGCAAGGGGACGGGACGTAGGAGCACTATAGGATCATTCAAAAAGTGAAACCTTACATTACAGAGCGTACGTTCATCCCCCAGATGGTCACAAAACCAAAGGTAAAACCATCACCAGAATAAAACGGAAAACAAGAACTATACATTTTACACTTCTTTATATAAATCATTTGTCTTCTGGAATCAAAACAAAATCAGACCATGATCGAGAACCAAATGTTCAATACGTTACTCTTACAGTATTCTACAATTTGGCGACGTTGTGAATCAGTGAATTGTTTAGGATTAATCTGATTTTAAGATTCATGAAGTAAGAAGATTGCTTAGTTAAACATGCATTGAATATCTACAAGGCAAAAGACAGGCAAACATGCACCTACGGTACAGAAATGTGGGGCTACTCTGTTGGCCCATTAACATGCAGTATACACAGGTTATTAAAAAAACGATTAGGTCTCCAAATGCCCGATCCCAATTTGGCAATTAATCTGGCTCTACGCTGGATTCCCATAGAACCGCTCATTTCCTTGAGGCCGGTTCTGTATAGGATTAAAATGCATATTTTGTCAAAACAAATTGTTTATAAGGGTGCCATGATTGATTTTCTCAATCAAAGCTGAGCATCACAGATATCATGGTTCAAATATGTAAAGAAAAGCTTCCATGTAGTTGGCAAGTCTGCTATGGGAAAATACTAATTCAGCAAATAAACTCTTACTGCTCAAAGAAAAATACTGATCATGCCATCAGGAGGAAACTCTTCAGCGTTCAAAAAGCAAGTTTCTCTCTAGCTATTTATCCATCAACAACTCAACTAATTTTGAGCAATTTGTAAAAAGAAAAAAGAAGCCTTAAAGCAACCGTGGGTGAACCCCTTATTGTAGGTTAATAATGAAAGGAACAATTTGGTATCTTTATATGATCTCAGGAACCATGGCACCAAGTTCAGAGATTGTGGTGAGTAATTTACTTTTAGACCATGTTCCTGATGAAGTAGATTTGGAGGGCCCAGCAGACGTTTTGGCTAATTTAACGAAAGGCTCATCAGCTCTAGAAACAGAATCTGGCAGGCCAACAAGGGGCCATGAACAGGAAATGCAGATCAAAGCTTGCAAGAGTTCCATTAAAGCTTGGTGGATTAGAGATAGAGGAGTAAAACCCAATGCAAACATATAGATATTGGTACAGGAGTACTCCAGATAATCCCCCAGTGAATTTGGGCCTAGGCCCCGTCTTAATGGATACAGCTGTAGTTTCCTGCAGACATTCATTGCAAATGGATCAACCCTGGGAACTTCCACTCGCTGAAAATCTTACTTATGACAACGATTTTCAACTCCCAATCATGGTTCGCCATTGTCCGGTGACTGAGTGCGTAGCTGAATTCTCCAATCCTGGAATGTGGACTGCTTGAATCCATATTCCTCTGTGTAGTTCATTCATACATCTGTACCATCAGCAGAATTGGAGGGTAAGATTTGGTTTTGCACTGTTTGCTCACATAAAACATAATAAATGCGTTATCGGTAGAAGTACAACCTGTTTTGTTCATTATGTTCAGTTGGAAGGATATGAGTCCGGAAGATTGCCATAAAATTCTGAGAATGTACATTTGATTGCCATTAACAACAAAAAATGTTTATTTGTTCTCCTCTGGAAGGGAGATCAAAGTCGAATACCTCCAGATGGTTTAAAGTCGCTCCTCATCCCAGAGAAGAGTCGCCTGTTGTAATGTTAATATGAGGGATGGGGTGAGAGAAACGGGCTCCTGAAACTAAATTTGCTGGGTTCGACCACTAAATAAGGTGGCCTCATTTTAGATTATATTGGAAATAACTAGGAATGTGGATTTGAAGAGCAAGACCATGCCTGTCTCAATACTACTTGTGTTCTCATTTTGAGCATTGCTAAAGGTACTTTATGAACACAGAACTCCAGTAGCCCCAAGCGCCTCTGAAAACACCAGGCAGGTCATGCACCTTGTAGAAAAAGGAGCAAGCCTGATGCAGGTCAGATATTCTGTCCATCATAAAGAACACCCTGGCCATCATTGGATCCCAACAAAATCCTATAAAAATTGGGTCCTGGGAGACCTTCATGGAGATTTTTTTACTTTTCACTGAAAGACCAGGCGATAAAGCAAGGGAAGAGTTTGAGATGGAGAACCGCTAGATGTGGACTAAGTACATCAATAGATCTATGAAAAAAGGTCCTTTTCCTTGAAGGGGAGATCTAGGACCTTACCCTGAACATCCTTGGCAAACTTTGCAGCGTGCATCCATGGTTACCAGAAGGTACCTGCCACAATTGCAAGACCCCTTGCAAAGTTATCGGCAGACTAATAGATCTTGTGCCATTATGCTAGAGTCCTACAGGCCACTGTTAAAAATGCTCAAGTTTGTCAGGAGGAATTAATATCTCAATTTGCGACAACTCTTCCCAGAGTTTTAAAACCAGCCGCATGTTAAGTAGCTGCTTGTCTCAATTGAAGGGCACCATTTTGAGTGGCTAAGGACAGCTGTTATGTTATGCATACAGTAGCTAGAAGATAGCACAGACCTGGCCCCTGAACCCTCCAATAACAGAAAAATTGATCCTACCTTAGGCTGGTATATTGCAGGCTTTTGGGAACTGGAAACAGAATTTAAATCTCTTCAGAGAGGACCAGGGAAAGGGAAATATTAGTAGGGAGCTGAACCCGTACGGCACGAGGGACGCACTAGTGTCGGGCTGGTGCACCAAAATCAGCAAAGCGTCCAAGTCCTGTGCACAAGTGAAACCAAACAGATTCCAGAAGTGTCCCAGGTCTTTCACCAGTTCAAAGTAATAAATCCTTAACAAGAAAGAAAAAAACACGACTTGTGACACCTCTAGCTGCTGATTACAACAATATCAGTAACACTGGGAGTAGATTGCCTTGGACTGATAGGCAACCTTAATCAGCATTGGACTCCAGGCTGGCAGGAAACGCCACCAGAACCCGGTGACAAGAGCTACCAGATGAATGCTTCCAGAGGAGTGGAGAAAATGAACCGTGCGAGAGTGATCAAAGTAATATGAATAATAAGCCGCGGCTTGGTAGGGCGTAGAGAATGCAGGAGCGGAATAGTTGTCGTAGCGTGGGAAGAAACAGTGCCGCAAGGTCCTTCCGGCGTGGCGAATGCTAGAACCAGTGTGGTTCAAAGTTGTGTAGAAAGACTGCAGTAATTTGAGGATTCCGTGCGGCGTGGGTGCTGCCGAAGACCGTTTGATTATGAGCCGCTCAAAAGCTGTAGCAAGCCATGGCTGGCAAGCGGTGCAAGATGGATTGCTGGTCGCTTAGATAAAAGCCGGCTGCAGCTGCGGAATAATGCTCCCTGCAGTGTGGAGCTGAAAGCCGAGGGAGCTGGAAGCGGGAGTATTATGCTTCACTGCGACGTGGAGCTGAAGCCACAGAAACTTGAAGCGGGGGTCTGCGGAATAAAGTCAGGAACTTCCACTAGAGGCTGATTGAAGAGGGACTGGCAGACTCAGCCTCCGAACCAGAATAGACTGCAGACACAACCCTGTGAGGATTATTAGCACTCTGTAAGAAACCGAATGGAACAAGTATGGAAACGAGCTAGCTGGAACAAGCGTAGAGGCAAAAAGCCACAATCTAAACGCTAATCAGTAGCACTGGATCTGGGCACCCAGGGCTTAAGTGGAAAAACCACACGCCCCCAACCAGGTGACCCAATCCAGTCACATGCTTACTTAACGTTTACATGGAAACCTCCCAGTAATTCTGTACTGAGAGTAAAACGGTCTAGCAGCTGTTCTGTTAGCAAAGTTCCTCTTGACAGATGATTGATCAGAGGCAAATGAAAACTGTAGGTCTGGCAGGCATGACAATATCACAGCTTTACCTGGGGGGCCTGCTTGTTTAGCCATTGACCTGAAAACTCTTGGCCGAACTGAGGATTCAAAGCTTGTGTGAAAGCCTTTTCTGAGGCAAATAAAATAGCCCTTTTAAAAAGGATACATTTTGTTTATTCTAAGTTACTCACCGTAGTGACTAACGTACTCCTAGTCCATAGTCCCCTATCCTCCATACTGTATGGGCGTCCCTCGCTAGGAATGGGAAACAACCTTTTTGAAAAGAAAAAATGGTCTTCCCCCTTTAAATTTAGTTGTGCGCGGCTCTGGGAGCATGCGCACGCACCACTGACACCCACCACCGGCGCCACTCCTCAGCCCCATTTAACGCGTCAACAATATTATGAGTGCCTAATGACACTAGATGTTATGGGGAGGATGGTGGGACGTAAGGAGGAAAGGGGACTGTGGACTAGGAGTAGGTTAGTCACTACGATGAGTAACTTATAATTACTACTACATCCCATCCCCTTTCTTCCATACTTGAAGGCTGATTACAACAATGCAGCCCTGAGGAGGAGAGTTGCCACTATAAAAAAACAAGATCTTCAAAACTGCCTGCCTGGCTGCGTCTGACCTGGGGCTGGCATTCAAGCAGTAGTGTTTGCAAAAGGCCAACGGAGTAGCCCAAGTAGCCGCCCTGTAGTTAGTCTGCCATGGGACAGGTCGTTGGAAAGCCATAGCTGTGGCCTTTGCTCTGATGGCGTGGGCTTGCATGTTTGCTGGCAAAGGCCTGTGCTGCCCCGCATACGCCTCCTTGATGGCCATCACCATCCACCTTGCTATGGAAGCCTTGGTGGCTTGACAGCCTGATTTTGAACTACCAAACGTGATGAACAAGTCATCCGATTTACACAAGCTCTTTGTCCTGTCCAAATGGAATCTTAGAGCACGTCCGACATCCAGACAATGCAAAACCTTCGTAGCCTCGTTCTTTGGGTCAGCAAAGAATGTAGGGAGTACCATCTCCTCATTAATGTGAAAAGACTTAACTCTGGGGAGAAGAACAAGTTAC
Source organism: Ambystoma mexicanum (assembly GCF_040938575.1). NCBI lineage: Eukaryota > Metazoa > Chordata > Amphibia > Caudata > Ambystomatidae > Ambystoma > Ambystoma mexicanum. Next base: position 517,519,974 of record NC_090931.1, read on the forward strand.
TTCTTACCTGGTAGCGTTCTTTCGACGGGATGTTCCTCCGACGTATTCCTCATCTTTGATAATACGTTTCCAGCTTGCTGGCCTCGGAAATATTTTCTGTAGAGGGCGCTGCGCGTCGACGTCCGCCAAGTCGATGTCCCTCGACGGCCACCGTATCGGCGCCGATGTCACCATGCCCATAAATAGCATAAATAGACACGCGCTGCGTCCGTTGCTCAGTTCCGTTTTGTAGTATAAGAAAAGACATGCCTGAATCGGTTAGTAACCTTGAAGAAGCGAAAGCTGCAACCACAAGGGAAGTTATCACTGCGGGGATGGATGGGAGGGGCGATAAGGAATACGTTGGAGGAACATCCCGTCGAAAGAACTTTCCAGGTAAGAAGTAACTTGTTCTTCGAAGGCATTGTGTCCTCCAACGTATTCCTCATCTTTGATAGACTCCCATAGCAGTGGTATGTAATTGGAGGAGGGAGTGAGTGTAATACGGCCTTGCCAAATCTGGTCTCTTGAGCAGTGGAGGAATCCAGATTGTAAAATGTTGTGAATGTATGTGCGGACGACCATGTGGCAGCCGCACATATGTCCCGGACCGGTGCCCCTCTCTGGAGAGCCAAAGAAGCTGCGATACCCCTGGTTGAATGAGCCCTGAGGTTTTGTGGTGGCTCTTTCCCTGCTAGTCTAGAACATTCCAGGATGGCCAAGATAATCCACCTGGAGATGGTTTGTTTTGTTATGGGTAGTCCCAACTTGTGACCCGAGTAGATCCTAGCCATTCTGCTGATGTAAAAGCTGAGAGCTCGCCTAGGGTCCAGCCTGTGTAGCCTTTCCTCCTCTTTCCCCGGATGGGGAAGAAGGTAGAATGAAGGCAAGATAATTTTCTGAGTAATATGGAATTCAGAAACCTCCTTCGGGAGAAAATTAGGCTTCACCTGAAGGACAACCTTGTCCTTGTGGAAAATTGTATGTGGGGTTTACAGGAGAGAGCTTGTAGCTCACTCACCCTCCTAGCAGATGTTAGTGCTACAAGTAGGACAGTTTTAAGTGTGAGAAATCTCAATGCGCAAGAGTGAAGTGGTTCGAATGGAGTGCCCATTAAGAAGTTTAAGACTAAATTTAAGTCCCATAATGGAACCTGGAATGGTTTTGGAGGGTAAACATTAGTTAGACCCTTGAGAAATTGTACCACTAGAGGAATTTTGAAATACGATGGTTCCTCCGCAGTGCGCTTGAAGATAGAAAGCGCTGCGAGATAGCCTTTTACAGTGCCAACTTGAAGGCCTGAGTTTGACAAGTAGAGTAGAAACGATAACACCGTTGGTGTACCACATGAAAAAGGGTCGATATTCTCTTCCCTACACCAGCTGCAAAACTTGTTCCAACAGCAGCGGTATAAAGACTTTGTTGCTGGTCTTCTGGCCGAAAGCAACACCTCCATGATATCATCAGAGAGATCCCAATCCTTGTACCTCAACCTTTCAGAAGCCAAGCGTGAAGGTTGAGGGTTCTGGTGCCTGGATGGAGAACCTGACCTCCCTTCTGCGAGAGAAGATTCTCTTTGAGTGGAAGACGGATTGGAGGACAGATGGACATATCTAGAAGGTCCGGATACCACGTTCTCCTGTGCCAGTCCGGGGCAATTAGGATCATGGTTTTCCGGAATCTGCTCAACCCCCTGATCATTTGAGGAACAACAGGGACTGGTGGAAATGCGTAGAGGAGTGGAAACTCCCAGTCCACTACGAACGCGTCTCCTAGAGCTCCTCTCGGGGGAAGTTCCCTTGAACAGAACAGATCGCACTTCCTGTTGGTGCTTGTGGCGAACAGATCCACCTGAGGGGTTCCCCAAAGGGCGAAGATCTCTTGAAGGACTTCCTGAGCTAGCTCCCATTCATGGGAGACTGCTCTGCCTGCTCAGAGCATCAGCTGTCAAATTCTTCTCTCCGGCTAGGTGGACCGCCGATAGAGAGATTCCTTCCCGAATTGCCCAAAACCAGAGCTGCATTGCCTCTCTGCACAGTGGCAGTGATCCTACGCCTCCTCTTTTGTTGAGGTAGTGCATGGCCACCGTGTTCACGTCATTATCAGGACATTTCTCCCCTGTACTGATGGCAGGAAAGCTTTCAGCGCTAGTCTGATCGCTCTCAGCTCTAATAGGTTGATATGTAGTCTGGACTCCGATGGAGACCAACGACCGCTGATGGTCAAGTCGTTGGCATGGGCTCCCCACCCTGTGAGCGAGGCGTCTGTGACTACCGTTATCTCCGGCCATGGTTGCCAAAACAGTTCTCCTTTCAAGATGTTCTCTGAATAGGCTAACCATTGAAGGTCGTGGGCTACCTTGTCTGGTATCCGGAGGAGGTCTGACATTCTCCCTGAGAATTGTGACCGCTGACTTCTCAGTACCCACTGAAGAGATCTCATTCTCAGGCGAGCCTCTGGCACAAGGAAGATGCAGGATGCCATGGGCCTAGCAACCTCAAAAAGTCGAAGGCTGGGAGACGCTGGGCATTCTGAAACTTGGTGACCATCTGTAGAATATCTTGAGCCCTCACCTCTGGTGGCAAGGCTTTTCCCAGGGAAGTGTCCAGGACTGCTCCAATGAGCTGGAGTCTGAAATGGTATCTGTGACTTCTTTAAATTGAGGGAGAAGCCCAGTCTGAAGGAAGAGGCAGACCTAATCTAGCTGGGTCCGGGCCTGTTCCGAAGATATGGCCCTGATCAGCCAATCGTCCAGGTAGGGATAGACGTGGATCCCTTCCCTCAGACTCGCCGCCACTACCAACATCAGCTTGGTGAAGACCCTGGGGCGGAGGTCAGCCCAAATGGCAGAACTCAAAATTGATGAGAGTTGCCAATTGCGAACCTCAGGTATTTCCTGTGCTTGAGATGGATAGGCACATGGAAATAAGCATCCTGAAGGTCCAGAGATACCAGCCAGTCCTGCAGCTGGAGGGCCTGAAGGATCTGAGAGAGAGTTACCATCTTGAACTTGTCCTTCCTGAGGAACTTGTTCAAATCTCGTAAGTCCAGGATGGGTCTCAGTCCTCCGTCCTTCTTTGGTATGAGAAAGTAGGGGGGGGGGGGGTACCAGCCCCTGTTCCTGTCCTCTACAGGTACCGGTTCTATGGCACCTTTCTCTAGCAGGTCCATAATTTCCTACAAGAGGAGCGGATCTGGAACTTTTAGGGAGCTGTTCCCCGGTGGATGACTGAGGGATGTGTAGAAAGGGTAGGCAGTAACCTTGTTGGGCAACTGTCTCCAACGCCCAAGCATCTGAGGTTATAGCCTGCCATTCCGTCAGATGGTGAGTTAACCTGCCCCCCTACAGGGGTCGTGCGTGCAAAGGCCTCAGAGTGGTTTGGAGGCGGCTGATGCAGATGCCGAGGGTAAAGAGGCACCTGCTGCTGCTGCGGTCTTAGTACCTTTGACCCGTCCACCTCGGGTGGATCTTCTTTGGCCTCTTTGAGCCGGCTGTCCTCTGCCTTTTCCGAATGCGGAATAATAGCGAAAGGACTTTCCTCTCCCAGGGGGTTTCTGAGGGGCGAAAAGGAGTTTGGCGGATAGCGGGTCCTAAGGATTTTGCTGCTGCTTTAGAAGTCTAACTTTTCCAGACTGTCATCAGCCTTTTTTCCGAATAATGAAGAACCCTCAAAGGGCATATTCAAAAGTCTGGCCTGTACATCTGGAGCAAAGCCAGACTTTCGCAACCATGCATGCTTGCGGATTGTTGTACTAGCCGCCATGGCCCTGCTGATACTGTCAGCGGAATCGATGCCAGTTTGAAGAGACTCGCACATGGCATCTTTGCCATCTTGAATGATGTTAAAGAAGGATTCCTTCTCCTCTCCATCGGGTATGCAGTCAGCTGCTGATGAAGCACACTCCCATAATGTGTGACTGAACCTGGCGAGCGTACAGGTGGCGATGGACTTCAACGCCATACTACAGACAGAGAAGACTTTCTTTGCCATAGAGTCGTACCTCTTGTCATCCCTGTCCTGTGGGACAGTAGGGTAAGCAGTCCTACTGGTGGATGAAGTTGCCGCTTGAACCACCAGGCTCTCTGGGGTCGGGTGTTTTGACAGGTATTCAGGGTCAGCAGCCGCTACCCTATACTTTGTCGACAGTCTTTTATTGACAGTTGGGATGACTTCGGGAGTCTCCAATTGGATGCAATTTTTCTTTGTAGGGCTGCATGGAAGGGGACCTCCGGGTCCTCCCGTAGGCCTTTGTCGAATATATCCGTTAGATCATCCTGTTGGAAAACAGGTGAAGGCGCAGACCAACCCATAAACTCAATTATTCTTGCCATCAGGGTTCTATATGGCATGTTCCCCTGGGTCTGGCTTTACAAATTCCACTTCTGGGGAAGTGTCAAGTCCACTGGCCTCATGAAGTGAGTCCTGTAGTTCCTTCAGTCTCCTTTCTTCAGAGGTGAAATCCTCTGCAGCAGGCAGTGTGGATCTCTGTAAACCAAAAGTTTCTTGGCCAGGGTCTTCGCTTTCTTCATAAATTTAAGAAAGACAATGGTATTCTAATCTCTGAAATGGAGTAAAGCCCATCTCTAGGGCCGAAGGAGCCAAACTCGTCGTTATTGGACGAGAAAATGTCGAAGTCGTCGCCACCGATGGCGCCGAAAAAACTGGAAGGGGTCTTGAAGAACTCGAGAGGATCGGGATCCTACTCGAGGGCAGACACGACGGTCTCGGCGTCGTGCCGGAGGCCCTTGAAAACACCGTTGGCTGTGGAGCCTTGGTCCTCTTTCATCGGCGTCGAGTCGATCGACGCGTCGAGGAACCCTTCGACGATGGCGCCGACCGGTGCGAAGGAATTTTCAACGACGACGGCGAAGGAACCCTCGACGACGGCGAAGGAACCCTCGACGACGGCGAAGGAACCCTCGACGACGGCGAAGGAACCCTCGACGACGGCGAACACGGTGCCTTCTTACCCAATGGCTCATGGCGCTCTCGGGTAGAATGTTTCCCCGGGTGCTGAGACTCGCAGCGTTTTGATTTTTTGGGTTTTTCACCCGGGGTATCACACTCAGCTGTCTTCGAGGGGGTCGAGGCCGCATTCTCGAAGACGCTTAACATTTCCTTTCTGAATTCCTCCCACTCTGCTTGAGAACTGTTTGGTGGGACACCGAAGACGAGGAATGGGACCTTCAACGTCTCTTTTTTGAGTGTCTAGATCTCGACGAATGGTGGGAGCTGCTTCGAGATCTAGAATGGGAGTGTTTGACGGCGAGGAGACGAATGCCTCGACTCAGCCGACGAAAACTTCGAGGAGGATTTGGCTGACTTACCTCTCTCGAGCTTCCCCTTTCGCTCCTTCAGGGCTTTCACCATCATGGACATGCAGTCCTCACACTCCGAACAATGGTGCTCGGACCCCAAGCACCATAAACAGATCCTGTGTGGATCCGTTATTGACGTTTTTATAAACGCAGTCTCGACATTTCTTGAAGCCGGATCGTGGCCTCATGGGTTCTGATGAAGAAGCCATCGAGAACGATAAGGAATATTTGTCGAAATAGATTTAGATAAACCTGACTGAACTGAGCAACGACGTTCCGAGGCCCCACGAAGCGCGGAAAAACAGAACTGAGTAACGACGCAGCGCGTGTCGATTTAAGGGCATGGTGACGTCGGCGCCGATACGGTGGCCGTCGAGGGACATCGACTCGGCGGACGTCGATGCGCAGCGCCCTCTACAGAAAAAATTTCCGAGGCCAGCAAGCTGGAAACGTATTATCAAAGATAAGGAATACGTCGGAGGACACAATCCCTTCGAAAGGCAGGATGCATCCTGAGCACCACCTTGTCCCGGTGAAACGTGGTATAGGGCTCTGAAGCCACCAGAGCCGGAATCTCGCTGATCAGGCATGCTTAAATAAGGCCAACCGCAAGGGCCTTCTTTATAATCATCAGCCTGAAGTCTGCTAATGCCATGGGCTCGAAAGGCTTGAGCAAGTGCGTCCAGCACCACGTTAAGGTCCCAGACCGGATGTGGACGCTTGACCGGAGGGTATAATCTGGTCAGTCCTGCCAGATGCCTTTTTACCACCAGCTTGGAAGAGGAGAAGGTCGTCTCCTGAATTCTTGTAGGCCTGTATGGCCGCCAGATATGTACGGCAGATGTCTACCTGCACACCTGAGTGAGCCAGATGTGCCGGGAAGCACAGCACATCGTCCAGTGAACACGCCAAGGTGTCAATCTGGTTGGTCCTGGCCTAGTGACAGAATCTCATCTACTTGCTCTTGGTATTGACTCATGGTGGAGTCACTTCTTGCCCCTTGTATGATGGCCAGGTTGTCCAGTGACAAGTGTAGATGCTTCAGAGTGATCTGCTCAGGAACCAAGCTGCCAGGGCTCACTTCTGCACTGAACCACTGTGCCCTCTTGCTCGGATAGTGTGGGGAATGGTCCCAACGGGAGGCATACTAGGGGCTGATCCGCCAGTCAGATGTTCTGAGAACCAAGGTCTTGCCGGCCATCAAGGGGCTTATCAGGATGACCGTTTGAATCAGGGGAGTGGGGGAGGTAGGCGTATGCATTCATGTCGTTCCACAGGATCTGCAATGCATCCCCCCCCCAGCGACACTCTGCCATGCCCCAACCATGAAGTGAACTGATGGCATTTCCTGTTGCTCATGGTCACGAGTAGGTCTACCCGAGGGTAACCCCCACTTATCGAAGATCCCCGCTCAGGACCTCCCCATTCAACTGCTACTCGCAGTTGTCGATCACCAGCCTACTGAGCTGGTTTGTTTCCAAGTTGGATTTCCCCGGGAAGGTGGACTGCTGCCAAATAGATGCCATTTGACAGTGCCCACTCCCAAATGTCAATGGACAGCCTGCAAAGGTGAGGGGACCTAGTACCTCCATACCTGTTGATGTAATACATACAGGTGGAGCTGTCTGTATGCAGACAGACTTACTGCTGATAATGGGGAGGAACCCCTTGAGAGCCAACCAGATGACCATCTTGAGCCAGTTGATATGTTACAGCTGTTCATGCCGTGACCATACGCCATGGACACTGCGACTGCTCAGCGTAGCCCCCCCCCCAATGGACAAGTCTGTGGTAATGGTGATCTCCGGGGATGGTTGCCCGTACTGTCTGCCCACTACCAGATTTGTCTCTGCACTCCACCACTCCAGGCCCGGGTGTAGGTGCTGTGGTATGCTGACTACAGATGGCTCGGACCCTGTCTCCTGATTCCAAGAGGCTGAGAACTGCAGCCTCCTCATCGAGTCTCGTATGCCGAACTACCAAAAGAGATGGTGCCAAGATGCCCAGGAGGTGTTGGTACCACCATGCAGAGGTCACTAAAATGCCCTGTGGTCCTCTTGATGGCTATGATCTTGTCCACTGAGAGGAAGATCCTCTCGGAGCTCGTATCCCAGCAAAGCCCCAGGAAGGTTAGATTATGCCTTGGTGCCCGCTGTGACTTCTTGAGGTTGATGGAAAATCCCAGCTCCTATAGGGTATTCATAAGGGAGGATGCAGTGTGCTGTACTGCCCCCGGAGACTTTGCCTAGACTAGCCAGTCGTCTAGATATGGGTAGACGCGACGACCCTGCGCCCTGGGTAGGGCTTCCACCGTGTTCATCCGTTTTGTAAAAACCATGGGAGCCGAATTCAGGCCCACGGGTAGAACCTTCTATTGGAAAAGAAAACCCATGATCCTGAACCTCAGAAAGGACTGATGGGGCTGCCAGATCGGGACGTGTATGTAAGCATCCTTCAGATCCAGGGAGCACATCCAGTCTCTCACACGCAATGTCTCTGCTATTAGCACTGGGGTAACTATCTTGAACTTTTGGAGATGGAGGGAAAGGACTTCCTCCACTGCATGATTCTCTACGAGCGAGCACATTTCCGCCAACAGAGTTGCTGTACCAATCTGTGGGAGGTGAGGAGAGAGGAGAAGTAGGGATAGGTAGCCGGAAGCCTGTGGATACTACAGATAGGATCCATGGGTTCGTGAACCTTGTCCGCCAGCGACGAGCGTAAAGGGCAACCCTGCCCCCCACTGGAGACTTGTGAATCTGGATGGGAGTGTCATGCTTTCTTACCCTCTGGGGCTGTGGAGGGGGACTGAAAAAAAACCTTGTGCGCCGCCTTATGCTGCTTGCGCCTATGCTGGCTGGGAGTGTGGGGAGGAAGATCTGGACCGGCTGTCTGGACCCTCTCTCCAGGAAGCCTCTGAAGCCCCTGAAGGACCAACCTACCTTTGTCCGAGCGCTGCTGCGCCTGGCTATATGCCTTGGGGGTGGACTTGGTGAGGATCGATAAGGATTTCGCAGTCTGAGAACTGTTCTTCTTATCAAGTTCCTCAGCCGTGTTTGAGTGGAACAGATCGGCCCCTCAAACGGAAGGTCCAGAATACACTCCGGGACCTCAGGTTTGAACTTAGCGGCTTGGAGTATAGCGATGCAGCCGCAATCACAGAGGACTGTGGTTGGGAGTGTGCCGACAGTAGAAGGGGGTCCCCATCCATTTGCCTAAATTGTGTGTCAACGCGCCAATTAGTAGGCTGAGTAGAATGAGGCGTGAGCCAACCTTTTGTAGCAAGGGCCACCACATCCTTTTACATTGGGATTCCAGTTCTAGCCGTGGGGCGTAGGGTGAGGACTTCGGCCAAGACGCCCGCCTTTGGTTGTTCCATCTGTGGCTGTGGGATACCCAAATATTCAGCCAGACCAGCCAGCCGTTCGTGGAAGGCTTTGGCTGATGAGGTGGTGTCTGGGGCCTCCTCCTCATCTGTGTCGACCATTGTTGTCAGGCTGGTCAGGAGCAGCCAGAGGGGTGCTGGGCGCAGGAAGCTGCGGCAGCGCAGCTGCTGTGAACGGGACGGGCATGGGAGCCAGTGCAGTAAGGACTGCCGCAGGTAGCAGAGACTGCATTGGGTCCAGAGGAGCTGGCCCCAAGGGCTGCAAGACCCTAGGAGCAAGTGGCTGTAAAGGCGGGAGCATGTCCCTGAGGATGTTGCCCATCTGTGGGGACCTCATGAGTGGGGGGAGGGGGTGCACCCTGTCTCACTGTATGGGCCGAGGTGTACATGCCCTGAGAAGTAGCGGGGTATGCCGTGGGCAAAGTGCCCAGCGTTGCCCAGTCCCACCTGGAGACTCGTTCACCTACCTGCTCCCCAAATGGGGTTTGTGTCTGGCGTCATTTTGTCTGGCCCGGCAGCCATCTTGTCTTGCTGCATGCCACGTGCCTGTGTCGTGGTATTTGCTGAAACGGGCTCTGCTTCCTCCAGTACATGGAGCAGTGGAGGCCTACCCCGCACCTCAAGACGGGTCCTGGTAGGCAGAGTACTTGGTACTTGTGCTGGTACTAGGACTGGATAGGTCCCTCCAGCTTGTGCGCATCCTGGGGAAGGAGACGCCTTTACGGGGTGCGGAGAAGAACAGGGCACCTACCTTGGGCCTGGTCTTCAGCTTGACTAAAGTCTTTAGGTCCGCTGGAAGCGACCTACCCAAGAGCTCTCTCCACCCGGCTAACCTTTTCTTGAGTGCGCGCGGTGTGAGTGCGCGCGGTGTGAGCGCGCCCCATGCGGTACAACCTTGCCAGCCGTTGCCCAAGCGGCGGCAGAGGGCATGTGGTCGGATGTCGGGAAGAGACTTTCAGGCTGGAAACCAGCGGAAGCCAGACAACATTGACATGCGCCAGGGAGGATTAAGGCACCAGAGGACAGAGTGGTACCTGATTCAATAAAGAGAAAGACGACAATGGTACTTCTTAGGGGAAGAGCGCGTGAAATTACTAGGCCGTAGAGTTTACCAAAGGAGCGCTGGTGAAAGTGGTCCGTTCCAGTCAACGCGGAAAAGAGGAGTGGCGCCGATGGGCGGAGTCAGGGGGAGCGCATGCTCCCAGGGCCACACCCCTGCACACATCTAAATTTAAATGGGAAGAAGATTTTTTCAGGTGAAAAAGTTTCTGTCTCCCGTCCCTAGCGAGGGACGCCCATACAGTATCGAGGAAAGGGGGCAGGACGTAGGAACACCAGAGTTTACCAGCAACTCATTAAATATTTCAATACTTTTGGCTGTCCACAGCAAACCTATTATCTTGAAAATTCACTCAAGGATTAGGAGTTAATCTGGCCTCAGGGGGACGATGGCAAGTGTGTCAGCTCATAATGAGCATCACATGATCACTCGCCATGTGATAGTTTCGAGTCTCTGTAGGGCCTTAGTGGTGACAACTCAAACTCAGCCAGAGCCTCTCTCCAGCCCCCAAAACCAGGTTTCCCCATTTGGCATCCCACCATGTGTGATTCCCAAGGGCCAGAATAAAGTCCCTGGTCGGTACTGTTAGGGAGAATTCTCCTTCTAGGGCTAATTTCCCTCAACTAGTGAGTCCCCAGCAGCTTTGCTGGATTTCTGGAGTTTATTTTTCCACCTGGTAAGAGTGTACATCCTTTTTCCACTCTTACATGTGTTTTGGCCTATGTGTTTTTACTCATTGTGTGATCTTGGGCACTGGAGCACACCACTCCAGATGCTCCTGTTCTTGTATGGGTTACACACCACCTTTAGTGCAGCAATCCAGGGTTGTCTTTAAGGCTTCCCTCTGACTCCATTTCGCTGGGGCTGACTACTGTCCCCCAGAGAAAGGTAAAGTTGCCATTTACTTTACATAGTCATTTTTACAACTGACCCAGTACACCCCATCTTACATGGAGTACTGGAAAGGGCTAATCTGTACCCCTTTTCTGTCTGTACCTCCCTGAGCATTGTTTTGCTTTTTTAACATTTAGACTTGGCTGGTGGCAGTGGTATCTACCCTAGCTTTTCTACCGTGGATATACTAGATAAACGTGGTAATACTTTTGGCTATTTTTGCAGCCTTAAGCATAAACCCGCTTGACCAAATCATCTTTCTTTTGGGCTCCGGTTGGGTTTATTCGCCATTTCTTTTTGTTAAAGTCCTTCTTGTGTTTTACTTTGCGCGGCAAACTTGGTTTGCCTTCTTTGTTCACTGTCTTTTGGCGGGCTTCTGCAGAGAAGCCCTCCTCTTGGCGCCTGGGTGTCTAGATAGACAATCTGGGGAAGGGGTGTAGTCACCCCCTGCACAGGGTATCCTAGGAAACTCAAGTCGCACTTTGCCATGATTGGCTGAGGTGGTTGTCCCGGCTGGACAACCCCCCTGCTGCGTGATTGACAGCCAGGCTGTGTGAATGGGGGAAACGAAGAGAAGCGGAGAGAACGACGGCTGCTGCAACTACCCCGTCCCGGTGAAGTCCTGCTGCAGTCCTGAGCTATCTACCCTTCAACGGCTAAGAGGAGATCCAGTCCGGAGTCTTCTTCCCTTGAGCCTGGTGGGGATAACCAGCTCATCTTCAGCCAGACATCTCTGCCGTGGTCGAAATCGCTGCACACTGCTGTAGTAGTCCGGATAGCCACCTGCCGAACCTCTCCTGTTTTTTTAAGGAGCGCACCTTTTATTTGCTGTCACTGCTGCCGACTTCATCGCTGTTTGGTCGAGACCCTCTTCAGACATCCTCCTTCACAACGAAGCTCCAGGACTCGTGGGTCTGCGGAAACCAACAGGAACAACTGCCAGGGCACCAGCTGCATCATTGGAATAAGGTACTGTGCTCTACTCGAGGAAACTGGGTTAAACCCTTTTCTTGATCCTCAAGGCTCGCCCTCGTCTTCCCTCCTTCTTATAACTTTTGCTTTCTGGAAATTGACCATATCAAAGTACTTTTGGGCTACGCTGAATCGCGAACTGTCCAACGGTGTGCTCTTCGGCAACAGGTCTCCGGTGTCACTTAACCCTGGCTCCGACCCTTTGACTTTTGAACTCCTGTTTCTGAGTGTTTCTCGAAGCTGTCTGCCTAAACTAAATATTGCCTGTGATTTTTGCCTCCAACTCCCTCTGGGTATCTCAGGTGCTAAGTGTGTTTTTGCCCTGGTAGCATTTCATGTCACGGAAACGCGTTTATTAAGTAGATTGAACTGTCAAAAAGTGATCGCAACCGTATCCGCGGTATCGTGTTTTGTTCATAACACCGGTTCATTCAAACACAGGGTACTTACCTTGAGACATACAGTACAAAGTGAATTGGTTATTTGTAGTATATTTAACGTGTGGTTTTGTTTAAAGTTTAATAGAAGTGTTGCGTTTCTGATGGTTTAAAAATAAATGTACTTCTATTTTTTACCTGAAACCTTGAGTCAGCGTTTGCTTGAGCCACAGTAATTGCGGTCCCTTTGTGTAATCTCTGCTACTGCTCATACTCTTGAGATAAGCCTGGCTACTCCACCACTGCTACCACTCTGACATAGTAGTACAGGCTTGTACCAAAGTAAAACTTGTATTGCCACCTGTGGTCTTAATTGTGTGTAGTGGTCCCTAAGGGCACTGCACACGATTCTGCCTAACAGGTACAATTGAGCCACCAGCGTATAGGGTACACCATTCACAAAATGTGTTGACCACCTCAGTGAGGGGTATAGATGTCACCCCCCACCGCCTGGGGGATCATAAATTATGGCAATGCGAGTGTTCAGGTCGGGCCAGATATTTGTAACCTGAACGGCCAGAAAATTGCGTCCTCTGCAAGGAGAGAACTCAGAAACAGCAAGAATTACTTTAACTGCAATGCAGAGGCCTCCTTTTGGGTGCGCCCTCATTGGGATAGATGATAGACGGAAGAAAAGGGAAAACCATCAAACTCTATAGTAGAGCATAGCCAGGTCTCCTGGTGACAAAAGCACTATGCTCTGGGCCTCTGTGTAAGGGAGTGTCACTGGGCCATCCACCCAAACTGAGCCATTGGCCTTGTTGTCTGGTAGGTGGGGCTGTGGAATTACCCCATTGAGATTGTCCCGGTCAGCCCAACGCAACCCAGGAGGTCCCCTGTACTTGAGGGCTTAATTTGGAGGGGTAAAATACCCTGATTTCAAACCCCAGTTGTTGTAATGCCTATGAGTTTTTACAGATCCGTTCAGCAACCACCGGGGAGATAAAGGTCATCAAAAGATCAGTTTCCCATACTACCCACAGCAGGCAATTCCAATTTCAAAATATCCCTGGTTTTGGATCATATGCAAAAGTTCTAATAGCCACGTACAATTCAGGAATGGACTATGCGGCTGTGGGTTCAATTCCAAAATTTTTATATAGACCAGGTCTTTGAAAACCGCTGCATCAGTCATTCTAGCTTGCTAAGGGATGGTTTTAGGTCTAAGAGCAGCGACTATCGAGCCAGGCTACTTGCTTTACTCCTTTTTGCGGCATAGCCCTATTTACAGCCTGGTCTCTTTTTTTTTTTATTTTATTACATTTGTTATACGCCCAGACCCGGGGGTATCACGGCGTAGTTACAGACAATGGGATAATGCAATCTTAGAATGAGCATAGAGGTGTACAGGTATAACAATCAAAAATATACAATAGTAGGAATCAACAATATACACTAATATACAAAGTAGTCAGGTGAAAATTGATTGGAGGGGGTTAGTGCACTGGTTCAGTTAGAACTTGTTGAAGAGCCAAGTCTTCAGAAGGCTTTTGAATTTGGGGAATGAGGTTTCATTCATAATGTAGGTAGGTAGCGCATTCCAATATCTGGGGGCCAGTGTTTTGAAGCTGCTGCCCCCTGCTTTCTCTCTTTTGTATCTGGGGGTTTCAAGGAATGCGTTTTTGTTGGACCTGAGGAGTCTGGTCTGGGGCTTCATCATGACCGTGTTGTTGAGGTATTTGGGCGCTTTGTTAGCCCTGCATTTGTGGGTGATGCTCAGGGTTTTAAATTGAATTCTGGCTTGTATGGGGAGCCAGTGGTGGTCTCTTCTGGTGTTGGATATATGTTCAGATTTTTTGATGCCTAAAGCTGCTCTGAGGGCTTTGTTTTGCATGAGTTGAAGTTTAGCTATGTTGGCTTTGGAGGTGCCAAGGAATAGGATATTACAATAGTCTAGCTTAGACAGTATGAGTGCTCTGGCTAGAGTAACACAGTTGCTGGTAGAGAGGAATTTACGGCTGAGGGAGATGAGTTTAGATGTGTAGGAAGTGGATGAGGCTAATGTGTTTACTTGTTTAGACATGGATAGTGTGGCATCTAAGTACACGCCGAGGGTCTTGACTTGTTTAAGAACAGGGATAATGGTTCCATCGATGGTGAATGATTTAAAGGCGGGCTCAAGGGTGTTGATTTTGCTGGAGGAGCCTAGTATGAGGAGCTCGGTTTTGTCGTCGTTGAGACAGAGGCTGTTAGCCATCCAGTTTTGGATGAGTGAGTAGATTTGGTTAACCAGGAGGGAGTCTTGTTCATGGTTGCCTGAGAGAGGAATGAGGATTTGGGTGTCATCGGCGAAATTAGTATAGATGACACCCAGGGCATCCAAGGCTGCAAATAATAGCTTGGTGTAGCCATTGTACAAAGTGGGGGATAGGCAGGAGCCTTGCGGCACACCTGCAGGGACAGACACTGGGTCTGCTGATTCTTTGCAGATGGATACTCTGGAAGTCCTATCAGCCAAGAAGGATTTGATCCAGTTGGTAGCGTTCTGAGCTAGGTTGAAGTTGTTTGCTAGAGTGTTACAGAGTTTGTCGTGGTCAACCAGATCGAAGGCCGCTGAGAGGTCCAAGAGCATCAGAAGGCAGAGTTTACCTGCTTCTCTGGTGGCATCCATTTGGATCTTCAGATCAAGGAGGGCTGTCTCTGTGCTATGTTTGGGGCGGAAACCTGACTGGCGATCTCCTAGTAGGTGATGTTGTTCCAAGTGGTTCTGAATTTGGCAGTAGGCTATTTTGTCGATTATTTTTAGGAGAAATAGGACCGTTGTGATGGGTCGGTAGTTAGTGGGTATTGTTGGGTCCAGGGAAGGTTTTTTTAGAAGTGGTGTCACCCAAGCTTTTTTGATACTGGTGGGGACTGTGTTTGTGAGGAAGGAGGCGTTGATGAATTCAGTGATGATAGGTGTGAGAGTGGGGGCGCATAGTTTCACTAGATGGGATGGGAATTGGTCTTCCTTGCAGTTGGAGGCTTTGAGTTTCGTTATAGTGTCAAAGACTTCTTTGTTAGTCACTGTTGAGAATTGGAATGGGGGACCAGTAGTGGCGTTTGAGGTGGTCGTTGATATGGTGGGAGGAGTTTTGTCAGCTAGGAGTATTTTTTTACTATCGATTTTATTTTGTAGTAGGAGGATTTTGGATGAGAGTGCGTTTTGAATGGTGGTGCACCAGTCTTTGCTAGCGTTTGAAGGTGCTGAGATTTGACAGGGGTTTTCGAACTCTCTAAGAATGGTAAAGAGTTCTTTGCTGTCTGAGGACGCGTTAGCAATGAGGAGGTTGAAGGCATTGGCTTTTTGAGTGATTATTGCCGATTTGTAAATTTTGTTGGCTTCGGCGAAGGCTGATGCCGATTCTGGGGTGTTGTTTTTCTTATGGAGGTGTTCAAGTGATCTTTTTGTGCGTCTTAAGGCTATAAGTTCTTCATTAAACCAAAAGCAGGAGCGTTTATCAGGTCTACGGGTTTTAGTGGTGATGGGTGCAAGTAGGTCGATGGTTTGGGTGAGGCATTGTTGGTATTGTTCTGCTAGATAGGAGGGGTTGTTGGTGCCTAGAACCATATGGGCAAAGGAGGCACTCAGGGCTGGAATGAGTTTGTCGGAAGAGAGCTTTTTGATATTTCTAGTCTCAAATGTTTCTGGTTTTTTGGGGGTGATGTGTTCGGTACTGGTGTTGTCATAGTGAAGTTGATTGCATAGTGGTCTGTGCCGTTCCCCTGGGAAGCCCCCGTCTGAGATTTCCAAGAGGCCCCTGCTACTTTTTTACAGGCACACCGATTTGTGGTTGGATTTTGTAAACCATTGGCCGAAGTTAAAGGCACCCATGTAGGTAGGGGGAGAAGAGGTAATAAATGACGAGAAACAGAGTAGGCTGGGTGGTGGTGGGCGTGCAGACTGAAGCTGGTTAGCAGGTACGACTGGGGAGGATTGAGCTACGGATGGCCTGATTGGCAGAGGGCAGAATGAAGCCGGCTCTGGCTGTAAATTAACGCCCTTTACCTGTGCGGCATTAGACAACCATCCATCAGTCCATCCAAATTAACGCCCCTTACTTCATCACCCAGATCCTTTACAACCATTCTCCCGCTTCCCTGTCGAATAAGGGGCCGGGAATGCTCTTTAAAAGACAATTTATTCTTGGTGAGGATAGGTGATGTAGGCTTCTGGCAAACTGCCCGCTTCTTACACTGTTTAAACTGGCACTTGGGGGAATGGGAGGGTGGGGGGGTAATCAGAATGGTCAAGCATGCAGAGTTCAGCACATTTAGCCTCCAGTGCCCCACTCTCTGAATCAGCCAACCAAATATACTGTATCCTGGGGTGGGTGGACCCTATAAGGAGAAGATACAACCCTTACGATGGAAGGGTCGGGTGCCAAGGTGCGTGGGACATAGGGAGACATCCTACTTAAAGCAGGAACAAAATTACAGGGTTGAGAACAGACCCCTGGAACCTTAGTTAAAGTCTTTTCTTGGTCTTCCAAGGCTCCTGAGGAGGCCAGGGAGGCTGTTAGTTTGGACATAGCATCCAGCAGCCGCACCTGGCCCTCTTTTAGAAACAGTTGATCCGTTGCCCTGTTAGTACACAGTGACAATAGTGACTCTGCCTTGGCCTCCAAAACCTCAACTCCAGTCTTCGCCTGGCATTTTTGTAGGAATGAGGCCCCTAGATGGGAGCCCTTCGAAATGACTGTCCTCTTCATCTACACTTTCATATGAAGAGCATTCAGTAGTGGTTATAAATTGCTCTAAATCTGGCGTGCCAGAGAGGTTTGTGGGCATTACATTATCTTTAGAACAAGCCGGGACCATTGAGATTGTGTGTATGCCTTTTACATAGTTTGAGCAGAGAGCCGTTATTATCCAATGATGTTACAGTTCGTAAAGTCGGCTTCTGTGTTGTACTGTCACTTTCCCTTGGGTGCAAATCCTTCCTGGTGCAAGGTAGGTACCACTGTTAAACCAAAGATGGACTTTATTTTAGACTGTCGGATACGCCTTAGAGGGATCTATTGCTGCCACTTATTATGGGGGGCAGCTCTTAAACTCTTACTAGTTAACGGGCTTGTTTAGGGTGAGCCCTAGTGTCACTACACAGAGTAGCTTGTTGCCCCTTACAGATTAATTTAAACACAATATAGAATATGGGATTTCACTACCGTCACAACAGCGTACTGGGAAAAGAGGAGGAAGAGGAGCCCAACGGGGTATCCCCTAAATCAATAGGTAAACACTCACTGTCCAGAACTTGTACAATACACACTGGTGAACTATTAACCCTCACAGATGCCCTACTTCACCGACTAATGCACCTGCCCACGAGGGCAGTGTGCAAGCTGGTGAGGCAGCCACTTCTGAATCAACTCAGAGGGTTATAACCCGCAGTCGACCGCCGCAGAGGAGCGCTCACACATATCAGTCACTGCTGGGTAAGGATATCCAACTCTCCAAGAGTAGTTCTATTACCAGGGTAGATCTCTGTCTTCGGCTGGGGTCTCCCTCTGAAATAGCCTCCCTGCCACTCTAAAACTTGAGGAGAACGCTCTCCGGTTCCGGAAGCACCTCAAGACCTTCCTCTTTTCTTCTGCCTTCGTTCCCCCCACTCCGATGCCGATTTGCTCTCTTGGCACTGTGCACCTGGCCACCCTCTGTCCCCTGGGCCCGCCCAGGTACCTGCTCACCCTGCCACCCTCCTGCACTGCCTCCAGGCCACCCCTTGCACTGAGGACTGTATCTGTACCCATACAGTACCCCATTTTCTTCTTTTTCTGCACTTATCAGACTTACCCAGTCTGCTGCCGTAAACACAGCACTTGCCACTTGCTGGCTGCACTACCACTGTTTATTGCCTCTTATCTATTTGTTTTTATTTTATTGTTATTTATCTGTGTCTCCTCTGGTCCCCACTCTCCCCCTTCCATGTACTTTTCCCCTAACCCTTTCCCATGAACTTGCACGTTCTCAATGTCACTGGGCCCAGTAAGATCGTTTGTGTGTTCTCCCCTGTTCACCTCCCTTTTGCCTGGTCTCGCTCTGAAAAACTTGTGTATGAGCACGATACAAATAAAATATATCATATATATCATATCATACCAATCACTGGTGATTGTGCTTATAGTCCAGGGTGTCTATACAATTTCTGGGGGCCCTACTCCTATGGTAATACACAGAGTTAATATGAGAATGCATTACTTACCGTAAAAGCATTTCTGATGGTTGTATCTGCTTAGATTCACATGCTGTGCATAGGTCCGACATCCAGTGGTCACTGCGGAGTATTGCATTTTGTTTTTCGTAGTCGAAAAGGGGACGTCGACTAGGCGTGTCTGAAACACTATCCCTATAGTGACGTGCGTTGTACCCACAATCCCTCACGCGTCGAGGTCCCTCTGTTTGTATTTTTTCTGCCCTGAGGGAGCCTTCTAGACGTGAGTGAGTACAGAAAGAGAGAGAGATATATAAAGGAAGTCTATGTTCCTTCCATCCGAGCGGGGAGGAAGGGTGGGCGCATGTGAATCTAAGCAGATACAACCATCAGAAATGCTTTTACGGTAAGTAATGCATTCTCTTCTGATGTTTGTTAATCTGCTTAGAATCACATGCTGTGCATAGACTAGCGAGCAGTACCCGGAGTTGGCGGTGGGTTATGAGAAGGAACAGTAGAGAAAAGGTGTCGTAATACTGCCTGTCCCACCTGGGAGTCAGATCTAGAGTGTGTATCTAGACAGTAGTGTTTTGTAAAGGTGTGCACAGAACTCCAGGTAGCCGCTTTGCAGATGGACTCAAGGGGAACATTTGCAATGAATGCTATGGATGCCCCCGTGCCTCGAGTAGAGTGTGCTCTTGGCTTAAAGGGTAGTTCTCTCTTAGCAAGAGTATAGCAGAGAGTGATGCATTGAACAATCCATCTAGAAATAGTGGATTTTGAAACCGCATCTCCTTCTCTTCCTGCTGCCACCGAGACGAAGAACTGATTAGTCTTCCTCAATGGTCTGGTTCTTTCCATGTAGAACATGACCGCCCTGCGTACATCAAGTGTGTGCAGAGTCCTTTCTCCCAAATTGGAAGGATTTTGAAAGAACGTTGGTAGTTCTATAGACTGGTTTACGTGGAATTTAGAAATAAATTTCGGAGCAAACCTAGGGTGAGTGCGTAGATCCACTTTATCTTTGTGAACTGTAACAAAGGGGTCTAGAATAGAAAGAGCCTGAAGTTCACTTACTCTCCTGATGGAGGTGATAGCTATTAAAAAAGCAGTCTTAAGAGTAAGGTGTTTAAGGGATGCTTTGTGCATGGGTTCGAATGGAGAGCCCATGAGTCTGGTAAGTACCACATTAAGGTCCCATCCGGGAGCAGGGTCAGCTATCGGGGGGCGTATTCTTTTTACTCCCTCCATGAATGCCTTTATAACTGGGATCCTCCACCAAGACACTTTGAGTTGGGAGGTGGTGTATGCAGAAAGTGCCGCTAGGTGGACTTTAATGGAGTTAAACACTAGGCCTGAATCCAAGAGATGGGTCAGGTATAGTACCACATGTGTGGGAGAGCAGTCAATAGGGTTGATGCTTTTACTCCTGCACCAGATGACAAATCTCTTCCACTTGCTAGAATAGCAGTGGCGAGTGTTCGGTTTTCTGGCTTCCCTGAGGATGTCCATGCATCTTTGCGGGAGTTGTAGATGTCCGAACTCTATGACCTCAGGAGCCAAGCTGCTAAATTCATGTTCTGGGGGCATGGGTGCAGAGTCCTGCCCTTGTTCTGAGATAGCATGTTGTACGGGCAGGGGAGTTTTATTGGGGGAGATAGAGACATCTCCATCAAGTGAGTGAACCATGGCTGTCGGGCCCACATTGGGGCCACCAGTATCATGGTCACTTGTTCCTGGTGCATCTTGTGCACCACCTTGTTGAGAAGGGGAGTCGGGGGAAAAGCGTAAACAAATTTCCCTGACCATTGCATCGATAGACCGTTCCCCTTGGATTGGTTCTGGGGGTACCTGGAGGCGTAACTTAGGCATTGAGAGTTCTCCAGGGTTGCGAACAGGTCTATTTCTGGGAATCCCCATTGTGTGAAGACGTCGAAGACGATGTCTTCGTGCAGACGCCATTCGTACTCTTCGGGCAGAGGGAAATCTCTGCTGAGTCTGTCTGCCAGCAGATTGAGTTCCCCGGGTACATGTAGTGACAGTAGGAACATGTCCTGTTTGAGAGCCCACTTCCATATATTCTGGGACAGTTTGGACAAGCCTGGAGAGTGGGTGCCCCACTGCTTGTTGATGTAGTACATGGCTGTGGTGCTGTCCGTAAGGACCATTACTGTCTTGCCTTGTAGGTGTTCTTGGAAGGCTTTTAGCGCCATGAATACTGCTAGTAGCTCCAGTAGATTGATGTGTTTGGATGCTACGTTCGGAGTCCACACTCCGTGAGCAGTCTGATGGGATAGGTGAGCACCCCATCCTGTGAGGGATGCGTCTGTGGTTAGAGTGGCTTCCGCCGCGGGTGTGGCAAAGGGTTTTCCTTTTTCCATGTTCCCCTTTGTCCACCACTGTAGCGAGAGAACCAAGGCCTGCGAGACCACCACTAGATCGTCCCATTGTCCGCTGGCCTGACAGCACTGGCTGTTGAGCCACTCTTGCATTGGGCGCATGCGCAGGCGCGCGTGAGGTACCAAATAAATACACGACGCCATCATTCCTAGCAAGCGCATTGCTTTGCGTACCGTCACCTCTCGGCCGGTCACATATTGGGGGATCTGAAACAGCATGTTTTGGACCCTCTCTTTGGAGGGGAAGACGAGGCCGTCCCTTGTTTGAATTAGAGCCCCTAGGAATTGTTTGATTTGACTGGGGTCTAGACTGGACTTCTTTTCGTTGATGGAGAAGCCCAGTTGGAACAAAAGGTCTACCGTCTTTTGGGTATTGGAGAAACATGTTTCGTAGGAGTCCCCTGTTATGAGCCAGTCGTCGAGGTAAGGGTAAACTGGGATGGACAACCTGCGCAGGTGGGCCGCAGCCACTGCCAGTACCTTTGTGAATACCCTTGGTGCTGAAGCTATACCGAAGGGTAGCACCTTGAACTGGTAGTGTTTGCCCTCTATCATGAACCTTAGGTATTTTCTGTGCGCTGGCAACATTGAAATATGAAAGTATGCATCTTTCATGTCCAATGTTGTCATGTAATCTCCCTGTGAAAGCAGCGGGATCACCTCCTGTAAGGTCACCATACGAAACTTTTGGGGTTTGATAAACTTGTTCGCTGGGCGCAGATCTAATACAGGGCGCATGGTTAGATCCTTTTTGGGTACAAGGAAGTACACTGAATAAATACCTTCCGTTACCTGAGATAGAGGCACGACCTCTATGGCTCCTTTTTCCAGCAGTTGTACTTCTTGAAGAAGGATGGCAAGATGTTCCGGCATCAACCGCCGTCCCCTCGGTGGTTTGTAGGATGGGGAACTGTTGAATTCGATACAGTATCCGTGGGCTACGGTGGAAAGTACCCAACGGTCTGACGTTTTCTCCTCCCATGCAGGAAGAAAGGATGTTATCCGGCCCCCGACCGGTGTTGCATGGGAGGGGACGCGAATCTTCGCGTCACTTGGAGTTGTTGGGGGCTTGGGAGCCTCTGGGGGTGGATCCCCGACCTCTCCCTTTGCCCCGGCGTTGGCCTCTTTGGCTGTACTGCCCACTATTGGCTTGGTAATTGGTGGCAGGGTATTGCTGATGCTGACCCTGTTGTTGCCGTTGGCCACGAAAAAAGCGCTTGTTGCCATAGCCGCGTCTGGTAGTGGGCTTAGAGATCTGGTCAAGAGTCTTGATAGTGTCGAACTCTTTTTTGGCCATCTCTAGGGCTTCATCTACCGCTTTTCCGAAGAGGTTAGCGTCCTCGACAGGTTTATTTATTAAAGACGCCTGTGTCTCCGGTTTAAAGCCTGAGTTGCGCAGCCATACATGGCGCTTTAGGAGTATTCCTTGTACCAGGGAACGTCCTGCTGTTTCTGCCGCGTCCAGAGAGTTTTTTACAATGCTCTGGTTCACTTGTGTTCCTTCGCCAATAGTCGACAGTAGGCGTGTACGTAAAGGCTCCGGTGCTTCCTCTGCGTCTTTGCGCAGTTTGGTCCACTGCGCGTCTGCGTAGCTCGCAAGCAAGGAATTGTTGTTGGCAATTCTTGCTGAGAAGGCAGCCGAGGAAGTAACTCTTTTTGCAAGGGCATATAGCCTCTTGCCCTCCTTGTCAGGGGGTGCCTCACTGGTGGAAAGTGGTACCCCTGCCCTCTTTCTAGTATTAGATACAACTAGGGAGTCCGGTATGGAATGTCCCCTAATGTAGAGCGGGTCTGAGGGTGAAGGAGCGAAAAGTTTCTCAATCCGTGCCCCTCTGATCAATGCGGGAGTGGACAGCGACGGGGTGATCCTCCTTTTAACTGAGGCGAGGAGAGGAATGGTCTGGCTGACCGGGGGTTTTTCTTTAATGACTCTTTCTACAAAGTCTAATTCTGGAGAGAGTTCTCCCGTGTCCAGTTCGAAATGCGCTGCTGCTCTGCGCAACAGTGCATTGAAAGTAGGCTGATCATCAATTGGAGACGTGTTCCTAACTGGAGAATTATCCGGAGGAGTTAGATTTAGGGCATCAGTGTCGGAACACACTGATGGTGATTGCCAGGGGTGCGAAGGTCCTTCTCCTGGGCTAATCCCGAAGCCTTCTTCTATAATGTCTGTTCTGTCTTCTAGACATTCCTCCTGGTTCTGTCCTTCGTTGTCCATGAAATCATCTTCTTCCTCGAAGTATTGTTCCTCCCCAGTGAGGTCATATACATCTTGGAAGTCTGAGGCTGTGTCCAGCAGGGGATCGACCAGCCTCGGTTTTTTGGCTCTGGGGTCGTCTTGAGGCCCTTCTCTAGTTCTTCTGAGAGTTAGAGGGGCTTGGGTACTCATAAACTTTTCCATCCTCTCCATACAGAGGTGGAGTCTCTCCATAGTTTCATGGGGTACCCCTAGCGGGGGAAAACTCGTGTTGTCTACCTCGAAATGGCTCGACCTCTCCCAAAGCGTCGAGGAAAGTGTCCCGTCGCCCTCCTCAAAACCCTCAGGTGTGTAGGGAGACTCCCTGACTGAAGGGGGTAGTCCCTGCTTTCCTTCGGGTGTTTTCGGCGTATCCTTTGATCTATGCGTAACGCTCGACGAAATCTTCGGCGTACGCTTTTGGGCGTCGGCTACAACGATCCTGGCTAAGCTATCGGCGACATTCTTGTCGGCGGAAGCTTGAGTTTTCGACGCTATGGGTATCGAGCGCTGTACGGCGGTCTGCGCCTTCTGTTGATGCGCACCGGCCGGTGGTTTGGTGTTGGCGCCCTTGTTTGCCGAAAGCCCAGTCGCAGGTCGCGGCTGCGGTTGCGAGAGGGGCTTCGAACCCGAACGGTCCGAGGAGGCCGCCGGTGGAACCTGCGTCTCCTTGGGCGCCGAAGCTCTCTTCGACTTAGACGAAGAAGAGCCATGGGTTGTGTGCTTATCTTTATGTGAATCTTTGTGTGCGTCAGTGTCGCCGGGGTGTTCATCCCCATAAGCAGGGCGTGAGCCGAGCCCGTCGGGGCCGGGGACAGACGACGAAGCGCGTAAGCGCTCCTTAGAGGGGGTTTCGACTTCCGTTGCGGAGGTCGTGTCATCGCGTTCCTCGTCACTGTCGGTGGTAGCAGCGGCGGGTGAACCTTCGGCCTTCGACATCGCGTAGGCCGCCCACCTTTTAACCCTACGGTCTTTTAGAGTTTTAGGCTTCAGAAGCCGACAAGCCGCGCACCCTTCCTCTTTGTGATCGAGGGGCAAGCAGCGGTTACACCGTGAGTGCTTGTCCTTCCAAGTGAATTTGCCTTTACAAAGTGGGCAAAACCTAAATGGTGTCCTCTCCATAGCCGAGGCAATAAATCGCGATAAACACCCCCAGGGAAAGGAAGGGGAAAGGGAAAGGCATTCTCAGAAAGACCCAGAGATGTCCCACGACCCCACTCTCCCTACTGTATGTGGCCAGCGAGGCCAGGCCACGTGTTCGGTAGCGCCGAAGATTTCCTCCGCTCGACCCTCCGTCGACGATTTTGCTCGGCGGAGAACAGCTACACTGCGTCGAGGGAGTGCTGTATTAATCTTCGTAGAAGAAACGACCAAAGGTCGAGGGTTGCAATGTCTCTCGAGGAGCTCCGCGTGAAGGCGACCAGAAGCTGGGCGGAAAAAAACAATCTGAGGGACCTCGACGCGTGAGGGATTGTGGGTACAACGCACGTCACTATAGGGATAGTGTTTCAGACACGCCTAGTCGACGTCCCCTTTTCGACTACGAAAAACAAAATGCAATACTCCGCAGTGACCACTGGATGTCGGACCTATGCACAGCATGTGATTCTAAGC
Source organism: Ambystoma mexicanum (assembly GCF_040938575.1). Taxonomy (NCBI): domain Eukaryota; kingdom Metazoa; phylum Chordata; class Amphibia; order Caudata; family Ambystomatidae; genus Ambystoma; species Ambystoma mexicanum. Next base: position 517,544,403 of record NC_090931.1, read on the forward strand.
AGATTAACAAACATCAGAAATATATATATTTTTTTAAAGAAATAAGGAAAATGCTGCAATTTCTCAAAACGACGCAATAACAGTCCATATTAATCCATGAAGCGCCATCGAGAGGCCAAGCATAAAGTTTAGAAACGCCAAGTTATGTTTACTGCCTCAAAACATTTGAAACACAATTATAGGCACCGTTAGCAAGAGGCAGTAGTCGATGACTCCGAACTAACCACCATGAGTCAGATGACTAATAATAGGGAGAACAGCACCAACAATCTTTTTAAGTGTTTATAAGGGCCTGTGAGTATCGGACTGCTTGCATGAAATAATCACTGTCCTTCGGCACGCTGACTCCCAGCCAATAGTCGGAAAAATGTCACCACAAGCGTGGGCCAGAAGTTCGAGAGCAGAGTATTCATGCGTCTGACCGGGGTGAACCCATGGGCTATGGCAGGCTGTGGACACTTAAGCCCTCACTCCTTTGTTGAAAACCCAGGATTTGATTAACAGTATAGCAGGGGGTATGAATAAAAGTTATGTTGGAGAATTAATCCAATTTTCGCAGTCAGGTTCAATGTTACCTCTAATTATTTTCGGAAAGTGCAGAAATGATTGGCCTGTGTGCGCACATTTATTTCCACGTGTGCAAAGGACTAACAAGGTAAGTCAATTTGTGAGCATGCGTAGTTAGTGAGCTATCATCTCAGGGAATGTTACTGATCCCAACAACTGCATGTCATTACGAATCAGTGTAAAAGGTGCATCTTACAGCACGTTTTCCAAAGATATAGATGTAAATATTGAATTTGTTATTATAAAGAGCTCATCAACCTGTCCAGGGCTTCAAGATCTGCCACAGTACCTCGTACTCGGTGAAGAGAAATTACAAGTTACACACCGTAGTGACTAAGGTACTCTTAGTCCATAGTCCCCTTTCCTCCATATTGTATGGGCGTCCCTTCCAAGGGACGGGAGACAGAACCTTTTTCACCAGAAAAAAACTTTCTTCCCCTTTAAATTTAGAGGAGTGCGGGGGCGTGGCCCAGGGAGCATGCGCTGTCCTGACTCCGCCCTCCGGCGCCACACCTCAGTCCCCATTGATGCGTGGACAATAGATTTAACATTGCCTAATGACACCAGTATTAGGCAATGAGGTTGGTGGGATGTATGGAGGAAAGGGGACTATGGACTAAGTAAGTAAGTCACTACGGTGAGTAACTTATAATTACTCTTACGTCCCATCCCCTTTCGTCCATACTGTATGGGATATTAGAACTGATTGTAGCCCCAAGGTGGAGAGGAGACCCTCCTTAAGCAAATAGGTTCCTGAGAACCGCCTGTCCAAAAGCTGCATCAGATCTAGAGCCGGCATCCAAACAGTAATACTTGCAAAAAGCTGAGGAGAGGCCCTTGTGGCCGCCCTGCTTATGAATTGCTAAGGGACATGGCGTTGGAATGTGATGGCCGTTGCCTTGGCACTGACTGCGTGGGCATGCATGTTCGCTGGAAGTCGCTTGTGCTGGCCCTCAGACGCTTCTTTGATGGCAGAGACCATCCAGCGGAGATGAAGAGACTGGTCTTGAGCCTCTGAAAGTGACAAACGGGGCATCCGACTTGCGGAAGCCCTTGGTCCCGTCCAAGTAGAATTTCAGAGCATGCCTGACATCCAGGCAGTGCAGCACCCTTTGTGCTTAGTCCTTATGATTGTGAAAGAACGTAGGAAGGACCATTTCCTCGTTTAGGCGTAAAGCAGATGGAACCTTGGGCAGAAAAGCGGGTGCGTCCGCATGACTACTTTGTCATTGTGAAAGGTGATATATGGATCAGAGGCGACCAGCGCCTGGATCTCGCTGACTCTACGAGCCGAGGTAAGGCCAACTAGTAAGGCCGTCTTGATGGTGACCATCCTGATGTCCAGGGACACCATTGGCTCCAATGGTTTATGTGCCTGTGAGTCGAAGACTATGTTGAGGTCGCACACCGGGTGCAGTCTCTTGACAGGCGGGTAGAGCCTAGCGAGACCTGTCACATGTTTGACGATAGGGTTGGAGGAGGAAAAAATGCCCTCCTCAGAGTTCCTGTAAGCCCCAATGGCTGCAAGGTATGTGCGGAAGGTATCCACCTGCACGCCTGAATGAGCGAGATGCGCCGAAAAGGAGAGCACGTCGTCCATGGTGCAAGCCAAGGGGTCAACTCCCTTGGAGTCTGCCCAGTGGAAGAATCTGGTCAATTTGCTTTTGTACTGGGCCCTGGTGGCTTTGCTCCTGGCACCCTGTATGATCTCCCGATTGGCCTGCGAGAGGCTAAGGTGCCAAAGCGTTACCTGCTCAGGTACCATGCTGTGAGGGCTAATTTCCCTGGCGCAGGGTGGATGATTCTGCCCCCCTGCTGTGCCAGACAATGTGCTGGGCCCGTCAGGAGGTGTATCGGGGGCACCTCCAAGAGGCTGAGTAGCTCCGAAAACCATGGCCTGGCCGGCCACCGTGGAGCTATCAGGATGATGAGGAGTCGGCGAGACTCCTTGATCTTGCAAATTACCCTGTGGATCAGAGGAGTGGGCAGAAAGGTGTAGGCTTTCATGCCGGTCCACTGGAAGTGAAATGCGTCGCCCAGAGAGCCAGGGCCCCGACCTTGCCAGGATGCAGACTGGGGACACTTCTTGTTGTGCCAGGTGGCAAAGAGATCCAAGTGGGGGTCACCCCCTGTTGAAGATCTCGTGAATAACGAGGTTGTTTAGCTGCCACTCGTAATTGTCCGCTTCAAGGTTGGATTTGCACGGGAGGTGGACTGCTCTGAGGTAGATGTCATTTTCCAGGGCACATTCCCACATGTTGATCGCCAGTCTGCACAGAGGAGGGGATCAGGTGCCTCCCTGCTTGTTAACTTAGTACATGCTGGTCGAGTTGTCTGTCTGGATGAGGACAACCTTCCCCTTGAGAAGTGGTGGGAACGCTCTGAGCGCTAGCCAGATGGCGTTCGGCTCTAGCCAATTGATGTGGTATTCCTGCTCCAGCCGAGTCTAGGTGCCGTAGACCGAGAGATCGTCCAGGGTGACTCCCCAGCCATCGAGCGAGGAGTCTGTGGTGATGGTGGCCTGCAGAGAGGGCAGCAGAAAGGGCTTGACTGTCTGTAGGTTGCAGTCCATGGACCACCAAGATAGGTCCGAGTGGAGCGATGGAGGGACGTTGATCATCTCGGATTGAGAGCCCTGCTCCTGATTCCATGAGGCCGCGAAGTGCAGCTGAATCCTTCTCATCCTTGGTCTCGTGTGCGGCACGGCTAGCAGAACCACAGCTAGTGGAACCAGGAGATGTTGGTACCACCATGCCGAGGTCACCTCTCTGCGGTGGAAGTGGGCAGTGGCCCTCTTGATGGCCGACATCTTGTCCTCAGATGGGAAAACCCTCTGAGCATGTGTCCCAAATGAGACCCAGTAATGTCAGACTGCTTAGGGAGCAGCTGTGACTTCTTGAGGTTGAGCGAAAAGCCCAGGTCGTGCAGTGTTCATGAGGGCCTGGGAAGAGTGCTGAACTGCTTCTGGAGAAGTAGCCCTGACTAGACAGTCGTCGAGGTATGGGTAGATGTGGAGGCCCTACACTCTGAGGAGGGCCGCTACAGCGTTCTTTAGTCTGGTGAAGACGTGGGGGCCGAGTTGAGGCCAAACGGAAGGACTCTGTATTGGAAATGGTAGCCCATGATCCTGAACCATAGGAATGAACGATGGGGCTGCCAAATCGGGACGTGTCCTTCAGGTCCAGGGAGCACATCTAGTCTCCCTTGTCCAATGTCTCCGCTATAAAAGCTGGCGTAATTATCTTGAATTTTTGTAGCGATAAGGAGAGGTTGAGGGTGGAAAGGTCCAGCAACACTCTCAGGCCCGCCTTGTTCTTCTGAATGGCGAAAATCCTGGAGTAGAAGCCAGAGCCTTGCTGGGAGGCTGGAACTTCCTCCACTGCCTGGCTCTCTACGAGCGACCGGATCTCCGCCACAAGAGTTGCTGTCCCAACCTGTGGGAGTAGAGGGGAGGAGGGAGGAGAGGCTGGGATAGGGAGGCAGTACCCCGTGGATACTACGGAGAGGATCCAGGGGTCCACGAAATTCTGGTGCCAGACTTGTGCGTGGAGAGCAAGCCTGCCCCCCACCGGAGACATGTGGACCCGAAGGGGCATGTCATGCCTTCTTTCCCTCAGAGGCGGAGGGACTGGAGAACAACCTTACACCCCCGCCCCCCCTTTTTTGTTTGCGCCGGTTAAGAGACAGCGAGCGGTTTGGCTGCCTGGATCTGCGTTCCTGGAAGCCGCAGAACCCTCCATATATGCAACCCTTCTCCGAGCACTGCTGAGGTTGGGTGTAAAATTTGGGTGTGGTCTTTGTAAGAATGGACAATGACTTTGCCGTTTGTGAGCTGTTCTTTTTGTCCAGCTCTTCATCCGTAGAGGAGTGGAAGAGGGCCCCCCCACCCTCCCTCGAACAGTAGATCTAAAATGCGCTCCTGAACATCCGGGTTGAAGTTTGTCACCCGGAGCCAGGCTGTGCGCCTCATGTCCGTGGCAATGCAGATGGCACGGCCCGAGGTATCGATATGCGCGAGTGTGGATTCCATGAGGCCATGGGCCACGAGCTTGGCCTTCGCCAGCCCCATATCCGTTGGTTGGCGGCAGCCAGCATGGCATCTGCATTGGCCTGACGCAGGTGCAAGGAGGCGTTGGAGTACATCTTCTTGCCGTAAGCCTCCAAGATCTTCTCCTCGTTGCCTAGCAGCGCCGCACAGGAGGAGGCTGAGGACGACAGGCTTGGAGTATAGTGATGCCGCAGCGATCACAGAGGAGTGTGGCTGAGGATGGGTCGAGAGCAAAATTGTGTCCCCCCTCCATCTGCCTGTACTTGGCGTCCAGGCGTCGGTTGACTGGCTGGACTGAGTGAGGCTTGAGCCAACCCTTCTTGGCCAGGCAGACAACATTGGTTTGCAGTGGAATCCCCGTGCTGGCAGAGGGGCATCTTGTGAGGACTTCAGCCAGAATCCCCTCTGCCGGCTGTTCGACCTCGGGCTGAGGGAGGCCTAGGTACTCCACCAGGCCAGCAAGACATTCATGGAAGGCCCTGGCTGAGGATGGCATGTCCGGATCCTCCTACTTGTCCGTGTCCTGCGGATCCGGAGGATCTTGTGAGGAGGGGTAGATGGCGCCGGAGGCTGAGGAGGCGGCAGAGGTTGCACAGTTGGCTGTGGAGCTGGAGGAGGTGGCTGCACCGGGGTCAGGGAGGCGTCTGGAGCCGCTAGCATGGCGGGGAGGACTTACCCGACTGCTTCGTTGATGATCACCCATCTGAGGAGACCTCATGAGGCCGAGGAATTTGTCGAAGAGCACCTCCTCACTGGCCGAAGAGGTAGCAGGGGGTATCGACGGGGTAGCAGGGGACTGCTGGAGCCGCTGCGTACCCAGTCCTTATGGACGCATGGTAAAGTTGCCCAGCGCATATGAAGGGTAGACTGTAGGCCACGTACCTGGTTGCGACCAGTCCCACCTTGACACTCGTTCTTCGCCAAATTAGTGGAACGGTGTCGGACGGGTGCTCCTGTCTGGCACGGCAGCCTTTTTGTCGAGCTGCCTGCCACTTGCCTGCGACACGTGTTGCCCGGCCCGCCTGGTCCAGCCTCGTCCAAGACTGTCGCGTGTGGATCACAATGCCTACCCTGCGGCTCGGGCCTCAGCCCGGTAGGTTTTGCAGCCTCAACCCAGGGTCGGTAGAGCTGCGTTTAGGTGCCCCCTCTGACTTAATGCCGGTATTAGGGCATAGCCCCTCGGACGTATTGCCAGTGTTAGGGCCTAGCCTCTATGACGTATTGCCAGTGTTGGGGGCGTAGTCCCTCGGCCATTGTGCTGGTAGAAGGGCATAGCCCCAGTACAAGAACCTTCCGGTCCCTCGACACTGCGTCCGGGAGGATCCGAGGACCCCTCGGCCCGGAGGCCGGTAGCTGTAGCAGCCGCGGTGCACGTGCTGGTGGTAGGAAATGGCAGGTCCCTCCCGTATGGGAGGGTCCCTGGAAAGGAGTTCTTGAGATCCTCTGCAGGCGACTTCTGGAAGAGCTCCCTCCACTTGGCTAGTCTGTTCTTCAGCGCCTTCGAGGACAGCGAGTCACACGCCAAACATGATTGCCAACCATGGTCTGAGCCAAGGCAACATAGGGAGAGGGTGTGGGGGTCTGAAGTTGGGAGAGCCCGTTGCAGGATGGACACCTGCTGAACCCTGTAGAAGTCAACATGCGCCGGGTAGGAGCATGACGCCCGAGGACAGAGTACCTGAATGATGGACAAGACAAAAAAATGACAAAGAAGTATCAGCACGTGGAATTACATGGGCGAAGCCAAACCCAGGAGCGCTGGCGACTTCGGCCCGTTCCCTTCGATGCGGAAACGGGGACTGGGGTGTGGCGCCGGAAGGCAGAGTCAGGGCAGCGCATGCTCCCTGGGCCACCTGCCTCTAAATTTAAAGGGGAAGAATGCGTTTTCTGGTGAAAAAGGTTCCGTCTCCGACACCCATACAGTATGGAGGAAAGGGGACGGGACGTAAGAGTAAAATATGCATAGGCACAAAAAAAGCATTGTATGCTCAGTACAATTGGTTTAATTGTGGCTATTAATTTTTGGACACTGCTCAGAGCAATGCAGAAAGTGTTTTAGGTCATTGGAAGAAAACACTCATGTGTAATACAAAAAACAAATATTGCTCATCATATTTGATGTGGCTAGAAAAAATAAATCCGACTCAGTACAGTATTTGCAGGTGGAATAATGACAACTAAAGGGAATGTGTCAGAAAACTGCCAATATGAGTTAATGTGCCACTTTAAGTAGTTCAGGGAGTAGTAGAGCAAGCCTCTCATACTTTAAGGATGAAAATTGCATCATAATAAGTGCATCACAGTATATGATTATCAGAATTCCTGGGCCTCTGCTTACTATCCACATTGCATTTGTCCTGTGAACAGAGCTGTGACAACACTTACACAAAACTAGGCTTATAGCTAAGAGGCAAATGCACAAACTATTTCTACTCCATAAAACAGGAAAATATGCCCAACATAAATGGGAAACAATGAACATATGGGAGCTTAACCCACTGCTCCTATCCACAATGCTCCACTGATCTGTTTGAATCAGTGACTAGCAGAGCAGTGGCATAGGAAGGACATCTAATATTACTGCCCTATCTCTAGAGGAGTGTTAAGGCGAAAGAACATCTTGTAATAAGCACAAAGTATCCCTATTGACAAAGCTAATTACTTTTTTGCTTGCTGAAAAATCTAAAGTAGGGAGTACAATCTTATCAGGGCCCTGCTTGTAACACTGACATAGGAAGTGAAATGACAGGGCACACAATACAGCGTATAGTTTTGCCCAACGTTCAACACATCCTAGACAAAAAGCAACAAGAGCCTTACTAAGGTTTCTTGTGGAGTACCCTTGAAGAAAATTCCCATACATTCTTTAAGTTAATATCAGCAATGCTCAGAGGCGCAACAGATTGAGTGACTTCTTCTATAACTAGGGACCCCTCTTCTGCAATTCAATGTTTTAGTTAAACCAGATGTATGATAATGCTAGAGGCAATAAACTCAGAACACAAGGTTATGTTGAAAAGCTGTCAGCAGCGGAGCATAGAAAGACACAAGGTGTAGTTTCCAGCCCGTTACTAGATATTCTAATCCTTTAGGAAACACACACATGTCCTTCACTGTACTGTGGGAAAATGTGACTTGAAAATTGTTGATTTGTTCTTCACCACCAAGGAATGTTCTCCTGTGCCCTTCCCTTCGTACCCCTGCCTGGCTCCTGTGCTAGCCTCCAATACAAGTTGATAAGGCTCTGTAAAAAGTGAGGGATTGTAGCAGTAAAACTCTCACTGGGATATTTTCATTCCCACAATACTTTGCAAGCAAAACATTTAAAACCTCTAATGATATTTTGGCCAATTTAAGAACATTTCAAGAATGTGCATCTACACAATTTTCATGTGCATATAAAATTGTTTTCAATGTACCCCAACCTAATATTGTTGGGTAGGATTACACAAGTGCTCAGCAAAACCGTTTTTTGGATTGGAGAAAGCTACCATATCATTTGTTAAGATATGTACGCAATGGAACTCTGAAAACCTGCAGATTGTGAGAAAAGAATTTTAGCTGTCTAAATATCCATCGTCTAAATACTATGTACGAGTAATGCAAAGTATAGCCCATACCCATATTCCCTTGCAGGCTAAGTAAATGATATTGCAATGTTGCGCTCCACTCATAGGGTAATGCTAGCAATGCTAAAATGGGTGACGCTGAGCATGACATTTACCTACTGGAAATCCTTAGACGATAAATAATATTTGAGCTTTAAAATGGTTAACTTGCAAGGGGAACAATTCAAAGTGATAGTGTGACATATGTACAAAAACAGGAAGCATGGGGATAAGGTTACATATACAAGTAGCCTGCTTACTTACAGTCAGTATTTGATTTTTGAACTGACATTTGGGTTACATAGTAGGGATGATGCTTTGCTAAGGCACCATGAGTAACAGAAATTCTGTTTATTGAGCGTTATTCATATTGCAACAAACATAAAACAAGTGGATGTAGGCACAAGTTGTGTAACCTTTTGCAGAGAAAAAGGTAGCCGGATTCAAGGTTGTCTGGTATCTAAATAAGGCCAGAGGTGGAAGTGAGAGTCATAAGGTACAATGTGATATAGTCAAGTATCAGAGTCCTGAGCAGGGAGGGAAGGATCCCAGCTGCTCACTTGGCTCTCCTAAAAGCAGTCGACAATGCTGCAGCACATCTTCTTGTCGGTGAATGGAAATTTGACCAAATCACCTTCACCCTATGTGAACCACATTGGCTTCCTCCCAGGGCCAGGATACTGTTCATGACTGCATGTATCATCTACAAAGCAGCCACAAGTAGCACAACAGCGTACCTGGTGGCTAAGCTCCACCAATCTGGTGGCACATGCTCCTCGCGCCGCAAAACAACCAGCTTGAATCACAATTCGCATGCAGAGAGGACACACAAACAATCCTTCTCACGTCAGGCACCCACCGCCTGGAACTCAATCCCAGTGTCAGTTCGGAATGCCCTCACAACTCTGCAATTTCGTAAAACCTCTCAAAGCATAGCTTTTTCAACACCACCTGACCAAGGACTAATTCCATTGGACGCAAATACCGAAGCACAGACCTCAACTCACAGTTCTACGCTACTGTTAAGATGCCAGCCCAAATGCTGGCTACCCTCACTCTGTACAGTGCTCCGCTACTCTCAAGCTAGGCCCATGCTTTAAACAATAAAATAAAAAAAAATAAAGGCTATTTGGTTACTGTCTGCAGGCATATCTTAATGAAATCTTCTGTTCTTGGAGCCACTTTTCCATATTCGTTCTTAACCTCGAGAGAGAGTTCTGTTTTTAGGGTCTTTAAGGTCATTTTTTAATTGTAGGGTAAAATAAATAGGCTATACCTGCATATTAAGGCTAGTTAGTATAATTTAGCTTCATTAAAGTAACTGATGTGGTTTGTGCCTTATTGATTCTTGACAAGGTGGGACTAGTCTGTGTGCGCTGCTAAAATTCTTCTGAGCAGCATCCAAAAGGAAGTTGGGCAAGCGCACATATGGTCAGGATAACTCACCCGCTGCAACCTGCCAAAACAAAGTAAAACACTCTCCCCTCGCGCTCCGCTCATAATGCCGGAGGAGGTTTTATAGCCACACCTCCTCTGGGTCCCAGGAGCAGCAGCAAGTGCAGAAACACTGCTAAGAACACAGACGCCGAGATGAGAGGGACAACACAGCAAAACACACTCCTCGCTCCGCTCTAGTTTTATACTTTTTTTTTTAAAACAGGCTATTAGTTTTCCATTTTGCTATTGGAATTAGTACAAATACAAAAAGTCAGTCGCAGCTTTTAAAAAACTATGATTAAGCCAAGAATTTGTTTAACATTCGCTCCCCATCACCCTCCCTCCCATGTTGCCTGAACCAGCACCTAATGTGTGTATTTTGACTTTCTAGGAATGAGTTGCATGCAGTGACAAAAAGGGGTGTGATGGTTTCATCAGGTTCTATGGCTTCCGGGGCAAACAATGTTTGTGTCAGGACATTCCATGCTAGAATATCTTCATTGGTGTCGGATAAGCTCAGATGTATTGCACGCCTCCAAGCCGTACATTCGGCTAGAGACCTTTTTCAGATCTCTCCACCACTCTTCTATACTGGGGCCTTTTGGGGATTTCCATGTCATGGCAATTCTGTATTTGGCTAGTATGTACTCTAGGGCTTTCATCTTATGTACATAACGTGTGGATTTGGGGCATGTGAAGCGTCCTAGCTGACAGGCAGCAGGGGACAACACACCCTTTGAGCCCCCCTCTGTTCAGACTAACTGCTGCATCCTCCCAGTACCTCTAAGTTGGGGCACGCCCAAAACATATGTAGTATACCGGCTTCCATGGCGTTACATCAAGGGCAGTGCTGTGTAGCCACGCCCGGAAACCTAACATTTTAATGGTGTCATATATGCCCTGTGTGTTACAAATAGTCGAATCAATTGAGGTCTTGCATTTCGGAACACACTTATGGTATCTCAGTATCTCGGTCCAATGTGCATCTTGGAACGGGCCCCAAGTTCCTCCTCCCATTTATGCCTGACCTCCAAGTCTATAGGGGATCCTGCGGTAAGCAGCAATTCGTATATCTTGGATATTGTGTGTCCCCCCTCTGTTATATACAGGGTGCCAACTACTGAGTGCATTTCCATTGTTGCACTGTATGTGGGCCATATGGGTACAATTCCGTTCTTAATAGTGCCGTATAGCAGATATTGGCCTCGATGTAAGCCTATTTTGTCCATCAACTCCTGGAAGAGTATAAAAGGGGTGTTGTGGAGTAGATCTCCTATTGTGGCAACGCCACCTGGATCCCAATGTGCGCGGATTCCCAATTGTGCCTGGGAAGCAGCCGGCACCAGTGAAACGAAGGGGATCTGTACCGAGAATGCCTAATCAATGTGAGCGCACTATCCCATAGTTGAATACCAAACAATACCAAGTATGAATGTTGGCAGCCCAGGGTCGTTTGCTCCATAGTAGTTCCTTTAGGAAGAGGTGTGACAGTGGGTTGCAGTAACTGTGTCCAGAGTAGGCCCATCTGCTAGCCAGTTTACAACAAATTGTAGTTGCCCAGTAACGTAATATAGCTCAAAGTGTGGTAATCTGTGGTAATCTGATACCACATTCTTCATAACTTCTACGTAGGGAGGCCAAACCTATCCTGCCATTCTGCCACAAGAATTTCTAGGGTGTTAAAAAAAGCTTTGGGTATGTTATATGGAACATTTACAAAGTAGTGTAATAACATGGGGAGGGCCACCATTTTCAACAATGCCGCCCATTAGCGAGAGGGGTAACTTGTTCCAGAACCATATTGAGTTGCTGATATTATCTAGGGCCTTCCGCGTGTTATTGTTGTGTTCCAACATAGGGTCGTGATATAGGTTTACTGCCAGGTATCTGAATGTGTCTACACTTCACTGTAGTGCTGTTGTCTTAGACAATCCTGCCAGTTGGAACAGGGACAATTTTTCTATACTTATCGTGATTCCCGAAAGCTTTGCAAAATGTGCTAAGGCCTCCAGTATCAATTCTAAATTGTCCTCCGGGTTTTGAATGTATCATCAGCATACATAGATATCGGATGCCGTACACCATTAATGGCTATGCCTGTTGTGATGTATTCTGTTCTCAATTACTCCACAATTGGTTCCATGGCTAAGATGTACAGCAATGGGGATAGTGGGCAACCATGCCTAGTGCCCATTTCCAACTCCCACGAGTCTGCAAAGTATTTGCCTGTCTTGACTCTAGCTACTGGTTGGGTGTATATCAGCCTCACCCACCATGTGTGACCGCCCAAAGTCGAACCAGCGTAGCAGAGCCAGTCCCCACCTAATGGAATCGAAAGCCTTTATGGCATCAAACGTGGTGATCCGTATGGGGTCTCCCAGGACGCAGTGCTATCCATAACATGGTGCAGTCGTCGCAGATTCCAGGTAATATTTCTACCTTGTACATAACCCGTTTGGTCGGAGTGCACAAGAGTGTGCATCAGCCCCTTTAGTCTATTAGCCAACGTTGCTGTTAATACCTTACTCTCCTGATTGAGCATGGACAAGGGCCTATACGAACTATACTCTACTGGTGGTTTATTTGGCTTGAGGAGGGGTAGAATTAACGATTCCCTTAAGCTAAGAGGGAGGATGCCTGACCCAAATGATTCCATGAACGCATTTAAGAGGTGTGGGGCCAATTCTGCTGCAAATTCCCTAGAGAACTAGAGTCTTGCCTGTCAGCAGTGATCGGATCGTGCACAATAGTTCCTCTATCATGATAGGAGCGTCCAAGCGATCCCTCGCCTCGTCATCTAGCATATGGAGACATATCTCATCTAACACTTCTGCTATGTTTGTCTGTGAGGCCTCGGAGTCCTCATGATATAAGGAATATTAGAATTTCTGAAAGACTATTGATTTCCACTAGTATGGTGCATGAGGTGCCCTGCATTGTGTGTATTGTGTGAATGGGTACTGCTGTTCCTGTCTCTTGTAGACAGGCCAGAGCATACTGCCTGGTTTGCCCCCCTCTGCATGTTCTCTCTCAATATATTTAGAGTAATTATACATGCCCCAGTATCCCAAACATTTGTCTCAAATCGGTTTTGCCCGCCTCGTTGACCCGCGTGAGTCTGTGCCAATTTCTGCAGTTCTGCTTCCGTTGAGGCCATCTCCCTACATATTGTAGCCTGAATGCCTCCTGGACCTGGCAATAGCAGTGCCACCAATAACTTTTAGGACTTCCCATAGGGTTCCTGTGCTGGATACACTACCAGTGTTTTTTGTAAAGTATTCTGTAATAGTGTCCCCAATATGGTCCCTGAAGAGGATTTCATGTAGAGACTTGCTTCTAAGCCTCCAAGTTGGTATTGGGGGTTGCGTATTACCACACTAGTTAATCCCCTTTCCTCCATACTGCATGGGCGTCCCTTGACTCCGCCTTCCGGCACCACACCCCAGTTCCCATAGACGTGTCAACATTGCCTAATGACACCAGTTTTATTAGGTGGGAGTATGGTGGGACGTATGGAGCAAAGGGGACTCGGGTCTAAGACTAACTTATAATTACTCTTACGCCCTGTCCTATCCCCTTTCCTGCATACTGCATGGGTGATTACAACAGAGTGTAGCCCCAGGGTGGAGAGGAGACCCTCCTTAAGCAAACAGGTTTCTAAGAAACGCCTGTCCGAAGGCCGCGTCTGATCTAGAGCCGGCATCCAAACAGTAATGCTTGCAGAAAGCCGAAGGTGGGTCATGTGGCGCCCTGCTTATAACCTACCAGGGGACATGCCGCTGGAAAGCGATGGCCGTTGCCTTGGCTCTGACCACGTGGGCGTGCAAGTTGGCCGGATGTGGCTCATGCTGTCCCTTGTAAGCTTCCTTGATGACTGAGACCATCCAACGGGCTATGGAGGCCTTGGAGGCCTGGTACCCTGGTCTTGATCTGCCAAAGGTGACAAAAAGAGCGTCCTACTTGCGGAAGCCCTTGGTCCTGTCCAAGTAGAATTTCAGAGCCCGCCTGACATCAAGGCAGTGCAGAACTCTGTGCCTCGTCTTTGGGTTCAGCAAAAAACATGGGCAGCAGCATCTTCGTTCCGATGGAATGCGGACTGCACCTTAGGTGGGAATGCTGGGTGTGTCCACAGGACTACTTTATCCCTGTGAAAGGTAGCATATGGCTCTGAGATGACCAGCGCCTGGATTTCGCCGATTCTGTGAGCCCAGGTGAGGCCGACTAGCAAGGCTGTCTTAATGGTGGCCAGCCTGATGTCCACGGACACCATTGGCTCAAATTGTTTGTGCACCAGGGCACCCAAAACTAAGTTGAGGTCCCACACAGGGTGCAGCCTCTTGATGGGCGGGTAGAGTCTGGCGAGTCCCATCAAATGTTTGACAATCAGGGAAGAGGAAAAGATTTCTTCCTCCGAGTTTCTGTAAGCCCCGATGGCAGTCAGGTAAGTGCAGCAAGGGTCCAACGGGACGCCAGAATGGGCAAGGTGCTCCGAGAAGGAGAGCATGTCTACCTTGGGCTTATTTCGATGATAGACGAAGTCCTTTAGGTCCTTTGGAGGCGATCTCTGGAAGAGCTCCTTCCCCCTGGCTAGTCTGTTCTTCAGAGACCTCGAGGAGAGCACACTGCATGCGGTACAAGCTTGCCACCCATGGTCTGGGCTAAAGCAACGTAGGCAGACGGCATGGGGATCTTTAATTGGAAAGAGCCCATCGCAGGAGGACACCTGCTGAACCCTGTAGAAGTCGACGTGCGCCGGGGAGGAGTGCAACGCCCGAGGACCGAGTACCCGAATGATAAAGAGACAAATAGAAGTAGCCGCACGTGGAATTACATGGCCGAAGCCAATCCCAGGAGCGCTGGTGAATTCAGACAGTTCCCGTTGACACGGAAAAGGGGACTGAGGTGTGGCGCCAGAGGGCGGAGTCAGGCCAGCGCATCCTCCAAGGGCGACACCCGTGCACACCTCTAAATTTAAACGGGAAGCAGGTTTTTTCTGGTGAAAAAGATTCTGTCTCCCGTCCCTAGCAAGGGACGCCCATGCAGTATGGAGAAAAGGGGACGGGACATAAGATTAAGGGGGACCTGATCTGATAACACCCTGCCCTTATACTCTGCAGTTGTGAATTCAACGGCCACTTCTTTTCCCACAAAAAAAGTAATCTAGTCTGAGTGTTATTTCGAATGATGCAAGGAGTGTCTGCAGTGACCTAGCGGGAGGGGTCGGTTTCTGGAATTTGGCATCTGATCTGTCAAGTAGCATATTCATAACACAATTGAATCTCCCCCAACTGAGATTGCTATTTCTGTAGGAGCCAAGCCTTGAGTATAGTGTTTGATAGACTGCTGCTGTGTTGTGATTGGGAGCATATGCATTGATCAGGCAAGTGACATTTTTTAACAGTCACTGTATAAGTACCATCCTGCTTACATTATTGGTTTGAATAGGGGTCACATTGAAGGGCACTGTGGGTGCTATCCAAATAGGGACCCCTCAGGCGTACAGAGAGTATGGGGAGCAGATTAACTGCACGGTCCACTTTCCGGCCAACAGCGTTTATCTGCCGTTAAATGAGTTTCCTGTAGCAGGGCGATGTCAATTTTGCTCCTTCGTAAATATGAATAAACTGTCTTTTTACATAATCCATCAATGACGAGGAGCCAGCCGAGACGGAATCAACGCCGAAATCAACCCAAAATGGATGCCGCATCTCCAGCCGCCCATTGCTGATCCTGGTTACCTAGCAACCACGGGAAGCACCCTCATCTGCCCCCGGAACAGCCGGAAGGCATGAGCCGGGCACCCTCACCTAAGGCACCAGAGTCGAAGGCAAAGCCTGTCTGTGCCTGTCTGGGGCAGTATGTGCCAACAGCCAGTCACGTGGCGGCTAAAAGCACACGCCTTTGGTGAGTAAACCCTTCATTTATCATGGTGCACATCCCCTTCCTCCATGCTATGAGAGACATACAACCATGCCGCAGCACCTTCTTCCTCTGAAAGGTCCAACCGCCTATTGGCACATAATGGGTACCTCGAGCCTCATACCTATAGTCCTCACAACACTACATTGTAAGTAGCACCTCGCAAGCGTCCTGCACAGGCGCTCCAAACTGCCACCCGTACTTTTGATCACGTTGCCACGGACCTGCCACGACCTGATCCTAATATTGCTCCGCCCCCACCTCCACCAATATGGCCGCATCTACTAGCCATGCCCACAAAGCCCACTGCCCCTATATGCACAGCACCGGCACTGCCACTTAACCACCCAGGTGCCTTTTGGCCACTGTTTACTTTTGCATGCCTTTTGATACCTGACCACTCAAAGGCCTACTGTTTACGTTTGCATTTTGCCTGACTTGATACCGGACCAATCAGTGGCCCACTGTTTGTGTTTGCATTTTATCTGCCCTCCGGTATCTGACCATCTAGAGGTCCTCTGTCTGTGCTTACATCATGCCTGCCCTTGCAATCTGTCCACCTAGAGGCCCTTCTGCCCACATGGCGAATCAGACACCACCACATGAAGAAAGCATACCCCCCACCATTCCTGCCATCCTTCTGTGCCCCCTCCTGCATCACACAGCTTGACACTGACACATCCTGTGTCGCCAAACAGCCCACCTAACAGCCTACCAGCCAAGACTATTAACGGCGCTACTCCCCCCCCTGCCACCTACCCCCATGCCCAGCTCTAACCCCAGGTCCACCCTCAGAAGAAACCTTTTTGGAGCCCACTCTAACCAGACCAGCTGCGCTCAGACCCTCTCACCAACCATACCTAGGACAAAGGCCCCATCCTCTGCCAAGGCGGCCATCTCCACCGAACCTAGCACAACCAAATGCGCACCCACACCAGCAACCCAGCACTCACCACTTAAGTGCGGCCTGATAAACGTTCAATCTCTCACAGCCCACACCACTGAGATCCACAACCTGCTTAGTTAGCTAGACCTAGATATCCTCACCCTCACTGAAACATGGCTGCATGAGGCACCTGGCCCCTCCATCAGCCTTTCGCTACCACCAGGATATACTATGTTCCATAAGGACAGAACCACCAACAAAAGGGGTGAGGTGGCGCTCATCGGCAAAGACTCCCTCAGCATTAGACAGATCAGCTCATCATTGGACGAGCACACTGATGCGCTGTCAAACTTGCCCTTTCACCCAACAAGACTATTACCATACATGTCATATACCGCCCTCCAGACCCCATATTAGACTTTCAATCCAAACTTCACCAGCTAGAGGACAGCCTGAAAAACAACACTAACGTCATCCTCCTAGGGAACATAATCTTGGCCTTAGAGACCCCAAGGACAAACAAAGCAAAGCCCTTGATAAAGCACTCCTCGACCTAGGTTTCATTTAAAGAGTCACTGATCCAACCCACATCAAAGGTGGATTATTGGACTGGATAGCAGATCACAACTGCGCTGTGGGTATCAGTTCCATCACCCCCTGCCCTCGGACAGACCATCTCCTAATCCACTTCCATATCCCCATCAAAACCATGTCCAGCCCAGTAAACCTGCACCCCAGCTCTGACAAGATCATCCAGGCTCCTCACTAAAGAAAGGATACTCCCCTCTCGTAGAGGCATCCTCAGCCCTGAGGCCCCCCTTCTCCACAGACCCCGTTGCACTGGTAGACACATACAACACTACCATCAAAGCAGCCATAGACACCATTGCACCACTAAGAAAAAAGCCAAAACTAGCAAACACTAACTCAAGGTTTATGCAAAGGCTACTAGACCTAGGAGGAGCCCTAAAGCGAATGGCACTTACCACTTGGAAAACCTGCCCTTCCCACTCCACTCTCGATGCCTACAAAACATTTGCCTCCCACTACAAAAAAAAAACTAAACACCCTAGCCAAATCTGCATCATACAACTCTAGAATCTCTAATGCGAACTCCGAGTCAAAGGAGCGGTTTGCTATCTACAAAGAGCTTGCATCCCCGCCAACTAACACTCAGGAAACCGTGAAAGACAAAACATGGTGCAACATACAAATGGGCATGCTACAGGAAAAAAAAAAACCTTTAAAAAACCTGAATGCCCTGCCTGAAGCCAACACTCCCCATGCCGCAGCCCCTGACCCAGACAACAAAGACTAAATCCTTCTCCTTCAGACAAGTTACTGAAACAGAAGTCATAGCCATCCTGAAGCACATTAAACCCCCCTCATGCAAGGGGGATATCGGCCCTGCTGCACTCAAATTGTAACTTATATGTGGGGGGAACCCCCCACCCAATGCCAAACCCCCCCCAAAACACATACATACATACAATACATTACTCACCGTAATCGTATTTCTGATGCTTGTATCTGCTTAGATTCACATGCTGTGCATAGGCCGACATCTAGTGGAAGCTGCGGAGTATTAGTTTGTTTTTCGAAACTCGAAAATGGGCGTCGACACAGGGCGTGCCACTAATACTAGCCCTAGTGTGACGTCCACTGTACCCAAGATCCCTCACGCGTCTAGGATCCTCAGATTGTATTTTTTCTGACATGAGGTAGCATGAGGAGTAGCGTGAGTACAGATAATCCAAGCAGATAGACACAAAGGTAAGACTACAAGCAATCATGCGCCTTCTCTCAGAGGGGAGGAAGGGTGGGTCGCATGTGAATCTAAGCAGATACAAGCATCAGAAATACAATTACGGTGAGTAATGTATCCCTTCTGAGGCTTGTGGAATCTGCTTAGATCACATGCTGTGCATAGATTAGCAAGCAGTACCTGAAAAAGGAGGTGGGATGTGAGAAGGGTCATGAGCAAATAAGTGTCTTAGAACCGCTTGTCCCACTTGTGTGTCTGCCTTGGAATGGGTGTCAATGCAGTAATGCTGAGTAAAAGTGTGAATAGAGCTCCAAGTAGCTGCTTTGCAAATGGTGTCAAGGGGTACATTTGCAATGAAAGCCAGAGTGGTCCCAATGCCTCTGGTAGAGTGGGCTCTTGGCGTGAAAGGCAGAGTTCTTTCAGAGAGTGAGTAACACAGCTGGATACAGTTAATAATCCACTTCGAGATGGCACCTTTAGAGACGCGATCCCCCTCTCTGCCTGTAGCTACGGAGACAAACAGTTGATCTGTTTTTCTTAGCGGTCTGGTTTTATTTACATAGTAGAAGACCGCCCTACGCACATCTAGGGTGTGCAGTTTCACCTCAGCCGAGCTTTGTGGGTCCTGGAAGAAAGCCGGAAGCTCGATGGACTGGTTTACATGGAATTTAGATATAAACTTAGGTGAGAACCTAGGGTGAGTGCGTAAAACCAGTTTGTCTTTATGGACAGTAAAGAAGGGATCCTGCACTGACAAAGCCTGAATTTCACTGACCCTTCTTATAGAAGTAATAGCTACTAAGAAGGCCGTTTTATAAGTCAGGTGTTTGAGACTGCTTTTATGCATGGGTCCGAAAGGGGGGCCCATGAGCTTGGCTAGCACCACATTAAGGTCCCACCCTGGTGGTGGGTTTGAAATAGGAGGGTGAAGCCTCTTTACTCCTTCCATGAAGGCTTTAACTACTGGTACTTTCCACCACAAAATTTTGCTATGGGAAGTGGTGTAAGCCGAAAGGGCTGCCAGGTGTACCTTCAGTAAGTTAAAAACCAATCCTGCATCCAGCAGGTGGAGCATGTACGTAACAATAGTGGAAGGAGTGCAATCAACCGGGTTGATTGATCTATTCTGGCACCAGATAACGAACCTCTTCCACTTGTCAAAGTAACAGTGCCTTGTGTTTGGTTTCCTAGATTCCTTTAGGATGTCCATACACCTCTGTGGCAAATTGAGATGTCCAAACTCTATGACCTCAGGAGCCATGCTGCTGTTCATTGTGTTGGGTTGCTGGTGCACTGTTTGACCTTGGTGCTGGAACAGTAGGTTGTACCAGGCTGGAAATGTGATGGGCTCGCACACCATCATCCTGCGTAGGTGTGGGAACCACGGTTGTCTTGCCCACATGGGAGCAACTAGGACGAGCGTCATCGACTCTCTGTTCATCTTGTTCACCACTTTCCTGATGAGGCGTTGGTGGAAAAGCGTACGCAAACATCCCTGACCAGTTCATCCACAGGGCGTTCCCCTGGGAGTCTGGTTGGGGGAACCTGGATGCAAATCCTGGGCATTGTCTGTTTTCGCTTGTGGCGAATAGTCTATAGTGGGGAAACCCCACTGAGAGAAGATATTTTCTACGACCTCTCTGTGTAGAACCCATTCGTGTTCCTCTGGGAGGGAGTCTCAGAGCATCCGCTAGGGAATTGAGCTCCCCTGGAACATGTTGTGATGACAGGAAGATGTTCCGTCTGAGTGCCCATATCCAGATTATCTGGGCAAGCTTGGACAGATTTGGCGAGCGAGTCCCTCCTTGCTTGTTCAGGTAGAACATGGCTGCTGTGCTGTCCATCCGGTTTTGCACTGACAGGTTTAGTAGGTGGGGCTCGAACGCCTTAAGCGCTCTGAATACTGCCAGAAGCTCTAGCAGGTTGATGTGGTTCTTGGCCACTGAGTGAGACCAGAATCCCTGAGCTGTGTGGTGGAGATGGTGAGCTCCCCACCCCGTCAGGCATGCATCGGTAGTGACTACTGCCTGTATTTCGGGTTCGTAAAAGGGTTTTCCCTGTGCAAGATTCTCTCTTGTCCACCAGCGAAGGCTTTCTACTAGTGTTGGCGAAACGACCACTAGATCGTCCCACTGACCACTTGCCTGAGACCACTGTTTCGCCAACCATTCCTGCAGGGGACGCATTCGCAGGCGCGCGTGGGGGACCAGGTAAATACATGACGCCATCATGCCCAGTAAAAGCATTGCTTTGCGTACCGTTATTTGGTGACCGGACTGATATTGCGGAATTTGCAGTAGTATATTCCGAATTCTTTCCTCTGAAGGAAATGTCAACCCCCTCTTGAGTATCTAGGATTGCTCCTAGGAACTGTTTGGAGGTGCTTGGCACCAGGCTTGACTTTTTCTCGTTGATTGAGAAGCCTAATTCGTGGAAGAGGTCGATAGTCCCGAAGCTATCCCGAAGGGCAGTACCTTGAACTGGTTGTGCCGACTGTCCACCTTGAAGCGCAAGTACCTTCTGTGCGCTGGGAACATGGAAATATGAAAATAGGCAAGGTTGCCATGTAATCCCCCTTTTTTAGGAGGGGGATTACCTCTTGTAGCGTAGTCATACGAAACTTTTGGGGCTTGACATACTTGTTGGCAGGC
This sequence comes from Ambystoma mexicanum, assembly GCF_040938575.1. Classification (NCBI taxonomy): domain Eukaryota; kingdom Metazoa; phylum Chordata; class Amphibia; order Caudata; family Ambystomatidae; genus Ambystoma; species Ambystoma mexicanum. Next base: position 517,565,284 of record NC_090931.1, read on the forward strand.
CGTAAGTCCAATACTGGGCGCATTGTCAAATCTTTTTTTGGCACAAGGAAGTAAGTTGAATAAATACCCTTGTTTACCTGGTGTCCCGGGACGAGTTCTATCGCGTCCTTTTCTAGCAGAATGGCGATCTCCTCGAGGAGAATCTTCTGATGTTCTAAAGAGTGTACTCTTTGTCGCGGAGGATGGTTCTGGGGACGCTGCAGTAGTTCTATACAGTACCCTGTGGATACTGTTGACAGCACCCATCTGTCTGATGTGATCCCTTCCCAAGCCTGGGTGAAGTTGGAAATGCGTCCCCCTACTGGGGTTGCGTGAGAAGGGACCCTGAACTGAGCGTCACTGCTTTGGTGGAGGCGTGCCGCCTCCTTTGCTGGGGCTGCCTCTGCCTTTACCACGACCTCTCCTATTACCCCTGCCGTAACCCTGGGTAGACTGTTGGCTGTTGTTCCACTGTGTACCCTGCCCCTGGGAATAGTTAGATCCTCTCTGGGAATTTTGGCCGCGTGGGCAATGAAAATTACTATTCCCTCTCTGGTTAGGGGGTTTATTGGTTAACTGGCCAAGGGACTTGAGTGTCTCGTATTCGTCCTTGGCATTCTTCAGTGCGTCCTCGACCGCCTTACCAAACAGATCGGCTTCCACCGGTTTGTCCAACAATGATGCCTGGGTTTCTGCCTTAAAACCAGACTGCCGTAACCACGCATGTCTCTTGATAACAGTGCCTTCTGCTATCAATCTGCCTGCGTTGTCCGCGGCATCAAAGGTTGCTTTCAAAATGCAACCAGACACGGCTCTACCCTCTGCGGAAATCCGAGCTAACTGGCCCTTTAAAGGTTCCGGAGCAGAGGCTATGAGTGCCGCGACTTCTTCCCACTGATGGCAGTTGTAGCTGGCCAACAGGGTGGTGGGGTTTGCAATCCTTGCCCGATAGGCAGACTTTGAGGCTACTTTCCTGCCGAAACCATATAGTTTCTTGCTCTCCTTGTCTGAAGGAGCTTCGAACGATGACAAGGGTGTTCCAGCCCTCTTACGAGTGTTAGTGACAACTAGGGAGTCTGGCTTCAGATGTCCTCTTATAGAGAGAGGGTCAGACTGGGCTGCCCTGAAAAGTTTTTCAACCCTGGGATTGACTGCTCTGGTGAGGTTCGGGTTCACCAGGGACGGGTCTATTCTTCGATGAATGGACTTAATGATAGGGATGGTCTGGGCAACAGGCCTCCTTTTTCCCACTAACTCCTCAGCGAAGTCCCTCTCCTCCTGGACACTGAGGGTGTCAATACGGAAATGTTCTGCTGCACGTGTGAGAACCTCGTTTAGGAGGGGTTGGTTATCGACAGGGGAGTCGGTAACCGGGGCTTCGTTTTCTACCGGGGAAATCTACTCTGTAGGTTTCAGGGTCTTCCTCTTCCTCTTCTTGGTCCTCATCATCCCCATAGTAGCCCGTCCCGGTTTGCTCTTCTACCATGCCAAATTCTTGGTCCTCACCAAAGAAGGCCTCTCCTTGATACAGTGAGTATGGTCGTGAGTATGGTTGTACCTCGAAGGGGTCTGTAGACCTCATCGTTGTCTCAAACCGGGGCTTCTTGCTTTCAAAATGCAACCAGACACGGCTCTAACCTCTGCGGAAATCCGAGCTAACTGGCCCTTTAAAGGTTTAGGAGCAGAGGCTATGAGTGCCGCGACTTCTTCCCACTGATGGCAGTTGTAGCTGGCCAACAGGGTGGTGGAGTTTGCAATCCTTGCTTGATAGGCGGACGTTGAGGCTACTTTCCTGCCGAAACCGTATAGTTTCTTGCTCTCCTTGTCGGGAGGAGCTTCGGACGATGACATGGGTGTTCCACCTCTCTTACGAGTGTTGGTGACTGGGGCGCCCTGAAAAGTGTTTCAACCCTGGGATTGACTGCTCTGGTGAGGTTCGGGTTCACCAGGGACAGATCTATTCTCCGCTGAATGGATTTAAGGATAGGGATGGACTGGGCAACAGGCCTCCTTTCTCCCACTAACTCTTCTGTGAAGTCCCTTTCCTCCTGGACACCGTGGGTGTCAATGTGGAAATGTTCTGCTGCGCTTGCGAGAACCTCGTTTAGGAGGGGTTGGTTATCGACCGGGGAGTCGGTAACCGGGGCTTCGTTCTCTACCGGGGAATCTACTCTGTATGTTTCCAGGTCCTCATCATCCCCATAGTAGCCCGTCCCGGTTTGCTCTTCTATCATAGTAGAGCCTGAGGGTGTCGCCCCCTGTGGATCATACGAGAGGAAATGTTCTGGATTTTTATCATAAAAATCTGCCAAAGAAGACATTCTTGACATGACCCTATCTATGTCTTCACTGGACCATGTTTTGGAACTGGGAATGACTCTCTCAGCAAGTCTATGGGATCTATCTTGAGTAGCTTTGCTGGTTTTAGACATATCAGCAGACCTGGTTTTGTCTGTCTGTTTAGGGGAGTGTTTCACAGGTGTGGAAGAGTGCAAGGGTTGTTTCTTCTGCTGTTTTCCCCCCTTCCCGTGAGTGGAAAAATGTTTTCCCTGTCCTTTAGTGGCTCCGGAGTTTTTCGACGCCTGGCGTCGAGGATCGGGGGTGGTGTCCCTGTCCTTCGAGCGTGGGGCCTCGCTGGTTTTAACTGCGGGCTCCGACTCCTGGAGCGCGGCCTGGGGGTGGAAGTCGTCTTCGTCTTCCGACTATCGAACTTCTGTTAGCCTAGGGAGCGAGGCACTCTTGGCAAGAGTGGATGATTGCCTGGAGTCATGCGGCGATCTTGATCGATAGCACCCAGAGGACACCGTTCTGTTTCTGCCTCTTTCCGAGAACTCAACGTAGTCGAGTCTCGGTTGGACTTCGTGTGTTTAGTGTGTGTGGTGAGTGAAGCGCTTGTGTCGCCGGGGGTCTTCCCCATAGCTGCCCTGCCGGACGACCTTCCGAGGTCGGGGACCGCGCGCGGCTGCCTTTCGACGCCGTAATGCCCTCGCCGTCCCAAAGTACGGCGTCGCTGAAGGCGCCCTCCTCTGCCATGGCCACCTGCCTGGCGTGGTGGGCCCAACGCTTCGTCGAACAGTCCTTAAGTGTCTTAGGTTTAAACCTACTACACGCTCTGCAGTTCGCTTCGGGGTGGTCCCTCGGCAAGCAGAGATTGCACGTGGCGTGCCTGTCAACCCAAGGGTATTTGCGATTGCACTTGGGGCAGAATTGAAAAGGGGTACCCTCCATACGCACCTTGAGGCAGCGGGCTAAGTGTAGGAAATGTATATGGTGTACCTATATACCAAGAGTGTAGAGTATGTCCAACCCCCCCACTCTCCCTACTTGCAGGGCCGAGGCCAGAGGCCTTCCAAGGCCCAGGCCGAGGCCAGAGGCCTTCCGAGGCCCAAATCCATCGAGCAGCAGCCGACGGTCGATTTCTTCTCCAGCCGGCGTCGAGTGTCGAAGTTCGACGTTGGGATGGGGAAGGATGTAACTAAATTAATATTTTAGCAAAAGTATGGCTAAGGCCAGGGGACTCCGCAAAATGCTTCCGACCAGTATGGCGGAAAAAAACAATCTGAGGATCCTAGACGCGTGAGGGATCTTGGATACAGGGGACGTCACACTAGGGATAGTATGCCTGGCACGCCCTGTGTCGACGCCCATTTTCGAGTTTCGAAAAAGAAACTAATACTCCGCAGCTTCCACTAGATGTCGGCCTATGCACAGCATGTGATCTAAGCAGATTCCACAAGCCTCAGATATATATATATATATATATATATATATATATATATTAAACCAACAATTTGGGTAATACCTGTAGAACCACTAGTCCCGCTGGCTACAGCCTTCATCAATGTGTCACTCTCCACGGGCATCGTCCCCCACCCTCCCCAAAAAGAATCTTGGGTTCAACTGCTAAAAAAAAAAAAAAAAAAATTGCTCGATCCAGACATATCAAACAACTATAGACCCATAACCACCATCCCTTTTTTGCTTAAGATATTAGACATGGCGGCATACCTCCAGATTCAACCATTTTATTTTAGACATCATCATCCTGGGTAAGAAGCAATCGGGTTTCCGGCCACGCCACGGTACCGAGACTGTCCTACTCGACTTAAAAATTCAGATTGAGCAAACCAAGGATAAAGGGAAACCAGCACAGCACTGTTCCTGCTCTTTGATCTGTCTGCAGCTTTCGATCTTGTAGATCACAAGACCCCCAAGCAGACACCTCGAGGATGCAGCCCACCTCCTGGATCACCTCCTTCCTGGAAGGAAGACCAATGAGTGTTCTCTGACCAGGCTTGCGCTTTTCCCTTCCACTGCAGAGTCCCTGTGGGATCCTGTATCTCGCCCACCCTCTATTTTTACTGTCCCACTTTTCAATGACCTAGATGATGACGGCACAGCCTAGGCATAGCATATACTAACTACGCTGATGATAAGCAAGTGCTGTTCCTACAAATAAGACGCAGCCTCAATCAAAGCCCTATGCCCTCATCCAGGCTTGGATGGCAGCAAATGGTCTATGTTTCAATGGAGACAAGACAGAAATACTTCTGGTAGGTCTCAAATAAATCCTTAAACTGGATAGTAAATACACATCATTGACAATGCTACCATCACCATATCAGTGGCAGCCAAAACTCTAGGAGTATACCTAGACTCCACTCTATGCCACGGCAAGTTAGCGTCATCGTCTCATCAGCCGCACTAACTACTATCATAAACGCCGTCAAACCCTACCTCTCCTCCAAAAACTGCCTGTCCATAGCCAGAGCTACAGTAGGTGCAAGGCTGGACTACTGTAACGTCCTGTTCCTGGGCACGTCATCCAAAACATGAAGAAACTCCAAACCACACAAAACAAACTCCTCAAAGCAGCCCTCAGCATTCCCAATAGGGAGCATGTATCACAAGGCAGACAGGACGTCCATTGGCTCCCAGTTAAAGAGCGCACTCTCTTTAAAACCCTCTCCATTACACACTCTTGACTATCAAACAGCTCCTCCCTACCTCTCAAAAACCATTCACCACGCCACATCAGAATGACCTAAGCGGGCCCAGCACTGCAACCAGCTTGCAGTCCCGACCTTTAAAAGAAAGCAAGAGGTGCGAGCTTTGCAGTCCTAGCTCCTAACAACTGGAACACGCTAACACCCGCACTCAGGAAAGAGACCTCATTCACAGTGTTCCGTAAGGCACTGAAAACCTAAATCTTCAACTAGCCAGTGTCACATTTGTGCACCCTTTCTTAAAGGTGAGAACCGAATGTTTTTTGCCATTACCAACACATTTCACCATTGTATGAATGAGAACACACTTGTTAAAATGTAAACTGTTCGCCTAAGCAAGTATCCTGTAACAGCGCCACAATCCCCAAGGGCCGCTGTGCGCTTTATAAATGCAAATAAATTGCTCAGGCCCCTGACATTCCAGGCAAGTAATTTCATGCCACTAGCCACGTTTGTCTTTTCAAGGTGAATAGTGTGCCCTGCACAGGGTCAGTCCATCCACACCCCATATTTCCAAGCCGACAAATCACACAATGTTTAGTTACTAAGGTTCAACTCAGACACTGCTACAGGCAAAACACAGTTCCCTTTAACTACCCCAACTTGAAAACAGTTGCCCAGCATGGTTACCAGTGCTCAGGCGTGATTGCCTCTTGCGTTCGCCTCCAGTATTTAAACTAGGAGGGTTGTGCGCAGCGGATGGGCCTAAAAACAATTGCCCAAAAAGAAAATATTTTTAAGACAGGCTGGCAGCAGCAGGTCTGGTCTCCTCATGGGATTGATTTAGTCATGAGGTAGTTCCCGCCATATAGTGCAAAGAAAGACAAAAGGTCTGTGTTCCGGAGAGTCGGTCTGCCTAGTCAGTGACCCGTTATCCTGTGGTTCTCAACTGGCACTCTAGCATTATATGCTGGAGCAGTTTAAATGTGGTAGTTGGAATCTCAGTTCCTAATCTTTAGCCCCATCCGGTTCCGTGAGTCCCTTTTGCTTAGGTTGGGCGTCTTCGTCATCCATGATGGGGCTTAATACTTCTCCGTCCATCCACACTTGTGCCTCTTCTGGTAGATCAAAGAATAGTGCACAGCTATTAAATAGGATCTTCAGGTGGGATGGATAGAGCAACATATTTCGGTCCTGCTTTCTTGAGCCTAGCTTTCGCCGACAAGAAGTGCGCTCTGCTTTTATGCACCTGTAAAGTATAATCCGGGTACACTAACAAGTCTGCTGATTCTCTCCGTAGTATGCCGCCTTACCTGTAGAAGGATAGAATCTTTACCCTGTCCTTGTAATTCAGGACTTCTGCAATTATCAGTCATGGGGGCTCCTGGAGGCGGTCTTCTGGTAAAAGCCCTGTGCGCTCTTTCTATTGTGAAGCATTGATGGAGGTTCCCCGGTCCAATTTACTGTAGGAACATGTTTTATACATATTATGTGGGGCCTGTACCTTCTTCGTCCTCCGATAAGCCTACAATATGGACATTGTTCCTGCGGGCTCCACCTTCCGCATCCTCTGCTCTGTTTTCAAGTAGTCTGACTTTTTGTTGTAGAATGTGTACTTCGGTATGGGTTTCCTGGATTGCCACAGTATTTTCGTTTGATTGTCTTTGCAGATTTGTGGTCCGCTCAGCCAATTACCCGACATCCTGGTGTAGCCGTCCAACGTTCACCTTAACAGCTTCTATTTGTGTACCGAGCGAGGCCTTCCAGTCAGCAATTGATAACAGAACTTGGTTGTGCATTTCCATAGCGTCCCCTCCTTTTTCGTGAAACGTCGCCATGTCTTCTCCAGGTGCTGGTTGCGGATTCCTGGCATAATTGTCGAATGTCGTCTGGCTAGACCTCAGTTTGGTAGGTTTAGGAGGTATTCAGAGTGTTCTAAGCACTACTATAAAATGCCAAAAATGCGAATAAATTTGCAACGTGGAGTACCAGACTGACTCTGAGGTGTGGAGACTTCTGATGTCTGGACTACTATTCACTGTCTTATGCTTCTGAAAATTATGGTGTGGTGGGAAGGTCCCTTCAGCGTAATCCCCCCCCCACACCCCCATATATGCCACTTCGCTGTCCTATCCATAGGGCTCTAGTCCCGACTCTACACCACATTAGGTAGGACAAGCTAAGCGCAGCTTGTGAATCCCTCTTGGTATGCTTATGGAATCTCTTGTCACGCAATAGCACTACAGTGTTATCCGGAGCGCTAGATGTTAAGCATCTTCTTCCAACTGGAGGAGTCCTGGATACGTATGCCGCCTGTACTCCGACTCGCTTCTGGTGATCTATGACCCTACTATTCACAGTCCATGCTGAGGACAGTGGACTTGGCGTTGTTGGCGCAACTGTAGTCTGGTACAAGGGGAGTATTGGGTTCGGTATGGTTCATCTCTGCACCGTGCTTTGGAACGCAATGCACTCAGGGGACCAGCGCTGCTTTCCTCCGATCCCGAGCAGGTAATGGCAGGCGCATCCGCTCGCTAGGGACACACTGTTAGTGATACTTGGGGACCAGGGGCAGCGCTCTTACCTGACCTGTACTTGCCTGGTGAGACTCTCCGATCCAGGCACAGTTACTCTTCCAGTCCCCAAGCCTACTGTTGCTAGCTCAGATGTTTCATCTAGTCTCTCCGCCACGGTCACCTTCGTGCTGTGGTCAAGGGCGCCATGTTCTGGCACAGGCTGGCAGTCCACCAAATTTACAGGCCGTCTCACTGCCGATTGGAGAGGGCAGCAGTTCTGCCGAGTTACAGGCACAGTCCAGGGAGTCTCATTGCAATATTGCTGGCAGTTTGGGTAACATCAATGCAGTAAACCTCTCTGGCCAGACCGATCATGTCGGATCAGGCTGGAGTTAGAGGAGTCGACTCACATCATGGCTGCTAGCCCTCTCATTATTCTTATGAGATTTCTTGGAATTTGGAACCAATGGCCTTGCCTTCGAGGCACGTTAGATTGAGCATATAAATTCTGGTTTCTGGATGCCACCAGACATGTCGAAACTGTTCAGGTTAGTTGCACTGTTGCATGGATTTTCAGTCTCTATGTCCTGTGAAGGGTCAGAAATGCAAGACGAGACAGGGGTCAAGTTCTCTCAAAGTTTGCCATTTATTGAAAGTAAAAGTGTTCTGATAAACCAGTCACTTTCTCTAACCTAACAGAAGAATCTGTGCTAAGCTAAAGGTGTCTCACCCTCTAGTCCCCAGGGATCGGTCATCCAGGTGGCCAGGACACAGTCAACGCTTTTCGATCCAGTTACTGGGGGTGGACCAGTGCAGGAGGAGCACCTGGGTGAGGGATCTTCGGGGAGGGAGTGTGACACCGGATGGCGAGACGTGGCATCGCCTTCCCTGCAATAACTTTACCCCATCATACCAGGTAGGATACTTAGGAATTCAACCCCCACTCCCTCCCCCTTTCCAACACGGACACTTTCTCGAATAGCTCATTGTGAGAGAAATTCATTAACACTGGAGCAGTATAAATGACATGCGCCAATACAATGTTCGGTCAGGGTCAGGCGATTACTGACCATTATGCACATCTGACTTCCATTACACTTCTCCAAACATATAAAAGGCGGAGCAATAGAGCACACGAGTGAGGCATAGCACATGAGGAAGCAGCAGTTCTAAGATGGCAGTTTAATACGGCACAAGACGGCAAAAGAGAAGAGTATCGCAAGGAGGGACGTGCCCATGACCTTTTTCAATGAGGAACCATTACTTTCATGAACCTTTGGGAATAGAAAACGTAAGACCAAGAAACAAGGCTGAAGAATCCTGCATTGTGTGTCAGAGGTACCCTTGGCTCTCCCGCGTGGATAGTCAAGGCAGGGAGAATCGATTGGCGTCGTGGTGCTGTCCTTGGCTCCTACAAAAAAGCAGCACCAGTCAAGTCAGCACAGCCGGTGAGTCCGATACCAGATTGGGCTTTTCTGCAACCAATGGCACGCAAAATGGCTGTGTACATACAAGACACTACACAAATTATCCAAGAGTTTGAAGGGACAGTTTTTGACCCGGCTGTGGATATACTACTTGGTCTCGACGTGGTTGCCCTTTACACAAGCATTCCACAGAAAGCGTCCCTTGAGATGCTTGAAGAGAAGTTACTTCAAGACCACACTGTTAGAACAACACCCGTTTCCCTCAGTGTAGTGCGCAGAAATGACCATGATGGAAAGTTACTTCAATTTTAAATGGGGAATTTTTCAAAAAAGACCATGGGACTGCAATGCGGCGACCATGGCACCAAGCATAGCCAAACTCTACATGGAGGCTTTTGAACTCTTTAAAATCATGTCTATTCATAATCCATATGCCAAAAATATACAAGCCTGGAGGTGATACATTGACAACATTTTTGTCATCTGGAATGGGACGACCGAGGAGCTACAGAAAGTTTTCCTTTGGATAAATGTCCAAGACAGATTATTGAAATTCCTAAATTCCCATCCAACTACAGCACAGATGAACTGAACTTTATGGACATCACTATCACAGTTGATCCTATCAAAGAAAACTATTTCTGAAACCATTCAACAAACCATCAGACAGAAATTCTGTTCTACACTATACCAGCTTCCATCCTCGACACTTGAGGGACAATCTTCCCCTAGGACAATTCCTCTTCGTCTCAAAAGGAACAGCACTAATAAAGCAGATTTCAAAAGAGGCAACAAGATGCAAGAACGCTTGAGACAACGAGGTTATCCGGATGAGGTCACGAAAAAAAGCACTAAAAAGGGCTAGCAACAACCACAGAGACTCCTTATTGGCATATAAAGACTGGCCGGTAGACAAGGATATAAACAACAAATTAGTCTTTGTAAACACATTTAGTCATCTCAAACGCAATGAAGAAGATAATTTCCAAAAATTGGAACATTCTGGAAAAAGCTCCCAGCCTGTACCGAGACCAGTAATAGCTTACAAGAGAAGCAGAAATCTGAAAGATCACCCTACACGAAATGACATGCGCTTGAGACCCGCAAAACAAAGGAAGCTACCACAACAATGGGGTTTGCCAGAGATCGGCCATCCCTGTGGACACTGCATGTGCTGCTGCTACACAACCAAGAGCACGTAGATTGATATTGGATTGACATCACCATGGAAACAAACTCAGCACACCAATCGTAATTCGTCATTGGTAGCATACATCATCTGGTGCCCTTGTGGGAAAATCAATTTCGGCAAAACCGAAAGGAAAATCAAACTGAGGATAGGTGAACATAGGAGTTGCCTAAAAAAACGGGTACCCAATGCACCAATGGTGGACCACTGGATTGAAAGACTACACCATCCCGAGGAACTGAAATGGTCCACATTGTACAAACCAAGACCAAGCATGGACAGTAACCGTGACAAAAATGTGCTCCTGAAAAGAGCAGCGGTTAATTTTTTCAGACTAAGGTCTCAACGAAAAAATAGACTTACGGTATGAGCAGAGCCATCCAGCTCTTCTTCACATTCTTTAAAGTCACCATACAGAGTATGGTGACTTTAAAGAATGAAAAACAGCTGAGACAACTCATAAAAAGGTACGCAACTCTGATTGGCTTTCCGATTACGGGGAAGATCCGCACAGTAACCTAGATGTGGTACCTCCCCTGCCTTCTGAGAGACAGGGACACACCTGAGGCTTACAATAACGCTTGTATGAGACAGATTACGAATTCCATTACAGGGCAGAAGGCACAGCACAGAGAAAGCAAAAGAGGACTGAAGGTGGAGGAAACAAACTAAGGAGGCGTGCCTATCTTAAAACCCCATCAGGACAGAGATCCATAGTGCTGCGTTTGATTTAAAACAAGCGAACGCCAAGCATGATGCGTAATCCATACGGCTGATGAGAAAAGACGAGCCGGATAGCAGGCAGTAGAAAACGCCTAACCTGTAAGCGAATTAGCAGTTCAATTGGTGACGATGGAGGCACTGTTCGGTGTAAAGACTGGAGGGAGCACCTGTCAAATTCAGCCTGGAGCTGCCACCAGCCTATACCCTGCTCTGTGGGCCACACACAGGTGCCCAAAAACATACAATAGGAGTACAGGGTTGTACTCTGACCCATGGGTGCCATAATGGTATCCCAAGGGTCTTTTCACCACAACCAAAATGATGAAGAGCCGCACCGCCAGGAGTCCCACGTAAACTCCTGCGTTGAAAGAAAGAACATACATAAGGTAATAAAGAACAAGGATATGGAGGTCATGTCCCTCCAATGCATTTCAAGCATCACATTCGGCCTCTCAGGGCTGATTTAATCTTATATTTTTGCCTTAAACATAGATGCAGTGAATAACTTGTGGGGGGCAACGCCACCTAGTACCACCTTCACGTAGCTTCAGTAAATCCTCTGCCAACGCCCTGGCGTGGTAGCCTGAGATAGTCTGCTCGAGCGGCTGTCCCCTCCAGCCCGAGAAACGTTTTTGAATACGCTGTGCTCTCCTATACGCAGGTAATTCGCACAGTTCAAATGTAAAAAACAATAGCTCAATGTTAAGAGCATGCTGAGACGGACAGAGTGAACATTATTTAAGGATCAATGGGAAATATACCCTGATGGTTTACTGGTGCTTTTCACTTCTACAATGTATAGGTTCTCGAAAAGTACAAGACCGGCACAACAAAGCAAAGCGAATGGTCGCAATACAACATTCTGTTTTGTTGGACTTTCGCTTCAACCACACAGACTATTTTCCATTTTCTATTTATATATTTATAACGCGCCGAAGTCGCAAGCATCAGGGCGCGAACAGAAACACGTGGAATGGTTAAAACACAGTACAACGAGAATGAAGGACACGTGCGTCAGATGAAGAGGGGGAAAAATCACAAGCTCAGAGAGCTCTTTGAAGAGAGGAGTTTTAAGCCGTTTCCTGAAGTTTAGGAAGTTACTTTCAAATCTGAGGTGGCGAGGTAGCACATTTCATCTTGAAATGGCTTTGGAAGAGAAAGATCTGCCTAAACCCATAGCTTTTTTTAGGGGGGGCGGGCAACTTCCAGCAGTCCCTGGTTTTCTGATCTAAGGCTCTGACTAGGTTCATACAGTGAATTCCTGTTTTAGGTAAGCAGGGGCCGTTCCATATAAGCAATGGTGGACCAGTGTCAGGGATTTAAACGTGATGCGTTCCTCCATTGCTAACCAATGGAGCTCTTTTCTATCACTTGTAATATGTTCTCTTCAGGATTTGCCTAATGGATCTAACAGCGTTGTTTTGTATTGTTTGGCATTGTTTAATGCTTTTACTGCTGGCTCCCAAGAGCAGAGTATTTCCGCAGTCGAGACGTGACAGAATAGTAGTCCAAGCTATCGTGGCACTATTCTGTTTACTCAGCAGAGGCCTAGTGCGATACAAGAGCCTTTGATAATATTGACAGTTTTGTTTGAGTTAGGATATTTGGGCTTCTGCTCCTAGCGAGGATTGTAGGTAGATTCCAAGTGTCTTAACCTTATCAGATGCTTTGATGGCAGATTTTATAAGGAAAGAGGAGTATGCAGGGTCTAGTTTGTTAACGGCTTTAGTCGAGCCGAATGTCATGAGCTCTGTCTTTGAGCCATTCAGGCACATCCAGTTTGATTTCATCCTTATTTCGATGGAGTTATGGATGGCTGAGAGTTTGTCCTTGTCAAGGGTGTGATTTCCACACAATTACATGATTAGTTGTGTGTCATCTGTGTGACTCACAACAGGAGAGCAGTAAGCCTCCTTGGACCACCCTTCAAGCAAAATTGGTTTAGCAAGCCTAAACATAATGCAATAGGCTAAATACGGGTGTTTTGATCCGTATAGCTTTATAGAAACGGCAGCCCTTGTAGAAGACTTGGTGATCCTGAATAAGGTGCAAGCTTGCACGATTCCGGCATATGCTGTACCTAGTATTGGAAACAAACTTGTCTAGAATGGTAAGCCTGGACTGTTGATAAAATCAGAATTGCTATTAAGTGGACTTAGATCTTTCAATGTGCCTGGTTCAATTACACGCTTAGGTTTCAAAGTCCTTTGGAGTGAGTAACTGTTGAGGAGCATGTATGACGCTGGAGACCATATGCAAGTTAGAATTCTGCGATGCGTTATATATAAATGGTGTAATTTATGCACACAGTCACCTCCCATTGTGTTGGTTGATGTTATGAGACTTAAACTCAATGATATATGGTAATTTTATACCAATGTTTACTTTGTTTTAGGGGAAGGTTCATTCAGGCCAAGAAAAGATGACACCATCGGATTAGGAATAAAGAACTTAATAGAATTCACTCCATAATATATAAAAATCAACTATAAATTCATATTTGGTTGTTATACTCAATATGAACAGTGTATTGTGTTAAGACTGGTAGCCCCTGATCAATGTCCTGGTGTTATTGAGAAAAATGGTAATTGGAAAGAAACCTGTTGGGATTTGTAATATTTTATGAATTGGTATGATTGCTATGACTTGAGCATGAATGTGTGCTTGGAGTTTTATACAACCAATTCTTTGCACAGAACTAGACACAGATTAGTGGAAGACTAAGATTTGTACTCTTCCCATGAACAAACTTTTTTGCACTGTTAAATTTCAATAACTGAACCGTACAAAACAAAAGATAAATATCTTTTTCATGCAATGTGTTAATAATAAAAGATGTAATTTTTTATGTTATGTGATAAGATTGATTAATCAACCTAGCCAGTTGTGTTAGATGAATCTCCCTCTCAAACAGGTTTGTTGCCCACAAGCGCTTGGTTGTTTGCAAGTAGAAGTCCATGAATCTGTCAGAGGAATCGCTTGTGGGTTCTGTTGCCTGACGCCTCTTGCGGTCGTTAGGTCTCTGTTGAAGCCAAGTTGCAAGCGACAAATGTATAGTGAAAGCTGAAGCAAACATTGTATGAAGTGTATGTGATAATCAACGCAAGTAAAATTGAACAGATGAGTGATTGAACTTTGAAGCCAAGATACGATACCTTAGAGTGGTCCGGCACTGCATGCATGCTCATTCGAACATCTCTGTAAGGTATCCAAATGAAAGAGTGACAAAGAATTGTTTATCAAAGTGGTCCTGCAACTGGTCAAGCAAAATCCTGTGCACAATTGAAAGTCTTCGATGTTAATAGCATAAAGAAAGTTGATGACAAAGTAGATGAAGTTGGTTCGAGCCCGGCGGAGAGAGACTAATTAAACATTGTGAGGGTCTGAGCACGGCTTGGGGTGGGGGGGTGGTTATGATCTGGATTGACCCGTGAATCGCCTGAAAAATTGGATACATGAAAATCCTACAAGCATTGTGTTAAGATATCTGAACACAGCTGAGGGGGATCCAAGGTGAATAGTGTATCAACTGAGAAACTGAGCGCGTATGAAATCCTGAGAGAAAAAGAAAGTATTGTTTGTCGCATCAGGCCCTCTGAAATAAGAGAATTTGAAAGGCAAAGAGACTTGGGCACGGAAGACCTTATGCTAATTACTGAACTGTATCCTCGTGCTACTGAAACCACAGACTGTGCTAGGCTTGAGTGTACCGCCTTGTCCCGTGCTGAAAACTTGGGGAAGGGAGGCCAGCGGCTTGAAAATCCAGACATTTTGTCCACACCTTGTTTTTCATAACACTGTTTTCCACACAATTTGTATTTATAGGTAAGGATTGGCAATAGGTTTATTAGTATAGGCCCTATTATTTTGACAAGATACCACTAGGACTGCGTTATTTGATGGTCGTAGTTTACTCCCATCTGTAGATTTAGGATTAGAAAGGCGATTTTCAAACCCTTTTGAAATTCAATAAACATCCTTGAAATGTGGTCACTTGTGTATCCTACTGTTGTGATACCATGCCTTCCTTACAAATCCCTGCCTAACAAACTAAAGAAAACCCGACCAAAATCCTTCTGGCCCTCACACTAATAAATACAATCAAATTACAGAAGGGAAATATGGCTGACTTCTGTTTTGACAAAAATACAGTTTTGCAATGCAAATTTAAATATGTTTTGAAAGTACTCCTTGGTGTCCAGGGCTGTTTTCCCTTCCCCTAGATCAAATCAGTAAACTCAAATTAGAAATCTAATCCAACAACTTTCTGTTCAGAAAAATAGAAAAGTATTTTCAACCACTGTCTTCTTTGAAGAAATAACAAATGCCCTTTTTACCACAACTGGCTAATGGTGCAAACAACCCAATTTCTTTCACAATGACCCTTATTAAGGCTGCATGACTTTCTTTCAACACACAGGTTCCAAAACCTAAATGCAAGTGATCGGTTATCAAATAAAGTTCTTGTCACAATAGCATTCTTTTGTCAGGATAGAAACCAACAACTTGCTACACTGACGCTATGATTTGTCAACACTGAATAAAGCATTAAGGTTTATTCGTTAAAAAAGATTCTTTCCACAACTTTTTCTGCCACAAGATTCACAAAATACCAACTTCATTCCTGGTCCACTCACCTGCCAGGAGCAAATACCAAAGGCCCTTTCCTGGTATACTCACCAGCCAGGAAGAAAACTCCTACCACTAACTTCCAACTTGTTGGTTTAATTCCAGTAATCGTCACACCAGTCTTTGGGCAGTTTCACAATTTCATGTCTGCTGGTAATGTGAGATATAAGCCTCGAGAACTGCATCTATTAGAAGGCAACTTATGCCTTGATTGTGCCATTACAAGTCTCTCATAATCCCTTGGCTCTTGGTAATGCTGGACAAGACCATTTACCAGAGTTTGCCTTGATATGCTAGACCTATAGTTTGTTGGTGATAGACAATGGTGGTTAGAAATGTCACCCACTGGTACTTTGCCCATAGTATCTTGGCTGTAAGCAGCACTCGTTACAACCTTTCTCTTCCAGATGTCTGCACAAAGTCTTCGGGCTGTGAGAAATACTGGTTCCAACTTTTCCTCTCTGGGGTTTTCCCCCCAAATACTTTCTTTTTTGCCACCTTTTTAGTTTGTTCTCATTAACTGATATTCATTCAATTTATTCTGCTTGGAATCATGAAATGTTTGTTATTCAAAAACATTGACAACTTTCTTTTACGGAGCGCCCCGGTGCCAGAATCCCCTCTCTGAACACTCACCGGCTCTTTGCAGCAGCTCCTTTCAGTTGTTAGGTCTCACAACGGTGCGTTGAACGTCCCTCTGTCCCTTCTCTCATTCGGCAAGCCTCAGGTGAACGCTGCAGTGGTCTCCGCGAGAAATAGAAGCTCTGTTGATTTTCCACAGCTTCTCCAGTCTGCTTCACGTTAGTTCGGTAATGCATTCTGCTTGCAGTTGGGCTGCTCTGTAGTACGTTGTCTTCTGCTGTGCATACTCTACAGTTCTTCGGATTGGGTAACTTCTGCTGGCGGGCTTCTCGCCTTGGCTGCACATGCACCGAGGACAGCTGGAGCCTTCTCTGCCGCACCTCCCGGACGGATCCAAACTGCTTCTTCCTCTGCATCAACTTCACCATAACGACAACAGCTCCTTCAGGTGACTTCTCAGAATTTAAATATCCTGTTCATGTGCTCTAAATGACAAGGACTAGACCGCACTTTTGGATATTCACACTTCAGTTCCCATGGCCTCTGAGCTGCTCCTCTTCATCCCAGTACTTTTGCCATTATGGCAATTGGCATTCAAAAGAGAATTAATATTAAATTGCTCTTATTTTCAACTACAGTAGATTAGTACCGTGACAGTTACCAGGGAAAGGTTGATCATGATAAATACACTGCAATTTCACATTAGGGGGAGAGGTTCTGTTTAGGATAGAAACACAGAGTTCAAAAGATCGTCCTTTTAACTCCTGAGCCTTCAAGGTATCAATGTCAGCAGGTTTCTGGTACCTTGAAGTTGGAAAGATTGGAGCATTGACGGTATGCAGTTAAAATCTGGGAATGATTTACTTCTCATCTCCAGAAGATGAATACCTCGTCTTTCCTAGTGGAGCCACCACTCCCCCTGGATAGCCGTGACCTACCATGTGCTCCTCCCCCCTGACACCACCCCCAAGTTTGGATCAAGAAGTGTTATCCTTCCCCCGGCCACATGGGAGGAGACTTTAGGCTAGGTTTTAGTGATGACTCCACAGGATTCATAACAGTCCCTTCTGACTTCCCTCTCTGGTGTCCGTCTCCCCCTGCAATCCTCTCTAATTCTACCGGCTCATAGCCCAGCGTCCTTTACCTTTATCCTCCAAGCTCCTGGCTGCTTCTAGTGTTGCTACACGGTCACTAACCAGTACTTCTGCTCTTCTCTCCTGGCCATAATGAGCAGCGTCCTGAT
This sequence comes from Ambystoma mexicanum, assembly GCF_040938575.1. Classification (NCBI taxonomy): domain Eukaryota; kingdom Metazoa; phylum Chordata; class Amphibia; order Caudata; family Ambystomatidae; genus Ambystoma; species Ambystoma mexicanum. Next base: position 517,582,518 of record NC_090931.1, read on the forward strand.
ATTATAAGATGAAGGATATGCTACTACACTTTCCTTCTTACTGCTCCTGTGCAGTCTTGAAAACTACTTACAGCAACTATTCCAAACATGGCCTCAAAAGAGCTGTCAACTCGTTCCTGATGAATACCCTGCAACTATTCCTCAAGAAGTTCTCCCTTTTTGGTTTTAATCTCCAAGACCACCCCTTGCATCGCCAGGCAACAGATTTCACACGGTTGTCTGGCAAGGTGGCGAAGAGCAGGGGCAGGTTAAACCTCTCCTCTACCAAGAGAACTTAGAAAGGAGGCGATAAGGCTTGTCAACGAAAATTCTGCCCCAATAGCCTAAAGAACCACAGTCCTCGACAACCTTGTGACCCTGATCTTCTCCAGGAGTAGCCCTGAAACTTGCTGCTCCTTACCTCATCAGAACTCCAAAAGCGTTCCTGTGGAGGGAATTGTCACAGTCAACATCTAGTCTCTAAATAGGAGGCCCTGGGGTACCACTGCCCCTGGCTTCACCTGCCAGGTGCAGAAAGCCAAAGCATAGTTAAATTTGTTAACGTACTGTACTCCTAATCTGTAGTCCCCCCTTTGCTCCATCAGTATGGATGTCCATCCCACCTGGTGAGATTGGCCATTGGCACATTTAACAGCAAAAGATTTTCCTCCAACCCTACTTGTTGATGTAATACATGCTGGTGGAGTTGTCCATTTGTATAACGACCGTCTTGCCACTGATGAGGGGCAGGAAGGCCTTGAGGGCCAGCCAGATGGCCTTCAGCTCTAGCCAGTTGGTACGAGCCCCCGGCTCCTGAAGAGACCAAACTCTTGACACTGGCTGTCCTGAAAAAATCCCCAGCCCTCCAAGGACGAGGCCGTGGTGATGCTAATCTGCAGGGCTGGTTGTTGCAAGTGCCTGCCTATCCTCAAGTTGTAGTCTGTGCTCCACCAGACAAGGTCCTGGTGGAGAAAAGGAGGAATGCTGGGAACTCCGCTCCTGACTCCATGAGGCTCCAAAGTGCAGCTGTAATCTCATCTTGATTCTTGTGTGGGGTATGGCCAGTAGGACCGCTGTCATACCACCTAATAAATGGTGGCACCACCAGGCCGATGTCATTTCTCGGGTGAGGAAGTGAGTAGTGGCCCTCCTGATGGCTGTGTTCGTGTCCTCAGAGGAGAAAACTCTTGGAGCTTGTGTCCCATATGAGGCCCAGGAAGGTCAGTCTCTGCGTAAGCTGCAGCTGAGACGAGGTCGAGTGAAAATCACAGCTCGTGGAGTGTAATCATAAGGGTGGCGGAAGTGTGGTGAACCGCCTCCGGAGATGTAGCCCTGACGAGCCAGGCCAGGTACGGGTAGGCGGCCCTGATGAGGGCCACCACTGCATTCATGAGTCTGGTAAACACCCGTGGGGCTGAGTTGAGGCAGAAGGGTAGCACCCTGTATTGGAAATGGCAGCCCATGATCCTGAATTACAGAAAGGAGCGATGCATCTGCCAAATGGGGACGTGTAGATAAGCACCCTTCAAATCCATGGAGCACATCCAATCTCCCTTGCACAATGTCTCTGCTATGAGTGCTGGCGTAACCATCTTGAATTTTTGAAGAGGGAGGGAGAGGTTGAAGAGAGATCCTGGTTCTTTTGTATGGTGGAAATCCTGGAGTAGAAGCCCAATCCTCGCTGGGAGGCTGGGACTTCTGCCACTGCCTGGATCTCGACGAGCGACCGAATTTCCACCAACAGAGTTGCTGTCCCAATCTGTGGGAGGGGAGGAGGAAGCAGAGGGAGGGATCGATAAGTGGTACCCCGTGGATACTACAGAGTATCCAGGGGTCCACGAAATTCTAACGCCAAAACTGTGCGTGAAGGGCAAGCCTGCCCCCCACTGGAGACATGGGGACGCGTCATGCCTTCTTTCCCACTGAGGCTGATGTGGAGGACTGAAAAAAGCCCTTACCACTCCCACCCCCCTTTGTTGTTTATACCGGTGTTTGCGAGCAGTCGGGCTGCCTGAACCTTTGTTCTTGGAAGCCGCAGAACCCTCTGAACATCCGCTGCTTGTCGGAGCGTTGATATGACTGGGTGTATGCCTGTGTGTGGCCTTCGTAAGGATAAAGACTTTGCAGTTTGCAAACTGTTTTTCTTTTTATCTAGCTTATCGGTGGTGGAGTGAATGAGGTGGCCACCCTCGAATGGAAGGTCCAATATGTGCTCCTGAACGTCTGGGTTGAATTTAGTAGCCCGAAGTCAGGCAGTCCTAATGTCCATGGCGATGCATATAGCCCCCACCAGAGGTGTCAATGTGGGCCACAGTGGACTCCATGATGTCTTGCTCCACCGTTTTTGCCTCTGCAAGTCTTGCCTTCAATCGAGACTGGCTCTGCACCACAAGTTCAGGAAGGAAGGAAGTCTGCTATTTTCCGCCAAAGCCTCTGGTTAACAGCTGCCAACATGGCATCCGCTTTGGATTGACGAAGATGCAGCGATGAGTTGGAATAAAGTACACCTCCAAGATCTTCTCCTCCTTGCCTAGAAGCACTGAGGACAAGATGGCCAAAGACGCTTTGAGTAGAGTGACGACGCAGCAATCATCGAAGAGTGCGGTTGGGGCGACAGCAAGAGTGGATTCCCCCTCCATTCGCCTATACTTGTCAAGGCGCTGATTGACAGGTTGGGCAGAGTGGGTTTTTGAGCCTCCCCTTCTTGGCCAAGGTGACCACGTCCTTCTGCATTGGGATCCCCGGTGTAGCCGCGGGGCGTAGAGTGAGGTCCTAGGCCAGTACCCACGCCTCCAGGTTGTTCGACTTTGGATTGAGGAAGGCCCAAATACTCTGCCAGGCCTGCAAGTCGTAAGTGGAAGGCCTTGGCCGACTATGGTGTGCCGGGTCTTCCTCATCTGTGTCCATCAGGACATCCGGCTGGTCCGGAGAGAGTGTAGGAGTGCTGCATGCCAAGGGCTGAGGTGTGTAAACCGGAGCCAAAGGCTGCAGCATAGGCTGGTACGGAACTGCCTGAACTGTGGGAGGGAGGGGAACTGGAATTGAAGGAGTCGGCGTGGGCAGCAGGGGCTGCACCGGGGCCCATCGGCGCTGAAGCCATAGAAGGAATGACTATAGGCACAGGCAGAGGGCTGGAGGGAGCAGGTCCCTGATCACATCCTTGAGGATGGCCCACATCTGAGGAGATCTCATGAGGGTGAGGAACTTTTCAAAGAACCTGTCCTTGCAGGCCGGGGGGTTGGCAGGTGATATTGACGGGATAGGGGGTGGATGCTGGGGCCGGTGTGCATTCTGTCTAGCTGGTTGGAGGGTAAACCAGCCCTGCGATGCTGATGGATAAGCTGTAGGCCACGTACCTGGTTGACACCAGTCCCACCATTCTCCCACCTGCTCCGTTGCTCTTGGCAGTATCGGATGAGCGGCCATCTTGTCCGGCTTCATGCCACTTGCCGAAGTCGTGGTTCTTGGCTCACTGTGCCCAGCCTCCTCCAGGACTCTTGGCGATTGAGCACAAGACCTACCCTGCACCTCAGGCCGAGGCCTGGTAGGCGCGCCACCCTCTGCAGTATCGCCAGCAGTGCTGCATGCAGGCGCCCCCTCGGCCATGTTGCCGGTACAAGGGCGTAGCCCCTCTGTAAAAGAACCTTGCGGTCCCTCAGCAAGGTCTCCAGAAGGATCTACAGAACCCCTCAGCCTGGAGGCCGGTAGCCGAACTAGCCTCTGTACTTCTGAGAACCTGAGAGGTTCATCTCGCCCTGGCGTTTGCTTGGGAAGGAGTCGCCCTTGTGGGGTGCGCTGGAAAAGAGCAGCCCTCCCTTGGGCCTTGACTTATGTCTGCCAAAGTTCTTCAAGTTCTATGGAGGAGACTTCTTAAAGAGCCATCTCCACCTAGCTAGTCTGTTCTTCACAGCACGCAATCAAAGTGCGTCGCAGGCGGTACAACCTTCCCATCCGTGGTTGGGTCAAGGCAGCGGAGGCAAAGAGCATGGGGATCTGATGTAGGGAAGAGCCCCTCGCAGGCTGGACACCTGCTGAAGCCCTTTGAAGTCGACATGCACCAGGGAGGAGCGTGGAGCCAGAGGACCGAGTACCTGATTGATAAAAGAAGACAAAAAGACAGAAGAAAGTATCTGGGGAAGAGCGCGTGTTATTACATGGCCGACGCCAAACCCAGGATCACTGGTGAAATTGGCCCATTCCTGTTGACGCGGAAAAGAGGACTGAGGAGTGGCACCGGTGGGCGGAGTCTAGGGAGCGCATTCTCCCAGGGCTGTGCCCCCTCTACATTTAAAGGGGAAGAAGTTTTTTTCTGGTGAAAAAGGTTCCGTCTCCTGTCCCTAGCGAGGAACACCCATGGAGTATGGAGGATAGGGGATGGGACTTAAGAGTACATACCATACCAATTCATCAACCCCAATACATACCCACTCCCCCCCCCCCCCCAACTTAATTTTCACCGTCGCTTTCCATCTGACCCTGCTGCGTCAGATCCGTCCCAGTAACTTCTTTTTTCTTGTCCACCGCTTCTTATGTCCTGGAAGCGGGTGACACCCCCGCAACCCACGTTCCCATTATATCGAGCAAGGGGAGAGGTGGAACCCGCCCTAACCCCTGGTTTGCTATAATGGGACCCTATGGCCCATTTGACGGAATTTTTGGTTGTACGATCATTTCATACAGCCTAAATTCGGTCAAATGGGCCATACGGTAAAAAATATTTGGTCAAATTTGCCAATACTGCTTAGATTCACATGCTTTGCATAGGCAGACATAGTGGTAGGTGCAGTGTATTGCACAGTTTTCGAAGTTTGAAAAGGGACGTCGATGGGGCATGTTAGTAACACCATCCCTAGTGTGACTTGTACTGTAGCCCCGATCCCTCATGCATCGAGGACCATCAGATTGTTTTGTTTCTGACATGAGAGAGTATGAAGTGTATGCGCGAGTATTTGTAGAGTACAGATGAGTTGTGAAATTTCTATGATTTGTCTATGTAACTTCAAGAGGGGAGGAAGGATGGACTATTCATCTCGGAGGTCGGAGGTGTGGGGGGGCTAGAGAGGCGTCATATGGAGGAAAGGGGCCAGGACTAGGTGTACATTAGTCAGTAAGGTAATTTATCATTAGTACTACGTCCCGTCCCCTTTCCATACTGCATGGGCGATTACAACCAATATTAGCACTTAAGCAGGAGAGTGGAAGTAAAGTATTATGCAAACAGGTTCCTGAGCACAGCCTGTCCAAAGTATGCTGCAGATCTGACGCTGCTATCCCGAGAGTAGTGCTTGCCGAAGGCTAACAGGGCAGCCAATGTAGCCGCCCTGCTGATAACCTGCCATGGCACATGTCTTTGTAAAACCACAGTGGTAGCCTTTTCCCTGATCGCATGAGTGTGCATATTTGCAGGGATTTCCCCGTTCTGCACCTGGTATACTTCAATAATAGCTGCCACTATCCATATTGCTATGGGAAGCTTTGGAGGCTTGAGAATCCAAGTTTGCTCTGCCGAACGTTACAAATAAAACATCCGACTTGTAGAACTGTTTTTCCCTGTCCAGGTAGAATCAAGTGTCCTGTTCAGATCCAGACAGTGAGAGCTCTTTCCCCCTCCGACTGTGGGTCGGGAAAGTTGGCAGTACAATTTCCTCATTTAAATGGAAAACTGAGACCACCTTCAGTAAAAACCTTGGAGGTGTGCTTATCACAACCTTGTCCTTGTGAAATACTGTGTATGATTCTGACGCCACAAGTGCCTGTATCTCGCTGATTCTGCATGCTGAGATGAACCCAAACAGCAACGCCATTATAATGGTCACTAGCTTTATCTCGTTAGTGGTCATCGGCTCAAATGGCTTATATGAAAGAGCGTTAAACACCACATTTAAAACCCATAACGGGTGCTTAATCAGTGGATAAAGTCTCGTCAGCCCCATGTGGGTTTGACGTGGAGTCTGAGTTTTGGTACGCCCCTATAGCTGCCAGATAGGTGCAGCATGCGTCTGCCTATCTGTACTCCTGACACTGCTAGATTGCTGTGAACTAGCTTGCCCATGATCCAACGAGCAGGAAATACGGTCTAACCCCTTATCTTTTGTCCAAGAGCAAAACCTTGACCACTTGCTTTTATATGGACTCCTAGTAGTCCTTTCTCGCCTTCTGGATAATTTGCAGATTCTCCTCCGAAAACTGTAAATGTTGCATTCACTTGTTCAGGCCCCAAGCCAGTAGGGCTAGATTATCTGGTGGCAGATGGATAATCCCACTGCGCCTCCCACCCCCGGCTGTTGCGAGAGGAGAGTGGTTTACTGCCATGGAAGAGCTCTTGGCCCCCCTGAGCCGCCAGCTGTACCAGGTCCAAACAAGATCCCGGCTGGCCACCGAGGCACCACTAGTATGAAGCATAGCCGCTGGAACTCAAGGACCTTCTGCATTACCCTCTAGATCAAGGAAGTTGGAGTTTAGACATAGGCCTAAAGGTCGTCCCATGACAGGTGTAGAGCACCCCCAGAGATTGCACGCCCATGCCCACCTATGACGCAAATTGTTCTCATATTTTCTACTTGCTCCTACGTCCCCTTTCCTCCATACTGCATGGGGCGTCCCTTCCCAAGGGATGGTAGATGACCTTTTTCACCAGAAAATACCTTCTTTCCTTTAAAAATTTAAGGGCACACACGGTGCTGCACTGGGAGCATGCGTTGCCCTGACTCCGGCACTACACCTCAGTCCCCTTTCCCACGTCGACTTATTAAAGATTTCGAATCAGGCGACACACCTTGGTCTTAGCCTATGTAGCGCACAACTGAAATGCCTTTCTCCTTATGTTATGCAAATTCAATTTGAGATGGTACACAACTCGTATCTCACACCCTTTTTCAAATACCCCGGGTCACAATGGACCAGGAACCAGGCCAGTTGGTGAAAATACAATATTTTATTTATTTTTAAAATTCAAAGAAATCATACAATTTTAAAATGGGGCAGCAATCACCAATGGGATGATAGTTACAATGAAAATGTAAGCAATGCACTTAATTAACCTTCTCCTAGAACATGTACAAAGCACAAGTGAATAGGATAGATCGCACCCAGGTTAGGATTTTCCCCTGCAATGTTCCCTCAACCCACAATTAATAAAATTCTCTTCACAGATGGCCTTGTCATCTCTTTGTGCTGCCTGTATAGTTTGAGCACCCTGAGCCAATTTTTGTTGCAGGAGACTCACCTCCTGAGATTGTGCATTTTTGGTTTGGGTGTTCTCTTCCAGAGCACCTTCTACCCGTGTGGCGTGCTCCAGTAGATTCCCATATTCTGTTTTGAGTTCATTTAGTTTCTGGAGGCTTAACTCACTGTAACTCTGTTTTTAATTTACTTACTTCCTGACATATGGCATCTTTCTCCTGATTTAGGGTGCCTCTGTTCAGCCAGCTCATCCCTTTGTTGCTTGATGGTATTTAATTTTTGACGCTCTTGATCGAATTCTGCTTGGGAGTGGAGTTCTTTAATAATGAATTTGCTATTCTCCTCTTCCAACTTTTTTGACCTGATCTTGCAGCATGGTTATCCGTGTTAGGGAGGATTCTCATTCTATGGCTAATTTCTATAGAGTCCCCCAGCAGCTTTGCTGGATTTGAAGGGTTTTGGTCATTTTTCCTGCTAAGAGTAAGACTCTTTCCCCACTCTTAGACATTTTTGCTATGTGTCTCTTAGGCTATTTTTTTGCGTTTAATGTCTGTGGGGTTTCTCACCCCCTCATAGGAGACATCATTTTACACATGCGTTACATAGCATCCTCAGTGCAGTAACACAGGGGTGTCGTAGCGTAGTCTGGGGTGGGTCCGTTGTGTGGGAGGGGGAGTAGGACCCCAGGACAGGGTTGCTGCAGCAACCCATGTCGCACACTAACCTGATAGGCTGGAGGGTCTCCCGCCAAGATGACCACTCCACTGTGTGAGTGACAGCTAGGCTGTATGAATGGGGATCTTTTTGCATAAAAGCAGGGTCCTGAGGACTGGAAGAGCAAGACGTTGCCACTGGAACTACAGAACCGACGAGGAGAGAAGCCAAAGACATCTGCAACGACTGAACCACCGGTGAAGCCCTGCTGCAGTGTCTCACTACTTTTCTCCACACAACGAGAAGAGATCTTCATCTGAAAGAGCCTTCTTCCCTTGAGCTGGTTGGGCCAACCAGTTTGCCAATTGCCTTCTTGGACCTGCCTTGGCCGAATCGCCAGTGCCCAGCACTTGGAGGCAGGATAGCCAGGCAGCCATCCACCCGGACCACGATTTAAAGGAGCCTACCTTTTATTCGTTCGGCTTGTTTCATCCCTGGGTAGTGCAGTCAATCGAACCTTCCTCCACGACGAGAGTCCCTCTTCCTCTGCTGGATCACCCGAACTGCAGGAACTACCAGGAACAACCGCCACCGCAGGAACCTCTTCTTCATTTTAAGGTACTTTGTTCCGCAGGCCTCCCTTTTCATGCGGTAGCTCTAAAGGTGTTTTAAATCCTTTACCTAGCTGTTGGGTTGGCGGCCCTTATCGTCTAACATTGTCTTTCGCCTTCTACACCCACCTTTTCGAATCGTTAACCAAAGACTTGACTGCAGCTACAAGAACATTCTGCTCCTGGGCCCTTGCCCTGTTCCATTGACTCTTGCACAGGCCTACTGACTCTAGCTAAATTTGTTAGAACTGCCTTCTCTAGATTGCTTCTCAACTAGAACTGTGTTGGTGCATCTATTTCTTATAACCACCTTTTCCTTCCCACATTTAAAACTTGTGAAGTGCCATTTTGCTCGGTTTTCATTTTAAGTATACTCTATGCTAAAGTACTGCCTTGCCTAACTTGTTCACAGACTTATTGGGAAGTGTTGCTAAGGTGCCTAAGAAGATATTCCTGTATAACTTGTCCTTTCCCTCCCTTGTGAGAAATTGCTAGAGTGCCATTTGTGTTTGGTTTTCACTGTGCCGTTTTGCTCAGTTTACACACTTGCTCAAACTTGTCTACAATTTAACTAGGGAGCTGTGTATACTTTTCTTGACTGATTTTAACTTGCTTTATTAACTGTGATTGATGTGTTTAACTAGAAGTGTGTAAAATAAATGTATATATTCTTTTTAATACAAAGATTTGCTCAGTGTTTCCTTGTACCATAGCACTGTAGGTAGTCCTATTGTGTAAACCCTGAATACTGCTAATTTCCCTCTTGAGATAAGTCTGACTGCTTAGCCACAGCTACCAACTAAACCTTTGTGGTACAGACTGATAACAAAGGGGATTTATTGCTCATACCTGTAGTCTTAATCTTCTGTAGTGCTCCCTAAGGGGACTGCACAGGATTCTGCCAAACAATCCGTCCTGCAGCATGGTTATCCATCCTGAGCAGCTTGTGTTATACGTTAATTGTTGAGTCAGTTTCTGTTGACTCTTCTGGTGAGTCAACCTTTTCCTGACACTATTCTTACTGCTTCTAGTTGGTCCTCTATGTCAACATTATTCTGCTGTTGGAGGGCCAAGTCCTCTTAATGTTATGATGTAATGTCCAGATTCTGCCTCAAACTTTTGGATCTTTTGTAATTTTTGTTCCGCTAATTTTAGTTCAGCCTGTATCTGAGCTAAAAGTTCGGATTGATTTTGCGCAAGAGTTGTATTTTTCTCATGCCTTTCCCGCATCACTCCCATGTGGAGATGCATGTAGGCCGCGATTCTGGCAATTTTAATTTTCTCTCCTTTAATTTTTGGACTCATATATAACTCATTCAAAGCTTGATGTATGATGTGCACAGGTTCATGGCAGTGACCTGTTGTGTTATTTCTTGTAGCCAGACCTTCATCTTGTTCTGGCCATTCACGTCTGACAAAACTTGTGCGTAATGTGCTCCATAGTCATATTGATCTCTATTGTAGTCATTTTGGACATGTTCTTTCTTTATTAATGTATTTATTTATGTAAGGGTAACCTGTATTCTGTTGCTTTCTGTCTACTTTGGGGTTGATTTAGTTTTACTTTTATACACAGGCCTGGTACTTAGCGTATTTGTATTTGTTTTGGGGAGGCACTTGTACAGTGTAACCCAGTATTCCAACCACACAAAGTATCACTACCTTGCAGGTTACTCCGCTGTGGTTCTGCCACGTGTGGCAACCAAACTCAGTTCCCGGAATCGAGGCCCCAAATTTGTTAAGGATTTGAATCGAGAAACACACCTTGGTCTTAGCCTAGTATGTATGTATGTATGTAGCACACAACTGAAATGCCTTTCTCCTTATGTTATGCAAATTCAATTTAAGGTGGTACACAACTCTTATCACACACCCTTTTTCAAATGCCCTTGGTCACAATGGACCATGAACCAGGCCGGTTGGTGAATATATAATATATTTATTTTGAAAATTCAAAGAAATCATACAATTGTAATATGGGGTAGCAATCACCAATGGGGTGATAATTACAATGAAAATGTAAGCAATGCACTTAATTAACCTTCTCCTAGAACATGTACAAAGCACAAGTGAATAGGAGCACCTTCAGAATTAGGGTAGATGGCACCCAGGTTAGGATATCCCACTGCAACGTTCCCTCGACCCACAATTAATAAACATTCTGCGTGGATAGAAACAGCAGGTGTAAACCCTTTACAATGGCATGAAATGACACCCGGAAATGGACAAATAAATTATTAATGTTCGGTTAAATGTGTGAGGCAAATATGATTTTTCACAATGGCAGGAATGCATACACTAGCAACCACAAGGCAATGGATCAATAAGAAGCATACAATTAGAAAATGGGTGGATGGTTAAAACATGCTGCAGCCAAATGTCATGCTGGAAAACTTGAAATTTACCTAATTCCTGTTTAAAATGCCATAAACTGTTTCAATGAAAAACAGGTGAAATACTCTATTTGTAATGCAGTTTTTGGCCTGGGGGAAAGATGTATATCACAGGGACAATATAAAAGTGAAAGGATGGTGGTAGTTGAAGATTTGGATGAGATTTTCAGGGTGGAATGAGGTTCAGTTTTAGGAAAATAGAGCAGTTGAAAGTGAGAAAATTGGTTTTGAAAGAAAGACAAATTTGACAAACTTATTTATATAGATTATATTGTTTAAGAGTAACGCAGTAAGTGCCAAGGTTGATTCGCGAGGTCAAGCTTATCACCAGCGTTCAACTTTATCTGGAAATTACTGGATGATTACTCACAATATAACTAAGGGCTTAGGATTTACACCAGATAGAAATTAAAAGAGATGGTGTTAGCACTTAGAAAGTCAAGGACAGGGTGCACAGAGAATTCTAACAGTTTTAACAAGTTAACAGGGTATAAATAGGATTGCTTAGAAAGTGTAATACAGACAAAAGGGTCAAGATGGATAGACTATGGGTTAGGGGATGCTCACAGTCCACTTTTGAATCTGGGATTTTGGACAGTCAACAGGTTCTGGTCTTCAGGGCTCGGGTCACCAGGTAGCGGACTCACCTGGCAAAAGACAACTGGGCATGGTCTGGTCACCGGAAGCTATGGACAGCTGGATGGCAGGATTGCAGCGGGCATGCAGTTAGAGGGCCGCAAGCCGGTCTGATTTTAAGATGCAAAAGGTAACACTGCTTTCCCCTTTTTGTTAATGAGATATTTGTGGGTTTAATGAGATATTTGTGGGTTTTTTCTGGATCAGTGGCCTTGCTGGAGTAGGAATCGGCTATGCTTGGGTTTTGCAGTGGGCTCTGGAGTAGAATCATCAATGCTTTGGCTTTGTAGGGAAAATCTGGTCATTTGCTGCCCCAGCTTCGCCCTCCACCTCAGTCCCCATAGACGCATCGACAATAGATTAACATTGCCTAATGACACCAGTTTTATTGGGTTGGGGGGGGGGGGGGGGGGGGAGGATGGTGGGACATATGGAGGAAAGGGAACTAAGAATGTTAGCCACTACGGTGAGTAACTTATAATTACTCTAAAATCCCATCAGTTTTCCTCCATACTGCATGGGCGATCACAACTGAATGTAGCCGCAGGGTGGAGAGGAGAACTCTCTAAAAAAATAGGTTCCCGAGAACCGCCTGTCCAAATGCTGCATCAGATCTGGAGCCAGCATCCAAACAGTAATGCTTGCAGAAAGTCGAGGGAGTGGCCCAAGTGGCCGCCATACATATGACCTGCCAAGGCACATGGCACTGGAAAACAATGGCTGTTGCCTTGGCCCTGACTGCGTGGGCATGCATGTTTGTCGGAAGAGGCTTATGCTGCCGCTCGTATGCTTCTTTGATGGCCGAGACCATGCAGCAGACTATGGAGGCCTGGTATCGCACCTCCGAAAGTGACGAATAGAGCGTCTGACTTGCAGAAGCCCTTGGTACTGTCAAGGTAGAATTTCAGGGCACGCCTGACATCTAGGCAGTGCAGAACTCCGAGCCTCGTCCTTAGGATTGGCAAAAAATGTAGGAAGCACTATTTCCTCGTTTAAATGGAAAGCAGACGGCACCTTCGGCAGAAATGATGGGTGTGTCTGTAAGACTACTTTGTCCCTGTGAAAGATAATATATGGTTCTGAGGAGACCAGCGCCTGGATTTCACCGACTCTACGAGCCAAAGTGAGGCAGACTAGTAAGGCAGTCTTAATGGTGAACAGCCTGATGTCCGCGGACGCCATTGGTTCAAATGGTTTGTGAGCCAGGGCGCCCAAGACTATGGTCCCACGCGGGGTGTGGCCTCCTGATGGGCGGGTAGAGCCTTGCAAGTCCTGTCAGATGTTTCTTGACAATCGGGTTGGAGGAGGAGAAGACCCCCTCAGAGTTCCTGTAGGCCCCAATGGCTGCAAGTTAAGTGCGGCAGGTGTCCACTTGAACGCCTGAGTGGGCTAGGTGCACTGAGAAGGAGAGCACGTCGTCCAAAGTGCATGCCAGTGGGTCGATGTCCTTGCAGTCTGCCCAGTGACAGAACCTGGTCCATTTACTTTTATACTGGGCCCTGGTAGCATTGCTCCCTGTATGATCTCCAGATTAGCCTGGGAGAGGCTGAGGTGCTATAGCGCTATCTGATCAGGAACCACCCTGTGAGGGCCAGCCTCTGTGGAGCAGGGTGGATGACCCGGCCCCCCCCTGCTGCACCAGAAGATGTGCCGGCCCCGGTGGGAGGTGAATCGTAGGCATTTCCGAGAGGCTGAGCATCTCCGAGAACCATGGCCTTGCTGGCCACCATTGAGCCATTAGAATGATGTTGAGCGGGTTAGACGCCTTGATCTTGCAAATCACTCTGAATCAGCAGAGTGGGCGGCAAGGCATAAGCGGTCATGCCATTCCACTGAATCCAAAATGTGTCGCCCTGGGAGCCAGGGCCCTGTCCCGCACTTCTTGTTGTGCAAGATGCCAAAGGGATCCACCTGGGGAAGACCGCATCTGTTGAAAATCTCCTGCGTAACCTGGTCGTTTAGCTGCCACTCGTAGTTGTCAACTCGCAACCTGCTGAGCATTTCCGCCTCCAGTCTGGATTCCCCCAGAAGGTGGCATGCTGTGAGGTAGATGTCGTTTTCCAGGGCCAACTCCCACATGTTGATTGCCAATCTGCACAATGTAGGGCGATCTGCTTCCTCCCTGCTGGTTGACATAGTACATGCTGGTCGAGTTGTCAGTCTGGATGAGGACAACTTTGCCCCTGATAAGTGAGAGGAATGCCCCGAGCGCTAGCCAGATGGCGTTCAGCTCCAACCAATTGATGTGGTACTCCTGCTCGTGTCGGGTCCAAGTGCAGTGGACCTAAAGATCATCCAGGGTGGCTCCCCATCCCACTAGAGATGAGTGCGTGGTGATGGTGACCTGAGGGGTGAGAGGCCAGAAGGCCTTGCCCATCCTTGGGTTGCAGTCCCTGGACCACCATGTGAGGTCCGGGTGGAGAGGGGGGAGGAACGTTGACCATCTCAGACTGAGCCCCGCGAAGTGCAGCTGTATCCTTCTCATCCGGAGTCTCATGTAGGGGACAGCTAATCGGACTGCTGCCAAGAGACCCAGGAGGTGCTGGTACCACCCGGCTGAGGTCACTTCTATGCTGAGGAAGTGGGTAGTGGCACTTTTGATGGCTTTGATCTTGTCCTCCGAAGGAAACACCTTCTCAGAGCATGTGTCCCAGATGAGACCCAAGAATGTCAGTCTGCGTGGGTTGCAGCTGCGACTTCTTGACATTGAGGGAAAAGCCCAGATTGCGCAGTGTGTTCAAAAGAGCCTGGGAAGCATGGTGGACTGCTTCTGGCGATGTAGCCCTGACGAGCCCGTCATCAAGGTATGGATAGATGTGGAGGCCCTGCGCCTTGAGGAGGGCAGCCACATGTTGGGGAGAATTCTCAAATGGCTGATTTCCCTTACCTAATGAGTCCCTCAGCAGCTTTGCTGGATTTCTAGGGTTTATTTTTTTTTTACCTGGTAAGAGTGAGCCTTTTTTCCCACTCTTACATGCGTTTTGCTGTGTGTGTGTTTCTACTTTGTGTGATCTTGGGCACTGGAGCCTCACCTACTCCGTGGCCTCATATTTTTCGTGTGTGTTACACAGCACCTTCAGTGCAGTGACACAGGGTTGTCTTTGAGACTCCCCACTGACTCCATTTTTCTGGGGCTCACTACTGGCCCCCCAGAAAAGATAAAGTTGGCATTAACTTTATTTAGTCACTTTAAACCACAGACCCAGTACACCCCATCTTACATGGAGTACTGGAAAGGGTTAATTCTTATCCCTTTTTGTCTGTCTCTTGGAGCATTGTTTTGCCCCCTTTATATCAAGACTTGGCTGGTGGCGGTGGTAACTACCCTATTTTTTATACCGCGGTTATCTTATATAACCATGGTATTGTTTAGGCTATTATATTAGCCTCAAACATATACATGGTCAAGCGGGTTTATTTTATTGCGGTTCGGGCTGGGTTTATTCACCATTACTTTTTGTAAATGTCTTTCTCGTATTTTACTCTGCACGCCAAACCAGATTTGGTCCCTTTGTTTGCCGTCTTTTTGCGGGCTTCTGCACAGAAGCCTTCCTTAAGGTGCCTGAAAGTCTGAGTGGGTAGGATGTGAGGGAGGGGTCTTAGGACCCCTGCCATGGGGTCCCTTGGTAACCCAAGTCACATTCCTGTTTGAGTGGTTGGGTGACTGTCCTTGCAAGGACAGCCACCCTGCTGTGTGATTGACAGCCAGGCTGTATGAATGGGGGGAAACTGCATAAAAAGCAGGTCTCTGGGACTGGAAGAGCACAGTCGCCACTGGAACGAAAGAACCAACCAAGAGCAGACAGAAGAGGACCCCTACGAAGACTGAACTGCACGGTGAAGCCCTGCTGCAGGTCCGAATCTTCAAAATCCGACGACAGAAGATCCTCCAGGAAACTTCTTCCCTTGAGCTGGTGGGACCAACCAGTTCGACCAAACTTCAAGCCAGGACCCCTCCTCTGGTCGAATTCGCTGTAGAGAGCTACAGTGGGACGGATAGGCACGAAGGTCGGTCCCTGCTTGGGTTTTAAGGAGCGCACCTTTTATTCGTTGCCTTGCTCTGCTGCTGGTTTCTTCCCTAGGTAGTGCAGGACCCTCCAGTCTTCCCACTTCCGATCAGTCCGACAGTCGTTTCAGGAACCGCGAGCATGGAAGAACTACCAGGAACGTCCGCCTCAGCTACAGCTTCCTCTCCGTTTAAGGGTACTGTGCAAATCCGGTTGTTCGTTTCGTTCAGCCGCGGTGAAAGTGTGTGAAATCTTTCTCCAATCCGAGGGCTTGTCCTTCTCTCTTCTTTGAACTAACTTTTCTGACAACCAACCTCGTCCGGAATCCGTGGCACAAACTTTGGCGCAAACTACCCTGAACCGTGTGATCTTGAGCAAGAGACTTTTAACCTAGTGACTTTGGCGCTAAGCCTTTTCTACCTGGTCCTATCATTGTAGTTCCTCTTGCTCAATTGCCCTGAGTACTTACCTGTTGGTGTGGTTCCATTTTTATTAACTTTGTCTTTCTCTCCCTTTTAAATTGCTTGAGTGCCATTTTGCTCCCACTTGCTTTTGTAAGCTTAACTTGTCCGTAACTTATTGGGAGTTGTGTGGTGTATTAAGAGTGTGATTTCTAAACTGCTAAGAATACTGAAATGTTATACAACTGAAGAGTAAAAAATGTATATTTTTTTACTTGGAAACCTTGAGTCGGTGTTTGTTTGAATCGCAGTAATTGCTGTCCTTTGTGTAACTATTTGATACTGCTTACTTATTCTTGAGATAAGTCTGGTTGCTCAGCCATCACTACCACTTTACTGTGTACTACAGGCTTGTACCAAAAGTGAATTTGTACTGGCACTTGTAGTCTTAATTGTGTGTGGTGTTCCCAAAGGGTAATACATACAATTCTACCCAACACCAGAGAATTCATGAGTCTGGTAAAGACCCTAGGGGCCGAGTTGAGGCCAAAAGGAAGAACCTTGTATTGGAAATGGTAGCCCATGATCCTGAACCGTAGGAAAGGACGATGGGGCTGCCATATCAGGACATGTAAGTACGCGTCTTTCAGATCCAGGGAGCATATCCAGTCTCCCCTGCACAGTCTCTCCGGTAACAAAGCTGCCGTAACCATCTTGAATTTTTGTAGAGTTAAGGGGAGGTTGAGAGTGAGGGTGGAGAGGTCCAGCACAACTCCCAGGCCCGCCTGGATCTTTTCTGAATGGCAGAAATCCTGGAGCAAAAGCCCAAGCCTCGCTGAGAGGCTGGGACTTCCTCCACAGCCTGGCTCTCTACGAGCAATCGGATCCCCACCAGAAGAGTTGCAGTCTCAGCTTGAGGGAGTGGAGGGGAGGAGAGGCTGGGATAGGTAGGAGGTACACCGTGGCTACTACGGAGAGGATCTAGTGGTCCGCGAAATTCTGGCGCTAGAGATGTGCATGGAGAGCAAGCCTGCCCTCCACTGGAGACACGTGGACCCGGAGAGGCGTGTCATGCCTCCTTTCCCTCAGAAGATGTTGCAGAGGAGGGGGACTGGAATAAGCCTTTACTCTTCTCTCCCCCCAAACTCCCCTTTGTTGCTTGCGCCAAAGCAGTCGGCGAGCGTTCCGGCTGCCAGGAACTCCGTTCTTGGAATCCGCGGAACCCTCTGTATGTACGCCCCTTGTTGGAGCGCTGCTGTGACTGGGTGTAGACTTTGTCAGGATGGATCAAGACTTGCCCGCTTGTGAGCGTTTTTTCTTTTTGTCCAGCTACTCGTTCCGTGGTGGAGTGGAAGAGGGCCCACCCCCCCTCCCCTAGAATGCGTTCCTGGACGTCTAGGTTGAATTTAGTCGCACAAAGCCAGGCTGTTCTTCTCATGTCCAGTGGTGATGCAGATGACCCGATCAGATGTGTCAATATCGGCCACAGTGCAATCCATGATGTCCTGCACCACCAGCTTGGCCTCAGCCATTCCCGCCTTGAAACTTGATTGGCTCTGTGTAAGAAGCACTGGGAGGAAATCAATTTCCCGCCACAACCTCTGGTTAGTGGCTGACAGCATGGCATCGGCCTGACGAAGATGCAAGAACATGTTGGAATACAGCTTCTTCCCTTAAGCCTCCAAGATAGTCTCCTCCTTGACTAGCAGCACCACAGAGGCGGCTGAGGCTTGGAGTATAGTGATGCCGCAGCGATCACCGAGGAGTGTGGCTGAGGATGGGCCGATAGCAAGAGTGTATCCCCCCTCCATCTCCCTGTACTTGGCATCCAGATGTCGATTGGCCTGCTGGACAGACTGGGGCTTGAGCCAACCCTTCTTGGCCAGGGCGGCTACATCAGTCTGCAATGGAAAACCCGTTTTAGCAGAGGGGCGTTGTGTGAGGACCTCTGCGAGGACCCTCTTCGCTGGTTGCTCGACCTCGGGTTGAGGCAAGCCCCCCCCCTCCCAGTACTCCGCCAGCCCTGCAAGGCGTTCATGGAAGGCTTTGGCTGATTATGGCATTTCGGTCTTCCTCCTGCTCCGTGTCCACCTGGGGGTCCGGTTGGATCATGCACCAGAGGAGTAGCGGGAGCTGGAGGCTGGGGTACTGGGACCAGAGCCGGGGGCTGTGGTGGAGCCTGGTACAGAACCGCCTGCAGAGGTTGGGGGGCCGTAGCAGGTGTCAAAGGCTGGGCCGGGACCGGAGGCGCCAGCAGAGGAGCCTGAGGTGCTGGAAGCATTGGCAGGAGGACCTCCCTGATGGCATCCCTGAGGATCACACCCAACCGGGGGACTTCATGAGTCCCAGGAACCTCTCAAAAAACCTGTCCCTTCAGGCTGGAGCGGTAGTAGGGGATATAGACTGAGTAGTGGGCAGCTGCTGGAGGCGCGGCATACCCTGCCCATATGGACGTAGCAGGAACCTGCCCTGCGCAAATGAAGGATAGGATGTAGGCCACGTACCTGGTTGACACCAGTCCCACCTTGAAACTCGTTCCTTCGCTGAATTCCCGCTCTTGGTGCAGTGGCCATCTTATCGAGCTGCCCTCCACATGCTTGCGTCGGGTTGCTCGGCTCGCTGGGCCCAGCATCCTCAAGGACTCTGGAGTGTAGGTCATGAGGCCTACCCTGCTCCTCAGGTCGAGGCTTGGTAGGCAGAACGCTCTCGGTGCGGGGGCCGGTAGAGCTGCATTTAGGCAGCCCCCTGGGATGTATTGCTGGTACCAGGGTGTGGCCCCTCAGACAGGTTGCCAGTACAAGTGCTTAGCCCCTCATGTGAAGATCCGGTACAAGAACCTTCCGGTCCCTCAACACTGTCACCGGAACGATCCGAGGACCTCTCGACCCGTAGGCCGGTAGCCAGGGATGCCTCGGTGCATGTGCTGCTAGTAGAACCTGGTCGGTTCTTCCCGCGCGGGCGAGTCCTTGGGAAGGAGTCTCCCTTGCGGGTTGCGATGGAGAACAGAGGTCTTACCTTGGGCCTGGATCAATGTTTGACGAAGTACTTCATGTCCTCTGGAGGCGATTTCTGGAAAAGCTCCCTCCACCTGGCTAGCCTGTTCTTCAGAGACCTAGATGACAGGGCGTTGCACGGAGTACAACTTTGCCAACCGCGGCCTGGGCCAAGGCAAAGAAGGCAGAGGGCATGGGGGTCTGAAGTTGGGAAGAGCCAGTCACAGGATGGACACCTGCTGAACCCTGTGAAGTCGACATGCGCCGGAGAGGAGCGTGATGCCTGAGGACAGAGTACCTGTATGATAAAGACAGAAGTATCCGTGAGTGGAATTACATGGCCGAAGCCAAACCCAGGAGTGCTGGTGAATTCGGCCTGTTCTTGTTGATGCAGAAAAGGGAACTGTGTACTGTTTATTTAGAGAGATTTAATTAATGTGCAGTATTTCAATTGCATCCTTTACAAATGTTGAAACTCAGCTAAAAGAGCGTAGTGTGGTATTGTACACAAGGTACCACAAGGGGACATAACCATTCATCCAGAGTGCATCAAGTCCAGTATTTTGCTTGTTGTTAGTGACCCTGGTGAAAAAACATAGGCAATATTCTGAAATTAGTCTCACCACTATAAAAATACCCTGAGTTACCACAATTACCAAGAAATATAAAATATCACCAAATACCACCATAATAAAAAAATACCGGAAAGTAATAGCTATAACCCCAAGAAGTAATAGATATAACCCCAAAATACCCACAGGTTGCCATCTCTCTCTGCCATAAGGTGTCCAGGGCAAGATCCCCTGGTTCCAACAGCTCACCAGATGCATCTGTATTCTCATCTTGAGGCTGGTAAAAGGAACCGCTAGGTGGCAAGCCGCCATGAACCCCAGCTGTTAAGACAGATTTCTGAACTCAGACCTGGTGGTAAGAGGTTCAGAAGGCCAGTCTATATTTCTTGGAACAAGGTAACCTTCTGGACAAGCCAAGCCAAACCAATCAAGGTAGCTTGGCGGCAGTCAAGACTAGGTCTCAGGAAGGGTGAGGGTGACTGAAAGACCTCAATGAGCACACAGAGCAAAGGACACTTACAAATCACTCCCAGTCAGGTGTATATATATTAAAAATACAAATACATTTATATCAAGGTCTTTGAGTTTCAACACACAAATCAATTCAAAGTAATACTTTTAAGCCAACACAATGCTATTTGAATACATCTTTACAAGGCCAACTGGGGTCTAAAGGGTTAATGCACAAAATGGGTCCACAACCTAAAAGGAAAGGAAACAGGCAGTGCAAATACTCTTTAGTCCCTTCTGCATCCAACACAACCCTAACTGAGAGGCAGTCCAATCCGTAAGAAGAGTGGAGCCTAATGCTCAAATGTACTTGCAATGCTGGTGCACGCGGTAATGCAGATGGGCAAAACAGGGTCTCTTAAATGGGCTGTAGCAGCTCAGGAAGGTGGGTGAGGCGATGAAGAATAGGTTCCCACTATTCGAGGAGGGTCTCCACTTGAGGGCAGAGTCGATTCCAAGAGTTGGGAATAGTTGGCACTAGCAGTGGGAAGGAGAGGGGCCCCCAGTGGCCACCGGTTAGGGTTGCGATTACTCACCGACACCCGGTGCACTCCGGACCAAACTTCGGCAGTCGAGTCCACTTTGGTTGCAGGTTCAAGTGCAGCAATTTGGAGGCTCTGCGGCTTTCAGCAACGAAGATGCAGCGATGATTCCCAAACGGGACAGTGGCGATTTCTCTGCTTCTGGTGGAATGATCAGGCCAGTTTCACTGCAGCAGTCTTCAGGGGCACAAATGCAGTGCGCACCTGCAAAGTTCGTCACCACGGCTGAGCGACACGGTAACCGTGTATACTCCGGTTCGGGCACACTCACTTTACTCCAGACCTGGGAACACCAAGTGTATGATATTTGGTGTGAGGGTGCTGTGAACACAGCTAGCGACGTACCAAGTTTCGAGGGCCTCCTCGAAACGGCGGCAGTATCAGGGCAAAGAGTCTGCATAAGCTGGTCAGCCCACTGGATGGCCCAGGGACACTTCCGAGAAGGCTTACTTGCAGGGTTTGATGAAGGTGTCGAGAATAGTTGGTCCCACTATTCCAATTGGTCGAAGCTTCTTCGCAGAGCTTTTAGGACGACTAGATGCAGAGGGGTCCCACGGGACGACAATGGGCTCAGGGTGCCAAACTTTCCAGCGGGTCACCAGCGGTTCCTCGACTCGGCTTCTTAGTTTCAGGATACTTCGATCCTATCCTTCGTTCAGTGAGAACTCCAGAGATCGACATGGTATGGGTGTTTGGGGCCTTCTCTTATCCAGAATCTCCTTCGCGCCAAAACAAAGAGGACCCAATGGGAGATCTGCTCACATACAGGCATACCATACGTGGACCAATCATGGACCACTGTGGTCCCAGGCATTCACAGCACTTCAGACTCTCTGGCACCCAGGATGTGTATTGGGGACAGACATCCCAGCCCACATCCTGGAGGCACACACACACACAAGGCATGCAGAAGTCTGCGAAAGCTTGGCGTTTCGCAGGAGAATGTATGCCCAAATAAGGACTGACCCGGGTAGGCTCGACCAGGAGAAGGTGAAGGGGCAAGATGGCCAAAGGACAGGACAAAACCTTGTGGCATGGCCATTTTGGAGCCAGGTCACCTATTCCTGCCAATAGCAGTAATCACGGTTTACCTGGCAGGAAAGGGTTAAAAATATACAAAATGATAAACTGCCACCAGTCCTGTCAAAGGCAAATCCGCACTTCTCCTAAAAAAATCCATGACTAATAGACCCAAGTGCACTGTACTGGAAGGTACATTGTACACTTGTTACATGTTGCAGAAAAGTTGCAACATTGGAAAGTTGTAAGGGAAACAAAGTCTCCCAGTACTGACTGTCTTAAGGGCATGTCAGTTTCCCCATAAAAAGTGAGCGAAAAGCACAGAGGAGTGCAGCAGAAGGAGGGCTCCTCTGGTAAAGTCAGACTATGGTGTTTAACATCAGCAAACAGTTGGGGCGTATACAGCGGGAGGGAAAATTACACAGAATTGGGAATCTTTCCTAACACCAGCAAGTGTTGGAACCAGCGGGCACTCTATTTCCTGCTGAGGAAATTAGCCACAGCCGTCATGGTGCTGATCCTATCCCGAGTCGTGAAGAACCTTTTTGCTTGCATGTCCCACACTAAACCCACAAACACCAAGGCCAGGGCGGGACAAACAAATTTGAGCTAGTTGATAGAAAATCACAGCTCGTATAGTATTGTCCATGAGATCCTGGGCTGTACGCTACATCGCACCTGGAGACGTATCAGAGGATAGAGGCCACTGAGTTAATTAATCTGGTAAAGACCCTGATAGAGTTCAACCCGAACGGAAGCACTTTGTACTGGAAATGCAGTCCAATAATGGTTAACCTGAGGTAACGATGGTGAGGCTGCCAAATAAGGACGTGTAGGTATGCATCCTTGAGGTCCAGGGAGCACATCCAATCTCCCCCACACAGATTCCAGTATGAGTGCCGGCATGACCATCTTGAAATTTTTGAAGGGGTAGGTAGAGGAACGACAGATCGAGGACCACCCTCAGGCCCGCCTGGTTCTTTTTCTGAATGGCAAAAATCATTGAGTAGAAGTCAGATAGCCTCCGAGAAGGAGAACCCTCTTCCACAGCGCTGGAAACCAGACCGGAGATCTCCATCAGGAAAGTGGGGGACCCAATTTGTAAAAGGGGGAAGGAGGACAGAGGGTTGGAAGATGGAAGCCCGTAGAGATCACAGATTGTCCAGGTGTCAGAGCAATGACAACACCAGAACTGAACGAGAGGCAAGCCTGCCCCTCTCTGCAGAGCTGTCGACCCGGATGTCCCCCTCATTGTTTCTTCCCATCTGAGTCTGCGGCATAGGAGGGGCACTGGAAGAATTCCTTATTAGAGGACTGCTGCTGCTTATTTCTAGGCAGGCTGGGTGACCTGTCAAGTTACCGCGCTCTGCACTCCTGAAAGCCCCAAATGCTCTTCCCTCTGTGCTCCAACCTGCCTTGAAGTTGTGCAGAGACTTTACTTGCTCGTTTGGCAAGTGTGTAACGATTTAGCAGGCTTGGATGCTTTCCTTCTTTGTATTTAGCTCATCTGTGGAAGAGCGGGAGGTCAGGAAACTGCTCTGGGACATAGGTATTGAATTGTATGGCCATCATCCAGGCCGAGCACCTCATGTCTGTGGCTATGCAGATGGCCCGCCCTGCAGTATCTATGTGGACCACTGCTGACTCCATGTATTAAGCCACCATCTTGGCTTCCACCAATCAAGCTTTGAAAGCAGCCTGCATGTGGAGCGGCAGCTCTGGCAGGAAGTCAACCTTTTCTCTACAATTACTGGTTTGCGGCAGCCAGCATGGCACTTGCCCTCAGATGTGGGCATGCATTCAGATACACCTTTCCAAAGGCCTTCAACGTCCGATCCTCCTTTGCAAAGAGGGACGTTGTGGTTGTTGATGCGGTAGAAAACATCGAAGCCGCTGTGATAACCGACAAATGAGGCTGGGGATGAGACGACAGCAGCATGGGGTCACCCTCCGCCTGCCTGTACTTGGCATACAGCCTTTTATTGGTTGGCTGGGCAGAGTGAGGCTTGGACCAGCCCTTTTGACCAGTGACTCCACATCTTTTTGAAGGGGTATGCCCAACCTGGTTGATGACCTTAATTTCAGCACCTATGCCAGGACACCCGCCTCAGGTTGCTCCTGCTGAGACATCCCCAAGACCTCCCCCAATCCTTCTGCGTCGTCCTCCTCATCACTACCTGGGGTGGGGGGGCTCTGCCCCCATCTGATCAGAACCTTGTTGCCGAGTTCCCAGTGCAAGCTCAGGTCCCTGACCCATCGTGTCCAGCTATTGTGGATCTGATTGCAGCAGAGGATCTGGGGCTCATTGTGGGACTGGAGATCCGGTAGTTGGCTGCTGCGGCGGGAGTTGGATCAGGGCTGGTGCCTGAGCCAGGACGGCCAGCTGCGCCGGAGGTGATGGCATCACATCCTTTGAGGCCCTTCTGCATCCCAGCCATATGCTGTGACCTCATGAGGGTCATACATTTCTAAAAATAAAAAAAACACTCCTTGCTTGCTGGTGGCTCACTGATCACGGATACCGAAGGCACCGGGTATGCCGTACACCATTGGAGTAAGCATAGGCGACGACTCCAACCTTCGTATCAAGGGCGTACCGCCCTGTGTTCCCAGAGGATGGGCATGTTCATTCATACATTCTCATCACCCGAAGCCGCTATTTTGTCTGCCCCAGCAGGAATGCGCGGGAAATCACCCGAAGCCGCCATTTTGTCTGTCCCTGCAGGAAGGCGCAGGAAACAGTCTGGCGATGAACCTGGCAAGTAGGCCCCTGGTTGCCCTCTAGCTGCTGCTCGGTACTCGCTCGCACCTCAGGTACCGATTTGGAAGTCTTAGAGCCCTTGCAGGCAGGTGCCCCCTCAGGTTTTGGCCCAGTGTGAGGGGGATGCCTCTCAGGAGTAATCCCAGTGTTAGAACCTTGCGGTCCCTCAGTCTGGGACCCGGTAGGGTCGTGTGACCACCCCCACAACCTGAACGCTGGTAGCTACTAGAGCCTCGGGCCCCTTACTGGTACTAGGATCTGAACGATCGCGAATCCCCCTTGCAGGGTGCTTTGGTGAACAAGATACTTAACTTAGGTCTCGTCATTTGAGGAACACAATCCTTGAACTGCTCCTGCAGTGACCTGGAAAAAAGCTCCCTCCTCCTGGCCAAACTATTTTTAAGTGATCTCAGGGTAAGAGTGGCACACATGCAAGAGCCTTCCCAGCGATTATCCTCTTCCAGGCACTGCAGACAGCGTGCGTGAGGATCCAAAGCAAGGAACGACCCGTTGCATGATGGGAACATACTGAAAACCGTCTGGACTGACATGCGGTGGGCAGGTGAGGCACCAGAGGTCGTTGATGACTACAGATAAAAAAATAAAGGAAGTAGAAACTTCCTAGGGAATTGAGGAGCATGTGGCATTGAGGGAAAAGGCCTCAACAACAAGCACAATTAAGTAGGTCCGCTCGTGTTGATGTGGAAAAGAGAACGGAGGTGTGGTTGGGGTGTTTGGGGCCTGTGGAGCGCATGCACCTCCACACACCTTTAAATTTCAAAGGGAAAAATGCTTTCAGTAAAAAAAAGTTTCCATACCTGTCCCTAGTGAGGGAGGACCATGCAGTATGGAGGAGAAGGGATGGGACGTAGGAGTAGGTTGATTTTTAGTGTTCTGTTGACACATTTGAGGTGTGTCCCCTGTTATTATCCAGTCAACCACTGGAATGGACTGCTTGCGCAGAGGCGCTGCAACTACTGCCAGGACTTCGGTAAATACCCTTGGCGCTGAGGTTATGCCGAAGGGGAACATTTTGAACTGGTAATGTGATTCGCCACCTTTGAACCTTAGGTATTTTCTGTGCGCTGGAAACACTGAAATATGAAAGCACACATCTTTCATATCCAATGTTGCCATATAACCCCCTTGCCCTAGTGGAATGAGCTCCTGCACTGTTGTCACGCTGAATATAAGCAGCTTGAAATACAGGTTTGCAGGACACAGGTCTAAGACAGGACACACAGTTAAATCCTTCTTTGGGACTAGGAAGAAAACTGAATAAATACCTTGGTTTATCTCTAGCAGAGAAACCAGCTCTATTGCTCCCTTTTGAAGTAGCATGTTAACTTCTTGTAAAATCAAACAATGCTCTTCTGACATCTTCCATGATCTTGCAGGATAGTGGCAAGATTTTTCCAGGAATTCTATTGAATATCCCCTGACCACTGTTGCCAACACCAACTGTCTGAAGTTATGCCCTCCCATGTGTGGGCAAAAAGAGTGATGCAACCCCCTACTGAGGTATCATGGGAGAGGATGTGGACGACATTTGGTGGCAGAGGCAGCAGAGCCACTGGAGGCATATAACTCTCCCCGACCTTTACCTTTTCTAAACCCTCTGCTGTGTGGTGTGAAAGGAAGAGGAATGATCTTGAGGAGAGTAGCATGTGGACAAGGAAGACATCTTCCTTTGCAAGGCTGCATGGAAGGGGACCACAGGATCCTCCTGTGGACCTTTGTCTAGTATGTCTGTCAGGTCATCCTGTTGAAAAACAGGTGAAGGCACAGAAAAACCCATAAATTCAATAATCCTTGCCATTAGGGTTCTATAGGGTTTTTCAGCATGTTCCCCTGGGTCTGGTTTGACAAATTCCACTTCTGGGGAAGTGTCCAGCCCACTTGCCTCATGTAATGATTCCTGTAGGTCTTTCAACCTTCTTTCCTCAGAGGTAAAATCCTCTGAAACAGGTAGTGTTGGTCCTCTGCAACTCGAAGGTTTCCTGGTCAGAATCCTCCCCTTCTTCATAGACTGAAGATAATCCAGGGTACTTTGACCTCGGAAAAGGTGTAAAAACCATTTCTAAGGCAGAAGGAGCCAAACTCGTCATTATTGGGTGAGAAAACGTCAATGTCGTTGACGCCGATGTGACAGGCTTCGAAGGCGCCGAGAAAACTGGAGGAGGGCTCGAAGAACTCGAGGAGGGCTCGAAGAACTCGAGAGGATCGGGATCCTACTCGAGGATGTCGACAAAGTTCTCTGCGTCGTGCCGGAGGCTCTTGGTATCACCGTTGGCTGTGAAGTAGCCGTGGTTTTCTCTTTCATCGGCGTTGACGATGGCGTTGATTCGATCGACCGATGTGTCGAAGAACCCTTCGACAACGGCGTCAATGGCGCCGATCCATGCGTCGAAGGGATCTTCGACGCCGGCGAAGACGGTGCTTTCTTACCCGATGGCCCGTGGCGCGCTCGGGTGGACTCTTTCACCGGGTGCAGCGACTCACGGCGTTTCGATTTTTTGGGTTTTTAACCCAGGGTATCACCCTCAGCTGTCTTCAAGGGGGTCGAGGCCACTTTCTTGAAGACGCTTAGCATTTTCTTCCTGAATTCCTCCCACTCAGCCTGAATGCTGTGTTTTGTGGGGCAGAAGACCCTTTCTGGGGAAACAGAAGACGAGGAAGGAACAAGTTACTTACCTGTAACTGTTGTTCTCCAGCACGGGTCTGGCATGGATTCACATGCTCATGAATATTCCCCGTCGTCAGGCTGGGAATCCTCGGTAAAGAAAAATCAGTATCAGTTTCGTTTCTGATCTGTCTTTCTTAGTAGTAACCAATCACTGATCTCTGAGTCATACTGCCCCCAGCCAATGACTGCCCTCTCCCTAAGCTCCGCCTCTGGCAGCTATCCTCAGATTTGGTAGCACGCAAAGTGGCAGTATGACCAAGTGAAGAGCCGCAGAGGGGTAGGTGGGAGGGTTCGCATGTGAATCCATGCCAGACCCATGCTGGAGAACAACAGTTACAGGTAAGTAACTTGTTCCTTCTCCAGCATGGGGTTTGGCATGGATTCACATGCTCATGAATAAAAGAATACATAGCAGTATACACATGCACAACCACGAGAAGTGGCAAAGGCTCAACATTAAGCATTACATCCAAAACTCAACATTAAGCAATTCTTACCTCCTCACCAGACTCACCTTTAGGCGAACAGGTTGCGCAGCACTGCTTGGCCGACCCTGGACTCCTCCCCGGAGTCCCGATTGACGCAGTAGAATCTCGTGAAGGTGTGCGTCGACCTCCACATAGCAGCCCTGCAGATGTCCAGCAGGGGCACACCAGACAGGAACGCCGTAGTAGCAGCAATCGCTCTGGCCGAATGGGCTCTCGGATGGCCAGGCAGCGGTCGGTTTGCCAACCGGTGACAGTGCATGATGCAGCCGGAGAGCCATCTGGAAATCCAAGTCTTCGAGAGAGCCTTCCCTTGATTCACAGACCCAAAGTTCACAAACAGTTGTGACGTCTTCCGAAAACTCTTCGTGCGGTCCACATAGAACTTCAGCGCTCTAGCCGCATCCAGCGAGTGCA
This sequence comes from Ambystoma mexicanum, assembly GCF_040938575.1. Taxonomy (NCBI): domain Eukaryota; kingdom Metazoa; phylum Chordata; class Amphibia; order Caudata; family Ambystomatidae; genus Ambystoma; species Ambystoma mexicanum. Next base: position 517,610,367 of record NC_090931.1, read on the forward strand.
AAGTACTCTCGGCCGGCGTCGAAGACGACGGGAAGAAAACTGGTAACACCAAGGGCTCGTTGAGGTGGAAGTCCGATGGCACCTTCGGCATGAAGGAGGGGTGCGTCCTCAGCACCACCCTCGTGTCATGAAAAGTCAAGTATGGAGGCTTGCAAGATAGGGCCTGGATCTCTTCCCACTCGTCGTGCAGAGGTGATGGCCACGAGGAACACGGTCTTCCATGACAGGAACTTCAAAGGCGCCGAATGCATAGGCTCGAATGGGGGCCCCCCTGAGCCTGGTCAGCACCACATTAAGCTCCCACGATCGGAATAGTCCCTTCATAAATTCCTTCACCAGGCGATGAGACCACAAGGACGCCTGTCCCGTAGTCCTGGTATATCGGGAGATGGCAGCCAGATGTATTTTGCTGGAGGCGTGAGCCAGTCCAGCTTTGGCCAGCGACAGTAGGTGCAGCAGCACTTGAGGGGCCGTTATCCGCAAAGGGTTAATCTTCTGTGCACGGCACCAGACAGAGAACCTCTTCCACTTATGACCATAACACGAGAGTTGAGGACGCCCTGGCTTTTGCAAGAACCTCTCTGCAGTCAGCCGGGATATCGTACACCCCCAAACTCTAGTGCTGCAGGAGCCAGGCCTGTAAATTCAGCGACTGTGGGTCGTGATGGAGAATGGCGCCCCCTTATCTGTAGAGAAGATCCGTGTCCGCCGGCAGCTTGACTGGTGGAGACGTTGACAAGTCCAGAAGGTCCAGGAACCAGATTTGCCTCGGTCACGCCGCTGCGACGAGGATCATTCTGCACCTGGACTTCTTGAGCTGGTTGATGAGGCGGAGCAGCAACGGCGGGAATGCGAATAGAAACAGGCCGTCCCAGGGGAACGAGAAAGCATCGCCCATGCTCCTCGGCTGCGGGAACCTGCTGGCGAACCTCTGGCAGTTCGTTGCCATCGCGAAAAGGCCAATCCGGGGTTTGCCCCATCGTCGAACGTGCCGATCCACCTGGTCCTGCCGTAGTTCCCACTAGTGGCACGAGCGCAGCTCCCTGCTGAGTGAGTCGGCGATGGTGTTTTTTATTCCTGCCAAGTGGAAGGGAACCAGAAACATCCCCTGGGCGACGGCCCAGTGCCACAGATACTGGGCCTCCTTGGCTAGGGCTGGGGATCTGGTGCCCCCCTGCTTCCGTATGTAGAACATCATGGTGGTGTTGTCGATGAAGACCCTCACCACTTTGTCCTTGAGGGACGGAAGGAACGACTTGAGCGCCCAGAACACTGCTTGGAGCTCCAGAATGTTTATGTGGAGAGACCTCTTCTCTGGGAGCCAAAGGCCTCTTGCGTGGAGATCTCCGGTGTGGGCCCCCCAACCCTCCAGAGAGGCGTCCGTTGTCACCGTCTCCTGAAACGCCGGGGTTTGAAAGTCTGTGCCTGTAGTGAGGTGAGCACGGGTACCCCACCATAGGATCGGCCGACGGAACTCCTCGTCGAGAGGGATCCTGTCCTCGAAGCAACCCGTCGCCTGAAACCTGCAAAGGGGTACAAGATGGATGCATGAGGACATCATCCCGAGGCTAGCAGGCGCCGCACCTTGCCCAGGATGGTCTTGGTCCTCTCCTTTGACGGGGAGGCCAAATGCCCCACTGTATCGAGCTTCGCTCCCAGAAACAGTGCTACTTGCGATGGAACCATGTGGGATTTGGGGTAGTTTATGGCGAACCCCAGTTCCGTGAGCAGCCGGACGGTCCTCGCTGTGTGTTCGACGGCGAGTTCCCTTGTCGTTGCATGGATTAGCGAGTCGTCCAGGTAGGGGTAGATGTGGATCCCCTGCAGGCGCAGCCGCGCCGCCACTGGTGCCAGGCACTTGAATACCCTGGGCTCTGAATTGGTAGTGGCGTCCCTGAACCACGAACCTAAGAAACTTCCTGTGCCCTTTTAGAATGGGGATGTGGAAGTAAGCATCCTCCAGGTCCAAAGACGATAGGAAGTTGCCCTCCTCCAGCTGTCCCAGCACGTGCTGGAGGGTGACCATCCTGAATTTTTGCGCCTTGATGTATTTGTTTAACCGACGCAGGTCCAGGATGGGGCCGCCAACCGCCTGTCTTCTTTCTGACGAGGAAGTACCTTGAGTACACTCCGGAGCCCCGGAGCCTCCTGGGGACGAGCTCGATGGCACCTTTCTTGAGCATCGCCCTTACCTCCAACAGCAGTTGAGGGACGTGATTCTTCTTCCTAGCCATGGGAGGAATGCGAGGGCACTTCTTTTGGAATTCCAGTGAGTGCCCGTTGGCCAGGGTGTCCAGCACCCAACGGTCGGTGGAGATGGACTCCCACACGCTGACGAACTTAGTCAGCCGGCCTCCCACCGGGGTGCTTCGGTGGGGGCCCGACGACACGGCCGGGTCAGTCTTGCTTGGAGGCGGCCTTGCCGACGACGGCGGGAACCCCCTTGCTGGCCGCAACCTCTGTAGGCTCCTGGGAAGAGGAGCAGGCCGCCTGGCGGTATGTGGAGGAGCCACCGCTGGATCCTTTGGAGGCACCCTGTCTGCCTCCGGAGCTCCGAAAGGGCCGTCGTCGTTGAAGTACCCCTAGGGCCTGGGTCGTCTCCGAGTCGGTCTTGATGGCCTGGAGAGACTCGTCTACCGCCTTACCAAAAAGGTTGTTGCCGAACGGCATATCCAACACTCTAGTCTGGACGTCCTGGCGAAAGTGTCGCCTTGAGCCATCCTAGTCATCGGAGGCAAACTCCGTTGCCCAGTTGGCGAAAAACTGTATCGGCAATGTCCATTGCCACCGTTATGAAGTGATCCGACGCCACCTCGCCTTCCTGCAGAATTTGTAGGGCCTCTGCCCTCTTGTCAGGTAGGAAGTCTAGGAGGAGAGCCATCTTGGCCAGAGCCCCCTGTCGTAGCGGGCCACGATCGCTAAGGCATTGGCCGCCTTAATCGTTGTCGCCGACGATTAAGGAGACGGGGTGGACTCCTCCGCTTGTGCGGAGGGTTTCCCCGATGGGCCCAGTTCTGGATCTTCCGTCGGGGTCCATGGTAATCTCATCCTTATCTCGGTACATAAGGATTGGATCGCCAACAAAATGGCCACCGAGCTATCCTGGGGCTCGGGTAATGGCAGACACGGATGGGATGGCTGCCCCACTGGGCTCTCTTCGTCGCCATCATCGCTATAATCTATCACGTCAGCGGGGACCGTCCCCTGGGATCGAACCTCCTCGAACCTCTCGTTGAGGCCTATGAACCCCTCGGTTTCCACCAGCTCCTCAGAGGCTGATTCCGAGTCTGTAATGCCCACCGGCCCCCCCTCTTTTTCCGTGGGGGACTTCACGGGGGTCTTAACGATGGGCTGGAAAAAGGATTCCCTCCTTGGTGGCACTGGCGTAGTCTCAGCCGGCTTCGCCAGGGTCGCAGCAACCACTTCGATAGAGGCCTTTGCCGGCTGGATCAAAGCCCTCACCACCTTAGGTGCGTCCTGGGCCTTCGTCTTGGGGGGGGGGGGGGGGTAGGTGGGAGGAGAAAGGGTCAGTCAGCGCCTCGCTCATCTTCAAGATCGACCGGGGCCGCTCCAACAGCCTACCCGGGTTCTCGGACTTCCACTTCCCCGAACCAGAGCGCTGGCTCGTGGTTGAACGTGCTGGGAAGTTGCGCCCTGCCTGGCAGCCGAGGAGCCCGACCTTTCGGCGCTCCTGGTGCCCGAGGACTCGCGGTGCTTGGCCTGTTGGGCCCCCGTCACCGGGGCGCCCTCACTTAAAACCCGCTCAGACTTTTTCTTCGCCTTCTCACCTGCTGTGCCCTTCTTCATCCAGGCGGCGAGGCGGGAACGACCATCTTGTTTGGTCCGTTCCGAAAGGTTCTTGCAGAACGCACAGTCCTTCTCCACATGCGTCTTGTCCTCATGAAGGCAGTAGAGACATTACGAATGCTCGTCCTCCTTGAAAACGTTTTGTAATCCGCATCCAGGGCAGCACCTGAACAGCTTGGATCCAGGCATCGAGCAAAAACGCGAGAGCTAAAGCACAAGGACTCCCAACACTTGAGCGTGCGGTAAAAATCTGAGAATGGCTGCCAGAGGAGGGGCTTAGGGGGAGGGCAGTCATTGGCTGGGGCAGTATGACCCAGAGATCAGTGATTGGTTACTACTAAGAAAGACAGATCAGAAACTAAACTGATACTGATTTTTTCTTTACCGAGGATTCCCAACCTGACGGGGAATATTCATGAGCATGTGAATCCATGCCAGACCCCATGCTGGAGAAGGGGATCTTCGACATCTCTTTTTTGAGTGTCTCTATCTCGACTAATGGTGGGAGCTACTTCGAGACCTAGAATGGGAATGCTTTCGCCGGCGAGGAGACGAATGCCTCGACTCGGCTGAAGAAACTTTCGAGGAGGTTTTGACTGACTTACCTCTCTCGATCTTCCCCTTGCGCACCTTCAAGGCTTTCGCCGTCATGGAAATGCAGTCCTCACACTCCGAACAATGGTGCTCGACTCCCAGGCACCACAAGCAGATCCTGTGTGGATCAGTTATCAACATTTTCTTACCGCAGTCTCGACATTTTTTGAAGCTGGACCGCGGCGTCGGTTCCGATGAAGCCATCGAGAACGAGTTGGTATTTCGAGTAAATATAAGAGGTTTTATCTGACTGAACCGAGCAACGATATTCCAAGGTCCCACGAAGCACAGAAAAACAGAACTGAGCAACGGACGCCGCGCGTGGCTATTTATGGGCATGGTGACGTCGGTGCCGATACGTTGGCTGTCGAGGGACATGGACTCGGCGGACGTCAATGTGCAACACCCTCTACAGAGAAAACATTTCCAAGGCCAGCAAGCTGGAGACGAATTATCAAAGATAAGGAATACGTCGGAGGACATAATCCCTTAGAAATTTTAATTCTCTGAAGTCAGGTAAGATCTTCAAGGGCACCCCCGCAGAGTTGCAGGTGAGCGTTACACGATCTCCTTGAGGAGGATCTTCTGGTGGTCCAAGAATGTATTTTGTCGTGGAGGGTGGTTTTGAGGATGCTCTAACAGTTCTATGCAGTATCCTGTGGACACTGGACAGCACCCATCTGTCTGATGTGATCCCTTCCCAAGCTTGGGTGAAGTTGGAAATGCGTCCCCCTACTGGGGATGCGTGAGAAGGGACCCTGAACAGAGCGTCACTGTTTTGGTGGAGGCGTGCCGCCGCCTCTACTGGGGCTGCCTCTACCACGTCCTCTCTTATTACCCCTGCCATAACCCTGGGTAGACTGCTGGCTGTTGTTCCATTGTGTGCCCTGCCCCTGGGAATAGTTAGACTCTCTCTGGGAATTTTGTCCGCGTGGGTGACAAAAATTGCCATTCCCTCTCTGGTTTGGGGGTGTATTGGTTAGTTGGCCTAGGGATTTGAGTGTCTCATGCTCGTCTTTGGCATTTTTCAGCGTGTCCTCGACTGCCTTTCCAAACACTAGATCCGGTTCCACCGGTTTATCTATCAATGATTCCTGGGTTTCGGCTTTGAACCCAAACTGTCGCAACCAAGCATGCCTTTTGATAACAGTACCTTCTGCTATCAATCTGCCGGCGTTATCCGTGGCATCAAAGGTTGCTTTTAATATGCAACCGGACACGGCTCTTCCTTCTGCCGAAACTCGTGCCAATTGGCTTTTTAAGGGTTCTGGGGCGGAATCTATGAGTGCCACGACTTCTTCCCACTGGTGGCAGTTGTAACTCGCCAGCAGGGTGGTGGAGTTGGCAATCCTTGCCTGGTAGGCGGAAGTGGAGGCTACTTTCCTGCCCAAACCATAAATAATCTTGCTCTCCCGACAAGGGTGTTCCCGCCCTCTTACGGGTGTTTGTCACTATCAGGGAGTCCGGTTTCAGATGCCCTTTATGTACAGTGGGTCTGTTTGGGCTGCCGTGAAAAGCTTCTCAACTCTGGGGTTTACCGCCCTAGTGAGATGGGGATTAACAAGGGAAGGGTCTATCCTTCTTTGAATTGACTTAAGGATAGGGATGGACTGGGCAACTGGTCTCCTTTCTCCCACTAACTCCTCGGCAAAGTCCCTCTCTTCCTGAGCACCCTGGGTGTCAATGTGGAAGTGTTCTGCCGCTCTGGATAGCACTTCATTCAAGAGAGTCCGGTTATCGACAGGGAGTAGGTAACCGGGGGTTCTTTCTCTACCGGGGAATCTAGCCTGTAGGTTTCTGGGTTGCTCTCCTCCTCTTGGTCCTCGTCATCCCCATAGTAGCCCGTCCCAGTTTGTTCTTCCAACATGCCCAAATCTGGATCCTCACAAAAGGATGGATCTCCCTGATATTGAGGATAGGGCTGTATACTGAAGGGGTCTGAAGTAGGAGCTTCAACCCTGGACTTCTTACTTGGGGGTATAGGATCCGTAGAGCATGAGGGAGTTGACCCGTCGGGGGTAAACGAGACAAAGTGTTCAGGGTTTTTGGCGTAGAAATCTGCCAATGAGGACATCCTTGACATGACTCATCACTAGACCATTCTCTTGAACTAGGAATGATTCTTTCTTGAAGGCCTTTCCCTGTATTAACTTGACTAGATCTACTGGTTTGAAGAGGGGTCTTTGGGATACAGAAGACCGAGACTTGTCCATCTGTTTATGTGGGTTAGAATGTTTCTGAGGAGTGGAAGGAAGCAAAGACTGCTTCCTCTGTTTTTCCCCTTCCCCGTGGGTGGAAGAATGTTTACCCTGTTTTTTCGCCCCTATGGAGCCTTTCGACGCCTGGCGCCGAGGTTCAGGGGTAGTGTCCCTATCTCTGGAGTGTGGAGGTTGGGACTCGGGAACAGCCGTTGCGCGGCCTGTTGACGCCGATTCCTGGAGTGCGGTCTGGGGATAGAGGTCGGCTTCGTCTTCTGACGATCGAACCTCTGTTACCTTGGGGAGCGAGGCACTTCTGGCAACAGTGGATGGTTGCCTGGAGTCAGGCAGCGATCTAGATAGAGAAAGCCCAGAGGACACCGATTCGGACCATTCTCCATGTGCCTCTTTCCGAGTACTCGACGTGCGCGTCGAGTCTCGGTTGGACTTCATGTGTTTTGTGGTAGTGCTGTGGGTAGCGCTTGTGTCGCCGGGGGTCTTCCCCATAGCCGCCTTGCTGGGCGACCTTCCGAGGACGGTGACTTGCGCTTGGCTGTCAATTGACGCCACGTTGCCCTCGCCGTCCGAAAGCACGGCGTCGCAGCCATCGCTGAAGGCGCCCTCCGCTGCCATGGCCTCTTGACGCCTGGCGTGGTGGGCCCAACGCTTGATCGAACGGTCCCTGAGTGTTTTCGGTTTGAACCTACTACACGCTCTGCAGTTAGCCTCAGGGTGGTCCCTCGGTAAGCAAAGATTGCACGTGGCGTGCCTGTCAAGCCAAGGGTACTTGCGGTTGCACTTGGGGCAGAATTGGAAAGGGGTACCCTCCATACGCACCTTGTGGCAGCGGGCTAATAAGTGTAGGAATATATAAGAATGTACCTATATACCAAAAGAGTGTAGAGTATGACCACCCCCCACTCTCCCTACTTGCAGGGCCGAGGCCAGAGGCCTTCCGAGGGCCAAATCCATCATGCAGCTCTCGACGGTCGATTCTATGTGCTGGCGTCAAGTGTGGATGTTCGGTGACTCGACATTGGGGTGGAGAAATGGGGAAATATAACAATATTTTAGCAAAAGTATGGCTAAGGCCAGGGAACTCCGCGGAATGCTTCCGACCAGTATGGCGGAAAAAAACAATCTGAGGGTCCTAGACGCGTGAGGGATCATGGGTACAGTGGACGTCACACTAGGGATGGCATTACTGGCACGCCCTGTGTCGATGACCATTTGAGTTTCGAAAAACAAACTAATACTCTGCAGCTTCCACTAGATGTCGGCCTATGCACAGCATGTGATCTAAGCAGATTCAACAAGCCTCAGAAATATATTTATTTTACACACTCTGATGTTCACACACAAATTACTATTTATTAAAGCAAGTTAAATCAGTCAAGAAAAGTATACACAACTCCCTAATTAAATTGTAGACACGTTTGAGCAAGAGTGAAAACTGAGCAAAACAGCACACGGTACACCAAGCAGAAGGAACAAGTTACTTACCTGTAACTGTTGTTCTCCAGCATGGGTCTGGCATGGATTCTCATGCTCATGAATACAAGAATACATAGCAGTACACACATGCACAACCACGGGAGGTGGCAAGGAACAACATTAAGCATTTCATCAACTCAACATTAAGCATCTCTTAACTCCTCACCAGGCCCACCTTCAGGCGAACAGGTTGTGCAGCACTGCCTGGCAGACTCTGGACTCCTCCCTGGAATCCCGGTCGACGCTGTAGAATCTTGTGAAGGTGTGCATCAACCTCCACGTAGCAGCCCTGCAGATGTCCAGCAGGGCCACACCAGATAGGAACGCTGTGGTAACAGCGATCGCTCTGCTCGAATGGGCTCTCAGATGGCCGGGCAACAGTCGGTTTGCCAACCGGTGACAATGCATGATGCAGCCGGAGAGCCATCTGAAAATGGAAGCCTTCGAGAGGGCCTTCCCTTGGTTCACAGGTCCAAAGTTCACAAACAGCTGTGATGTCTTCCGAAAACTCTTTGTGCGGTCCACGTAGAACTTCAGCGCTCTAGCTACATCCAGCGAGTGCAAAGTCCTCTTGGCCAGCGGCGAAGGCAACAGGAAGCAAACAGGTAACACCAAGGTCTCATTGAGATGGAAGTCCGACGGCACCTTGGGCATGAAGGAGGGGTGCGTCCTCAGCATCACCCTAGTCTTGTGGAAAGTCAGGTATGGAGGCTTGCAGGAAAGGGCCTGGATATCTCCCACTCGTCGTACGGACGTGATGGCCACAAGAAATGCTGTTTTCCACAACAGGAACTTCAAAAGCGGCGAATGCAGAGGCTCGATTGGTGGCCCCATGAGCCTGGTCAGCACCACGTTGAGCTACCACGCCGGGGCCGGAGCCTTCACCGGCAGGAATGATCGGAACTGTCCCTTCATGAACTTCACCAGGCGATGGGACCACAGGGATGAGCGCCCCCAAGTTCTGGTATAGCGGGAGATAGCTGCCAGATGGATCTTGGAGGCATGGGCCAGCCCCGCCTTGCCCAGCGACATAAAGTACGGCAGCACTTGAGGGGCCGAAATCAGCAGAAGGTTAATCTTCTGTGCCCGGCACCAGACAGAAAACCTCTTCCATTTGTGTCCATAGCACTAAAGAGTTGAGGACGCCCTGGACTTTGCAAGCACCTCCTTGCAGTCAGCCGGGATATCGTACCCTCCAAACTCTAGTGCTGCAGGAGCCAGGCCTGCAAGTTCAGTGACCCCTGGGTCGTGATGGAGGATGGCGCCTCCTTCTCTGGTGAGGAGATCCGCGTCTGCCTACAGTTTGACTGGGGGAGGTGGGGGGGGGTGTCAGCTGACAAGTCCAGAAGGTCCGGGAACCAGATCTGTCTCGGCCACGCCGGTGCGACGAGGATCATCCTGCACCAGGACCGCTTGAGTTGGTTGATGAGTTGCAGCAGCAGCGGCAACGGCGGGAACGCATACAGGAACAGGCCGTCCCAGGGGAATGGGAAGGCATCGCCCATGCTCCCCGGCTGGGGAAACCTACTGGCGAACCTCCGGCAGTTGGTATTCGTCGCTGTCGCGAATAGGTCAATCTGGGGATTGACCCCCATCGTTGGAATAGCCGATCCACTTGATCCTGTCGCAGTTCCCACTCGTGGCACGAGCGCAGCTCGCTGCTGAGTGAGTCAGCAATGGTGTTCTTTATTCCTGCCAGGTGGAAGGGCACCAGAAACATCTCCTGGGCGACGGCCCAATGCCACAGATCCTGAGCCTCCTTGGATAGGGCTGGGGATCTGGTATCTCCCTGCTTCCGGATGTAGAACATCGTGGTGGTGTTGTCGGTACAGATCCTCACCACTTTGCCCTTGAGCGACGGAAGGAACGACATGAGGGCCCAGAACATGGCTCGGAGCTCCAGGACGTTCATGTGTAGTGCGCTCCCCATCCCTCCAGGGAGGCATCCGTCGTCACAGTCTCCTGATGTGCCGGGGTCTGGAAGTCCATACCAGCCTCCAGATGCGCGCAGGTGCCCCGCCACCGGATCGCTTGGCAGAAGGTCTCGTTGAGCGAGAGCCTGTCTTCGAAGCGGCCCGCCGCTTGCATCCACCGGGCGTCGAGGAACTCTTGCAGTGCACGCATCCGCAGTCTGCACAGGCGCACTAGGTAGATGCATGAGGACATCATGCCGAGAAGGGACTTTATGGACCTCACCCTGGCCACGTCCATGGCCAACAGCCGCTGCACCTTGCCCAGGATGGCCTTCGTCCTTTCCTCCGACAGAGATGCCAATCACGCTACTGTGTCGAGCTTGGCTCCCAGAAACAATGCGATGGAACCAGGTGGGATTTCGAGAAGTTGATGGAGAATCCCAGATCCGTGAGCAGTTGGACGGTCTTCGCTGTGTGCCTGATGGCGAATTCTCTGGTCTTTGCTCGGATGAGCCAATCGTCCAGGTAGGGGTAAACGTGGATCCCCTGCAAACGCAGCCGCGCCGAATCCGAAGGGAAGGGCCTTGAACTGGAAGTGCCCCCCTTGGACTACGAATCTGAGAAACTTTCGATGTCCTTTTAGAATGGGGGTGTGAAAGTAGGCATCCTCCAAGTCCAGCGACGATAGGAAGTTGCCTTCCTCCAGCTGCCTCAGCACGTGCTGGAGGGTGACCATCCGGAACTTCTGGGCCTTGATGTACTTGTTTAAATGATGCAGGTCCAGGATGGTTCGCCAACCGCCAGTCTTCTTTCTTACGAGGAAGTATCGTGGGACGAGCTCAAGGGCTCCTTTCTTCAGCATCGCCCTTACTTCCAGCAGCAGTTGAGGGACGTGGTTTTCCTTCCTGGCCACGGGTGGAATGCAGGGGCAAATTTCTTTTTTTGGGAACCAGAGTGTGCCTGCGGGCCAAGGCATCCAGCACCCATCGGTCGGTGGAGAAGGACTCCCACACGCTGAATAACTTCGCCAGCCGGCCTCCCACCGGGGTGCTCAGGTGTGGGCCCTATGCTACAGCTGGTTCAGTCTTGCTTGGCAGCAGCCTTGCCCTCCTTGGCGACGAGACCCTCCTGACTTGCCACGTCCTCTGTAGGCCTCCTGCGACGAGGAGCAGGCCGCCGAATCCTTTGGAGGCACCTTGCTTGCCTCCGGAGTTCCGGAACGGCGGCCGTCGTTGCGGCAAAACACCCCAGGCCCAAGCCGTCTCCGTGACGGCCTTGATGGCCTGTAGTGACTCGTCCATTGTCTTGCCAAACCGGTTGTTCCCGTTGAAGGGCACGTCCAAAAGTCTGGTTTGCATGTCCTGGCGGAAATCGGTCGACTTGAGCCAACCACGCCGTCAGACAAACACGGTTGCCCAACTGGCGGAAACTGGTGTCAGCAATGTCCGTGGCCACCGTTATGGCATGGTGCAACAACACCTTGCCTGCCTGCAGGATCTCCAGGGCCTCCGCCCTCTTGTCATCCGGAAGTCCAGCAGGGGAGCGATCTTAAACCAAAGCGCCCTGTCGTAGCGGGCCACAATCGCTAGGGCGTTGGCCGCTTTAATCTGCGTCGCTGCCGACGAGATGACCCGTTGTCCCATGGCGTCCAGTTTCTTCCCCTTGCCGTCCGCCGGGGATGTTAAAGTTGAAGCCGTAGCCCTCGCCTTCTTCTTGGCCGCCACTGAGACGCCGAATCTGGGGTCGGCTGCGCCCTTAGGCACAAAGGAGCAGAATCCGGAACCCGGTACTTCTTCTCATACCGGTCTCTTGGCAGGAGTCGTGACTGGTTCTTCAGGAGCAACAGCCCCTCGTCCCAGATGTCGTCAAGTAACGGGACCGAGAGGACAGTCTTCCTTTTGGCCTCACGCCGTTGATAGAGGAAGATTTCCTTCTTCTGTTCTTCGGGGCACAGCTCGGTTGCCCTGGCGATCATGGCGTGGAAGGAGCCAATTTCGTCAGGCAGGGAGGCCCGAGGAGGTGGTGATTGAAGGCCTATCCTGTCGCCACCACCGTCATCATCCGTCCCCGTCGTGGCCTTCTGTTCCTATGTCATCCCTAGGATCAGGGTAAGGAGATGAAGGCTGTGAGGGTCGCGAAGGCTGGCAGGGCGGGGGAATGAACTCTCCTCCGCTTGCTTGGAGGGCTTGCCGACGGGTCAGGCTCTGCTGGATCGTCCGTTGGGGGTAAGGGCAACCTCGTCCTTATCTCCGTACAGAAGGCCTGGATCGCCATCAAGATGGCTCCCGACTTGTCGTGTGGCTCGGGTACCGGCTGTGACGGGCGTGACGGTTGGGGAGTGGAATCCTCCGCCACCACGTGAACCTCGTCGGCACCACAGTCGCTATCTTCGTCCACCTCATCGGGATCCCTCCTGTGGGACCGGACCTCCTCAAACTTCTTCAGGATCTTTACGACGCCAGCCAGCTCCTCTTCAGAGGCTGTATCCGTGTCCGTAATGGAAACCGCCCCTCCTCTTTTTCCACCGGGGTTCTCACGGGGGTCTTATAGATGGGCTGAAAAGAGGATTCCTTCTGCGGTGGCAGGGAAACTCTGGGCCCCAAGGTCGCCTCCACAGGCTTCGCCAGAGCCGCCACGACTCCCTTGATAGAGGCCTTAGCCGGGTGAATCAAGGTCTTCACGACTTTAGGCGCGTCTGAGGCCTTCACCTTGGGGGGGGAGGGTCACCGCCTCGCTCCCCCTCGGCTGTCTCCATCAGGATCGACCGGGACCTCTCCAGAAGCTTACCCCGGTTCTCAGATTTCCTTCTTCTCCAAGTCAGAGCGTTGGCTCGTGGTTGATGCCATCGGTGAAAGTGCGCCCTGCCTGGCAGCTGAGGAGCCCGACCGTACGGCGCTCCCAGTGCCCGCGGACTTGCTGTGCTTTGCCTTTTGTTGGGCCTCAGTCGCCGGAGCGCCCTCAAAGGAGTTAGACGACTGCTCGGACCTCTTCTCACCTACCGCTGGGCTCTTCCCTTTCAGCCAGTTGGTGAGGCGGATACACCGATCTCTCATGGTCCGCTCCAACATGTTCTTGCAAAACACAGTCCTTCTCCACGTGCATTTTGTCTTCATGAAGGCAGTAGAGACATCTAGAATGCTCGTGCTCCTTGAAGACTTTCTGCAATCCGCATCCAGGGCAGTTCCTAAACAGCTTGGATCCTGGCGTCGAGCTTCCTTTGTCCTGGGCCATGTCCACGGGGTAGGCCTCAGAATCTTCTGGAATCCTCCAAGAAGCGTAACTCGACGAAAACTTCCCCGAGGGGCATAGAAAATTCCAAAACGGGTCCCCGTTGATCGGAAGTAGAAACGGTGGAGCTTGAGGCTCGATTGACCTAAAAAATGAGATTAAACTCTTTGAAAAATCGCAAAATGCAGTAAAAGCTCGAGAGCTATGGCACGAGGACTCCCAACAATTGAACGTGCAGTAAAAATCTGAGTATCGCTGCCAGAGGAGGGGCTTAGGTAGAGGGCAGTCATTGGCTGGGGGCAGTATGACCCAGAGATCAGTGATTGGTTATTAGGAGAAAGAGTTCAGAAACGAAACTGAAACTGATTTTTTATTTACCAAGGATTCCCAGCCTGATGACGGGGAATATTCATGAGCATATGAAGCCATGCCAGACCCCATGCTGGAGAAATGGCACTATATCAATTTCTCAAAAGGGAGGGAAAGGACAAGTTATACAGGTTTAGACTCTAACACCAGCAGCACTTCCCAAGTAGATTGTGAACAAGTAAGGCAAGGCAGTACTTTAGCATATGCAATACTGGAGGTGAAAAGTGAGCAAAATGGCACTTCACAAATTTAAAAAGAGGGAAGGAAAAGGGTGGTTATAAGAGTTAGGTGCACCAACACATTTCTAGGTCAGAAGCAATCTAGAGAAGGCAGTTGTAGCAGATTTAGCCACAGTCAATAGGCCTGTGCCAGTGTCAATGGTACAAGGCTATGTGACCAGGATCAAAATGTTCTAGTAGCTGCAGTCAAGTTTTTGTTTAACGATTCGAAAAGGCGATTTCAGAAGGTGAAAGACAATGTTAGATGACAGGGGCGGCCAACCCAGTAGTTAAGTAAAGGATTTAAAACACCTTTAGCGATACCCAACGAAATGGGAGGCCTGGCGGAACAATGTACCTTTAAAGTAGAAGAGGCTCCTGCGGTGGCGGCAGTTCGGGAGATCCAGCAGAGGAAGAGAGGCTCTTGTCGTGGAGGAAGGTTCAAGTTACTGCACTGCCCAGGGATGAAACCAGCCATGGTGCTGCCAAAACGAATAAAAGGTACGCTCCTTTAAATCGTGGTCCTGGTGGACGGGGTGCCTGGCTATCCGGTCTGCGAGTGCAGGGCAGGTCCTGGAAGGCGATTGGCGAACTGGTTGGCCCCACCAGCTCAAGGGAAGAAGACTCTTGCAGAGGAAGATCTTTTCAAGTCGTTGGAGAAAAGCGGTGAGGATTTGCAGCAGGGCGTCACCGGTGGTTCAGTCGTTGAAGAGGTCTTCAGCTTCTCTCCTCTTCGGTTTCTTCGTTCCAGTGGCGACGTCTTGTCCTAAGGACCCTGCTTTTATGCAGCAAGATCCCCATTCATACAGCCTAGCTGTCACTCACACAGTCGGGAGGCTTTCCTGGCGGGAGAAACCCCCCAGCCTATCAGGGCAGAGTGCGACTTGGGTTGCGTAGGCAAGCCTGTCCAGGGTGCCTATTCCCCCTCCCACACACCCACACATCCCGCCTACCCCAGACTCAGTGGCAGCTAGAGGAGGGCTTCTGTGCAGAAGCCTGCCAAAAGGACGAACAAACGATCCCCGACATGAGTTAGGATTATAGAGAAAGACTCGAGAAAGAAATATTAAAGTTCTGGCAATAAAAACCTACCGGAGTAAAGTTAATATTAAAATAAACCGGCGGTATGTTAAAGGCTGTCAGTAAAAGTGGCAGCCTCGAACAATGGGAAAATCCCATAGAGAAATATTTGCGGTCGAATATTTACGGTATTAACCACTGCCACCAGCCAGAAACCTTTGAGAGAGGGACTGTACGATACCCCATCGAAAATGAACGTTAGGGAAAAACGATTAACCCTTTCCAGTACTTCCATAGTAAGATGGGTTGTACTGGTTTAGTTCATAAGAATTGACTAGTAAAGTCAATGGGGACTTTACATGCCCTGGAAGACAGTAGTCCGTCCCATGGAATGGAGTCTATGATTGGGGGTTGCTACGACACCCCTGTGGTACGGCACAGAGGGTGCTGTGTACCACACATGTTAAAAAGATGATTCCTATGAGGGTGAGAAAAACCCCATAGACCATAAGCACACAAGATAGCCTAAAACACACACTAGCAATCTGTCTAAGAGTGAGAAAAAGGTCTCTCTTAGCAGGAGGAAAGAAATCCTTCAAATCCAGCAAAGCTGCTGGGGGACTCTATAGGTAAGGGAAATTAGCCTTAGAAGAGAATTCTCCCTAACAGGCACGGACGTGGCTGGCCTCCTTACTTTCAAACCGACCCTTCCAAGTGCAATTGGGGCCTTTCCTCTCCTCCACCACCACCACCATCCATCTGTGGCGTTGATCAGGGCTTTATCCTATGGCCATAGCTCTTCAACATCTAGCTGCGCCCCCTGGCCCACTTGAGCTCCACCTTCTTTCCTCACTTTGTGTTATGCTTACGACACTCTGCTTTCCTTTAAGCTTCCATCCTCGATACCTCCTCCCCTTCCTCTCATACCCGACTGCAATTCAGGCGTGGTGCTCTGCTAATGATCTCTGCCGTAATGCCATTAAGACAGATTCTTCTCATTGGGACACCTGCCCCTCCCCACCCCCCGCCCCCCACTCTCTTGACACCCTCCTTGGGTCCCCTCGCCTCTCCCTCTTGGCTGGCTAAAACTGTTGGTGACATCTTTTGACTACTCACTCTCACTCCTTCTCTCCGCACACCATGGACCTTGCCAAGAAGTCCAACTTTCAGATCCACCTCCTCAAGAGGCACTATCCCTTTCCTAACCTTACCCAAGAAGCTCAATGTCTCCAGAGTTCCGATTCTCTGTAGGCTGGACTACTGCAACAGCCTCTTCCTCAATCTGCCTCTCGTATCTTTGTCCTCAAGCACATTGACCGCATCTCTCCAGCCCTAAAAGCCCTTTACATCATCCACAAGGCTGCTGCGGCCTGGGACCTCTTTACTTCTAGCTCCAAATACCTACCTGCTAGAGTCGGTCCTCTAGCTTCAACTCTGCAGGTCAGATTTTTCTCCAAGCAGAGTGAGGTAGATCCCTTTACCTGGCAGGAGCCTCTCTCTGGAATGGCCTCACTTAGACTGGAGTCGGATCACCTTAAGAGCCAGAAACTTCCTTTCCTCCTCCTCCTCCTCCTCCCCCTCCCGTGCTAATGTGTCTCTGCTGCTGCAACTGGTGCCTGATCCCTTATGGGTATTACAGGGGCCAAGCCCTCCTTGACCAGCTCCCCACCCCCCACACTGCCCCAGCATCCCTACCAGACTAGTTTGAATCTGGTCCACACCTCCTTCGCACTTTTCCCTTACCAACTCCCCTGCACATGCCCTTCGTGTCTCCCCTCAGCACTTACCCAGCCCCTTGGCCCCCTCACTCCTCGTCACCCCTCCGCATCCCCCTGTCCACTACCGAGCCCTGCCCCCCCCATTTCCTCCGTCCCTTGCACTTTTTGTCTCTGCACTTGCACAGTAAGAATGTCACAAGGACTAGTATGACAGTTACTGTTGATTCTTCCCCATGTACCCCCCCCCATCCCCTTTTGTCTTGTGGCACCTGAAAGGTGCCATACAAAAATGTCCAATAAATAAAATTAATGTATAGAGGGTCTGAATACTTTCTCCATCCTGGGGTTCACATGTCATTTGAGAGGGTGCAAGTAATGATGGGGCAATTCTCTTTTTAATAGAATGAATAGGAATGGAATGACTGCCTTTTTTGTTGACGATATCGTCAACAAAATCAGTGCCTTCAACTGGCTCCAACGTTTGGATTTTGTAATGTTCCACAGCTTTTTTAAGGAGATTATTAAACAGGAGTTGATTTTCAATAGAACTATGACCTGTTTCAGCAGAAACATAAGGGACTGTGAGATGGTAATATCTGGGTCTTCTGGATCATAACCAGCAGGGTCATGAGGCTCATCATACAAAGTGCATTGGTCATCCTCCCCATGGTTGTGATAGTAAAGAGGATCTTAGTAATCTTGTTGTGTGTCCTGTTGGTCTGTAACATCAATAATAGTATGTGTCAGAGAACTATGAAGAATATGCAACCTGCGTGATATAGGATGAGGTTTCACCTATTTCGAAGTCTAATGTCTTTTGCCTAATAGGGCAGCCTCCATGAAGTCAACCTAAGAAAACACTTGATCATACTATCTTCGAAGTGCTCTCTGGTCCATGATCCTGTTTTGGGAGATCAGGCTACCGTCTCTTTATCAAGTGCATGTGAAAGGGGATAGTTGGCACTAATATATTGTGAGTCCCCTTTTGGATCAATAGGGGGTAAACGTGGGGGCAGAGGTAAGACCACATCCCTTGGAATGGGGCTGTGATGTTCCCTCAGGTGTCATTACCAGTTTTTTGCATTTGATGGTTGTTTCAGCATATGGGAAACATGCGAAGCTGCACGTTGACTAGGGCCCGTTTTTGTTTCTCGTCATGCGCTGAATGCGAAAGCGCAGCAGGCTTATGGCGCTTAGGGTCAGTAGGCTTTGAGGGACCTTCCGCTATCGTGCAGCTTTCTTTTGACGCATCCATGGAGCAATGGATCTGGGTTGTGTGTCTATGGTGTTGAAGTGTGCCACTGTTGGCAGAGGTTTTCCCCATAGCAGTGCGCTGGGCCTTTCTTCCGGGGCTGGGAACAGACACGCACGAGTCACTCTCCCTACTGCAAGGCAAAAGCCTGAAGGAAGTTGAATCCTGCCGTTGAGGGGCTGAAGAAATCGTTGAAATCTGCAGCCAATGGATGTTGGTAGCGCTCGTTAAAAAATGCAAACGAGATACGTCTAAGACGGGAGTAAACCAATTTGAGTAACCTCAACACGAGAGATCATGGGTACAGTACATGTCACACTAGGGATAGTATTACAAACATGCCCATTCAACGTCCTTTTTCGAACTTCGAAAACAAGATGTGCAATACTCTGCACCTACCAGTAGATGGCCGATGCAAAGCATGCGATTCCAAGCAGATTTAGAAGCTTCAGAAATACACACGCGTATGAGAACCTACCATGTGCTCTTCCCGTGTTTTTTTTGCTACGATGTTCTCCATGCATCCCTCACTGCATTTGTTACTTTAGATATCCTATTGTCAGCCTTTAACTTAAAGCTCAGTCATAATATTAATTTTCAAATTACACAGGCATGGTTTGAAATGAAAAGTAACTAAATAAAGTACCTCAGATCCTGTAGCATCCAAAATAGTGGGATACGAACTTTCTGGGGCCCAAGAAATGCATTCTACAACATGTTCGTGTTCTCTGAGCTCAGCTTTACATTCCTTTGTTGCTACAACCCACACGCGCACCGTCTGGTCATTGGAACAGCTAGCAATCAGGGTGCCGTCTTGATTAGGCCGAACCATGCGTACCCATTCTCTGTGCCCTGTAAACGTTTTCACGCAGTAACTATGAAAACAAAAAACAGCCATTAAATTCAAATTGCGACAAATGAAGTGAGATTCTTGGATTTGCAGCAGAATAATTCACAATTGGACAAGGATTTCTTCAGCGCTACAACAACCCGCACCAAATAGGCAAGAGTGCACATAGAAAATATTTTGAAAAGGGAGGCAGTCCAGGGCCAGTTAGCAGGGGGGCCAAGTGTAAGACTGAAGCACAACTGTAGCTAAAAAACGAAATACGTCCCATACCTTAAGAAGAAATTATAGAAACAGATTTCAGGAAGGAAGTGCGGCAAGTAAAGATGGCATAATAACATAGCAATGAGTCCTACGTAGAGAACAAGGATCCAGATTAGGAGGAGGATAAACTAAAAACTATATCAGAGGAAGTCTGAGAATGGTGGAATGATGGATGGGAGATGCATGTAGGCAGCAACAAAAGGCCAAAGAAGTTAACAGTAAGCAAAATCGGGAGAGTTAGGTATGAGTGCTTGTTGGTATTAATTAGTCACACACCAGCAGGAGACAGCTATCGCAGCAAGATTGGTTGACTTAAATAAAAGGGCGTCAGCTTTTGCTATTAAAGGAAGACAGAATAGCAGATTTGAGCATAAGAAATCAACATACAATATTTACACAGCGGCATGAAAGGAAATGTGATTTTAGCCAGGTATAGGCATCATAATGGAAAATATTACCATAGACAGAAGACCGGTTAAGTTGAACAGACATGCAAAGTAATCGTCAATATGACAAATTGTCAAACTTCGAGGAATGCAGGGTCAGAAAGGTCACATTTCACTATAACCATTTTATATATTCCAAGATGTTCTGCATCTGGTAATATGGCAAATGATGCAAGCACATCAATCATACATTATAAAATCACTCCAGAGCTCCACAGAGCCATTGATATTGTCCGTTCATAGCTATGCCAGCCTGTCAAAGTCTTCCACATCCAATTACATTGTAGCCCGTTAGGCAGAATCCTGTGCAGTTCCCGTGGGGAACACTGCAAAAAGATTAAGACTACAGGAGTAAGCAGTAACCCCAATTGGTAGCAGTCTCTACCACCCAGATGCACCTGGAGGCTGTGACTGAGCAGTCAGACTTCTCTCAAGAAGAGTAGGGCAGTATGTAGAGTATACACAATAGGGCTAAAAACACAGAGCAAACAAACACTGACTAGAGCTTTGTATAAAAAGTATATAATTATTTAAAACACACTTTAGGCAATATACTAGCACTCTAAATCAAAAGCAAGTTAAAACAGTCAGTTGAAGTATACACACCTCCCTTAGTAACTATCAGACAAGTCAGAGTTAAAACACGACGATTTGTTAAACAGATGCAAGCGCATAACCTGATGGCACTCCAATAGTTCAGTTAAAGGGTGAGAAAAAGGCAGAGCATAGAAATAAAACAGGTCCAAACACTTTAGGCGTTCTCAGCAAGGGAAAAAAGGCAGTATACCCTGTAGAGCCGAAGTTCATAGGCCAGGCCCACTTTAAATGGAGCAAAGTGAAATGTGCCCACGATCACACAGTTTGAAATGCATTAAAAATCTATGCAGAATGTTCAAAAGAGGTTGGGGCGATTCAAGAAGATAAAGTTAGAAGGTCTGGGGCCAACCCAGTTGGAAAGCCAAGGATTTAAGGGTTGCCTTGGGCAATCTGAAGAAAGGGAGGCCAGGCAGGACACAGTACCTTAAAGAGAGTAAGTTCCAGCGGTGGCAGTTGTTCCTGGCAGTGGCTGCAGTTCCTTGTTTCGACCAGGGGAAGAGAGGATCTCGTCGAGGAGGAAACGTGGAGTCGTTGCACTGCACAGGGATGAAGCCAGTCGCTGATTTTGTCGATAAAAGGTGAGTGCCTTTTATTCGCAGTCAAAGTGGTGAAGCTTGGCTATCCGGCCGCCGGGGTGCTTGGCACGGGCGATTCGACCAACAGACATCTATAGAAGGCGAAAGGGGCAAACTGGTTGGTCCCACCAGCTCAGAGGAAGAAGACTCGTCCAGCAAGTGGTGAGTTTGTTGCAGCAGGGCTCCGCTGGTGGTGTCGTCGTTGCAGATGGCTCAGCTTCTTCCCTCTTCGGATTCTTAGGTCCTGTGGCGACTTCTGAAGTTCCAGTCCCAAAGGCCCTGCTTTTATGGAGAAACCCCCCCCCCCCCCATTCAACAGCCTAGCTGTCACTCAAACATGCTAAGTGGTGAGCCGGGCGGTTCACCACTGGCCCAATCAGAACAGAGTGTGACTTGAGTTGCTAAGGCAACGCAGTCCAGGGTGCCAATTCCCCTCCCCATCCATCTTGTGGAGAAGCCCGCCAAAAAGTGGAAAAAAGGGCTCGACCTTGGTCAGAATTACAGAGACGAACACGAACGCCATTTTAGACAAGAGTTCTGGCAAAAAGACCCAACTGTTGATTTAAAATTAAATAAATAAACCGGCGGTATCTTTAACATTGCACCAAAAAAGTGGTGCGTTTAAAAATAAAGGGGACAATGCCATAGAGAATATTCCGGTGGAATATTTCGCGTGATAACCACTGCCACCAACCAGAAACTCGACAAGGGGGGACTGGACAGTGTCCTCTTGAAAACAGACCCAGGGGCCTAATAAGTAACCCCTTCCAGTACTTCCACAATATGATGGTTTGTACTGGTTCTGTTCACAATTTAAGACTAGTAACGTCAATGGTGACTTTACATGCCCTGGGAGACAGTAGTCAGTCCCAGGGTATGGAGTCTATGTTTGGGGGTCACTATGACACCCCTGTGTTACTGCACTGAGGGTGCTGTGTAACATACACAAAAAAAATAGATGATACCCTATGGAGTAAAAGACCCCACAGCCCAAAATCACAAATAGTCGGAGACATACCTCAAATCATGCCTAAGAGAGGGAGTAAGGAACAAGTTACTTACCTGTAACTGTTGTTCTCCAGCACGGGTCTGGCATGGATTCACATGCTCATGAATATTCCCCGTCGTCAGGCTGGGAATCCTCGGTAAAGAAAAAACCAGTATCATTTTCGTTTCTGATCTGTCTTTCGTAGTAATAACCAATCACTGGTCTCTGCGTCATACTGACCACAGCCAATGACGGCCCTCTACCTAAGCACCACCTCTGGCAGCCAGCTTCAGATTTGGAAGCACGTGAAGTGGCAGTATGACCAAGTGAAGAGCCGCAGAGGGGTAGGCGGGAGGGTTCGCATGTGAATCCATGCCAGACCCATGCTGGAGAACAACAGTTACAGGTAAGTAACCTGTTCCTTCTCCAGCATGGGGTCTGGCATGGATTCACATGCTCATGAATAAAGAATACATAGCAGTACACACATGCACAACCACGGGAGGTGGCAAAGGCTCAACATTAAGCAGTACATCAAACTCAACATTAAGCATCTTACCTCCTCACCAGGCTCACCTCAGGCGAACAGGTTGCGCAGCACTGCTTGGCTGAACCTGGACTCCTCCCTGGAATCCCGATCGACGCAGTAGAATTTCGTGAAGGTGTGCGTCGACCTCCAAGTAGCAGCCGTGCATATGTCCAGCAGGGGCACACCAGAAAGGAACGCTGTGGTAGCTGCGATCGCTCTGGTGGAATGGGCTCTCGGACGGCCAGGCAGCGGTCGGTTTGCCAACCGATGACAGTACATGATACAGCCTGAGAGCCATCTGGAAATGGAAGCCTTCGAGAGAGCCTTTCCCTGATTGACAGGTCCAAAGTTCACAAAGAGTTGTGACGTCTTCCGAAAACACTTCGTGCGGTCCACGTAGAACTACAGCGCTCTAGCCACATCCAGCGAGTGCCAAGTCCTCTCAGCCGGCGACGAAGGCGACGGGAAGAACACAGGCAACACCAAGGGTTCGTTGAGATGGAAGTCCGACGGTACCTTGGGCATGAAGGAGGGGTGCGTCCTGAGCACTACCCTCGTGTCGTGAAAAGTCAAGTACGGGGCCTTGCAGGAAAGGGCCTGGATCTCTCCCACCCGTCGTGCGGAGGTGATGGCCACAAGAAACGCCGTTTTCCACGACAGAAACTTCAACGGGGCCTAGTGCAGAGGCTCGAACGGAGGTCCCATGAGCTTGGTCAGCACCACGTTGAGCTCCCACGCCGGGGCCGGCGCCTTCACCGGCGGGAACGATCTGAACAGTCCCTTCATGAACTCTTTCACCAGACGATGAGACCACAAGGACGTCCGGCCCGTGGTTCTGGTGTATCGGGAGATCGCAGCAAGATGAACCTTGATGGACGCGTGTGCCAGTCCAGCTTTGGCCAGCGTCAGCAGGTACGGCAGTACCTGGGGAGCCGTAATCCGTAGAGGGTTAATCTTCTGTGCGTGGCACCAGACAGAGAACCTCTTCCATTTGTGTCCGTAGCATTTAAGAGTCGAGGACGCCCTGGCCTTTGCAAGAACCTCTCTGCAGTCGGCCGGTATGTCGTATCCTCCAAACTCTAGCGCTGCAGGAGCCAGGCCTGCAAGTTCAGCGATTTCGGGTCGTGATGGAGGATGGCGCCTCCTTCCCTGGAGAGTAGATCCGCGTCCACCTGCAGCTTGATTGGCGGGGACGCTGACAAGTCCAGAAGGTCCAGGAACCATATCTGCCTCGGCCACGCAGGTGCGACGAGGATCATCCTGCACCGTGAGCTCTTGAGCTGGTTGACGAGCCGGATTAGCAGTGGCAAAGGAGGGAACGCGTAGAGGAACAGGCCCTCCCAGGGGAACGAGAACGCATCGCCCATGCTCCTCGCCTGGGGAAACCTGCTGGCGAACCTCCGGCACTTGGAGTTCGTCGCCGTCGCGTAAAGGTCGATCTGGGGTGTGCCCCACCGTCGGAAGAGGCGATCCACTAGATCCTGCCGTAGTTCCCACTCGTGGCACGAGCGCAGTTCCCTGCTGAGTGAGTCGGCGATGGTGTTTTTTATCCCTGCCAGATGAAACGGCACCAGAAACATCCTTTGGGCGACGCCCCAATGCCACAGGTCCGGCGCCTCCTTGGACAGCGCTGGAGACCTGGTTCCGCCCTGTTTCCTGATGTAAAACATGGTGGTGGTGTTGTCGGTGAAGATCCTCACCACCTTGCCCATGAAGGACGGAAGGAAAAACCTGAGGGCCCAGAACACTGCACGGAGCTCCAGGAGGTTGATATGGAGGGACTTCTCCGTCGGGAGCCAAAGGCCTCTCGCATGCAGATTTTCGGTGTGCGCTCCCCACCCTTCCAGGGAGGCATCCGTGGTCACTGTCTCCTGGTGGTCTGGGGTCTGGAAGTCCATGCCCGCCGTCAGATGCGCGCGGTTGCCCCACCACCGGACCGCTCGGTGGAAACTCTCGTCGAGTGTGATCCTCTCCTCGAAGTCGCCCGTCGTTTGGATCCAGCGCGCATCCAGGAACTCCTGCAACGGGCACATCCGGAGCCTGAACATGGGAATGAGGTAGATGCAAGAAGACATCATTCCGAGGAGGGACTTGATGGACCTCACCTTGGCCGCGTCGGAAACCAACATCCGCTGTACTTTGCCCAGGATGGACCTGGTCCTTTCCTCCGACGGGGAGGCCAGAAGGGACACTGTGTCGAGCTTCGCTCCCAGAAACAGTGCGTTTTGCGCGGGTACCAGGTGGGACTTGGCGTAGTTCACGGAGAATCCCAGGTCCGTGAGAAGTTGGACGGTCCTTGCCGTGTGCTCCACGGCGAGCTCCCTCGTCTTGGCTCGGATGAGCCAGTCGTCCAGGTAGGGGTAGACGTGGATCCCCTCGCGGCGCAGCTGCGCCGCCACCGGTGCAAGGCACTTGGTGAATACCCTGGGTGCCGACCGTAGTCCGAAGGGGAGGGCTTTGAACTGGTAGTGACGCCCTTGGACCACAAACCTGAGGAATTTTCGGTGCCCCTTTAGGATGGGAATGTGGAAGTAGGTATCCTCCAAATCCAACGACGACAGGAAGTCTCCTTCCTCCAGCTGCCCCAGGACGTGCTGGAGGGTGACCATCCGGAACTTCTGCGCCTTGATGAACTTGTTCAGACTTCGCAAGTCTAGGATGGGGCGCCATCCTCCCGTCTTCTTCACGAGGAAGTATCTCGAGTAACCTCCGGAGCCCCGAAGCCTCTTTGGGACGAGTTTGATGGCGCCCTTCCTGAGCATCGCCTTTACCTCCAGGAGAAGCTGAGGGACGTGAAGCTCTTTCCTGGCCACGGGGGGGACGCGCGGGCACCTTCTTTGAAACTCGAGCGCGTGGCCCCGGGCTAAGGCGTCCAGCACCCAACGGTCGGTGGAGATGGACTCCCACACGCTGACGAAGCTCGCCAGCCGGCCTCCCACCGGGGTGCTTCGGTGGGGGCCCGACCCCACGGCCGGTTCAATCCTGTTTCGATGAGGCTTTGCCGCCTTGACCTCCTTGGCGACGACGGCGGGGTCCGCCAGACTTGCCTCGTCCTCTGTAGGCCTCCTGAGACGACGAGCGGGCCGCTTGACGGTAGGTGGAGAAACCGCCGCCGGAACCTTTGGAGGCGCCCTTGCCTCCGCTGCTCCGAAAGGGCGTCCGTCGTTGCTGCAGAACCCCAAGGGCCCGGGCCGTCTCAGTGTCCGCTTTAATGGCCTGAAGGGAATCGTCCACTGTTTTCCCAAACAGGTTATTCCCATCGAACGGCATGTTCAGGACTCTGGTCTGTACGTCTTGACGGAAGTCCGTAGCCTTGAGCCATCCACGCCGCCTAAGGCACACGCCGTTGCCCAACTGGCGAAACCCAGTGTCGGCGATGTCCGTCGCAATAGTGATGGCGTGGTCCGACGCCACCTCGCCTTCCTGTAGGATCTCCAGGGCATCCGCCCTCTTGTCATCCGGTAGGAAGTCCAGCAGGGGAGCCAGTTTGTACCATAGCTCCCTGTCGTAGCGGGCCACGATAGCCAAGGCGTTGGCCGCTTTAATCGTCGCCGCTGCAGACGAGATGACCCTGCGTCCCCTAGCGTCCAATTTCTTTCCCTCGCCGTCCGGTGGGGAAGTCGATGTGGAGGCCGCACCCCCTCCCCCCCCGCTTTCTTCCTGGCCGCCGCGGAGACGACGGAGTCCGGGGTAGGCTGCGCCCAGAGGCACAGGGGGGCCGCGTCCGGGACCCGGTACTTCTCGTACCGGTCTCTTCTAGCTGGCGTCGTGGAAGGGTTCTTGAGGAGGGCGAGGCCCTCATCCCAAATGTCGTCCAGTAGAGGCACCGCGAGGACCGTCTTCCTCTTGGCCTCGCGCCGTTGATAAAGGAATCCTTTTTTTTTCTTCTCCTCAGGGCAGAGTTGGAAAAGCTCGGATGCCCTGGCGATCATGGAGTGGAACGATCCAATCTCGTCGGGCGGAGAAGCCCTGGTGGGAGGTGACGACGGTAGATCCTCGTCGTATACCTAGTCGTCCGTACCCGTCGCTGCCGTGTCAGTCCCCGTATCATCCCCTCGGGTGGACGGGGAGGAGGGCTGGACGGGGCGCGACGGCTGAAAAGGAGGTGGAGGGTGAATCCTCCTTTTCTTGGGCGGGGGAGCACCAGAAGGTCCCGGTTCAGGATCCCCCGACGGGAGAGGTCCCTCCGTCGGCAACGGTAGTCTCGTCCTTATCTCTGAACATAAGGACTGTATAGCCAACAAAATGGCCGCCGAGTTGTCTTGTGGCGCTGGCAGAGGGGAATCCGACGGGCGATCAGGGGCCCCGTCGGCACCCTCGACGATGTCGTCGTCACCTGCGTCGGGATCCATCCCGACGGGCCGGTCTTCTTCCCAGCCAATGCCGTGGCTTAAGACCTCGATCAGCTCTTCCTCTGAGGTTGAGGCCGAATCTACGACGCCCTGCCCCCCCTTTTTCTTCCCTGCCGGGGATTTCACGGGGGTCCTATCGATGGGCACAAAAGAGGATTCCCTCCCAGGTGGCAGGAAGACTGAGCCCCGAGGTCGCCACCACTGGTGTAGCCTCCACAGGCTGAGCCAGGGCCGTCGCTCTCCCTCCGATGGGGCCTTCGAGCTCGACCGGGGCCTCTCCAGGAGCTTCGCCGGGTGCTCGCCCTTCCTCTTACCCGACCCAGAGCGTTGGCTCGTGGCTGAAGGTGCCGGGGAGGGTCCGCCCTGCCTGGCGCCCGTAGAGCCCGACCGTTCGGCGCTCCCGGTGCCAGCGGACTCACAGTGCTTGGCCTTGTGTTGGACCCCCGTCGCCGGGGCGTCCTCAAAGGTCTTAGAAGACCGCTCGCATTTCTTCCTCTTCTTCTCGCCTGACGGGCTCTTCCCTTCCAGCCAGTTGGCGAGACGTTGATGGCGGTCTTTCATGGTCCGCTCCGACATATCGCAGCAAAACGCACAGTCCTTCTCCACGTGCGTCTTATCCTCATGTAAGCAGTAGAGACAAAAGGAGTGTTCGTCCTCAAAGACGTTCTGCAGCTGGCATCCAGGGCAGATCCTGAACAGCTTTCCGGGCGTCGAGCTTCCCTTCTCCTGGGCCATGTCCGGGCCTGAGAAACTTCTGGAGTCCTCCAAAAGCGTAGCTCGACGAAATCTTCACCCTTGAGGGGCGCAGACGAATCCGACACGGTTCCCCGTTGATCGGATGGAGAGTCGGTGGAGCTTGAGGCTCTTTTGACCGAAAAAACAGTTTTTGAGAAAAAACGTGAAAAAATAGCACGAACGCTGGAGAGCAATAGCACGAGGATCCCAACACATGAACGTGCGGTAAAACTCTGAAGATGGCTGCCAGAGGCGGTGCTTAGGTAGAGGGCAGTCATTGGCTGTGGTCAGTATGACGCAGAGACCAGTGATTGGTTATTACTACGAAAGACAGATCAGAAACGAAACTGATACTGGTTTTTTCTTTACTGAGGATTCCCAGCCTGACGACGGGGAATATTCATGAGCATGTGAATCCATGCCAAACCCCATGCTGGAGAAGCAGATTAACCACCATCAGAAACAAAAAATTGCTCACAGTCAGAGGGGCACATTGGGGGGGGCTATGAGGAATCCTTAGGAGGAAAATTCCATCAGAAAGAACATTACCAGTGGTTAAGTAATTTGTTCCTCTAATGGATTGTGTCCTCCCACGGATTCCTCATTTGATAGATTTCATAGCAGTTTCGGAGAAGGAGGTGGGAGAAGTAGATATTTGTAAAGTTTATCTAGCATATAACATTGAGTAGAACAGCCCTTCCAAAGCAAGCGTCCTGGCCCGACGGAGCCTAAATAGTGATGTTTTGAGAATGTATGGAGGGAGGACCATGTTGTGGCATTACATATTTCTGGCACTGGTGGACTTATTTGAAGAGCCAAAGTAGTTGCCACTCCTAGTGGAACAGGCTCTTAAATTCACAGGGACATCCTTTCCAGCAGTAGAAATGCATAACATGATCCATCGTGAGTGTGTTTAATTGGTCAAGGCTTGGCCTAATTTGTGACCAGTGTAACCACCGAATAGTTCATAAGTGACCCAGGCTGATTAGACTTTGTGTGGGCTGCACACCCTCATTACCATTCTACTGGTTGTGTAGATTTTGATAAGTCAATATTGAAGAGACTCTTCCCATTTAGAAAGGAACAAATTTACACACTTGGTGCCACCTCACAATATAATTTGTAATACCAATGAATAGTTTTGTCTGATGGTTGATGTACTCGAAATGACATGCATTACTTACTGTAAAAGCATTTCTGATGATTTTATCTGCTTAGATTCACATGCTGTGCACATGGTCCTACATCCAGTGGTAACCGCGGAGTATTGCATCTTGTCTTTCGGGGGACGTCAGCATAGGCGTGTCTCAAACACTATCCCTATCGTGACGTGTGTAGTACCCAAAATCCCTCATGCGCCGAGGTCGCTCCGATTGTATTTTTTCTGACATGAGGGAGCCCAAGGCTATAGTGAGTACATGAAGAGAGAAAGTAGTAAGAAGTCTATGTTCCTTCCACCCAGAGCGGGGAGGCAGGGAGGGCGCATGTGAATCTAAGCAGATACAATCATCGGAAATGCTTTTATGGTAAGTAATGCATGTCTTCTGATGCTTGTTAATCTGCTTAGAATCACATGCTGTGCATAGACTAGCGAGCAGTACCCGAAGTTGGAGGTGGGTTGTGAGAAGGAACATTAGAAAAAAAGAAAGATGTCTTAGTACTGCGTGTCCCACCTGAGAATCAGACCTAGAATGAGTGTCTAGGCAATAGTGTTTTGTAAAGGTGTGTACAGAACTCCAGGTTGCCGCTTTGCAAATGGACTCTAGGGGAACATTTGTAATGAATGCTATGGATGCCCCAGTGCCTCGAGTAGACTGTGCTCTAGACTTGAAGGGCAGTTCTCTCTTTGCAAGAGTGTAACAGTGTGATGCATTTGACAATCCACCTTGATATTGCTGATTTAGAGACGGGATCCCCTCCTCCACCAGCTGCCACTGAAACAAAGAATTGTTTAGTTTTCCTCAGTGGTTTTTTTCTATCCATGTAGAACATGACTCCCCTGCGCACATATAGTGTGTGAAGGCTTCTTTCGGCCATGTTAGTAGGTCTCTGGAAGAACGTGGGTAGTTCGATTGACTGGTTCACATGGAACTTCCAAATAAATTTCGGCGCAAATCTGGGATGAGTGTGCAGAACTACCTTATCTTTGTGGACTGTTACAAAGGGGTCCAAAACCGAGAGGGCCTGTAGTTAGCTAACTCTTCTGATAGAAGAACAAGTTACTTCTTACCTTGTAACATTCTTTCGATGGGATGGTCCTCCGACATATTCCTTATCTTTGATAATTCGTCTACAGCTTGCTGGCCTCGGAAATTTTTTCAGTAGAGGGGATGCCGCGCGTCGACGTCCGCCGAGTCGATGTCCCTCGACGGCCACCGTATCGGCGCAGACATCACCATGCCCATAAATAGCCACGCGCGGCGTCCGTTGCTTAGTTCCATTTTGTAGTACGAGAAAAGTCATGCCTGAATTGGTTATTGACCTTGAAGGAGAGTAAGCTGCAACCGCAAGGGAAGTATTACTGCGGGGATGGATGGGAGGGGTGATAAGGAATACGTTGGAGGAACAGCCCATCGAAAGAACGTTACAAGGTAAGAAGTAACTTGTTCTTCGAAGGGATTGTGTCCTCCGACGTATTCCTTATCTTTGATAGACTCCCATAGCAGTGGCATGTAATTGGAGGTAGGAGTAAGAATGTCATGCACCCCTTAGGGGTGAACCGAATGTAATACGGCTTTGCCAAATCTGGTCTCTTGACTAGTGGAGGAATCTATGTTGTAAAATTGTGAATGTATGTGCGGACGACCATGTGGCAGCCGCACATAGGTCTCTGACCGGTACCCCTCTTTGGAGTACCGAAGAGGCTGCGATACCCCTGGTTGAATGAGCCATAAGATTTTGGGGTGGTTCTTTCCCTGCCAGTTTGTAACATTCCAGAATGGCCAAGATAATCCACCTGGAAATGGTTTTTGTTATGGGTAATCCCAACTTGTGACCCGAGTATCCTACAAACAGTTGGTCTGCTTGCCAGATCCTAGCCATTCTGCGGATGTAAAAGCTTAGAGCTCGCCTTGGGTCCAGCCTATGTAGTCTTTCTTCCTCTTACCCCGGATGGGGAGGAGGGTAGAATGAAGGTAAGGTAATTTTCTGAGTAATATGAAATTCAGAAACCACCTTTGGGAGGAAATTAGGCTTCACCTGTAGGACAACTTTGTCCTTGTGGAAAATTGTATGTGGGGGTTTACAGGAGAGAGCTTGTAGCTCGCTCACCCTCCTAGCAGATGTTAGTGCTACCAATAGGACAGTTAAGCGTGAGAAATCTCAGCGAACAAGAGTGAAGTGGTTCGAATGGAGTGCCCATTTGGAAGTTTAAGACTAAATTTAAGTCCCATAAGGGAACCTGGAATGGTTTTGGAGGATAAACATTAGTCAATCCCTTGAGAAATTGTAACACTAGAGGTAGTTTGAAATAGGATGGTTCCTTCGCAGTGCGCTTGAAGACTGAAAACGCTGCGAGATAGCCTTTTACAGTGCCAACTTGAAGGCCTGAGTTTGCCAAGTAAAGTAGAAACTATAACACCGTTGGTGTACCACATGAAAAAGGGTTGATATTCCCTTATCTACACCAGCTGCAAAATTTGTTCCAACGGCAGCGGTATAAAGACTTTGTTGCTGGCCTTCTGGCCGAAAGCAACACCTCTATGTCATCAGGGAGGTCCCAATACTAGTACCTCACCCTTTCAGAAGACAAACGTGAAGGTTGAGGGTTCTGATGTCTGGATGGAGAACCTGACCTCCCTTCTGCGAGAGAAGATTCTCTTTGAGGGCAAGACGGATTGGAGGGCAGATGGACGTATCACGTTCTCCTGGCCCAGTCCGGGGCAATTAGGATCATGGTTTTACGGAATCTTCTCAACCTCCTGATCATTTGAGGAATAACAGGGACTGGTGGAAACGTGTAGAGAAGTGGAAACTCCCAGTCCACTTCGAACGCGTCTCCTAGAGCTCCGCCCGGGGGAAATTCCCTTGAATAGAACAGATCGCACTTCCTGTTGGTGCTTGTGTCGAACAGATCCACCTGAGGGGTTCCCCAAAGGGCGAAGATCTCTTGAAGGACTTCCTGAGCTAGCTCCCACTCGTGGGAGACCGTTCTGCCTGCTCAGAGCGTTTGCTGTCAAGTTCTTCTCGCCGGCTAGGTGGACTGCCGATAGAGAGCTTCCTTCCTGAATTGCCAAAAACCAGAGCTGCATTGCCTCTCTGCACAGTGGCAGTGATCCTACGCCGCCTCTTTTGTTGAGGTAGTGCATGGCCACCGTGTTGTCCGTCATTATCAGGACATTTTCCCCTGTACTGATGGCAGAAAAGCTTTCAGCGCTAGTCTGATCGCTCTCAGCTCCAATAGGTTGATGTGTAGTCTGGACTCCGATGGAGACCAACGACCGCTGATGGTCAAATCGTTGGCATGGGCTCCCCACCCCGTGAGTGAGGCGTCTGTGACTACTGTTATCTCCGGCCATGGTTGCCAAAATAGTTCTCCTTTCAAGATGTTCTCTGGATAGGCCCACCATTGAAGGTCGCGGGCTACCTTGTCCGGAATCCGGAGGAGATCTGTCACTCCACCTGAGAATTGGGACCACTGAGTTCTCAGTGCCCACTGAAGAGATCTCATTCTCAGGCGAGCCTCGGGCACAAGGAAGATGCAGGATGCCATGCGGCCTAGCAACCTCAAAAAGTCTAAGGCTGGGAAACGTTGGGCATCTTGAAACTTGTTGACCATCTGCAGAATATCTTGAGCCCTCACCTCTGGTGGCGAGGCTTATCCCAGGGAAGTGTCCAGGACCGCTCCAATGAACTGGAGTCTCTGTGATGGTATCATCTGTGACTTCTTTAAATTGAGGGAGAAGCCCAGTTTGTGAAGGAAGTGGCAGACATAATCTAGCTGGATCTGAGCTTGTTCCGAAGATACAGCCCTGATCAGCCAATAGTCTAGGTAGGGGTAGACGTGGATCCCTACTTGCAGCCACTACCGACATTAGCTAGGTGAAGACCCTCGGGACGGAGGTTAGCCCAAATGGCAGAACTCGAAACTGATGAGTCGCCAATTGCGAACCTCAGGTATTTCCTGTGTTTGAGATGGATTGGCACATGGAAATAAGCATCCTGAAGGTCCAGGGATACCAGTCAGTCCTGGAGCTGGAGAGCCTGAAGGATCTGAGAGTTACCATCTTGAACTTGTCCTTCTTGAGGAACTTGTTCAATTCTCGTAAGTCCAGGATGGGTCTCAGTCCTCTGTCCTTCTTTGGTATGAGAAAGTAGGGGGGAGTAGCAGCCCTTGTTCCTGTCCGCTACAGGTACCGGTTCTATGGCACCTTTCTCTAGCAGGTCTACCATTTCCTGCAAGAGGAGCGGATCTGGAACTTTCAGAGAGCTGTTCCTCGGTGGATGACTGAGGGATGCGTAGAAAAGGCAGGCAGTAACCTTGGGCAACTGTCTCCAATGCCCAAGCATCTGACATAATAGCCTGCCATTCGTCAGATGGTGAGTTAACCTGCCCCCTACAGGTGTCTTGTGTAGAAAGACCTCAGAGTGGTTTGGGGGCGGCTGATGCAGATGCCGAGGGTAAAGAGGCACCTGTTGCGGCTTTAGTACTTTTGACCCGTCCACCTCGGGTGGATCTCCTTTGGCCTCTTTGAGCCGGCTGTCCACTGCCTTTCCCAAATGCGGAATAGCGAAATGACTTTCCTCTTCCAGAGGTTCCTGAGGGGCGAAAAGGAGTTTGGTGGATTGCAGCTCCTAACGATTTTGCCGCCGCTTTAGATGTCTGCAACTTTTCCAGACTGTCATCAGCCTTCTTTCCAAATAATGAAGAGCCGTCAAAGGGCATATTCAAAAGTCTGGCCTGTACATCTGGAGCAAAGCCAGTCCCTGGGTCTGGCTTAACAAATTCCACTTCTGGGGAAGTGTCCAGCCCACTTGCCTCATGTAGTGACTCCTGTAGGTCCTTCAACCTTCTTTCCTCAGAGGTGAAATCCTCTGAAACAGGCAGTGTGGTCCTCTGCAACCCAAAGGTTTCCTGGTCAGAATCTTCCCCCTCTTCATAAATTGAAGATAGTCCAGGGTACTCTGACCTCTGAAATGGTGTAAAACCCATCTCTAAGGCAGAAGGAGCCAAACTCGTCATTATTGGGCGAGAAAACATTGATGTCGTCGACGTCGATGTGACAGGCTTCGAAGGCGCCGAGAACGGCATCGAGAAAACTGGAAGAGGCCTTGAAGAACTCGAGAGGATCGGTATCCTACTCGAGGATGTCGACGACGGTCTCGGCTTCGTGCCGGAGGCCCTTGGAATCACCGTTGGCTGTGTAGTAGCCTTGGTCTTCTCTTTCATCGGCGTCAACGATGGCGTCGAGTCGATCGACCGATGCGTCGAAGAACCATTCGACAACAGCGTCAATCCATGCGTCGAAGGAATCTTCGACGACGGCGAAGATGGTGCCTTCTTACCCGATGGCTTGTGGTGCTCTCAGGTGGAATGTTTCGCCGGGCGCAGCGACTCGCAGCGTTTTGATTTTTTGGGTTTTTCACCCAGGGTATCACCCTCAGCTGTCTTCGAGGGGTACAAGGCCGCTTTCTCGAAGACGCTTACCATTTTCTTTCTGAATTCCTCCCACTCAGCCTGAGAGCTGTGCTTTGTGGGACAGGAGACCCTTTCTGGGGAAACAGAAGACGAGGAAGGGGGATCTTCAACGTCTCTTCGAGTGTCTTGATCTCGACGAATGGTGGGAGCTACTTTGAGATCTAGAATGGGAATGTTTACGACGGCTAGGAGACCAATGCCTCGACTCAGCCGAAGAAACTTTCGAGGAGGTTTTGACTGACTTACCTCTCTCGAGCTTCCCCTTGTGCTCCTTCAAGGCTTTCGCAGTCATGGACATGCAGTCCTCACACTCCGAACAATGGTGCTCGGCTCCCAAACACCACAAGCAGATCCTGTGTGGATCCGTTAGACATTTTTTTGAAGCCGGATCGCAGTATCGTCGGTTCCGATGAAGATGCCATTGAGATCGAGTTAGTATATTAGAGTAGACGACAATGCATTACTTACCGTAAAAGCATTTCTGATGGTTGTATCTGCTTAGATTCACATGCTGTGCATAGATCCGACATCCAGTGGTCACTGCGGAGTATTGCATTTTGTTTTTTCGTAGTCGAAAAGGGGACATCAACAAGGCGTGTCTGTAACACTATCCCTATTGTGACGTGCGTTGTACCCACAATCCCTCACGCGTCGAGGTCCCTCTGTTTGTATTTTTTCTGCCCTGAGGGAGCCTTCTATACGTGAGCGAGTACAGAAAAGAGAGAGAGAGAGAGAGAGAGAGAGAGATGTAGAAAGGTGTCTATGTTCCTTCCATCCGAGCGGGGAGGAAGGGTGGGCGCATGTGAATCTAAGCAGATACAACCATCAGAAATGCTTTTACGGTAAGTAATGCATTGTCTTCTGATGTTTGTTAATCTGCTTAGAATCACATGCTGTGCATAGACTAGCGAGCAGTACCCGGAGTTGGCGGTGGGTTATGAGAAGGAACAGTAGAGAAAAGATGTCTTAATACTGCCTGTCCCACCTGGGAGTCAGATCTAGAGTGTGCATCTAGACAGTAGTGTTTTGTAAAGGTGTGCACAGAGCTCCAGGTAGCCGCTTTGCAGATGGACTCAAGGGGAACATTTGCAATGAACGCTATGGAAGCCCCAGTGCCTCGAGTGGAATGTGCTCTTGGCTTGAAGGGTAGTTCTCTCTTAGCAAGAGTGTAACAGAGTGATGCATTGAACAATCCATCTAGATATAGTCGACTATGCAAATGCATCTCCTTCTCTTCCTCCTGCCACCGAGACAAAGAACCGATTAGTCTTTCTCAGTGGTCTGGTTCTTTCCATGTAGAACATGACAGCTCTGCGTACATCTAGTGTATGCAGACTTTTTTCTCCCAAGCTGGAAGGGTTTTGAAAGAACGTTGGTAGTTCTATTGACTGGTTTACATGAAATTTTTAGATGAATTTTGGTGCAAACCTTGGATGTGTGCGTAGAACCACCTTATCCTTGTGAACTGTTACGAAGGGGTCTAAAACAGAAAGAGCCTCTAGTTCACTTACTCTCCTAATGGAGGTTATAGCTATTAGGAAAGCAGTCTTAAGAGTGAGGTCTTTAAGAGTTGCCTTGTGCATGGGTTCAAAAGGAGGTCCCATGAGTCTAGAAAGTACCACATTTAAGTCCCATCCGGGAGCTGGGTTAGCTATCAGAGGGTGTATTCTCTTTACCCCCTCCATGAAGGCCTTGATAACTGGTATCTTCCACCACGACACTTGAAGTTGGGAAGTGGTGTATGCAGAAAGTGCCGCTAGGTGGACTTTAATGGAATTGAACACTAGACCTGAATCCAGTAAATTGGTCAAGTACAGAACAATCTTAGTGGGAGAGCAGTCAACCGGGTTGATGCTCTTACTTCTACACCAGATGACAAATCTTTTCCACTTGCTAGAATAGCAGTGGCGAGTATTAGGTTTTCTGGCTTCCCTGAGGATGTCCATACATCTCTGCGGGAGTTGTAGATGTCCAAATTCTATGATCTCAAGAGCCAGGCTGCTAAGTTCATGGTCTGAGGGCATGGATGCAGTGTCCTGCCCTTGTCCTGTGACAGCATATTGTACGGGCAGGGAAGTTTTTCTGGGGGAGATAGGGACATCTCCATCAAGTGAGCGAACCATGGCTGCCGGGCCCACATTGGGGCGACTAGTATCATGGTTACCTGCTCCTGGTGCATCTTGTGCACCACTTTGTTGAGAAGGGGAGTCGGGGGAAAGGCGTAAACAAATTTCCCTGACCATTGAATCGACAGACCGCTCCCCTTGGACTGGTTCTGGGGGTACCTGGAGGCGTAACTTTGGCATTGTGAGTTCTCCAGAGTTACGAACAGGTCCATTTCCGGGAATCCCCATTGCGTGAAGACGTCTAAGACGATGTCTTCGTGCAATTGCCATTCGTACTCTTCGGGCAGGGGGAAGTCTCTGCGGAGTTCGTCTGCTAGCAGATTGAGTTCCCCTGGTACTTGTTGTGACAGTAGGAACATGTGTTTGAGAGCCCACTTCCATATATTCTGGGACAGCTTGGACAGTCCTGGAGAGTGGGTGCCCCCCTGTTTGTTGATGTAGTACATGGCTGTGGTGCTGTCTGTAAGGACCATCACTGTCTTCCCTTGTAGGTGTACCTGGAAGGCTTTTAGAGCTTTGAACACCGCCAGTAGCTCCAGTAGGTTTATGTGCTTGGATGCTACGTTCGGAGTCCACACACCGTGAGCAGTCTGATGGGATAGGTGAGCCCACCATCCTGTGAGGGATGCGTCCGTGGTTAGAGTGGCCTCCACCGCGGATGTGGCAAAGGGTTTCCCTATAATCAGGTTTTCCTTTGTCCACCACCGTAGCGAGAGAACCAAGGCTTGCGAGACCACCACTAGATCGTCCCATTGTCCGCTGGCCTGACACCGCTGGCTGTTAAGCCACTCTTGCATTGGGCGCAGGCGCGCGTGAGGTACCAAATAAATACACGACGCCATCATTCCTAGCAATCGCATCGCTTTGCGCACCGTCACCTCTCGACCTGCCACATATTGGGGGATCTGAAACAGCATGTTTTGGACCCTCTCGTTGGAGGGGAAGACGAGGCCGTCCTTTGTTCGAATTAGAGCCCCTAGGAATTGTTTGACTTGGCTGGGGTCTAAGCTGGACTTCTTCTCGTTGATGAGAAGCCCAGTTGGAACAAAAGGTCTACAGTCTTTTGGGTGTTTGAGAAGCTTGTCTCGTAAGAATCCCGTTATGAGCCAGTGGTCGAGGTAAGGGTATACTGGGATGGATAACCTGCGCAGGTGGGCCGCTGCCACTGCCAGTACTTTCATGAATACCCTTGGTGCAGATGCTATGCCGAAGGGTAGCACTCTGAACTGGTAGTGTTTGCCCTCTATCATGAACCTGAGGTATTTTCTGTGCGCTGGCAACATTAAAATATGAAAGTATGCATCTTTCATGTCCAGTGTTGTCATGTAATTTCCCTGTGATAGCAGTGGGATCACTTCCTGTAAGGTCACCATACGAAACTTTTGGGGTTTGACAAACTTGTTCGCTGGGCGCAGATCTAAAACAGGGCGCATGGTTAGATCCTTTTTGGGTACAAGGAAGTACACTGAATAAATACCTTCCATTACCTGAGATAGAGGCACGACCTCTATGGCTCCTTTTTCCAGCAGTTGGTCCACTTCTTGGAGAATGTTGGCGAGGTGTTCCGGTGTCATGCGGCGTCCCCTCGGGGGTCTGTATGTTGGGGAACTGTTGAACTCTATACAGTAGCCGCAGGCTACAGTGGAAATTACCCAGCGGTACGATGTTATTCCCTCCCATGCTGGAAGAAAGGATGTTAACCGGCCCCCGACCGGGGTTGCATGGGAGGGGACGCAAATCTTCGCGTCACTTGGTGGTGTTGTTGGCTTGGGAGCCTCTGGGGGTGGAACCCCGGCCTCTTCCCTTGCTACGACGTTGACCCCTCTGATTGTACTGGCCGCTATTACTTTGGTAGTTGCTGGCAGAGTACTGTTGGTTTTGTTGCTGGCGTTGTCCACGAAAAAAGCGCTTATTACCAAATCCCCGCCTGTTAGGGGGTTTTGAAATTTGGTCTAAAGTCTTTATTGTATCAAATTCTTTCTTCACGTTCTCCAGCGCGTCATCCACTGCTCTCCCAAAGAGGTTGGACTCCTCTATGGGTTTATTAATAAGGGACGCTTGTGTTTCCGCCTTAAATCCGGAATTGCGAAGCCAGACGTGACGCTTCAGTAAAATTCCTTGTACCAAAGTGCGGCCAGCCGTCTCTGCTGCATCGAGGGTATTCTTGACAATGCTTTGATTGACCAGAGAGCCCTCATTAACTGTAGTCAGTAAACGAGTCCTTAGGGGTTCGGGAGCTTCTTCGATGTCCTGTCTGAGCTTAGCCCATTGAGCATCGGCGTAGCTTGCCAATAGGGTGTTATTATTGGCGATTCTGGTAGAGAATGCTGCAGAGGTGGTGATTCTCTTGGCTAGGGCATACAGCTTCTTCCCCTCTTTGTCTGGGGGTGCCTCGCTAGTAGATAGTGGGACTCCTGCCCTTTTCCTGGTGTTGGTCACAACCAGGGAGTCCGGGATTGAGGGACCCTTAATATATAATGGGTCTGATTGAGAGGGAGAGAACAGTTTCTCAATCCTTGGATTGACCCCTCTCACCAATGCCGGAGTGGAAAGAGGTGTAATACGTCTCTTAACTGAGGCGAGGATGGGTATAACCTGGCTAGTGGGAGGTTTTTCTTTGATAATCCTCTCCACAAAATCGGTGTCTGGGGTGACCTCCCCAGTTTCGATCTCGAAATGTGCTTCTGCCTTCTTCAGCAGTGCATTGAAGGTGGATTGATCATCGACAGGCGAAGGGTTCCTGACTGGTGTAGTTTCAGTAGACCTGATGACTATACTGCTACTGCCTGTGTCAGTCGACCTAGCCGGTGACTGCCAGGGATTTGGGTCGCCCTCGCCTGTGATTTCCTGAAATCCTTCCTCACATAGGTTAGTTACACGTGAAAACCTTCCTATTCTTGTTGGTCCTCAACATAGGTGAACTCATCTTCCTCTTGGAAGAAGGTGTCTTCCTCAGTGGGATTGTAAGAGTATGTCCTCCTGTATGGGGTTATAGAACTTCTGGTATTTAGCCCTTGGACTCTCCAGGGGTGCCTCCCCAAGTCTCTTGGGTGCCCTGTCTTCTGGGATGGACATGAACCTGTCTAGTTTGTCCATACAGGTCTGGAACCTTTCAAAGGTCTACTGAGGTCGGCCAGGACGGTCTGGGAAAGAAAAGGGGGTTTCTTCCTCCTGTAATAGTCTGGTTCTGTCCCATAACGTCGAAGAAAGAGAGCCTTCGCCTTCTGAGTATCCTTCTTGCTGGCTAGGGCCTTCTGTCGGCATCGGGAACAGGCCTCATCTGTTTTCCGGCACCTTCGGCGTATCTTTGGCCTTGTGCACGGTTTTCGGCGTTGCACTCGCCGTACGTCTTTGGCCGTCTTTAGATGCTATGCGTGCGAGGCTTTCGGCGATCATACTCTCTTCCGAGGGATCGGTCGCCTTCGCGCTATGGAACGTCAAGCCTTTGCTCGTCGAGTCCTTGCTCGTCGAGTCTTTGTTGGCAACGTGAGCGCTCTTGCGATGCGCGTCGCCGGAAATTTTGGTGTTAGCGCCCTTATTTTTAGAGTGCCCAGTCGCCTGTCGCAGGAGCGGTGGCGTGGAGGGCTGACGACCCTTACGGTCGGAAGACGTCGGTGGGCCCGGCGTCCCCGTTGGCGCTATGGCTACCTTCGTCTTCGACGAAGGTGTGCCTGGGGTATGTGCTTTGGTGTTTTATTGTGTGCGTCCTTGTCGCCGGGGTGTTCATCCCCATAAGCTGGCCGTGAGCCGGACGGACGACGAGGAGCGTGAACGCACCTTTGAGAGGTCTACAGCCTCCGTTACGGGTGCCGTGTAGTCACTTTCCTCGTCACACTCGGCGGCGGCAGAGGAGTCAGGCCTAGACATGGCGTAGGCCGCCCACCTTTTGACCCTGCGGTCTTTTAGAGTTTTGGGCTTTAGTAATTTACAGGCCGCACAGCCGTCCTCCTGGTGATCGAGGGGTAAGCAACGGTTGAACCGTTTGTGCTTATCCTTCCAGGTATATTTACCCTTGCAAAGCGGGCAAAACCTAAATGGCGTCCTCTCCATAGCTGAGGGTAATAAGTGTGACTACGACCTCGAAAGAGAGGGAGGGGAAAGAGAAAGGCATTCTTAAAGAAAAGACCGACCACAAAACCCCACTCTCCCTACTGTGTATGGCCGGCGAGGCCAGGCCACGTGTTCGGCAGCGCCGAAGGATCTCCTCCGCTCGTCCTTCCATCGAAGATCTTGTTCGGCGGAGAAACGGCTCTGCGTCGAGGGAGGGATGTACGTTATTGATATTAATAACAAACGACCAAAGGTCGAAGAAACTATTTGGCAATGTCTCTCGAGGAGCTCCGCATAAAGGCGACCAGTAGCTGGGCGGAAAAAAACAATCTGAGGGACCTTGACGCGTGAGGGATTGTGGGTACAACGCACATCACTATAGGGATAGTGTTACAGACACGCCTTGTCGACGTCCCCTTTTCGACTACGAAAAACAAAATGCAATACTCCGCAGTGACCACTGGATGTCGGACCTATGCACAGCATGTGATTCTAAGCACATTAACAAACATCAGAAATAGAAGGTTATTCTAAACAGAGCAACGACGTTCCGAGGCCCCACGAAGCGCGGAAAAAACAGAACTGAGCAACGGACTCCGCACGTGGCTATTTATGGGCATGGTGACGTCGGCACCGATACGGTGGCCGTCGAGGGGCATCGACTCGCCCGACGTCGACACACGGCGCCCGCTACTGAAAAAAATTCCGAGGCCAGCAAGCTGGAGACGAATTATAAAAGATAAGGAATACGTCGGAGGACACAATCCCTTCAAAGTGATAGCTACTAGAAAGGCCGTCTTGTAAGTCAAGTCTTTCAGACTGGCTTTATGCATAGGCTCAAAAGGGGGTCCCATGAGCCTAGTTAAAACCACATTTAGATCCCACCCAGGGGCTGGGTGAGTGATGGGGGTATACATTCTTTTAACCCCTTCCATAAAGGCTTTAATCACAGGTATTTTCCACCACGACACCTTCTGCTGTGACGTGGTATAGGCTGACAACGCCGCTAGGTGAACCTTTAAGGAATTGAGGGAGTTGCAGATGTCCATGTCCAAACTCTATGACCTCAGGAGCCAGGCTGCTAAGTTCAGAGTTTGTGGGCATGGGTGCAGAGTCTCCCCCCTGTCCTGAGACATGTTGTACGGGGAGGGCAGCTTGACTGGTGGGGAGAGGGACATTTCCATCAGGTGCGCGAACCAAGGTTGGCAGGCCCACATGGGAGCCACCAGAATCATGGTGACTGGTTCCTGGTGCATCTTGTGTACTCTCTTGTTCAGAAGGGGAGCCAAGGGGGGCGGGGGGGGGTATCGGCATAGACAAATTTCCCCCACCAAGTTATCCAG
Source organism: Ambystoma mexicanum (assembly GCF_040938575.1). Classification (NCBI taxonomy): domain Eukaryota; kingdom Metazoa; phylum Chordata; class Amphibia; order Caudata; family Ambystomatidae; genus Ambystoma; species Ambystoma mexicanum. The sequence goes on from NC_090931.1 coordinate 517,651,667, forward strand.
AGACCGTTCCCCTTGGATTGGTTCTGGGGGTACCTGGAGGCGTAATCTTGGCATTGAGCGTTCGCCTGAGTAGCGAACAGGTCGATCTCTGGAAACCCCCATTCTGCGAAGATGTTGGATACAATGTCTTTGTGCAGTTGCCATTCGTACTCTTCTGGCAGAGGAAAATCTCTGCCGAGTACGTCTGCCAGAAGATAGAGTTCCCCTGGAACATGTTGGGATATCAGGAATATCTTGTGTTTGAGAGCCCATATCCAGATGTTTTGGGACAGCTTGGATAGCCCTGGAGAGTGAGTGCCCCCCTTCTATGGCGTCCTTTCCCAGCAGCGCTTCCACCTCTTGCATCAGGATATGCAGATGTTCCGGTGAAAGGCGTCGATGTTTCGGCGGTCTGAACTGTGGAGGTCTGGCGAATTCCACGCCGTAACCGGGGCGACAGTCTTTACGACCCACTGGTCTGCCGTTATCCCCTCCCATGCCTTCAGGAAAGATGTTAATCGCCCCCCGACCGGGGAGACATGGGAGGGGAACCCAACTTGGTAGTCATTTCTGACCCGAAGTTGACGCTCCTCTGGAATTGGAGCCTCTGCCTCTATTCTTTCCGCGCTTCTGACCCCTCTGGGGGTAGTAAGTGGGGCTTGCAGCAGGTTGACTTGAAGTTGCCTGTGCAGAAATTATTTTGAGCGGCGCGGGCTTGGCCTCGAAAGGACCGCCGAGAACTACTGCCCCTCTGTGAAGAGGGTTTTTGGGAAATCTGGTGCAGCGACTTAATAGTCTCGTGCTCCTTCTTGGCTGTTTCCAACGCGTCGTCTACCGCCTTCCCGAAGAGGTTGGCCTCTTCGATGGGTTTGTTGATGATGGATGCCTGGGTCTCCTGAAGACTGACGTGCGCAGCCACGCGTGTCTCTTTAGAAGACTACCTTGTGCGAGAGACCTGCCTGCTGTCTCTGCGGAGTCCAGGGTATTCTTTACAACATTCTGATTGTCAAATTTTCCCTCCGAGACAATGGTGAGAAGCTTGGCTCTGGTTGGTTCCGGAACCTCCTGAAGGCCTTCCTGGAGTAGGTTCAATTGGGCGTCGACGTAGCTTGCCAGTAACGTCGTGTTATTGGCAATCCGGACGGTATAAGCCGCCGACATGACCCGTTTGCCTAAGGCATACAACCGTTTGGATTCCTTGTCTGGGGGGTGACTCTCCCGTGGCAAGGGGAACCCCTGCTCTCTTGCGAGTGTTGGTCACCACCAGCGAGTCTGGAATTGCGTGCCCTTTCATATAAAGCGGGTCGGTGGGGGAGGGCTGGAAAAGTTTTTCGACCCTTGGGTTCACAGCCCTAGTCTGAGCGGGTGTAACGAAGGGGCCAGCCATCTCTGTACAGAGCTCAAGAGAGGGATAGACTGGCTTGCCGGAGGCTTGTCATTAATAATGTCTTCCGCAAAATCTTTTTCGGGCAAGGCTTAAAGCGTGCAATTTTAAAGAATACCGCTGCTTTTTTCAACATGTTGTTGAAAGCCATTTGATCATCCACTGGGGGAGCTTGTCGAACCAGGGTGGATGGGGGAGAGTCGAGGCAAACGATATCAGAATTGTGATCATCCTGCTGGGTGTCCTCCCAGTTGTCCGTTGCACCTTGATCTTCCCCATAATTGTCCAGCAAAGAAGCCTCCTCTTCTTCTGTATAGATGTCTCTATACGTGTCTTTCTGGACATCTTCTTGATAGTCAACATAGTGTTGGACATCTAGATGTTGGGCAACTTGTGTTTGAGGGTTAGGGTCTACCCAAGCTTTTTTCGGCAGAGGTTGATCAGAAGCCCTGAAAAACTGCTCCAGCCGATCCATACACCCCTCGAATTGCTCCATGGTCCCACTGGATGACCCAAATGGACCCAGCTGAGTAGGAACCGGGTCCTGCGCCCTAAGGCGTTGAGAGGATCTCCTCAGGGTGCTTGAGAGGGGTAACTGGCTTTCTTCGTAAGAGTCTTCGGGGTCGTCTTCCAAATCCGTGGAAAACCTTTCGGCGGATTGGCCCATAACTGTGGGCGGAACCGGTACTAGGCCCACCGCCGTAGCAATCCTATTGATGCTCTTACTGATAATCACCGAATCTTCGGAAGACAACGCCTCCGATGTTGGCTTCTCGGGTAGAAGCCTACTCGTAGTTTTCGGGCCTGCACGGGCCTTGGAAACCTTGGAACCCTTCGAAGTTTCTTGTTCAGAAACTTTGGCGGGTGTAGTTTGGGGCGTAGCGCCCTCGTTATATTTGTTAAGCCCAGTCATGCGCTGCTGCGGATGCAGGGAAGGCTTCGGATCAGATTGATCCGATGGCGCTTTCGCCTTCTTCGACAAAGTCGTCGAGGAGGGTGTTTGGGTTGTGTGCTTTGTGCGGTGCAATTGTACGCCCCCGTCACCGGTTGTGGTCCCTGTAGCAGGACCAGAGTCGAGCCTGGAAGGGTCGGGGACAGGCGTGGCAGCTCTAGAACATTCCGCCTCAAGGTCTATAACGTCCGCGTTGGACGTTTGGTCATCTGATGTACCCCCGTCACTTTCGGCTGGTGTCGTGGCAGGGGAGGGAGGCTCCACGCGTGACATACCGTACGGACCCGCCGCTTCAACCGGCGCTTCTTAAGGGTCTTAGGAGTTTACACGCCGAACACCGCTTTAATGCTCTAGGGGGAGACGAGCGTTACACGACTTGTGCTAGTCTTTCCACGGATATCTGACCCTACGCAGGGCAGAATCTAAATGGAGTCCTTTACACAGCAGAAGGGAAGGGTGACCAGACCAAATAGGAAAGAAGTGGAAAAAAGGAAAGACATAGCAGTATGGCAAACCCAGAGCCCACTCTCCTACTGTGTGGAGGTCCGAACGCCGGATCTTAGGCACCAGAACCCACAGCCGTAGACTATTCCCGCGTAGTCTTCGTCGAAGATGTTCTTGATAGGCGAAGTGACTTAACGGGGATTAAACCGACAATTCGGTAAGATACACAATGTCTCATGAAGAGCTCTGCTATTAGGCGACCAGTTATCTAGGCAGAAAAAAACAATCTGAGGGACCTCGGCGCGTGAGGTATTTTGGGTACTACACATGTCACGATAGGGATAGTGTTTCAGACACGACTATGCCGACGTCCCCTTTCGGTCCCCCGAAAGACAAGATGCAATACTCTGCGGTTACCACTCTATGTCGGACCATATGCACAGCATGCGATTCTAAGCAGATTAACAAGCATCAGAAGTAAAATGACGAGCCCTTTCTGCATCAGGCTTGTGGAACCTCTTCATTCTTAGAGAATGAGTGGGTAAACAGAAGTTATTCACTGTTGTGACTAGAGTACTCCATCCTTAGTGCCCTTGCCTCCATCCTTGCGAGCGGCCCCCAAACATGGGGACAGTACCGGAACCTTTTGCAGCGAAAAAATGTGAGCTACCCCTTTATATTTAGTATAGCGTGTGGGGTTGCAGTCCCAGGAACGCCTAAGAGGGCCTGCCCTCCAGTGCCTCACCTCAGTCTCCTTTTGACATATTGGACGCTTGTAAACCTGGCTGTACTGACAATTTTAGCACCTGGCATACTAGCAGGACAAAGTGGGTGGGACGTATGGAGAAAAGGGGACTAAGGACTATAAGTACTCTAGTCACAACGGTGAGTAACTTCAATTACTCGTATGTCCTGTCCCTTTTCTTCCATCCTTGTGTTAATGTTAAAGGATATTAGTACCGCGCACTATCACCACCGGAGTGGTCCACTGGCGATTCTGAAAAAGGGAAGGGGAGGTTGGGGGATGGAGGGGGGGCGAGTTAGTGGGCATAAGCTGGAAAAGTGCAAGAGAGCAGTGATGTGCTGTTGGCGGCCTCAACCCGATTAACTGTTGGCTGGGCTTGGGGTGTTTCCGGTCGGTAGTCATGTGCTGTTGTTCAAGTCTATGTGTGGTTTGTTTTGTTGTTGAAGTGTAGTGACGTTTGTGCTAATTGTTGTGTTATAGGCTTGTGGTTGTGTTTTATAGGCGATTACTCCGAAACAAGACAACTGGGTGGAGTTGTGACCACATGCCTCATACTTAGAAGCAAAAACGTTCCTCAGAACCACCAGACCAAACTCTGCATCCTCCCTTGAAACTGGTATTCAGAGAATAGGGTTTACAGAAAGCGGCCAGAGCAGCCCACGTAGCTGCCTTACAAATGACTTCCCCAAGAAACACGACTCTGAAAGGCAACCACAGTAGTTTTGGGCCCTGACCGCATCAGCATAGATCCCCCAAAGGCACCATCTTACCCATAGCCACATAGGCTTCTGAAATGGCCTGGACCATCCAACGGGCGATGGAGGCCTGGGTGCCGGGGGCCACGCCCCACAACATGACAAACATGCTTCTGAAAGCATCTGCTTGAGCATCCTCCGCAGATTCAGGGAGTGAAACGCCCATTCCACCCGACACTGGATTTGGGAAGAACACATGCAAGCATATTTCCTGATTTTCCAACTTCACACCCACACTAGGGTGGACTGTCAACTTTGCGCTGTAACCCAGGACCCACCCTGTGTCCCCCCCACCCCTCCCTCGCCCCCGTCTCGCCCCCGTCTCCCAGATACAGTGTCCTCTTTAGCTGGATATGTGTCTCTCCCGACTCTCGCTCGAAGGATGTGGTAATACCATGGATTAGCCCTCACCGGTGGTTATCCTCCTAGTCTGAGGTGTCAGATTAGTGTTCCTCCGCTTCGCCCATCAAGAACAGTGTCAGAGGTCCCCAGATGTCTGGTGGACGGGCGTGCAAAGGAAGGAGTTTAATTAGGTCTGTTTCAACATCTTGGTAGTAAAGCATGTCTCTGCGCCAGGCGGCGAGTGATGGCGGGGGGGGGGGGGGGGTGTTGCCTGGTCCCCATGCCATGGCAACTCTCCTACGAGCCAGAACCAACAGAACCCCGGCCAGTTTCCTTATTGGAGCTGAAAGCAGCCTGGTCATGGGCTGCTGTTTGGCTCGGCTGTATCGGTTCTCCCACAATTGCAGTTGTCACCTCCAGGACTTGTTTCCAGAAAGGAGTTAACTCAGGGCACTCCCAAGCTAGGTGAACAAAGTTTGCTGAGATAGTCCTGCATCTGTTGCATTTAGCTTCTGCCTCGGGGTGGTGGTTGTTGGCTTTCGCTGGTGTGTAATATGTTTGGTGGAGAAAGTTGAAGTGGATAAGTTTTAGGCGTGAGTTAAGCGCCACTTTTTGAGTGTTTCAGGATATAGGTCCAGTCCTCGTCTTATATGTTAACGTGCAATGACTTTTCCCCATCTAGCTTTTGCACCAGTGATGGCGGGGGTCGTGGTGGGAATGAGGGATTTATAGATCTGCGACACCAGCCTACCTTCACCTTGTGCCTGAATGACATTATGCAGCAGTTGCCAAGTTGGTGGTTGACGCGGGAAAGTCTGGCAGCAGGGCCTGTATGATGTAGCGAGTCCTGAAGTAAAGGAATACATCCAGAGCAGTGTTGCCCCCTTTAATTATTACTTCTTCTGGAGTTAGAAAGCCCTCTTCTGTGAAGAGATCCCCTAGGGTTTTTATGTTCAGTTTGTCGACCCATTGGTGGAACACTTTCTCCGAGGTCAGTGGGACTCCGGGAATGAACTTGACGGGTAGAAGTGGGGAGTACCGTGTATGAACCCCGAGCTTGTAGGCTAGAGTCTTCCAGACTTTGTACGTCGAGAGCATCACATTCATCGTGGAACTGGGTACAGGCGTCTGACTAAAGACGACGCGGTTAGAAAGTTAGGTGTTGCCAGGACTCGCTCCACTTGTACGTGAGGTCTGATTGCTTGAGAGGCATACCAATGGCTGAGGAACTGTGCTTGAGCTTCCCAAAAGTATCTCTCTAGGTCTAGCAGGGCCAGCCCCCCACTGGTGACCGGGAGTGTCAGCGTAGTGTGCGCCACTCTGGCTGGCTTGCCCGCCCAAAGTAGCCCGAGGACCAGGCTTTTCAGTTTATTCAAGAAGGGTTGTTGCAGCAGCAGAGGGATATTGTTGAATAGGTATAATAGTTTTGGCAAGATCACCATCTTCACCAATGAGACCCTTCCCCAGAGGGTTAGTGGAAGAGACTTCCATCGAGAAACCTTGTCTTGGAGAGATTTGACCACCTCTTCGTAATTATCTCGAAACACCTCCTGACAATTCAGAGATGGTTGTATCCCAAGGTACCGGACCTTGGAGGATTTCCATGTGAGTTGGAAGTCGTCTGAAACTGTTTGGTGGCTGGGGTCCGTGGGAATACAATGGATTTTGATTAGTTGATTTTTAATCCTGAAGCTGCTCCAAATTTGATGACTTCCCTCATGACTGTATTCAGATGGTCTTCAGGGTCCCGAATGAACAGTTTAACGTCATCGGCGTAGAGGGAGATGATGAGCTTGTGAGGGCCTATGATGAGTCCCCTTTGCAGCCGCTGCTCCCGAAGTTTGGAGGCCAGTGGTTCCATCACCAAGGCGAAAATTAGGGCCGATAGTGGGCAGCCCTGTCTCGTGCCTCGTTGCAGATCTATTGGAGCTGATTTGGCTGTGCCTACAATAATACTAGCACATGGTTTGGTGTATAGGAGAGAAACAAGTTTGATGAAGCGGGTTCCTAGGCCCATCCTGGTGAGTAACATTAACAGAAATGGCCACTCCACCGAGTCGAATGCCTTTTCGGCGTCGAGAAGAACCGCCACAGCCTGCGATGAGGGATCCAGTGCAGCAATGACACCGAACATTCTCCCGATTCCAAAAGTCGTGTTGCGGCCTGGTATGAAGCCGGCTTGGTCTGCCAGTACAAGGACGGGCATCAATGGCAGTAACCTCCTGGCCGGCACCTTGGCGAGTATCTTATTGTCAAGATTGAGGAGAGATATTGGTCGATAGGATGAACAGTCTTCCGGAGGTTTGCCCGGTTTGTGCAGTAGGATAACGTTGGCTTCACAGGTAGTGGGAGGTAGGTATCCTTTTTCCAGCGCCTCTTTGTATACGGCCGCCAGGAGGGGAGCTAGGGTGCCCGCAAATGACTTGTAGAATTCTCCCGTTAAGCCGTCCGGGCCCGGCGCTTTGGAGCTGGGGAGGGACTTTATGGCCTCGATAATCTCTTCTTGCGTGATCATCTCATTTAAGGGTTCACGGAGAGACTGTTCGACCCAATATAGCTCTGTGTCTTCCAAGTACTCCAGCGGGGCGTTCGAGGACCTGCTAAGTCTAGCACTGTAGAGATCTTGATAGAAGATCCTGAACTCATCTGCTATCTTTTCATGGGTGTGGACCGACCCGCCTAGATTGGTCCGAATCTGTTCTATTTGAGCATGTTTGTTATCAGGTCTGATTAAATTTGCTAGAAGGGCACCGGGTTTTTGGCCCTCACCGTATTGACGGACTTGACTATTGCGATTTAGGAATTTAACCTCACGGTCAGCTGCGAGATTGAATTTTTGTAATTCTTTCAGGGCTGCTGTTATTAATTGGGTCCGCCGTGTTTGTGGTCTGGAGCTCAAGGAGTTTTAGCTTCTCCTCGCTGGTTGTAAGCTCGCGCCTGATGAGCTTGAGGATGCCGTTTTCCTTGGCGTGGCAGACTCCTCTGATAATGCATTTTAGGGACTCCCAGATTATGCCTGCGGAGGGGACCGATCCGACGTTGGCTTCGAGAAACACGTTGATCTCCTCCCTCAGCTCAGAGGCAAACACCTCGTCTCTTAACGAGCCCGTCTTGAAGCGCCACCGCTGTAGTGGCGGAGTGGGAGTGGAAGGCGTGAGGTTGAGGAAGAGAGGGGAGTCATCGGAGAGCATTCTCGGATGTATACAGCACCGGTCACTTGACAATGGACCGCTTGCAGAGGCAAAGAAGTAGTCTATTCGGGAGCTCGTGTTGTGTACCGGTGAGTGAAAAGTGAATTCTCGCGCCTCGCCATTCGAGACTCTCCATGTGTCTAGCAGGTTGAAAGCATTGCAGATTTCTTTAATTTGGAGTCCAGCTTTGGTAGGAGGTTGTGGAGAAGCCTTTGATCTGTCCCTTATAGGGTCTAATACCGTGTTCATATCCCCACCCCATATTATGGTTGCCGGGTCCTGCGCGGAAAGCTGGGTGAGCACCCATCCAAAATTGTCTGGGCAATCTGTGTTTGGAGCGTAGGAGTTGACAAAGGTCACTTTCTGGCCTGCTACGATGCTGCTTACTAGGATCGCTCTCCCTTCAGTGTCTTTCGCCGTGCGGATCAGGCGGAAGCTCATCCTCCTGTGTATGAGGATAGCGACTCCTCTGGAGTAGGTTGAGTAGGAGGAGAAGTATCTGTGGCAGCCCCAGCTCTTGGCCCACTGGTGGTCCTTCCCTGGGAGGAGGTGTGTCTCCTGAATCATGGCCACGTCTATTTCGTGACGTCTGAGGTATTGAAATATTTTCCTGGTTTTAGCTGGAATATTGCCGCCTCTTATGTTCCAGGTCAGAAAGTTGAATGGGGCGAATAAAACTTCCTATTTACCCACTTTTTTTCGTCCGATGTTGGCCATGGTGTGTCTTCGGAGTGTATTTTGCTAGGTTCGGTGCTTGAAGATTGGATCTTTGATTGACATGACATTGATGGCTGTCTGGGAGACGGAGAGCAGGGGAACGGCTGTGAACTGATGGCGCAAAACTTCCCTGGTGAACTCTGAGGGCACCGTCCACGGGCAGACCCCAACTGGCCTGTGGCATTTCTCTCTTTAAGGTGGGCAACCCCCAACTGGCCCACAGGGAGATCCCTCGACAACCAAATAAAACAGAAAGCGAAACATGTGGATACCATGTCGCTGTGTGAACTGTACCTTGAGAAAACGTAGCTTGTAAACCAACTGGTAGCTGAGTTAACCCTGGAGAATGAACTGGTGCTGTGCTAGGGGCGCCTGGGGCCTTCCAAGCTTCCCCGCCCCGCGTTTTGTTCTTTGTGAATTGTACCTGTACTTTTGCATCTTGTAAGCTTGTAAGCCGACTCTGGTTACTCCGGTTTATGGTGGATTCCTGAGATTTGTCTCTTTGGGGCCTGGGACGGTTGGGATTTGGGTCGGGGCAGCCTATCTGGTCAAGAAACATGCTTGCATTGTCGGGCGTTTGGAAAAAATGGACCCTCTCCCCTTGCTGTACTCTGAGCCGTGCTGGAAAGAGCATCGAGTAGGGCATTTGATTGGCTCTGAGTGTTTGTTTGATGGCGGTAAAGGATTTCCTCTGGGTTTGTACTGTGGGAGAGAAGTCTGGATAAAAGTGAACTTTGTCTCCATCGTGGAGTAGGTCTCCTTTCTCTCTAACCAGCCGGAGGATGGTATCTCGGACCTTGTAGTTGAGTAGCCTTGCGACGATTGACCTGGGCGGTGCGCCGCGGGCAGGTCTGGTAGATGGAATCCTGTGTGCTCTCTCGACTATGAATAATTGAGACAGTGATTCTCTGCTGAAGAGTGATATGCAAAGTGACTCCACGTATTCCTCCATTTTACCTTGTGGCTGCTTTTCTCTCACCCCGATGATTCTTAAGTTATTCCCTCTTGATCGATCTTCGGAATCCTCACATTTTGATATTGTCGTTTTCATTTGAGCTTCTAACTGCGAGACTTTGGTTGAGAGGGACGCTGCATCATCTAGATTAGACACTCTTTGCTCGACCTCATTTAAACGTTCTGAGTGTGTATCCATGAGATGTTGTAGGAGGTCGACTTTGGAGGCGAGGCCATCCATTTTATTTAAGTTTCCAATGCCGGCTTTCAATTCCAAGAGGAGTTCTTTGATTTCGGATGGGTTGCCATCTGACTCCATCTGGTGTGAGTGGCTGGGAGAGGGTATCTGGTCCTCACGCTGTACGGGTGCTTTAGGTGTTGGGCCGCCCTCAAAAGTTAATTTCCTCTGGGATTTATCAGTCTTCCCCATCTCACATACGGTTCCGGTGACGTTTGTATGAGCTCGGCTGTGTCTTGCAGTGTCAAGAGCGCCCCGTGGACCCGCCCAGGGGAGAGGATTTACCCGGCCGGGCAAACTTGTTGGAGTTCAGCTGTTTGGAGAAGTGGCTTTACTCAAATTAGCTGTGCCTCGAGCGATCTAATGAACACTCCGTGGGGACTGTCCTTAGTTGTCTCGTGAGGTGGGTTAGAGCGCTTCTGCGGTGGCTAAGGCTTCGATAATCTGACTCCCCCTGGGGTGGTGATGACTCAGAGTGGGGGTATTGCTGCTCTATGGCTTCTGTCTTACGATGCCCGACTATGGTTACACTGTGCCTGGATGGAGTACGGCGGTGTGTCTGAGTGTCTCCGGCCTGGCAGCGAGGTGTGTATTGGAGAGTCTGTGGGATGCGGGGAGAAACCCCCACGCGTGAGATGGGTGTCACTCCTTGATGCGGCGCAACACAAAGGTAAGCAATGAAAAAGTCAGAGGCAGGGGGGAGTGGGGGGCCGGTTTCGGTGAGCCCCTCCCGTGACACTGTGTGCGCCCTTTATATAGAAATGCTGGTATTTCCTTTATGTAGAGGAGCGCTTAGATCCCCTCAGTCCGAGGCAGTCCACAAGGCCTCCGGGACGAGGTGTTGATCCCTCCAGAGGTAGCTGTGTTGATAAGCAGCGGGTGATTCCGGTCGCCTCTCAATGCGCTACCGGGGCTCCGCTCGGGGCGGCTGGGCCCCGGTTCTGTGCCGTCACGAACGGCGCTGCAGTGAGGGTTTTATTGGATTGGCAGGGGGGGGGGATTTCAGGGGGGGCAGGTCGGCTCGGAATGGCCCAGATCCAAGCTAGGAGCGCAACTTCCCCCCACCTCCGTAGCTGGTGTCCTGGCTGGTCCCTCCGCCGCCGGCCGCTGTAGATCTCAGGCGCCGGGGAGCTCCGGAGGAGCCGCGGTCGTCCCAGGTGCTAGGGAACTTCGTAGGAGGGGCGGACGGGCTCCGAAGATAGAGCGCTAGGGGGGCGGGAGGCAGGCCTCCGTCCTCCGAGCTTCCACGGCCCCCGGCAGCGCCGCCAGGCACAAGCGGGCGGGGCTCGGGGCTCGAACACACCTCCAGTCGAGGCCTGGGGAGGAGCGAGAGCAGCCTCCCACAGGCGCGTTGCAGGCTGACCTCTGCAGGATATTGCACGCTCTCCTCACTGCGAGCCTACCCCAGGTGCCTTCCCGGGGTCCAGGTGCTCAGGTCTCAGCCTGGTGGGGGTCGGCTGTGTAGGGCTGGTCAGCTAGCCGGGCCGATTGCGAAGAACTTGGCCTCGAGGCCACACAGGTCCTGTGAAGGCAAAGAAAAGCCGATTTTCTCCAGGAATGCAGTGGCAGGCTGCTGGACAGTTCAGGAGACCAGGAGTCGGGGAATTGTGTCGTAATAGTACAGGGAACCGCAGGATTGTGCAGAATTGATGCGGGGCTAAACGGGAGCTCAGACCAAAGTGGCTATCTTGGTTGGCCCTCTAGCGCCCTCTATATTTCCCGATTTAAGTGGAATGGAGAGACCACCTTGGGAAAGAAGAAAATCATGGGAAGAAAAATCATACGTTACTCACCGTAGTGACTAACGTACCCTTAGTCCACAGTCCCCTTTCCTCCATACTGTATGGGCGTCCCTTCCAAGGGACGGGACATGGAACCTTTTTCACCACAAAAAATCTTCTTACCCTTTAAATTTAGAGGTGCTTGGGGGCGCGTCCCAGGGACCATGCGCTGCCCTGACTCCGCCCTCCGGCGCCACACCTCAGTCCCCATTGACACGTCGACAAGTTTTAACATTGCCCAATGACACCAGTATTATCAAGGGGGGTAGAGGTGGAGGTTGGTGGGACGTTTGGAGGAAAGGGAACTATGGACTAAGAGTACATTAGTCACTACAGTGAGCAACTTACAATTACTCTTACATCCCGTCCCCTTTCCTACATACTGTAAGGGCGATTACAATGGACTGTAGCCCGAGGGTAGAGAGTAGACCCTCCTTAACCAAATAGGTTCCTGAGAACCGCCTGTCCGAAAGCCGCATCAGATCTAGAGCTGGCATCCAAACAGTAATGTTTGCAGAAAGCCGAGGGAGAAGCTCAAGTGGCCGCCCTGCTTATGACTTGCCAAGGGACATGGTGCTGGAATGCGATGGCCGTTGCCTTCGCCCTGACTGTGTGGGCATGCTATTGGCCGGAAGCGGCTTTTGCTGGCCCTCGTACGCTTCTTTGTTGGCAGAGACCATCCAGCAGGATATGGAGGCCCGATAGCCTGGTCTTGAGCCTCCAAAAGTGACAAACAGGGCGTAAGAGCCCTTGGTCCTGTCCAAGTAGAATTTCAGAGCACGCCAGACATCCAGGCAGTGCAGCACTCCGTTTCGCCCTTCGGATCGGGAAAAAACGTAGGAAGGACCATTTCCTCGTTAAGGTGGAAAGCAGACGGAAACTTGGGCAGCAATGCCAGGTGCGGCCGCATGACTATCTTGTCCTTGTGAAAGGTAGTATACGGCTGAGAGGTGACCAGCGCCTGGATCTCGCCGACTCTACGAGCCGAGGTAAGGCCGACTAGTAAGGCCGTCTTGATGGTGACCATCCTGATGTCCACGGACGCCATTGACTCGAATGGTTTGTGTGCCAGTGCCCCAAAGACTATGTTAAGGTCCCACACCGGATGCGTTCTTTTGACGGGCGGGTAAGCATAGCAAGACCTGTCCGATGTTTGACGATAGGGTTGGGGGAGGAAAAAATGCCTTCCTCCGAGTTCTAGTAAGCCCCAATGGCTGCAAGGTATGTGCGGCAGTTATCCACCTGTATACCCGAATGAGCAGGGTGCGCTGAAAAGGAGAGCACGTCAAGAGCAAGCCAAGGGGTCAATTCCCTTGGAGTCTGACCAGTGGCAGAATATGGTCCATTTGCTTTTGTACTGGGCCCTGGTGGCTTTGTTCCTGGCGCCTGTAAGGGAGAATCCTCATTTATGGCTAATTTCCCTTACCTAGTGAGTCCATCAGCAGCTTTGCTGGATTTCTGGGGTTTATTCTTTCCCCCTCTTACATGTGTTTTACCATGTGTATTTCTACTGTTTGTGATCTTGGGCTCTGGAGCCACACCACTCCATGAGCCCAACATTTTGTGTGGGTTACGCAGCACCTTCAGTGCAGTGACACAGGGTTGTCTAAGGCTTCCCACGGACTTCATATTTCTGGGGGGGGAGGGGGGGGGGGACCTACTGTCCCCAATAAACATGTAAAGTTGCAATTAACTTTATATAGTCACTCAAACTGCAGACCCAGTGCATCCCATCTTACATGGAGTGTTGAGAAGGGTTAATTCCTACTCCTTTTTGTCTGCGTCTCTTGGAGCTTTGTTTCGCTCCCTTAACACCAAGACTTGGCTGTTGGCAGTGGTACCTACCCTATCTTTTCTATCGCGATTATATTATATAATTGTGGTACTGCTTTAGGCTATTCTATTAGCCTCGAACTTAAACCCGTTTGACCAAATACTTTTTACTTTGGCTCCAGTCGGGTTTTATCACCATTTCTTTTTGTTAAAGTCCTTCTTGTGTTTCACCTCCTGCGCCAAACCAGGTTTGCCTTGTTTGCATACCTTTGGCGGGCTTCTGTCCAGAAGCCCTCCTCTGGCGTCTGGGTGTCTAGGTGGGCTGAATGTGAGGGAGGGGTTTAGTCACCCCCTCCACAGGGTCTCCTTGGAGACCCAAGTCCCACTTTGTGTTGATTGGTTGAGGTGGTTGTCCGGGCCGGACAACCTCCCCCCTGCTGAGTGATTGACAGCAAGGCTGTGTGAATTGGGGATTTTGGCATAAAAAGGCAGGGCTCTTGGGCTAGAAGTCAGAGTCGCCACTGGAACTAAAAGGAACCGAAGAGAAGCAGAGAAGACGACGGCTACTGCTTTGCCGAGTCCCGGTGAAGCCCTGCTGTAGTCCTGAGCTATCTACCCTTCGACAAGAGAAGATCCAGTCCAGAGTCGTCTTCCCTTGAGCCTGGTAGGATCAACCAGCTCACCTTCCACAGTCAGAGAATCCTCTTCTTGGTCGAATTCGCTGCACATAGCTGTAGTGGTCCGGATAGCCATCTGAAGAACCTCTCCTGTTTTAAAGGAGCGCACCTTTTATTCACCGTTGCTTCGCTGCTGCTGGCCTCATCCCTGGGTAGTGCAGATCGCTCCAGACATCGTCCTAGTCCCCACGACTGAAACTCCAGGAACCGTGAGTCTGCAGGAACTACCAGGAACTGCCGTAGCACCAGCTTTTCTTCAAACGAATAAGGTACTGTGTCCGACCGAGGAATTGGAGTGAACATTTTCCTCACCCAAGGCGTGTGTCCTTGTCTTCCTTCCCTCTTATAACCTTTGCTTCCCTTTTGACAATATCTAAATACTCCTGGCAATCTCGAATCTTGAGCTGTTCTAACCTTGTGATCCTCAACAACAGGACCCTTGTTCCATTGACACTATTGACGCAGGCCTATTGACTTATCTACGTTTTAGAAAGTAGCCTTTGATTCCATTTGTCTTGACAAAAGTATGATTTTTTTATCCCCAACTCTCTTGTGTTAATTCATGTGTGAAGTGTGTTTGACTTCAGTAACATTTCTTCTTGCGGGGACGCCTTTCTTTCGTAAGACCGAACTGTCAAAAAGTGATCGCGTATTAACCCACGTTAACATCTTTGTTTCACACCGGTTTGTCAAAACCCAATGTACTTACCTTGAATCGTTCTGCACAAGGGGAATGGGTTGTGTGTAGTGTATTTGGAGTATGGTTTTAATTTAATAGAAGTGAAGTGTTTGATGAACAGATGGTTGAAAAATAAATGTGTTATACTTTTTAACCAGAAACCTTGAGTCAGTGTTTGCTTGAGTCACAGTAATTGTAGTCCTTTGTGTATTCTCTACTGCTGCTCATTTGCTCTTGAGACAAGTCTGACTGCTCCGCTACCACCAACTGCATAGCACAGGCTTGTACCAAAGGTGAAATTGTACTACCACCTGTAGTCTTAATCTTGTGTAGTGGTCCCGAATGGTAATGCACAGGATTCTGCCTAACAGCACCTTGCATGATCTCCAGATTGCCCTGTGAGAGGCTAAGGTGCCGAAGTGTTACCTGGTCAGGTACCACGCTGTGAGGGCTAATTTCCCTGGGGCAGGGTGGATGACACTGCCCCCCGATGCGCCAGAAGATGTACTGGGCCCATCGGAAGGTGTATCGGGGCACCTCTGAGAGGCCGAGTAGCTCCGAAAGCCATGGCCTGGCCAGCCACCATGGAGCTATCAGAATTATGAGGAGTCGGCAAGACTCCTTGATCTTGTAAATTACCCTGTGGATCAGAGAAGTGTGCGGAAGGCGTAGGCTTTCATGCTGGTTCACTGGAGGTGAAACGAGAGGCAGGGCCCTACCTTGCCAGGATGCGAACTGGGGACACTTCTTGTTGTGCCAGGTGGCAAAGAGATCCACGTGGGGGTGACCCCACCTGTTCAAGATCTCCTGAATCACAAGGTGGTTTAGCTGCCACTCGTAATTGTCCGCTCCCAGCCTGCTGAGCCTGTCCACTTCCAGGTTGGCTTCCCCTGGGAGGTGGACTGCCGTGAGGTAAATGTCGTTTTCCAGGGCCCATTCCCACATGCTGATGGCCAGTCTGCACAGAGGAGGGTGATCTGGTGCCTCCCTGCTTGTTGACGTAGTACATGCTGGTCGAGTTGTCTGTCTGGATGAGGACAACCTTGCCCCCGAGAAGTTGTAGGAATGCTCTGAGCGCTAGCCAGATGGCTTTCAGCTCTAGCCAGTTCATGTGGTATTCATGCTCCTGCTGAGTCCAGGTGAGGTGGACCGAGAGATCGTTCAGGGTGGCTCCCCAGCCCTCTAGCGAGGAATCTGTGGTGACAGAGGCCTGTGGAGTGAGCATACTGAAGGGCTTGCCCGTCCGCAGGTGTTAAGACAGATTTATGAACTCTGTCCGGGAGGGGCAGAGGTTCAGAAGGCCAGCCCAATTTCTTGGAACAGGGTAACCTCTGGACAAGCCAGACCAATCAGGGTAGTGATCGCGGCGGTCAAGACTAGGTCTCAAGAGGGGTGAGGGTGACTGAAAGCCCGCAATGAGCACACACAGCAAGGACACTTACAGATTACTCCAAACAGGTGTTATATAAAAAATACACATTTATTCCAAGGCCTTTGCAACAATGACCATAGCGAGAAATCACAATAAAACTCTAGTAAACCAACACATACCAAACCAATACAATATATATACACAAATACAAACGAGTCTAACGTGTTAGACGCACGAAATGTGTAGACCACCTAGATGGGGAGGAAAACAGGCAGTGCGAATAATAATCAGACCCAGTCGGCCTTCAGAGGTACCTAACTAAAAGTAAGTCCAAACCCTACAAAGAGTGGAGCCTTGTGATCCAAAGTACCTGCACACGCTGGTGCCAACGGGCAAAAAGGTGAGTCTCTTCGAGGGAATCAGGCAGTTCAGTTCGGTGAACAAATGAAGATGAACAGAGTTCCGCGACTCAAGCGCAGCCTCCACTGTGGGCAGAAGCAGAGCGCGAGTACGGAAAGGCGTGCTGTTTGACACAGCGAGGATAGGCCGTGGGCTACTGCAGGAGGGCAACCAGTTCCTAGCTATGCTACTCACCGGTCCCCGATGCAAGCAGACCCAGGCTTCTCCGCGTCAGTTTCAGTGCTGGCAGGTTCAGATAGGAGCAGGGGATGTCTCGTCGTCGTGTAGATTCCGCAGCAGCAGAGTTGAGTTGAGGGCGTCCCAAACGCAGTGAACCCGCACAGTTTGTTACCACAGCAGGGCAACGGAGCGGCCGTGTGTGTATCAGCCAAATGTACACTACTCGCTTCAGACCTGGGAATGCCAAGTGTACGAATCGTGTGAGAGTGACAAGGGCTCGAAATACAACACAACCGGATGGCGGTTACAGAGCCAGACTCCTGGGTAGGCTGGTCAGTCTGCTGGATGGCCCAGAGACACTTCTGAAGGCTTACGTGCAGGAGATGGTGAAGGTGCCGAGAATAGCTGTCCCCGCTATTCCAAGGGTCGAAGTACCAGCACAGGCCGCCTTGTTCGATCCGAGGTAGAAAGGGTTTCACAAAGCGCCAGCAGTGCAGAGGAGCAGTCCTTCAGCGGGTCACCAGCGATTCCTTGGTTCAGCCTCGTGGTTGCAGGATACTTGGCTCCTGTATCCCTTTGTTCGCGAGAACTCAGGGGATCAACCTGGTAGTGGTGTTTCCAGCCTCCTCTTATCCGCGGTTCCCTTCGCGCCAAAACGGAGAGGACCCAATGGGAGATCTGCTCACAAAACACTCACACCATACGTAGACCCATCACGGACCACGGTGCTCCCAGGCATTCATACCACACTAGACTCTCTGGCACCCAGGATGTGTATTGGGACCAGACATCCCAGCCCACATACTGGAGGCACACACAAGGCCTGTAGAAGCCCGCGAAAGCATCTGTGTTTCGCGGGAAAGTACATGCCAAAATAAGGAAGGCCCCAGGTCGGCTCGACTGGGGAAGGTGAAGGGGGCAAGACGGTCAAAGGACAGGACAAAGCCTCGTGGTCTGGCCATTTTGGGAGCCAGGCCACCATTTTGGGCCAAGCGCTTATAATGCGCTAAAAACGCCAAAAGGAGCTCAAAAAAACAAGAGACGATCGCTGCCACCAGTCCCGTCTGTGATTCACTTGCACCGATCATTTACAATCCAAAAAGAGTATCTGGGCCTGTAGAAGACTAGAGACCCAAGAGAGCAGTAACTTGGCTTACATTGCCCTCTTGTGTCATGTTGCACGAAAGCAACAACATGATAAAGAAACTACGGAGAACAACGTTCCCCGGTACTGACTGTCTTAAGGGCATGTCAGTTTCCCCGTAAGAATGGAGCGAAAGCACAGAGGAGTGCGGCAGAAGGCTGCACTTGTCTGGCAAAGTCTAGATCCTGGTGAAAATAACAGCAAAAAGTTTAGGGGTTGCCACATGGAAGGAAAATTACCCACAATTAAGAAATCTTTCCTAACAGCAGGTTGTAGTCTCTGGGCCACCAATGTAGGTCCGGGTGGAGAGATGAGGTACGTTGACGAGCTCGGATTGAGAGCCCTGCTCCTGGTTCCATGAGGCTGCGAAGTGCAGCTGAATCCTCCTAATCCTTAGTCGTGTGCGGGATGGCCAGTAGGACCGCTGTCATTAGACCCAGGAGATGTTGGTACTGCCATGCAGAGGAAATACCTTCTGGGAGCCAGTGTCCCAGATGAGGCCCAAAATATTCAGTGTCTGCGTGGGTTACAGCTGCGACTTCTTGAGGTTGAGAGAAAAGCCCATATTGTGCAGTGTGTCCATAAGGGCATGGGAAGAGTGGTGAACCGCTTCCGGAGAAGTAGCCCTGACGAGCCAGTCGTCGAGGTATGGGTAAATGTGGAGGCCCTGCGCTCTGAGGAGGGCTGCCACTGCATTCACGAGTCTGGTGAAGACCCTGGGGGTAGAGTTGAGGCCAAACGGAAGGACCTTGTACTGAAACTGGTAGCCCATGATCCTGAACCGGAGGAAGGAACGATGGAGCTGCCAATTCGGGATGTGTAGGGACGCGTCCTTCAGGTCTAGGGAGCACATCCAGTCTCCCCTGTATAATGTCTCTGCTACAAAGACGCACCTTGATACACTTGTGTATAGGTGCGTTATAAATGCTATATCATATTATGAAAGCTGGCACAACCATCTTGAATTTTTGCTGGGGCAAGGAGAGGTTGAGGGTGGAAAGGTCCAGCACAACTCTCAGGCCCGCCTGGATCTTCTGAATGGCGAAAATCCTGGAGTAAAAGCCAAAGCTTCACTGGGAGGCTGGGACTTGCTCCACTGCCTGGCTCTCTACGAGCGAGCAAATCTCCGCCAAAAGAGTTCTTGTCCCAACCTGTAGGAGTGGAGGGGGGAGGAGAGGCTGGGATAGGAAGGCGGTACCCCGTGGATACTATGGAGAGGATCCAGGGGTCCGCGAAATTCTGGCACCAGAAATGTGCATGGAGAGCAAGCCTACCCCCCCCCACTGGTGGACCCGAAGGGGCGTGTCATGCCTTCTTTCCCTCAGAGGCTGTCGATGAAGAGGGGGAATGGAAACAGCCCTTAGTCCGTCCCCCCCCCGGTCCCCCTTTTTGTTGCTTGCGCTGGTTCTGAGAGGTAAAGCGGTCCGGCTGCCTGGATCTACGTTCCTGGAAGCCACGGAACCCTCCGTACGCACGACCCTTCTCAGAGCGTTGCTGAGATTGGGTGCACGATTTGGGCGTGGTCTTTGTAAGGATGGGTAAAGACTTGGCCCCGTTTGTGAGCTGTTCTTTTTGTCCAGCTCTTCATCCGTGGAGCAGTGGAACAGGTACCCCCCCCCCCCACTCCCAGAATGGTAGATCTAGGATGTGTTCCAGGATGTCCAGGTTAAATTTTTATTGCCCAGAGCCAGGCTATCCTTCTCATGTCTGTGGCAATACAGATGGCACGGCCAGAGGTGTCAATCTGGGCCACTGTGGATTCCATGACATCATGCACCACCAATTGCTAGCCCTGCCTTAAAGCACGATTGGCTTTGGGCGGGGAGTTCCGGAAGGAAGTGTGCAATTTCCTGCCATAATCTTCAGTTGGCAGCAGCCAGCATGGCATCTGCGTTGGCCTGACGAAGATGCAAGAAAGCGTTGGAATAGAGTTTCTTGCCGTACGCCTCCAAGATCTTCTCCTCCTTGCCTAGCAGTGCTGCACAGGAGGAGGCTGAGGACGACTGAGGCTTGGAGTACAGTGATGCCGCAGCGATCACCCAAGTGCGGCTGAGGATGGGCCAAAAGCAAAAGTGTATCCCGCTTCATCTGCCTGTACTTTGCGTCCAGGCGTCGATTGACCGGCTGGGCCGAGTGGGGTTTGATCCAGCCCTTCTTGGCCAGGGAGACTACATCGGTTTGCAGTGGAATCCCCGTCTTGGCAGAGGGGTGTCGGGTGAGGACTTCAGCCAGGACCCCGTCTGCAAGCTGCTCAACCTCGGGCTGGGGCAGGCCCAGATATTCTGCCAGCCCAGCAAGACGGTCGTGCAAGGCCCGGGCTGAGGATGGCGTGTCAGGATCCTTCTCCCCATCCGTATCCTATGGGTCTCTAGGGGATCCTGTGGAGGAGGAGTAGTGGTTGGTGCATGAGCCTAGGGTACTGGGACCGTAGTTGGAGTCTGAGGAAGCGGCGGAGGCTGGTACAGAGCCACATGAGGAGTTGGCTGGGGAGCCGGAGGAGGTGGCTGCGCCAGGGCCTGGGGCGTCGGCAGAGGCATCTGAGGTGCCGCAAGCCTTGCGGGAAGGACTTCCCTGATGGCGTCTTTGATGATAACCCCCATCTGAGGCGACTTCATGAGGCTGAGGAACTTCTCGAAGAGCACCTCCTCACTGGCCAAAGAGGTGGCAGGGGGTGCTGACGGGGTAGCGGAGAGCTGCTGCATACCGTGTCCATATGGACACAAAGGAAAGCTGCCCTGCGCAAATAAGGGGTAGACTGTAGGCCACGTACCTGGTTGAGGCCAGTCCCACCTTGACACTCGTTCTTCGCTAAATTCCTGGAATGGTGTCGGTTGGGTGCCTCTTTCTGGCGGGGCAGCCATTTTGTCGAGCTGCCTGCCACGTGCCTGCAACGTGTTGCTCGGCCCACTGGGCCCGGCCTCCTCCAAGACTCTTGCATGTGGATCACAAGGCCTACCCTGCTCCTGGGGCTTAGACCCGGTACGTGTGAAACCCTCGAACCGGGGGTCCATAGAGCTGCGTTTAGGCACCCCCCCTTGGACCTATTGCCGTATTAGGGCATAGCCCCTCAGCCATGGTGCCGGTACAAGGGCAGTGCCCCTCGGTGAAGACCTGGTAAAAGAACCTTCCGGTTCCTCAACCCTGCCACCCCGGAGGATCTGAGGATCCTTAGAACCGTAGGCTGGTAGCTGCAGCAGCCTCGGTGCACATGCTGGTAGAAGGACCTGACCTGTCACTCCCGCATGGGAGAGTCAATGGTAAGGAGTCTTCCTTGGGGGATGCGATGGAGAATATCGGCCCTACCTTGGGCCTGGTTCGATGCTTCACAATGTTTTTGAGATCCTATGGAGGCAACTTCTGGAAGAGCTCCCTCCACCCGGCTAGTCTGTTCTTCGAGGACAGCGAGTCACACCCTGAACAAGATTGCCAACCGTGGTCTGGGTCAAGGCAACGTAGGTAGAGGGCGTGGGGGTCCGCAGTTGGTAAGAGCCTGTTGCAGGATGGACACCTGCTGAACCCTGTAGAAGTCGACATGAGCCGGGGAGGAGCATGACTCCAGAGGACCGAGTACCTGAATGATAAAAAGACAAAAAAGAAGGCAGAGAGAAGTATACACGCATGGAATTACATGGCTGAAGCCAAACCCAGGAGCGCTGGTGAATTCGGCCAGTTCCCGTCGACACAGAAAAGGGGACTGAGGTGTTGTGCCAGAGGGCGGAGTCAGGGCAGCGCATGCTCCCTGGGCCACACCCCAGCGAGCCTCTAAATTTAAAGGGAAAGAAGGTTTTTTCAGTGAAAAAGGTTCCGTCTCCGTCCCTTGGAAGGGACGCTCATACAGTATGGAGAAAAGGGGACGCGACTAAAGAGTAAGATACATCCAGCCAAAAGACGACTGTCAGTCTCCCGGTTCTGATCTACAATAGATACCAGAGTCCCATAGTGAACTAAAATAAAGTCTAGCATGAATGACACTGGACACACTCATAATAACCTTTCTGACATCAAAGTGGCAGGCAATACTACAGAATTAGTTTTGACAATTCCACTCCATTCCCTTAATTTGTTACAATGAGCAAGAAGACATACTATTTTCTATTTTTGGCATGGTCACAATTGCCTCAATCTTGGCAATGGCAGCATTAAAAGTCTGCAGTTTGTACTAGGGGTACAGTGTATAGAGGTGCCAGGCAAAGAAGTCACCAAGTTTTCAAGATTGCTCAAGCACACAGTCAACTCATACATCTAACATTACATTGTGTAATAATATCATGTCTTTAAAAAAGAAAACAATGTTTGACATGCACCCACATCACAAAACATTGCAGTCCCGCTGCATCACACCTTTTTTTTTTTTAACAATTTCCCACTCTCCAACATGCTCATTTTCTTTACATCTGCAGACTGAGGTCTGGATCCCTGATGGGGACCCAATACACCACTCCACAGACAAGCATAAGCATACTGCAACTACTACAGCAGTGTTTTCACACAGCCTATATCATTACAATTAGACATGACTAGAAGGCTGTTGACGCCCCCACTGCTAGTTTGTGCTACCTTAAGGTTTTATCGAAAGAGGCTCTGTTAAACCTTAAGGCATACCACTCATCGATCACCCTTTACTCAAGGTACCTAGGATATTATGGTGAAAGGATTCACATGTGATAAATCTAGCTGAATTGAAGTTTCCGAGACACACAGCACAGGCATTGAATAGGTTGTTGAAAGAAATTATGCCCTGTATGGGTGCATGGGGTGGAAAACATCTAAACATAGTAGTACTACACCTAACAAAAGAAAATGATCTGGCTTTTTCTGGTCACCGAACACTGGGACCGTTTGCCACTTTGTGGATTAATTGGGAATAGCTTCATAACCATAATGCTATTAAACTACAATCACCACCCCCCAATAGTTTCTGGTCTTGTCTTTTATAGCTTTTAATGGAGTGCCAGTTTATGAGAACATATTCCAATTCATTTTGCAGTCATTTGCTTTTTTAGATATACTAAGTTTAGATATTACACTGTACAGTTTTCTCAGCCAAGGAATCATGGTATGCAGATTTTCATAACGGTTCATGACAGGCACAGAAACACTCACCCAGTCTGCACTTCCCACATTTTTATGGTTTTATCCCTTGAAGCAGACACTATATGATCTCCATTTGGCATTACTGCTACCGAAGAAACATTGTGATCATGGCCTACACAAAGAAAAACAAGGTTAAGTAGACATATACGCTTGCAACATCACAGTGCATGATTAAAGCACACAAGGTTGATACCAATCTCGCCAAACTGAAAATAATGTTTGCTAGACAATACAAGCCAAGAAGGGATTTTAAAAACTAGAGCTGCAGAACTTGCAGTAATCACTGAGACTAGAAATACAAAAAGAAAATGTCATTCACTGTAGTGATTTTTGTACTCCCGATTCTTGGAATGCTACTCTTGGTGCAGGCAGTAATCTTAATAGTTCTGTGCTGCGTGTAGGCATCTACACACATGTAACCCTTAGCTGCAGCAAAGTCACGGTACAGTATGTCTGATGGAGCAATGGATCCGAATAAACATTTTACTGACAAACACATGCAAACTACAGAAACACAAAAGCTGATCAAATCCCTTTCCCTCAAAATCCTGCATAAAGATTCCAAGAGGGCGGCCGGCAGAGGAATCCGTGTGTAGGTGTGTCTTCCCGCCGGCCGTGCCTTTAAAACATTTCAAAAAGCATTTGGGCGGACTCCCACCCAGACGAAACATCAATAGAGGCAACATCTGTGCCGATTAGTCAAGGAAGAACCCTGTGGCACGAGCAAAGACCTAAGAAGCGAGCAAGTCCCAGAAACAGAGGCAGCTGGCTCGCCACAGGTACTACACATGCAGTGGCAGGAGCCGCAACAGTGAAACCCTAGTGTGGAACCAAGCCCCCCCCCCCCTCCTCCTCCTCCCTGTGAGGCAGAGCTCCCAAAGACAACTCCAGGGGCGAGTAACTAGAAACCACACAAGGAGGGATAGCGGAGGAATCCAAGGAGGAGGAGGAGGAGGAGGGCCTGAACGTAACCAGAACGTGGGGGGGGGGGGGGGGGGGGGGGGGAGAGAACACGGGCAAGAGACGATCGGCTGGGCCAAGTGTTCAGACCCGCCGACTGAAGAAAAGGACGCTGCAGGGTAGGACAGGGAGGTGGATCCAGGGGTGAACGGGGGCCCTCCGGTAGGTCTCACGCGCGAGCCAGACGAAAGACACCACCCCCAGTGACCCCCCCTCACCGAACATAGGGACATGCGCCCTCCCCCAGGGGGAAATCAGATCGCAGACTCCGCCACAGCAGGACGGCAGGAAAATGTCTACAAAATCCAAAGACTGCAGCACAGTCCGAACGCACCCGAAGGGAGCCACACGAAAAGGGTTAAGGCGTAGAAGCAGTCACCAGCTGTTGCAACCAGGAGCAAGACACTCGCCGGAGCGGAGGCACGGCGGTCCACAGAAAAACTTGAGCAAGTCTCCACAGAGGAAGAGCTCCAACACAATGGGAGGAGTACGCCCAAAGGCAGAAGAAAGCCATCCAGGCACAGCCGAAGCACAGATCTAGGGGTCCAACCACCGGCGGGACCCCACAGAGGCTGGGGATAGCTGCAGAGGGCACAACGGATCCACGGAAAGGGGCATACAACGCAACCCTTGGCAGGGGATCCCCAGACATCCAGTGGATAACAGCCAAGGCAGAAGCTTAAGAACCAAGCCCACAGAACAGAGATCAGCAATTAAGTTACAACAGGGGGGTATTGCTTGGGGGGGATTTGGGAGGGACGGAGGGCTACCAAGGTCAAGAGAGCCCAGCAAAAGGGTGGGTCAAGTGAATAGGACCGCAGTGAAGCGGGAACAGACAATAACCCCCCCCAACCCTGGCACACCATCCCACGTCTTGGAAGGGGGCTGGGAGAGAGGCGCAACACATCACCCCCATCGGTAGCCCAAAGAGAGGGCGAGCACACGGGCCACAGGGGATGAAAGATGCAGGAACCAGATTAAAAGATCTCAGAGGAGTTACAAGATGCTAGCATTGGCGCACATCCAACGATCATAACTCCTCATAAGTGAAAGGTTTCTGGAGTGCAAAATGTTAAACGCAGAAGCCGTCCCACAACCTAACACAAGACAGATAACAGGAGCAATTAGAGGCTGCAACAGTAGCATTAATGTCAAAATCTAGACAAAGAGCAACCACAGCACAATCCTCTCCTTGCGGGAAACCGACCAAAAGCCTACAACAACTTTGGAGTGTCAACAACACTTCGACAGCTCGAATGGGGGGAAGCCACACGGGAAACTGTCGCACATGATTGACCAAACATGGGTGAAAGTACCATGACAAAAATCGGATATGCAGAATTGCTTCAAAGAACTCCAGCGTCAATGCTTACCTTCCGTTTAGGAACAATTTCAGACATTAAAAGAGGAGATTAAGCAATCAGTCAAGATAGACACTGCAAAGCTGGAAGGGAGAATGTGCGCACTAGAAAAAGCAGTCCAGCATATTGAGGACATCACGCAGAAATCGGATGTAGTGCTGGAACAGCTTGCACGCATGCCTAAGCATCAGGAACTCCAATGCGAGGACCTAGAAAATGGGGAGAGAAGATCAAACATCAGGATCATAAATTTGCCAGAAACTGTCGTTAAAGACCTATCAGGTACACTCTCCCAACTATTCGTGGAAATCCTGGCAGAAGATGCAGAAACCTGGAGGTCCAGCTCGACACAATCCACCGTGTGAGGCCAAGGCAATCGCCAGAACCAGGGCCATGCCCAAGAGTTGTATTGACTGCACTTTCTACCTACCCTCCAAAAGGAAGGAATCCTGCAAAAGCAAGAAAGGCAGGCCTAAAGCAAATAAATGGTTATGAAGTTCAACTATAGCAAGACCTTGCCCAATCTACGCTCCTCAAGAGAAGGAAAAAGGGTCCAGTTGTGCAACATCTGCAGAACCATCAAGTGCGCTACAAATTGACTTTCCAGTTTGGTCTCCTGTTCACGTGGGAAGGGAGGCAACACCGGATCACCTCATGCGAGGAAGGGGAACAAATCCTAGGCCTACAACAGAACATGCAACAAAAACAGGATCAAATCCAAGGAACACCTAACACGCTCAATAGGGTGGAAAGCTGGAAGACAGTTTTGAAAAAGGCTAGAGGAAAGAGAAAGTAGCACCAGCACTCCCCAAAAAGCTGCTTGACAGAGTATGGCATGGACAGAATCAAGATATGACATGGGGTGGGTGCACGTCCTGAATCATGCAAGGCCCAGGGGAGTAGGAGGAAGGGCAATGATGGAATCTGTAGTGGGGTTTAAGACCCCCCCACCCCACAAACTGAACCTGAGGCTGATAAGGGGCCAGGCAAGAGGGACACTACATCAGAGCGCTCCCATGAACCTAGCCTCTCCTCAGGGGGAAGGGGAAGTTGGGGTAGGGAGGGGGCAGGGAGTGAGGCGGGGAGGGATGAAGGGGAAGGTGGTGGTAATAAGGCAGAGACCAGGCAAAAAAACACGAAGAAAGGGGGAGTTTTGGGGGGGGGGGGGGAGGGACACCAGGACAACGCACCAGATCATGCTACAGAACATGAATAGCGGGAACCTGAAGCTGGTTAAAGTCCTATCCTATAATGTTAGAGATGAACACCACTTAAAAAGGAAGAAATTGGAGCGTTGGAGCGTCAGGCATGGAAATTGCAGGCAGATATAATATTGTACCAGAAAACCCATATGAAGAAGACAGACAAGGTACAGGTCAAAATTAGGGGGCTTCCGAAGTGTACCAGGCGAATGCGATTGAGAAAAGAGCAGGGGTCCTTATAGCTATACAAGACAGACTCAATGCGCAAGTACAGAAATCCCTGGCCGATGGGGAGGGACGCTACCTCTTCCTTAATGTAATCATAGGAGGCAGGCCACTTACTCTAGCCTAAATCTACGTGCCCAATACGGGACAAGATAGCTTCTTGAGAACGACCCTTGTGGCATTAGAAGTTAGAAGGATTCGCCATGGAGGAAATACTAGGCGGGGGAGCCGCGGTGGGGGGCAGCAGAGGGATTCTTAACATAGCATGGGATCCCCAGCAGGACAGAAGTTCTAAGACGGCCAGGGTCGGCAGTCCCATCAGGGGCCTTGATGAAAGCCTTTGAAACTCTGGCACTCCGGGATGTCTGGCGAGCAAAGAAAGGGGCTACGCAGGGATTCACCCACTTTTCACATGTTCACAGCTCCCAATCTAGAATCTATTATGTGTGGGAATCCACGGGACTAATAGGGGAGAGTTAGGGAGAATTCTCTCTTAAGGCTAATTTCCAAAACCTAGTGAGTCCCCCAGCAGCTTTGCTGGATTTTTGGGGTTTATTTTTTTTCTCCTGCTAAGAGTGAGACTCTTTCACATGATTTGAGGTGTTCCTTTTACTTTGTATGTGTTTTATGGGCTATGGGGTCCTTTACCCCATAGGGCTTCATGTGTTTTTGGTATGTGGGTTGCACAGCACCCTCAGTGCAGTAACCCAGGGGTGTCGTAGCGACCCCCAAACAGACTCCATACCCTGGGACTGACTACTGTCTCCTAGGGCATGTCATCATTGGCTTTACTATTCTTAAATTGTGAGCAGAACCAGTACAAACCATCATATTGTGGACGTACTGGTCGGGGCAATTCGATTGCCCCGGGGTCTGTTCGAGGGGGCACTGTCCAGTCCGCCCCGACCGGAGTTTTGGCTGGTGGCAGTGGATACTATTTTTTAAATTCGACCGTGAATATATTCCTATGGGATTTTCCTATTGTTCGAGGCTACCACTTTTTAATATAGCCTCGAACATACCGCCGGTTTATTAAATTAATATAAATTCACCAGTTGATATTTTTTGCTGAAACTCGGTTCCAAAATGGCATTTGTGTTCTCTTCTGTGACTCCAACCCAAGTCGAGCCCTTTGTTCCACTTTTTGGTGGGCTTCTCCACAGAAGCCTGCAAAAGTGGTGCCACTCTGTCTGGGTACCACAGGGGGTGTGGGAGGGGGTTTAGGAACCCTGGACTGAGTTGCCTCGGCAACTCAAGTCGCACTCTGGTGTGAGTGGCCCAGTGGTGAGCCGCCCGGCTCACCACTTAGCATGTTTGAGTGACAGCTAGGACTGATGAATGGGGGTTTTCTGCATAAAAGCAGGGCTTTGGGGACTGGAAATTCAGACGTCGCCACAGGACCAAAGAAATAGGCCCAATATCCCTCAGACCATTCCCCACCAACGGCATAATTTAATATAAATAGGCTAGGGCGAGAAATCTTGTCATGGAGATTCCCAGTGGAAATCCTCCAAGACAACATACTGTTAGAAACGATTAAGGGTACAAGAGATCGATATTTTGCAGAAAATGATAAAGGTGGAAGCCCCCAGAGGTGTCGTATGGGATGTCTTTAAGGCAGTACCACGAGGAGACCTGATAGCAATGAAAGCAGAAAGCGACAGGCAGAGAAGAAAGTGGGAGGAGGCCCTGGAAGGGGAACTTAAGAGTGCAGAAAGAACTCTGGTAAAAGACGAAACTAGCCCCGAAGGCATGTACAAGGGCAATTGGGTCTATTACAGAATAAGAAAGCAGAAGTCGCCCTTCTAAGTCTAAAGCATAAATACTACATCAGCGCCATCAAAGCTGACAAACTGTTGGCAAGACAACTCAGCGAGAAGGGGCGCAGAACAACCAAAAAACAACTCGGGGACAGCAATGGTCAAATGAAATCAACCAACGAAGACCTAGGTAAGATAATGAGAGCCTATAAGTCCCTCTACCGGTCAGAAGCACCCATTGAAGATGCGCAGAAGGCATACTTGAGCAGCATCTCAATCACCCAGATTTCTGAGGCAGACAAAAAAGTGCTGGAGAGGGATATACAAGAAGAAGTCGTTCTCCAGGCTATCAAAAATCTCCCGAAAAACAAAGCGCCGGGAACAGACGGATACCCAGACGTTTCTACAAAAAGTATAGGGAAGTGCTCGCCCCATAACTGACAATGCTATACAACACATTCAAGACTCACAGAAACATCACAGACTCCATGAATTAAGTGAAATTGATCATCTACCCCCAAACAAGGTAAAGACCCAGCACTCATAGGCTTATACCGACTGATAGCTCTCATCAACCTGGACGCCAAGCTATACGCAACCAGTGACACCAAGATAGCGGGGGTTCGGGTGAGATCCACTTTCTCTATAAGATGGCATACCCTACGGGAGTTGTCAGCAGCCTGTCTTGTGGGGATGAATCCTGATTGATCGGGTCCAATGAGTGTTGAGAGTAGTTAGGTGAGTCTCGCCGCCAAAATGTTTGTGTATAGCAATGTCTACTTTAACAGCGCGAAAAGACCAAGGGGGACTATCACTACTGCATTTTCGGAAATCCTATGAGGTGGCGCAACTGCGAGTCATCAAGGAATGGGTGGCTCAGACTCCCAGTCACATATGGGCAATGCAGGACAAGGCGGTAGCTGGATAACCTCCTGTTAGGGAAAATTCTCTTTAAAGGCTAATTTCCCTTACCTATAGAGTCCCCCAGCAGCTTTGCTGGATTTCCAAGGTTTATTTTTTTCATGCCTGCTAAGAGTGAGACTCTTTTCCCACTCAGGCATATGTGTGATAAGTGTTTGAGGCTATTTTTGTGCTTATGGGCTATGGAGTTTTTCTCACTCCATAGGTATCATCTTTTTACATGTGTTACACAGCACCCTCAGTGCAGTAACACAGGGCTGTCACAGTGACCCCCCCAAACAGACTCCATACCCTGGGACTGACTACTGTCTCCCAGGGCATGTAAAGTCCCCATTGACTTTACTAGTCAATAATTATGAACAAAACCAGTGCACACATCTTACTATGGAGGTACTGGGAAGAGAATAGTTTTTCCCTGGTGTTCATTTTTGAGAGGGTACTGTCCAGTCCCTCTCTCTAAAGTTTCTGGCTGGTGGCAGTGGTTATTACCATAAATATTCGACTGCAAATATTTTCTTATGGGATTTTCCCATTGTTCGAGGCTACCACTCTCTGAAAGCCTTCAACATACCGCCGGGTCATTTTAATATTAACTTTACTCCGGTGGGGTTTTATTGCCAGATCTTTAATAATATTTCTTTCTCGTGTCTCTCTGTAAACCAAGTCGAGGCCGCGGCCCTTTGTTCGTCCTTTTGGCAGGCTTCTGGAAAGAACGCCTCCTTTAGGCACCACTGAGTCTGGGGTAGACAGGATGAGGGGGTGAGGGGGAAAGGCACCCTGGACAGGGTTGCCTAAGCAACCCAAGTAGCACTCTGCCCCAATAGGCTGGGGGGTTATCCCGCCAAGATAGCCACCCCACTGTGAGTGTGACAGCTAGGCTATATGAATGGGGGGTTTTCTGCATAAAAGCAGGGACCTGCGGACTGGAAGACAGAAGTCGCCACTGTACTTAAGAAATCCGAATAGGAGAGAAGCCGAAGACATCTGCAACGACTGAACCACTGATGAAGCCCTGCTACCGATCCTCACCACTTTTTCTCCAACGACAATAGAAGATCTTCACCTGCAAGAGCCTTCTTCCCTTGAGCTGGTGAGACCAACCAGTTCGCCAATCGCCTTCCAGGACTTGCCTTGGTCAAATCGCCAGTGCCAAGCATTAGACCACCAGATAGCCAGGCACCCGTCCACCACGACCACAATTTAGAGGAGCATACCTTTTATTCCGTTTTGGCATCACCACGGCTGGCTTCTTCCCTGGGCAGTGCAGTGAATTGAACCTTCCTCCATGACGAGAGCCTCTCTTCCTCTGCTGGATCTCCCGAACTGCAGGAACTACTGACAACGCAGGAGCCTCTTCCACTTTCAATTTCATTGTTCCGCCAGGTCTCCCGTTTCGTTGGGTAGTGTTAAAGGTGTTTTAAATCCTTTACTTACCTTCTGGGCTGGCCGTCCCTATCGTCTAACATTGTTTTTTTACCTTCTGCAACTGCCTTTTCAATCGTTAAACAACGACTTGACTGCAGCTACTAGAACAGTTTGATCCTGGGCACATTGCCTTGTACCATTGACTCTGGCACAGGCCTATTGACTCTGGCTATTTCTTCTCTAGATTGCTTTTCATAAAGAAATGTGTTGGTGCACCTAAACTCTTATAGCCACCTTTCCTTCCCCTTTATATATTGCTGAAGTGCCATTTTACTCGGTTTTCACCTACGTATTGCTTATGCTAAAGTATTGCCTTGCCTAACGTGTTCACAATCCAATTGGGAAGTGTTGCTGGTGTGTTTAGGAGTCTACCCCTGTATAACTTGACCTTTCAATCCCTCTGAAGAAATTGTTAGAGTGCCATTTCTGCTAGGTTTACACTGCAGTTTTGCTCAATTTTCACTCTTGCTCAAACTGGTCTACAATTTAAATAGGGAGTTGTGTATACTTTTGACTGTTTTAACTTGCTTTAATGATAGTGATTTGTGTGTGGAATGAAGAGTGTAAAATAAATATATATTCTTTTTCATACATAGCTTTGGCCAGTGTTTCCTTGTTCAATAGTACTGTAGTCCTACGGTGTAAACCCTGAATACTGCTCATCTCCCTCTTGAGATAAGTCTGGCTGCTCAGCCGCAGCTACCAACTAAATCTGTGTGGTACAGACTGATGCCAAAGGGGATTTATTGCAAATACCTGTAGTCTTAATCTTCTGTAGTGCTCCCTAAGGGAACTGCATAGGATTCTGCCCAACACCTCCTCTCCAACCTACTATGGCTACCGAAGCAACAGACACCCGAATGTGAAATTAAGCGAGGTACTGGGGGCAGGGACAGAAGCCTGCGACAAAGTGACAAAAAGGGGTACACTTATGACGTTCCTGTCCCCATTCCCTCTGCTGTTCAGGAATCCTGACTTCTAACCAGGACAAGATCGGACCTCATACCAGAGCTGGACGCGGATAGGCTGCACGAAACTAAGACATGTATAAGGATCAAGAGGTCATGACATACCAAGAATACAGACGAGACGTGGGGATACAGATCCCAGAATAATTCAAACACATTCAACTGAAACATTGGGTCTCCTCCCCCGCAAATAAAGAAGCGGCAACCAGGCAACTAACACCGTTTGAATGTTACATGACAGATCCAGGCTCCAGGGGAATTGTCTCAAATCTTTATAACCTCTTGAATGATCAGGAGGGAAGACATTCAATGGGCCTACATGAAGAGATGGGAGACTACATTGGGAACAAACATAACAAGACAGCAAAGGATCAATGTATGGAACCAAATTCTGAAACTAACCCGCTGCATCCAAATCAGAGAAATGTGGCAGAAAGTGCTGGTGCAATGGCACTACACACCAGAAAGACTCCATACGATGTACCCGACCCGACCGCAAGAGAGATTCTGAAGAGGTTGCAAGGAAAAAGGATATTGAGACCTATTTGGTGGGTTGCCCAGTTCTGCAACCGTTCTGGGGAGAAGTTAAAACCCATGTCGGAAAAATGCTCCCGAGGCCAGAACACATTCAGGAAAAGCTGTTGATGGCAGGACTGGATCCCGAACCAAAAGGATCAATCAAAAGCAGAACAAAGGGGTGATGACACTGATCATTGCAGCATGGCTAACAATAGCTCAATAATGGAAACGGAAGGACCCATCTTCGATAGAGGACTGCCTCCGCAAAGTATGGAGTTTCGTCTCACTGGAATGGATGAGACAAACTGCAAAGAATGTACAAGGCCTTCCGGATGGAGTGGGGCAAAATCCTCACATATCTGCAAAGAGACTACATGCTCCAATGGTGCCCTCACAACATAAGAATCTTAGACATGTTATAAAGACTGAAGTGTCCCAAAGCAGAAGACCCGAGAACCACCACATGAAGGGGGGTTAGGGGGGAGGGAGTTGGGGTAAGGGGATGTTGATGTTTATGATTAAAAAACTAATATAAAACACAAAAAAAGATAAACACAAAGCTTGCAACAAAGACTGTTTGCGTAGCAGAGGATCATGTCTGGGGCAGTGTTAGGGAGAATTCTCATGTTATGGCTAAATTCCCTTACCTAGCGAGCCGCCCAGCAGCTTTGCTGGATTTCTGGAGTTTATTTTTTCCACTTGGTAAGAGTGTGAGCTTTTCCCCCACTCTTACCCGTGTTTTGCCATGTGTATTTCATCTGTTTTTTTGATTGTGGACTCTGGAGTACACCACTTCAGTAGCCCCACTCCTTTGTGTTACACAGCACCTTCAGTGCCGTGGCACAGGGTTGTCTTTGAGACTTCCCCCGACTCCATTTCTGAGGCGGACTACAATTCCCCAGAAAAGGGTAAAGTTGCCATTAACTTTACTTAGTCAATCTACCACAGATCCAATACACCCCATCTTCCATGGAGTACTGGAAAGGGTTAATTGTATCCCTTTTTATCTGTACCTCCTAGAGCATTGTTTTGCTCTTTTTAACATTTAGACTTTGCTGGTGGCAGTGGTATCTACCCTAACTTTTCTACCGCGATTATATTAGATAAACGCGTTATTGTTTTTGGCTATTATATTAGCCTCGAACATAAACCCGCTGGACCAAATCATCTTTCTTTTGGCTCCGGATGGATTTATTCGACATTTCTTTTTGTTAAACTAGGTTCGCCTTTGTTCACCGAAGCCTGCCACCAGGCGCCTGGGTGTCTAGGTGGGCTGAATGTGAGGGAGGGATGTAGTCACCCCCTGCACAGGGTATCCTAGGAAACGCACGTCGCACTTTGCCATAATTGGCCGAGGTGGTTCTCCGGGCTGGACAACCCGCCTGCTGGGTGATTGACAGCCAGGCTGTGTGAATGGGGGATTTTCACATAAAAGGCAGGTCTCTTGGGCTAGAAGTCAGAGTCGCCACTGGAACTACAAGGAACCGAAGAGAAGCGGATAGAACAACGACTGCTGCAACTATCCCATCCCGGTGAAGCCCTGATGCAGTCCTGAGCTATCTACCCTTAAATGACTAAGAAGATCCAGTCCAGAATCTTATTCCCTTGAGCCTGGTGGGGATAACCAGCTCATCTTCCACAGCCAGAGGACCCTCTTCCTTGGTCGAAATCGCTGCACACAGCTGTAGTGGTCCGGATAGCCATTTGAAGAGCCTCTCCTGTTTTTAAGGAGCGCACCTTTTATTTGTTTTTGCTGCTGCCGGCTTTATCCCAGTGTGGTGCAGAACCCCTTCAGACGTCCTCCACAACGAAGCTCCAGGAACCGTGGGTCTGTGGGAAACAAACAGGAACAACTTCCAGGGCACCATCTGCACCATTGGAATAAGGTACTGTGTTCTGCTTGAGGAAACTGGGTGAACCCCTTTTCTTCATTTCCAAGGCTTGTCCTCGTCTTCCCTCCTTATAACTTTTGCTTCCGAACATTGGCAATATCGAAGTACTCTTGGCTACGTTAAATCGTGAACTATCTGACTGTGATCTTCGGCAACAGGCCCCCGGTGTCACTTGACCGTAGCTCCGGCCCTTTGACTTTTGAACTCTTGTCTCCGAGTGTTTTCTAGATTCTGTCTGCCTAACCAAAATATTGCCTGCGATTTTTGTCTCCAACTCCCTCTGGGTATCTCAGGTGCTTAGTGTGTTTTTGCCCTGGTAGCATTTCATGTCACGGATACGCATTTATTTAATAGACCGAACTGTCAAAAAGTGATCGCAATCGTATTCACGGTAACACATTTTGTTCATAACACCGGTTCATTCAAACAAAGGGTACTTACCTTGAGACATACCGTACAAAGTGAATTGTAGTATATTTGACGTATGGTTTGTGTTTAAGTTTAATAGAAGTGTTGTGTTTATAACAAATGGTTTAAAAATAAATGTACTTATATTTTTCTACCAGAAACCTTGAGTCAGTGTTTGCTTGAGTCACAGCAATTGTGGTCCCTTTGTGTAATCTCTTCTACTGCTCAAATACTCTTGAGATAAGCCTGGCTGCTCCGCCATTGCTACCACTCTGACATAGTAGTACAAGCTTGTACCAAAGGTAAAACTTGCATTGCCACCTGTGGTCTTAATTGTGTGTAGTGGTCCCTAAGGGCACTGCACAGGATTCTGCCTAACAGTGACAAAGGGTTGTCTTTTAGACTTCCCACCAACTCCATTTCTGGGGCCGACTACTCTCCCCCAGAAAAGGGTAAAGTTGCCATTAACTTTACATAGTCATTTAACCACAGATCCAGTACACCCCATCTTACATGGAGTGTTGGAAAGGGTTAATTCTTAGCCCTTTTTATCTGTACCTCCTGGAGCATTGTTTCGCTCCCTTAACATTAAGGCTTGGCTGGTGGCAATGGCATCTACCCTAATTTTCCTACCGCGATTATGTTCCATAGCGTGGTATTGTTTTAGGCTATGTTAGTAGTCTCGAACTTTAAACCCGCTAGCCCAAATACTTTTCATTTCGGCTCCGGTTGGGTTTAATCGCCATTTCTTTTTGTTAACATCCTTCTTGGGTCTTTCTTTGTGCGGCAAACAAGGTTTGCCTCCTTTTTTCCGGACCTATGGCAGACTTCTGACCAGAAGCCCTCCTTTGGCGTCTGGGTGTCTAGGTGGGCTGAATGTGAGGGAGGGGTGTAGTCACCCCCTGCACACTCTCCTTGGAGACCCAGGTCGCACTTTGTGTTGATTGGCTGAGGTGGTTGTCCGGGCTGGACAACCCCCTTACTGAGTGATTAACAGCCAGGCTGTGTGAATGGGGGATTTTGGCATAAAAGGCAGGACTCTTGGGCTAGAAGTCAGAGTCGCCACTGGAACTGCAAGGAACCCAAGAGAAGCGGAGAAGAGTATAGCTGCTGCAACCCCGAGTCCCGGTGAAGCCCTGCTGCAGTCCTAAGCTATCTACCCTTCAAAGACAAGAGAAGATCCGGCCCAGAGTCTTCTTCCCTCGAGCCTGGTGGCATCAACCAGCTCATCTTTTCTTCAGTCAGAGAATCCTCTCCTGGGTCGAAATCACTGCTGTGCTGTAGTGGTCCGGATAGCCATCAGAAGAGCCATCTCCTGATTTAAAGGAGCGCACCTTTTATTCATCGTTTTTCCTTTTTCGCTGCTGCTGGCCTCATCCCTGGGTAGTGCAGATCGCTCCAGACGTCCTTGTCCCCACGACTGAAGCCGCAGGAACCATGAGTCTGCAGGAACAACTGCCGTGGCACCAGCTTTTCTTCAACGGAATAAGGCACTGTGCACACTTGGTCATTCTCTCAGTCTGACCAGCCGGAATCGGGGTGAACCCTTTTCCTCAACTAAGATTTGTTCTTTCTTCCCCCCTCCTTATAACTTTTCCTTCCATTCGACAATCTTACGAACTCTTGGCATCTCGAACTGTTCAACGTGTGATCCTCAGCAACTGAGCATCTGCTACATTGACACTGGTGCAGGTCTATTGACTTTTATCTGTATCTTTGAACAAGTCCTCGAGTCTCCTGGCCTTGAAAAAGTATTGCCTTTGATTTTTATTCACTTTTCCCTTGTTTGAAATTCTTAAGTACAGAGTGTGTTTTAACTTTGTGAGCATTTCTATCCACGGGTACGCGTTAGTACTGCAACACCGGTCTGCCAAATCCTAATGTATTTACCTTGAATTTACTGGCACAAGTGGAATTGGTTGTGTGTAGTGTATTTTACATGTGTTTTCGAATTTATAGAAGCAAAGTGTTTTGTAACAGATGGTTTAAAAATAAATGTACTTCTATTTTTTTACCTGAAACCTTGAGTCAGCGTTTGCTTGAGTCACAGTAATTGTGGTCCTTTTTGTAATCTCTGCTACTTCTCACATACTCTTGAGATAAGCCTGGCTGCTCTGCTACTGCTACCACTCTGACATAGTAGTACAGGCTTGTACCAAAGGTAAAACTTGTATTTCCACTTGTAGTCTTAATTGTGTTTAGTGGTCCCAAAGGGCACTGCACAGGATTCTGCCTAACATGCAGTAGAGGAACGTAAAGTCAGGAATAAACTCATTTTAAGAGTTGCAGATGTAAAACCAATAAGGATCCAAGCTTCCCACCTATACCTATTTACCTATGCCTGGCTCATACCCGTGATCATTTTTAGAAGAATATTGAAATTACTGCTTTCAAGTTGCTTCAATAATCAAAACCTATTAGCTTTGGTCAGGATTAGTTCATAGTTTTGAATTTATGAATGTGCTGCATTCCGATTTTCCTTTTTACAGTTTTTTTGCATCGTACTCCAATACTTGATAATTACGATGGCACTTATTAAATTGAAATACATAAAACAATCCTGCATAAAATATCAAACAATCCGAACACATTTTGCAGCAATATACAATTGCATAAAACAATCCATAAAACCCATTAAAAAATCAAAACGAAATATGTAAAGAACACCTACAACAGGAACACAGATGAAAGAAGTTCACAAGAAAAACAGGTAGCCTAATCCTTAACCCATTTGAGGCAATACTACATCTAAACGTCTGATGACAAATTATACTTTAAAATCCAATTAGGTTAATATCCCATTCCTATGATACATAGCTCTTCTTAAGAATGATGATAATGCAAATGCTGTTAAAACGGAATCAGCAGACAGGAGGAGCAAAACTTCCGGCCTATAGAAGCAGATATTAGCATCCTGTAAGACCGGCAGTAACGTTGACCGTCTGATGCTGTTATATCCAGGACAGAACAGTAACAAATGGACCAGATCCTCTTTGACCCAATCACACACTGGGCAGCCTGCCAAATCGGGGTACCCTCTCCATTTAACAGTAGTTCCACTCAACTGGAGACAATCAAATCTTGCACGGGTGATTAACCAACGATTTTGCTTCGTGGATCCCAAAATTAAATAAGGCTGTAACTCACTCACCCGGCTAATCACTGCATGCTCTCTGTCAGAGCTGGTTTCAAACTCCAAAAAAGCCCTTGTAGTTTTTGAAGCCTTTCCCAATTTTCCCTTGTAGCACCTCACTTGAGATTAGTCATTAGGGCGTTTTTTTTGGGGGGGGTGTGGAGGGGGGGGGGGGGGGGGGGGGGTTTGGGGCGAAGAACCGGGATATTTCCATGGAGAAATGCTTCATCAATATAATCAAGCCTAGGGGTTTTCTCCAACCACCCCCCCCCCCCCACAATAGTGTATTTTGTATTTATTTGAAGAACAGGGATATCACTTTCAATCAGACATCACTTACAACATTCACAGCTGGCCGAGCCACTCCCCAGGAGATTGCAAGTCAAATAGCAAAATTGCATAAAGATGAGAGCAAGTGGTGAGTCAGTTGATGAGGGTGTGAATAAATTGAGACATACACCAGGTTATAAAAAAAAATACACTTCCAAGATGGCTGCCGTGGCGGAGACAGTGAAAAAGTGTGCTCCGTACCACCACTATGCCAACTGAACAAAATTCCAGCTAAAATCCCCTCCCCATGCCAGGTATAGCGAGGAAAAGAACCGGGATGAATACTTGTATCCACGAGGGAGCCGGGACTGAAGAGAATTCCGGGACGCAGCGCCAGAATCTACGGGCCCGCTGGGACAGGGCGGCAGCCATAAAGTGTAGCAAGCCAAGAGCCGGAACGGAGAGGAAAGGAAGTGCTCTCGCTGTGAAGAAGTAGCCAGGACAGGAAGATTAAAGCAGAGGGGGACTGCACCAAAGAAGGGGAGATGACCACCTGGTCCTAGGTGGTTCGAACGGCGAGGCAGAGGAGGAACCGGGCCATGGGCAATGGGTGGCTGGGTGAGGAGTGAGCCCTGCTGTCAGAGCAGAGAGAAGACTAGAGGAAGACCGCTGGATCAGAGCAGTTGCAGTGAGGGCAGGTCTCGCTGAGGTCCCGATCAACAAAGAAGAGTGAATGAGAGGAAGCAACTTGCCGAAATCCAGCGAGAAGAGGAACAGCGCTCGAGGAGCAGCGGGAGAAAGAAGCGGCACACATCAACGGCAAGAAGAGGAAGGATCGAGGCAGCCTCCGTGGAGCAGAAGCCTGGAGTGGAGGTGATAAGAGGTGAGGAAAGCAGGTGCAGGACACAGGAGCTGGAATTGAAGCCATGAAGCGTAGACGCGTCAAGTGGGCGCATGGTGAGTGGAGTACCCGGCAGCCAGCCCTGGCTCCCACACAAGCATCATACCAGCCCACTCAGCAGAGAGCCTAAAGCAAGACCCCAAGCAGAAATCAAGAGGGGCAAAGGCAAGCAATACTCCAAATCCCAGACCACCCAGCCCAGGAAGAAAGTAATAAGATGGAAAGCAACGGGGGAGAGTGGGGGGGGGCGACAATATCAAGGAGCAACCTAGGAAGAAGACCGCAGAGACGCTCAAGCCTCCGCAGACACGGAAAGGGGTTTCGGTGGCAACCCCACGGGCAGCAGCCGGCCCCGCAGGGAGAAAGTGCCACCCCCTCAAACAACTTGCCAGCCCCATTAAGGTGGAGACAGCCCCACGCAAAACAGACCGTAAGCAGAAACCTAGAGGGACAAAGGGATCAGCACTCCCGGCCACAGACCATATAGCCCAGGCATAAAAGAATAGAAGAACGGCAGCAGTGGGGGGAAATAACGCAACGCCATAAAGACGGACGACGGCAGAGAGTAGCAGGCCTTCCCCAGACCCGGAGGAGAACTCAGGAACTCATAACCAGAACATTGCAGATAGCAGCTCACCTCGCAGGGGCAAGGGGTCCCCCCCTAACAAACAGTGGCAAGAAACTAGGGGTAGCCAGGAGAAGCAGGCTGGGGACTACAGCCTCAACCATAGAACAGGAAGGGGTATACAGGGCCATCCGCCTCACCCAACCCGTGGGGCGAGGGCTGAGCTGGGGCAAAAGAGAAGAGGACCGGAACAGTGCTGCAGCAGAGTACGGAAAATGGCAAATCTACGGCTTGATTGCACCGGAGACTTAACAAGATGTCGAAAAGCAAGGGGAAAGACCCCAAGATCCCAGCGAAAGGAAAAACAGAAAAACGAGGGGGTGTTACAGAAAATGTGGAGGAAAGAGGGAGGAACCCTGCCGGTTAGCGACATGAGTGCAAACAGGAGCGAGGAGGAAACCTCCCAAGAAGATGTGCAGGACGAAAAAGGGGTCACACAAATTCATCAAACAATGCTCCCAGAACTTCGGATACAGTATGGCAAACATGATGCAATCGCAACTGGAAAATATGAAGGACCTGACTGGAGCAATAAAAGAGGTCAAGAGTGAGCTGCATGTTTTGGAAGCAAGAGTAGACACCAATGACAAAGCCCTGCAGGATCTGGCAGAGGACAAACAAAGTGTAAGACATGATGGAGCACCGTGCTAGTGTCACGCATAATCTGGAGATTCAGACCGAAAGACCTCGAAAATAGGTCAAGTAGGGCAAACATCAGGGTAAAAGCAATCCCTGAGACAGTGGGAGACGCAGACATGGAACAAACAATAAAACCAATATTTGCATCCCTGATACTTATCGGACCTGGAAGAAATTCTGGTGGACAGAGTGCATAGAGTGGGAGCCAGGCCTAGGGACATTCTAGTAGTAATGCACGAGTACAAGCAGAAAGAAAATCCTAGTGTCAGACGGTCCGATGAAATTAAATTCAACGGTAAGTTGGTGCAACTGTACCAGGATCTTTCCCAAATTACACTTACCAAAAGAAGGCTGATGCGCCCGATAGTACAAGAGCTGGAGAAACGAAACATAAGATACAAATGGACCTTCCAGTTCGGACTCCTGTTCGAAGTGAAGACGAAGAAGAATCACCACGGTCGAAGAAGGCGCAAACATATTGGACATTGAGGTGGATCCGTCATATAGCAAGTCTCAGGGCCCAGAGAAGGAGCACCCGAAAAAGGAAGCCATGGGAGTGGTCAACCCAGGAATCGAAGAAGAAAGCAAGGAAAAAGCGGGGCCCGCAAGGTCCGAGACTCCCAGAGAGAGATGCACCACAGGAAAAAGACCCCCCAGAAAGGAGCCCCCAAAAGTAAAGAGAAACAGCTCCAAGGGACAAAAGAAAAAGCTCCTGGGGAGGGGTATATAAAAGTGGTGGGCAGGGAGGAGCAGGGGGAAAATCTTGGTTGTGACATGTCTGGGCAGACCCGCCAATGGTACCACTTAGTCGGGAGGGGCTAGAGGCTGTTTGAGCCAACCCAGGGAGGGAGGAAGGGGGCAGAGGGGGGAACCAGGTCTAGAGTGGGGCAAATAACTCATCCAAGGAAGTGTAGTACTCAAACCCATTAAGTAATGGCTAAGGAAAGAGATACAAATTATCTCGCTGAATATAAAGAGGGCTCAACTCACCAATTAAGAGGAAAAAAACAGCAACACTACCTAGCAAGGGAGAACCCAGACTTAATCGCCCTGCAGGAGACACATATACAAGAAAAGGAAAAGCAGAGTTAGAATACGAGGGTACGATTGAATACACCAGCCTAACAGCTTGCGGAAGAGAGGAGGCACTCTTATAGCAATGACAAATAATCTGGAGCTTAAAATAACAGGAGTAAGTAGAGACATTAACAGTAGGTACATTGCAACGACAATCCAGGATAGGAGGGGAGACTACAGCCTCAATGTACGCCCCGAACACGGCACAGGACCGCTTTATTCAATCTAAGGGTTTGCCAAAAGGAAATCTATTAGTAGGAGACTTCAATCTCGCATTGGACCCCAGGAGGGACAGAAGTACTAGAATATTTCACACTCAAAATGAGCCCTCGAAGGAATTGAAGGGGAAGATGGAAAACTTAGCGCTAGTGGATACATGGAGGGAAATGAGAGGGTAGACAAGGGGATATACATTTTACTCCCACATGCATAGATCAGCATCGAAGCTAGATTATGTAGGGTTTCACGTCCCTGGTGGGGAGAGTTAAGGAGGTCGGAAATGGCGGTACCCGGCACACATCTTCAAGGATGAAATCCTGAGGAAAGAACAGACGGAGGGCATAGAGCAATACTTCCAAAGGAATGAGCCACAGGAAGTAGTCTTGCGAATAGTCGGATGTAATTAAGCCTACTATAAGGGGGATGATAATTGCGATGAAAGTACGACGGGGAAGGGAAAATAGGCAACTAGAAGTGAACCTAGGGGATAAACTGAAGGCTCTAGCGCTCAAAATGGCAGCTAGGCCCTCTGGGGCAGTACAGAGGGAGTATAGGGCGGTTAGAGGCCAGCTCAAAACACTATAGGCAGGATGGAGAGGGCCCTTATGCACCTTAAGCAGAAATATTATATTGAAGCAAATAAAACAGACAGACTATTGGCGAGAATGCTAAGATAGGAAGAAAAGGAGAGAACCATCCTAAAAAGTAAGACAGCTAAGGGAGTGGAGCGAACAGATATCAAGTCTATCAAGAGGGAATTTACGCAGTTTTATGGGAAGTTTATAAATCAGAAAACCCGAAGGAAGCCAGGAGGACTATTTAGAAAACTGTAGATTACTGAGGATAACTGCCAAAGAAAGGGAGGCATTCGAGAACAAGAGAACTAAAGTCGAGGTGCTCAAAGTAATAGTAGCTCTCCCCCCCAAAAAAAGCCCTGGGTCCCGTCAGAATTTTATAAAACATACATGGAGGCACTAGCCAACGTTTGGTCTCTTCTGCACAACCGAGGTTTGGGAGGAGGGGGAGAGGGGTGAAATAACACCCTCAATAGAAGAATCAAAAGTGATACTTTTTTTCACTAAACCGGGGAAGGATCATACAGTATGCGGCTCATTCAGACCAATTGCACTCATTAACCAAATGCCAAAATATAAACTAAAATATTGGTAGCACGACTGAACTCTCTCCTCCCTGGGCTGATCGATCCTGATCAATCGGGTTTTATACGTGGAAGGCAAACTCACGACACCACCAGGAAAATTGACCATATCATACAACAGGTAAAAAAAAAAAAAAGTTTCCGGCCCTTGAGGTTGCGCTGAAAGCAGAAAAGGCCTTTGAGTGTGTGGAATGGCGGTTTCTCTTTCTCACAATGCGCAAAATGGGGTTCAGAGAGGTTTTATGTCAAAGATTGTAGCCAATTACAAAAATCCCACTATGCGTTTCCTTATAAAACAGGGAACTCTCCGACCCCGGTGGAAGTGTCTAGGGGCACAAAACAGGGCTGCCCACTGTCCCAGTTATTGTATGCTATACACCTAGAGCCTCTCCTGAATAGGATTAGGACCACCCAAGAAATTGAGGGAGTCGCATTTAGGGGGAGGGTGCATAAGGTCACAGCATTTGTGGACATGCTGCTAACACTAACTAAACTAGGGGAATCCCTAAAGGCGGTAGATAGAGTGCTGGACCAGTTTGGGGATGTAGCCGGGCTGATAATAAACAAGAGCAAGTCGGAGGTTCTGAGTATACAGTTGCCGCCAGAAAGGGAAGGGGAGCCAAGACTCAGAACATCTTACTTGTGGGCCAGTAAAATACTAAAATACCTGGGAATATACATTACAAAAACCTTAGACCAACTTTTTGAAGCCAACTATCCCCCTATACTGGAAGCCATTAAGCAATAACTAAAAAGGGGATGAGATAAAATCATTCCTCCAATACAAAAGTGACTTTGGGCTAAATGAAGGGGAACTATACCATTACGTCCAGCTGAGACATTGGTCCCTAAATCCTAAGATCAGGGAGGCGGCAATGCGAGAGCTAACCCTGTTTGAGAAAATCATGACTACTAGCTCTGGGAATAAACATTTGGTAGGGGGATCTGTGTAGGCTGATCAAAGAAGGGGAGAAATCTGGGGTGAGACGGTCATGCGCAAATGGGAGAGGGAAGCAAAGCAAGAGATTGACATTGAGCATTGGAATAGCCTTTAGCCGAGTATTCCCAGACTGGCAAACTCACTACAAATCTCGATATAAATTCTGTACCAATGGCATCTCACTCCCAGTAGACTGTCGAAAATATACCAGACAGCCTCCAGGCAGTGTTGGAGGGGTGGGGGCCAGAAGGAACCTGGGGACACATTTGGTGGCAATGCCCAGTAGTAGAACAGTTTTGGGACATGGTCGAAGAAGCAATAAGGGGCATACTGGGAACGGATAAGAGACCAAACAAGGGGTTGTTCATAGTGGGCTTGAATGGAGAAGAAAAGCTGGCCACAAAGGCCCAGCAGAAAATCTATGATCCTGGCAATGGCCAGGACCCTGCTGGTAGCTCGTAAATGGAAAGCAAAAGAAGCACCCTCAGAACATGAATGGGTGGGCAAAATCTGGAGCCTGGAAGCAATGCAACAAGTAACATATGCAATCAGGGGGGGAGCACTAGAAATTCCTTGGGACTTGGTATTACACTTCCTAATGAAAGATCCCAAGAGAGCATGGTGCCTGAGGAAGATGCAACTGTTGGGGCTGGTCTGAGGAACACCCCACACAAGAGGCTGGCAGGCACCTCCAAGGTGTACTATGAGGACCAAAAGGAAAAGGAAGGCATTATGGACTCTCAGGGAACGGCAGAGCGGACCACATTGGACCTGGGAACAAGTGGTTGTGAAGTGTACAGTTTTGTGATATTTTGTTAATGCCAATAAAAAGCATTTGAGAAAAAAATAAATGGAGAAAAAAACACAGCAACTTACAAAAGGTAACTTTAACATGAGGGAGCAAGTGCCCTAAAATAAAGATTGTCAAACTATTCTGCAGCACTGGAGGGAGTGGTGGGGTCAGGGAGGACGCGGTGGAGTGTAGGAGATCCATTTCTGGGCAGTACGTGAAGTTGAAGACATTTGAATTCAGGCTGGCTTTGATTATAAGAAAGCTCACACAGAAGGGAGGTATCCCCTACACAATCAAGAACTGGGGATAAATTGTTCCCTGTTCAATATATGCCAAATTAACCTTGAACGCCATCTCATAATCAGAATGAATCTGCACTAGCAATCAGACGGTATCTATATTTGTGA
Organism: Ambystoma mexicanum; assembly: GCF_040938575.1. Classification (NCBI taxonomy): domain Eukaryota; kingdom Metazoa; phylum Chordata; class Amphibia; order Caudata; family Ambystomatidae; genus Ambystoma; species Ambystoma mexicanum. The sequence continues at coordinate 517,696,271 of NC_090931.1, forward strand.
GTTTAATTAATTATAAGAAAAACAGGGTGAGGAAGTATGGCGTGAAATGGGGCATTGAGGTTGAGAAAAGGGAACTAGAGATGGAGTAGGCAGAGATACAGTCAAACAGGAAACGAGTGTCAAGACCACCGATGACCACTTGGGGGAATCGAAGCGGAAATTTGAAAAGAGAGCAGTTGTACATGGTGAGCCAACCAGCAAGCTATCAGTAGGTAGAAGTGGGAAGCGTTCTGGGCAGGGTAGAGAAGTTGAACATTATCCCGAGAAAGGAATGAGTAAAGCGGAAGGCCATGGAGTGGCCGTGAGCAGTAAATTATAAGTTACTCACCGTAGTGACTAACGTACTCTTAGTCCTTATTCCCCTTTCCTCAATACTGCATGGGCGTCCCTTCCAAGGCACGTGTGACGGAACCTTTTTTCCCCAGAAAAAAAGTCTACCGCTTTACATTTAGAGGCGTGCGGGGGTGCAGCCCTGGGCGCATGTGCTGCACTGACTCCACCCTGCGGCGCAACACCTCAGTCGCCATGGACGCGTCGACAATAGATTAACATTGCCGAATTACACCAGTTTTCTTAGGGGGGAGGATGGTGGGATGTATGGTGGAAAGGGGACTAAGGCCTAAGAGTATGTTTGACTACGGTGAGTAACTTATTACTACTCTTACGTCCCGTCCACTTTCCTCCATACTGCATGAGCGCTTACAACAGAGTGTTGCCCCAGGGTAGAGAGGAGACCCTCCTTAAGCAAACAGGTTTTTAAGAACCGCCTGTTCGGATGCCGCGTCTGATCTACAGCCGGCATCCAAACAGTAGTGCCTGCAGAAAGCCGAAGGGGTGGCCCATGTGTCCACCCTGCTTGTGACCTGCCAGGGGACATACCGCTGCAAAGCGATGGCTGTTGCTTTGGCTCTGACCGCGCTGGTGTGCACATTGGCCGGCAGTGGCTTATGCCATCCCTCCTAAGCTTTGATGGGCGACACCATCCAATGGGCTATGGAGGCCTTGGAGACCCAGTACCCTGGTCTTGATCCGCCAAAGGTGACAAAAAGTGTGACCGACTTGCGGAAGCCTGTCGTCCTGTCTCAGTAGAATTTCAAGGCACGCCTGACATCAAGGCAGTGCAGAACTCTGTGCCTCGTCTTTGGGCTCAGCAAAAAAACGTAGGCAGCACCATTTCTTCGTTCAGATGGAATGCGAAAGGCCCCTTAGGTAGGAATGCTGGGTGTGTCCGCAGGAATACTTCATCCCTGTGAATCGTAGTATATGGTTCTGAGGCGACCAGCGCCTGTATTTCGCTGATTCTGCAAGCTGAGGCGAGGCCGACTAGCAAGGCCGTCTTAATGGTGACCAGCCTGATGTCCGCGGACGCCACTGGTTCAAATGGTTTGTGCGCCAGGACACCCAAGACTATGTTGAGGTCCAAGACGGGGTGCAGCCTCTTGATGGGTGGGTAGAGCCTGGCGAATCCCGTAAAATGTTTGACAATCGGGTAGGAAGAGGAAAAGATCTCCTCCGAGTTTCTGTAAGCCCCAATGGCTGCAAGGTAAATGCGGCAAGTGTCTACCTGCATGGCTGAATGGGCGAGGAGAGACAAGGAGAGCATGTTGTACAAGGGACATGCAAGGGGGTTGATCCCCTTAGAGTCTGCCCAGTGGCAGAACCTGGTCCATTTGCTCTTATACTGGGCCCTGGTAGACTTGCTCCTGTCGCCCTGTATGATCTCTAGATTAGCCTGGGAAAGGCTGAGGTGACCTACCGTGACCTGTTCATGTACCTCCCCGCTTGTTGACATAACATGCTGGTCAAGTTGTCTGTCTGAATGAGGACAACCTTGCCCTCGATAACCGAAGGAAGGCTCCGAGCGCCAGCCGGATGACCTTCAGTTCCAGTGGTTAGGGAGCACTCTCATAAATGGTTGATTTCCCTTACCTAATGAGTCCCTCAGCAGCTTTGCTGGATTTCTAGGATAATTTTTGTTTTCACCTGGTAAGAGTGTGAGCCTTTTTTCCCCCACTCTTGCATGTGTTTTGCTATGTGTATTTCTACTTTGTGTGATCCTGGGCACTGGAGCCTCACCTACTCCATGTGCACCACTTTTTGTGTGTGTTACACAGCACCTTCAGTGCAGTGACACAGGGTTGTCTTTGAGACTTCCCACTGACTCAATTGTTCTGGGGCCAACTACAGTCCCCCAAAAACAGGTAAAGTTGCCATTAACTTTATATAGTCACTTAACCACAGAGCCAGTACACCCTATCTTACATGGAGTATTGGAAAGGGTTAACTCTTATCCCTTTTTGTCTGGGCCTCTTGGAGCCTTGTTTCGCTCCCTTAACATCAAGTCTTGGCTGGTGGCAATGGTATCTACCCTAACTTTTCTACCGCAATTATCTTATATAAACGTGGTAAAGTTTTAGGCTATTATATTAGCCTCGAACATAAACCTGTTTGACCAAATACATTTTATTTTAGTTCTGGCTGGGTTTATTCGCCATTTCTTTTTGTTAAAGTCTTTCTCGTGTTTTTCTCTGCGCGCCAAACCGGGATGACTCCTTTGTTCACTGTCTTTTCATGGGCTTCTGTACAGAAGCCCTCCTTAAGGTGCCTGATAGTCTAGGTAGGTAGGCTGTGAGGGAGGGATCTTCGGACCCCTGCCGTGGGTTCCTTTGGTAACCCAAGTCGCACTCTTGTCTGATTGGCTAAGGGGACTGGCCTTGCCAGGCCAGCCACCCTGCTGTGTGATTGACAGCCAGGCTGTATGAATGGGGGAAAACTGCATAAAAAGCAGGTCTCTGGGACTGGAAGAGCAGAGTCGCCACTGGAACGAAAGAACCAACGAGGAACTGGAAGAGGACACCTACAAAAACTAAACCCCCCAGTGAAGCCCTGCTGCAGGTCCGAATCGCCAGAATATGACGACAGAAGATCCTCCAGTAAACTTCTTCCCTTGAGCTGGAGGGACCAACCAGTTCACCCAAACTACAAGCCAGGACCCTTCCTCTCATTGAATTCACTGTACAAAGCTACAGTGGGCCGGATAACCAGGAAGGCCGGACCCTGCTAGGGATTTAAGGAGCACACCTTTTATTCGTTGTTTTGCTCTGCTGCTGGTTTCTTCCCTGGGTGGCCCAGGACCCTCCACAGTCTTCCTACTTCGTGTCAGTCCGACAGTCGCTTCAGGAACCGTGAGCCTGCATGAACCACCAGGAACGTCTGCCTCAGCTACAGCTCCCTCTCCCTCTCCGTTTTAAGGTACTGTGCAAATCCGGTTGTCCGTTTCGTTCAACCGCAGTGAAAGTGTTTGAAATCTTTCTTCAAACCGAGGGCTTGTCCTTCTCTTCTCTTTGAACTAACTTTTACCAACCAACCTTGTCCGGAATCTGTGCCACGAACTTTACAGCAAACTACCCTGAACTGTGTGATCTTGAGCAAGACTTTTGACCCATTGACTTTGGCCCTAAGCCTTTTCTAGCTGATCTCTGCACTGTAGTATCTCTTGTTCAATTGCCCCGAGTACTTCCCTGTTGGTTTTGCCTAATTTCTAATAACTTTGTCTTACCCTCACTTTTAAATTGCCGGAGTGCCATTTTGCTCCCACTTCATTTTGTGAGCTTAACTTGTCAAGGAATTTAAGGGAAGTGGTGTGGTGTATGATTGTGATTTTGATCTTGCTTAGAATAGTGAAATGTTATACAACTGTTGAGTAAATAAATATATATTCTTTTACTTAGAAACCTTGAGTCAGTGTTTGCCCGAATCATAGTAATTGCTGTCCTTTGTGTAACTATGTGTACTGCTCTCTTACTCTTGAGAAGTCTGGCTGCTCCGCTACGACTATAACTGTAGTACAGGCTTGTACCAAAGGTGAAATTGTACTGTCACTTGTAGTCTTAATTGTGTGTAGTGTTCCCAAACGGTACTGCATATAATTCTGCCTAACACCAGCCAATTCATAGGCTACTCCTGCCGGGTCCAGGTGCCATGCACGCAGGGGTGAAGCGATGGAGGAACGTTGATCATCTCTGACTGGGAGCCTCTCTCCTGGTTCCAAGATGCTGCGAAGTGCAGCTGTAGCCTCCTCATCCTGAGTCTCGTTTGGGGGACAGCCAAGAGGACTGCTGCCATGAGGCCCAGTAGGTTTTGGTACCACCAGGCCAAGGTCATTTCTCTGCTGAGGAAGTGTGTCGTGGCCCTCTTGATGGCCGTGATCTTGTCCTACGAGGGAAAAACTATCTTGGAGCACGTGTCGCAAATGAGGCCGAAGGTAAGTCTCTGCGTAGGCTGCAGCTGCGACTTCTTGAAGTTTACTGAAAAACCCAGCTCATGCATTGTGTTCATAAGATCATGGGAATCATGGTGCACAGCTTCCGGAGATGAGTAGGTATGGGTAGATGTGATGGCCCTGTGACCAGAGGAGGGCCGCCACTGTGTTCATGAGCCTGGTAATTACCCTGGGGGCCAAGTTGAGGTCGAAAGAAAGCACCTTCTATTGGAAATGATTGCCCATGATCCTGAATCATAGAAAAGAATGATGAGGTTGCCAGATCGCGCCCTTCAGATCCAGGGAGCACATCCAGTCTCCTTTGCACAATGTCTCCGCTATCAAAGCTGGTGTCACCATTTTGACTTTTTGTAGAGGTAGGGAGAGGTTGAGGGTAGAAAGGTCCTGCAAAACTCAGGCCCACTTGGTTTTGTCTGAATGGAGAAAATCCTGGAGTAAAAGCCCAAGCCTTGATGGGAGTCTGGGATAGGGTTGTAACGATATACCGATATACCGGTATAAACACCGTGAACGGTTTCATTATCTTCAAATAACCGTCTTGTTTGTAACGGTATGCCGAATCCCATTTAAATTATGTTTTTGTAGTGCACGTGTGCAATGCACTTTACAATTAATGCAAGCAGGGCTATGAGTCGCTGGGCTGACTGGCTTCTGTTCAGCGAGCCTGGGACTGGAAGCAGAGTTTGCCCGGGCCTAGACTTTACAATGAATGGAAGCAGGGCTGAGAGTCACTGGGCTGGGCTGGCTGGCTTCTGTTCAGCGAGCCAGGGACTGGAGGCGGAATTTGCCCGGGCCCAGACTTTACAATTAATGGAAGCAGGGCTGTGAGTCGCTGGGCTGGGCTGGGCTGGCTTCTGTTCAGCGAGCCAGGGACTGGAGGCGGAGTTTGCCCAGGCCCAGACTTTACAATTAATGGAAGCAGAGCTGTGAGTCACTGGGCTGGGCTGGCTGGCTTCCGTTCAGCGAGCCGGGGCTGGAGGTGGAGTTTGCCCGGGCCCAGGCTGCTTGCAACATTCCCGACGCACGTGTAAGACAGACACGGGCGGCCCATGCTATCTGCAGCAGAGAGGATGTTAAAAAAAGAAGTTTCTATCAACACAGGATGACATCAGTCACCATGAGGGGCCAAGAAGAACTCTGAAAAGCCAAGCCAGCTAGAAGACGGAGCGGACAGCAGGGTTACTTCAGACAATGCCCTCCTGGACTCTGGAGCAGAGGCCCACTGGGCCTGTGCTGGTTGTTGATTGCCAGAGTTGTGGCCTGCTCCTTAAAGATTGTGGGTGCAATGGCTGCACCTGCAGGGGCCTATATACCCATGTACGTGCAGCAGCAAGTAAGTTACCCCTACCTACCCTTCCTTTGCCCCTTCCCAGCCCTATTTGCATGCCAACTCCAGTTACAAACCAGCCACGGGATGTAACTAAGTACTATCCTCGGCTCAAACAGGGCAAGGCGCGAGAGGGGATAGGCAGGGAAAGGGGGCACGTGACGGGCATAGGCAGCCACGGGTAGGAGTAAGTCAGGGTGCAGCTTTATAATAATGGGGAGCAATTTCTGCACTCCGCCTAAAAAGCCCTGTGTGTGTAGTCTCTTCTGTCTTAGGGGGAATGATGGGGGGTAAAATCAGGGGCACTGCACTTCTCTCTGATGCCAGTTAGCATGAGAGGAAGGGACATGGTAACGGCACATTATGCAAATGCGCAGGGTTCTCTCTGTGACTGATTCAGTTTTAAAAACTAGCATTCATGTAATTCTCCAAGAAAATGCATTTTGTAATGATTGTGCACTGTTTTTTTATCCCCCTCACTTTAAAAGCTATTTGAAACCCTCGCAAAACTAAAAGACAAATATTTAGAGCGGCACAGCGCACTTCACCCGAGCAAATCGAACGTGGGCATTTACTCTGCGGCCTTAGAACTGTCTTTAATTGTACAATTGCTCTGTTAATATGAATGCTATATATGCCATAGTGAACTCTACCGGAAAACCAGTTAAGTCTTGGAATGTACTAGGGAATGGTGGTACAAAGCATGTTGTGGCCGTACCCTTAGCAGTTTACTCTGACTGAATTTGGAAAGCCTGATTCAGATTGAATGAAATGTTGGGCTGTTGACTCGACCTGGCTGACCTACAGAGCCGTGGCCAGACCAACAGTCAAAGGGACTGCAATTGCTAACTTAACTAATTTCATAGCACCTGCATTCGTATGCTTGCATACATTTTTAGGCAATTGAAATCGTGATGTGGGATTAGCACTTGCGTGCCAGGGGAGTGATTGGCAGTGTAGAGGGAGCAGCAGTCCTTAAATCCTCTAATGGCTTGCCCTGTACTTGCCGCTAGCCTCTCAGAGATCCACATCTTCTGGCTTGGCCTGTATTTATGCCATGCACAGATCTCCACCTGTGGTGGATTGGCCTGCAGAACTTTCCCCAGGCTAACACTCCTATGATAACATGTTTTGGTTGAGACATTTTTATGAAACAAATAACACAATGTGACTCATTGTGTCCTCTGCCAGCTGCGAACACGGCCATATTACCCTGACCGAGGCAAGAGACAATTTCAGCTCCTAGAATTTCACAACTGAGTGTTTAGCTCTGAATAAAAGAGTGGGCCCGTTCAAGGGGGGACGAGAGTAAATGCAAAGAATATACCAGAGGGTTTCTGGCAAGCCTCTCTCCATGCCTCCTGACTGTCTCGGAAAGGGTATGCCAGCCCATGTCCCTAGAGCAGGTCTCTGCCCCCGCCGTCACTGTATAGGTATTGCTGTTGAGTGGCCATACGCAGTGCATGACTGACCCCTGGAGACCCAATATGTTGCATGCTGGGACATGTAGTTTAATTGTTTGTACCAGAATTACTGATGTTTAACAAAAACAGGACTGGCTGAGGCTGTACGCATCTAACTCAGGGCTAGGCAACTGGCAGTTCTAGAAATGGCATGCTGGGAAGAAAACTGGGGTGATGCACCTGCTGCTGTCAAGGTCTGATAGTTAGTGGGGTATCACAGCCTTTTGTTATGTTGTGTTGTAAAGCTTTCATATTGTGCCAAGTGTCCACCGTAGTAGTCTCGGAGCGTCCATGTAGGTTTGGAGGTTGGCATATTGTGCACCCCCGCCCGGGGTATCCAGACGGTACTCTGTGAAAGGAGAAGGAGCAGGACACAGATAAGAGGATGCAGGAGAGTGGATAGGGGCCAGAGGAATGGGGGTTGGGAGGAGTGGTGAAGGCGGGAGGAATGTTTTGCAGCAGCAAGGCTGCATGTCCGTCCTGAGGATCACAGAACTTGTTCTTCAGAAGGGGGATAAGAGACGCACAATTCAAATTAGGTTTCGGGACAGACGTGGCCTGCAGGGTGTTGTAACCACTCCTGGGCACCAAACGCTCCACTCCTGTTGCCGCAGGGCCAGAAGGCGCTCACTGCTTTGACAGTCACTCTTCCGCCTGCCCCCCATCAGTGGGGGACAAAGCCCCATGGGCCCTTGGAGGAGAGCGCCTCCTCTCCCGAGAGAAGGATGCTGGACTGGGCCTCTTCTGTCATCAGCACTGCCGGCGTGAAAGGGCTCTTTATTCCGTGCCCGGCGCTGCTGCTGGCAGGGGCGAGTGGCAGCTCTCCAATTGGATCGAAAACCAGGGTCATGGTGGATCCAGTACCAGGCCGCCGATCTGACCCAAAGCCATAATGCAGCGAGGGGGTGGCATAGGAAGTGGGGACCCCAATACTTGGGCAGGACTAATATCACTGGAAAATAATGCTAGGTGGTGTGTCAGAGGCGTGTGGTTGCTCTCCTACAGGGGTGTGCTCCTTAGGGTGCTTTTACCCTGGGGGAGGGTGGTCGCCTCTTTAAACAGAGGATGGCCTACACTGGCCATGCACAGGACTTTAGGGGTCTCAGAGTCCATTCCTGGGGCCAGAGATCCCTCAGATCAGGTTCCAGTACTCAACCTCTTCGTCCCAAGGTTCAAAAGCACTAGAGCAGGGGGGAGGGAGGGCGGGGGCAGCTTTCCTGTTGCTGCACCAAAAATCTGGAACTGTCTCCCCATGCATATCAGAAATGAGCAATCACACCAGCGCTGCAAGAGTCTCATCAAAACTTGGCTCTTCAACAAGTTTTAACAATCCATGACAATAAGATACTCATTGTTTCACTTCACCCTTGAAGTATATTTCACTCTGCCTGCATTGTAATATAACCATGCCATGCCGCGAACTGCGGTGCCGGTATTGCACTATAACCATGCCATGCCTTGACACTGAAAGCCTCATTCTCCCACTTCACCCGGCTATCTTCCTCTGTCTATATTGTACTATATCTGTTATGCCCCGAACTGCACTGCCTGTATTGTATTATAAGCATGCTATGCCTTGACCTGTGCCACCGGTGGTTTAATCAACCCTAACCCTCAGTGAACTGTACTTTCCCCTGTAACCAGTTAAGCCTGTTCATGTAATCTAAGCCGTAAGGGTTTGGGCGTATAACAAATGTAATAAATAAGTGGATGCTTTCAGAGGTATGTGGCAAAGTTAACGGCTTTTAAACTTCAAGCTTCACCAGAATAGTCTCATTGGAATGTGTAAAAAAGTTAGATGCCCCCACACAAGTATGTTTGCCACTCCCCAACATTCTCTGAAGTTAGCGCCTCCACCATTTAGCTTCCACCTCCCCGAAATGTTACGCTAGATGCACTCCTGGAAGGAGCAGATATTTGCACTTGCTATTGACAGAGGTGAGGAGGGAAGCCTTTACTGTGTTGGTGCACATGCATAAAAATGTACTTGCACTAACACAGTAAAACTTGAAAGCTGCTATTTTCAAGACTTCCATGCCCGTCTGCCTGGGCAAAATCAAATGCTCATATCAGCCCCCTCCCCACGGAAGCGAGCCAACATATGACATTATGTGTACTTTTTCACACCCGAGGTTAGGGTCTGTGCACTTGCTTTTTCTTCGGCATATGTATTATGCGAATGTCACTAAAAAAGCACAGTCAGTCTAGTCATTTATTTCTGTGACATGACCTTATAGGTACAAGTGTTATCGTGTACTATCTACTTTGTATGGCATGACAGTATTTTACATCATTTGAGATTTGTTTTCTTCATATTGATTGGTCAAATTACCATTAGTGTGACTGACACATAAGTGACTTTTACTACAACACTTGCATGACTCCACATTTCTTGACCTCCTACTTCTCTAAACTTCTATAAAGGTTGTATATTGTATGACTAAGTTAGGTTGGACCACCTGGATGCCCCTCTGCTGAGTTAAAGTAAAATAAATGCATGTAAGAAGAACTAAGGCAACTTCTTGGTGGAGTCTCAGGTTTGTGTTTTGTGTCTTAGTGAAAATGTGTGACTTTCCCAGGCAAAATATTATTTAAGATAATGGTTAAACACGTGTGTATGCTATACCGCGATAACCACGGTATACCGTCATTTTGCATGCAGGTTATCATACCGTCAAAAAATCAATACCGTGACAACCCTAGTCTGGGACTTCCTCCACTGCCTGGCTCTCGACGAGCAACTGGATCTCCACCAAAAGAGTTGCTGCCCCAACCTGTGGGAGCAGAGGGGAAGATGGAGGAGAGGCTGGGATAGGGAGGCGGTACCCCGTGGATACTACGGCGAGGATCCAGTGGTCCGCGAAATTCTGGCACCAAAAATGTGCATGGAGAGCCCCCCCGCCCCCTACCCCCTCCCACGGGAGACACGTGGATCCGGAGGGGCGTGTCATGCCTGGTTTCCCTCTGAGGCAGTTGCTGAGGGGGACTGGGAGAAGCCCTTACCTCCTCCCACCCCCACTTTTTGTTGCTTGCGCCGATGTTGGGTCGGTCAATGGTCAAGCTGCCTGGAGCTGCGCTTTTGGAAGCCACGAAACCCTCTATGTATGCCCCTTGTCAGAGCCCTGCTGTGACTGGGTGTATGTTTTGTGGGTGGTCTTTGTAAGGATGGATAAAGACTTTGTAAGCCGTTTTTCTTTTTTGTCCAGCTCCTCGTCCGTGGTGGCGTGGAAGAGTTCACACCCCTTTGAATGGAAGGTCAAGATGCGTTCCAGAACATCAGGGTTTAATTTAGTAGCACAGAGCCAGGCTGTTCTTCTCATGACCGTGGCAAGGCAGATGACCCGGCCAGAGGTGTCAATGTGGGCCACGGTGGACTCCATGATGTCTTGTGCCACCATCTTGGCCTCTGCGAGTCCGCCATAAATCGTGATTGGTTCTGCGCCGGAAGCTGAGAGAAATCAGCAATTTTCCGCCAAAGCCTCTGGTTAACGGCTGCAAGCATGCCATCCGTATTGGCCTGACAAAGATGTAGGGACGTGTTGGAATAAATCTTCATCCAGTACGCCTCCAAGTTCTCTTCTCCTTGCCAAGCAGCGCCTCGGAGGAAGATGCAGATGACGACTGAGGTTGCAGTATCGTGATGTCTCAGCGATTACCAAAGATTGCTGATGAGGGTGGGCCGATTGCAAGATTTTATCCGCCTCCATCTGCCTGTACTTGTCTATGGACCAGCTGGACCAAGTGGGGCTTGAGCCAGCCCTTTTTGGCCAAGGTGATCACGTCCTCCTGCATCAGGATCCCCATTCTTGCTGTGGGACGCAGCTGAGGACTTCGGCGAGGAACCCCCTCTGCTGGTTGCTCAACCTCTGGTTGAGGAAAGCCCAAGTATTCTGCCAGCCCTGCAAGAGGTTTGTGGAAGGCCTTGGCTGACGACGGTGTGTCAGGGTCCTCCTCATCCATATCCATCTGAGGGTCCAGTTGGTCCGGCACCGGTAGATGGGTGCTGGGAGTCGAAGACTGGGGTGTGGAGACTGGAGCCGGAGGCTACAGAGGAGGCTGGTACGGAATGGCCTGCACAATCGGTTGGGGGGGACGGAGTTGGCGGCTGAAGCGGGACAGGTGTGCCTATACTGAGGCCTGCGGCGCCGGAGCCATTGGCAGAGGCACGTCCCCGATGGCGTCCCAGAGGATGACCCCCCCATCCAAGGAGATTTCATGAGCCTGGGGAACCTTTAAAAAAAATCTGTCCTCACAGGCCGGAGTAGTAGGCGATATATTATAAGTTACTCACCGTAGTGACTAACATACTCTTAGTCCATAGTCCCCTTTCCTCCATACTGTATGGGCATCCCTTCCAAGGGATGGCAGACAGAACCTTTTTCATCAGAAAAAACCTTCCCCTTTAAATTTAAAGGCGCGGGGTGCGGCCCATGGAGTATGCGCTGCCCTGACTCCACCCTCCGGCGCCACACCTCAGTCCACATGGACGCGTTGACAATAGATTTAACATTGCCTAATGAAACAAGTATTAGGGGGAGGTTGGTGGGACGTATGGAGGAAAGGGCACTATGGATTAAGAGTGTTAGTCACTACGGTGAGTAAATTATAACTACTCCAACGTCCCGTCCCCTTTCCTCCATACTGTATGGGTGATTACAACTGATTGGAGCCCCAGGGTGGAGAGGAGACGCTCCTTAAGCAAATAGGTTCCCGAGAACCGCCTGTCCGAAAGGCGCATCAGATCTAGAGCTGGCATCCAAACAGTAGTGCGTACAGAAAGCCAAGGGAGAGGCCCAAGTGGCCGCCCTGCTTATGACCTGCCAACGGACATGGCGCTGGAATGCGATGGCTGTTGCCTTGGCCAGGACTGCGTGGGCATGCATGTTGGCTGCAAGTGGCTTGTGCTGACCCTCTTCCTTGATGGCCGAGACTATCCAGCGGGATATGGAAGACTTGGAGGCCCGAGCCTGGTCTTGAGCCTCCAAAAATGACAAACAGGGTGCCCGACTTGCGGAAGCCCTTGGTCCTACCCAAGTAGAATTCTAGTGCAAGCCTGAAATCCAGGCAGTGCAGCACTCTGTGCTTCTTCCTTGGGATGGGGAAAGAACGTAGGAAGGACCATTTCCTACGTCCAGTGAAATGCAGATGGAACTTGGGCAGAAATGCCGGGTGCGTCTGCATGACTACCTTGTCCTTGTGAAAGGTGGTACATGATTGAGAGGTGACAAGTGCCTGAATCTCGCCGACTCTGCTAGCCGAGGTAAGACCGACTAGTAAGGCCGTCTTGATAGTGACCAGCCTAATGTCCACGGATGCCATTGACACGAATGGTTTGTACGCCAGGACACCAAAGACTATGTTAAAGTCTCACACCGGGTGCGGTCTATTGACGGCCGGGTAGAGCTTAGCGAGACCCGTCAGATGTTTCTTGACGATAGGGTTGGAGGAGGAAAATGTGCCTTCCTCAGTTCCTGCAAGCCCCAATGGCTGCCAGGTATGTGCACCAGGTGTCCACCTGTACGCCAGAATGGGCGAGGTGTGCCGAAAAGGAGAGCATGTCGTCCACAATGCAGGCCAGGGGGTCAATTCCCTTGGAGTCTGCCCAGTGGCAGCATCTGGTCCATTTGCTTTTGTACTGGGCCCTGGTGGCTTTGCTCCTGGCGCCTTGTTTGATCTCCAGATTGGCCTGAGAGAGGCCGAGGTGCCGAAGGGTTACCTGCTCAGGTTCCATGCTGTGATGGCTAGTTTCCCTGGCGCGGGGTGGATTCTGCCTCCCTGGTTCTCCAGAAGATGTGCTGGGCCCGTCGGAAGGTGTATAGGGGGCACCTTCGAGCGGCTGAGGAGCTCCGAAAACCGTGGCCTGGCCGGCCACCATGGAGCTATCAGAATGATGAGTCGTCGGTGAGACTTCTTGATCTTGCAAATTACCCTGTAGATCAGAGGAGTGGGTGGAAAGGCATAGGTTTTCATACCGGTCCACCGGAGGAGAAATGCATCGCCCAAGAGACAGGGCCCTGACCTTGCCAGGATGCGAAATGGGGGCACTTGTACCAGGAGGAAAAGAGATACACGTGGGGGTGACCCCACCTGTTGAAGATTTCCTGAATAACAAGGTAGTTTAGCTGCCACTCCTAACTGTCTGCTCCCAGCCTGCTGAGCTTGTCCGCTTCCAGGTTGGATTCCCCCAGGAGGTGGACTGCCGAGAGGTAAATGTCTTTTTCCAGGGTCCATTCCCACATGCTGATCACCAGTCTGCACAGAGGAGGGGGGATCTGGTGCCTCCCTGCTGGTTGACGTAGTACATGCTGGTCGAGTAGGCTGTCTGGATGAGGACAACCTTGCCCTTGAGAAGTGGTAGGAATGCTCCGAGCGCTAGCCAGATGGCATTCAGCTCCAACCAACTGATTTGGTATTCCTGCTACTGTTGAGTCCAGGTGCTGTGGAGCGAGAGATCGTCCAGGGTGGCTCCCAGCCTTCGAGCGACGAGTCTGTGGTGATGGTGGCCTGCGGAAAGGGCGGTCGAAAGAGCTTGCCCATCCGTAGGTTGCAGTCCATGGATCACGTTAGGTCCGGGTGGAGAGATGGAGGAAAGTTGATCTCAGATTGCGAGCCCCGCTCCTGATTCCACGAGGCCGCGAAGTGCAGCTGAATCCTTCTCATCCTTAATCTCGTACGCAGAACGGCTAACAGGACCGCCGCCAGTAGAACCAGTAGATGTTGGTACCACCATGCCAAGGTCACTTCTCTGCTGAGGAAGTGGGTGGTGGCCCTCTTGATGGGCGAGATTTTGTCCTCCAACGGGAGACCCTATCAGAGCACATGTCCCAAATTAGTCCCAGGAATGTCAGTCTGCATAGGCTGCAGCTGCGACTTCTTGAGGTTGAGCGAGAAGCCCAGATTGTGCAGTGTGTTCATAAGGGCTTGGGAAGAGTGGCGAACTGCTTCCGGAGCTGTAGCCCTGACGAGCCAGTCTTCGAGGTATGGGTAGATGTGGAGGTCCTGCACTCTGAGGAGGGCTGCCATTGTGTACATGAGTCTGGTACAGACCATTGGGGCCAGGTTGAGGCCAAATGGAAGAACTTTGCATTGAAAATGGTAGCCCATGATCCCGAACCGTAGGAAAGAAAGATGGGGCTGCAAATTTGCGACATGTAGGTATGCGTCCTTCAGGTCCAGGGAGCACATCCAGTCTCCCTTGTCCAATGTCTCCGCTATAAAAGCTGGTTTAACGATCTTGAACTTTTGCAGGGGTAGGGAGAGGTTGAGGGTGGAAAGGTCCAGCACAACTCTCAGGCACGCCTGGTGGTTCTTCTGAATGGTGAAAATCCTGGAGTAAAAGCCAAAACCTCGCTTGGAGGCTGGTACTTCCTCCACTGCCTGGCTCTCTACGAGCGAACGGATCTCTACCAAAAGAGTTGCTGTCCCAACCTGTGGGAGCGAAGGGGAGGAGGGAGGAGCGGCTGGGATAGGAAGGATGTACCCTGTGGATACTACAGAGAGGATCCAGGGGTCCACGAAATTCTGGCGCCAGAATTGTGCATGGAGAGCATGCCTGCTCCCCACCGGAGACCCGTGGACCCGAAGGGGCGCGTCATGCCTTCTTTCCCTCAGAGGCTGAGGAGGGGGACTGGAAAAAGCACTTAGTTCCCCTCACTCCCCCTTTTTGTTTGTGCCGGTTCTGAGACAGCAAGCGTCCGGCTGCCTGGATCTGCGTTCCTGGAAGCCGCAGAACCCTCCATATGTTCAACCCTTTTCCGAGCGCTGCTGAGATTGGGTGTACGATTACCACTCAACACCTTCTAACTTGAATACGATCTACAGCTCAAATTAATGGAAGAAAGTCTGATTTTGTGTCACTCTTGCAAATATGTATTTATCCTAGGATTAAGAGGAAGAACAACTCTTCCAGAAAAAAAACGTCAAACATCCGTGGACTTTTCTCCTGACAGCCAAGAGAGAACCTACACAAGGAAGTCCAGGTAATCCATTTCATCCTGAACCTCTCCCGACACTAAACTACGTGTCCTAAGAATATAAATTAAATTACTGATTCTTATTTTATGGTTTTTGTCAACAGTTACTGCACTTCTAATGACCGAATCTTCAAATTAAGAAGATCACAGGCCAACTGCTTATACAACTCTAAATACTGTTCTTTGACCACTCCTGAAGAAAGTCCCAATAATTGCAAAGAGGACTGAAACATGTTGAGTTCCCAGTTTAGAAATACTAAATTGAGTGATAGTATTTAAGACCCCACAAAGGGGGTGTCCCAATTTAAAAATGACATAAGATTGGGTGTAAACATTTAGCGATTCACAGGGATCGAAACCCCGAAGCAAAGGTTTTATAATAGATTGATTTAAAGTATCTCTATTGTTTAGTAATTTTTATGTTTTTTGTCATAGTTACATATGTGTACTTTTTTTAGAGTGCCTGATAATGTATTAAGATTTATATTTCTTGGCTAAATCAATGTAGTTTCTGATTATTAAAGTGGCTGTTGACAACTAACCTTTTTTCCTACTTTTCTATGTATTTAAAGTAGCAGCCTCGGTACCTGCACAGGTACATGAAACTGGAAGCGCCGCCACCGCCCCCCGTGCATGTGCCTCCTGGACAGAGACAACTTTGCGGAGCATGTGGTGCGTACAGGTACCCCAAAGACATCTATCGGGTACTAGTGCGTAGCCCTTCGGGTGTAGTCCCGGTAATTGAACCTTGCAGCTCCTCAGCACGGTGTCCGATAGGATCTCACAACCCCTCGGCCTGACGGCTGGTAGCTGTAGTAGCCTTGGTATCAGCCCTGGCACCAGGACCTGCAAGTTCCCTCCCGCTCCTGCGCTTCCTGGTGAAGGAGCTGTTTTTGCAGGGTATGTGATGCGTACAGGCGCCACTTCCGACATCTGCCCGGTACTAGGGCGTAGGCCCGGTAATAGAAACTTGCGCCTCCTCAGCGCAGTGTCCGGTAGGATCTGGCAACCCCTCAGACTGACGGCCGGTAGTTGTAGCAGACTCTGTACCTGCACTGCTACCTGGGCCTAAAATGTCCCTCCCACTCCTGCACGTCCTGGGGAAGGAGTCACCTTTGCGGGGTACGTTGTGCGTACAGGTGCCCCCCTCGGGCATCTGTCCAGTACTAGGGTGTAGCCCCTCGGGCAGAGGCCCAGCAATATAACCTTGTGGTCCCTCGGGGCTGTGTCTGGTAGAATCTAGCCACCCCTCTGCCCGACAGCCAGCAGCTGTACCAGCACTGGTACAAGACCCTGAAAGGTCCTTCCTGCTCTAGGTGCGGATGATAACAGTGCCCCTACCATGGGCCTGGACTTGTCCTGAAGAATTCCACCGGGCTATCTACAGAGCGCGTGGTGTAAGTGCACTGACGCAGTACATGACTCCCAGCCGTGGTCGGGGCCAAGGCAGCAAAGGCAAGTGCGTGGGGGTCAGACGTAGGGAAGAACCCTTCGGAGGCTGAACACCTGCTGGAGCCCGCTGACCTGTGCCGGGCAGGAGTGGGGTGGCCATAGGACGGTGGTATCTAAATTAAGACAAGAAGAAAAAGAGAAAACACCTCTCTGGGGAAGAGCACATGGAATTACAAGGCCGGGGGCCTATCCCAGGAGCGCTGGTGAAAGCGGTCCGCTCCCGTCAACGCGGAAAACAGGACTGAGGAGTGGCACCGGTGGGCGGAGTCAGGGGAGCCCATGTTCCCAGGGCCGCGCGCCTCTAAATTTAAATGGGAAGGTTTTTCTCGGGTAAAAAAGTTTCCATCTCCCGACCGAGGGACGCCCATACAGTATGGAGGTAAGGGGACGGGACTTAAGAGTACAAGCCCTAACCTACATTCATCAGTATCCTGTAATATTATCCTCCCCAATATTATTGCCATATATATATATGGTCGTGGGGTAAGGCCATAGGCGATATTAGTGGGGATAATTTATGGCGTTATTGGGACTAGGGGTGTCCTCGCGTCATTCAAAAAATTAGGTGGGTTGCGGGGATGTCCCCCACAGGCTCCATAGCTTAATATCGCCACAAAGAAATGGCAATATTTTTGTGGGGATATTAACACATGTAACACATTTATCTTCCAAGTTTATGCCATAATCAATGATGATCTCAACAAATCCATTATTCCACATCAGTGGTTACAAATACGTATACGAAGCTGCTTCCCTGATACCCATTTGACATAAGTAACTCACTGTAGTGACTAACGTACTCTTAGTCCCCCTTTCTCCATACTGCATGGGTGTCCCTTCCAAGGGACGGGAGACGGAACCTTTTCACCAGAAAAAACCTTCCCCTTTAAATTTAGAAGCGTGCAAGGGTGCAGACCGGGGAGCATAAGCAGCCCTGACTCCGCCCTCCGGCGCCACACCTCAGTCCCCATTGACAAGTCGACAATAGATTCAACATTGCCTAATGACGCAAGTATTATTAGGGGGGAAGTTAGTGGGACGTATGGAGGAAAGGCGACTAAGAAGTCACTACGGCGAGTAACTTATAATTACTCTTACGTCCTGTCCCCTTTACGCCATACTGGGTAGGGGATTACAACTGAATGTAGCCCCAGGGTGGAGAGGAGACCCTCCTTAAGCAAATAGGTTCCTACGAACCGTCTGTCCGAAAGCCGCATCAGATCTAGAGATGGCATCCAAACAGCAATGCTTGCAGAAAGCCGAGGGAGTGGCCCAAGTGACCGCCCTGCTTATGACTTGCCAGGGGACATGTTGCTGGAATGCGCTGGCCGGTGTCTTGGCCCTGACTGCGTGGGCATGCATGTTGGCCGGGAGTGGCTTGTGCTGGCCCTCATATGCTTCTTTGATGGCAGAGACCATCCAGCGGGATATGGAAGACTTGGAGGCCCAATAGACGGGTCTTGAGCCTCCGAAAGTGACAAACCGGGCGTCCGATTTGCGCAAGCCCTCAGTACTGTCCAAGTAGAATTTCAGGGCACGCCTGACATCCAGGCACTGCAGCACTCTGTGCTTTGTCCTTGGGATCGGGAAAAAACAAAGGACTGACTATTTCCTCGTTAAAGTGGAAAGCAGAGCACCTTGGGCAGAAATGTTGAGTGTGTCCGCAGGACTACTTTGTCCTTGTGAAAGTTAGTATATGGTTCTGAGGCGAACAGCGCCTGGATTTCGCTGGCTCTACGAGCCGAGGTGAGGCCGAATAGTAAGGTTGCCTTGATGGTGCCCAGCTAGATGTCCGCCAACGCCATTGGCTCGAACGGTTTGTGCGCCAGTGCACCCAAGACTATCTTAAGGTCCCACACAGGGTGCAGCCTCTTGACGGGCAGGTAGAGCCTTGCGAGCCCCGTCAGATGTTTGACAATAACATTGGAGGAGGAGAAGATGTCCTCCTCAGAGTTCCTGTAAGCTCCGATGACTGCGAGGTAAGTATGGCAGGTGTCAACCTGCACGCCAGAGCACCGAGTACCTAAATGATAAAAAGACAAAAAAGACAAGTATCTGCGCGTGCAATTACATGGGCGAAGCCAAACCCAGGAGCGCTGGTGAATTTCGGCCCGTTCCAGTCGACGCGTGGGACTGAGGTATGGCGCCGGAGGGCGGAGTCAGGGGAGCGCATGCTGAATGGTGTTAGGCAGAATCCCATGCAGTTCCCTTAAGGAGCACTACAGAAGATTAAGACTACATATATATGCAATAAATCCCCTTTGGTATCAGTCTGTACCACACAGATTTAGTTGGTAGCTGTGGCTGAGCAGTCAGACTTATCTCAAGAGGGAGATGAGCAGTATTCAGGGTTTACACAATAGGACTACAATACTATGGAACAAGGAAACACTGACCAAAGCTTTGTATCAAAAAGAATATATGAGAATGCATTACTTACCGTAAAAGCATTTCTGATGGTTGTATCTGCTTAGATTCACATGCTGTGCATAGGTCCGACATCCAGTGGTCACTGCGGAGTATTGCATTTTGTTTTTCGTAGTCGAAAAAGGGGACGTCGACAAGGCGTGTCAGAAACACTATCCCTATAGTGACGTGCGTTGTACCCACAGTCCCTCACGCGTCGAGGTCCCTCTGTTTGTATTTTTCTGCCCTGAGGGAGCCTTCTAGACGTGAGTGAGTACAGAAAAGAGAGAGATATATAAAGGAAGTCTATGTTCCTTCCATCCGAGTGGGGAGGAAGGGTGGGCGCATGTGAATCTAAGCAGATACAACCATCAGAAATGCTTTTACGGTAAGTAATGCATTCTCTTCTGATGTTTGTTAATCTGCTTAGAATCACATGCTGTGCATAGACTAGCGAGCAATACCCGGAGTTGGCGGTGGGTTATGAGAAGGAACAGTAGAGAAAAGGTGTCGTAATACTGCCTGTCCCACCTGGGAGTCAGATCTAGAGTGTGTATCTAGACAGTAGTGTTTTGTAAAGGTGTGCACAGAACTCCAGGTAGCCGCTTTGCAGATGGACTCAAGGGGAACATTTGCAATGAATGCTATGGATGCCCCCCTGCCTCGAGTAGAGTGTGCTCTTGGCCTAAAGGGCAGTTCTCTCTTAGCAAGAGTATACCAGAGAGTGATGCATTGGACAATCCATCTAGAAATAGTGGATTTTGAAACCGCATCTCCTTCTCTTCCTGCTGCCACCGAGACGAAGAACTGATTAGTCTTTCTCAGTGGTCTGGTTCTTTCCATGTAGAACATGACCGCTCTGCGTACATCTAGTGTGTACAGAGTCCTTTCTCCCAAATTGGAAGGATTTTGAAAGAACGTTGGTAGTTCTATAGATTGGTTTACGTGGAATTTAGAATTAAATTTTGGAGCAAACCTAGGGTGAGTGCGTAGAACCACTTTATCTTTGTGAACTGTAACGAAGGGATCTAGAATAGAAAGAGCCTGAAGTTCACTTACTCTCCTGATGGAGGTGATAGCTATTAAAAAAGCAGTCTTAAGCGTGAGGTGTTTAAGAGATGCTTTGTGCATGGGTTCGAAAGGAGAGCCCATGAGTCTGGTAAGTACCACATTAAGGTCCCATCCGGGAGCTGGGTCAGCTATCGGGGGGGTGTATTCTCTTTACTCCCTCCATGAAGGCCTTTATAACAGGGATCCTCCACCACGACACTGAGTTGGGAAGTGGTGTATGCAGAAAGTGCCGCTAGGTGTACTTTAATGGAGTTAAACACTAGACCTGAATCCAATAGGTGGGTCAGGTATAGGACTACATGTGTGGGAGAGCAGTCAATAGGGTTGATGCTTTTACTCCTGCACCAGATGACAAATCTTTTCCACTTGCTAGAATAGCAGTGGCGAGTGTTCGGTTTTCTGGCTTCCCTGAGGATGTCCATGCATCTTTGCGGGAGTTGTAGATGTCCGAACTCTATGATCTCAGGAGCCAAGCTGCTAAGTTCATGTTCTGGGGGCATGGATGTAGAGTCCTGCCCTTGTCCTGAGACAGCATGTTGTACGGGCAGGGGAGTTTTACTGGGGTGGGATAGAGACATCTCCATCAAGTGAGCGAACCATGGTTGTCGTGCCCACATTGGGGCCACTAGTATCATGGTCACTTGTTCCTGGTGCATCTTGTGCACCACTCTGTTGAGAAGGGGAGTCGGGGGGAAAAGCGTAAACAAATTTCCCTGACCATTGCATCGACAGACCGTTCCCCTTGGATTGGTTCTGGGGGTACCTGGAGGCGTAACTTAGGCATTGAGAGTTTTCCAGGGTTGCGAACAGGTCTATTTCTGGGAATCCCCATTGTGTGAAGACGTCGAAGACGATGTCTTCGTGCAGGCGCCATTCGTACTCTTTGGGCAGGGGGAAATCTCTGCTGAGACTGTCTGCCAGCAGATTGAGTTCCCCGGGTACATGTAGTGATAGTAGGAACATGTCCTGTTTGAGAGCCCACTTCCATATATTCTGGGCCAGCTTGGACAGGCTTGGAGAGTGGGTGCCCCCTTGCTTGTTGATGTAGTACATGGCTGTGGTGCTGTCTGTAAGGACCATTACTGTTTTGCCTTGTAGGTGTTTCTGGAAGGCTTTTAGAACTTTGAACACAGCTAGTAGCTCCAGAAGATTTATGTGTTTGGATGCTACGTTCGGAGTCCACACTCCGTGAGCAGTCTGATGGGATAGGTGAGCCCCCCATCCTGTTAGGGATGCGTCTGTGGTTAGAGTGGCTTCCGCCGCGGGTGTGGCAAAGGTTTCCCTTTTTCCATGTTTTCCTTTGTCCACCACCGTAGCGAGAGAACCAAGGCTTGTGAGACCACAACTAGATCCTCCCATAGTCCGCTGGCCTGACACCACTGGCTGTTGAGCCACTCTTGCATTGGGCGCAGGCGCGCGTGAGGTACCAAATAAATACACAACGCCATCATTCCTAGCAGGCGCATTGCTTTGCGTACCGTCACCTCTCGACCGGTTACATATTGAGGGATTTGAAACAGCATGTTTTGGACCCTCTCTTTGGAGGGGAAGACAAGGCCGTCCTTTGTTTGAATTAGAGCCCCTAGGAATTGCTTGATTTGACTGGGGTCTAAACTGGACTTCTTTTCGTTGATGGAGAAGCCCAACTTGAACAAAAGGTCTACCGTCTTTTGGGTATTGGAGAAGCATGTTTCGTAAGAATCCCCCGTTATGAGCCAGTCGTCGAGGTAAGGGTAAACTGGGATGGACAACCTGCGCAGGTGGGCCGCTGCCACTGCCAGCACCTTCGTGAATACCCTTGGTGCTGATGCTATGCCGAAGGGTAGCACTTTGAACTGGTAGTGTTTGCCCTCTATCATGAACCTGAGGTATTTTCTGTGCGCTGGCAACATTAAAATATGAAAGTATGCATCTTTCATGTCCAATGTTGTCATGTAATCTCCCTGAGAAAGCAGTGGGATCACTTCCTGTAAGGTTACCATACGAAACTTTTGGGGTTTGATAAACTTGTTCGCTGGGCGCAGATCTAATACAGGGCGCATGGTTAGATCCTTTTTAGGTACAAGGAAGTACACTGAATAAATACCTTCCGTTACCTGAGATAGAGGCACGACCTCTATGGCTCCTTTTTCCAGCAGTTGTTGTACTTCTTGGAGAAGGATGGCAAGATGTTCCGGTGTCATGCGACGTCCCCTCGGGGGTCTGTAGGATGGGGTACTGTTGAATTCGATACAGTATCCGTGGGTTACGGTGGAAAGTACCCAACGGTCTGACGTTATCTCCTCCCATGCAGGAAGAAAGGATGTTATCCGGCCCCCGACCGGTGTTGCATGGGAGGGGACGCGAATCTTCGCGTCACTTGGAGATGTTGGGAGCCTCTGGGGGTGGATCCCCGACCTCTCCCCTTACCCCGGCGTTGGCCTCTTTGGCTGTACTGCCCACTATTGGTCTGGTAATTGGTGGCAGGGTATTGTTGATGCTGACTTTGTTGTTGTTGTTGGCGTTGGCCACGAAAAAAGCGTTTGTTGCCATAGCCGCGTCTGGTAGTGGGCTTAGAGATTTGGTCAAGAGTCTTGATAGTATCGAACTCTTTTTTCGCCATCTCTAGAGCTTCATCCACCGCTTTTCCGAATAGGTTAGAGTCTTCCACAGGTTTATTTATTAAAGACGCCTGTGTCTCCGGTTTAAACCCTGAGTTGCGCAGCAATACATGGCGTTTTAGGAGTATTCCCTGCACCAGGGAACGTCCCGCTGTTTCTGCTGCGTCCAGAGAGTTTTTTACAATGCTCTGGTTCACCTGGGTTCCTTCGCCAATAGTTGAAAGTAGGCGTGTACGTAAAGGCTCCGGTGCTTCCTCGGCGTCCTTGCGCAGTTTGGCCCACTGCGCGTCTGCATAGCTAGCAAGCAAAGAATTGTTGTTCGCAATTCTTGCTGAGAAGGCAGCCGAGGAAGTTACTCTTTTTGCAAGGGCATAAAGCCTTTTGCCCTCCTTGTCAGGGGGTGCCTCACTGGTGGAAAGTGGTACCCCTGGCCTCTTTCTAGTATTAGATACTACTAGGGAATCCGGAATGGAATGTCCCCTAATGTAGAGCGGGTCTGAGGGAGAAGGAGTGAAAAGTTTTTCAATTCTTGGATTGACCGCTCTGATCAATGCGGGAGTGGCCAGCGAAGGGATGATTCTTCTCTTCACTGAAGCTAGGAGGGGAATGGTCTGGCTGACCGGGGGTTTCTCTTTAATTACTTATTCCACAAAGTCTAATTCTGGAGAGAGCTCCCCAGTGTCCAGTTCGAAATGTGCTGCTGCTCTGCGCAACAGTGCATTGAAAGTGGGCTGATCGTCAATCGGAGACGTGTTCCTAACCGGTGAATTGTCAGGAGGATTTAGGTTTAGGACATCAGTGTCGGAATACACTGATGGGGATTGCCAGGGGTGCGAAGGTCCTTCAGTGTCTTCTCGGAAGCCTTCTTCTATAATGTCTGGCGTGTCTTCCAGACATTCCTCCCGGTTCTGTCCTACTTGATCGTCTATAAAATCATCCTCCTCCTCCAAGTATTCTTCCTCCCCAGTGAGGTCGTATACGTTATGGAAGCCCGAGGCTGTGTCCACCTGGGGATCGACTAGCCTCGGATTTTTGGCCCTGGGGTCCTCCTGAGGCCCTTCTCTAGTCCTCTTGGGAGTTTGAGAGGTCTGGGTATTCATGAACCTTTCCATCCTCTCCATACAGAGGTGGAGTCTTTCCATGGTTTCATGGGGTACCCCAGAGCGGTCTGGCGGGGGGAAAAATAGGGTCCTCTAACTGGAAACGGCTCGACCTCTCCCAAAGCGTCGAGGAAAGTGTCCCGTCGCCCTCCGAAAAACCTTCAGGTGTGCTGGGTGACACCCCGACAGAAGGGGGTAGTCCCTGCCTTTCTTCGGCCTTTTTCGGCGTGTCTTTCGACTTATGCGTAGCGCTCGACGTGTTCTTCGGCGTACGCTTCTGGGCGTCGGCTACAGCGATCCTCGCCAAGCTTTCGGCGACTCGTTTGTCGGCGACTCGTTTGTCGGCGGAAGCTTGCGTTTTCGACGCTATGGGTGTCGAACGCTCTACGGCGGTATGCGCCTTCTGTTGATGCGTGCCGGCCGATGGTTTGGGGGCGGCGCCCTTATTTGCCGAAAGCCCAGTCGCTGGTCGCGGCTGCGAGAGGGGCTTCGAACCCGAACGGTCCGAGGAGGCCGCCGGTGGAACCTGCGTCTCCTTGGGCGCCAAAGCTCTTTTCGTCTTAGACGAAGAAGAGCCGTGGGTTGTGTGCTTATGTGAGTCTGTGTGCGTCAATGTCGCCGGGGTGTTCATCCCCATAAGCAGGGCGTGAGCCGAGCCCGTCGGGGCCGGGGACAGACGACGAAGCGCGCGAGCGCTCCTTAGAGGGGGTTTCGACTTCCGTAGCGGAGGTCGTGTTATCGCGTTCCTCGTCACTGTCGGTGGTAGCAGCGGCAGGTGAACCTTCGGCCTTCGACATCGGGTAGGCCGCCCACCTTTTAACCCTACGGTCTTTTAGAGTTTTAGGCTTAAGAAGCCGACAAGCCGCGCAACCTTCCTCCTTGTGATCGAGGGGCAAGCAGCGGTTACACCGTGAATGCTTGTCCTTCCAAGTAAATTTGCCTTTGCAAAGCGGGCAAAACCTAAAGGGTGTCCTCTCCATAGCCGAGGCAATAAATCGCGATAAGCACCCCAAGGGAAAGGAAGGGGAAAGGGAAAGGCATTCTCAGAAAAGACCCAGAGATGTCCCACGACCCCACTCTCCCTACTGTATATGGCCTGCGAGGCCAGGCCACGTGTTCGGCTGCGCCGAAGGATTTCCTCCGCTCGACCCTCCGTCGAAGATCTTGCTCGACGGAGAACAGCTTACACTGCGTCGAGGGAGGTATTTATTAATATTATGAGAAAAAAAACGACCAAAGGTCGAGGAGTTGCAATGTCTCTCGAGGAGCTCCGGGTGAAGGCGACCAGAAGCTGGGCGGAAAAAAACAATCTGAGGGACCTCGACGCGTGAGGGATTGTGGGTACAACGCACGTCACTATAGGGATAGTGTTTCTGACACGCCTTGTCGACGTCCCCTTTTTCGACTACGAAAAACAAAATGCAATACTCCGCAGTGACCACTGGATGTCGGACCTATGCACAGCATGTGATTCTAAGCAGATTAACAAACATCAGAAATATATATATTTTACACACTCTTAAATCTGTACACAGATCACTATCATTAAAGCAAGTTAAAACAGTCAAGAAAAATATACACAACTCCCTAATTAAATTATAGACAAGTTTGAGCAACAGTGAAAACTGAGCAAAACGGCACAGTGTAAACCAAGCAGAAATGGCACCAACAATTTCTGCAGAGGGAGTGAAAGGTCAAGTTATACAGGGTTAGCCTCCTAAACACACCAGCAACACTTCCCAATTGGATTGTGAACAAGTTAGGCAAGGAAGTCCTTTAGCATTAGCAATACTTGGGTGAAAACCAAGAAAAATGGCACTTCTAACAATATATAAAGGGGAAGGAAAGGTGGTTATAAGAGTTTAGGTGCACCTACACATTTCTTTATGAAAAGAAATCTAGAGAAGGCAGTTGTAACTGAAATAGCCAGTCAATAGGCCTGTGCCAGAGTCAATGGTACACGGCAATGTGCCCAGGATCAACCAGTTCTAGTAGCTACAGTGAAGTCTTTTGTTTATTGATTGAAAAGGCGGTTGCAGAAGGTAAAAGACAATGTTAGACGATAGGGACGGCCAACCCAGAAGGTAAGTAAAGGATTTAAAACACCTTTAGCAGTACCCAACGAAACGGGAGGCCTGGCGGAACAATGCACCTTGAAAGTGGAAGAGGCTCCGGTGGTGGCGGTTGTTCCTGGCAGTTCCTGCAGTTCGGGAGATCCAGCAGAGGTAGAGAGGCTCTCGTCATGGAGGAAGGTTCGAGTCACTGCACTGCCCAGGGAAGAAGCCAGCCGCGGGGGTGACAAAACAGAATAAAAGGTACGCTCCTTTAAAATTGCGGTCATTGTGGAGGGGTGCCTGGCTATCCGTTCTCCTAGTGTTTGGCACTGGCGATTCGACCAAGGCAAGTCCTAGAAGGCGATTGGCGAACTGGTTGGTCCCACCAGCTCAAGGGAAGAAGGCTCTTGCAGGTGAAGATCTTCTCTTTTCATTGGAGAAAAAGTGGTGAGGATCTGCAGCAGGGCTTCACCAGTGGTTCAGTCGTTGCAGATGTCTTCGGCTTCTCTCCTCTTTGGATTTCTTAGGTCCAGTCCGCAGGTCCCTGCTTTTATGCAGAAAAACCCTGATTCATACAGCCTAGCTGTCACTCACACAGTGGGGTGGCTATCCTGGTGGGATAACCCCCCAGTCTATCAGGGCAGAGTGTGACTTGGGTTGCTTATGAAACCCTGTCCAGGGTGCCTATTCCCCATCCCACACACCCTGTCTACCCCAGACTCACTGGCGCCTAAAGGAGGGCTTCTGTCCAGAAGCCCGCAAAAAGTACGAACAAAGGGCCGCAACCTCGACTTGAATTACAGAGAAAGACACGAGAAAGAATTATTATTAAAGATCTGGCAATAAAACCCGACCGGAGTAAAGTTAATATCAAAATGACCCGGCGGTATGTTGAAGGCTGTCAGTAAAAGTGGTAGCCTCGAACAATGGGAAAATCCCATAGGAAAATATTGGCGGTAGAATATTTATAGTAGTAACAAACTGCCACCAGTCCAGAAACTTTGGAGAGGGACTGGACAGTACCCTCTTAAAAATGAACACCAGGGAAAAACTATTAACTGTTCCCAGTACTTCCATAGTAAGATGGGTTGTACTGGTTTTGTTCATAACTATTGACTAGTAAAGTCAATGGGGATTTAACATGCCCGGGGAGACAGTCAGTCCCACGGTATGGAGTCAATGTTTGGGGGTCACTATGACACCCCTGTGTTACTGCACGGAGGGTGCTGTGTAACACATCTAAACAAATGACACCTATGGAGTTGGAGAAACTCCATAGCCCATAAGCACAAAAATAGCCTGAAAAACACATACATATGCCTAAGAGTGGGAAAAAGAGTCTCACTCTTAGCAGAAGTAAAAAAAAAACCTGAAATCCAGCAAAGGTGCTGGGGAACTCTAAAGGTTAGGGAAATTAGCCTTAGAAGAGAATTCTCTCTAACACTTGGGCTGCACTCCTGCACGCCTCTAAATTTAAAGGGGAAGGTGGTTTTTTGGGTGAAAAACTTCATTGTCCAATATACCCGTGAATCCCCCTTCATGAGTTCAATAGAGTAAGCCCTAGTCCCTCACACCTTTCAAGCTCATCTTGTCAGCATTAATCCTCTCCACCCATCCACTACAGCCCTAACCACTCACCTACCAAAATCATGCTGTGAGCATTGGCAGTCTCAACATATCACTATGCTCTTCAGATCTAATTGTGAATCCAAGTAGTACAAATAAAAATAATATCTTATGAATTTGCCTCCCTTAAAACATGTTCGAGCACCACCCAAATGACAACATTATCCAAAGCTAAACATTCATTTATCATAGGCTGTACTGAGCAGAATCGCAAAAGGAATTCTATTGTTGGAAGAGCCATATACATTATACCCTTTGCAATGCTTATTATAATAGTACGGAATCATATTTTCACCATTAATGCACTATAAACGATTAATCTGGTATATATCACTTCTCACCCTGACATACCTCTGCCTTGGCACAATAATTATTAAATGAAGGGGATGATGTGGATTCACCTCTGTCTGCTTGCATCCAAACTTCTGAACACATCCTTCATAGGTGTTAATATCGTCCTAGTACCTGCAAGCCTACTTTCGCTGCAGCATTTGTTAAATTTCTAAACAGCAGTGCTTCAGTGCTTCTAGCTGCAAAAATGTAAGGTCTTAAGCATTCGTCTTGTGTCTCAGGAAGTTATGCTATATAGAAATTGGCCCCGCTGACAAAGGAATTGTTAAAAAATATCCAATAAGATTAAGATTAATGAAATAAAAATGGTGCTAAAGCAGACAAGACTAATTGAGATTTCCAAGCATATATCAATTAATCGTGCTGCCTTAATATGCAATATATGCAGTCATGATGACCCCAGTAGTACCGTCATATGCCAGGCACACTGCTTCATATGCCAATACAGCTGTTAAAGCTGGTCATGTCAGGTCGATATAGTACACTAAATAATGGCTCATATGTTCTGCTATGATTAGCTACATCGAGCCTCATGTCAAGGAAGTGCCATGTATCAGTCTAAGCCTCATGCACTATACATAGTCCCCATTTGCGATGTAAACCTCTAATGCCCAAGGCAGCACCAATTTAAGGAGTGCTGTTAATTTATGACTTGTAAAGCCTGCTACGGCCAATACAAAACTCGGTTTTAAAGTGCAAACTGAAATTAATCACTTTTAGGTGAATTATATTTAGGCAATAAGGAAATTCTGTTCTGTGATAAAGTGACTGCACAGGATCACATGTTGGCCAAGCAGAAACTAGGAACCGTGCCCAGGTGGCCCATATCACTCTTTCCAATTACCAGGCGACTATACCTCCACTCACCACATCTTTAGTATTACACAAGTTTACTAATATTCCTGCCTTGTGTTAAACAGAAGTGGTTGCTCGCATTTAAAAAAAGTGGATATGTTAAGCACCAACCCATATTCTCAACAAATCTGAAAACATCAGACACCTCTATCGAAACTTACTGGGTAAACTAGAAAGATGTATTGTGATCGGATGCAGGAGGTGCAAAGTGACTAGTGGCAAGTGCTTAATTCATAGAGCCTCCTTCATCCGTTTTAATTGTTGCACAAAAATGTTATTTTTCAAAGAGTACACAGAGATGAACAAGTTACTTCTTAGCTTGTAACGCTGTTTCGATGACGTATTCCTTATCTTTGATAATTCGTTTCCAGCTTGCTGGCCTCGGAAATTTTTTCAGTAGAGGGCGCCGCGCGTCGACGTCCGCCGAGTCGATGTCCCTCAACAGCCACCGTATCGGCGCCGACGTCACCATGCCTATAAATAGCCGCGCACGGCGTCCGTTGCTCAGTTCTGTTTTGTAGTATAAGAAAAGTCATTCCTGAATTGGTTATTGACCTTGAAGGAGTGTAAGATGCAACCGCAAGGGAAGTATTACTGCGGGGATGGATGGGAGGGCGATAAGGAATACGTCGGAGGAACAACCCATCGAAAGAACGTTACAAGGAAAGAAGTAACTTGTTCTTCGAAGGGATTGTGTCCTCAGACGTATTCCTCATCTTTGATAGACTCCCATAGCAGTGGCAGGTAATTGGAGGAGGGAGTAAGAATGTCATGCACCCCTTAGGGATGAACCGAATGTAATACGGCTTTGCCAAATCTGGTCTCTTGACTAGTGGAGGATTCCAAGTTGTAAAATTTTGTGAATGTATGTGCGGACGACCATGTGGCAGCCTCACATATCTCTCTAACCGGTACCCCTCTTTCGAGGGCCGAAGAGGCTGCGATACCCCAAGTTGCATGAGCCCTAAGATGTTGGGGTGGCTCTTTCCCTGCCAGTTTGTAACATTCCAGAATGGCTAAGATAATCCACCTGGAAATGGTTTGTTTTGTTATGGGTAATCCAAACTTGTGACACGAGTAGCCTACAAACAGTTGGTCTGCTTGTCTGATCCTAGCCATTCTGCTGATGTAAAAGCTTAGAGCTCGCCTTGGGTCCAGCCTATGTAGTCTTTCTTCCTCTTTCCCCGGATGGGGAGGAGGATAGAACGAAGTTAAGTTAATTTTCTGAGTAATATGAAATTCAGAAACCACCTTTGGGAGGAAATTAGGCTTCACCTGAAGGACAACTTTGTCCTTGTGGAACATTTTATGTGGGGGTTTACTGGAGAGAGCTTGTAGCTCGCTCACCCTCCTGGCAGATGTTAGTGCTACCAATAGGACAGTTTTAAGTGTGAGAAATCTCAGCAAACAAGAGTGAAGTGGTATGAAAAGAGTGCCCATTAGGAAGTTTAAGACTAAATTTAAGTCCCATAAGGGAACCTGGAATGGTTTTGGAGGATAAACATTAGTCAATCCCTTGAGAAATTGTAACACTAGGGGTAGTTTAAAATAGGATGATTCCTCCACAGTGCGCTTGAAGATTGAAAGTGCCAACTTAAAGGCCTGAGTTTGCAAAGTGAAGTAGAAACGATAACACCGTTGATGTACCACATGAAAAAGGGTTGATATTCTCTTCTCTAAACCAGCTGCAAAATTTGTTCCCACGGCAGCGGTATAAAGACTTTGTTGCTGGCCTTCTGGCCGAAAGAAACACCTCCATGACGTCATCAGGGAGGTCCCAATCCTTGTACTTTACCCTTTCAGAAGCCAAGCGTGAAGGTTGAGGGTTCTGATGTCTGGATGGAGAACCTAACCTCCCTTCTGCGACAGAAGATTCTCTGAGTGGAAGGCGGATTGGAGGGCAGATGGACATATCTAGAAGGTCCGGGTACCATGTTCTCCTGGCCCAGTCCGAGGCAATTAGGATCATGGTTTTCCGGAATCTTCTCAACCTCCTGATCATTTGAGGAATAAAAGGGACTGGTGGAAACGCATAAAGGAGTGGAAACTCCCAGTCCACTACGAACGCGTCTCCCAGAGCTCCTCTCGGGGGAAATTCCCTTAAACAGAACAGATCGCACTTCCTGTTGGTGCTTGTGGCGAACAGATCCACCTGAGGGGTTCCCCAAAGGGCGAAGATCTCTTGAAGGACTTCCTGCGCTAGCTCCCACTCATGGGAGACTGTGCTCTGCCTGCTCAGAGCGTCCGCTGTCAAGTTCTTCTCTCCGGCTAGGTGAACTGCCGATAGAGAGATTCCTTCCTGAATTGCCCAAAACCAGAGCTGCATTGCCTCTCTGCACAGTGGCAGTGATCCTACGCCACCTCTTTTGTTGAGGTAGTGCATGGCCACCGTGTTGTCCATCATTATCAGGACATTTTTTCCCTTTACTGATGGCAGGAAAGCTTTCAGCGCTAGTCTGATCGCTCTCAGCTCCAATAGGCTGATGTGTAGTCTGGACTCCGATGGAGACCGACCGCTGATGGTCAAGTCGTTGGCATGGGCTCCCCAACCCGTGAGTGAGGCGTCTGTGACTGTCATCTCCTGCCATGGTTGCCAAAACAGTTCTCCTTTCAAGATGTTCTCTGGATAGGCCCACCATTGAAGGTCGCGGGCTACCTTGTCCGGAATCCGGAGGAGATCTTCATTCTCCCTGAGAATTGCGACCACTGAGTTCTCAGTGCCCACTGAAGAGATCTCATTCTCAGGCGAGCCTCTGGCACAAGGAAGATGCAGGATGCCATGAGGCCTAGCAAACTCAAAAAGTCGAAGGCTGGGAGACGTTGGGCATTTTGAAACTTGTTGACCATCTGCAGAATATCTTGAGCCCTCACCTCTGGTGGCGAGGCTTTTCCCAGGGAAATGTCCAGGACCGCTCTAATGAACTGCAGTCTCTGTGATGGTATCATCTGTGACTTCTTTAAATTGAGGGAGAAGCCCAGTTTGTGAAGGAAGTGGCAGACAATCTAGCTGGACCTGGGCTTGTTTCGAAGATACAGCCCTGATCAGCCAATCGTCCAGGTAGGGATAGACGTGGATCCCTTCCCTCCTTAAACTCCCAGCCACTACCGACATTAGCTTGGTGAAGACCCTTGGGGCGAAGGTCAGCCCAAATGGCAGAACTCGAAATTGATAATGAGAGTCGCCAATTGCAAACCTCAGGTATTTCCTGTGTTTGAGATGGATTGGCACATGGAAATAAGCATCCTGAAGGTCCAGAGATACCAGCCAGTCCTGGAGCCGGAGGGCCTGAAGGATCTGAGAGTTACCATCTTGAACTTGTCCTTTTCCTTCCTGAGGAACTTGTTCAATTCTCGTAAGTCCAGGATGGGTCTCAGTCCTCCGTCCATCTTTGGTATGAGAAAGTAGGGGCAGTACCAGCCCTTGTTCCTGTCCGCTACAGGTACCGGTTCTATGGCACCTTTCTCTAGCGGGTCTATAATTTCCTGAAAGAGGAGTGGATCTGGAACTTTTAGAGAGCTGTGCCCCGGTGGATGACTGAGGGATGTGTAGAAAGGGTAGGCAGTAACCCTGGGCAACTGTCTCCAATGCCCAAGCATCTGACGTTATAGCCTGCCATTCCGTCAGGTGGTGAGTTAACCTGCCCCCTACAGGTGTTTTGTGTGGAGAGACCTCAGAGTGGTTTGGGGGCGGCTGATGCAGATGCCGAGGGTAAAGAGGCACCTGCTGCGGCTTTAGTACTTTTGACCCGTCCAACTCCGGTAGGTCTCCTTTGGCCTCTTTGAGCCGGCTGTCCTTTGCCTTTCCCGAATGCGGAATAATAGCAAAAGGACTTTCTTCTTCCAGAGGTTCATGAGGGGCGAAAAGGAGTTTGGCGGATTGCAGCTCCTAACGATTTTGCCGCTCCTTTAGATGTCTGCAACTTTTCCATACTGTCATCAGCCTTCTTTCCGAATAACGAAGAGCAGTCAAAGGGCATATTCAAAAGTCTGGCCTGTACATCTGGAGCAAAGCCATACATTCTCAACCACGCATACCTGCGGATTGTTGTACTTGCCAACATGGCCCTGCTGATACTGTCAGCAGAATCGATAACAGTTTGAAGTGATTGGCACATAGCATCTTTGCCATCTTTAATAATGTTAAGGAAGGCTTCCTTTTCCTCTCCTTCAGGTATGCAGTCAGCCGCTGATAAACACACTCCCACAGTGTGTGACTGAACCTGGCGAGCGTACAGTTGGCGTTGATGGACTTCAACGCCATACTATAAGCAGAGAAGACTTTCTTCGCCATAGAATCGTACCTCTTGTCATCTCTATCCTGTGGGACAGTAGGGTAAGTGGTCCTACTGCTAGATGAAGTTGCCGCTTGGACCACCAGGCTCTCTGGAGTCGGGTGTTTTGATAAGTATTCAGGGTCAGCAGCCCCTACCCTATACTTGGCTGACAATCTTTTATTGACCGCAGGGATAATCCCAATTTCCTTTGTAAGGCTGCATGGAAGGGGACCACAGGATCCTCCTGTGGACCTTTGTCTAATACGTCTGTCAGGTCATCCTGTTCAAAAACAGGCGAAGGCGCAGACCAACCCATAAATTCAATAATTCTTGCCATAAGGCTTCTATAGGGTGTTTCGGCATGTTCCCGTGGGTCTGGTTTAACAAATTCCACTTCTGGGGAAGTGTCCAGCCCACTTGCCTCATGTAGTGACTCCTGTAGGTCCTTCAACCTTCTTTCAACAGAGGTGAAATCCTCTGAAACAGGTAGTGTGGTCCTCTGCAACCCAAAGGTTTCCTGGTCAGAATCTTCCCACTCTTCATAAATTGAAGATAGTCCAGAGTACTCGGACCTCTGAAATGGTGTAAAACCCATTTCTATGGCAGAAGGAGCCAAACACGTCATTATTGGGCGAGAAAACGTCGATGTCGTGGACGCCGATGTGACAGGCTTCGAAGGCGCCAAGAACGGCGTCGAGAAAACTGGAAGAGGTCTCGAAGAACTCGAGAGGATCGGGATCCTACTCAAGGATGTCGACGACGGTCTCGGCATCATGCCAGAGGCCCTTGGAATCACTGTTGGCTGTGGAGTAGCCGTGGTCTTCTCTTTCATCAGCGTCGAGTCGATCGGCCTATGCGTCGAAGAACACTTCGACAACGGCGTCGATGGCACTGATCCATGCGAAGGAATCTTCGACGATGGCGTCGAAGATGGTGCCTTCTTACCCGATTGCTTGTGGCGCTCTCAGGTGGAATGTTTCGCCGGGTGCAGCGACTCGCAGGGTTTTGATTTTTTGGATTTTTCACCCGGGGTATCACCCTCAGCTGTCTTCGAGGGGGTCGAGGCCGCTGTCTCGAAGACGCTTAACATTTTCTTTCTGAATTCCTCCCACTCAGCCCGAGAGCTGTGTTTTGAGGGACAGGAGACTCTTTCTGTGGAAACAGAAGAGGAAGGGGATCTTTGACGTCTCTTCTTTGAGTGTCTTGATCTCGACTAATGTTGGGAGCTACTACAAGATCTAGAATGGGAATGTTTGACGGCGAGGAGACGAATGCCTCGACTCAGCCGAAGAAACTTTCGAGGATGTTTTGACTGACTTACCTCTCTCGAGCTTCCCCTTGCGATCCTTCAAGGCTTTCGCCGTCATGGACATGCAGTCCTCACACTCCGAACAATGGTGCTCGGCTCCCAAGCACCACAAGCAGATCCTGTGTGGATCCGTGATCGACATTTTTTTACCGCAGTCTCGACATTTCTTGAAGCCGGATCGCGGCGGCGTCGGTTCTGATGAAGATGCCATCGAGAAAGAGTTGGTATATTACAGTAGTATATAGAAGGTTATTCTGACTGAACAACGAAGTTCCGAGGCCCCACGAAGCGCGGAAAAACGGAACTGAGCCACGGACGCCACGCGCGGCTATTCATGGGCATGGTGACGTCGGCGCCGATACAGTGGCCGTCGAGGGACATCGACTCGGCAGACGTCGACACGCGGCGGCCTCTACTGAAAAAATTTCCAAGGCCAGCAAGCTGGAGACGAATTATCAAAGATAAGGAATACGTCGGAGGACACAATCCCTTCGAAACGTGTTTACTCATTTGCTGTGTCACCAATAATGTCTAAAATGTCACACTTAACCAAACTGCAAATGCCAACAAGTTTCACAAATGCATAATATGAGATCTTGGCATTATACAGGACTAAATTACCAACCTTCACCACTGTAAACAATTATGTGCAATAATTCAAACCTTGGCGTAAAGGAACAAATAATTAATCTGGTATACATATTATGGATTATGCTGGTACCATTTGTTAACAGAGTCAGGACACTTCAACATAGAGTAGGCATCTGGTACATTCAAATTCTCTACACTGATCCCAGTGCAGTAGTCGGACGAACCATACTATTTCAACTAAATTCCCCCTGTGCAGGGGCACTCAACATGGATATCCACTTTCCCCCTTATTATTTGCCCTCACAATTTAATTCCTAGCTGCACTAATTGGGTTCAAGCATTCGACTCTTATCAATGGCCCGCCACAATTGATCTCATATGCCAACACTACTATAAAATGCGAGACTGCGAAAATAAACTGGCCCCCATAATGAAAGACAGGAATTCTCCACATACTCCGGCTACAAAAGAAATGCTACTAAATCTGAGCCGTTACTGCTCACACCCACCACCTCACAACTAGACGAATTGATGGGCTTCCGTTGGTCTTCTGCATCTGTCTGCTATCTAGGTGTGGCTGTATCCACAGACCGTCAGTCACTGCATGTCGCCAATTATGAACCATACCTACATCAACTGGAAGCCAAACTTAAACTCTGGAATAACCTTCCAATATCAATTTACGAGTGGATATCATGGTTAAAAATGTTTGTATTACCTAAACTACTGTACCTGTTTAACAATCTATTTGGCCCGGGAGTGTTTTCTTTTCTAAATTACAATCTATGACTTCCTCAATCATATGGAACAAAGTGATCACTAGAATGGGCTGGGTGAAAATGACTCAACAATGACACGGATGGCCGCTCAGCCCCGGATTTTGAGCTATACTATCATGCTGCTTGTTGGGCAGAATTATATGCAGTACCCTTTGGGAACACCACACACAATTAAGACAAGTGACAGTACAAATTCAACTTTGGTACAAGCCTGTACTATACAGTTAAAGTGCTACCGATGGCTGAGCAGCCAGACTTAGCTCAAGAGTAAGTGAGTAGTATCAAATAGTTACACAAAGGACAGCAATTACTATGATTCAGGCAAACACTGACTCAAGATTTTCAAGTAAAAGAATATACATTTATTTCACTCTTCAGTTGTATAACATTACACTATTATAAGCAGTTTAAATCACACCCTTCATACACCACACCACTCCCAATAAGTTCCAGCCAAGTTAAGCTCACAACATGAAGTAGGAGCAAAATGGCACTCTAGCAACTTTTAAAAGTGAGGGAAAGAAAGTTAATAGAAATTGAACCACACCAACAGGTAAGTACTCGGGGCAATTGAGCAGTAGGAACTACAGTGATAGAATCAGGTAGAAAAGGATTAGGGCCAAAGTCAATGGGTCAAAAGTCTTTACTCAAGATCACACAGTTCAGGGTAGTTTGCGGTAAAGTTTGTGCCACGGATTCCGGACGAGGTTGGTTGGAAGAAAAGTTAGTTCAAAGAGAAGAGAAGGACAAGCCCTCGGTTTGGAGAAAGATTTCAAACACTTTCACTGCGGCTAAACGAACAACTGGATTTGCACAGTACCTTAAAACAGAGAGGGAGATGTAGCTGAGGCGGATGTTCCTAATAGTTCCTGCAGGCTCACAGTCCCTGAAGCGACTGTCGGACTGACAAGAAGTAGGAAGACTGGAGGGTCCTGCACTACTCGGGGAAGAAACCAGCAGCAGAGCAAAGCAACGAATAAAAGGTGTGCTCCTTAAAACCCAAGCAGGGTCCAACCTTCCTGGCTATCCGGCCCACTGTAGGTCTGTACAGCGAATTCGACTAGAGGAGGGGTCCTGGCTTGCAGTTTGGCGAACTGGTTGGTCCCACCAGCTCAAGGGGAGAAGTTTCACGGAGGATCTTCTCTGTCATCTGATTCTGAAGGTTCGGACCTGCAGCAGGGCTTCACTGGGCGGTTCAGTCGTTGGGATCCTCTTCCATCAGCTCCTTGTTTGTTCTTTCGTTCCAGTGGCGACTCTGCTCTTCCAGTCCCCAGAAACCTGCTTTTCATGCAGTTTTCCCCCATTCATACAGCCTGGCTGTCAATCACACAGCCGGGTGGCTGTCCTGGCAAGGACAGTCACCCAGCCAATCAAACAGGAGTGTGACGTGGGTTACCAAGGGAACCCATGGTAGGCGTCCTAAGACCCCTCCCTCACATCCTGCCTAACCAGACTTTCAGGTGTCTTTAGGAGGGCTTCTGTGAAGAAGCCCACGAAAAGACGGCAACCAAAGGGACCAAAACTTGTTTGGCGCATAGAGTAAAACACAAGACAGACATTTACAAAAAGAAATGGCGAAAAAAAAAACAGCCGGAACTGTAATAAAAACATATGGTCAAGCGGGTTTATGTTGGAGGCTAATATAGCCTAAAACGATACCATGGTTATTTACGATAAATGCGGTATAAAAAATAGGGTAGTTACCTCTGCCACCAGCCAAGTCTCAGTGTAAAGGGAGCAAAACAATGCTCCAAGAGACACAGACAAAAAGGGATAAGAATGAACCCTTTCCAATATTCCATGTAAATTGGTGTGTATTGGGTCTGTGGTTTAAAGTGACTAAAATAAAGTTAATGGCAACTTTACCTTTTCTGGGGGACAGTAGTCAGCCCCAGAAAATGGAGTCAGGGGGAAAGTCTCAAAGACAGCCCTGTGTTACTGCACTGAAGGTGCTGTGTAACACATAGAACATAGGATGCCATGGAGTAGGTGAGGCTCCAGTGCCCAAGATCACACAATAAGTGAAAACACACACAGCAAAACACATGTAAGAGTGGGGAAAAAAGGCTCACGCTCTTACCAGGTCAAGAAAATAAACCCCAGAAATCCAGCAAAGCTGCTGAGGGACTCATTAGGTAAGGGAAATCAGCCATTTATGAGATTTCTCCCCAACACTGCTCAGGCACAATATGCGGGGTACTGGTTCTCCGACTCAGACGACCATGCTCATCTCAGGGTGGAGAGGTATGCCGCCTCCCCCACTGATCTCTGCTCGATCTTATTTACTGAACGCTAAGCCGACTCTGGCTCCTTTGACCCAGTTAGGACCACAGTGAACGCATGGGTCAGAATATTTAAGAGGCTAGGCTTCGTTTCCCCCTATAATGGTACTTCTCCCTTGTGGCATGTTCCCGGATGGGATGTTCGTGCCGCTGGCTGACTTTACAGCTAAGTTGGGCCAAGGACCCTCACAATCCCTTCAGTACTACAGGATGAGAGGCATTTCGGAGTCAATGGCCCTCATTCCCAGAACCACCAATATCCCACCATTCGTGCTTGCCGTCACGGTGCCCTAAGGGGTCAACTTTGGAACCTCAAGACTGTACAAAATACAAATTCATACCCCGTCCATTAACTCCATGAAGGGTGTGTGGGAACGTGACTTGGGATAGTCTATTTATGAAATGCAGTGGACTAAATGCGGTCAACTTAAATCAGTTTTAATCAATCACTGCAAGCCTGAGATTGATTCAATTCAAGATCCTGAACCATTTACACCTCTCTCCTGTGAAAGGTGCCAAATTCTCTCCCTATAGATCACCTAGCTGCCCTAAATGCAAGACCAAATATGCAGACTCTTTCTACATGTACTGGGCATGCCCTCCGATACTTAAATTCTGGGTGGAGGTGGCGAATACCATGAAGGACATCCTAGACCTCCCCATTCCAGTTGCTCCCATTAAATACCTACTGTGGGACATGAGGAAGGCCCCCATAAGAACGCATAGGCTGTTCAATCTAACCCTACTCAGATGCTGGAAATCTAAGACTGCACCTACTCTAAACTGCTGGATCAATGACATGATTTATGTAAATGAATGTGAATAAGGCTTTATCCAAATTTTCTCCCACAAGCCAACCAAAACATTTGGTCACCATTCAGAGCTTTTATTGCTAAATGTGACCTTCTGCTACAATTGACTTAAGAATGATGTATGATGAATGAATCCGAAACACACTACTATAATTTGACATTTTCGTGTAATGTATTGATCAGATTTGCATTGTGCTCTATGCTGTAACAGTCTTATAAAGTAAAACAAAAAATGAAAACTTATGGGAATGCTGATGCTTGTCTCAGTATAAACAAACAGACTAATTTTAAGCACCAGCAAAGCCAATAAAGAAACACTGGAACTCATGCCAGTAAAGAAGAGTATATCAAATTGATCGTAAGAGTAAATGAGAATCCTTATTATAATGCTCACACTCGTCCCAGTCAGCAAGAGAAAAGCATAGTGCTAATACTCAGAAGAGGGAATCTTCATGCTCAGCTCAACCAAGAGACTAAATCAACGAGAGATCGAAAACCAGGGAAAGCATCAAAATGAAAGATTTGTAAAACCCTACAAACCATGGGGAAAGGAGGAAACCCGAATTAATAAAGGAAGTTACAAGGAAAAAAATCAAAAGGCCAACTATAATACAAGAGAAAAAAAAGGAAAGCTCATGAAAGTTCTAAATAAATTGACAAACGCAGTCAGACTATTGGGAAACAGACTACTGAACTGAGGTTTTCAAGTGAACACACCAGGAGAAGAGAGTCATTCTCCTGGCCTTAGTTATTAGGTTGTTAGTAGGGTCAGATAAGGTTCGTTTGGACAGTGGACTGATTGTTTTACACTTTGACCAATGCCTGATGAGCACCTTAGTTTGTTAGGTAGGGATGCCTTATAGTATATGGAGAGATCCTGATCGTTGTATTTAAATAAACTATTCAGTGAAATTAACAATCAGAGTGTAGTCGTCCTGACCAGCAACACCCTGCTTTGATTTTTAGAAGCCCACTTCTAGGTCTTTTCCATGCTTCAAAGAGAACCCCGTTTGTACTGAAGGCGACAACAGAAGTGGATTTTAACTGCTGAGGCCCAGCTCTGCGCTTTCCAGTTATACAGATCAAACGAGTGAAAATACATTTTTCTCTTAAATGTGGAAAAACATGGGTTTGCACAAAAACAACGGAAAAAAAGACCAAATGCACTATTAGTGTGCATACGGCCTGGTTGAAAAGACCAAATTCCAAAAAATCGAACAATGGGAGCAGGGGTCGTGGCGGTGTCCCCAGCATTCATTACATGATTGTTCACAATTTTGTAATTCTATCTATTGGTACTCTATTTTTTACGGACATCCGAAAAACACATTGCAATTTGTTTTTACAGACCAACACACAAAAAAAACAGCATGACTAAAGACTGAAATGTTCAAACATCAAAAGAAGAAGCCTTAATCTTAACTATGCAAACATTATTTTAGTATGATGTGCTGTAAAGGGTGAACTGAACTAATAATCACTTAAAAATGAGCTTCCTGTAGTAATTGCAGCTATGCTATATTTGAACTCCGGAATTAGAAAAACAGGCAATTATGCAAAGGAGACCTTTTTCGAGCACACATTTTGCAACCGATAAAATTAACCTTTTCAGATAGTGATGTCCAAATACATTTGATACTGTCATTGTCATTTAGGTATAATTACATGGCATCAGTAGGACAGGGAGTAAAACAAAACATTATTGGAGTGAGGCTAAACGGGCTGAATTGCATAGGTGGGGGAAATGAAATGCAAATCTAGTTTTTCTGCTTACCGTGCATAGTTCGGATGCACTCAAACCCCTGGAAGTCCCAGAGTTTAAGGGTCATATCAGCAGAGCAGGAGGCCAATAACTTGCCAGTGTGATCGAAGGAAATATCTTGTACTGAGTCAGTGTGTCCTTTGAGTGTACGTTCAAAATCCCCAGTCTCGTAATCCCATACCTGACAATAGATTAAAAAAAAGGTTACCACTACATCCATCCACAGTAGACAGCATTGCATGCAAACTAAGGGCTATCTGACTATAGGATAAAAAAAGAAATCACTGGGCATAATTAAATCTAGGAAATGCATAGAAAAAAGTAATTACAGCAACTCGCTTACTCCTTTGTCCAGGGTTTTTCACACAACGTATGGCTACTCTGACACGTAGTAACAGGATCATAACTATATCACAGATGTTAACCACAGGCGGGACAGCTTTTCCACACAACCGCTTCCACCTTTTCCCACATCCACAATTATCTTGCAGCAGCTCCTCACCCTATCTTAAAAAAGGAGCACATTAACTGAAGTATAATGGCAGGAATGAGGACGGACTATAAAAGCCCCTAGATTCCAGACCCTGCTCATCATAAAAAGGCATAGTTATTCTATTCCTACTTACTGGTCCTCTCCTATCCCAATACTGGAGTAGATCCTAAAGCAAATAAAGGTTGCTAGTGGCAACAGCCTCTCTGCTACCTTTAGATGGGAGGTGACTTGGGAGGCTAGTGGCAGGACATGGTGTTGAGGGGGCGCGTTGGGAGACCAGGGTTGGGGGAGGAGTGTGCCCTAAATTAACAGGTAGAATTTTGAGAATCGATTACGAGAACGGCTCAACATAAAACATTACAAAGTAAACTCCTGTCCAAATTGCTCACCATTGCTAAAATATGTGCTTAAATTGCAGGCAGAACGCATTTTGGGTAACCCATGTAACCACCTTTGAAAAGTGCCATCCTGGCACATGTCTAAAAGAGGCAGTGAAGACACTTTAGATTGATTGAGACAAAACATTTCCCAGTACATCAAGTGACAAAATGATAATCTGAAAATGTGAATGTGGTTAAAAGGAAAGCAATATGAGCATATGAGGCAGTTAATCTACAGGCAACAATGTGGATATGGAAATGACAGGGCACAATTTAGTGTAAGATTACTTTCACTCAACACCTTTTGGGACGAATTGGGAGCAGGTACTTATTATTCAGTCACTGCAAACAAGATGTGTTTGCAGTGAATGAAAAAAAAGTCCAACATCCTCATACTCGCCAGCAAAGTTGAGTATCCTGCAAATGGTACTCCATTCATCAAAACTGCTCGACAATGCTAGTGAGCTAGTAGATTTTGCGAGCTAGGATTAAATGCAAAATTACCATTTAGACATCTCTGAGATGGAACAAGTTACTTACCTGTAACTCCTGTTCTCCAGCATTGGCATCTCTTTCATAAATTAACATGCTATGAATATTCCCCGTAGTCAGGCTAGAAATCCTCTGTAAAATAAAGCAGTTCAAATTAAACTGAAACTTCGGTCACTTTAGTGCTCTATCATCGTCGTTTTGGGTCATACTGCCAATAGGAAATAATGCCAAAGCTCCTCCCCTGTCGGCTATCTTCACATTTGGAAAACGCACGTGAGTGCCAGTAAGAGCCAAATGACGAGCCATGAGGGGTCGGAAGTTCGGATGTGAATCTATGAAAGATACCAATACTGGAGAACAGGGGTTGCAAAATTGTTTCTACAGCATTGGATCTGTCATAGATTCATATGCTGTGAATATATCAAAAAGCAGTAAAAAATAGCCAATACACAAGGGAGGAGGAGCTCCCTGTATCACTTACCACATAAGACTTACCAACCTTATGCAAACAGGTTTTGTAGAACTGCCTGGTCGACTCTAGCCTCCTCTGCAGAATCCCTGTCGACGCAGTAGAATCTGATGAATGTGTGCACCGATCTCCAGATGGCTGCGCGGCAAATGTCTGGAAGCGGGATCCCGGAGAGAAATGCAGTGGTTGCAGCCATTGCTCTATTGGAATTTGCCCGGGGTCTGCCCGGGAGCGGCCTGTCTGCCTGCTGGTGGCAGAATGAGATGCAGGCCACAATTCATTTAGCAATCTAAGATTTGGAGACAGCCTTGCCAGGCCCTGTAGATCCAAATGCTACAAACAGTTGGTCCGTTAAATGAAATGCCTTTGTGCGGGCCACATAGTACTTGAGGGCACGCACCACATCCAGTGTGTGTAGGGTGTGCTCCGCCAGAGATGCGGGAGAGCCAAAGAACACTGGCAACACCACCTGCTGTTAAGGTAGAAGGATGAAGGTACCTTGGGTATGAACTTTGAATTTGTTTGCAATACAGCCTTATCCTTGTAGAACGTCAAATAAGGTGGTTTTAAAGAAAATGCCAGCATCTCCCCTACTCGTCTCGCCGAAGTAATTGCCATCAAAAAAGTG
Organism: Ambystoma mexicanum; assembly: GCF_040938575.1. Classification (NCBI taxonomy): domain Eukaryota; kingdom Metazoa; phylum Chordata; class Amphibia; order Caudata; family Ambystomatidae; genus Ambystoma; species Ambystoma mexicanum. Next base: position 517,739,102 of record NC_090931.1, read on the forward strand.
GTCTTCCACAACAGGTGCTTGATGGACGCCTGGTGCATGGGCTCAAAAGGGGGTCTCGTAAGACTTGTGAGAAGTACGATGAGTTCCCAGGCTGGTGCAGGCCAGCGGACTGGAGGGAACGCACGCAACAGTCCTCGTAGGAATTCTTTCACTCGTCGATGAGACCAGAGGGAAGACCTTCCCCAAGGACCAGCAGTATCTGGAGATTGCAACCAGGTGCACTCTAATGTAGGAGTGCGTCAAACACTACTCTGCCAGGGAAAAGGGATACAGCAACATTTCCTCTGGCCTGATGGTCTGGGGACACTGGTGACGGTTCCTGTACCACACCTGGAAAAGCTTCCACTTGCTCATGTAGCATTTCAGAGTGGCCGGAACTCTTGCCTCAGCCAGCACCTCCCGGCAAGCCTGCGGTAGGGAAAGGGTCCCGAATTCTAGGAACACAGGAGCCAGGCCATCAGATTCAGAGAGGCTGGGTCATGGTGCAGAACCGTTCCCTGGTTCCTGGACAAGAGCGACTGGTGCAGGGGCAGTCTGATTTGAGCTGTCGCCGAAAAAGCCAGGAGCTCCGAGTAGCAATACTGTCTCGGCCACGCAGGGCCCACTAATATCAGTCTGCAACAATACCGTTTGAAAGTGTCTAGGACTCACTCCCGGTACCAGAGCAATTTGGGAAATGCATACAGAAATGTCCCCTACCATGGGAACGCAAAGGCGTCCCCAAACAGTCCAAGTGGGGAAACCGGCTGGCAAAGGTCTTGCAGCGGCTGTTGTCGCATGAGGCAAACAGGTGGATCTCCGGGGTGCCCCACTGCTGAAAGAGGTGTAGCTGGTCTTCATGCAACTCCCATTCGTGGCAAGTGGGCAACTCCTTGCTGAATGAGTCCGCCAGATTGTTGTGGTTCCCTGGTAGCTGGAGGGGAATAAGGAACATGTTCTGTTGCAGGGCCCAATGCCAGAGCACTTGGGCCGCCTTGGAAAGCTGTGGGGACATGCCCCCCCTTGCTTACAGATGTAAAACATCGACGTTGTGTTGTCTGTATAAATCCAAACCACCCCTCCCTACCCCGCCCCCAACCCACCCGAGCAGTGGGCGCAAATACTTCAGTGCCCAGAATATCACCCATAGCTCCAGCAGGTTGATGTGCTGGGTCTTCTCTGTCTCGGACCACAAACCCTTGGTGTGCTGTTGGTGACCAGTGGGATGCATGAAGGGCAGTCACTCTCGTCTGAGGGCCTGGGTCCGCAAGTACTGGTGTCTAGCAGGGCCCGAGGTAAAGTGCCCTGCGAAAGGGGGCCAGCTGAGACTTCGGGAAGTTGATTGAGAACCCCAGTTGTTTAAGACATTGGACCGTGACGGTGGTGTTGGACTCAGCAAGAGTAGGAAGGGGCTCTTATTAACCATTCGTCTAAGTAGGGGTAGACTCCTCTCCGCCGCAGGTGAGCCACCACTGGTGCGAGGCATTTGGTCAACACCTGAGTGGCTGATCCGAGCCCGAAGGCAAGAGCCTTGAATTGATGGTGCAATTCTGCCACCACAAAACGAAGGTAGCACCGGTGTGAAGGGCGAATAGGAATGTGAAAGTATGCGTCTTCGAGATTGAGGGTCGCTAGGAAATACACCTGCTGAAGTTACCATGCGAAAGGTTTGTGCTTTTAGAAACTTGAGCACCCTCTGGTCTAGTATGGGTCTCCAACACCTTGGTTTGTTTAGCAAACCTTTTTCTTACCAGCAAGTAGCAGGAATACACCCCCGTCTGCATCTCGTTCCTGGGGACCTTTTCCACAGCGACCTTTTGTAGCAGACACTTCACTTTCTGCGTACCAGAGGAATGACGGAGGGTACTTCATGAATTCCAGCGAGTACCCATGAGGGAGGTGGGACAGCACCCATTCGTCGGATGTGAAGCAAACCCATTCGTCGACTAAGTCTGATAAACTACCCCCCCCTCCCTCCCTCCCTCACTCACTCACTCACTCCCTCCACTGGGGTGTTGAAGTGGGAGGCTCCGGCTCTCGGCCGTTCGTGCTTGCCGGACTGGGTTTGCTTCCTGTACTGATCCCCTGATGAATAAGGGCTCTTGTAGTAAGAGGATGACTGATACGTACTGCGGCTGTGCTGCAAAGTTCTGTTATAACGTCCAAACAAAAGGACTGGTGCCTTTGTTTGAATGTGCCCAGGGAGCGGGTGGTTTGTGTCCGTCTTTATGACCTGCAGGGCCTCAACCACCTTTTTCCCCCCCAAACAAGTCTGCCATCGAAGGGCATGTCTTTAACCTGGGTTTGCACATCTGGTCGAAAGTCTGACCTTGAGCCAACCTTGTTGGCGTAGGACCACTCCATTACCCATCTGGCGTTAGCCCTTTTTGGTGATGTCGACGGAGACAATTATGGCATGGTCTAATGCAATCGCACCATCATGGAGATTGTCCAGTGCCTCTTGCTTCTTGTCGTCGGGCACGGATTCCAACAAGGGCCCCAAACTTGTACCGTAACTCGCAATCGAGCTGGCAAGTAATTACAAAATCACTCACTGTAGTGACTAACGTACTCTTAGTCCATAGTCCCCTTTCCTCCATACAGTATGGGCGTCCCCTCCAAGGGACGGGAGACTGAACCCTTTTCACCAGAAAAAAACACCTTTCCCTTTAAATTTAGAGGTGCACGGGGACACGGCCCAGTAAGCATGCACTGCCCTGACTCCGCCCTCCGGCGCCACACCTCAGTCCCCACCGACGTGTTGACAATAGATTTAACATTGCCTAATGACACCGGTATAATTGTTTGGGGGGGGGGGGGGGGGTTGGTGGGACATTTGGAGAAAAGGGGACTAAGAGTATGTTAGTCACTACCCTTTCTTGCATACTGTATGGGCGATTACAACTGATTGAAGCCCCAGGGTGGTGAGGAGACCCTCCTTAAGCTAATAGGTTCCTGAGAACCACCTATCTGAAAGCCGCATCCGATCTCGAGCCGGCATCAAAACAGTAATGCTTGCAGAAAGCCAAGGGAGACGCCCAAGTGGCTGCCCTGCTTATGACTTGCCAAGGGACATGGCGCTGGAATGCGATGGCTGTTGCCTTGGCTCTGACTGCGTGGGCATGCATGTTGGCCGGGGGCGGCTTGTGCTGGCCCTCGTATGCTTCCTTGATGGCCGCGACCATCCAGCGGGATATTTAGGCCTTATAGGACTGATAGCCTGGCCTCGAGCCACCGAAAGTGAGAAACGGAGCATCCGACTTGCGAAAGCCCTTGGTCCTGTCCAAGTAGAATTTTAGGGCACACCTGACATCCAGGCAGTGCAGCACTCTGTGCTTCATCCTCGGAAAGAACGTAGGAAGGACTATTTCTTCGTTCAAGTGAAATGCAGATTGAACTTTGGGCAGAAATGCCGAGTGCATCCGCATGACTACCTTGTCCCTGTGAAAGGTGGTATATGGTTCAGAGGCGACCGATGCCTGGATCTCGCTGACTATCATGACTATCATCACGGATTGCGAGCACCGCTCCAGATTCCATGAGGCCGTGAGGTGCAGCTGAATCCTTCTCATCCTTAGTCTTGTGTGAGGCACGGCTAACAGGACCACCGCCAGTAGACCCAGGAGATGTTGGTACCACCATGCTGAGGTCCCCTCTCTGCTGAGGAAGTGGGCGGTGGCCCTCTTAATGGGCGAGATTTTATCTTCAGATGTGAAAACCCTCTTGGAGCACGTGTCCCAAATGTGTCCCAGGAATGTCAAGAGTCTGCGCAGGGAGCAGCTGTGACTTCTTGAGGTTGAGCGAGAAGCCCAGGTCGTGCAGTGTATTCATAAGGGCGTGGGAAGAGTGAATCACTTCCGGAGATGTAGCCCTGACGAGGCAGTCGTCCAGGTATGGGTAGCTGTGGAGGCCCTGCGCTCTGAGGAGGACTGCTACAGCGTTCATGAGTCTGGTACCTGTCGGGCCGAGTTGAGGCCAAATGGAAGGACTTTGTATTGGAAATGGTAGCCCATGATCCTGAACCGTAGGAAAGAACGATGGGGCTGCCAAATCAGGACGTGTAGGTACGCGTCCTTCAGGTCCAGTGAGCACATCCAGTCTACATTGTCCAATGTCTCCGCTATAAAAGCTGGTGTAACCATCTTGAATTTTTGCAGGGGTAAGCAGAGTTTGAGGTTAGAAATAGGTCCAGCATAACTTTCAGGCCCGCATGGTGGTTCTTCCCAATGGCGAAAGTCCTGCAGAAGCCAAAACCTTGCTGGGAGGCTGGGACTTCCTCCACTGCCTGGCTCTTTACGAGCGACCGGATCGCCGCCAAAAGAGTTGCTGTCCCAACCTGTGGGAGAGGAAGGGAGGAGAGGCTGGGCTAGGAAGGCAGTACCCCGTGGATACTACAGAGGATCCAGGGGTCTGAAATTCTGGTGCCAGACTTGTGCATGGACAGCAAGCCTGCCCCCCTAACGGAGACACGTGGACCCAAAGGGGCGTGTCATGCCTTCCTTCCCTCAGAGGCCGAGGGGGACTGGAAAAAGCCCTTACTCTCCCCCCCCCTCCCTTTTTGTTGTTTGCGTCGGTTCTGAGACGGCGAGCGGTCCGGCTGCCTGGATCTGCATTCCTGGAAGCCGCGGAACCCTCTATATGTACGACCCTTTTCCGAGCGCTGCCGAGATTGGGTGTACGATTTGGGCGGGGTCTTTGTAAGAATAGATAAAGACTTTGTTTGTGAGCTTTTCTTTTTTTCCAGCTCTTTGTAGTCGAGTGGAAGAGCCCGCCCCCTCCCACTCCCTCAACAGTAGATCTAGAATGCGCTCCTGGACATCGGGTTGAATTTCGTAGCCTGGAGCAAGGCTGTTCTCATGTCTGTGCAGATGGCACGGCCTGAGGTATCGATATGAGCCACTGGAATCCATGAGGTCATGCGCCACAAGCTTGGCTTCCGCTAGCCCCGCCTTAAAGCGTGATTGGCATTGGGTGGGGTGTTCCGGGAGGAAGGCTGCAATTTCACGTCATAACCGTTGGTTGGCGGCAGCCAGCATGGCATCAACGTTGGCCTGACGCAGTTGCAAGGAGGCGTTGGAGTAAATCTTCTTGCCGTACTTCTCCAAGAGCTTCTCCTTGCCTAGCAGTGCCGCAGGGGAGGAGGCTGAAGCCGACCGATGCTTCTAGTATAGTGATGCCGCAGCGATCATCGAGGAGTGTGGCTGAGGATGGGACGAGAGCAAGAGTTAACCCCCCTCCATCTGCCTGTACTTGGCGTCCTGGCGACGGTTGACCGGCTGGACTGAGTGGGGCTTGAGCCAACCATTCTTGGCCAGGGAGACTACATCTGTTTGCAGTGGAATCCCCGTGTTGGCAGAGCGGCATCTTCTGAGGACTTCTGCCAGAACCCCCTCTGCCGGCTTCGACCGCGGGTTGGGGGGAGGCCCAGGTACTCCGCCAGGCCAGCAAGACATTTGTGGAAGGCCCTGGCTGAGGATGGTGTGTCCGGATCCTCCTCGTCTGTATTCTGCAGATCTGGAAGATCTTGTGGAGGAGGAGTAGATGGCGCCGGAGGCTGGGGTACATGGGCCGCAGCCGGAGGCTTAGAAGGCGGCAGAGGTTGCAGAGTTGGCTGTGGAGCCAGAGGAGGCAGCTTCACTGGGGCCTGGGGGCCAGATGGAGGAGTATGTGGTGCCGTCAGCATGGTGGGGAGGACTTTCCCGACTGCGTCTTTGATGACCCCCCATATGAGGAGACCTCATGATGCCAAGAAACTTCGAAGAGCACCTCCACACTGGCAAAAGGGGTGGCAGGTGATGCCGACGGGCTGATGGAGCCGCTGCGTACCCTGCCCATACAGATGCAAAGGAAAGTTGCCCTGCGTAAATGAAGGGTAGACTAGGCCACGTACCTGGTTGAGGCCAGTCCCACCTTACAACTCCTTCGAATTGGTGGAATGGCTTCGGACTGGTGCCCCCTTTCTGGCGCGGGGGCCATTTTGTCGTGCTGCCTGCCACGTGCCTGGGACATGTTTTGCTCAGCCCGCTGGGCCCGGGCTCGTCCAAGACTCTTGCGTATGGATCACAAGGCCTGCCCTGTTCCTCAGCCTGGTATGTGTAAGAACATCGACCCGGGGGTCGGTAGAGCTGCATTTAGGCACCCCCTCAGACATATTGCCGGTATTAGGGCGTAGCCACTATGGGTGTAGATCCGGTACAATAACGTTCCAGTCCCTCGACACTGCGCCCGGGAGGATCCGAGGACCCCTTAACCCGAAGGCCGGTAGGGGTAGCAGCCTCGGGGCATGTGCCGGTAGAAGGACCTGGGGCCTGGTTCGATTCTTCACAAAGTTCTTGAGCTCCCTCCACCTGGCTAGTATGTTCTTCAGTGCCTTCGAGGACAGCAAGTCACACGCCGAACATGATTGCCAACCGTGGTCTGAGCCAAGGAAACTTAGGCAGAGGGCGTGGGGGCCTGAAGTTGAGAAGAGCCCATTGCAGGATGAACACCAGCTGAACCCTCTAGAAGTCGACATGCGCCGGGTGTGACGCCTGAGGACAGAGTACCTGAATTATAGATAAGACAAAAAAAGGACAAAGAAGTATCCGCGCGTGGAATTACATGGCCAAAGCCAAACCCAGGAATGCTGGTGAAATCGGACCGTTCGTGTAGACGTGGAAAAAGGGAACGAGGTGTGGCACCAGAGGGTGGAGTCAGGGCAGCGCATGCTCCCTGGGCTGCGCCCCCGCGCGCTTCTAAATCTGAAGGGGAAGAAGGTTTTTTCTGGTGAAAAAGGTTCCGTCTCCAGTCCGTTAGAAGGGATGCCCATACAGTATGGAGGAAATGGGGCTGAACGCAAGTATGGTCATAGCGTTCGCCACCTTGATAGTCGTGGCAGCTGTTGTGATGATTCTCCTGCAGCAAGACGATTGCCCTTGTCCGGGGGCATTGAGCAGGAGGAAGATGGGTTGGCCAACCTCTTCCTGGCCACCGCAGAAACAACTTCTGGGGTGGGCTGTGTGCGGAGGCAGGCAGCAGTGCTCTCTGGAGCTCTGTATTTTTTGTCGAAACAGTCCTTTGGATGTGCAGTTTCAGGGTGCGCCATGGACACTAGGCCCTCCTTCCAGATGTCCTCCAGTAGTGGTATTGACATTGACTTCCTGTGCTATTCTCTGCATAGAGATAAGACTCTCCTTTCTTTGCTCCTCTGGTGCGAAGCCAAACATTGTGGACGATCTAGACATGAGCGCATGGAAAGCTACATCGTCGGGGAGAGAATCCCTGAGAGGAACCTCATCTGGCTCACCATCCGCGGTGATGACAGTCAAACTCATCCGTTTGATCGGAATGTGTGAGACGTGCCCTCCTCAGGATCCGTGTCTGCTCCCTCAACCATCAGTAACTCCGGTGCTGACCGGTGCCTTTGCAGCCTGGGGCGGGGGCGAGTAATTTCATACCTCTCTGGAGGGTCCTCAACCTGCATCTGCCTGCAGGGTTCTGCAACCGGTAGTCTTGGGGGCAAGTGCCTGCAAGGTCGCCACCAGTGGTGTCAGTGTTGACAAAAGATCCAGTGATAAGTTCCTTTGAGTGTATGGTTGCTGATTCCGGACTGCTCCTGTTGACGGCATGGGGTCCAAAGATAGTTGTCTGAGGCTTGCCTTACCCCACGGTGCACTCCTCGGTGGCAGAGTACTAGGGAAAGATGACTGCTGTGACAACAGCTTCCGCCTCTTTTGATTGAGAAAGACTTGGTTCTGGGACCACCAGGCCACCTTGTAATAGAGAATTGGAGAAAAAGTTTGTTCACAATCTGGCCATGCTTCTGTGTTGCTGCTGGTATCAGCGCCAACAGATGTGGTGACAATCGACTGGTGGGATTTTTATTACTCAACAGTGCGGTCGACGAAGGCATGGTTGACATGCGCTCCTGGTTGTAGCGGTTGAGGTTGACAGTCCTAGTGGCTACAGCTTTGTAGATGGCGAAGTAGATTTAGTTGTCGACAATGTCTTAGATGGCTTTGTCATCGATACGTCTGTGAACTTTGCCGGTGTCGCCGACGAGGAAGTTGCGGTCGATGACTTTGGTGTCGATGACCTGGAGTATGTAGGCGGCTTTGTAGCAGACTGACAAGGTCAAAGGGTGCTCACCAGACTTGGAGCTCGACCTCGAGGTAGATGCTTCCATGGGGTGATAAGGGCTTCGGTCCTTCTCTCGCCCCGCCTTTGCCTGGGTACCGACATTCGTGGAGGCCCGGTCCTTGTGGAAGGACCTTGAGCCGTAGCCTGAGTCTTCCTTCTGCCTTTTCTCGCTTATGGCTTGGTCGTCGTGCGATCTGTAACTCTTACTTGAGGTGGTTCGCTGGGCCGTCCTGCCCTGCTGTAATGAGGCATGACTTTGTCCCGAACCCGGGACATCGGTCTCTCCGGCGTCTTCCAGCCAAGCGACAATACGGTCCTTCAGCGTCTTGTACGAGAAAGACTGGCAGATGTAGCAGTCCTTAATGACATGTTAAGGGCGAAGGTGAAGGCAATAGAGACATTCCTCATGGTGATCCTCCACATAAACGTTCTTCAGCAAACAATGGGCACATGTTCTGAACAGGCACTTTCTTGTGGATTCTGCCATGAGGTAGGCCCAACTGTGTAGCTGACTTGTCTTCGACACTTACCGCCAGCCAGAACGTTGGACGGAGGCCTTGGCTCTGCGTTGCTGGTCCTCGAACAATGTTGAAGAATACACTTTCCTAGAAAATGCAGTTATCCTATATTGATCGTAAAGGTTTTAGAAGATTTTAGAGTACTCCCAACACTAACTTGCAGTAAAAAATCTGAAGATGGCCGACAGGTGAGGAGCGAAGGCATTATTTCCTATTGGCTATGGTCAGTATGACCCAAAACGACAGCGATAGAGCACTAACGTGACTGAAGTTTCAATTTAATTTAAAGTGCTCTATTTTACCCAGGATTGCCAGCCTGACGATGGGGAATATTCACAGCATGTGAATGTATGAAAGATCCAATGCTAGAGAAGTTTGCTTCTTTACAGTAGGCAAAGATGAAGACTAGCTTGATGTCACCCGATGCCCACTCCCTTCCATTGGCTTCCCAACATTTTTGCAGAAAACAAATACATCATATTCTGACATGTGTCTAGAAAAGAACTGGACATTTGATAGGAAGGTCCAACATCATTCCTCAACCTCTGATAAACCTTAAAGCACTTCCTCCTGTACAGTTTTCAGGGGACACCTCTGCAGATAACGGATTATGTACATTTTCCAATGCAAAGGCACATAAAAAAAACAGAATTCTTCAGCTACTGGACGCTTAAGTGGAGTTATTGGAGAGAGTGGTAATACATCCTTAACCTCCACTCCATAGAAATAATTGAGGCTCTGTTGAAGGGGTGCCAGGATTGCCCTAAAATGGCGTTAAATACCCGGCACTATTTGATGCGGATGACAGTGCTAGTGGCTACCACCCCGCAAGGTCTGGAGAAATCCCTGGCGATTTTTTATGTCTAAATGTAAAGAGCTACAACTGGAATTGAACATAAAGTCAAAAGTACTGATGTTCAGGCCCTGCTTCACAAAATGAAAACCATTGGTGCTCAAGGTGGACAGAGTACAGCTCGCCCAACATTTTGATTATCTCGGGGTGAGATTCCAAGAGACAGCAGGCGGGGTTGAGCAGGTTAGACGCTCAGTCACTACCATGAAGAAACTTACTGGGTCAATCGAGTCCTTCCATGTAAGACACAGTGGAAGCACTATTTCCCCCGCTTTCAACCTGTATGATAAGCAGGCCTTACCAGCCCTGCACAGGGCTTAATTATGGGGACATGCAAAAGTAGATGACCTTACCAAAAGTGAGCACATGTTCCTAAAATAGTTGGTCTTACTCCCAAAAAGCGCCCCCTCTGCCTTGGTACTTTTAGAACTCAACATTACTCCTGTAGTTGCCCAGTTCAAAAGTTGTGGAAACAGGAAGAGCTGGAAAACTCAAGCTAGCATTGAACCTCCTCGTGACATATGGTGGGGAATCTCTACCTTGGCTAGGCCATATAATAAATTCTGACGTGGGTGCGGTAATCTGTGGGTTAACCTGATTACCGCCCACCGGCACAAAGAAAAGAATTGGAGATGCTTTGACCAAGGGAGCGCGAGAACAATTGGTGCAGTACACACAGAAATTAAAACTGGGCCTGGCATACCTTGCTCAGAGTCAACCTGGTACTAAGCCATATTTGGATTACATCTGTCCAGCATATGAAAGATCCCTATTCTTATGTGTAAGAATGGGCATCCTCCAAGTGGCCACCTTTACGCAATCATGGAACACAGCAAATGGAGATCAGTGCTCGATGTGTAGGATGGAAAGAGACTATCACATTTTATGCTGTTATGTGGCAAATCGAAGCCCCTGAGACGTATGTATCTGAGACCACCTCTGAGGGCGGTTGGGATTAGGGATACATAAGCAGCAATCGCATTTCTGAGGCATAGCAAAGACCCATTTAGGGTGTTGGGGTCTGCACGCTATATCCTTAGGACCTGGCTACTAAGGAAAACTCACTAAACCCAAGTCCCAATTAAATATTCCGCCCATAATAACTGCCTGTGAGGTTGGGAGTATAGCTCCCTCCTGTCATATTAATTGTATATTAAGGAGTTAAAAATTGAAATAACCTTTAAAGACCTGGCATTGGTTTAAATGAGGCTGCTAGCAGGGCTTTCCTTACTGTTTCATATATGAACTCTTTGTAATTGTTTAAACTACTGTTTGCAATTTCTGTTTCAATCATTGTCTGTTTTATGCTATGGCTGTAATATGTTTAACTTGAAGGAGCAAAGCCGAATAAAGGTTTAACTGACTGAATTAATCCTGAACCTCCATAGGCAGGAAGTTCTGTGCTTACATAAGGATCATGTTTTAGGAGGCGCTCTCTATGTCACTGATCAGAGTGTGAGTAATCTACCCCACAAATGAGCAACAGGTTGAAGTAAATTCCACCAACTAACGCGGCAAAGCAGCCAAAATACAACACTCCGGAGGAGAGCAGGGTAGTTAAAAGCATGCTTAACACTAACAGTCATGGAAAGACAAATTATTCTCCAATTAAGATATTACAGTTGAATAACTTTGTAAAATGGATTCTTCAGGTCACCCCCCCACCAAGTTAAGGTCACTCATAGCTCAGGGTCAATCCAGGCCACTGGCATGACGGTTGTATATATACAATACTAACGGGAATTTGCATCTCCTATACAAGTGAATGCAAGGTGTAAAGACAACAGGTAAGCACTTCCAGTTACTGTATAGAATAGAACAGAGGTTTGAAAAAAAGTGTAGACATATTTTGGAAACAAAAGTAATCAGTGGCACAGACAGGATCAAGTTAAACAATGATTGGAGTAGGGCCATAAGGTTTACAGAAGAAAGGAGTCTTCACTTACCAGAAGTATTATTGGGTGGGAGACAAAAGAGACCCGACAGTGTACAGTGCATTTGAAATTGCATAGTCTGCTTCTATACAATACAGATGAGGTAAGCATGGATTTTCTTTACGTACCAGTAGTCTTTGATAAGGTTTTCTTGATTTTAGTTCCTCTTTTGTAACCAGAGGTCACTAGCTCGACTGGTTACATAACCTCCAGTGCTTCTGCCTTGGTGACTTGCCCCCACGCTAATACCACCAGGTTCAGTGGAAGAAGTGCAGTTGATGGATATCCCTGGACAGTAGCAAAGGATGGAATCCACAGATCCCATCAGTGCTCCACCTTCAGTGATCTCTGCAGATACCACAGCAGAGCTTCCACAGATAGCCTTCAGTTTAATGTGGCTTCTCTGTGATAGGGAGTGGTGTAGATTCATTTTATCAAAGGAATATTGGAAACTGAGGGCAATCTCAGACATCAAATATAAAGCATCCGCAAACATTTGTTGGCCATGTCATTATTCTGGGTGGCTACATTAAAACCTTTGGAATTGAAGAGACAAATGAATGTCTCATTCATTTGTCAGCCACTTTGCCATGCCCTACAGAAATGGCAGGTGTGCATCACTGGTGGTCTCCGACTCATCGCCGTCACTGTATCAGAGATGGGAGAGGCGGTACTCACTAAGAACCCTACCGACCTTACTGCACAGGGATCGAAGAATCACTAAACATGCAGGCTATCAGGGACATGAACGAGCTGCGATCAAAGTGGCGGTACTGCTGAGCACTGACACACGCAGGTTCGTTAGACACAAAGCACATACGCATCCATCACGAAGATACACAAACAATAGGTCAAACTGCATGTAGACATCAATATGCTTGCATCCAGTAGGTAAGGAAACACTTTACCATGCTGAAATGCAAGACACACAAGAATTGACATAATAAATGTCTATGTGGGATGCGACTAAAAGGAGCAGCCATGTAAAACAAGATGGACGACGCATTTGCATGTGGGTCAATGGGAGACAGGAGGTTGGAGGGGCATCTGGCTCGCTGAGTTAGCAGGAAAGCCCAAGTCGAACAGCATAGACAATAAGAGCAAGTTTGCCAAGGCTACATGAGAAATAAAGGCCTGAATCAGCACCCAAAAGGTAAAGACTATTCCAGTTCCCCGATGTGAGACAGTCCCTTTTAGAGTAGCAAAGAAACAGGTAATATCGAAACGTCATATTCCCACCAACTCAGACTTGATTTTGAGAGGAAAAGTAGCTCTAACAAGTCTCTGGAGGCCAAGAGAGGTAACACCCACAGTAAAAGGGCTAAAATCCTCCTAAATGCTGAGCAGAATATTCCAAGATGCGGCCTCCACACACATGAATTCATTAGAGTTAAACACAGAAAGACAGTCGTTTGCTCGTTTCCATCCATTTCTCAGTGCAAAAGATACAAGGTAGTGCAATGTTGAAAGCTAAATGGCTGGGCCTGTGGCCTAGAGTCTGAAAAGGTAGCCTTATTGGTACAAGCAGCACCTTGTGCTGTTCTCACCACCTGCTATTGTGGTCATTCGCTGGTAACCTTCCAAAGTGCCAAGGCTGAGAAAGCCACCACTGACCAATAACTACTTCCCGTCCACATTGCCCAACACACTGTTGCATTGGCCAATGGCATATTGTAAAGATGACATGTTCTCCTGTTGCAACTTAGGTGGTTTCAGGCAGAGTTAGCAGGTAGTGTCTGACCAATGATCGCACTAACCCCTGTACAAAACATACATAGTTGATTCCCTTAGTCAACCCCTTCCCACTTAGGTTTTTGTGAAGTGAGATGTCACTTATGCCATCAAAACCCTTTATGTTGTCAAGCTTAGAGTCACTGAGAGACACAGATTTGCCTAATGTTCATGCTGTCCCCGTTTGATACGGGTGTTAAATAAAACAAGCGTTCGTCACATTTTTGTCTCTTCTATTTTTTGGGCGTGGGATATCCCCGGACCGGTCCTCCTGCTTATCCATATAGGTCTTCCTCCCCATCATTGAGAATAATCTTCTCAAGCAAACATACTAGATAGAACTTCAGCCGTGCATTAAAACATACTATTCAAATAACTCGCCAGATCTGGTCTTGGCTGCCCTGGCCTCAGGGTTTATAGGCTTAAGGTAGTCACTACATTATACAGCCACATCAATTATGTTTCACACAAAGTGAACCGTTAAACTGTGGCACGCCTTCAGAATTATTAATGCAAAAGTGCCTAGCAGCCCTGTATCAGGGTGCAAACATGCTGTGTGAAAGCCACAATATTAAGATCAGGTCATGGCTTTGGGGGCCGGAGAGAGAGAGAACGGCTCCTTGATACCAACTCCAGGGGCAGAATGAGGAGTCTCTCACAGAGCCCATTCAAAAAAACTGTCATTGGAGCCAGATACCCACAGAGCAACAGAGTTAATTAACTATGGATTGACAGAATCCAGCGGTCGGGATCTCAAATGTAAAACAGAGCTAAGAGAAGCCCATAGAGTGCGGTCCACAGTTTACCCCATTATTGCCTTCTTCTTCCCAGTACATTGCGCAGAGGGAGCCACTGAAATAATCTAGCAGCAGTTTGAGTGTAACGAGAGACTTCCATAAGTAAAAGATTAAGTCCATGAAGGAAATGTACCGCCAGCTGAAAAAATGGCAAACCCTTTTTGGAAGGTGGGGCACAGAGCCGCTGGCCACACAAGTAACATGGACAACAGTAAAAACAAATGGCTGGGAAACAAACTAAGAGCCACCAACCAATACAGGAGCAGACCACCTAAAGCACACCAGTGTTTGCAATAGGCCAAATTTGCCCAATCTACACCGGAGCCAAAATATAAAAGGGGACAGGGACAAAGTCATACTGAGCTAGCTTGGAGCCGAGTGAAGAACAGGGAGGTATGCAGAGCAAAGAGATGGGAAGAAATCAGGAAGGACAGGGAACTAAACGAGCTGGAGAAGGTACAAGCAAAACATTAGGGAGTGGAAGGTGAAGGATGGACTGAGTAGAAGGTGGTGTTTGGAGAAAAGCAGAAGGAAGGAGGTCATTAGAGGCACAGGAAGAAGGTCATTAGAGGCACAGAAAAGAGTGAGATGGAACAGGGTCAGCAGATGGCAACAGATGTACAGTGAAGAGTGTCTTGGTCAAACCAAGAGGGCCCTGGGCTGCCTGGGATGGTGGGAGGCAGATGATGAGACCCTCAGTGCCAGGGCTGGGGTGCAGCCAACAGATTAGGCCTATCCAGGTGAAGTGCCCTTGTAAAATGGGCCAAATGACAAAGTCGGTAGCCTAAAGATCAGAATGAAAGCAGAAAAAACATTGATTGCCTGGAATGAGTTGTGACTGGCAAGGCAACCAAGGAAACTAAAAACTTGCTTATCAGAAATGGGATAAAAGAAAGGGTGAAAGAAAAAGATAATTTTCCTAAAAAGTATATGGGCCAAGAAAAGCTTGCTGTCAGCAGGAGCCAGAATGACCCATTGAAAGTTTTGAGCCAAGTGATCCACTACAGTTTCACGCCAGGAGAGGGCTCCTACAAACATTACAACAAGAACATTCAACTAATCCTGTGGGCAAGGTGCTTTTGGCTGAACAAAACCTGGGGGGGGCAGGGGGGTTCATTGATAACTATAGCCCAACAGACTTAGCATTTACCTGAACCACAAACAATGGGATGAAAAGGAGCATCAACCAACCCTGTGGCAAAAGGTTCGAGGAACACATGTTGCCCTTCAACCATGATTGAAGAACTGCCCGCCTTCAAAGACTGCAGCCTGACAATCAAGTCAGAACAGAAGGGGTAGAAATCAAATGTAATTTGATCAAATGACCATAACTCCATGTTCGCCAGCGACTACAACAGACCGATTCCAGAAGGAGGGATCAAAATAAAACAAAGTGATTGTATAACATTTTCAGAAAGGCCAACAGAAAGTACTACAGTGCTACTGTAGATATGGTGGTTTTCACTAGACATTGATCACTCCCTAACTGCACTATTTTTTAGAGATAAATGTTGCTTCATTCCAACCCACATTGAAACTGAAGAAGGTATACCGTTACAAATCCAATCAGGCCTCACATTTTCTGTTGATCTCTTTCAGCTTGCTATCTAAAAAGAACTGCCAATATCTCTGGAAACGTGACATTGTATCTTTCTTCTGCTATTTATGGGTGCTCTCACAGCTGACTGGGCAAGGCTGTGTATGGCTTAGGTATCATGAGAAAGGAATTGATGCAAAGCACTTGTCAGTTTTTTCCTTTCCAACTACTTCTTACAATTCCTTAAACAAGGGTCCACTTGGTGTAAACCAGGTGTCAATACCAGGTTTAAAAATAGACCACTTTCAAAGTTGACAATTTCTTCAACATAGCAACAGTTCAAAGGATTGACGTACCATGCTGGCAGTTTTAAAAGGACAATTGAGAAGCCCATGAGACGAATCAGGCAAGCAGTCAAGGGAGTCTGTGCAAATCTAGAAATTACCATGGTTAAGATTAATTTAGTTGTAAATGTGTTAAAATTTAAATCACATGTTGGTAATATTTCAGCAGACGAGCACCAGTCATGGCGCTTCACAAAAAAGGGACCAATCTTAAAACTCACATTTTTAAAAAGGTGACCTACAGCACGTTAAAAAAAGTTAATTGAAAAAATGCACTACAGGCGTTGACGTGTCTTAACAGAGGAAGAGTTCAAGGTTTAACAAAAATCACTTATTTAAATGACATATCAAAAAGTTGCAAATCTGGCTAGTCCTTTTTATTCTTCCATTTACGCCTGTGACATTAAACCTTTTACACTAGTGAAAAAAACATACAATATAAAAAGTATCTGATACAGTAACAAGTAAAAACATAAAAGTATTGTCTCTGCACTTTTACATATAAATGTTTTAAGACACAATTATCATTTCGTAGCTAAAGGCCAAAGGAACCTGTGCACGCCAGAAGTGCATCTAGCCTAATTTTAGTCCTCTGCCATAAGTAGAAAGAGGCATCTGTGCACACAAGGGACTCCACTCCAAAATTCTTACTCCCGAAATGATCCGAACTATAGGATCTGAACTTGGAGTAGCCTTTCTCATAGTTCTCGCACAGTGCAGAACACTGAATATATGGCGAATGGTTTGCACCCCAGACCTACATTGATGAAACACTCTTCCCTCAGGGTACCTACACATGCTCCCGTATTAGCATGAAATTGCAAAATGTCTAGACGCAGGTATAGAATAAAGCGGGTCAACATTGGAGCATGCAACTTAATCAAGTAACTTCTGGGGGAATTCTCAAACATACCCTGCTGAGCGTAGGCCACATACTTAGGAAATGTATTAAAACGGGCAAGGAACTGCACTGGGTCCCGATTCATAGTTTTGCTGCCCAGTATATGTAGAAAAAGGGACCTCCAGCTCAGTTGTGCAATGGAGGCCAATCGCTTCAAAATGAGTCTTGACCGTTCTTTTGAAGGCCTTAAACCAAATACTCAGAATACCGCTTGCATGTAACTGACAGGCCCCCCCACCCATATTTGATTTGAACCCAAAATGTACACACCAACACCAGCCAAAGCAACCTCAGGGACTGCAAGCCCAGCTCTAATCTGACCGCCTCCAGTGGTACAGACACTGGTAAACTCAATAGAGAAACTCAAGAGTCTTCCTTCAGTTTTCGGCAACCAGTTAATGGCCCTTTCTGGCAGAACCTCTAACACAATGTGCCAGGAAAAATTGAAGGTTTATACGCCAAATGTTTGGTCATTGTGGAATGGCCACTGCTATTATCTACGGCCTATTGCCAGCCATTTATTCCAAGCCTTCGGTGGAATAACTCTGGCTAGGTAGGTGGGAGAAGGGGATGACTTCACTAGAATACCCAGGTATTTGTAGCTTTTAGTCTGTTCCAGTCTAGTATTTCCCACACACCAACTACAATTCAGGTTGCCATAGATTTTTGCCCAGTCATTATTTTGGTCTTCATAGTGTTTATACATAAGTCATTTATTTCCACACACTGACAGTGTGTTAAGAGAAAGTTGCAGACCTACAGCCGTACAGCATATGCCCACGTTTCCCACCTGAAAGACGGGAATTAATGTCGGCTTACAATGACCAGGTCTGAGAGACAGTGGAACAAGGTCAAATTCATCCAGCACCACAGCCCATTCAAAACCCCTTTTTTTCTACCGATGCACTTTGTACTCTACTATTGGGCACCCTGCATATTGATGAGCAATCAGCATTAAAATCACCTGTAAGGAATATGCTTTTTTTTCTGAGATTGATCAAGCCAGGTCCTTCAAATTTCAACTACAACCATTTTAAACTCATGGTAAATAGTACCCCCAGAGGGGTCACAAAGTGGCCAACAAGGTGCCAACCGTACCATGTGGGAATCCCAGTATCACTTCTGACAAAAAATTACTATGGACTTTAAAGCCTGGGACGGAGCGCATAGAAAAAGTGCTTCTTGGTCCGATACATAACCCCCACTTAGGGTGTCCCGCACAACGTATGGGAGATGAGCGAAAAATCAAGGGGTCACCACCCTTGGCAAATGGAGCTGTGAGCCAGGTCTCCTGTAATAGAAAACTGTGCCTGGCATAGTTGCTCATTAACCCTAGGCTTGAGGAGAGACTGAGGAACCCTCGAATTCCATGAAACATGGATAGTTGGATCCTTAACCCTGCTAAGTCAACCCACTTCGTTACCCACCTTTAACCAATTGTCTAATACTCTACTTTGCTCATAAGTGCAGACCTGTTCTGCACCCAAATAATAGGAATAGTTGTTATTTTGAGCATTGCTGGATTGTGTTTCCCATTCCCGCAACGGGAGGACTGAGGCCTTGCCACTATTGCAGTCAAAGTTGCAGACTGGAACATCTATACCTCAAAACCCATCTCAGCCATGAGTTTAGCATTTTTTCCAATTCGTTCAGCCACCATGGGTGATGTAGAGGTGACCAGAACCCAATTTGAACTAGTATAAATCAAGGGCAAGTCCAGTCTCACAAAGTCCTCATTAGAAATAATGGCCAGGTCAGGACCATTATGTAGTAAGAAGCCTTGTCCGATTTACAAAGGGGCTAGTGGACGTGGTATTACACTCCACAATTTTAAAAGATTGAGCAGACCAAGCCAAGGGAGCCCAAAGAATAATTAATCTTGGTTGCACAGATGCCTGCAAAGGTTCAAAGCGTGTGTTCCAATTTACCGCATTTACCACTTAGGATTCAGTACTTTCTCCAATGGAGTACCCTGACTGTAACTCAGTATTGTCATCAGTGGCCAATAGGGCCAAGTCATTTTGTTAGAGATGTAAGGTCTTTCCCAGGTGGTCCCATTTTAACTCTGCAGGATGCCGAGACCGACATGCTCCCTTGCTTGATGAACCAGGACCACCTCAGATGTATGCTTAAACTCTGAGTTGACGTAGACATTGATTTTGATAGAGGACCAGTCACAGTGTGCACCCATTTGTCAAGCGGACCCTGAAGTATCACCTTGCCAATGGTTCCATCACTTAATGTATTTGTTGTTAAGGCCAGCATGTTCCTGTGCCTTGTTCAAAGGCTGAGATTTTTGGATTTCTGCCGGTTTACCTTTTCTATTCAGCTGATTACTTTGATAACTTCTCTTGCGCTTCTTCTTACTTCTGGTTACTATGCTGGCAAGCAGAAATTATTCATTAATGCCTCCAAAGATGTTCCTCTGAATCAGCTGTTACTTGAAGAGTCTTGCAGAGAATTATTTAACTCAAGTGACGTCCCCAGCAGAGACTTTGATGGGCATGCTCGGGGTGCAGGGTGACTTGCATTAACCATTATGTGAGGCGAGGTAACTGCTTTGCAAATAGGGTCCTTAAAGAAGGATAGTCCCTAGTATCACCCGTATCAGGCTATAATTTGTGCTTGGCACTGAATTGGAGGTAATAATCACATCCACCAACCAAGCCAAGATGAGTTTTGTCTCCAGTTGGTCTTCTGCCAATTTTGTGCATAAAAGAAGCAAAGCGTACATTTTTATAGTGATTGTGTCCAGGAAAGAGGCAATAGACAAGGTTTCAATTGGATGAACCAATAGCGAGCCATTAAACTGGACAGAGGCTTTTTCTACACTAAAACTATTATACATGGAGAACTCAGAATGGAACACGCACATTTTTCCAAATCCATACTGACCGACAAATTAGTTTGTGATGTTGTAACTGGAATTTGTGAAGCAATGAGAGTTACGCTGCAAATTTAGGCACAGAATGAGCAAGGATCCGCTCTTGTAAATCATAGGAAAACCAGGCAGGGTTTCCTTATTTCCCTCAATGGGTGCATCATTCAAAACCAGTTTGTCCATTATTTTTCTGCCCTGTAATACAGGTACTACCCAATTATCGAGAAAAAAGTAATTTTGGGATGTATTATGTTCACTGGCCCATTCTAGTTTTTATCCTTTTCCATTTTGGAATGCCGTCTGTGCCCGCAGAATCACAAGAAGGCCTCAGGCTAGGTTTCCTTGAACTGGGTGTGGTACCCAACAATTCTGGGCAAACTTTAAAAAAGGTAAACTACGAGGTACACACAGTCGTGTGCAGTACTTACCACAGGGGGGGGGGTGGGGTGGGGTGCGCACTATACAGGCCGTAGATGGCCAACTATGGCCTTGACTGTACACTCACCCGCACAAGAGACTACCAGACTTCTTGCTTTCTCCTGCTCCAGACTGCCCAAGACTGAAGTGAACTCCGCTAGTCCTTTCAGGTAGTCAATTCGACTCACTGAACAAAAATAGGAACTCTTGAAAGTTACAAAACTCAAGCATGTGTGGGTCACAATTCTAGCGATGGGGCCTGCGCTATTTTTTGCTCTGTAGAAGATTTTTATATCTGACATACATTTCCAGTTTAGGGTGGTAGGCTCAGACTTTTTCCAAAAACATTATGCCAACCCCTCAATAGCATTTATGTTTTAGGGCCTTTCTCAAGCACAGAACCTTAGCAGTTCTACTGGAGGATTGGTAAAAAAGACTAATCTCAATAACGCTTGCTCCCCGGGATCTTCAAAGTAATCACAAAAATGATGCATATTAGAGATGACTGGAGTACTAGTTATATGTACTAATCATTCATGAATTGTGGAGGAACACAATGCAGGCCGACAAGAATCTTTAGATTGAACGCTAAGGTTCTTTTCAACATATTGCCTTTCTAGGCCCCTTTCTCTGTATAAGTTACCACAAGGTCAGTGTGAAATGGAAATAAGTAAATTGGGTATTTATATCACAATTCATACAAGACCTCCAGCCTCCAAGCACGAGACTGGGTATCGAACCCATATTGCTCAGCATTGTCTTGTTCACCCAGTCTGAGAACACTTGCTTGAATGCACTTAAGGCACTTTTATCCAAGTCCAGGACACAATCCACTGAGAACCTGTTCTCTGTATTACCGTTTACCACTTTAAAAGGTTTCTTATGTTTTTAGTTTTGTTATGCATCAGAGTAAGCATGAATGGCAAATTAGCTTTCAGAAGAACATTTACACTGAAGTTGGCAGAAAGGCTTGGGGTAGAATTCATAAGTGACATCTACCACGCCACCTTTTACTCAGCCATAAATACCAAAGGTTGTGTGTTGCAAACATGAGCATTTTACTCAACTGGTCCAAGCTGTCAAATAAAATAATTTGAACATATTAGGGATTACCTGCTTACGTATGACCGATGGTGCTGTGCTGGTGATCCGACTCGTTTTTTAAAAATCTTGGCCTGGATTGCTATTGCCGGTTTGATGTGAGGTTCCTCAACCGTTTTAACGCCTCTAATTCTTTTCACCCTTTGCGTTTGTTATTTGTATACTGCATGCATTAACAATACATTTGGTTATTATATGGTTCCACTAGCAGTTGTACCCGTGCTTCGCACAGTAATTCATACTAAAAAGGAAATAATTAGACAAAGGTATATTTATATTTTCAACTTTTTACATTGTCTACACCATGGATCCTAGCCACATGCTAAATGTACTCAACTCTTAGAAAGAGCACTTTTAGGGGAGCTTTTGACTTCGGTCCCCGCCCCCTCCCCTGGATGAATCCTCACAAAAAGTATATGGCCCCCTCTGAATGATTCTGCATAGTTTGGTGCAGTTTGGTCTGGCGGGTCAAAGTTATAGTGGGGCGCCCAAAGTGTGTGGAAATCCTCAGATGCATTGGAAAAACTAATTTGCTCACGCCTACAGCCCAAACCGCTGGACGGATTCTCACCAAATTTGCAGTAGGAGTGGCGGCATGGTCTCCAAAGCGTGCTTTTGTAAATTTGGTGTAAATCATCCAGTAGTTTTTTTTTTAAACAGCCAAAACGAAGGTAAAAAGAAATTTGTGATATCTGGGTTTGGTCCACGGGCCAACTTGCTTATTCGCTCAGCGGGTAGCCCTCTGGTCCAATCAGGAGGCAGTGTGATGTCGGGAAACATCAGACGCACCCACTGATTGGTTAGTGAAAAACACGAGGGGCGTCTTTTTTAAACGACCCACATGGTGGATCCACAGACAGCACTGTCCGCGGATAGCGCAGTGGGGAAAAAGTCTGGAAAACACACATGGGGTTATTTGGTGGTTGAAAGAGGGGCTGTATTGGAATCACAATTGTCTGGACTGCAGCAGAGGTGTGCCCGGAGTGGAAAGATAGAAGATGGAACTGAAATGAATCAAATTTGTGAGCGATTAAACAATGCAAATAATTTATTGGCGGAGAGGGGTCTTTTTTTCAAATCAAAAATAGGAAACTGGTGATAGGAGTGGAAGATTGCTGGCGAATAGATTGAGGGGAATGCATAATGAGACTTATCAAAGGGATTAATGATAACAACAAACGACTATTGTGGAAGAATAAGGATATTTGTTCTAGTTTCAGGTACTACTACAAAAAGTTATATACGGAAGATGCATCAATAGCCAAGATAGATTTGGAAAATCTATTTGAGGATATACCCATTAGGAAATTGTCTGTTGATGATAAAGTGGGATTGGGGGCGAGCATAGATGTTGAGGTTCTTTTAGCGATTGGTCAAATGCGGTTGGGAAAGTCCCTGGGGTTAGATGGGTTGCCCATTGAGTTTTATAATAAGTTTGATTCTTTCCTAGCTCCAAAGTTGTGTGCTTTGTTTAATTCTTTCTTAGAAGGGAAACTTTTGTGTCAGTCGATGACTGAAGCGATGATTTCTGTAATTTATAAAGTAGGGAAGGATAGTAAACAATGTAAGAATTATAGGCCCTTCTCTTTGTTAAATGTTATTAAACTTTTTACAAAAATATTAGCAAATAGATTAGGTAGATGTTTGGGTCTGTTATTCATGAGTCTCAGGTAGGGTTTATGAGGGGTAGATCGGGTTATGATAACAGAACATTAATAGATATAATAGGTCTTCGTGGTGGTGGGAATGTTGACACTGCCTTGGTGTTTATGGATGCTGAAAAAGCATTTGATAGGATAAACTGGAATTTTCTGGACTTTACTATGGAGAAAATGGGTTTTGGTGTTAGATTGAGAGACTTTTCGTAATCTTCAGAATTCGGCTATGGCACGAGTTTGGGTCAACAATGTTATGTCGGAAACTTTCTTCATAGAGGTACGAGACAAGGATGTCCTTTATCGCCTTTATTTAATATTGCTCGAGCCCTTGGTAACGCTAATTCGTAACGAGCAGAGAATATATGGTTTGACATTTGGGACTAAGGAAGTTAAAATGCTCTTATGCAGATGGTATGGTGGTGGTGCTCTCAGATCTTGGCAGGGGGACTATGGTTCTTAAGGAGATTCTTGAGAAAGTTGGTAGGTTTACGGGTTATAGAATTAATTTGGACAAAACTGAGGTCTTCCCGCTCTCGACTGCGGTCAGAAGGGAAGATTTTGCGGAATGGAAGTGTACATGGTCTGAGAACAGTGAAATATTTGAGGGTTTTTCTGATCAAAGATGTGCGAAAGATGGTTCAATTTAATGTAAACTGTCGGATACACTTAGGAGAGATACTAGGAAGTGGTCTAGATTAGACTTGGAGATCTGGGCTAAGGTTAATACTATTCAAATGTCACTTCTACCTAAAGTTTTATATGTTATGCAGTCAATCCCTCTGAGTTTTTCAAAGAAATTACATAAAATTGATCGGGTATTCCAGGATTTTCTTTGGGGTGAAAAAAGGCTCCTAGGATTCCGAAGTATATTTTGCACAGGGAAACTAAGGAAAGGGGATTTGGATATCCAAATTTGGGGAAATATTATAGGGGTTTTGTTTTGAAGGCTGCCCAATACGTGAAATCAGAGACTGTGGAGGAGCCAATTTGGTTGACTATAGAGAGAAATACTTTAATGCCCTTCAAGTTGGATAATGTTTTCTCAATGCTACCTAGAGGTTCTAATAAGTCGTCAACTATTAAAGTGTCTAAAGACTCAATGACATGGTGGGTGTTTAACTTTAAGGGTAATGTATTTCTGAATCATGTTTCTTCAATTTGGTATAACCCAGCATTGCAAATAAGTAATAGACATATAACTTCACCAACACAATACTCGAAGTGTTTTTTGACTTTGGGAGATTTGTCGCGAGATGGGGTCTTGAAGTCTTTTGAGGAACCTCAATGTGAGTATCATTTGATTAGTTGGGGAAAAGGATAGATATAGGGGTCTTGAGCGGCTTCTGACAAGTATTTGTTATGATTAATTCAGAACTGGAAAAAGAACCGGCGGGTTGGACTGTTTTCCACTTATTGCCACATAATGTGTCCACATATCTGAGACTCATGAGTGAGGATGATCCAGTATTGCAGTGTTGGGACACATTGCAACAGAAGTGGGAGTTGGATTTAGTATTTACAATCAGTGATGTAATCTGGAAGTATGTATGGCAGGTTTCTTATAGTAGTAAGATGGATCTCAAGCTGCGTCTTATACATCAAAACGTTTTGGGAAGGTTATACTGGACTCCAGTGCGGATGCATGGTTTGGGATACGCGCAGACGATATTTGTTGGGGATGTGGATGTGAGAAAGGGTAATTGATTCACATGTGAAATTGTTCGAGTGTGTCGACTTTTTGGAGTGAAGTATTGGATAGGTTGGATATCACTTTGTCGATTTCCTTTCCAAGGGAACCTTTTCAGGTTCTGTTATTGGCAAAAAGAGGTTGTTGTTTGAAAGCTCGGCTGGATGGGTGTTGGATAGATAAGATATTGGTAGTAGCAGTGAAACAAATCATGAATGTGTGGCAATCTAGGAAGAAACCAACTGTTGAAGACTGGATTAATGATGTAATTGTTTTATCGGAATTTGAGTTAGTTCAATCAAAAAAAAAAGGGTAAAGAAAAGGAATATTGGTTTTTGTGGAAATCTTTCACTGATTTGTCTGGTAATGTGACAGGATGAGGGAAGTGAGATATAAGACCGTTTGTTTTGTTTTTTGTATTGTTTTGTCCTTTTGTCTAAATGTCGTAGGGTTTGGTCAATTTTACTGTGTGGGTGTTTACTTTTTGTTTAATTTTATTTTTTATTTTATTTATTTTTCTGAAACACTTGTTCATTTTTATTAGATATTTCAATCTCTTTTGGTCTTGTTTTTTACCCATTTTTATGTCCTCTATTATGAGAAATATTTAATGATATGGGCAGGTTTTAAAACTGGTATTGTTGCACTTCTGTTATTATCCTTCATTGTTTGAATTTGTTTGAAAATTGTGAATAAAGTTATTATAAAAAAGAAAGAGGGGCTGCAAATGGTGGGAGGGGCTGGACTAAAGAGGATATGGAGCTATTTTTATAGTTGAAAAAAGGGCTTGCAAATGCCACCGAGTCTGCTGTCAATTTTACTGTACGCAGACATTTAAATTGCAAGGGGTTCAGGGCGAGTTATTTGAAGATGTATTGTACATACTTGTTGTATGGTTTAATTCAATTGTGGTGGTTGTGGCCCGATGCTTGGAGGCATGGCCGTAAGCCATGGCCCCAAGAATCTGGACACTGGGAACAACCACCAGAGTAGTAATGTGTTTAGTAATTATAGGTAATGTAGTGGGAGTATAAAGTGTTTGTAATATGGTGGAATGATAAAATTGAACTGTATGGCATGCATTACTTACCATAATAACATTTCTGATGATTGCATCTGCTTAGATTCACATGCTGTGCATATGGTCCGACATCCAGTGGTAACTGCAGAGTATTGCATCTTGTATTTCGGGAACCGAAAGGGGACGTCGGCATAGGCGTGTCTGTAACACTATCCCTATCCCTATCATGACGTGTGTAGTACCCAAAATCCCTCACGTGCCGATGTCCCTCCGATGGTATTTTTTCTACCATGATGGAGCCCAAGGCTATAGTGAGTACATAAGGAGAGAAAGTAGTAAGACGTCCATGTTCATTCCACCCCGAGCAGGGAGGTAGGGAGGGCGCAGGTGAATCCAAGCAGATACAATCATCAGAAATGCTATTACGGTAAGTAATGCATGTCTTCTGATGCGTGTTAATCTGCTTAGAATCACATGCTGTGCATAGGCTAGCTAGCAGTACCCGGAGTTGGAGGTGGGTTGTGAGAAGGAACAGTAGACAAAAGATGTCTTAGTACTTCTTGTCCCACCTGAGAAGCAGACCTAGAATGTGTCTAGGCAATAGTGTTTTGTAAAGGTTTGTACAGAACTCCAGGTTGCCGCTTTGCAAATGGACTCAAGAGGAACATTTGCAATGAATGCTATGAAAGCCCCAGTGCCTCGAGTAGAGTGTTAGACTCTTGCTAAGAGAGAACTGCCCTTCAAGCCTAGAGGACATAGTGTGATGCATTTGACAATCCACCTTCAGATAGCTGATTTAGAGACAGGATCCCCTTCTCTACCAGCTGCCACTGAAACAAAGAATTGATTAGTCTTCCTTAGTGGTTTATTTCTTTCCAGGTAAAACATGACTGCCCTGCGCACGTCTAGTGTGTGAAGGCTTCTTTCGGCCATGTTAGTAGGGTTCTGGAAGAAAGTGGGTAGTTCGATTGACTGGTTCACATGGAACTTCGAAATGAATGTAGGCGCAAACCTGGGATGTTTGCGCATAACTACCTTATCTTTGTGGACTCTAACAAAGGGGTCTAAGACAGAAAGAGCCTGTAGTTCGCTAACCCTTCTGATAGAAGTGATAGTCACTAGGAAGGCTGTCTTATAAGTCAGTCTTTCAGACTTGCTTTATGCATAGGCTCAAAGGGAGCTCCCATGAGCCTGGTCAATACCACATTCAGATCCCATCCAGGGGCTGGGTGAGAAATGGGAGGATAAAGCATCTTAACCCCTTCCATAAAGGCTTTACTCACTGGTATTTTTCACCACAATATTTTTTTTGTGATGTGGTGTAGGCTGACAGAGCAGCCAGATGAACTTTTAGGGAATTGAAGACTAACCCAGAGTCCAAGAGGTGGGTTAGATACAACACAATGTGTGAGGGTGAGCAATCGATGGGATGAACGCCCTTGGAATTGCAACAGATGACAAAATGTTTCCATTTGCTGGCATAGCAATAACGTGTATTAGGTTTTCTCGCTTCCCCGAGTATGTCCATGCATCTGAGGGAGTTGCAGGTGTCCATACTCTATGATCTCAGGAGGCAGATGCCAAGTTCAGAGTTTGTGGGCATGGGTGTAGGGTCTCCCCCCTGTCCTGAGACATGTTGTACGGGCAGGGCAGCTTGACTGGTGGGGAGAGGGACATTTCTATTAGGTGCGCGAACCAGGGTTGGCGGGCCCACATGGGGGCCACCAGTATCATGGTAACTGGTTCCTGATGCATCTTGTGCACTATCTTGTTGAGAAGGGGAAACGGTGGGGGGGGGGGGCCAGCATAGACAAATTTCCCTGACCAAGTTATCCAGAGACCGTTCCCCTTGGATCGGTTCTGGGGGTACCTGGAGGCGTAGTCTTGGCATTGGGCATTCTCCTGAGTAGCGAACAGGTCGATCTCTGGGAAACCCCATTCTGCGAAGATGTTGGACACAATGTATTTGTGCAGTCGCCATTCGGAATCTTCGGGCAGAGGAAAATCTCTGCTGAGTACATCTGCCAGAAGATGGAGTTCCCCTGGAACATGTTGGGACAACAAAAACATCTTATGTTTGACAGCCCATATCCAAATGTTTTGGGACAGCTTGGATAGCCCTGGGGAGTGAGTGCCCTCCTGTTTGTTCAAGTAATACATTGCTGTAGTGCTGTCGGTAAGGATCAACACTGTCTTCCCTTGCAGTTGCACCAGAAAGGTTTTTAATGCTTTCAACACCGCCAGTAGCTCCGGTAGGTTTATATGGTTGGACGCTACTTGAGGGGACCACACTCTGTGTGTGCTGTCTGCTGAAGCAGGTGAGCTCCCCACCCCGTGAGATGCGTCTGTTGTGAGAGTGGCTTCCACTGCAGGGGTGGTGAAGGTCTTACACTTCAAGAGGTTTTCTCTTGACCACCACTGCAGAGAGAACAAGGGCTGGCGAGACAACAGATCTTCCCATTGTTCGCTGGCCTGACACCACTGGCTGTTGAGCCACTCTTGCATGGGACGCATGCGCAGTCGTGCGTGGGGAATCAAGTAAATACATGACGGCATCAGCCCTAGCAAACGCATCGCTTTGTGGACCGTCACCTCCCGACCGGCTAAATATTGAGGAATCTGAGAGAGCATGTTCTGAACCCTCTCGCTGGAGGGGAAGGCAGGGCCGTCTTCCGTCCGAATTAGCGCTCCCAGAAATTGTTTTACTTGGCTGGAGACTAAGCTGGATTTCTTTTCATTGATTGAAAAACCCAGGCTGAAGAGGAGATCTACTGTTTTTTGGGTGTTCGAAAAACAAGCATTGAACGAGTCCCCCGTAAAGAGCCAGTCGTTGAGGTAAGGGTAAACTGGGACGGATAGTCTGCGCAGGTGTTCTGCTGCCACTGCCAGGACTTTGGTAAACACCCTTGGCGCCGAGGCGATGCCGAAGGGGAGTACCTTGAATTGGTAGTGTTTGTCCTGGATTATGAACCTTAGGTATTTTCTGTGCGCTGGCAACATTGAAATACAAATGTATGCATCTTTCATGTCCAATGCTGCCATGAAGTCCCCCTGTTTCTGCAATGGGATCACCTCCTGCAGCGTTAGCATGCAAAACTTCTGGGGTTTTATAAACTTGTTCGCTGGGCGCATATCTAGAAAAGGACACATGGTGAGATCCTTTTTGGGTACAAGGAAGTACACTGAAAAATACCCTCTTTCCTAAAGAATAGGGGCAGCTTCTATGGCGTCCTTTCCCAGCAGTGCTTCCATCTCTTGAATCAGGATCTCCAGATGGTCCGGTGAAAGGCGCCGTGAGCGCGGAAGTCTGAACTTTGGAAGTCGGGCGAATTCCACGCAATAACCGTTGGCGACCGTCTTTAAGAAACACTGGTCGGAAGTTATCCCCTCCCATGCCTTGAGGAAAGCTGTTAATCGCCCACCGACCGGGGAGACATGGGAGGGGACTTGGAGGTCATTTCTTACCTGAGCCTGTGGCTCCTCTGATTGGGTCCTCTGCCTCTACCTTTGGCACGTTTTTTACCCCTTGAGTGGGTAGTAAGTAGGGCTTCCAGATGATTGATTTGAAGTTACCCGTGCCATAGTTCTGACCAGCAGTAACTTGCCCTCAAAAGGATTGCAGAGAATTATTACCCCTTTCGGAGGAGGGTTTGTGTAATTTGGTGCAAGGACCTCATAGTCTCATGCTCCTTCTTGGCCGTCTCCAACACTTCATCCACTGCTTTACCGAAGAGGTTAGTCTCCTATATGGGTTTATTAATGAGGGAGGCTTGAGTCTCAGGTCTGAAGCCCGATGTACGCAGCCATGTGTGTCTTTTCAGAAGAGTACCTTGTGCAAGAGACCTGCCTGCGGTTTCTGCAGTGTCCAGGGTGTTCTTCACCACATTTTGGTTAACCAGTCATCTCCGAAACAATGGCAAGAAGCTTTGTTCTGGCGGGTTCAGGAACCTCCTGGAGGCCTTCTTTGAGTAAGTTTCATTGGGCGTCAGCATAGTTTGCTAATAACGTAGCATTATTAGCGCCCGAATAGTGTATGCAGCTGCTGACGACACGCTTGCCTAGGGCATACAACCTTTTAGACTCTTTGTCCGGTGGTGATTCTCCCGTGGCAAGGGGTACTCCTGCCCTCTTTCGAGTGGTAGCCACTACCAGCGAGTCCGGGATGGTGTGCCCTTTGAAGGTCAGGCCGAAATAATTTTTCGACTCTCGGGTTCACTGCCCGTGTCTGAGCAGGTGTGACCAATGAGTGAGCTACCCGTCTCTTAACAGAGTTAAGGAGGGGAATGGATTGACTCGCCGGAGGTTTTTCCTTAATATCCTCCAGAAAATCCTGCTCCGGTACCACCTCGAGTGGCAATTTTGCAGTATTCATCTGCTTTTTTCAACATGGACTTGAAAGCCATTTGGTCATCCACAGGGGAGGCCTGGCGAACCGGGGTGGACGGAGGAGAGTCTAGGCACAAAATATCAGAGTCCTGATCTTGCTGTGTCCAGGGTTCTTGACCTTCCTGCTGGGTTTCCTCCCAGTTGTATCCTGTTGATCTTCCTCAGTGTTCGAGAAAAGAAGCTGCTTCTTCATTATAGATGTCTCTATATGTGTCTATATGGACCACGACTTGTTGGAAAACATGAGACTAAACTTCTTGAAAAAGGGGGTTAGGGTCTAGCCGAGCCCTTTTCGGGGGAGGATGATCAAAAGAACCAATAATCTGTTCCAGCCAATCCATGTAATCCTCAATTATTTCTGTAGTCCACTTACAGGACCCAAATGGGCCTACACAAGGAGAAACTACGTTCTTCGCACTGCAGCGTCACGAGGAACCTCTCAGGGTGTCAGAGAGGGGCTCTTGACCATCTACGCAAGTCTCATCGGAATAGAGGATCAAATCCGTCGAAACCTTTTCTCCGGCTTGGCCAATAACTTTAGGCGGAACCGGAGTTAAGGCCCATCAGCGGTGCAATTCTTCCGATGCTACTCTGGATAGTCGCCGATTTGTCGGGAGACAAAGTCTCTGATGATTTGTCGGCAGTTGAAATACCGTCCGCGGCAATAAAGGGCCTATCGGTCGGTTTTCCGAGTAGAGGCCTAGCCGTAGTTTTCGGGCCTACTGAGGCCTTGGAAATCGAAGCGTCAGGCTCCCGAACCTCAAAGCATGTGGGTTTTGGAGTAGCCCCCTTGGTTTGTTTTGATTGCCCAGTCGTAATATGATGCTGCGGATGCGGGGAAGGCTTTGGATCTGAGCGATGAAGGCGTTGAAATTGGCATTGGGGTTGTGTGCTTAGTGCGATGCAATTGTATGCCCCTGTCGCCGGGTGTAGTCCCTGTAGCAAGACCAGATTTGAGCCTGGAAGGGTTGGGGACGGGCGTGGCGGACCTAGAAAAGTCCGCCTCAAGGTCTATAACATACACGTTGGACGTTTGGTCATCCGAAGTACCCCCGTCACTTTCGGCTGGCGTGGCGGTGAGGGGGAGGGGGGGCTCCACGCGTGACATACCGTACGCAGCCCACCGCTTTACACGGCGCTCCTTGTTCGTCCTTCCAAGGATATCTGACCCTACACTTAGGGCAGAATCTAAAAGGAGTCCTTTCCATAGCAAAAAGGAAGACCGAAAGAGAAAAGAGGGTAAAGGAGGAAAGACATACTAAACAATATGGCCACCCTGACCCCACTACCTACTGTATAGGCCGGCCAGAGGGCCCGACCACGTGGAAAATCCATCCACCGGATCTTAGGCGCCGAAATCCACGGCCGTAGACTATTTCCCTGTAGTCTTTGTCAAAGATGTTCTTATTGGCGAAGTGACTTAACGGGAAATAAACTGAAAATTCGGTAAAGATAAACAAGGTCTCTATTAAGAGCTCCGATATAGGACGACCAGTTATCTGGGTGGAAAAAAACAATCTGAGGGACCTCGGTGCATGAGGGATTTTGGGTACTACACACGTCACGATAGGGATAGTGTTAAAGACATGCCTATGCCGAAGTCCCCTTTCGGTTTCCGAAAGACAAGATGAAATACTCGACTGGATGTCGGACCATATGCATAGCATGTGATTCTAAGCAGATTAACAAGCATTAGAAATGGTATTTATGATTGTAGTACAATTGAGGCGAGTGCTTATCGAATATACATTTGTTTATTTATGCATGGTTACTTAGTTACAGTAATGAAGCTGGACTCTCTCGTTCATTTTCTGTGGAAAAAACTCCAGTATAATTTGTTCAGCAGGATAGTTTAAGAGCTTTAATTGCATACAATTTTACATGTACATTTACTTTTTTTGACCCTCAAACAGTACATTTAATGGACTATTTTTGGTACAAATGTATGATACAGTGCTGTTGTATTGACATTTAATAATCATTGGGAAGAATAAAACAGGATAAAAAAACGATTATAATTGTGTCTAAGTGGGATAGAATATTTTATTGAAGTATGCCATCATTAAAGTAATGTTTAAAGTAGTTTGATACCTGTTGGCATATTCCAACTACATTAGCTTTTAGACAGTTTTGTTCCAACGAGAATTATGATGGCGTATTTGAAGTGTATTGAAATGAAGGACATTTTTGTAGTAGTTACATACCCGTTGGCGTAGTCTGTTGATTGTGCAACAGTTTAGTGGGTAAATTTGAGTTGAAGGAATATTAAGTAGGCATTTGTTAGGTTTGCTGGTCACCTGTGTTTTGGACTAACGGAAGTGTTGTTACATTGAAACCAACCACTTATTTTTTTGACCTAGGCAGTATAGTGCCCTGAAGTGGTTGTGTCACCAGTGCGGTATATCATGCCTACTGTTGTGAAGGCTTTTTTTTGCCAAGAGATACTGGTGTGTAAAGCTAGTGAGCTTAGTTATTTTTGGTGCCATCTGCATTGTACCTTAGAAGCATTCATATGACGTATTGGTTATGTGAGTATGTGTGTCATGCTTTTTCGCCCCAGGTCTATCTGGTCCACCTGGAGACATTCTCGCCTCGCGGTTGCCATTTTTCCTTGTAAGATGTCCGCCGCTTATTATCATGGACATCTTTAGGAGCAATCTAGTGTTCAACAGCCTCAGCTATCCGCAGACACCAACACTGATGATGCCGATACGCTTCACGTCTCAATGCTCGACAATCTGGTGACTAGCCCAGCATTTCTCTCGTTACCTTCCTCCTGTCTCTTCCTTCGCTACTTCCCATCTGGTTCCATGTCCCTCTTATCTGTTGCCATTCCTGTGTTTGATCTGCCTCGTTCCACCTTCGGCTCTTTTCCGTAATACCGGGGACTTCTCTTCACTACCATCATCTGCCGTAACTATTGGAAACACCAAACTGACAACTCATGCAGGTTTTTCTCCCATCAGATGGGTTTTCCTGCTTTTGGGTAGTCTCCCCGGGGCTACCTTACCTGATTGTTGATCTTCAGTCAGGGTCGCCTCTGGGGAGTATCGACCCTATCTCCACGAAACACACACTAAAAAGAAATCACCTAAAGGAAAGGACTCCAAGAAAGCCACGCACAAGAAAGCACAGGTAAGCCTCATCCCTGAATCTACAGATCCCGACTGTATGCTGGAATGAGTGTCTGAATTGCAAAAAGCGCATAAGATGCCATAATTTACATTTTACAGAAGCTAGTGAAATGGAATGGATTCACAATTTGATATGGATACATATAGAAATAGTTAGAGATGCGCTCTTGTGAAACAATGGTTGCAGAGAGCGCATGCATGTTTGCAAGTGTATGAAATCTGGAATATTTCATTCATTGGGATGTTTTTGGTTTCCAGTACTTGTACTGCACAGCAGTCCAATTCTTGCCTTATAACTGAGACACTAAGTGCGGTCAGGGTTATTTGTGGCATTTCTATGAAGGACGAGCATTTGCAAACTGGTCCGAGCCATTAAAGTAAATGCTGTGAAGAATTGATGGCAGTTGGAAGAGAAGATTGATTATTACATTTGCATAGCAATTTGTTTTGCCGAATTTAAATGGACCAGAGTTTTGTCTGTGCATCGTTTGATGGGCCTCCAGATTCTTTTGGAGAAGAGACATTTGTTCTTTGTTTTCTGATGGACGTGCAGTCGAGTTTGTACACAACAGTTTTGTGGTTGTATTTGTTGAAGAAGCAGCTGGTTATTTCTTTAGCGGTATTGTTGGGAGGTCTGTCATAGGTTACGTTTGCATTAGATTAATTTTTAAAGGTTTTCTTTTTAGAGGTACAGGGTACATATCTAGATGGGGTGTACACGGCACGTAGCCTGCTGTATTCTAGGATGCAAAGAATGTCAGCGTTGACTTTGTTTGAATCTAAGTTAACTAGGAATAGGCCGTTGAGTGTACAGAGACATGAAAGTGCTACGTAACATACCTTCTATAAAGACTGTGCTGCCAAAGTCAATCAATGTGTGATCTAGGGTTAGACCTTACGATTTGTGAATAGTGACAGCATATGCAAAAGAGAATAGTTCATTGCATACACGTACATGCCGTTGAAAAGACAAACGTGCTATTGTGCGGACAATTTAACTTCTACAAATTTGTCAAAGTGGATGTTGACAAACTGAATGTTATTTGGATATGTTTGGAAGCCAACAACTGTACCAATTTCTCCGTTGACAACCTTGTTCAGCGATAATGTTACGTTTTACAATTACTCTGCAGTTTAGGAACAAAGTTAATATTTTCTCCAATACAGCTGTGTTGAGATATATTTTTACAAGCTAGTCATGGTGCTGCTTGTTGACACATAGGGAGTGTCATGTTGTGAACTTCTAGCTGGTCTGTGGAGCAGATATGTAGTATGGGTTGCATTTCTTTTTTTTAAAAATTGGCTTGTTGAATTGACTACAGTTTGCAAGGTTTGGCATTAACGATATGCATTTTATATAGATCATGGATAAGTCTATTTAAGACGGATTTTGCATCTTTAGTAAGAAGACCTGTTCTAATGCTTTTTAAAATGTTAGCGCAGGAGAAGTCTACAGACGGACGCATGTTTTGAGTTAGTTTTCTGAAGTGGAAATGTGGCCAGAGATTTACATTTCCGATGCTGTCGAGTGTGTTGCAGCATTGCTTGTGTCCTAGGTTTTGAAAATAGGTTGACCTTTTACAGTTGTTATCTGTAAGAGTTCTCCATAAACAATGTGTTCCCCACCAAACAGTTCTTCGTAGTCGGTTTTTAGGACTTCTTGCATTCGGAGGTGAATTAAAGCGAACATGAGGATGGAAACCATGCTTACTTAATCTATTAGAAGCACTTGAATTTGTTTCAGATTTCTGTGTAGTTCTGCTGATAAATTATAGTATATTAAATTGTTTTGGTGTTCTACTGAAAGGAGTAGCAGTCTGTGTAAAGTTAAACCTCCTATGTTGTTGGCAGCTAAGCTTGTGGGGGCTGTTACAACAGCCGACAGGCTGTTTTTCTGACAAGCAAATAAAAACAGGCTATTCTGAGCCAAGAAGACTATCTACTGTTTTTCGTGAACCCTAAAATCAGATCTTCAAATAACCCACTTTGTAGACATTATTAACCCTAAGACTATTATCCTGAGCGCGAGTTGTCATCTCAAAACACAAATTTGGTTTTCTTACATGATACAAACCCCAGTGGGTGGGTTTTTTTTTGGGATCCTCGCTGCCGGAATATTTCTTACAATATACATCCAATTGTGATTATGGGCACGAGCGCACAATAATTGTATCAAACCCTCTAATCCTTTGTGTAAAAGGCGAAACCCCTAAAAACACAGTCTAACAAAAGACATCAAGCCATGTACTTTTTTGCAAACTGGCCTAAGGAAGCCAAAGCGACATTTGGTATAGTATTTACCTTTGTTTTTATATCTATATCGGCAGTATTTGCCCCACTGACATTTTTAGAAGCGCAAGATTTGTGCATGTGGGTCGCCATTTGTGGTTTCTGAAAGGATGTCTCAGGTAATTTATTTTTCAATAAACTGTAAAACAGTGGCATCACTATTATGGCCAAATTTGTGAACATCTTTTATCAACAAAAGCATGTAGATGTGTTGCGCACCTCTTGATTGATATTCTTTTCTCCAAAATAAATATTGCACTTCTCCGAGCGGAGGAGTAATTTTATTGCAGATGAAGTGCAGCATGGCAATGAAGTAATGGTTAAAGTGCCTTGAAACATTGACAGGGCCAAGAGAACAGTTCTCCTGGTGTTTTTATATCCATTCCAACTTTATTTTGGCTTGGTGTGGAAGTAGTCGTCCAAGTCATCCCATGCATACTTTGCACAACTTAAACAAACCATGTGGGTGGGCCTAGGTTCCTAAGCATACAATGTATATCAAGGTGACGTCAGAACCAGTATTCTTTTGTACCACGCATGCTTATACTTGACTGCACAAATTAATCTTGGTCTTATATTTTTTGAAGCAGTTGGGTAGCAGGCATGTTTACAAAATTGAAGCCAGTTTTTAATGTGTGTGCAACTCCATACAGAATTGCAGGTTCACTTTCGAACAGGAGGTGGAAAATGTATAACATTTTGTCTGAATCTGGGGTGTTCAGAAAACATTTGTAAAGCAATATTCTGATGCACTAATTTATGTGGTCCCTTCATATCTTCCTCATTTTCCTCTAGGAAAGAGGAAAAGAATGGGCTTATTCACTTTTGTCCCACCCACTCATTGGAGATCCCTTGGCTTTACGCATTTCATATGTTTCTAATGCATCTTCAATGTTATCTTTGAAGTGTAGTGGGTGAACTATATACTGGTCTAAAATGTTGGCTGCAGTAACAGGATCTACATGTTCAAATCTGGATTGGAAGTGGTGAAGAAGTGGTCATTCGTGGTCGGAGTCTGTTTACCATTGCATTGCCTTGCAGAGGAGGAGCCTGTTACCCAAACTCACCACAAAGTACTTTTAAACTCCATTGTAGCGCGGATCGCGTGCGCGGAGGGGAAGTGGTGAAGAAGTGGTCGTTCGCGGTCTGTCAGGAGACACGGACCGGCCGCGACTACTTCAATCTGAGCATATCCATGTTCGGAGGAAGATTCAGAAGAGTAGCATCGAGCTTCCATTGTCCATTTCATTGTGAACTCAGCACGGGCGGGGGACTGTTGCAGAACGCCCCTTTGATCAAGTTCGTAACAAGCGCAGTATCATCTTCACTGACTACGGCTACTTTCTTTGGCTCTGAATACATTGAGGCTGCATAGACTCAAAGTTTACTAGCACGGGTGGCAGACTGTTGGGAAACGCCCCTTTGATCCAGTCTGCAGCGAGTGCAGGGTTACTTTTATCGTATGCACTTGTAGCATGCAGCTTGTTACTCGTCACTTGGAAGTCATTAAAGTCGCTCGGATAATAAGCAGATTTGGTACACAGCCGACTGTTATCAGACGACATAATTAAGAAAAGCGCCATTTAAGTATCTATACACCTTTACGTGGGCCACGAACGTTGCCACGCTCCCCTTTTGAAAATCAAGTGATTCCCTCTTTAGAAGCTTTAATGGGCTGGGGGAAGGGTTAACATTAGATCACTTCTTTGGAAATGTCAAACAGAAAATTTAAGGAGTGGCCTGCTTATGGATGATCCAAGGGCCCCAGAATGGGGGGGGGGTTTGTTTATCTCAAACCCTTCGCAATCGGAAGACAGGCTGAGCCCGCAGCTACAACAAAATGTCCCTGCGGGTCACAAGGTACTTACAAGTGCTCAAGTACACACCACGGCTGCCACCCAAAGGCCTAGAGGTGTCGTCGAAGACGGGGCACCAACACTGGATTCTACATTGAAAGGTGGAAAAGACTTCACCTTTACAGCCACAAACATTAAAGGGACAATCAACCAGTATTTTTCCAGGCGGAGACATAGGAGCACGAGCAAACTTATTGCCGGTTTTCGGTGTCACCTACACTCCAGACAGAAAAATATGGGGGAAATTAGACCAACTGGCTCCATAGTCCCTGGTTTAGACTTTTCACAGAATTCAACCTTTCACCCATACCATTGAATAGTGTAATGAACCCTTCGACTATGCTGAATTCAACGGAAGACATCATGCGGGAATCAATTGTATCAATTGAACCAGGACAAAGAATTAATGAGGGTACACCTTATACTTCGCCGAGTTCCAATCTAGAACCGGGTGCTAATGACACTCTCGCAGCCTTGAACTTTTTGGTAAGTGTTTTTGAAATTTTGAAGGGGGGGATGTTCAAACTCCTACAGGAATACTATTAGAAATGTACAAGGATATTGAGCAGTTTCAGTTTTCGATCGTGGGCCTTAGTAGCACCATCAACACCCATGTCAAACCTTCTTTAACAACTGTCTGAAGCAATTGCCATACAGAATGTAGAAATATCTGGAATCAAGGACATTCAGATATTTATGAGTGGATTGTAAAGAAACAAAATCCTTGTTAGTAAACTATGTACAGGCCCACGAGAGGGATAAGAACAAGGAGTCAGAAGCTAAATCATTGCTTGACGATGCATATTCTCCCTCTATTCTTGACGACTCCTCTCTCAGAGTCTGTTCTTGAAGAATTCTGTCGTTTAGCACATGCAGTGGAACTCGTGTCTGTAGACAAAACGGCCTGTATAGAACAAGAAACTCGCCCCGCAGAACAGGAAGGAAAAGAAGGGGGTGAATCATGGTAGGAAAGTTCACAGCAATCATATCGGCGTAGAAGAAGGGCAAGGAGAAAGACAAAATAAGACTGCCAGAGAAACCCCGTTACCTGTCATATGGGTAAAGAAAACCAAAAATATGAAGATAAAAAAGATGAAAAGTTCTGACACAAGCAGCTTCATTAAGGGACCGAGTAATCCTAAAAAAAAAAACATGAATGCTGAGGAAGAAAATTCAGAACCATTGTCTAGCGGTAAAATGATGTGCCCTTCAGATCCATCTGCGCCAAAAAAGAAGAAGACAGCCAACTATACTGTGGTGTTAGATGATATGAAAGTGACAAAATTCAAAACCGGTATACAGACAGATACCGTTCAAGGGTGTAATCAGGGTGGCTCTGCTCCGGGTCCCCCAGATGTGACTAGAATGGCAGCTACTGGTAAGCCGATAAAATGGGCCACGATTTTCTCACCAAGGACAACAGGGGAAAAAAATGTGTCCCAGTTTGGGGCCAATTTGAAAATGGCACCAATATTTTGTATGGGTAAGAAATGGCTGACTCCAGTAGAAGGGGTTAAGAACCCGCGTAGAGCCTTCCAGCAGACCCCTCTTCCAATTGGAATCAGATAAAGCACAAATAGCAACCCCTACACTTGAAAACCAAGGAAGACTGACGGTGGACATAACAGAAATCAAAGAAGAAGCAGTAATCAAGTGGATGCTGCACGCTCTGATGTTAAAGATCCTGATTCTAGCCAAAATGAACAGGCCCCCTTTGCGGTTCCAAGACTCTGATTTTCATGCCAAAAGCAAAAACAGAACCCCAGATTCTTGAATAGAGGGGCCATCCTGTCCTCTTTTAAAAAGATAACAGATCTATACCTCTTTTCATCTCAAGATATTGAATACGTTCAGTTACCCGACCCTTATGTAGACCACCTGGTGGAAGTAGAATTTACTACTAAAGTTGGGGCGGAAGCTGTTCTTACAGCAGCCGGTTCCTTGTGACCTTACAACAAAAAGGATTGGTCGTCCATTAATCTTTGCCCCATTTAGAGGAGGGAAAGTGTGGCAGTGCAGAAGGTGGAGCTAACAAGGAGAAGTTGGTACAGACTAAGGCGAAGATCATTAATGAGCAAGAAGCCCACAGTGGAGGACAAACAGCATTATGGTTCATGTTGCCAGAGATCTTAGTACAGGTTTGCCAGAAGCTAGGAGCGGGTCAGACTCTGCTTTAGTTGGGATAGAATATGATATTTTATAGTGTTGGGAAAGAATAAGACTTGCGAGTTGGAACACGCAGGGCTCCAGTTAGTTTAGAAATTTAAAGATGAGAACAGAGGTCTTTGGTGAAAATGATTTGTTCCCCCTTCAGGAGACATGGTTAGTTAACTCTCCAGAATTGGAGGGATTTATAATGGTAACACAGCCAGCAACTACCATGGGGAAGGCAAAACCTAAGGGTGGGCTACTGACAGCATGCAAGTCCAAATTCTTTAAAGTAGCTTTGATCCCCTGTAAGCAAGAGGGGATCTTAGCGGTAAAACTGGCGGTGATGTCGGTTCAGGGTTTTAAGCAATTAATAGCCCTAAACGTTTATTGGAACCCCGCGTGTGTAAAGCCTGCAGACCTTTTAAAATCTCTCATGTATCCTGACCCAGATAAAATTGTTCCATCCAGATGCTTATATTTTGGTCGCAGGAGATCTTAATTCCCAGTGTGTTTCAAGTTGCGCAGGGGGCTCTACACCAAAAATAAGCGGTAACCGCTAATGGCAGAAGGTGGTTGCCCTTCACGGAATGGGACTTGAGGATCGCAAAAGGCTCTATTGAAGGGGATGTCCCCCGCGCAAGCACATGGTGTTGTGGCAAATTGAATCTACACTAGATTACATCTTTCTATCGGCCAGTCGATTTGAGAAATGTGACCACTTTTCAGTAAGGGAGGGTGATACGAGCGACGATAAGCGCATAGGATTAACAGTCGCTTGGAATTTTAATTAAAAGAAAAATCTAATTATGGCAGGATACAGTAGTGGTTAACATGCAAACACATCGACTGGTTAAGTATAGGAGAGATGGAGTCCGCCTAAATGATGCCTTGAATCAGGTTTGTAAAGATCTTGGAGCCATTGATCTTAAAGAGAATTGCAAACCTCATGCTTTTCATGACTTTTTATGGGCAGTCCAACGCCCCCAGACCATGCCATCCCATAGCATTACAGACCATTAACATGCATTCAATGAGATCACATGGTTCAAAAAATGCACGATGCGAAGTCTTATGAATGCCGTAAGGAGAGACACTTTGGACAAGGCTCACCTATCGGAAAGGCTAAAGACCATTAAAAAACTATAAAATTGTGTCATTTACAGAACAATGAAGTCCATGCTCAGAGTTTTAGGTAATAACTCTTCCACAACTTCTGGGCACCAATCAATACCCTAAATAACGTTCAAAAGACTGTCCAGTCAAATAGTGTTTCCGAACTTGATTGGGTTATCCATCTTACTGAAGAATATCAAAAGCCCAAGGGAGAGTATGCCTTCCGTATTTCCAATGTACCATGGTCCTTGTAAATTACAGAAGATATTCGAGTTGATTAATAAGGCCTCGAGAGTAGCAGGCCCCAGTGGCTTAACCTATCAAGTTTTGAAGGGGAATACGAAAATGTGGGCGCAAATTCGGTCTATATTCTTCCAGGGAATAGAAGAAAAAAAAAAAAAGAGCGATCGCCCTGTCTTGGAAGTCCGCAATCATTACTATTTTCAAGAAGGAGGATCGCAAAAATCCATCAAATTACAGGCCCATTACGCTATTGGACGGGGAAAGTAAACTGTTTGCTAGCCTATTGTTAAGAGAGCTGGAGATCTGGCCCAAATCTATGAACATTCTGCCAAAACAGCAGACTGGCTTCCGGAGGGGACATTCCACATCCTTCATTGTTATAGTTCTGGCTACCCTTTGCAGAAACAATGAGGGTAAAAAAGAGTCAAGGGTCTATGGCGGTTTTATTGACCTATCCTGCGCGTTCGAACTGGTCAATGGAGATCAACTATGGTCGAAGCTAGACATCAGGAGAGCCCTGAAATCGCTCATTGATATCCTTGCTTCTCTCCATGGGGGCAACACGCTGAGGATCAGATTGAATTCTGAAGGCCATCTTTAAGATTATGTCACTCTGGGTAGATGGGTGCAAGGTTGTATGGTCGCCCACCTTCCTCTTTAAATTTTACCTTGCTGATTTTAGATGGGATGTTGACTCAGTCGTATTGGCAAGTGTCAAAATTGGACCTACCAAAATTAAATGGCTCATGTATGCGGACGATATTGTCCTCCTGGACAAGACACAAGTGGGTCTCCAAAGACTATTGAACGCTCTGGACTTCTACATGAAGGAAAATTACACGATTGTTAATCCAGAGACGTCGAGAGTCATTATTTTTGGACACAGGGGGACTCGGGGAGGAAGGTTCCCCCTGGACGGTGGAAGGCCATCTTATCCCAGTGGTAGAGGAGATTGATTATCTGGGATATACCTTATATGCTTTTCCTAGATCAGGCCAAACTCTTGTCTGAACTTCAGGGTACTCAGCTGACCTAACAATTGCAAAGGATTGTTGGACAATATTGTACATTTTCCCTCCTGCCAGCGGTTAAGGTTCTATATGGCAAAGGTTATCCCAGTGCTTTTGTACAGATTAGAGGCCAAACCTTGGGCTTCGACCGTCGATTGGCAGGAAATAGAGGGTAAAATCTGGGAGAAAGTTCTGGGTCTGCCTAATAACCTATCGATAGTAAGTTAAAGATATGAGCTGGGTCTAAGATCAATTAAGTCGCAAGTGGACTGGAAATTGCTCTCTATAGACTAATAGATCCCCTGGGTAACACTATTTGAGGAACTCCTGGTACACCTTAATCTGGACCAGTCCCTGGTACTGCGAGATCTAAAAAGATGGTACAGGAAATCCTCATTAGTTGTGGTAGTGATGAAGACACATTAGTCTTAAATCCCATGAAGACAAAGAAGGCTTTGCTAACATCAGATTGGATTAGGACAATCTATCAAATGTGGGCTTTGTCTGTAGGAGCATCCTCCTCTCCCTATGACAAGAAGCTGGGTTACCTTCCAAAGTATCTGTTGAAATTCCCAGATGCCAAGGTGACAGAACATTTAGAGTTGGAATCAACGGGATCAGATCTTACCGGCTGGAATTCCGACAATAGAATACAAATCTTATACCCAGAATGTGCAGACCCCAAAAACGGACTATCGAAGCAACAAGTTACTTACCTGTAACTGTTCTCCAGCATGGGTCTGGCATGGATTCACATGCTCATGAATATTCCCCGTCAAGATGGGAATACTTGGTACAGAAAAAATCAGTTTCAATTTCGTTTCTGATCTGTCTTTCTTAGTAGTAACCAATCACTGATCTCTGGGTCATACTGCCCCCAGCCAATGACTGCACTCTCCCTAAGCCCCTCTCCTGGTAGCCATCCTCAGATTTGGTAGCATGTAAAGCGGCAGTATGACCAAGTGAAGAGCCGCAGAGGGGAGGAAGGGTTCGCATGTGAATCCATGCCAGACCCATGCTGTAAAACAGTTAAAATAAGTAACTTGTTCCTTCTCCAGCATGGGGTCTGGCATGGATTCACATGCTCATGAATATAAGACTACAAAGCACTATACACATGCACAACCACGGGAGGTGGCAACGGGCTCAACATTAAGCAATACAACAACTCAAGATTCAGCATCTATTACCTCCTCACCAGGCTCACCTTAAGCGAATAGGTTGCGCAGCACTGCTTGGCCGACCCTGGACTCCTCCCTGGAGTCCCGATCGACACAGTAGAATCTTGTGAAGGTGTGCGTCGACCTCCACGTAGCAGCCCTGCAGATGTCCAGCAGGGGCACACCAGACAGGAACGCCGTGGTAGCAGCGATCGCTCTGGTCGAATGGGCTCTTGGACAGCCGGGCAGCGGTCGGTTTGCCAACCGGTGACAGTGCATGATGCAACCGGAGAGCCATCTGGAGATGGAAGTCTTCGAGAGAGCCTACCCTTGATTCACAGACCCAAAGTTCACAAACAGTTGTGACGTCTTCCGAAAACTCTTCGTGCGGTCCACATAGAAATTCAGCGCTCTAGCTACATCCAGCGAGTACAAAGTCCTCTCGGCCGGCGTCAAAGGGGACGGGAAGAAAACTGGTAACACCAAGGGCTCGTTGGGGTAGAAGTCCGACGGCACCTTGGGCATGAAGGAGGGGTGCGTCCTCAGCACCACCCTCGTGTCATGAAAAGTCAAGTATGGAGGCTTGCAAGATAGGGCCTGGATCTCTCCCACTCGTCGTGCGGAGGTGATGGCCACAAGGAACGCTGTCTTCCATGACAGGAACTTCAAAGGCGCCGAATGCATAGGCTCGAATGGGGCCCCCCATGAGCCTGGTCAGAACCACATTAAGCTCCCACGCCGGGGCAGGAGCCTTCACCGGCGGGAACGATCGGAATAGTCCCTTCATAAATTCCTTCACCAGGCGATGAGACCACAAGGACGCCCGTCCCGTAGTCCTGGTATATCGGGAGATGGCAGCCAGATGTATTTTGATGGAGGCGTGAGCCAGTCCAGCTATGGCCAGCGACCGTAGGTACGGCAGTACTTGAGGGGCCGTAATCCTCAGAGGGTTAATCTTCTGTGCACGGCACCATACAGAGAACCTCTTCCACTTATGACCGTAACACTTGAGAGTTGAGGACGCCCTGGCTTTTGCAAGAACCTCTCTGCAGTCAGCCGGGATATCGTACCC
Organism: Ambystoma mexicanum; assembly: GCF_040938575.1. NCBI lineage: Eukaryota > Metazoa > Chordata > Amphibia > Caudata > Ambystomatidae > Ambystoma > Ambystoma mexicanum. The sequence goes on from NC_090931.1 coordinate 517,782,993, forward strand.
TCCAAACTATAGTGCTGCAGGAGCCATGCCTGCAAGTTCAGCGACTGTGGGTCGTGATGGAGAATGGCGCCTCCTTCTCTGGAGAGAAGATCGGCGTCCTCCGGAAGCTTGACTGGTGGGGACGTTAAGTCCAGAAGGTCCGTGAACCAGATCTGTAGCGGCCACGCCGGTGCGACGAGGATCATCCTGCACCTGGACTTCTTGAGCTGGTTGATGAGGCGGAGCAGCAACGGCAACGGAGGGAACGCGTATAGAAACAGGCTGTCCCAGGGGAACGAGAAAGCATCGCCCATGCTCCTCGGCTGCGGGAACCTGCGGGCGAAACTCTGGCACTTGGAGCTGGTCGCCGTTGCGAACAGGTCGATCTGGGGTTTGCCCCATCGGTGGAAGAGCCGATCCACTTGATCCTGGCGTAGTTCCCACTCGTGTCACGAGCGCAGATCCCTGCTGAGTGCGTCGGTGATGGTTTTTATTCCTGCCAAGTGGAAGGGAACCAGAAACATCCCCTGGGCGACAGCCCAGTGACACAGATCCTGGGCCTCCTTGGATAGGGCTGGGGATCTGGTGCCCCCTTGCTTCCATATGTAGAACATCGTGGTGGTGTTGTCGGTGAAGATCCTCACCACTTTGTCCTTGAGGGACGGAACGAACGACTTGAGCGCCCAGAACACTGCTCGGAGCTCCAGAATGTTGATGTGAAGAGACCTCTCCTCCGGGAGCCAAAGGCCTCTTGCGTGGAGATCTCCGGTGTGGGCCCCCAACCCTCCAAAGAGGCGTCCGTCGTCACAGTCTCCTGAAACGCCGGGGTTTGAAAGTCCGTGCCTGTAGTGAGGTGAGCACGATTACCCCACCATAGGATCGCCCGACGGAACTCGTCCTCGAGAGGGATCCTGTCCTCGAAGCAGCCCGTCGCCTGAAACCAGCGGGCGTCGAGGAACTCCTGTAGCGGATGCATCCGAAGTCTGCAAAGGGGTACAAGATGGATGCATGAGGACATCATCCCGAGAAGGGACTTGATGGACCTCACCCTGGCCACGTCCGTAGCTAACAGACGCTGCACCTTGCCCAGGATGGTCTTGGTCCTCTCCTCCGACAGGGAGGCCAATTGCCCCACTGTATCGAGCTTCGCTCCCAGAAACAGCGCTACTTGCGATGGAACCAGGTGGGATTTGGGGTAGTTGATGGCGAAACCCAGTTCCGTGAGCAACCGGACAGTCCTCGCTGTGTGTTCGACGGCGACTTCCATTGTCCTTGCCCGGATTAGCCAGTCGTCCAGGTAGGGGTAGACGTGGATCCCCTGCAGGTGCAGCCGCGCCGCCACTGGTGCCAGGCACTTGGTGAATACCCTGGGTGCCGACTTTAATCCGAACGGTAGGGCTCTGAATTGGTAGTGGCGTCCCTGAACCACGAACCTGAGAAACTTCCCATGCCCTTTTAGAATGGGGATGTGGAAGTAAGCATCCTCCAGGTCCGATGACAATAGGAAGTCGCCTTCCTCCAGATGTCCCAGCAGTTGCTGGAGTGTGACCATCCTGAATTTCTGTGCCTTGATGTATTTGTTTAACCGACGCAGGTCTAGGATGGGGGCCAACCGCCTGTCTTCTTTCTGACGAGGAAGAACCTTGAGTACACTCCAGAGCCCCAGAGACTCCTGGGGACGAGCTCGATGGCACCTTTCTTGAGCATCGCCCTTACCTCCAACAGCAGTTGAGGGACGTGATTCTCCTTCCTGGCCACCGGAGGAATAAGAGGGCACTTCTTTTGGAATTCCAGCGAGTGCCCTTTGGCCAGGGTGTCCAGCACCCAACAGTCGGTGGAGATGGACTCCCACACGCTGACCAACTTCGCCAGCCGGCATCCCACCGGGGTGCTTCGGTGGGGGCCCGACGACACGGCCGGGTCAGTCTTGTTTGGAGGCGGCCTTGCCTTGGCCTCCTTGGTGACGACGGCGGGATCCCCTTGCTTGCCGCGACCTCTGTAGGCCTCCTGGGAAGAGGAGCAGGCAGCCTGGCGGTAAGTGGAGGAGCCACCGCTGGATCCTTTGGAGGCACCCTGTCTGCCTCCGGAGCTCCGAAAGGGCCGTCGCTGTTGAAGCACCCCTAGGGCCTGGGCCGTCTCCGAGTCGGTCTTGATGGCCTGTAGACTCGTCCACCGCCTTACCAAAAAGGTTGTTGCCGTCGAACGGCATGTCCAACACTCTGGTCTGGACGTCCTGGCGAAAGTCTGTCGCCTTGAGCCATCCTAGTCGTCGGAGGCAAACTCTATTGCCCAGTTGGCAAAATCTGGTCTCGGCAATCTCCGTTGCTACCGTAATGGCGTGATCCGACGCCACCTCGACTTCCTGCAGAATTTCTAAGGCCTCCGCCCTCTTGTCAGGTAGGAAGTCTAGCAGCGGAGCTATTTTGAACCAGAGCTCCCTGTCGTAGCAGGCCACGGTCGCTAAGGCATTGGCCGCCTTAATCGTCGTCGCCGACATGACTCGTCCCATGGAGTCCAACTTCTTGCCCCCGCTGTCCAGCGGGGAAGTGGAAGTTGAAGCCGCCGCACCCGCAGCTTTCTTCTTAGCCGCTGCCGAGACGACAGAGTCCGGCGTGGGCTGGGCCCTGAGGCACAAGGGGGCGGCATTGGGGACTCTCTACTTCTCGTACATGTCCCTCTTGGCGGGTGTCGTGGAAGGGTTCTTGAGGACAGTAAGCCCCTCGTCCCAGATGTCGTCGAGCAAAGGCACCACGCAGATAGTCTTTCTCTTGGCCTCTCGTCGTTGGTAAAGAAACCCTTCCTTTTTTTGTTCTTCAGGGCACAGCTGGAAGAGCTCGGATGCCCTGGTTATGGTGTGGAAGGAGCCAATTTCATCAGCTGGAGAAGCCAGCCGGGGGGGGTGATGACATGGGATGTCCGCTGTGTCATCGCCGCCGCCCGTCCCCATCGCTGTATCCGTCGCCGTATCCTCCCTAGGGTCTGATGAGGGGTCCACAGGCCTCGCGGGCACGAAGGGCGGGATGGCCGCTCCACTGGGCCCTCTTCGTCGCCATCTTCGATCACGTCAGCGGGGACCGCCCCCTGGGATCGAACCTCTCGTTCGTTGAGGCCTGTGAACCTCTCGTTGAGGCCCTTCTCAGTTTCCACCAGCTCCTTCCTCAGAGGCTGATTTCCGAGTCTAATGGCCACCGGGCCCCCTCCCCCCTCTTTTTCCGCTGGGGACTTCACGGGGGTCTTAACGATGGGCTGGAAAGAGGATTTCCCTCCGCGGTGGCAGGGAAACTCTGGGCCCAGAGGCCGTTTCCACTGGCGTAGTCTCAGCCGGCTTTGCCAGGGTCGCAGCGACCACTTAGGTGCGTCTTGGGCCTTCGCCTTGGGGGGGGGGGGGGTTTGAGGTTCAGCGCCTCGCTCCCCTTTCGAGATCGACTAGGGCCGCTCCAGCATTTTACCCGGGTTCTCAGACTTCCATTTCCCCGAACCAGAGCGCTGGCTCGTGGTGGAACGTGCCGGAGAAGTTGCGCACTGCTTGGCAGCCGAAGAGCCCGACCTTTCGGTGCTCCCGGTGCCTGCGGACTCGCGGTGCTTGGCCTTCTGTTGGGCCTCTGTCGCCGAGGCGCCCTCACAGGACTTCAAAGCCCACTCAGACTTTCTTCGCCTTCTCACCTGCGGTGCCCTTCTCCAGCCAAGCGGCGGGAACGACGATCTTGTTTGGTCCGTTCCGAAAGGTTCTTGCAGAACGCACAGTCCTTCTCCACGTGCGTCTTGTCCTCATGAAGGCAATAGAGGCATCGCGAATGCTCGTCCTCCTTGAAAACTTTTTGTAATCCGCATCCAGGGTAGCACCTGAACAGTTTGGATCCGGGCGTCGAGCTTCCCTTGTCCTGGGCCATGTCCTTTGAGGTAGGCCGCAGATCTTCTGGAATCCTCCAAGAAGCGTAAACACAACGAAAACTTCACCCTTAAGGGGCGTAGAAGAATTCCAAAACGGGTCCCCGTTATCGGAAGTAGAAACGGTGGAGCTTGAGCCTCGATTAAACGGAAAAAATGAGAAAACTCCTGAAAAAGCACGAAAGCGCAGCAAAAACGAGAGCTAAAGCACAAGGACTCCCAACACTTAAGCGTGCGGTAAAAATCTGAGGATGGCTGCCAGAGGCAGGGCTTGGGGAAAGGGCAGTCATTGGCTGGGGGCAGTATGACCCAGAGTTCAGTGATTGGTTAGTACTAAGAAAGACAGATCAGAAACTAAACTGATTCTGATTTTTTTCTTTACCGAGGATTCCCAGCCTGACGACGGGGAACATTCATGAGCATGTGAATCCATGCCAGACCCCATGCTGGAGAAATGTTTCTTTCTCTGGACATATTTTTTCTGTTTATTCATAAGAAACTGGATGACATCCCACTTTCTTTACCTCAATTCTGACAAGACTGAAGTGCTTTTCTTCCCTCCTAACACTCTCTCACCCTCCCCTCCTCCTTTCATCCACTCCCCCTTCCACTGTCCCCGTCTCTACCCATGCCCGCAACCTTGGCCTCCACATCGACTCCTCACTCTCCTTCACCACCCACATCTCTCCAACCTCTTGTGCCTGTCGGCACCACCTCTTCAACATTCGCAAGATCCGCCCCTCCCTCACCTTTCACGCTTCTAAACTCCTGATCTCCTCCCTTATTTTCTCCCGTCTTTTCTACTGCTCCTCTCTTTGCCCTCCCTACTTCTCACCCGACTCCCCTAAAATCCATCTACCACTCCTGTATCCGCACTCTGTCTTCTCGGGTCTCGAGGCTATCTCTACTCACTCTCCCAACTCGGCTGGCTCCCATTCTTCTCACAATAGAAATTTCAATTCCTCTGCCTGGTCTACAAATCTCTCCATGACCTAGCCCCCCCCCTTTCTTTCCTGCCTCCTCTCATTCTACTCTCCCTCCGACTCTCTCCGTTCAGCTGACCTACACCATCTCACTGTACCCTCCGCCCCCTGTGCCTCCTCACGTTTCCGCTCCTTCCAACTCTTGGCCCCCTCCCCTGGAACTACCTACCCATCTTCCCGCTCCTCCCCCGAGAACCCTTCACCACTCCCCCGGCTCTCCTTCCCTACTGCTCCCCCATCCTCTACCCCTCCCTCCTTCCTCCTCATCCGGATGACCTCATACAGGAAGCTGTAAGCACCTAAGGGTGTTAATTTCACCCGTGAACTCCACCCCCCTCCTTAGTTAATTGTTCCATATTCTGTACCACTGGTTTGTTTCAAGTTTGTAAATATGCTTCTTTCTTATGAACTGTTATTCTGTAAAGCGCTTTGGAGTAAAGTGCTATATTAACTCAATAAACAAACATGTCACAAGGTATGGTTATAATAATTTATGCAAATCACCTAAGGCCAAAGGAATGCACTATTTGTACGTGTGTGCAATCCATATACCAATATCCCAGTACTCCCATACATGGCAGCATTGCGTTGTGGGTTTGTGGCCAACAGCCTAGTCCTTCGCCACACCCACGGCTAAGCAATAGAGCCATGCATGGGAACATTTGACCACTTAACTTTCCTGTCCATTAAGTAACCCACCCAAGGCAACATTCAGAAACGTACTTCCAACCAGTGGCTATCCAGTTAGGTCCAAGGGCCCCAGCCATGCACACAAGCCAGTAGGGGTCTTGCAGGCGCAACACAAAACAGCACACCGACTGGAAATATCCTCAAATTGTCTCCAATGCACTCCCCATCCCCAATGGCATCTGCCTGCACTCATCAAAAAAGGATAGCCTCCACAGCTGCCCGTCAATGAAGTATATGGAGTACCTGCGTAGAAGGTCCATATCGAAAAGTGATGGTAAAAAATCCTTCCATGTGCCAATGTCTGACTGCCTGCCCCAGAAGCAGGGCTGTGGCCAAGTCCTAGCCTCTTGGGTGCATGTGGCCGCCTACAGCCTCCGCCCATGCACCCAAAAGCCTAGTCCTTGCCCACAACCACTCCAAGGCAATGGAGGCATGCATGGGACCATGGCGCCCATCACCATACTTGACAAACATATCACAACCACTGACACCCGTACCCACCACTACAACACAATGGTAACCCACAACGGCAACATAACCACCGGCACCCCTAGCCAACAGAGGGATGTCAGAAGGTATGGGTGTAATTTATACAAATAAGCAAAGGGAATGCACTCTTTGTACGTATGTGTGCAATTCACACACCATCACCACAGTGGTCCCATACATGCCTACATTGAGTTGCGGGTGTTGTGCCAAAGACCTACGCTCTTGGGTACATGCGAAGGCCTATGGCCTCTGCCCAAGACCCCAAGAGCCTAGTCCAAATACACACCCACTGGAAGGCAACAGAGGCATGCATGGGAACATGTTGCCACGTAGCTTCCCTGACTACAGGTATGTACGAGTACACTAACGGACTCAAACACGACAACTTTCTCACACCTACATCCAACCACTGCCCGCACTTTTAGGTGCAAGGGTCCTAGCCATGCACACAAGCCAGTAGAGGCTGTGCAGGCACAATACAACATAGTACACCGACTGGAAATATCCTCAGTGTATCCAATGCACTCCCCATCCCCACTGCAGTCTGCCTGCACTGACCAAAATATGACAGTCACCTGTGCAGCTACCCGCCAATGAAGTATATGCGCGTAGCTGTGTGCATGGGCCATATAGCAAAACGGTGATGGTGAAAAATCCTTCCATGTAGGAATGTCACCCATTCTCCATTTTTCCACCATCTGCAATCCATTCCTCATTCCCAAGGCAGCATCTACGCCGTCGCCACAGAAGGTACTCGCCTGCTGAACTACCCGCAAATTGCCTCACTACTCACCCATGCATGGGGTGGTGCCCAAGCTCTAGGCTCTTGGGTACAAGGGAGGCCTGTGGCCTCTACCCAGGCACTGAAAAGCCCATGCCTTACCCACAACCACTACAAGCCAAGGTAGACAAGCATGGAAACATTTCACCACAAACCCTGCGCCATAAAACAATGCAAAACGCACAAAGTCAACAGAACCACCGGCAGCACTAGGCTACAGCACAACACATTGGCATTTTCTTCGTTTCGCCCTCTTTCACCCACACAATCCTGCAAACCATGTTTAACAACCCCTTCCGGCGCGTGTTATACCAAGGTGTCTTTTTAGAACAGAATATGACAATGCAGCAAAATATCTGCAATTGGGACTATCCTCCTATACACCATGGCAGCGTTTCCCAAAAACGTTGACGCACAGCACGCTTCCCTAAAATGTTCGATATATATATAATCGTATTTCTGATGCTTGCATCTGCTTAGATTCACATGCTGTGCATAGGCCGACATCTAGTAGAAGCTGCGGAGTATTACAGCTCGTTTGTTCGAAACTCGAAAATGGGCGTCGACACAGGGCGTGCCAGTAATACTATCCCTTGTGTGACGTCCACTGTACCCATGATCCCTCTTGCGTGTATAACCCTCAGATTGTATTTTTTCTGCCATGAGGAGTAGCGCGAGTACAGATTATCCAAGCAGAAAGATAGAAAGATAAGACTACAAGCATCCATGAGCCTTCTCTCAGAGGGGAGGAAGGGTGGGCACATGTGAATCGAAGCAGATACAAGCATCAGAAATACGATTACGGTGAGTAATGTATCCCTTCTGAGGCTTGTGGAATCTGCTTAGATCACATGCTGTGCATAGATTAGCGAGCAGTTTTAGAAGGAGGTGGGATGTGAGAATGGTCATGAGCAAATAAATGTCTTAGAACCGCTTGTCCCACTTGAGTATCTGTCTTGGAATGAGTGTCAATGCTGTAGTACCGAGTTAAAGTGTGAATCGAACTCCATGTAGCTGCTTTGCAAATGGTGTCAAGGGGTACATTTGCAATGAAATCCAGAGTGGCCCCAGTGCCTCTAGTAGAGTGGGCTCTTGGCGAAATGGCACCTTTAGAGACGCGATCTTCTCTGCCTGTAGCTACGGAGACAGTTGATCTGTTTTCCTTAGAAGCCTGGTCTTGTCTATGTAGTAGAGGACAGCTCTTCGCACATCTAGAGTGTAGTTTCACCTCAGCAGACCTTTTGGGCTCTTGGAAGGTCAGAAGCTCAATGGACTGGTTAACGTGGAATTTAGAAATGAACTTAGGCGAGAACCTAGGGTGTGTTCGTAGAACCAGTTTATCCTTAAGAACAGTAAAGAAAGGATCCTGCACTGAGAGCCTGAATTTCACTGACCCTTCTTATGGCTGTAATGGCTACTAAGAAGGCAGTTTTATAGGTCAGGTGTTTGAGACTGGCTTTATGCATGGGTTCAAAGGGTGGGCCCATGAGCTTAGCAAGCATCACGTTAAGGTCCCATCCTGGTGGTGAGTAGGAAATTGGAGGGTGAAGTCTCTTCACCCCTTCCATGAAGGCTTTAACCACTGGTACTTTCCACCACAAAACCTTGTTATGGGAGGTGGTGTAGGCTGACAGCGCCGCCAGGTGTACCTTGAGTGAGTTAAATACCAACCCTGCGTCCAGCAGGTGGAGCAGGTAGATGACAATATTGGAAGGAGTGCAATCAACCGGGTTGATTTGCTTATTCTGGCACCAGATAACAAATCTTTTCCATTTATCAAAGTAACAGTGCCTCGTGTTCGGTTTCCTAGATTCTTTTAGGATGTCCATACATCTCTGTGGTAAGTTGAGATGTCCAAACTCTATGGCTTCAGGAGCCATGCTGCCAAGTTCATTGAGCTGGGTTGCACTGTTTGACCTTGGTGCTGGGACAGTAGGTTGTACCAGCACGGGAGTCTGATGGGTTCGCACACCGCTAGTCTGCGTAAGTGTGGGAACCACGGTTGCCTCGCCCACATGGGAGCAACTAGGATGAGCGTCATCGATTCCCTGTGCATCTTGTTGACCACCTTCCTCATGAGCGGGATTGGTGGAAAAGCGTAGGCAAACATCCCTGACCAGTTCATCCACAGGGTGTTCCCCTTGAAGTCTGGCTGAGGGAACCTGGATGCGAATCCTGGGCATTGCCTGTTTTCGCTTGTGGCGAATAGGTCTGAAGTGGGGTAACCCCATTGTGAGAAGATGTCTTCTACGACTTGTGTAGACACCATTCGTGTTCTTCTGGGAGGGGATCTCTGCTTAAAGCGTCTGGTAGTGAATTGAGATCCCCTGGAACATGTTGAGATGACAGGTAAATGTTCCGTCTGATTGCCCATGTCCAAATTTTCTGGGCAAGCCTGGTCATATTTGGCGAACAAGTCCCTCCCTGTTTGTTTAAGTAAAACATTGCTGTCGTACTGTTAGGATCTGTACTGACCGGTTCAACAGGTGGGGTTCGAACACTAGGTGCTCTGAAGACTGCCAGAAGCTCTAGCAGATTGGTATGATTCTTGGCCACTGAGTGAGACCAGAGACCCCGAGCTGTGTGGTGGAGGAGGTGTGCTCCCCACCCTGACAGGGAGGCGTCTGTAGTAACTACAGCTTGTACCTCCGGATCGTAAAAGGGTTTCCCCTTTGACATGTTCTCTCTTGTCCACCAGTGCAGACTTTGTACAGGTGTTGGCGAAACAACCACTAGATCGTCCTACTGACCACTTGCCTGAGACCACCGTTTCGCCAACCATTCTTACATGGGTCACAGGTGCACGTGGGGGACCAGGTAAATACATGACGCCATCACGCCTAGCAAACGCATCGCACACCCTTATCTGGTGACCAGGCTGATAGAAGAATTTGCAGTAGTAGATTCCGAATTCTTTCCTCTGATGGAAAGGCCAACCCCTCTTGAGTGTTTAGGACAGCTCCTAGGAACTGTTTGGAGGCGCTTGGCACCAGGCTTGATTTTTTCTTGTTGATAGAGAAACCCAATTCGAAGAGGAGGTCGACCGTTCTTTGAAAGTTTGTTCTGCAAATTACTGGGGTCTCCCCCGTGATGAACCAGTCGTCCAGGTAAGGGTACACTGGGATTGCCTCCCTGTGTAGGTGTGCCGCCGCCACCGCCAGTACCTTGGTGAATACCCTTGGAGCCGAAGCTATCCCGAAGGGCAGTACCTTGAACTGGTAGTGCCGACTGTCCACCTTGAAGCGCAAGAATTTTCTGTGCGCTGGGAACATGGAAATATGAAAATAGGTATCTTTCATGGCTAATGTTGCCATGTAATCCCTTTTTTAGGAGGGGGATTACCTCTTGGAGAGTAGTCATGCAAAATGTTTGGGGCTTGACATACTTCAGGGACTCGACGTTGGGGTGGAGAATGGGGAAAATATAACAATATTTTTGCAAAAGTATGGCTTAGGCCAGGGAACTCCGCGAAATGCTTCTGACCAGTATGGCGGAAAAAAACAATCTGAGGGTCCTACACGCGTGAGGGATCATGGGTACAGTGTGGGTACAGTGGGCGTCACACTAGGGATAGTATTACTGCACGCCCTGTGTCGACGCCCATTTGAGTTTCGAAAAACAAACTAATACTCCGCAGCTTCCACTAGATGTCGGCCTATGCACAGCATGTGATCTAAGCAGATTCCACAAGCCTCAGAAATATGTATATACTGCTAACACTAACACCCAGGACATCAAAGATGACATCACTGACGACCTCAGAAATCTGGGCCACTTGGTTTTGTTCACTGACATGAAAGCCAACCTGTTTTCTTCACCAACTGTACGAATGTTTAATTTGAAAAGTTGGTACATGTAGAATACGTTAAGCTTCTTGTATTGTAGAAGTACTTTCCTTAGGGTTTGGTGTCAGCTCATTGTGCACAGATATGTGCCAATAAGCAGGCCGTACACACACAATTCATTTGAGTACTTGAAGATGAACTATGTTATTGACATTTTGTCTTGGTGTTGTTTCTGTCTTCTATACTGTAGTCTGCCGTATGTGCCTCCAATTTGTATGCTTTGTGGGGCCTTTATATGGATTGTTTGTACTAATACACACATGTAGTAAATATTGACTCATTACCTATGTATTCCATGCTCAACACTACTGAAAACTCTGCAAGGCTATCTTTCATTGTTTTACAAAGCAAAATTACTAGAATAAAAATATTCTACTTCTACGGTGTATGCTGCGCCCATTTCTTGTGTATGTACGATTACCTTCCTGTATTAAGAACACTAATGAACAAGTTACTTACCAACTAACGTTCTTCCGACTGGATGTTCCTCCCACGTATTCCTTATCTTTGATAAATCCACTTCCAGCTTGCTGGCCTCGGGAAAACAAATTCACAGTATGGGGCGCTGTGCGTCGTCGTCCCTCGAGTCGGTGTCCCTTGAAGGCCTTTGCATCGGCGCTGACGTCACCATAGGTATAAATAGCCCAGCTCGTACAGCGTACGTCTCAGTTCCGTTTTGAGGTGCTGTTTTTGCCTTGTAGGAAATGGTTAATAACCTTAAAGGAGCGTAGGCTGCAACTACAAGGGAAGTTTTACTGAGGGGGAAGGATGGGAAGGGCGATGAGGAATATGTGGGAGGAACAGCCAGTCGAAAGAATGTTACAGTTGGTAAGAAACTTGTTCATCGAATGGATTGTGTCCTCCCACGTACTCCATATATTTGATAGACTAGACCAGTAGTGTATAGAGGCTGAAGTAAAACTAAATGTTACCTTTTAAAGATGCACGAGTGTAACAGCTTTTCCAAATCTCGTCTCCTGGCTAGAGGAGGAATCAGGACTGTAGATTTTAGTGAAAGTATGTGCAGTCGACCATATGGCAGCCGCACATATGTCTTTAATTGGAACTCCTCTTTGGAGAGCTGAAGAGGCTGCGATACCCCTGGTTGAATGAGCCCTATGGTGTTGAGGGGGCTCTTTTCCTGCCAATTTATAGCACTCTATAATAGTTAATATAATCCATCTTGAGATGGTCTGTTTTGTAATAGGTAAACCAAACTTGTGCCCTGCATACCCCACAAACAACTGGTCTGCTTGCCTAATTCTTGCAAGTCTGCTAATGTAAAAACTCAAGGCACGCCTTGGATCCGGCCTGTGCAATCTCTCTACCTCTCTCCCTGTATGGGGAGGAGGGTAAAAAAAAAGGGGTAGGTTATTTTTTGTGCGATGTGGAATTCTGAGACCACCTTTGGGAGAAGATTCGGCTTCACTTGGAGAACTAACTTATCTTTGTTAAAGATTGTATGTGGAGTTTGCAAGACAAAGCATGTAATTCACTCACTCTTTTGGCAGAAGTTAAAGCCACTAGAAAGAATGTTTTAAGAGTGATAAACCTTAATGAACAGGAATGAAGGGGTTCAAATAGAGTACCCATTAGAAATGTCAAGACTAGGTTTAGGTCCCACAGTGGAACTTGAAAAGGAGTTGGTGGAAAAACATTAGTTAACCCATTTACGTACGTGGGCGGCCCCGTAGAGGACGCAGACGGGGATAGGGCAGAAGTTTTTCCTATTGGAAATGACTATATATATGTGTACCGAGGGTTCCCAGTCTGACGACGGGGAATATTCTAAGCATGTGAATCCATGAAAGATCCAATGCTGGAGAATGTCAGGTACGGGGGCTTACAGGAGAGGGCCTGGATCTCTCCCACCTGTCGTGCAGATGTGATGGCCACAAGAAACGCCGCCGTCCACAACAGGAATTTCAGGGGCGCCGAATGCAAAAGTTCGAATGGCGGACCCATGAGTCTAGTCAGTACCACATTGAACTCCCAAACTGGGGCTGTAGTCCTGTCAGGTGGGAACGAGATGAAAAGTCCTTTCATGAACTCCTTCACCAGGCGATGAGACCATAGCGACGACCGCCCCAGAGTTTTGGTATAGCGGGAGATAGCCGCCAGATGAATTTTGATGGAGGCCTGCGCCAGCCCGACCTTGGCCAGCGACAGCAAGTACGGCAGCACCTGAGGGGCCATAATCCATAGAGGGTTTATGTTCTGTGCACGGCACCCGACTGAACTTCTTCCATTTATGTCCATAGCACTTAAGAGTCGAGGAAGCCCTGACAAGTACCTCCTTGCAGTCTGCCGGGATCTCGTAGCCTCCGAACTCTAGTGCTGCAGGAGCCAGGCCTGCAGGTTCAGCGACCCTGGGTCGTGGTGCAGGATCACACCTCCTTCCCAGGCGAGAAGATCTCCGTCCGCCGGAAGCTTGCCTGGAGTGGATGCCGACATGTCCAGAAGGTCCGGGTACCATATCTGCTTCGATCACACCGGTGCGACGAGGATCATCCTGCACCGGGACCGTCTGAGTTGACTGATGAGTCGCAGAAGCAATGGCGGAAACGCATAGAGGAACAGGCGGTCCCAGGGTAAGGAGAATGCATCCCCCATGCTAACTGGCAGGGGAAACCTGCTGGCGAACCTCCGACACTTGGTGTTCGTCGCCGTTACAAACAGATCGTTCTGGGGATTGCCCCATCGTCGGAATATAAGATCCACTTGATCCTGCCGAAGCTCCCACTCATGGCAAGAGCGCAGCTCCCTGCTGAGTGAGTCGGCTACAGTGTTGTTCACTCCTGCCAGGTGAAAGGGTACCAGGAACATCCCTTGGGCGACGGCCCAGTGCCACAGATCCTGTGCTTCCCTGGAGAGAACCGGGCATCTGGTGCCCCCCTGCTTCCGAATGTTGAACATCGTGGTGGTGTTGTCGGTGAAGACATGCACCACCTTGCCCTTGAGGGATGCAAGGAAGGACTTGATAGCCCAAAACACGGCCCAGAGCTGCAGGACGTTGATGTGCAGCGACCTCTCCTCCGGGAATCAAAGGCCTCTTGCGTGGAGATCTCTGGTGTGCGTGCCCCATCCCTCGAGGGAGGCGTCCGTCGTCACAGGCTCCTGATGCACTGGGGTCTGAAAGTCCATGCCCACCGCAAGATGCGCACGGGTGCCCAACCACCGGATCGCTCGACGGAATGTCTCGTTGAGGGAGATCTGTCTTCGAATCTTCCCGCCACTTGCATCCAACGGGCGTCGAGGAACTCCTGCAGTGGCCGCATCCGCAACCTGCACAGCCGAACGAGGTAGATGCATGACTACAGCATGCCGAGCAGGGACTTGATGGACATCACCCTGGAAACATCCATGGTCAACAGCCGTTGTACCTTGCACAGGATGGCTTTTATCCTCTCCTCTGACGGTGAAGCCAGTCGCGCCACCTTGTTGAGCCTGGCTCCCAGGCAGAGCGTCCTGCGATGGCACCAAGCAGGACTTTGCATAGTTTATCGAGAACCCCAGTTCCGTGAGCAGGCGGACGGTCCTTGCTGTATGTTAGACGGCAAGTTCCCTTGACTTTGCACGGATGAGCCAAGCGTACAGGTAGGGGTAGACTTGGATTACCTGCAGGCGCAGCGGCGCTGCCATGCACTTGAGGACCTTTGGGGCCGACTTCAAACCGAAGGGGAGGGCCTTGAATTGGTAGTGCTGCCCTTGGAACACGAAGCGCAGAAACCTTTGATGCCCCTTGTGTATGGGGATGTGGAAGTAGGCATCCTCCGGGTCCAGCGACGACAGGCAAGTCCCTTTCTTCCAGCTGTCACAGCACGTGCTGAAGGGTGACCCTCTGCAATTTGAGATTATGTATTTTTTGAGGCGGCAGAGATCTAGAATGGGCCGCCAGCCGCCGGTCTTTCGGACGAGGAAGTACCGCGAGTATACTCCGGAGCCCCGGAGGCTGCTCGGGGCGAGCTCTATCGCTACCTTTTTCAGCATTGCTCGTACCTCCAGAAGTAGTTGTGCAATGTGGTTTTCTGTCCTGGCCACCGGTGGAAAACAGGGACATTTCGTTTGGAACTCCAGGGTGTGTCCGTGGGCCAGGGCATCCAGCACCCAACGGTCGGTGGAGATTGACTTCCACGCACTGACAAAGTTCGCCAGCTGGCCTCCCACCAGGGTGCTCGGGTGGGGGCCCGACATCACGGCCGGTTCAGTCCTGCTTGCCTGGGCCTTACCACCTTGGCGACACCAATGTCCTCCGGCCTTGCTGCAGCCTCTGTAGGCCTCCTGGGACGAGGAACGGGCCGCTTAATGGAATGAAGAACTGCCACTGAATCCGTTGGAAGCACCATGCTTGCCTCCGAAGGACCGAAAGGACGAACGTCGTTGGAGCGTGCCTAAGGCACGGGCTGTCTCAGTGTCTGCCTTGTTGGCCTGCAGTGACTCGTCCACCGCCTTGCCGAACAAGTTGTCATTGAAGGGCAAGTCCAGTACCCTCGCCTTTACGTCCTGACAGAAGTCTGTGGCCCTGAGCCAACCAAGCCGGCAAAGGCAAACGCTGTTTAAAATCTGGCAGAAGCCAGTGTCAGCGATGTCCGTGGCCACCATGATGGCACGGTCCGAAGCCACTGTTAGGGAGAATTCTCCGTTTAGGCTGAATTTCCTAACCTAGTGAGTCCCCCAGCAGCTTTGCTGGATTTTTGGGGATTATTATTTTCTCCTGCCAAGAGTGAGACTTTTACCCTCACTCTTGGACATGATTTGAGTGTGTTTCTTTGAATCTAGATGTGTTTATTGGGCTATGGGGTCTTTTACTCCATAGGGCGTCATGTGTTTTTATGATGTGTGTTACACAGCACCCTCAGTGCAGTAACGCAGGGGTGTCAGTGACCCCCCCAGTATAGACTCCATACCCTGGAACTGACTACTGTCTCCCAGAGCATGTAAAGTCACCATTGACTTTACGAGTCTTGAATTCTGAACAGAACCAGTACAAACCATCCTATTGTGGACGTGCTGGCTGGGGCAATTCAATTGCCCCAGGGTCTGTTAGTCGAGGGGGCACGTCTCCGTCCCCCCTGATCGAGTTTTGGCTGGTGGCAGTGGATACTACTTTTTATATTTAACCGCGAATATTTTCCTATGGGATTTCCCATTGTTTTAGGCAACTATCTTTAATTATTTACGGTAGCCTCGAACATACTGCCGGTTTATTTAATTAATATTAATTCTCCGGTTGGTATTTTTTTTGCCAAAACTTGATTCTAAACTGGCGTTTGTGTTCTCTTCTGTGACTCCAACCCAAGTCGAGCCCTTTGTTCCACTTTTTGGCGGGCTTCTCCACAGAAGCCCTCCAAAGTGGTGCCACTCTGTCTGGAGTACTTAGGAGGGGTGGAGGGGGATTTAGGCACCGTGGACCGAGTTGCCTAGGCAATTCAAGACGCACTCCGTCCCGAGTGGCCCAAGTGGTGAGCCGGCCGGCTCACCACTTAGCATTTTTGAGTGAGAGCTAGGCTGAGTGAATGGGGGTTTTCTGCATAAAAGCAGGGCTTTGGGGACTGGAACTTGAGAAGTCGCCACAGGACCTAAGAATCCGACGAGGGAGAAGCTGAGCCGACCTGCCACAACGCCACCACTGGTGGACCCCTGCTGGACCGTCTCACCACTTTTCCCAACGACAGAGGAGATCTCCCGCCGGAGAGTCTTCCTTTGACTGGTGGGGATAACCAGTGTCACCGTCTTTTCGCCTTCCCGACGTACCTCGTGGCCGCCTTGCCTGTGCCAAGCACCCCGGCAACCGGGATACCACGTTTTACCACGACCGCGAAACAAAGGTACCACCTTTAACCAGAAAACTCCACGGCTGTTTTCTTCCCTGGTAGTGCAACGACCTTCATCTTTCCTCCAAGTCGAGATCTTCTCTTCCCCTGGACGACGACGCGACTTGCACCCACTGCCAGGAACAACTGCCACCGCTGCAGGATCCTTCCCACTTAAGGTACTGTGTCCCACCTGGCTTCCCTTGCTACCGACTGAACGGGGTAGATTTAGCCCCCGGGTTTCGAACCTGGGTTAGCCTGGGACACCCTGGCTAAACTTTCCTAAAGCCTCTCAACTCTTTTTGAACCCCCTGCAAGACTTTCTAAGCCTAGTGTAACTGATCTTGGGCGCATTTGTGCTCTGCTCTCTCTAAGAGTGTGTTTTTAAATAAATAATTATATACTTTGATACCAAAGCTCTGGTCAGTGTTTGCTTGTATTGGTGTGTCTGAGTGCCTATTGTGTATACTTTGCATACTGCCTAACTCTTCTTGAGCAAAGTCTGACTGCTCAGCCACAGCTACCAGGTAAATCTGGGTGGTACAGACTGCTACCAAGTGGGTTTACTGCTAACACCTGTAGTCCTAAATCTTTTGCAGTGTTCCCTAAGGGAACTGCACAGGTTTCTGCCTAACAGCCACCTTGCCCTTTTGTAAGATTTCAAGGGCCTCCGCCCTCTTGTCTGGGAGGAAATCCAGGAGGGGGGGCGATTTTAAACCACAGCTCCCTATCGTAGCGGGCCACGATAGTGAGAGCATTGGCCGCCTTAATGGTCGTCGTCACTAACGCAATGACCCGATGTCCCATGGAATCCAGCTTTCTCCCCCTCGACATCCGGTGGGGAAGTCGATGCCGTCGCCCCAGGCGATTTCTTCCTGGCCACCTCAGAGATCACAGTCCGGGGATGGCTGTGCTCCGAGGCACATGGGGGCAGAGTCTGGAACCCGGTATTTCTTCTCGTACCAGTCGCTTCGCCGGGGCAGAGGATGGGTTCTTCAGGAGGGACAGCCCTTCGTCCCAGATATCGTCCAACAGCGGGTCCGAGAGCAGTCTTCCTCTTGGACTATCATTGGTGAGAAAGGAATCCTCCTTCTGTTCTTCGGGGCACAGCTGAAAAAGATCTTAGACCGTAGCTATCATGGCGTGGAACGAGCCAATTTCGTCTGGCGGAGAAGCCTGTGGTGGCTGCAAACGTGAGATCTGTTCCATCGTCGCTGTCTCCGTCTCATCCCTCGATGGAGGGGATGGAGGTGAAGGATGGCAGGGTGTGGGGTGGATGGACTCGCCTCCGCTTGGGTGGAGGGCTCCCTCACTCCAGGCGCTGATGGATCGCCCTCAGGCAGCAAAGGCATCCTTGTCCGCATTTCTGAGCATAGGGTGTGCAGGGCTAGTAAGATGTCCTCCGACCTGTCCGTCGGTGGGGGCAGCAGTTCCAACAGGAGTGTCAGCAGCAGCGTGGTGTCCTCCGGTTCCTCGTCGGCCTGCCTCTCCTAGTCGGTTCCCTTGTCGCTTTCCATGTCTCTCGTTGGGGGTACTTCCCGAGGGACCTGACCTCAACAAACCTCTTGTCCAGCACTGCCTTGAGGTCCGAAAGTTAGTCTTCGGAGGAGATATGTAAGCCCGGTAGGACTATAGTGCCCCCCCTTCTTGGCCAGGGGCTTCAAAGGGCTCTTTTCGATGGGCAGGAAAGAAGATTCACTCCGGGTAGGCAGGGAAACTCTTGGCTTGGGGGTCGTCTCCACTGGGGCCACATCTGCGGTCTGCGCCAGGGACGCTGCCACTCCCTGAATTGAAGCCTTAGCCTGGTGAATCTGGGCCTTCACGACCATTGGCGCGTCTGAGGCCTTCACCGGGGGGGGGGGCCTGGGGGGGGGGGGGGGGGGATTTCAACGCCTCGCTCCCCCCTTGGCTTTTTCCATCCGAGCCGACCGGGACTTCTCCCGAAGCTTACCAGGATTGTCCAACTTCCTCTTCGTCGAGCCGGTGTTGGCTCGTGGTTGACGGTGTCGGCGAAGCTGCACCCAGCCTGGCAGCCGTGGAGCCCGTACCAACAGCGCTCCCGGTGCCCGCAGACTCGCGGTGCATTGCCTTATGTTGAGCAATCGTCACCGGAGCGCCCTCAAAGGTCTTAGAAGACCGCTCAGACTTTCTCTTGGGTGAAGTACGTTGCCAGGGCTAACCTGCCGCCGGGCTCCTCGTCTCTAGCCAGTCAGCGAGCCGCTTGTGACAGTCCTTCATGGTGTGGGAGGACATGTCCTTGCAGAACGCACAGGCCTCCTCCACGTGCGATTGGTCCAAGTGTAGGTGTTAGGCAGAAACCTGTGCAGTTCCCTCAGGGAACACTGCAAAAGATTTAAGACTACAGGTGTTGGCAGTAAACCCACTTGGTAGCAGTCTGTACCACCCAGATTTACCTGGTAGCTGTGGCTGAGCAGTCAGACTTCCCTCAAGAAGAGTTAGGCAGTATGCAAAGTATACACAATAGGTACCCAGATACAATAATGCAAGCAAACACTGACCAGAGCTTTGGTATCAAAGTATATAATTATTTAATTAAAAACACACGGTTTGAAACACTCCAGCACTCTTATTGTAAAATATTCTAAACACAGTTACTATTGTAATATATACACTCCTTTTCCTTATCAGATAAGTCACAGTAAAACCCCACTTATTTTCATACAGAGGTGAGCGCTTAACTATATGGCACTCCAATAAGTTTATGAGAAAAGGGAGGGAAAAAGACAGAATATGGAAAGGTACACCACTCTAAGATTCAGGAACACTGTTAGCAAGGCAGAAGAGCAAAATGTCACTGGTGAGCCAAAGTCCAAAGGCTGGGCCCACTCTTAGAGAGAGCAGAGAACAAATGCGCTCAAGATCACAGTTACACTAGGCTTAGAAAGTCTTGCAGAGGGTTCAAAAAGAGTTTAGAGAGGCTTTTAGGAAAGTTTAGCCAGGGTGTTGCAGGCTAACCCAGGTTCGAAAGCCGGAGGCTAAATCTACCCCGTACAGTCGGTAGCAAGGGAAGCCAGGCGGGACACGGTACCTTAAGTGGGAAGGATCCTCCAGCGGTGGCAGTTGTTCCTGGTAGTGGGTGCAAGTTGCGTCGGCGTCCAGGGGAAGAGAAGATCTCGACTTGGAGGAAAGATGAAGGTCGTTGCACTACCAGGGAAGAAACCAGCCACAGAGTTTTCCGGTTAAAGGTGGTACCTTTGTTTCGTGATCGTGGTAAAACGTGGTATCCCGGTTGCCGGGGTGCTTGGCACAGGCAAGGCGGCCACGAGGTATGTCGGGAAGGCGAAAATACGCTGAAACTGGTTATCCCCACCAGTCAAAGGAAGGAGACTCTCCGGCGGGAGATCTCCTCTGTCGTTGGGAAAAGTGGTGAGACAGTCCAGCAGGGCTCCACCGGTGGTGGTATCGTGGCAGGTCAGCTCAGCTTCTCCCTCGTCGGATCCTTGGGTCCTGTGGCGACTTCTGAAGTTCCAGTCCCCAAAGCCCTGCTTTTATGCAGAAAACCCCCATTCACTCAGCCTAGCTGTAACTCAAACATGCTAAGTGGTTGGGCCAATCACACAAGAGTGTGACTTGAGTTACCAAGGTACCTCAGCCAGGGTGCCTAAACCCCCTCCCACACCCCCTGTGGTACCCAGACAGAGTGGCACCACTTTTGGAGGCTTCTGTGGAGAAGCCTGCCAAAAAGTGGAACAAAGGGCTCGACTTGGGTTGGAGTCACAGAAGAGAACACAAACGCCATTTTAGAATAGAGTTCTGGCAAAAAATACCAACCGGTGAATTAATATTAAATAAACCGGCGGTATGTTCGAGGCTATAAGAATTAAATAATTAAAGTTGGTAGCCTCGAACAATGGGAAAATCCCATAGAGATATATTTGCTGTCGAATATAAAAAGTAGAATCCACTGCCACCAGCCAAAACTCGATCAGGGGGGACGGAGACGTGCCCCCTCTAACAGACCCCGGGGCAATCGAATTGCCAGGACCAGTACGTCCACAATATGATGGTTTGTACTGGTTTCTGTTCATAATTTGGGACTAGTAAAGCCAATGGTGACTTTACATGCCCTGGGAGACAGTAGTCAGTCCCAGGGTATGAGTCTATGTGGGGGGGTCGCTACGACACCCCTGGGTTACTGCACGGAGGGTGCTGTGTAACCCACATCAAAAACACATGAGGCCCTATGGAGTAAAAGACCCCATAGCCCATAAAACACATGGAAAGATAAAGGAACACCTCAAATCATGTCTAAGAGTGGGAGTAAAAGATCACTCTTAGCAGGAGAGAAAAAAATAAACCCCAAAAATCCAGCAAAGCTGCTGGGGGACTCACTAGGTTTGCGAAATTAGCCTTACAGAGAATTCTCCCTAACACCCGAATACAGACCTATAGCACGCAATATGATATCAGCCCACATTCCCACCAAATGCACTTCCATTCTGTACACTGCTGTATCATCCTTTGCCACTACTGAACTGATTAGTTTGAAGGCCACATGGGAAAAAGATGTAGGAGGGATAGAACCAGAAGACTGGATCCAGGTGCTGATGCATCTTCGGGAAGTTGCTATCTCTTCCAGGCTCCGTCTAGTACAGTTAAAAATCTTACATCGGATATATTACCCCAGGACCACTTTATATGGTTGGAAATGGGCCCCAAACCGTCTCCGATGTGGAGAGGAAGAGGGGACCTTCATACACATCCTGTGGGCATGCCCCTGGATCCAAATCTTTTGGAATGCATGTAACTTGCTAGATTCCTAGCCTGTGCCATCCCACTGGATCCAAAGGTCCTACTCCTAGGCATACCCAACGAGAGTGATTAATAAATGGGAAAGTCTTTCTAACAACAGCAGTGGGGCTGATGAAACGTAACATTGCGCAGAAATGGGGAGCCCCAAAGTCCCCAACACTGGACCAATGGGTAATAGATATGGACACGTGTGCTATGGTGGAACGCAGGGTCTACAATGCGAGGTGCTGCCCTACCAAAGCTGCCAAAATATGGGGGAGGTAGGAAGAGGGGGGTGCCAGAAGACCCCTGGTGTAGCGTGAGACTTTGAACAACATGCAAATAGGTTTACGTGAAAGGCCTTTTGTGATTGGTGCCACATTTACTGTTATTTGCCTATCAACGGACATGCTAGTCCTCATTTTGGTTTTGTTTTTGAGATTGTTGCTTAAAATAATAATAATATAGATATATATATATTTTTAAAGTGTATCATATAGCAGAGTGGAACATAGAAAGGGCTGTGTCAGGGTGTGAGTCAGCCGAGGGGCAACGGGGTGAGAAAGAAAGCCTCAACTGACACCCGCTTCAAGGGTCGGATAACCGAGAAGGTAGGTGGCAGTGCTGGAGTTGGCTTGGCCCGAGGGGTGGAGAGAGTGAGCTGGGAGAAAGGGATAAAGTAATCACTCCAGGAGAGATGAGTGGTTAGAGGGATAGAAATGGGAAGGTCTGTAGAGATCAGAACATCCAGAGTGGGCCCTGCAGAGTGAGTCGGGTGAGAGGGGAGGATGGGAGTGAGAGTAAGAGGTGGTAAAAGGTGGATGTTAAAGTCTAAGAAGTTCAGTGGCCGAGGCCAGGAGAGAAGAGGAGAGGTCCACCTACACAGAGGAAGGAGGAGATCTAACCAGGTGGCAATAGATAGTCCCCACAGTGAGGGAACGGCTTTGAGAGAGAGCCTGAAGACGAGGCATTCGAAAGAGGAGTAGGCCTGCGTAGGAATGACAGGAATCCACTCAGAGAACATCGGGGCTACACCCGCGCCAGAACAATTCGACCTTGGCGCAGAGAGGATTTTGTAGTCATGAAGGAGAGCATCAAAGCTTGTGACAGAGCTGGCTCTGAACCATGTCTCGGTGAGAACGAGGACAGAGGTCAAGTTCCTAAAAGAGGTGGTAGATGTCAGAGGAGAGAAACCTTTACATACTCAATTTCAGGATACTACAAAGCAACATGAATACAATTTGCACTGAACTTTATATCGGTTTGCACATCCCAAACCTTGCCAAGATAAGCATTTGACCCTATCAAGGTCCAAGGATAAACATTTGACCCTATCAAGGTCCAAGTTACAAAGGATTAGAAAATGACGGTAAGGACATTTCAGGTAAATTTTGTCAGTTCCTCATAGCTCTTTGGATACCAC
Source organism: Ambystoma mexicanum (assembly GCF_040938575.1). Classification (NCBI taxonomy): domain Eukaryota; kingdom Metazoa; phylum Chordata; class Amphibia; order Caudata; family Ambystomatidae; genus Ambystoma; species Ambystoma mexicanum. The sequence continues at coordinate 517,805,636 of NC_090931.1, forward strand.
AGCAGTACCCAGGGACATAACTGCCAAATATCTATTCAATCCACATCTCTATACCATAAAGGTGTTTGATGTTACCCAATGCTCCTCCACTGCTCTTTTGGAATCCAAGTCAATCTCCGGATCCATTAATCGGAAGTGCTATGGTGGAAAACCCATCTGGACCCAGGTAGCAGCCATTCTCGTTTCATCTGCCACCAATAGACACATTGTCAACACTTGCGACACATTCCTGCCCTGCCTTGACTACAAGGTCAGGGAGCAGACCTATAAGAATTGTAGGAGATTTCCTCTGTGAGCTTGTGTTCACCAAGGTAATCCTCTCCTGCACTGAAGTGTCTTTTCCCACCTGTAACAGTTATCGGCATGAAGGCCAAAGCTGGATTAGATATGCGCTGAGCTACGCCTCCACAGAAGCTGAGCTGGATATAGAGGTGCGGCGCAGAACTGTGCACACTATTGAGGCTGTTGTGGTCTGCCATTTGTCATGTTTTATGGCCACCGCATAGACAGATCAAGAGGCAAGATCAGCTCCAACTCATCTGACAGAGCAACATTTGGGGCAGTCCCTACTTTCTTTTCGCAGTATCCCAGGGAGGCGGCCACCACCCAAGGTGAATCTAACTAGCTTAGGAAATTGTCAAAAAGCAAGAAGAGGCTCTGGTTGCTCTTGCCACTGCAGATCCAATTTTATACTGCCTGTACTCCTCGATTGGTGGAGGCCTCGTAAAACTGAGTTATCAAATGCATCACTTACAAGCAGCCATCAAAACCGTTACCGTACAAACCCAAAGCTACATCCTAGATGAGAAAAATATTTTAGCACTAGTAAATTCATGACGCAAAGGATTGAAAGAATGTTGTGGATGGTTGTAAAAGCATCTCCTAAGGCAGTGATACCCGGTTATCAAAATATTGATAACTTTGAACGCAGCAGAGTGCCTGCATATTTGTGCGCAGAACTAAGGGAGAAATGCTAAGAATGCACTCTACCAAAGATGCAGTCAGGAGTCCCACAATATTTCCCATGCTGTAAAGGGAAGCTGTGTTGTCAATGTGAACCATAAGTGGAAGAAACGCAGTACAAGCCCGAAATATTTTCTTTCGGTCAGGTAATCAGTTTGCAACAATTTGAACAACAGTTTATAGCAAGGTTTCTGCAGTGCACCCATAATTCAATCTAAGAAGAGAAGAGTGTTTGTGATATTTGAGGGGAGCATGTGAACAGCCTTAACCAAGCACTGCAGTGATTGGAACTGGGGTTGGTAATCTGTGTGGGATCAAGTTGAAGGCCTGAGTTCTGGTACTGTGATCCACTAGATCAAACTGTCTGAAACATTCACAGCCTTGCACAAGGAAATAGCCCTTTGAGTGATGCCTGCATATGGTACCATCAGATCAACACTTTCATCAGAAGAAAACATCATGGCAACCATCCAACCTATACACAGTTTTCGGTGGGACTGAAAAATGACTCCAATACATAAGGCAATTGGGGAACAAGGCCTAAGATTGAACAGTCGAGATATCGAGCAGGAGCTGCTCTATTCATCAATGTGCAATTTGCATCTAGAGGGTGTACTCTACATATTATGTGGAGATTTTAATTCCAGGATTTTGGCAGCAGTAAATGATGAACTGACATTGAAGATAGCTGCATTGGCATACCTGAAGCCTGTTGGGCTATATGCCACCTGATATGAACTGAAGAATCAATAAGAGGGTGCCATCTAACCAGCCTGGAACACATGCCTTTAAAGGCCAACATGCTACTTCGTTTATTCCCTTTCCCCCTGCCATTCTTCTAGAAATGGGTAAAGGACCTGGAAATGGAGGAAACAGATAATGCTACACTTTCCCTGCTGAAATTGCCCTTAGCCCAACTCCTCTTCCCTGAATGCTGTAAAGCTGAAGTGGGAATGGGTTTTAGACTACAGACTTTTGACCAACATACTGGCCTCTAAAGTTGCATCTACCAGTATGTGCTTGGGGAATTATTTCAATGATTGGCAGCTACCTGAAAGTTGAGACAGCTTGGCCAATAATGTTTTGGGTCTTTTTACAAGGTTGTCTCATCTCGGGGGAAGTAGAAATAAGAAATGTTGGTTGACTCAGGTCTGCAATCTTGCAAAAATGTGAGCTGGATGATTTTAGAGCTTTAAGCCTCTCCAGTGCAACTATCCACTTGAAATGGAGCGATTACAAGTGCAACCAAGTCTGTAGAAGGAATACATTTTTAGAGGTGGACTGGGAAGAGCTAATAGCTTCTGCATTAACACAACTGTTATGGTATTTTATCCATTCTGCCTGATGGCTAGAAGTAGCAAGTGAGATTTGATTTTAATGTTATTGTTATAGTGCAAACCTGGCCCGTAGGCAGCAGAGCGCTTTACAGAGTTCAGGAGAAGCCAGAGGCTAGCGTTGAGCTAGTGTTTAACACAATCGCAGATACAGTCCCCCACCCACCCCATTTTCTTCTTTGTCTGCACTTATCAGACTTGCCCAGTCTGCTGCCATAAGCACAGCACTTGCTGGCTGCACTAGCACTGCTCATTGCCTCCATTATCCATTTATTTATTATTAATCTATTCTGCTCTGCACTCTCCAAACTCCTTCTTCCATGCACGTTTTCCCCTTTCCCATGCACTTGCGCTTTCTCAATGTCACTGGGCATAGTAAGATCATTGTTGTAAGATCATTGTTGTGTTCTCCCCCGTTTCCCCTCCCTTGCCTTGTCGCGCTCTGAAACACTTGTGTACGAGCGCGTTACAAATAAAATATCACATCATACCATTACATGTCAGAATTCCCTTCATAATAGTAAGGCTTCAAGTAGCATGTAGGGCCTCGAAGCCAGCATAGTTAAACATGCAGTCTATACTGCAACATGATATTTAAAATAGCAAAGGTAGTGCTAAAGTGCTAAATGCTCCTATGAGGCTTATAACAGCCTCATGCTGCAAAGCAGCCACTTTGTGAGAACAACAAGTTACTTACCCCTGGTAACTCTTACGATTGGATGTTCCTCCCACGTATTCCTTATCTTTGATATTTCCCAATATCCAGCTTACTGCTTCGGAAAAAAATGTAGAGGGCGCTGTGAGTCTATGCATGTCGAGTCGATGTCCCTCGGTGGCCTCCGTGCCTATATCTATGTCATCAGAGGTATAAGTAGCGCGCACAGGGTCCGTTGCAGAGTTCCGTTTTGAAGCGAAGAAGTGTCTTAAGTTAGACGGTTACTATGTAGGAGGGAGCGCAGACTGTAACCACAAGGGAAGTTGTACTGAGGGGTAGGAAGGGAGGTGCGATAAACAACGTAACTTGTTCTTCGAATGGATTGTGTCCTCCCACGTATTCCTCATCTTTGATACTCTCCCAAAGCAGTAATCTAGTCAGGAGAAGGGAGTAAAATTAGAGTAATTAAGTATGCACAGAGTGTAGTACTGCCTTTCCAAATTTAGATTTGTGGCTAGTGGAGGAATCCAGACTATAGTTGTGGGTAAAGGTGTGTGTAGACGACCATGTGGCGGCAGTCACACAAATATCCTTTATTAGTACTCCTCTCTGAAGAGCTGACGAAGCTTCGATACCCCTGCTTGAGTGGGCCCTTATGTGTTCTGGTGTGTCTTTACCGGTCAACTTGTAACATTCTGCAATTGTTAAAATTAGCCACCCAGAGATGGTCTGTTTGGTGATGGCTAGCCCCAACTTCTGACCTGTGTAACCCACTGTTAAGATGGATTTCTGAACTCTGTCCTGGAGGGGCAGAGGTTCAGAAGGCCAGCCTAGTTTCTTGGAACAGGGTAACCTCTGGACAAGCCAGACCAATCAGGGTAGCGATCGCGGCGGTCAAGACTAGGTCTCAAGAGGGGTGCGGGTGACAAAGCCCGCAATGAGCACACAAAGCAAGGACACTTACAAATTACTCCAAGCAGGGGTTATATTAAAAATATATACACATTTATTACAAGGCCTTTGCAACATTGACCGTAGCGAGAAATCACAATAAAACTCAAGTAAACCAACACATACCAAACCAATATATATACAAACACAAACGAGTCTAACGAGTTATACGCACGAAATGTGTAGACCACCTAGATGGGGAGGAAAACAGGCAGTGCGAATAATAATTAGACCCAGTCCGCCTTCAGAGGCACCTAACTAAGAGGAAGTCCAAGCCCTACGAAGAGTGGAGCCTTGTGCTCAAAAGTACCTGCACACGAGGAGGGCGTGGCTAGCGCGCGAACGATGCGGACGTGAGCCGAGTGAGCTCCCGTAAGCGCCGATACAATCCTGTACTTTTATCCTGATTCCTGGGGATTTCGGGCGACACCAACGCCGCGTTTGCCCGTGAAGCTGTGGGCTGGGATCGACTGAAATCTGGGCACCTATCTGCCCACCCGGCGGGCCAAATCTACAGTTTGCTGAAGGCCGGCGGCCCCGTCCGAACTGCGAAACCAAGATGGCCGCCGCGGCCTGAGGGAGACCTTCTCCGCATGACTGTGGCTTGGGGCGGCCTGACGTGGTGCGGTGTGGAGCGGTACACGAGGCGGACACCAGTTGAACCTGCTGACATCCGGAGGACGCCCGGACAGACCCGAGCCCTCCTGCGATCCAGGTGACAGGCGGCTCCCGCTATTGGGCCGTCTCGACTCAGCGCCGAGCGGTGGAGGACAGCAGCGGCTTGGCTCGACAGTGCCAGAGGTAGGCGGGTTCCCCCCCTGCTCCATACAGAAAACGAACCCTGGTGCCGCATAGGAGGCATAAGGGGACCACCACTTAGCGGGTGAACTGTGAGATACACCGGAGGCCTGCACGGTCTCTGGAGGCCCCGTGAAACCCCAATAAAGGACGCCGAGCCCCTGCCACGCAAAGTACATTGTAGCCTGTTGGAGGACGCTCTGGGGGACCCTCGGCTCTCCATCTGACCCGCTGCAGGGCTGCAACACTGCACACCGGAGAGGATCCAACTGAGTATAATTAATATCATTAGACCCATTGTGCCGGATGCTCCACGGCCTCCGGAGCTATGGGGAAAGACCGGCAGAAAAAACCATCCACACAGAGCAGTATGGACCAATTTGCCGTCGCTACTACCCTGGCCCCGGCGGGCCCAGCAACACGACCGAACTCCCCCACGGGGGACGGCTCTCTTTCCCTACATGACGTAATGGCGGCCATTGCTAACTCTCGATCCTCCATGGAGACCAAAATAGACAGTATGGCGGCGGATGTCTCCTTCCTGCGCCACGACCTGCAGAAACTAACTTCCAAAACAGGAGAGGCGGAACACCGCATCTCTGAAGTGGAAGACAACATTGGCGGGATCAATCGTCAACTGTCCCAAGCCTTAAACCGCCTTAAAACCCTTGAATCAAGAGTGGATGATGGAGAAGGAAGATCATGCCGCAACAACGTCCGCATCCTGGGCCTGCCGGAGGGGGAGGAGGGACAATGCATGGAACTATTCTTGGAGCAGTGGCTCGTGGACATCTTCGAGGCCACATCCTTCTCAAAGTTTTTTTCAGTGGAGAGGGCTCATAGGATGCCGCCGGGCAAACCACTCCCGGGTGCTCCGCCACGTACTATCATTGCCCGCCTACTCAACTACCGAGACAGGGATGCCCTCCTGCAGCTGTCACGATCACAGGGGTCGATTACCCATAACGGCTCCCGAATCGCCTTCTTCCCGGAGTATACCCGAGAAGTGCAGCGGGCACGACAATCGTTTGAACCACTCAAGAGACAACTGGCTCAACTGAATGTGAAATACGGCCTGCTCTTCCCGGCCCAACTAAAGATATACCATAAAGGAACTACTGTTCACTTCAATGACCCACGAGAGGCATGGAAGTGGGCGGAGGCTCACGTAGAAGGCGATTGGACTGCAAGACCAAGGAGACCGAGAGGAAGACCCCGACCGAGGCGAGCTTCCCCGAGGAGAAACCCAGACCGGGAAGGACAGGAGATCCTGGAGCCAGTGGCAAAACAGGAAGAACACTAAACGGACTATTGTCCTACTCCGGGGGCCTAGGAGCAGTGCTCTGACATGTGGGCGTGCACTTTTCGCACCTCTGAGCCTAACGCATAAGTAGTCCACCATGGAAGATGTTGACATTGGGCGCAAGGGAGGGAACACTGGAGGAAGCTCTCATCCCTCCCCTAGTCAAGCCCTTTCTCTTTCCCTCCCCCCCCTCACCCCTCTCTCTCTTTCTTGCTTATCTAGACCCTGCCCAAGGGTCTGGTTTTTGAGCTGACACCTTAAGTTGAAGGTTCAGCTATGTTTGGGCGACAGGTACTTCGTGTTGGGGTGGTGTATAGGGTGGGGGGTGAGTTGGGAATGTTCAAAACCTTGTTTGTTATTTCAAGACTGTCACATGCTCATAGGTCAAGCGAACCATTATCTCTGGTTGAAGACGCTCTGTACCACTTTACAGAGCACCCCCGCCCCTCTGATACAGGCGGGTACCATATCGCCATCTCTCACTGATCGCTACACCCTTGAAAACCCCATCATGTGTAATAAGTATCCTCCGCACAGACTAACAGAACACCCATGCGACATACTAAATCTCTGAAATTCCTCATTTGGAACGTGAATGGGATGGGGTCGGGAATTAAACGGCGTCTTCTCAGGCAATTTTTAAATAAACACTCCCCTGATGTGGCCCTTCTGACAGAAACCCACCTGGCCGGATCAAACTGTGCCTTTTTTCAGAGGACTAACTACCACCTTGCCTGTCAGGCGGGGTACACAATGGGCTCCAGGGGCACCCTCATTCTGATACACAAGCGCATCCCATTTATTCAACAAATTGTTCAACGGGACCCATGGGCCGATACGTGTTCGTCGTGGGAACGATCTGGGGTCAGACGGTGGCAATTGCCTCAATCTATTCTCCACCTGGGCTGGGACAGGAGTTACTGGACGACCTCACTACCCTTCTAGGGAAGCACCACCCTGATACACTCATTCTGGGGGGAGACTTCAATGACACCATGAATGATAACATTGACCGTTCCCATCTCCGAAATCGCAACCCAGACACTTCTACTAGATTAGCCAACTTTACATCTACTCTTGGGCTCTGAGATGTATGGAGGGAGTTACACCCGAATGCTAGGGAGTATTCTTTCCACTCCGGCACTCACGGCTCCATGTCCAGACTGGATTACCTCTTTCTACCACATACCGACCTTTACAGGGCAATGTCCGCAGATCTGCTCCCTCAGGGCATCTCGGACCACTCACCTCTCTTAGTTGAAATGTGAATGCAGGGTCCCCTTCCCCCTAGAACGTGGAGACTTAACAGCTACTATCTAGGGTTCCCGGAACTGATAGATCGCCTAGAGGAAGTATCTGCCGAATACTTCGAAATTAACGAGGAGTCGGTGGACAACCCTGCGATACTATGGGAGGCATATAAAACAATGCTCAGGGGTGAGATTCTCTCCTGGACGACACATAAAAGAAACACCTGGCTTTGGAAAATACTAAAAGCCGAAAAGGAATTGAGTAACTGGGAGACTAAGCATATCTCTGAACCTACGCCCGAGACCCATCGATCCCTCCACCGCGCCCAAGAGTGCCTCCGGAACAGAGCGATGGATGACGCTAAGCAGGCCCATTGGCAGGCTAGAGCGAGGGTGTACGAACTAGGGGACAAGGCGGGAAAATTGCTCGCCTGGCTACAGAGAAGGGACGAAGGACAACGCCACGTCCGGGAAATAGTTACGCCACAGGGCGACAGCTATCACTCAGATGCTGGGATTGCTGGGGCCTTTGCAGAGTTTTACGCAGACTTGTACCGAGCCCCGACCTCATCGCTAAACCCCTCCCTCTTAGATGCAGTAACGCTGCCGACTCTCTCGGGGCAACAGAGACCAGCTGGACTCTGCCTTACCGGAGGCTGAGATTTCAGAGGCGCTATCTCAACTCCAATCAGGGAAGGCACCAGGCCCGAATGGATTCCCTGTTGAAACTTGGCAAAAGCTAGGGGCAGATAAAATGGCGGCTCCTCTGCACAGAATGTTCCTTGCTGCCCGGGAACAGGGGACCCTCCCACCAGATCTTTGCAAGGCGACTATCGTGGTCATTCCCAAGCCTGGCAAACCTCCACATGAATGTGCCTCCTATAGACCTATATCACTGATCAACGGGGAGGCTAAGGTCTTCGCTAAGTTACTAGCGAACCGATTACAATTAGTTGCACCCACCCTGGTCCATCCGGACCAATGTGGATTTATGGCTTGCAAATCGACTCGGATGAATCTACGCCGCCTCCATCTAGCATTGGAGAGATCCCCGATTATAAACGAACCCTTGGCCCTGTTGGCAATCGATTTCGAAAAGGCGTTTGATTCCATTCGATGGGACTGCCTCTGGGAGATCATGCGCCGTATGGGATTCGGAGAGGCCTTTCTGGGATGGGTGCAGTTACTTTATACTAACATCAAAGCTGAAGTGAAAGTAAACGGCTGGTCCTCCAGGTCTTTCCCCCTGGGTCGGGGTACACGACAGGGATGCCCACTGTCCCCTCTCTTATTCGCCCTTGCTATCGAATCACTGGCTTTGGCTTCGCCAAAACACCACCTGGAAAGGATTCAGATGGCCGGAGGGACATGAGGATCGTACATCCCTGTATGCAGACAACCTCCTTGTATATCTGGGTGACCCGCCAAGGTCTTCCCCCATTGTAACACAACTGCTCATCCGCTTTGGGGAATTCAGCGGACTCGGAATCAACTGGGAGAAATCAGTTTTCTTTCCGGTAAAGGGTGGAGAACAAGCAATTCCCCAGGAGTGCCCGTACCGGGTGGAACGACAGGGCTTTCGATATCTGGGAATATGGATATCTGGGGACCTAACAAGTTATATAGAACACAATCTCCGACCGATCACAGACCGCTTCATTATTGACGTCCAACACTGGAAACTCCTCCCCCTGACACTTATGGGAAGAGCGGCACTCTTTAAAATGATGACTCTTGCCAGATTCCTTTATATTTCACCAAGTGGAGACACTTCTCAAGAGATCTCATATGGGGGGGGGGGGGGGAGGCCAGCCACGAATTGTGTTAACCACACTTCAAAGATCGATCTGGGAGGGAGGAATAGGAGTTCCCCGTCTCCAAACGTACTACTGGGCATCACAACTGGCAGTGGTTAATGATCTTCACGGAAACCGAGACCTACCCCATATACGTGCTGAGATAGCCACTATGCAGAACACCGACCCGCTGTCCCTCTATCAACCCCTCCCGAGAACTCCCCCACCCACAACCACAACACATGATTACGGTATGGAGACAAGCACACCGATTCATTGGGTGGGAAAACAAAGTTACTACCGCACTACCCCTCTGGCAAAACAATAACCTAGCTGAGACCCGGAAGTTTGAGCCATGGCCCAAGTGGGTTAAAGCGGGGATCATTAGGGTTGGGGATGTGCTCAAGGAGGGGAGATTGGCCTCATTTGATGACCTGCAACTGCAATTTTCAAACACGGAACGATAGCACTACATACGCCTGACCCACGCCTTAAGACCTTACCTAACAGTAGATACACAGCTAAAAGACTATACCCCTATAGAGCCTAACATCCTCCCGGCGTATATTCCCACCAAATGCACTTCCATCCTCTACAATGCCATATCCTCCTTTGCTACCCCTGAACTGAACGAGCTCAAGGCGAAATGGGAAGCAGATGTGGGGGAGATAGATCCAGAGGACTGGATACAAGTCCTCATCCACCCCCGAGAAATCGCTATTTCCTCTAGGCTTCGACTTGTGCAGCTGAAACTACTGCACCGGGTTTATTACCCTAGAACGCGCCTATATGGCTGGAAACTGGCCCCAAACCCGAACTGTTTGGATGCGGGGATGAGGAGGGAACCTTCATTCACATTTTGTGGGCATGTCCCCGGATACAAACTTTTTGGAATGCATGCTGTAGGGAACTCTCCCGAGTTCTGACCCGACCATACCACTGGACCCAAGGGCCTTACTCCTAGGTGTGCCTGACGAGATAGAGGCTAATAAGTGGGAGAGATTACTCCTGCACACGGCGATGGGACTGATCAAGCGCAACATAGCGCAGAAATGGGGAGCCCCTGATTCCCCAACACTGGACCAATGGAAATCAGATATGGACATATGCGCTATGATGGCGCATAGGATTTACTCAGCACGAGGCTGTCCCAACAAAGCCTCGAAAATATGGGATAGATGGGAAGGAGAGACCTGAGAATCCCTCCTACAAGCTGGGGAATGTGCACTGGGTGTTTTGTATTTGTATTACACATTACTACACATACTGAGGAAGCCGCTCGACTTCTGATGTTATGGGTATTCTCTCCACTGATTATGAATGAGCATGACAGTCTTTAAGTTGATTTGTTTGCTTGTTGCTTTATTGTGATTATTCTATTATGTTAATAACAATAAAATACTTTATAAAAAAAAAGTACCTGCACACGCTGGTGCCAACGGGCAAAAAGGGAGTCTCTTCGAGGGAATCAGGCAGTTTAGTTCGATGAACAAATGAAGATGAACAGAGCTCCGCGACTCAAGCGCAGCCTCCACTGTGGGCAGAAGCAGAGCGAGAGTACGGAAAGGTGTGCTGTTAGACAGCGGGTAAAAGCTATGGGCTCCTGCAGGAGGGCGGCCACTTCCTAGCGATGCTACTCACCGGTCCCCGATGCAGGCAGACCCAGGCTTCTCCGCTTGTTTTAGTGCTGGCAGGTTCAGATAGGAGCAGGGGACGTCTCGCCGTCGTGTAGATTCCGCAGCAGCAGAAGTTGAGTTGCAGTGAACCCGCACAGTTTGTTACCACAGCAGGGCAACGAAGCGGCCGTGTGTATTTCAGCCCAATGTACACTACTCACTTCAGACCTGGGAATGCCAAGTGTACGAATCGTGTGAGAGGGACAAGGACTCGTAAAACAACACAACCTGACGGCGGTTACACAGCAAGACTCCTGGGTAGGCTGGTCAGTTTGCTGGATGGCCCAGAGACACTTCCAAAGGCTTACGTGCAGGAGATGGTGAAGATGCAGAGAATAGTTGTTCCCACTATTCCAAGGGTTGAAGTACCAGTACAGGCCTTCTCGTTCGATCCGAGGTAGAAAGGGTTTCACAAAGTGACAGCAGTGCAGAGGAGCAGTCCTTCAGCGGGTCACCAGCGATTCCTCGGTTCAGCCTTGTGGTTGCAGGATACTTGGCTACTGTATTCCTTTGTTCGTGAAAACTCAGGAGATCGACCTGGTAGTGGTGTTTCCAGCCCCCTCTTATCCACGGTTCCCTTCGCGCCAAAACGGAGGGGACCCAATGGGAGATCTGCTCATAAAACACTCACACCATACGTGGACCCATCACGGACCACGGTGGTCCCAGGCATTTACGACACCCTAGACTCTCTGGCGCCCAGGATGTGTATTGGGACCAGACATCCCAGCCAACATCCTGGAGGCACACACAAGGCCTGTAGAAGCCCGCAAAAGCATCTGTTTTCCGCGGGAAAGTACATGCCCAAATAAGGAAGGCCCCCGGTCGGCTCGACCTGGGGGAGGTGAAGGGGGCAAGACGGTCAGCGGACAGGACAAAGAGCCTCGGGGTCTGGCCATTTTGGGAGCCAGCCCACCATTTTGGGCTAAGACCAGTCCCATCCGTGATTCACTTGCACCGTTCATTAACAATCCGAAGAGAGTATCTAGGGCATGTAGAAGACTAGAGACCCAAGAGAGCAGTAACTTAGCTTACAGTGCCCTCTTGTGCCATGTTGCGCTAAAGCTGCAACATGATAAAGAAACTACGGAAAACGTTTCCCGGTACTGACTGTCTTAAGGACATGTCAGTTTCCCCGTAAGAATGGAGAGAAAGCCCAGAGGAGTGCGGCAGAAGGCTGCACTTCTCTGGCAAAGGCTAGATCCTGGTGAAAACAGCAAAAAGTTTAGGGGTTGCCACATGGAAGGAAAGTTACCCACAATTAAGAAATCTTTCCTAACAGCCACAAATAATTGGTCAGTTTGTCTCAGCTTAGCAAGTCTGCTAATGTAAAAGCCCAAGGCACGCCTTGGATCGAGTCTATGTAGCCTTTCTTCTTCTTAGCCCGGATGTGGAGGAGGGTAAAAAGAAGGCAAGGTTATCTTCTGAGTGATGTGGCACTCGGATACCACCTTGAGAAGCAGGTTAGGCTTCACTCTTAATACTTCTGTCTTTGTGAAAGACAGTGTGAGGAGGCTTGCAAGATAAAGCCTGTAACTCGCTCACCCTTCAGACAGATGTTATTGCCACCAAAAAGACGGTTTTTGAATGTAAGTAGTCTTAATGGGCACAAATTAAGAGGTTCAAAGGAAGTACCCATTAAAAAGTTGAACAAATTTAGATCCCATAGTGGGACTTGAAAAGGAGTTGGAGGGTAAACATTTGTTAACCCCTTCAAGATTTGTATTACCAAAGGCATTTTAAAGTAGGAGACTTCCTCAGCAGTACGCTTGAAAATGGAAAGCACTGCTAGGCAACCTTTGATCGTACCAATCTGGACATTAATGTCAAAGTCTTCGACGAAATCGCCAAAGGTTTAGTCTTGCACGGCGTTGAGGAGGTCGACACGAGGTGTCGATGACTTCCCCTTTGATGGAGGCGACGAGTGTATCAATGACGCACTCTTCGGCTTAGCCGTATGAGTCGATAGTGATGACTTTTTGTGCGTCACAGAGGCTTTTTCTCAAATCAAGGGTTTTTCACTCTCTCGAGGTGTCTCCCCAGCCAAGGTCGAAGACTCACTGCTTCTGTGTTTTTTAGTTATTTGTCCAAGGGTATCGCTTCTAGGGTTCGAGGGGGGCAAGGCCGCGTTCTTGAACACCTTTAACATGCTTTTACGGTATTCCTCTCACTGTGCCGAGGTACTGTTTTGTTGGACAAATAACCCTCTCGGGTGAACTGGAGGATGAGGTGGACAGCGACCTATGGTGCCTTTTCTTGCTGTGTTTCGAAGAGGAAGAATGTGATCCACTTCCAGAGCGTGATCAGGAGTGTTTTATGTAACGAGGAGACCAAGGCCTCGACTCGTCAGTTGCGTTTGGATGGGGTAATTGACTTCTGGGGCTTACCTCTCTCCAGTTTCCCTCTGCGCTCCCTCAAGGCCTTGCCAGTCATTGACCTACACTTGTCACATTCAGAACATGGACGCTCTGCCCAAAGGCACCACAGACGGACCCTGTGTGAATTCGTCATGGACATCTTAGCCCTGCAGTCGTGGCATTTTCTAAAACCGGACCGGGCCGTAGACTGAGCCGATGAGGAGGCCATGTCGTCGAAGTTTTGCAGGAATTTTCACAGAAAAAAAAATAAATACATTTAATTTTTTTATTTTTAAAAACGATGGATTTCTATGTTCACTGAACCGAGCGTTGCATTCTGGAAGATGTGAAGCGCGGAAAATGGAACTGAGCAACGGACGCGGTGCGTGCTACTTACACCTGTGATGGCGTTGACATCAGCACAGAGGCCTCCGAGGGACATCGACTCGACAGGCATTGACGCACAGCGCCCACTACTGGGAATTTTTTTTCCCGAAGCAGCAAGCTGGATATTAGGAAATATCAAAGATAAGGACTACTTGGGAGGACACAATCCATTCGAAGTGTGTTTTTTTGTTACCTTTCATTCATTGAAACATGAAACCATTTAGCATAGAAAAGCGCTTGGCAGTTTTAAATAGCTTATTCATCATCACGTGTATGCCTACACATACATATATGTAGTCTTATGCAGACAAGCGCAAGAATCCCATGTGCTTTAGCACTGCATGGGTATCGCCATGCTGAATAAGTAAACTGCAGTCTGAATGTGCCCCAGTACCAAAAGAAAAATAGGACAAAAAGGTAATTGACTTAGCTTCTGCATCGATATAGCAGCAAGACGCAACTGAATGGCTGGCAAAGATGCTCCGGAAGCAACTTGCTATGAGTTGATGTTTATACCTACTCACCAATATAAGGGTGACTTGCCAACAGGGAGGTATCCATCCAATTATCTAACCTATACAATTATTTACCTATAAAATTATTTATCTATATCACACATTTAGGGAAGGGCCTTCCATGCTGTACAGGTTAAGAATCAGAGCTTTGGTTCTGCCCCTCGACCACTGACAGTAAGGGAATTTCCACAAAATACCATAAATATCAATGGCAGCCCCTTTATGTCTGACTGGCTTATATGCTGGGACTGGGTGATAGCGAGGTCCTGTGGTCCTGAGATGCCATGATCCCGATGGCAGGGGTTGTAGTATTAAGCTGCATCTTAGAGTAAACCTGGCTAAGGGTTCCGCTTGCTTGAATAATGTGCTCTGCATTTGGTCGTTAAAATGTGCCATTTACTGGTCTTTTTGTTTTAATGCAGTGATTTGTGCATTGCATTATATATTAAGAAGATGCATTGACTTGCATTAGTTGCTTTCTTGAATCTAAACTTTTGCTATCATTTGGAAACCGTAGAGTAGGTTTTGAATGCTCTTAATAGTATTGCTCTTGGATTGTGTTTTAAATTGAGCGGAGTCTTTAAGACTGTGTGCGACGCGGTGTGTGCAGAACTTGCAGACTTTTGGGAACCAAGACAAGTGAAGCAAGTCTTCCTTCAGTGTCAATTTGCAAATGAGGGGCTTTTCCAATAAAAACAGCACCATCGCGGAGCGCGTGCGACTCAGTGGCTATTTAGGGCAACTACAGGTGGAGTTTCACGGGGGGGGGGGGGGAAGCGGCTACGATTTGAGATGCAGAGCAAATAAGATGCCTACCTCTCCCCTTTTTGATTGATGCGGAAATGTTGGTGGCAATTAATCCGCCTTTGCCTGCCTCTCCGGAGGAGTGCTCACAGACAACTGATAAGCCCTTTCCAGACTAACTGCTAGAGCACTCATATGCTAAAAAGCAAAATCAAGCTCTTATAACATTTTTGCCACGATGCGACAGACACGGAGTGTTCCCACCAGAGGATTTTTTTGGGGGGGGGGGGGGGGGGGGGGGGGGTGGAGGGCGCCATCTCATGTGTGAGGGACGGAATACTAATGAAATGGGAGCGCTTGCTGAATCCACAACCTTCCAGAACTCTCAATGTCCCCACCTAAATAAGTACAAGCCTTCTATCGATTTCAGCATGAATTACTCATCCAAACGGATGCCTCCTATCCCATGTACCTGCTCAAAATGGGCTTCACCACACTGTTGAAGCCGGTTTAAAACGCTTCTCTATGCACGGATTAACAGGGTTGGTAAGAGCAGGAGGAAACGAAGACTAAGCTGGTAGAAGGCACTTCTTCACAGACTACAATAAGGGTATGCATTGGCCCATAGGCTTCTTTAAAAAAAAAAAAGAAGTCCCTCGCGTGTATCTACTTTAAAATTGTCTGCAGCTCTCTTTAGCAAGTCGTTATAGATTAACTGATCATCAATTGATGAGTTAGCCACTGACTCATCTGAAACATCTTGGACTGAATAACATAAATCTGGTCGGCCAAGTATGTCCCAGGATCATCTTTAATAAAGATGTCTTCTACCTCATTCATCTACTATTTACTTCCGAAACCTACAAATTATGCCACTTCGCCCATAGTAGTCTCAAACCTTGCCCCGGTCCATGACTCATGAACTTGGGTGTCTAAATGGAAAGACGCTTTTTGGATTAGGACTATAAAATTTCCCATGTAAAAGCCGCCCACACTGAAACATCCAACGTGCCGCAACACCTGCCATTAGCATAAAGGGACAAGCCACAAAAAATGTTGGTCTAGCTGGGCACACAGTCTCCGGCACAAGCGATCTATCCTAAACCAACATCAGCACCCGCCTCCGTGTCTGACCGCCTGTCTGTTTACTGCAACCAAGCCATCCCACTTGGCAAAATGCACACATGCATCTTAAAGTTAACTCTGATAGTCTCGCACACAAGGACTCCGGTCCCAGAGAGCGTTTCAACCGCAAATGACGAAAACAATTCAAGTAATATGTTAACTCTTCCCTCTGCACCAATAGAATGCAACTATACCCCCCGATAATTTCGGCATAGCTGCACACATACTTCTAAACCTCCATGATCACAACAGTTTTTAGAACAAAGATATACCCCACAAAAATCGGCCTAGCTGCACACAACACCAATCCAACTGGCCTTGCTGCACATATTCCACTGACCTCACAACCACGGGATCACGCCTAGCACTAGAATCTAACACCACTCAATCTGCCCTGGCTGCACACATACGGAGTACACCCAAGTACTTTACTATACTATTCTCTCCACTGACCTGGACTACGGTCCCCAAGGGCGTTCAACGCACAGTGCTTTGTAATCATACCAATGGTAAAAAGCGCTATACAAATTCCAATAATATAACATAATGGGGGGAGGGGGGTAACCCTAGCATATTGTGATCCCTGAGAAGAAAATGTTACTTACCCCTGGTAACGATCTTTCGACTGGATGTTCCTCCCATGTATTCCTCATCTTTGATATTCAATACCCAGCTTCGGGAAAAAAAAATGCAGTCGACTCCATGTCCCTCGAGGGCCTCCGTCTCGAGGATGATGTCGTTGAAAACATAAATAGCACGCACAGCGCCTGTTGGATTCAGTTATGTTTTTTCCTGTCATTCTCAAGTAGAACTACCAGCATTAAAACTAGTTTTACTGTACTAGGCTTTGAAGGAGCGAAAGCTGTAATAGCATGGGACATTCTACTGAGGGGTAGGCTGGGGAGGGCGATGAGGAATACGTGGGAGGAACATCCAGTCGAAAGAACGTTTCTGGGGCTAAGTAACTGTTCTTCCAATGAATTGTGTCCTCCCACATATTCCTCTGGGTATTAAGAGCGTTATAAATAACCTATCATGTCATATCAATTGCCCAATACCAGAGCTGCATTGCCTCTGCACAGTGGTAGTGACCCTACACCTCTTGTTGAGGTAGTACATGGCAACTGTATTGTTTGTCATTATCAGGACATTCTTTCCCCGTACAGACAGCAGGAAAGCCTTCATCGCTAGTCGGATTGCTCTTAGTTCCAAAAGATTGATGTGTAGTTTGGACTCCGATGGAGACCAACGACCCCGGATTGTTAGATCGTTGGCATGGGCTCCCCACCCCGTGAGCGAGACGTGCGTCACTACTGTGATCTCCAGCCATGGTTGCCAAAAAATTTCTCCCTTCAGAATATTTACCTCGCAGGCCCACCACAGAAGATCCTGTGAGACTCTGGTTGGAATCTGAAGGCGGTCCTACATCTTTCCTGGCAATTAGGACCATTGTGTTCTGAGAGACAATTGAAGGGATCTCATTCTCAGGCCGGCCTCTGGCACCAGAAAATGCACGATGCCATGAGGCCAAGCAACCTCAAGAAATCAAAAACCGGAAGACTTTGGGCACTCTGAAATTTGGTTACCATCTGAAGAATGTCTTGAGCCCTCACCTCGGGTGGCGCGCCCTTTCCCAAGAATGTATCTGTCACAGCTCTGATGTATTGGAGTTTTTGGGAAAGTGTCATATGGGACTTCCTGTAATTGGAGAAGCCCAGTCAGAGTCGCAGGTAATGTTGAGATGATCGAGGACTTGTTCAGGAGAATGTGCCCTGATCAGCCAACCGCCAAGGCAGGGGTAGACGTGAATCCCCACTCTCCTTGGACTCGCTGCCACCACCACCAGTTTGGTGAATACCCTCAGGCGGAGGTCAACTCGAATGGCAGGACTTGAAATTGATAGTACGAGCCGCCAAGCGCAAACCTCAGGTATTTTCTGTGCTTGAGCTGGATTGGCACATGCATACAAGCATCCTGACGGTCCAATGACGCCAAACAGACCTGAAGTTGGAGGGCCTAAAGGATCGGAGAAAGAGTGACCATCTTGAACTTGTCCTTCCTGAGGAACTTGTTCAAGTAAGTCCAAGATGGGTCTCAGTCTCTGTCCTTTTTGGGAATCAAAAAATACGGGGAATACCAACCCTTGTTCCTCACCGTGACAGCCACCGGTTCTAGCGCCTTTCTCTAGCAGGGTTAAAATTTCCTGCACTAGAAGCGGATCCGGAATCCTGAAGTGTGTTTCTCCGGTGGATTGTTCGAAGGCTTCTTCATAAAAGGAAGGCAGTAACAGTGGGATATAGTTTCCAGAGCCCAAGCATCCAAAGTAACGTCTTGCCATTCTTCTAGATGCTGAGACAGTCTGCCCTCCACTGGTGAGCTGTGACTCAAGAGCTCAGCAGTTTTGTAGCAGCTGTTGCAGAGGACTATGGTAAAGAGGCTCCCGCTTGAGCTGGCCTGGCACCTCTACCTCGTCCAACACGAGGAAATGTTCTTTGGCCTCTAACTGGCCATTCCTCTTGCCCTTACAAATCAGGAGTAGTAGCGAAAACATCTACCCCTCCAAAGTTGCCCACTAGGACAAAAAGGCTTAGGTTGCCCAACAGCGGTGCCAAAAGATTTGGCTGTCGCCTTCGAGATCTGCAACTTCTCAAGGCTCTCATCAGCCTTACTACTAAAAAGATGAAACCCGTCAAAAGGCAAGTTGGGAAGTCTAGCCTGCACATCAGGTGCAAAACCAGACTTCCACCAAGCAAATCTGTGCATCACGGTGCGGATAGCCATGGACCTGCTGATGCTATCTGCAGAATCCAAGCCAGATTTAAGGGACTCATACATGGCTTCATTGCCGTCCTTAATAGCTAAGAAGCCGTCCCCATCATTCCCTTTGGGAATATGCCCTGCCGCCATAGAAATACACTCCCATAGAGTATATGAAAACTTTGCAAGGGCACAAGTGGAGTTGGCAGATTTTAATGCCATGCTCCCTGCAGAAAATAACTTTCTCGACCATCCATCTACGCGTTTGTCGTCCCTATCAGGAAGGATGGTAGGGTACGCCGCTTGTTTTGAAGTGGACGCAGCTGCTTGGACCACCAGACTCTCTTGAGTGGGGTGCTTTGACAGGTAGCCGGGGTCGCTACTGGAGGGACAGTTTTTTGTTGAGGTTCTTGTCAACAGCCGGATTAGTTTCCGGAGACTCCCAATTCCTGGCCACCCTTTTTTGAAGTGCCACATGGAAAGGCAAAACTGGATCAGTATGTGGACCCTTGTCCAGAATGTCAGTGAGCTCGTCTTGGTCATAGGGTGCTGAAGGCCTACACCAACCGAAGTACTGAACAACTTTAGACATGAGCTGCCTATAAGAGGAGTCGGCATGTTCTCTTGATTCTGGTTTTCCGAACTCCAGCTCTGGAGAGGTGTCAATTCCACTTGCATAGAGCAAATTATATAGATAATGCATTCTATTTTCCTCTGACATTAGGCATTCAGGTACATTAGGTATACCTGTTACACATAGTTCTCATGCATATCCGATTCGTACACTTTCTTTTCGTCCAAATCGGTCAGCGAGGGCCTCCTTATGGCAGAAATGGAGGTTGCCATGGAGATTGTCCACAAACACGACTCCCATGTCAGGTGACTCCTCAGATGTGTCTGTCTGTTATGCATATGCGGAAGCTCCACCTTCCTGCTTTTTAAATCCGGCATCTGGCGCACACTTGTGCGGCCAATTGTGGCGTTATTCGAACACTGTTTGCGCAAATCCTAGTTTGGTTACCTGCTCCGGATTACTCTCTGCTTAATCGCTTTTGTCAAGACACTCTGTTTACGAATCCTGGAACGTATCACGGACTGCTTTGCCTTGCGATTCTGCCTTGTTTGATCTTCATGATGTGGAACTAGGACTGCGTCCCGGACTGTCTTGCCTCACGATTCTAGTTATACGTGACTTCCTGCTGCCGAACAAGGACCGCATCGCAGACTGCCCTCCTGTCAAAAGTAAGACCTATTTACTGCTCACTGTGTGCTTACCTGTATCCCGTTACGCACACACAGTGGAGATACTCGTAGTTACATCAACCCCCACTCTCCAGTACTCTTTGTGAAATACACTAAAGACCTCTGTGGCAACGTACAATGAACTACGATGACAGCCCCAGCTGTCCGACTTGCGAAGTGACTCTGATCTGGGGGGAGGGGAGGAGTTGGGGTGGGGGGGGAGGGAACCTGGGGGTTTTATGACAATGTTAAAAGTGATGATAACAACGCTCCCAGCGTTGCAGTTTGTTTTTTCCTTCTAAAAACTACTAATAAAACCAAAGTTAAAAAAAAAAAAAAGAGCTACATTGGGAACTTTTCAGCCTTGAATTGTTCGGGAGAACGCGCTCTGATCAGCCAATCGTCCAGGTAAGGGTAGGCATGAATCCCCCCCCTTCTCCTGAGACTCGCTGCCACTAATGCCATCAGTTTGAAGAAAACCCTCGAGCGGAGATCAGCCTGAATGGCAGAATCCGAAACAGATAATGAACCACTGTTAGGCAGAATCCAGGGCAGTTACCTTAGGGAGCACTACCCCAGATTAAGACTACAGGTGAGAGTAAAAAATCCCCTTTGGTATCAGTCTGTACCACAAAGATTTAGTTGGTAGCTGTGGCTGAGCAGTCAGACTTATCTCAAGAGGGAGATGAGCAGTATTCAGGGTTGACAAAATAGGTAGTAAAGTACTATGGCGCAAGGAAACACTGAACAAAGCTTTGTATTAAAAATAGAATATATATTTATTTTATACACTTCCAAGTCAACACATAGATCAC
This sequence comes from Ambystoma mexicanum, assembly GCF_040938575.1. Lineage (NCBI taxonomy): Eukaryota > Metazoa > Chordata > Amphibia > Caudata > Ambystomatidae > Ambystoma > Ambystoma mexicanum. The sequence goes on from NC_090931.1 coordinate 517,826,304, forward strand.
AGTTAATAAAGGTAAGTTTAGTCAAAAGAAAAGCATATACAACTCCCTATTCAATTGTAGACAAGTTTGTGGTAAAGTGAAAACTGAGCAAAATGGCACAGTGAAAACCAACTACAAATGGCACTCTAACAATTTAACGAAAGGGAGGGAAAACACAAGTTAAACCGAAATATCTTCAGACACCCCCTAGCAACATTTCCCTGAAGTTTTGTGAACAAGTAATGCATAGTAACACTTTAGCCAAAAGATAAGTGAATGAAAACTGAGCAAAATGGCACGCCACAAGTTAAAACAGTAGGAAGGAAGAGGGGTTTAGAAGATTTAGGTGCATCCACACATTTCTCACTGAAAACCAATCTAGTGAGAGCAGATCTAACAAATCAGCCAGAGTCAATAGGCCTGAGCCAGAGAAAGTGGTACAGGGCCAAGGGCTTAGGAGCAAAAATGTTCTTGTAGCTGCAGTCAAGTCTTCAATATTTTTCTACTAAAGAGGTAGATGCAAGGCGAAAGACAATGAGGGAGAGGGTGGCCGACCCCACAAGTAGTTAAAGGATTGAAAACACCTTTAGGGCTACCACGGAAAAAGGACGGCCTGGCGGAACAATGTACCTTAAACAAACATGAAGTGGCTCCTGCGGTGGCGGCTGTTCCTGGTAGTTCCTGCAGGTCGAGGGATCCAACAGAGGAAGAGAGGCTCTCGTCGTGGAGGAAGGTTCGAGTTCCTGCACTACCCAGGGATGAAATCAGCCGCGGTGCTGCCAAACGAAGTTTAAAAGATATGCTCCTTTTAATTGCGGTCCGGGTCGATTGCTGCCTGGCTATCCGGTCTCCAAGTGCTGGGCACTGTCGATTCGACCAAGGCAGGTCCGAGGAAGCGATAGGTGAACTGGTTGACCCCACCAGCTCAAGGGAAGGAGGCTCTTGCGCTGAAGATCTCTCGTCGTGTGGAAGAAAAGTGGTGAGACGATCCGGCAGGGCTTCACCGGTGGTGTAGATGCTGAAGATGTCTCTGGCTTCTCTCCCCTTCGGTTCCGTAGTTCCAGTGGCGACGTCTTGCTCTTCCAGTCCGCAGGACCCTGCTTTCATGCAGAAAGAGACCCATTCATACAGCCTAGCTGTCATGCACGCAGTGGAGTGGTCATCTTGGCAGGAGACCCTCCAACCTATCAGGTTAAAGTGCGACCCGAGTTGCTGTGGCAACTCTGTCCAGGGGTTCTACTCCCCCTCCCAAACAGAACCACCCCAGACTCACTGGCGCCGAAAGGAGGGCTTCTTGGCAGAAGCCCGCCAAAAGGACGAACAAAGGATCCCCGATCTGGGTTAGGAAAATGGAGTAAGACTCGAGAAAGGAGTTTTATCAAAGTTCTGGCAAATAAAACCTACCAGAGTAAAGTTAATAATAAATTAAACCGGCGGTATGTTAGAGGCTGTCAGTAAAAGTATTAGCCTCGAACAATGGGAAAATCCCATAGGAAAATATTTGTGGTCGAATATAATAAGGTAGTAACCACTGCCACCAGCCAGAAACTTTGTAGAGGGGGACTTTAAGGTACCCTCTCAAAAATGAAGATAAGTTTCCCCCTATTAACACCTCCCCTATTAACCCCTTCCAGTACTTCCATCTTAAGATGGGTTGTACTGGTTTAGTTCATAGAGATTGACTAGTAAAGTCAATGGGGACTTAACATGCCCTGGGAGACAGTAGTCAGTCCCAGGAAATGGAGTCTATGTTTGGGGGTCACTACGACACCCCTGTGTCACTGCACAGAGGGTGCCGTGTAACATGTGCACAAAGATGGTTCCTATGGGTGAGAGAAAAGATCCCATAGGCATTGAACACAAAAATAGCCTAGAACAAACATAGAAAAGATGCCTAAGAGTGGGGAAAAGTCACTCTTAGCAGGTAAAAAGAAATAAACCCTTAAAATCCAGCAAAGCTGCTGGGGGACTCTATAGGTAAGGGAAATTAGCCGTAAGTGAGAATTCTCCCTAACAACGGCGAACCTCAGGCACTTGGTGCTTGAGATGGATTGGCACATGAAAATAAGCATCCTGAAGATCCAATGATGCCATACAATCCTGGAATTGGAGGGCCTGAAGGATCTGAGAAAGCGTGACCATCTTGAACTTCTCCTTCCTGAGGAACTTGTTCAAGTCCATCAAGTACAAGGTGGGTCTCCGTCCTCCATCCTTCTTGGGGATCAGGAAATATGGAGAATACCATCCTTTGTTACTCTCCGCTACAGGTACCGGCTCTATGGCACCTTTCTCTAGCAGGGTCAACATTTCCTGCACAAGGAACAGATCTGGGAAACTTCAAAGAATGGCATCCCGGTGGATGGTTCCGAGGTCTCTGAAAGAAGGGAAGGCAGTAACTGTGGGCTATGGTTTCTAATGTCCAAGCATCCGAAGTAATGTCGCCATTCTTTCAGATGCTGAGACATTCTGCCTCCCCACTGGGGTGTCGAGACTCAAGACCTCAGAGGTTTGGAGGCGGCTGAAGCAGTGGCTGTTGGTAAAGATGCCCCTGCTTGAGCAGGCTTTGCACCTCTCCCTCATCCACCACGAGGGATTCTTCTTTGGCCTCTTTGACCAGCCATTCCTCTTGCTCTTCCTTTTGCTACTACTGAGTTGGATCTACCCCTCCAAGATGGTCCACTGGGGTGAAAAGGTTGAGGCTGACTAATAACGGAACCCAAAGATTTGGCTGCTGCCTTTGAGGTCTGCAGTTTCTCAAGGATTTAGTCAGCCTTGCTGCCAAGAAGGTGAGGCCCGTCAAAAAGTATGTTAAGGCGTCTAAACTGCACATCCGGTGCAAATCCAGATTTCCTTAACCACACAAATCTGCAAATTACGGCGCTTGCCACCATGGCTCTGCTGATTCCATCAGCAGAATCCAGACCTGCTTGAAGAGACTTGCACACACCTTGCCATCTTTAACAATGGCCAAGAAACCGTCTCTTTCCTCCCCTTCAGGAATATGCTCAGCAGTCTTAAAAATGAAGTCCCACAGTGTGTGAAAACTTTGCCAAGGCGCATGTGGAGTTGGCTGCTCCCAGTGGAAAATACCTTTCTGAACCAGGCATCTACCCTTTTGTCATCCCTATCCGGTGGGATGGTTTGATAGGGTGCCTGTTTTGAGGTAGCGATTGCCGTCTGCACCACCAGACCTTGTGGGGTAGGATGCTTCGATACATAGCTGGGGTCGCTACTTGGATGGTATTTTCTTGTCTAGTACTTATTTACTGCCAGACTGGACACCGGTGCTGCCCAATTGGCACTTAATCTCTTCTGAAGAGCAATGTGGAAAGGTAAAATGGGATCCTTTTGAGGACTTTTATCAAGGATAGCTGTAAGGTCATCGTGTTCGAAAGGGAGGGCAGGTCTGCTCCCTCCCAGGTAATCCACCACCCTGGTCAACTGCCTGTAAGAGGCATCTGCATTTATATCCGACTCAGGTTTTCCAAATTCTAATTCTGGTGAAGTGTCCACTCCACAGGCTGTCTAAATTTTCATATATATCTTTGTCTAGACTCCTCTGAAATTAAGCTATTCGAGACATTTGGTGTGCCATACTGCAAACCAAAGGGTGCATCATAATCAGATGGCTCATTGTCCTCAGAGGTCAGAGATTTGAAGAAAACCTTTCTTGATATGGGAGTGAAGATTTTTCAGGTGATGGTGTCGAAGGCTTCAGAAATTTCGAGCCCAAGTAGTCGATGTCTTGGAGGAAAACGTTTTCGACTTCGATGGCACCAAAGTCTTCAATGGCGCCACTGGTGTTGATGGGCCTGCTGGTGTCAATTGTGCAGCTGGCATTGATGACCTAGACTTTGACTTGTGAAGTGAAGGATCCCTCGATTTGTCATGTTGAGGCCTCGACTACTCGATGCGTTTCTGGCCTTCGTCCCGGGCTCGAGGGTGCACTGGATTTGCCTCGAGCACTTTCCTAACCGGCTTTAGAAGGCGCAGTAGGAGCATGGCTTGTCGAGGGTTTTTGGCTCTCGAATATTTTAAGCATTTCTTGCCTTAATGCTTTCCCTTCGACGGGAGTGAAGGCCTTTGAGGGACAGGATATAGCTCTCTCAAGAGGGAAGTCGGACTAGGACGTCCAAGTAGGAGATTTATGGTGCTTCTTGACAGACTAGTGCTGGGAGCCACTCCTTGACCTTGACATTTTTGCCTTCCTTCAAGGACAGTCGCCTCTTGCATCGTCAGAATAAGGTTTCTTCGATGTAGTAGTCTATAGGGATTTCTTACGGAATCTACCTACTGCCAATGTCCCCTTTCGCACCTACAGAGATTTTCCGGTCATCGATTGACATTTTGAACAGGCCGAAGTATTGTGCTCCACACCAAGACACCACAAGAATACTTGATGGGGATTGGTCAGTGACATCTTGGCATTGCAGTCTTGAGACTTTTTAAACCTGGTCTTCAAGGTAGTCGATGTCAAAGATTAAGACCTTTTTGTTTAATTTGTGAGGAAATACTGAAGCGTGCTGTAGTTCTCGAAGCGTAAGCTTACTCTGAAAAACACACTTCCTCAGAAAAATTGAACTGAAGCCAACGGGCACTGCGTGTGCTATTTATGCCTTCGATTACATCCTCGAGACTGAGGCCCTCAGCGGACAAGGCGACTGCATCGACGTACAGTGCCCTCTCCCAAAAGAATTTTCAGAAGCTGCTGAAGCTAGATATACAATATCAAAGATGAGGAATACATAGAGGGAGACAATCCATTCAAAACAGTCTGGCTGTTTCAGCAGCTGTTTTTGCATCCGTGTGGGTGTCTTTCTGCCAGATCCTGTTTGGGGGGGGGGTGTGTGTTTCGGTGCGGACGTCTGACAAAACATGCTTTGATTTTTGCACAGTACTAGTAGTGGTCAGCGTTTGTTTATTTTTTGAGATATGCGAAGACTAAGCAACAGGTGCAGAGGTCTCCAATGCTGAATAGCCTAGTGAAACGGTAGGCTGCGGTACCCAAACTGTGGTTGGGAGTACTAATGTGTTTAGATGGTTTGTGGTATGTCCTCCCATGCCTGTGTTTATGCCCAAGTGTGCTCCTGTCACCAGCGGATATCTCCACAACAGTGTGCAACAGGAGTATTCTGGCTCCTGTGTGTTCAGCGTCACTAATTGTGCTATTGTTGTCCTGGTCCGCATCAGGCTCCTCTGCGCCATCACAGTAGTCTGAAGAAGCCTCTGCTTGCATGGCATGGGCTGCCCAACGTTTCGACTGTCGATCCTTACGGTTCTTGCGACGAAAAAGCTTGCAATCTTAACACCGCATTTCCTGTAGGACCCGAGGGAGACAATTACACGTGTGTATCCTTCCCAACTTACAGTTACAGGATGGTGTGAGACAGGCATGGTATCAAGACAAAGTCAAGTAAGCGGGTTAGGGTGAAAACCTTTATTGACCAAAGTTCTTGGGTTGGAGCAATGCCGAACAGGCCCTAACTCCAAAAGGGATAACATTCCCTCAACTGATGTTTCTAAAGGCAGTCCCTGTCTAAGAATCCAAAATAAAAGTCTGTCTGTGTCTAAACCTATGCTTGCCCTATCAATACAAAAATGTAATGGGAAGTATTTTAAAGAAAATTAATGGTTCAACAAAAACAGAAACCAGGATTGGTTTCAGGTGGTCTTTTCAGCAGGTAGTGTTGGGACAATGTCACACAAATAAGTTCAATACTCAGAACTATTCGTAAGACTTTCTCCACAAGTCCCTTGTAGTTATTACAACCAACTTTAATGTCGAAGTGCTTTGGGGTTCCCTTCCCCAAGCTTCAACTTCATCAACTTTAAAAACACTGTTCAAAAGAACAGTTCCTTTTGTAAGCTTTCTGGGGTTCACTTCCCCACGCTTCAATCCTCCTCACCAGTTGAGCAAAACTTAACAAGTCTAAATTGGTTAAGCCTCTTAGGGCTCCCTTCCCCAAGCTCAGGTACCTTTAACTTTGAAACACAAAGCTCTTTATTGGGATGTACTTTGATTTCTCTTAAAAAGGTCTCTCAGGGTATCCTTCATTTCCCAAGCTCTACGCCTCTTCCAGCTTCCAAACACAACATAGGATTTATTACAGTTCTGTCTTGAATACATAAACCATTCTTTCACGGGGTAGATTCAGAGGCTTTCGAAAAAAGCCAAGCTTTTTGCCTTTACTAAGCGTGACCACTTTGACCCTCTTGCCCCACTCTTTGTTCTCACATTCTACCGTTACCTCTTTCTTCCCATCAGATGCTCTTTGCATCCCCTTTCTTCTGCTTTCCTTTCGGTGCACACTTGCACCCTCTTTAATGTGTTCCAAGCACTTTGGTTTCTTCTGCTTTCCTATAAGTGCACACTTTTTACTAATTTGCTGTCCTTTCAGTGCACACTTGCACCTTCCTTTGCATGCCCCTCTTATTACGGGTCATTCACTTTTTCTTTTCCACTTTCTCATCTTTCACTTCATACTTTTTTGTCTTTTACCCCAATCTGCTTTTCTCACTGCTTTTATTTTGCTTTGTCTTCTTGCTCCATTTTCTGCCTTTTCACTTTTTTCTGCTTTTAAAGGTTCACACTTTTCTTTCTGGTTCTATGCCGCTTTTCTTGTTTGTGCCCATCGCCCACTCTGCTCTTATTTAAACGCACGCTCCTGAGTTTCTATTACATGCTTTCCAGAAACTCACTAGGCAGTTTCTTGTAGAGAGACGGCTCCTTCAGGCAATGTAGGATGGAAGTAGGGGTCTCACCATCTGCCCATCAGTCAAGTGGAGTCAGGTGTGAATTTGTACCTACCCATGACTGGCTCTGCCCACCTATTAATGGGACAGTAGTTTATTCTTAAGTCGGTTTCCCGTACTTTCCCCATGTTATTCCTAAGGGTAATTTCCATTGATCCTAGTGGCCCCCACCTTGTCTCAGTACTTCTTGGAAATGGGGAGCAGGAGATGAGGAGTGTCAACACCCCACAAAGACTGAGGGAGGGGTGCTGGAAATGTGACAGGAAAAGGGGACGTTGAATGCGTCCAAGAACCCACTAGTGGATCGATATGGGAGACAAGGGGGACCACTGGCCATGTAGCTACAGAATGGAATGGCCTTCCCTTCGGGCATATCACTTCCCCACTCCGCTGTAAAAGTGGAGGTCCTGACAATATTCCCTGTATTTCAGATGGGCAGAAAATGGATGGATATTAATATCCTATTTCTGTCCGTTTTGATCTTTGTTCCGACTGGGAGCAGTGGAGTAAGTAGAATGAATGGCTGTTTGTTCCGGTTTCCCTAGTCCTAGAGTTGAATCGGAGGAAGGTAACCGAGAAGGAGGAAGTTGGGTTACAAAATAAGTTTTGAGGAAAGAGGAAATGTTACTGTCATGGTTTGAGAAAAGGTGTACTTTACCTTTACATTGAGGTTTCTTTCAATTTCCTTTTGAGGGAACGTCATGGGTTAAGATGGGGTCTGGATGACTAACCCATGAAGGCATTCGGAACTTCCTCCTCCTCCTCTACTGCCCCATTTGAATACTGTGTTCCTCAAGGACAACCCCAGACTCCCCTACCCAGGTGATTCTTCCTCGTTCATCCACATGCAGGGTTCGGATTCAAGAGTGATGGTCCTCACCTGCCTATCTGAATAGAGTACTCTATGGGTTTAAAATGGGAGGATATCCCTAGGGTTCTCACAATGGGAAGGCTTTAAATTGAGTTTTAATATGAAACTATTTTATGTTGGCTACAATAGCTAGGAACTCTGCATAATGCGACCAACACCAATGGTGGAAACAAACAATCCGAGGACCTCAACACATGAGGGATCATCGGTACAGTGTATATCACAGTAGGGATAGTATATACTACATAATTAGCAATAAAGGGGAAGAATGAAGGTCAAATATAGTTAAAAAATTATTGATATGTATCATTTTTAATGATTTAAATAGAAGCGTTTTGCTGGCTTTGACAGTTAAAAAGCACAAATGAAATATACACCAATATTTTAAAAAAAATGTACCAAATTAAAGACAAAAGCAATGTGCAACAATGTATAGAGTGTGCCAAGGATAGCAAGCAAATATCAGCACAGACAGAAAATATAGCTTCCCCTCCTATTCAATAGGGTTCAAGAAAGGATGCCCCCATTGAATCACAATCTAACAATGAAATAAATTCAACATGAAGGAAGGCAATGCAACAATCATCCACCATAATTCAAAATCCTACAGATCTTCATAAAAGAAAAAAGAAAACACAAGATCACAAAAGTGAAATAAGTCTTCAAAACAGTGTCTTGAGCTCTAAGGATCGGGGTATCGTACTTCCATTTCTTCCTAGTTTCAACTATGACCCAGTGTCGGCTAGTTTGTCAGGACTTGGTTGCCGTTTCTTCAATTAGTCAAGCATGTGAAGTATGCTGTTGGTGCCATGAAACTGATCACCAATAGCAACGGGTTGAGGGCCCTGATCCCATTCGAGGAGAATAGACCTGGCCACACAACTTTACCAAGTACCCGATGTAATGACGGATGGCCCAGATTGCACACGTAATTCCAATGGCCTACGACCTCCTTGGGCTTTCACTGGTAGATGTCTGACTCAAGCTGGTAGGAATAGTATTACAGACATGCCCAGTCGACGTCCCTTTTCGAATATATAAGTCATGCAGTACTCTGCACCAACCACTAGATGTCGACCTACGCAGAGCATGCGATTCAAGCAGATACACAAGCCTGAGAAGGGATACATTTATTTATTTAAATTTGTATAGCGCGCAAGCAGCCCGGGGACATTCCTCACTGTAATCATATTTCTGATGCTTGTATCTGCTTAGAGTCACGCGCTTTGCATAGGCCGACAACTAGTGGAAGTTGAGGAGCATTGCAAATTAAGTTTTCGAAGTTCGAAAAGGGACATTGACAGGGCATGTCTAATACTATCCCTAGTGTGACGTACCCTGTTACCCATGATCCCTCGCGCGTTGAGGTCTGTCAGATTATTTATGACAAAAGGGAGTGTAAGTTGTAAGAGTGGCGTGAAGGTAGACACGATGAGGTGTCAAAGATATATGTTTTTCCCCAGGCACCTTCTAGTCCAAGAGCGGAGGAAGGGTGGGTGCATGTGAATCTAAACAGATGAGAATCAGAAGAACAAGTAACTTAACCAAGTTAACATTCTTTCATCTGGATGTTCCTCCCACGTATTCCATATCTTATGATATTTCCAATATCCAGCTTAGGTGCGTTGGCAAAGAATTTTCAGCACAGGACACTGTGCATCGATGCCTGTCAATTATGTCCCTCTGAGGCCTCTGTCTCGACGTCACCAAAGGCATATATAGCGCACGCAGTGTCCGTTGACTTCAGTTCCGTTTTTACCAATGTAGGATCTAGCCCATCGTTGACAGTTACTCCTCCTGAGAGAACACAGACTGCAATAGCAAAGGACATTCTACTGCGGGTTAGGTTGGAGGGAAAAGGAATATGTGGGAGGACTATCCAGTCGAAAGAACGTTACCAGGTATAAGTAACTTGTTCTTCTAATGGATTGTGCCCTCCCATGTATTCCTGATCTTACGATAGACTCCCAAAGCAGTTTCAACTATTTCCGGAGGAGGGAGTCCACATTTTTCTTGACAATTTAGTAGTTCTCATGGGTCTGTGTGCACAGAATACAACACTGCCTTACCAAATAAACCATCCCAGCCTGAAGAATTGTAATGTTTGGTAAAAGTAGGTTTGGACGACCATGTGGCAGCCACACAAATTTCTTTTACTGGTACTCCCTCTGTAATGCAGAGGAAGTCGCCATGCCACTGGTTGAAAGAGCCCGAAGGCTTTCTGCAGGATATTTTCCCGCCAGTCTGTAGCATTCAGATATTGCCAGCATTATCCATCTGGATAACATCTGTTTAGTGATTGCCACACCAAACCTGTGGCCTGAGAAGCCACCAAACAGTTGGTTTTCTTGTCTTAGTTTTGCCATTCTGGTGATCTAGAAACTTTGTGCATGTTTAGGATCAAACTTGTGTAGCCTCTCCTCTTGCTTCCCAGGGTGGGTAAAAGGAAGTTAATGTTATTTTCTGAGTCAGATGGAATTCTAATACAACCTTGGGTAAAAAGGGGAGTTTCACCTTCAGGACCAGTTTGTCCTTATAATAAATTGTGTATGGAGGGTTGCAGGATAAAGCCAGAAGCTCACTCACCCTTTGGGCAGACGTAATGGCTACTAAAAAGATGTTTAAGGTTAGGAGCCTCAAAGGACAGGAGTGTATTGGCTATAAAGGAGCACACATAAATTTCAACACCAAGTTGAGATCCCAAACCGGGCCTTGAAAAGGGGTCGGAGGGAAAACGTTTGCCAATCCCTTTAGGAATTGTATTAAAGGAATTTTCAAGTAAGAAGCGCAGCAAGATATTCTTTAATAGTACCGACCTTAACAAAAAGAATAACCCCATAGGTGTATTAAATGTAAATGGATCAACATTCTTATCTCTAGACAAACTGCAGAATTTGTTCCAACGGCAGCAGAACAAACACTTAGTTGCTGGCCTTTTGGCCGAAAGCCAAATCTCTATTATGTCATCCGGGAGGTCCCAATCCTTGTATCTCAGCCTCTCAGAAACCATGCGTGAAGGCTGGGTGTCTTGACCTCTGGATTGAGAACCCGACCTTCCTCTTGCAAGAAAAGATCCTCTCTTTGTGGAAGACATATTATATTCTCAACCTCCCGATTACGTGAGGAAGGACGGATACTGGAGGAAACGCGTAAAGGAGTGGAAATTTCCAATCCACCACAAACTTGTCTCCTAGAGCTCCCCTTTGGGGAAATTCCCTGGATCCGAACAGTTCGCACTTCCGGTTGACACTGGTCGGGAACAGAATACATTCACTTGTGGGATTCCCCAAATGGTAAAGATCTTGTGAAGGATATCCTGAGTTAGTTCCAATTCGTGGGAGACTGCTCTGCCTGCTCAGAGCGTCAGCCGCAGTGTTCTCCTCTTAGGCTAGGTGAACAGCAGATCGGGAGATTCCTTCTTGAATTGACCAGTACCGGAGTTGCATTGCCTCTGTGCACAATGTTAGTGACCCCTACACCACCTCGCTTGTTGAGGTAGTACATGGCCACTGCGTTATCCGTCATTATCAGGACATTCTTTCCCTGTACAGAGGACAGAAAGGACTTCAGCGCTATTCAGATTGCCCTCAGCTCAAAAAGGTTGATGTCTAGTTTGGACTCCGATGTACACCAACGACTGCTGTCAGATCGTTGGAGTGGGCTCCCCATCCCTTGAGAGAGATGTCCGTCACTACTGTTAATTCCGGCCAAGGCTGCCAAAAAGGTTCTCCTTTCAGAATATTGTCCTGGCAGGCCCACTACCAAAGGTCCTGTGATACTCTGCTCGAGATCTGTAGGAGGTCCGACATCCTTCCTGATAATTGGGACTACTGTGTTTTGAGAGCCCATTGAAAAGAGCTAATTCTCAGGCGTGCCTCTGGCAACAGAAAAAAAAAAAACGCAGGATGCCATGAAGCTGAGCAAATTCAGAAAATAGAAGCCTGGGAGACGCTGGGCACACTGGAATTTAGTGACCATCTGCAGAATGTCTTCTGCCCTCACCTTGGTGACAAGGCTTTTCCGAGGGATGCATCCAGGACTGCTCCAATGAATTGGAGCCTTTGAAATGGTATCATGTGGAATGTCTTCAAGTTGAGGGAGAAGCCCAGTCTGAAGGGAGGGACAGGTTGAGCCGAGTTGTTCCAGGGCCTGTCCTGGGGAACTGGCCTTGATCAGCCAATTGTCCATGTAGGGGGTAGACGTGAATCTCCCCCCCCCCCTTTCCTGAGAATCACTGCCACTACCGCCATTAACTTGGTGAAAACCCTTGGGGTTGAAGTCAGCACAAATGTCAGAGCGTGAATCGGATTAGAAACACCAACGGCGAACCTCAGGTGCCTTCTGTGCTTGTGATGGATTGGCACATGAAAGTAAGCATCCTGCATGTCTAATGATACCATCTAGTCCTGAAGCTGGAGGGCCAGAAGGAGTTGTGAAATGGTAACCAATTTGACCTTATCCTTCCTGTGGAACTTCAAGTCTCTTAAGCCCAAGATGGGTCTCAATCCTCTGTCCTTTTCTGGGATTTCAAAGTATGGGGAGTACCAACCCTTGTTCCTCTCAGCTATAGGTACTAGTTCTATAGCACCTTTCTCTAGCAGGGTTAATATTTCCTGCATAAGGAGCAGATGTGGAAGTTTAAAAGAGCTGTTCCCCTGTGGATGACTGATGCTGTTTAGAAAGGGAAGTCAGTAACCCTGGGCAACGGTTTCCAATGCCCATACATCTGAAGTAATAGCCTGCCATTCCTTCAGATGCTTTGAGAGTCTGCCTCTCACTGCAGTCTTGTGAACAAAGTCCTCAGAGGTTTTGGGGAGGCTGATGGCAGAGAAGCCACCGCTGAGGTGGTCTTAGTAACTCTTCCCTGTTCCCCCACGGGGCAATATTCTTTGGCCTCTTTGAACCGACTGTTCTCTGCATCTTCCAAATGTGGAGTAGTGACGAAATGACCTACCCCTACAGGGCGTACCCATGGGGCAAATTGGAGGTTGCCTAATCGCATCACCAAGGGATTTGGCTGATGCCTTTGAAGTTTGTAGTTTCTCTAGACTCATCAGCCTGGTTTCCGAACAAACGTGTGCCGTCAAGGGCATGTTAAGCAGTCTGGATTGTACATCTGGTGAAAAAAGGGTAGGCATTTTGTCTTGTGGTTGAGGTGGCAACCTGTACCACCAGACTCTCCGGAGTTGGGTGCTTCGGCAAATAGGGATCACTGCTCGACACCCTGTATTTAGAAGTCAGTTACTTGTTGATCACTGGATTAAAATCAAGTGCCTCCCAATTGGTAGTTATGCGCTTCTGTAAAGCTGCATGAAAAGGCACAATTGGTCTGCCTGAGGTCTCCTGTCCAGAATATCTGTCAGGTCATCCAGTTCAAAAACAGGCCTTGGTCTAGCCCATTCCATGTAATCAACTACCCTCGACATCAACTGCCGATAGGTTACTTCTGCATGACCAGATGGATCTGATAAACTACCTCTGGTGAGGTGTCCAAACCACTAGCATTATGTAGGCACTCTTGAAGGCCTTTTATTATGAATTCTTCAGAAATTAGAGCCTCAGGGACTGATGGCATACCATATTGAAGGCCAAAAGGTCTTGATTCATCCGATTGCTCTGTGTCCTCGTAAATCGAGGAAAGAGACTTGAAAAAGTCAGCCCTAGGTAAAGGAGTATTTTTCTTTAATGATACCCGATGGTGTCATGATATTCGTTGACAAAGGTGCCAAATTTGTTGATACCTCTACGTCGATGGCTTCCATGCCTGTGTTGACAACTTCGAGGAATGTAGCATCGAGGAGCTCGAAGCCCGATGCGTTGACTTTTGATGGGCTTTTGGCACCGATGAAGCGTCTTTCGGCGCCAATGGCGTTGATGAAGAGTCTCAATGCACTGATGTAGTCAACGACTCAGTCCTCAAAAGGGACATTTTCTCGACTCGAGGGATCCTTGGAACGTTCGAGGAGTTTTGCCTGCAATGCCCGAAGGCGCACAGGTTTTATGCTAATCGGGTCTTTCAACCTGAGAATGAATTTTGACAGTACTCAAGGGGGTTAAGACAGCATCCTCCAATACTAATTTTGAGTCTAAATTCTTCCCACTCAGCTGGGGAAGCGTTTTTTGTTGGACATATGACCTGTTCGAGAGGAACTCGAAGACGTCGAAGATGGTGACCTATGGCGTTGTTTCGAGTGTCTTGACAATGAGGAATGGTGGGAACCAATTCGTGATCAGGATAGTTTACTTTCTTTACAGCAAGGAAAACAGACTTGTCCGAGGATTGTCTTTTCGACAGTCTATGGGGACGTATGGGTCCTACCTGCCCCAAGCTTTCCTCTGAACGCACTCTCAGGGCTTTCAACATCATGAACAGGCAGTCCTCACTCAGCGGAAGGATGAGCGGATCCCAGACACCACAAGCATATTGTGTGGGTCCGTAACAGACATCTTCGAGCTGCAGACACAGCATTTTTGAAATACCGATTTCAGAGTAGAAGACGCCGATGATGAAGCCATTTTTGAATATTTACTTCAGATTTCTTCACAAAGGAACGAAGCATACCGTAGCCGAAGCGAAAAACAGAATTGAAGCCAATGGAAGCTACGTGTGCTATATATGCCTTTGGTGACATCAACGTCGAGACGGAGGCCTCCGAGGGACATCAAGTCGACAGGCATCGACGCGCAGTTTCCTCTGCTGAAATTATCTTTCTGAAGCAGCCAAGCTAGATATTGGAAATATCATAAGATAAGGAATAAAATAAGGAATACGTGGGAGGACACAATCCATTCAAAATATGACTACGGGGAGTAATGTATCCATTCTGAGACTTGTGGATTTGCTTAGAATCACATGCTTTGCATAGATTAGTGAGCGGTACTAGTAGAAGGTGGGTTGTTAGAAGTTAGCGCTGCAAACAGATATTTCAGCAAAGCTGGTCCCACCTGTGTATCACCCCTAGAATGTGCGTCCAGGCAGTAATGTTGGGTGAAGGTGTGTACTGAACTCCAAGGGGCAGCCTTGCAAATGGCATCTACAGGCACATTTGCTTTCGAGGCTATAGTTGCCATAGTGCCGAGTTGTGTGCTCTAGGATCAAAAGGCAATGTTCTCTTGGCAAGAGAGTACAAGTTGGATGCAGTTAACAATCCATTTAGAAGTTGCTGCCTTAGAGATAGAGTCCCCCGTCTCTTCCAGCAGCTACAGATACAAAGAAACAATCTGTTTCTCTGATCGACTTTGTCCTTTGAAGGTAGAACATGACAGTTCTGCATACATCCAGTGAATAAAGACTTCGCTCCGCTGCGATTTTTGGGTTCTGGACAAAAGCAGAAAGCTCTAAAATTTGATTGATATGGAATTTAGATATGAATTTGGGTGAGAAGCAAGGATGTGCGCATAGCACCACGTTGTCTGTGTACTACTACGAAGGGTTTTGTAATGAATAAGCTTGTAGTACACTAACCCTTCGGATGGATTTAACAGCTATTAGTTAGCCTGTCTTGCATGTAAGATGTTTAAGGCTGGCTTTGAGCATAGGTTCGAAGGGAGCCCCGTAGACTTGTGAGTATGATATTTAGGTCCCAGCCGGGAGTTGAATTTGAGTATACAGATTGTTGACGCCCTCCATGTTAGCTTTAACTACAGGCACCTTCCACCACCAAATCTTACTCTGGGGCATAGTGCAAGCGGAGAAGGACGCTAGGTATACTATGAGTGAGTTAAAGACCAATCCTCGGTAGAGAAGGTAGTGGGCTATGTTGGACGGTGAAGAGTCTGCTGGATTAAGAGACCGTGTGCTGCACCATAACACAACACAGAAATGCCTTGGTGTTAGGCTTGCGTGTCTCCTTGAGAATTTTCATGCACCTTTGGTCTAGGTAACCAAATTCTATGAAGTCGGGAGCCAAGCTGCCAAGCTCAGTTTATGAGGGCATGGGTGCAGCATTGTCCCTTGATCCTGGCTTGGGGGAGGGCCGGGGGGGGCATGTGCACATTTCCCTGACCAGCTAAGAAGTGCATTCCCCTTGGACCCTTTCTGGGGAGACCTGGACATAATCTTGGCATTGGGTAGCAAAAAGGTCTATCTGGGAAACCCCAGTTTGAGAAGACGTATAGCATGTCTGTGTTTAGTTGCCATTCGTGTTCTGACGGTAACTTTGTACTCCTGCTAAATATATCTGCCGGAAAATTAAGTTCCACCAGAACATGTTGAGCCACTAGGAAAATTATGTGATGCAGTGCCCACAGCCAGATTTTCTGGGCTAGTTTGGACAGCCATGGAGAAATTATAAGTTACTCACCGTAGTGACTAACGTACTCTTAGTCCATAGTCCTTTCCTCCATACTGTATGGGTGTCCCTTCCAAGGGACAGGAGACTGAACCTTTTTCACCAGAAAAAACCTTCTTCCCCTTTATATTTAGAGGCACGTGGCCCAGGGAGCATGCCCTGCCCTGACTCCACACTCAGGCGCCACACCTCAGACCCCACAACGCGTCGACAATAGATTCAACATTGCCCAATGACACCAGTATTATTATGGGGGAGTTTGGTGGGATGTATGGAGGAAATGGGACTGTGGACAAAGAGTATGTTAGTCACTACAGTGAGTAACTAATAATTACTCTTACGTTCCTCCATACTGTATGGGCAATTACAACTGATTGTAGCCCCAGGGTGGAGAGGAGACACTCCTTAAGCAAATAGGTTCCTGAGAACCGCCTGTCCGAAGGCCACATCCGATCTAGAGCCAGCATCCAAACAGTAATGCTTGCAGAAAGCAGAGGGAGAGGCCCAAGTGGCCGCCCTGCTTATGACTTGCCAAGCGACATAGCACTGGAATGAGATGGCCGTTGCCTTGGCCCCGACTGCGTGGGCATGCATGTTGGCCCGGAGCGGCTTGATCTGGCCCTCATACGCTTCCTTGATGGCAGAGACCATCCAGCGGGATATGGAAGCCTTAGAGGCCTGATAGCCTGATCTTGAGCCTCTGAAAATGACAAATAGGGCATCCGATTTACGGAAGCCCTTGGTCCTGTCCAAGTAGAATTTCAGGGCACACCCGACATCCAGGCAGTGCAGCACCTTCTGCTTCATCCTTGGGATCGGGGAAAAAACATAGGAAGGACTTTTTCCTCGTTCAATTGGAAAGCGGACGGCACTTTGGGCAGAAATGCCGGGTGTGTCTGCAGGACTACCTTGTCCTTGTGAAAGGTAGTATATGGTTCTGAGGCGAACAGTGCCTGGATTTCGCTGACTCTACGAGCTGAGGTGAGGCCAACTAGTAAGGCCGTCTTGATGGTGACCATCCTGATGTCCACGGACACCATTTGCTTGAACGGTTTGCGCGCAAGGGTGCCGAAACCTATGTTGGGGTCCCACACAGGGTGGGGTCTCTTGACGGGCAGGTTGAGCCTTGCGAGTCCCGTCAGATGTTTCTTGACTATAGGGTTGGAGGAGAAAATGCCTTCCTCAGAGTTCTGTAATCCCCAATGGCTGCGAGATATGTGCAGGTGTCCACCTGCACGCCTGAATGGGCGAGGTGTGTTGAAAATGAGAGCACGTCATCCAGGGTGCACACCAGAGGGTCGATTCACTTGTAGTCTGCCCAGTGGCAGGAACTGGTGCATTTGCTTTTGTACTGGGCCCTGGTAGCTTTACTCCTGGCACCCTGTATGATGTCCAGATTGGCCCGTGAGAGATTAAGTGCCGAAGCGTTACCTGCTCAGGTACCACGCTATGAGGGCTAGTTTCTCTGGCACAGGGTGTATGACCCTTCCCCCCCCCTGCTGTGCCAGCACATGTGCTGGGTCCGTCGGAAGGTGAATGGGGCACTTCCGAGAGGTTGAGTAGCTTCGAAAACCATGGCCTGGCCGGCCACCATGGAGCTATTAGTATGATGAAGATTTGACGAGCCTCCTTGATTTTGCAAATTACCCTGTGAATCAGGGGAGTGGGCCGAAAGGCGTAGGCCTTCATGCTGGTCCACTGGAGGTGAAAAGCGTCACCCAGAGAGCCGGGGCCCTGACCTTGCCATGATGCGAACTGGAGACACTTCTTGTTGCGCCAGGTGGCAAAGAGATCCACCTGGGGGTGAAAATCTCCTAAATAACGAGGTTGTTTAGCTGCCACTCTTAAATGTCTGCTCCCAGTCTGCTGAGCCTGTCCGCTTCCAGGACGATTCCCCCGGGAAGTGGACTGCCATGAGTTAAATGTCATTTTCCCAGGGCCCACTCCCACATGCTGATCGCCAGTCTGCACAGGGGAGGGGAACTGGTGCCTCCCTGCTTGTTGACGTAGTACATGCTGGTCGAGTTGTCCGTCTCGATGAGGACAACCTTGCCCCAAAGAAGTGGTAGGAATGCCTTGAGCGCCAGCCAGATGGCGTTCAGCTCTAGCCAATTCATGTGGTATTTCTGCTCCCATAGAGTCCATGTGCCGTGGACGGAGAGATAATCTAGGGTGGATCCCCAGCCCTCGAGTGAGCAATCCGTGGTGATGGTGGCGGCAGAGTGGGCAGCCGGAAGGACTTGCTTGTCCATAGGTTGCAGTTTCTGGACCACCAAGTCAGGTCCGGGTGGAGTGATTGAGGAACGGTGATCATCTCGGATTGAGAGCCCCGCTCCTAGTTCCATGAGGCCGCGAAGTGCAGCCGAATACTCCTCATCCTTGTCTCGTGTGCGGAGCGGCTAATGGGACCACTGCCAGTAGACCCAGGAGATGTTGGTACCACCATGCCGAGGTCACCTCTCTGCTGAGGAAGTGGGTGGTGGCCCTCTTGATGGCCGAGATTTTATCCTCCGAAAGGAAGACCTTCTCGCAGCACATCTCTCAGATATGGCCCAATAATGTTAGATTCTGCATGGGCTGCAGCTGCGACTTCTTGAGATTGTGCGAGAAGCCTAAATTGTGCAGAGTGTTCATAAGGGCCTGGGAACAGTGGTGAACCGCTTCGGGAGATGTAGCCCTGACGAGCAATTTGTCGAGGTATGGTTAGATGTGGAGGCCCTGCGCCTTTGAGGAGGGCCGTCACCGCATTCATGACACTGGGGGCCCGAGTTGAGGCCAAAAAGAAGGACCTTGTATTGAAAATGGTAGCCCATGATCCTGACCTGTAGGAAAGAACGATGGGGCTGTCAAATAGGGACGTGTAGGTACGCGTCCTTCAGATCCAGGGAGCACATCCAGTCTCCCTCGTCCAATGTGTCCGCTATAAACGCAGGCGTAACCATCTTGAATTTCTGCTTGGGTAAGGAGAGGTTGAGGTTGGAAAGGTCCAGCACAACTCTCAGGCCTGCCTGGTTCTTCTTCTGAATGGCGAAAATCCTGGAGTAAAAGCCAAAGCCTCACTGGGACTTCCTCCAGTGCCTGGCTCTCCACGAGCAACTGGATATCCGCCAAAAGAGTTGCTGTCCCAACCTGTCGGAGTGCGGGGGGGGGGGGGGTTTGAGGAGGAGAGGCTGGGTTAGGAAGGCGGTACCCCGTGGATACTACGGCGAGGATACAAGGGTCAGCGAAATTCTGATGCCAGAAATGTGCTTGGAGAGCAAGCCCGCCCCCCACCGGGGACACATGGACCTGAAGTGGCGTGTCATGCCTTCTTTCCCTCAAAGGCATGAGGAGGGGGGACTGAGAAAAGCCTTTACTCCACCGTCCCCCTTTTTGTTGCTTGCGCCGGTTCCGAGACGGCGAGCAGTCCGGCAGCCTGGATCTGCATTCCTGGAAGCTGCGGAACCCTCTGTACGTACGACCCCTTTCTGAGCGCTGCTAAGATTGAGTGTACGATTTGGGCGTGGTCTTTGTAAGGATGGATAAAGACTTAGCTGTTTTTCTTTTTGTCCAGCTCTTCATCCGTAGGAGTGAAAAAGGTCCCCCTCCACCCTCGAACGTTAGATCTAGTATGCGTTCCTGGACATTGGGGTTGAATTTTGTTGCCCTGAGCCAGTCGGTCTTCTCATGTCCGTGGCAATACAGATGGCACAGCCTGTGGTGTCAATATAGGCCACTGGATTCCATGATGTCATGTGCTACCAGCTTGGCCTCAGCTAGCCCCGCCTTAAAGCGTGATTGGCTCTGGGTGGAGGAGTTCCGGGAAGTCAGTCAGCAATTTCCCACCATAATCATTGGTTGGCGGCTGCCAGCATGGTATCAGCGTTGGCCTGACGCAGATGTAAAGAAGCGTTGGAATAGAGATTCTTGCCATACGGCTCCAAGATCATCTCCTTGCCTAGAAGCGCCGATGACGACTGGAGCTTGGAGTATAGTGATGTCGCAGCAATCACCGAGGAGTGTGGCTGAGGGTGGGCTGAAAGCAAGAGCATAACCCCCTCCATCTTCCTGTACTTGGCGTCCAGGCGTCGATTGACCGGCTGGGCTGAGTGGGGTTTGAGATAGCCCTTCTTGGCCACGGAGACTACATTGGTCTTCATAGGAATCCACGATCTGGCAGAGGGGAGTCGTGTGAGGACTTCATCCAGAACACCCTCTGCCAGCTGGTCGACCTCGGATTGGGGTAGGCCCAGATACTCCGCCAGACCAGCAAGACGTTTGTGGAAGGCCTAGGCTGAGGATTGCATGTCTGGATCCTGTGGAGGAGGAGTAGTTGGCGCCGGAGGCTGGGGTACAGGGACCGCGGCCGGAGGCTGATGAGGCGGCAGAGGTTGCACAGTCGACTGGGGAGCCGGAGGAGGCAGCTGTGGCGAGGCCTGGGGCGCCGGATGAGGTGTCTGTGGTGACGCTAGCATGCCGTGAAGGACTTCGCTGATGGCGTTTTTGAGGAGAACACCCATCCAAGGTGACTTCATGGGGCCAAGGAACCTCTCGAAGAAAACCTCACTGACTGAAGAGGCGGCAAGGGGTGCTGACTGGGTACCAAGAGGCGGCTGACGCTGCTGCATACCCTGTCCATACGGAAGCCAAGGAAAGCTGCCCTGCGCTCATAAGGTGTAGGCCACGTATCTGGTTGAAGCCAGTCCCACCTTGACCCTCTTGCTTCGCTGAATTCCTGGCATGATGTCAGACGGGTGCCTCCATCTGGCGTGGCGACCATTTTTGTCGGGCTGCCTGCGACGTGTTGCTCTGCCCGCTGGGCCTAGCCTCCTCCAAGACTCTTGCGTGTGGATCATGAGGCCTAACATGCTCCGCAGGCCTAGGCCCGGCAGTTGTGACACCCTTCACCCGGGGGTCGGTAGAGCTGCGTTTAGGTGCCTCCTCAGACATATTGCTGGTATTAGGGCGTAGCCCCTCGGCCATGGTGCAGTTATAAGGGCGGAGCCCCTCGGGTGAAGACCCGGTAAAAGAATCTTTCGGTCCCTCAACGCTGGCACCGGCAGGATCCACGGATCCCTCGGCCCAGGGGCCGGTAGCTGTAGCAGACTGTGCCCGTGCTGGTAGAAGGGTCTGAGCGGTCCCTCCCGTGCAGCAGAGTCCCTGGGAAGGAGTCTCCCTTGCGGGGCGCGATGGATAATATCGGCCCCACATTGGGCCTGTTTCGAGGTTTCATGAAGTTCTTGAAGTCCTCTGGAGGCGACCTATGGAAAAGCTCCTTCCACTTGGCTAGTCTGTTCTTCAGCACTTTTGGGGACAGCGAGTCACACACGGACTTGGTCTGGGCCAAGGCAACGTAGGCAGAGGGAGTGGAGGTCTGAAATAGGGAAGAGCCCGTTGCAGGACGGACACCTGCTAAACCCTGTAGAAGTCGACATGTGCAGGGGAGGAGCGTGACGCCTGAGGACCGAGTACTTGAATGATAAAAAGACAAAAAAGACAAAGATAAGTATCGTGCGTGGAATTACATGGCCGAAGCCAAACCTAGGAGAGCTGGTGAATTCGGCCCGTTCCAGTCGACACAGAAAAGGAGACTGAGGTGTGGCGCCGGAGGGCGGAGTCAGGGCAGCGCATGCTCCCTGGGCCACACCCCTGCATGTCTCTAAATTTAAAGGGGAAGGTTTTTTCTGGTGAAAAGGTTCCATCTCCGTCCCTTGCTAGGGACACCCATACAGTATGGAGGAAAGGGACGGGACGTAAGAGTATGTGTCCCCCCCTGTTTTTTTATATAAATCATGGCAATAGGACTGATTTGAGCACTAGCTGAGTCTTTAAGACTTGAAGTTCTTTGAGAATCGCTAGTAGTTCAAGAAGGTTGATGTGCTATCTGTTTAACACCTGTGTCCACAGGCAGTGAGCAGTGCGATGCAGGAAGTGAGCGCCCCATCCAGTCAGAAGGGTCTGTTGTGAGTAGCTTGGATCCCTGGAGTGTGGAAAGGCTGTCCCTTTAGCAGATTGTTTCTGGTCCACAACTGTAGCGATTTAACCAGAGGTTGCAACCGCTAGATCTTCCAGTAGAAGGCGCAGCGTGCCGATTACTGTCGAGTCGATGCTCCGCAAAGGCTTCCGCCTCGATGTCGACGTCATCGGGAGTATAAATGGTCACGCGCAGCTTCCGTTGCTCAGTTCCGTTTTGAAGAGTAGGTATTGTGTAGGTTGAGGCAGCTACTACCCTTGAGGGAACGCAAACTACAAGGGAAGTTTTACTGCGGGGAAGGATGGGAGGGGCAATAAGGAATACGTGGGAGTAACATCCAGTTGAAAGAACGTTACCATGGGTAAGAAACTTCTTCTTCAAATCGATTGTGTCCTCCCACGTATTCCTTATCTTTGATAGACTCCCAAAGCAGTAAAGTATAAAGGAAGAGGGAGTAAAATTTGTATCCTTTAAGTATGCACAGAATGCAATACTGCCTTTCCAAATTTAGTTTCCCGATTAGTGGAGGAATCCAAGCTATAGAATCTAGTAAAGGCGAGTGCAGAAGACCAGGTGGTAGCTGCACAAATGTCTTTTACAGGAACTCCCCTTTGAAGAGCTGACGAAGCTGCAATACCCTGGGTAGAATGAGCCCTCAGATGTTCAGGCGGGTGCCTACCTGCCAATTTGAAACATTCTATAATAGAATAATCCACCTTGAAATTGTCTGCTTGGTGATGGCTAGACCTAGCTTGTGACTAGTGTATCCCACAAATAACTGATCAGTTTGTCTTAATTTTGCCAGTCTGCTAATCTAGAAGCTCCAAGCATGCTTTGGGTCAAGTCTGTGCAGCCTTTCTTCCTCTTCGCACGGATGAGGAGGGTAAAATGAAGGCAAGTTTATCTTTTGAGTAATATGAAATTCCGACAACCTTTGGGAGGAAATTTAGCTTCACATGTAGAACAACTTTATCTTTGTGAGGGGTTTGCAGGATAAATCTTTTAACTCGCTCACCCGCCGTGCAGAAGTTATTGCCACTAGAAAAACTGTTTTGAAGGCAAGTAATCTAAGCGGGCACAAAGGAAGGGGTTTAAAAGGCATACCCATTAGTCAACCCTTTCAAAAAATGAATAACCAAGGGTATTTTGAAGTAAGAGCGTTCCTCAACAGTGCGTTTAAAAATGGACAGCGCTGCTAGGTAACCCTTAACTGTGCCTTTCTGTAGTCCTAAATTTGCTAGATGTAAAAGGAAAGATAACACCGTCTGTGTATTGCATTAAAAAGGGTCAACAATTTTCAACTTTACACCAGCTGCATAACTTGTTCCAACGGCAGCGGTATAGTGATTTGGTTGCTCGGCTTCTGGCCGAAAGCAACACCTTCATTACATCATCCGGGAGGTCCCAATCTTTGTACCTCAGCCTTTCAGAAACCATGCGTGAAGGCTGAGAGTCCTGGTATCTGGATGGAAAACCTGACCCTTACGGATGCCCTTCTGCCCGACACTATGCAAGGATAACAAAGATTGTCAAAAAATGGGAAAGTATTCTAAACAAGTGCTCACTTGACTTGATATTAACAATACAGGAATTATCAAAGGAACTCACAACAATACAGATATTGAAGATATCAAGACTGAAATTAGCACAACTCTCAGTGAAGATGATCAAGAAAACAGAAAATCAACCAACAACCAGAATCCTACAAAGATGAGTTAGAGAACAAAAAATATGTAAGTTCAAGCGAGACACCTATGATTACTGTAACAGGGTTTACACCTGGATGAATAAGTATAACTATCAAAATCGTCCACAGAACAAAACTTCAACAGACAACTCAAGCAAAACTACAGATAACCTTACCGAGCAACGACCAAGTGAAACAGGAAGGCCAACAGTAGATAGATCGAACTGAAACACCACCGCGTAAACAGCCTTTTTTAGGGAAAAGGCAAGACCGCAGAAAAGAACATGAAGGGGAAGGAGAAAGAGCAGGAACATCGGGCACCCAAAGTCGATATCCGAGCAGAAGGCTTTAATGATTAATTTATCACAGAAATCTTACAACAACTGAACTTACAATGACAGAAAGGTCTACTTTGTTTGAAACAAAAAGCAAACTGTTCAAATTCATACGCAAACTGAAACTAAACGCCTTTTTTGCAGACACGACTTTTGATAGTTTCTAAAGATTCAAAATTTCTGGAATTACGCTCAAAAAGCACTTACATGCCTCCAGTTACAAACAGAACGATAGATGTGCTTCAAGAAGCCGTGTTGAAGGATTTGAAGAAAGTTTCTTTTAAGCCACCCAAATACAGGAACCTTAACAAAAAGGACATTTCAGTAATAAGAAAGTTGTTCGAAGACCCGGATATTACAATTCGCTCAGCTGATAGAGGAGCCTTGGTAATACTCAACACATCAGATTATCAAGAAGAGTGTCAAAGACAACTTCAAGATACTAATACATATAAGGTCCTACCCAATGATCCAACACAAGAAATTAAGCTAAAAATTGAAGAAATGCTAATTGATGCTGAAGAAAATGGATGGATCACGTCTGCGACTAAATCATTTTTAACACAATACCCGAAGGTTCCCCACTTTTATCTACATGCAAAAATACATAAGACCCTCGAAAAACCACTGGGAAGACAGATTGTTGCAGCAACTGAAGGACTATTACAACCCTTAGGAATTTTTATCGACAGAATCTTACAACCTACCATCCTATCATCCAAAAGAACAAGTTACTCTCTTACCTGGTCACGTTCTTTAGATGGGATGGTCCGACGACATATTCCATATCTATGACAGGTAATGTCCACAGCTGCGCTGCTTTGGAAAATTTTCAGCGTCTGCGTCGATGACGTCTATGCGCCGTCCCCGAGGACCTCCTCAGACAGCCGACGTCACCCGATGTGATAAGCATATATTCTGCAGCGGGGAAGGTAGGGAGGGAGTAATATGGAATAAGTCGTCGGACCATCCCATCGCAAGAACGTTACCAGGTAAGAGAGTAACTTGTTCTTCGAGGGGATTGCGTCCTCCGACGTATTCCATATCTATGACAGAATCCCAAAGCAGTACCAAGCAAGGAGGTGAGCAAAGAATTTAGAACACAAATTTAGCATGCCCAATCAAATTGTGGAATAAAGGACTGTCTTGCCAAAGGCCAGATCCTGCCCTCGGATGGAATCGAGGAAGTATTGACGTACAAAAGTTTGTACCAAAGCCCAGGTGGCTGCATCACAGATGTGACAAATAGGAACACCCCTCTGCAGGGCAGTAGACAGCCACTCCCCTGGTAGAATGGGCCCGCAAGCCAGCCAGAGGGTCCTTACCCCGCCAAGCGGTAACACTCGGAGATAGCTAAAATAATCCAACGAGACAGTCTGTTTCGTCACAGCTTGTCCCAAACACTTTCGAGCCTAACCAATGAAAAGTTGATCGTCCACTCTGACCCGAGACATGCGCGAAATATAAAAGCTCAACGCTCTCCTAGGATCAAGCCTATTGAGCCTCTCCTCTTCCTTACCAGGATGTGGAAGAGGATAGAACGCCGGAAGAACCACCTTCTGGCTCAAATGAAATTCTGAAACCACCTTCGGAAGAAAGGAAGGACGAACTCTAAGGACAACCTTATGAAACACAGTGAAGGGTGGTTTAACTGAAAATGCCTGTAACTCCCTCACTCTGCGAGCAGAAGTAACCGCAACCAAAAGCAGTTTTCAGACTTAACAGTCTCAAAGGGCAAGAATGCAAAGGCTCAAACGGAGTACCCATAAGAAACTTAAGAACAAGGTTCAAATCCAAACCGGGCACCAGAAAAGGTGACTGAGGGAACACATTAGTGAGCCCTTTCAAAAACTGAGAAATTAAAGGAAACTTAAAATAGGAACATTCTTCAGACGAGCGCTTAAATATGGACAGCGCCGCCAGGTAACCTTTTAATGGTCCCCACTTGCAAGCCCCTGTGGGCCAAGGAAAGCAAGAAAGACAATCATGGGAATGTCACACTCAAAAGGATTCACATTCTTAACTCTGCACCAGTCGCAGAACTTCCTCCAACGCCACAGACTGTTGCCGGCCGCCTGGCCGAGAGCAACACCTCCATCACGTCTTCAGGGAGGTCCCAATCCTTATACCTCAACCTTTCAGAAGCCAAGCGTGAAGGTTGAGGGATCTGACCTTTGGATGGAGAACCTGACCCCACTCCCGTGAGAGCAGATCGTCTCGGTAGGGAAGACGACGTGGAGGGCAGATGGCCAAGTCGAGAAGGTCCGGGTACCACGTCCTCCGGGCCCACGCCAGAGCAATGAAGATCATCCGGGAACCGAACCTCCGTAACCTCCGCAGTACTTGCGGGATGATGGGGACTGGAGGAAACGCGTACAGTAGTGGGAATGACCACTCCACCACGAATGCGTCTCCTAAGGCTCTCTTTGGAGGAAATTCCTGCGAGCAGAACCTCTCGCACTTCCGGTTGACACTGGGGGCGAAGAGATCCACTTGAGGGGTCCCCCAAAGGGCAAAGATCTCCAAGAGAATCTCCTGAGCCAGCTCCCACTCGTGAGAGATCGTGCTCTGCCTGCTCAGAGCGTCCGCCGTCTCGTTGTCGTCTCCGGCCAGATGAACTGCCGAGATCGAAACTTCCTGCTGGATGGCCCAGAACTCGAGCTGCATCGCCTCCCTGCACAGAGGAAGTGACCCTGCCCCCCCCCTTTTTGTTGAGGTAGTGCATGGCCACTGTGTTGTCCGTTAGAATCAGGACACTCTTTCCTCGCACAGTCGGCAGAAAAGCCTTCAGGGCAAGCCTGACGGCCCTCAGCTCCAACAGATTGATATGGAGTCTGGACTCCAACGGACACGAAGACCGCTGACTCAACTCGTTGGCATGAGCTCCCCATCCCGTGAGGGATGCTCGCGTCACGATAGTCACCTCCGGCCAGGGCCGCCAAAATGGGGCCCCCTTCACCAAATAGCCTTCGACAGCCCACCACAGAAGGTCCTGGGCGTCCCAGGGCGGCACCTGAACAGGGTTCGACATCCTGCCGGAGGACTGAGACCACTGGAGCTTGAGTGCCCACTGCAAAGATCTCATCCGCAGACGAGCCAGTGGCACCAGAAGAATGCAGGATGCCATGAGGCCGAGCAGTCTCAACTCAGACGCTGGGAGTCTCTGGGCAAGTTGAAACTTGTGCACCATCTGCTGAATGTGAAGAGCCCTCACCTGGGGAGGAAAACGCTGCCCCAGGGATGTGTCGAGCACTGCTGCGATGTACTGGAGCCGCTGTGATGGCGTCAAATGGGACTTCATTAAATTGAGGGAGAAGCCCAGCTTGTGAAGGGGGTGGCAGGTGAAGGACAGATGATCCAGGACTTGCTCGGGAGAGCTCCCCCTGATCAACCAATCGTCCAGGTAGGGGTAGACATGAATCCCCTTTCCTGAGATGCGCTGCCACCACCACAATGATCTTGGTGAAAACCCTCGGGGCGGAGGTCAATCCGAACCGCAGGACCCGAAACTGAATGGATGGATCGGCACATGGAAGTAAGCGTCCTTGAGGTCAAGAGACACCAACCAGTCCTGAAGTTGAAGGTTCTGGAGGACTTGAGATAGAGTAACCATCTTGAACTTGTCCTTCCTGAGGAGTTTGTTCAAACCGCGCAAGTCCATGATGGGTCTCAATCCCCAGTCTTTCTTCGGAATCAAAAAATAAGGGGAATACAATCCCTTGTTCCTCTCCGCTACAGGCACCAGTTCTATGGCGTCTTTCTCCAGCAGGGCATGAATTTCCTGCGTAAGGAGCGGATCCGGACTCTTCAAAGAGGTTCCCAGGTGGATTGTCGTGAGGCCTCTGCCGAAAATGAAGACCGTAGCCGTGGGTTATGATCTCCAGAACCCACACATCTGAAGTAATGGCACGCCACTTTACAAGATGCTGCACCAGCCTTCCCCCAACCGGCGAACCATGGGACATGGCCTCATGACTGAGCTGAAGCGGCTGCGGCGTTGCCCGAGGGCAAAGAGGCAACTGCCTGAGCGGCCCTGGCACCTCAAGTACTCTGTTTTCCACCTCTGGCACTCTTATGGTGGCCTCTTTGACAGCTTCTCTTGCTTTACTGAAGGACGAGTAATAGCGAAAGGAACCTCCCCTCCATTGTTGTCCCCTAGGACGAAAAGGCGGAGGTTGTCGAACTGCAGCTCCCAACGACTTTGCTGCAGCTTTGGAGGTCTGCAACCTCTCAAGGCTCTCGTCAGCCTTGCTGCCATAAAGATGTTCACCGTCAAAGGGCATGTTGAGGAGCCGGGACTGCACATCAGGAGCGAACCCAAACTTCCACAACCACGCAAAACTGCGTATTACGGTGCTCGCCGCCATGGACCGGCTGACACAATCTGCCATGTCCAAACCCGACTGAAGGGCCTCACACATGGCATCCTTGCCATCCTGAGCCATAGCAAGGAAACCATCCCGTTCGTCCCCTTCGGGAATATGTTCAGCGGCTAATGCAACACAGATCCACAGTGTGCGTGAAACGAGACAAGGCACATAAGGATTTGGCCGCCTGAAGCGCCATACCCCCTGAAGAAAACACTTTCTTCGCCCAGCCGTCAAAACGTTTGTCGTCCCTATCCGGAGGGATGGTAGGATACGACGCCTGCTTTGCCGGGGCCATAGCCACCTGCACCACCAAACTCTCCAGAGTGGGGTGCCTGGACAAGTAGCAGGGGTCGCTACTGGCTGGACGGTATTTTTGCGACAAAGACTTGCCCACTGCCGGGAGACTCTCTGGAGCAGTCCAAGCCGCCGCCACCCTTCTCTGCAGAGCCATATGAAACAGCAGTACCTGGTCAGTGGTGGGGCCAAGATCAAGGATGTCCGTGAGATCATCCTGAACCAACTCCCCTGGGGGAGCCGACCATCCCAAGTACTCGGTGACCCGAGACAGGAGGCGCCGGTACGAAGAATCGTCATGAGTGCCAGGCTCCGGCCTACAAAATACCTCCTCCGGAGAGGTGTCCAGTCCACTGGCATCATGCAGTGACTGCCTCAGGTCATCAAACTGGCAATGGCCCGAGAGAAGCTCATCTGGCACCGTAACCAGAACAAAGCCTTCATCAGAACCTTCATCACCCTCTGAAATGTACTCCAGGCGGCGAGAGGAAGACACCTGGGGACCAAAGCTATGCCTGACCTTAGCCAGAGCCTTTCTAGGGGCTATCCCCGTACCACGGGGCCCCTCCGACACCACCGCCTCGAAAGGCGAGTGAATCAGCGTTGACGTCAGCTGCAGCGCCGCCAGCATCAACGGCGTCGACACAGGCCTCGAAGCCGGAGCTCCGAGCGTGTCTCTCGACGACCTAGGCGCCGACAGCGTTGACGACCCCCTTGGAGGTGGAGCCTCGAGAGAGAGAGAGAGAGATAGTCGACAACCTCGGCGCCACAGGCGTCGACGTCTTCCTCGAAGACGGCACAGGATCACGCGGTCTCGAGCGCGTCGAGGACCGGGACCTGGAACGGGCCTGGCGAGAACAGCTACCCCTGTCAGAGCGGGACCTCTCCCGCGAGCCGTGCCGACCACCCGCGCGCGAAGGCATATGGGCGGTGTCTCTCGAATGGTGCCGACCAACCCCACTCGGAGGCACAGACAGACCGGTGCCCTGCGATTCGAGAATCGGCAACATTTTCTTCCCGAAGGAAGCCCATTCCTCTGGTGTAGCTTGCATGGTGGGATAAGCGACCTGCCGACGGGCGGAGTCCTCGGAAGAGGACGGAGAATGCGACCGATGCCGGCGCTTCCGGGAATGCCTCGAAGAGGCAGAGGAGTGGCGAGACCGACTCCTGGAAGGAGACCCACTGGACTTCCGGCGATGACGCGGAGAGTCGCCTCTCGAGTCATCTGTCATAAGCCCCGTAGACCTCGACTTCCCGGGCTTAGACACCCGACCTACCGACAACTTCTTCTTGCACTCCCGCAAGGCCTAGGCCGTGAGTGGCTGGCAGTCGAAACAGTCGTCTGTATCGTGGGCCTCCCCGAGGCACCAGAGGCAGGTCTTGTGCGATTCCGTGACCGACATCTTGGACCCACAGTCCCCGCATTTCTTGAAGCCCTGATGCGGGGTGGAAGACGAGGTAGACATCGTCGCAAACAGGCTTTTTACACAAAAACCGAACAGGTTCAAAGAAACAAGAAGAACACAACAAACTCCAAAGAGTCGAGGCGTACCGAGATTCACAAAGTGAACACGTTCGCGGAAAAAACGGAACTGAGGCTACGGGCGTCGTGCGTCCTACTTCTCACATCGGGTGATGTCGGCCGGAGGTCCTCGGGGACGGCGCATCGACATCATCGACACAGGACGCAGAAAATTTTCCGAAGCAGCACAGCTGTGGACATTACCTGTCAGATATGGAATACGTCGGCGGACCCAATCCCCTCGAAATTTCCTTCATATATTAAGGACAGCACAGATTTTCTCAACAGACTGCACACCATAGAAATAAAACATACAAATATCTTAGTCACCATCGATGTACGCAGTCTGTATACATCGATACCACACAATTTAGGACTGCAAGCTGTGGAATGGATCTTCTTGAATGAAGAAAATGTTGGAGCTTCTGAGGAATTCATGATGATCTTGCTTGATATGATAGCACGGAATGCATACTTTCAGTTCAACAAAATATTTTTCCAACAAATAAGTGGAACCGCAATGGAAGCAACTATGGCGCCAGCATACGCCAATGCCTTTATGATCAAATCTGAGGAGGACTATGTTCTGCACCATCCAGTTTGGCAAAAATACATCAAATACTGGGGTCGATCTATAGACGAAATTTATGATTTGGAAGGACAAAGCAGAGAATCTACAACTGTTTTTCCAATTTCTCAACACAATCGATATGAGACTTTGTTTACGTCGGAAATTGGAAATCCTGGTTTACATTTCCTAGATGTACAGATCACACCATCAGTTCCTAATTTTGAAAAACATTTCTCATAAACCAACGGACAGGAACAATCTCCTTCACAGGATAAATTTTCACCCACCTCCAACCATCTGGAGCTTACCATACAGTCAATTACTAAGAGTTAAAAGAATTGTCAATACCAACACAAACTGGGAATGTGATTCAACCAAAATGCTTGATAAATTTAGATCAAGAGGGTACAAGGAACCAGAACTTCAGGAGGGAAATTTGAAACATTGGCCATTATTAGCAAGTGACACAAGATTACAAGGCAATTTGAACAACAAACCACTTTTCAAAGAAGCCATAATCTAAAAGATCTTCTAGTGGATACCAACCCTAATCAAACCAGAAAACCACGCAGCAAACATACAGGAACTTATCCATGTCTTTCATGCAACAGTTGTAACAATGTGACCAAGGGCAACATCATAACTCACTCACGTACCGGCAAAAAATTCCATTGAAGGACTATGCTCCATGCGGATCACAGAATGTAGAGTATGCAATCAAATGCCCATGTGGTCTTACATACGTTGGACAAACCAAGCGCAAAGCATGTGTATACGCTTGAATGAACTCAAATCTAATGTAAGAACAAACAACCGTCATTCACCCATAGCAAGACACTTTCAAGATTATAAACACCAGCTATCTCAAATGTGGTTTCAAATTTTGGAAGTAATCAGAACCAAAGATTTACATATGAATACAACAAAAAAACTAGAACAACGTGAAGTCTATTGGATTGACAGGCTTGAAACAGTTGCTCAATCAGGTTTGAATGAAGAACTGGATTTATTTTGTTTTTTATGAACTTCGTATGATGAAGAGGTCCCCATAAAAGTAACCACCAAAAAAAGGGGCAACAAGATAGAGCATTGGACATAAGGTTGAGACTGTAGATAAGTATCAGATTAAAATGCATAACAAGTATCTTGCAATGAATAGGAGCGTATATGAGCAATTATGTGATATTGAAATAACAATTGTCAATGAACAACCATGCTATGCCATATAAATTGTATGTATAACAAATATAGAGCCATTTACATCTGATAGCGAATTATGGAATGACATATTAATGCGTGTGTTTAATGGAAGATATTAATAGTAGACACTTGATATTTTGATTTAACTAGCATCACCATTTGGATAGGCAACATCCTCTGAGTTTCATGATTCAGCCATGTACGCACAAGCAATTTCTAAATGCGAGGTGCATTGAAAGTGCTGCCTCGCTCAAGTAATATTGTATATAAGATCACACATTGTATACTACTAGTCATTATTAGATATACCCCATCAGGTCCAACAATTCAGAAAGACATTTGAAATACATTGTTGGTCCTCCTATTTTGAACTCGAGTAGGGTTGCGTTTACTTTGTACCTAGATACCGTCCACATCGAACTACAACTCCCTAACACCAATGGACTACAAGACAGCGTCATCGCGTGTCCGTACGCGATGACATATATTTAAAGATGGCGGGCGGCACACAGCGTTCTGTTGCCGGGGGGGGACCACTGTTGCCCCAGACAACACAATGCTGCAGACCCTTGGTATGGTCCCAGATGGAACCGCGAACAAGTAAGCATTGCAACAACGCTCAAATTTGTATACGTATATTCAGCTAGTACACGCTAGGTTTTTAAACTTATTCACGTATCCTAACTGCAACAGAAAATTCTGAGTCTCTAATACGGAATCAGTTTAGAAGCGCACCTCATCGGCGGTCTGTTGAGGTAATCGAACACATGGATTTGTCTTTTCATTCTGTTTATATTAGGCAGAATCCCATACAGTGCCCTTAGGGACCACTACACACAAGACTACAAGTGGTAATACAAGTTTTACCTTTGGTACAAGCCTGTACTACTATGTTAAAGTGGTAGCAAGTAGCGGAGCAGCCAGGCTTATCTCAAGAGTATATGAGCAGTAGCAGAGATTACACAAAGGGACCACAATTACTGTGACTCAAGCAAACACTGACTCAAGGTTTCAGGTAAAAAATATAAGTACATTTATTTTTAAACCATTTGCTATAAACACAACACTTCTATTAATTCAAAACCACACGTAAAATATACTAAAACCAACCAATTTGCTTTGTACAGTATAACTTCAAGGTAAGTACCCTATGTTTTAACGGACCGGTGTTGTGAAACAAAAGACGTTGCCGGGAATACATATGCAATCACTTTTTGACAGTAATGACAGTTTGGTCTTACTAAAGAAACGCGTATCCGCAGCAAGAAATGTTACCGGGGCAAAAAGACACATAGCACCTGAGATACCCAGAGAGAGTTGGGGGCAAAAATCATAGGCAATACTTTTGTCAAGGCAGACAGAATCAGGGAACACTCATGGACAGAAATTCAAGAGTCAATAGGCCGGAGCCAGTGTCCAGTGGAACCGGGTTCCTGTTGTCGAGGATGACACAGTAGGACAGTTCACGATTCAACGTAGCCAGGAGTACTTAGATATTGTCAATGGAGAAAGCAAAAGTTATAAGAAGGAGGAAAGATGAGGGAAAGCCTTGTAGGAGGAGAAAAAGGAATTCACCCCATTTCCTCAAGCAAAACACAGTACCTTATTCAATGAAGACGCTGGTGCCACTGCAGTTCCTGGTAGTTTCCTGCAGACCCACGGTTCCTGGAGCTTCGGCAAGGACGACGTGTGGAGGGGTCTGCACCACACAGGGCTGAAGCCGGCAGCAGCAACTGAATAAAAGGTGCGCTCCTTAAAAACAGGAGCGGCTCTTCAGATGGCTATCCGGACCACTACAGCAGTGTGCAGCGATTTCGACCACGAAGAGGATCCCCTGGCTGTAGAAGATGAGCTGGTTATCCCCAACAGGCTTAAGGGAAGACGACTCCAGCCTGGATCTTCTCTGGTCGGCGAAGGGTAGATAGCTTAGGACTGCAGCAGGGCTTCACCAGGACGAGATAGTTGCAGGAGTCTATTTCTCTGCTTCTCTTCGGTTCCTTGTAGTTCCATTGGCGACTGATTTCTAGCCCAAGAGTACTGCCTTTTATGCGAAAATCGCCCATTCACACAGCCTGGCTGTAAATCACGCAGCAGGGGGGTTTGTCCAGCCCGGACAACCACCTCAGCCAATCATGGAAAAGTGCGACTTGGGTTTGCTAGGATACCATGTGCAGGGGGTGACTACACCCCTCCCTGACATTCAGCCCACCTAGACATCCAGGCGCCTAGAGGAGGGCTTCTTGGCAGAAGCCCGCCAAAAGAGAGTGAACAAAGAAGGAAAACCTGGTTTGCCGCGCAAAGTAAAACACAAGGAGTTTAACAAAAAGAAATGGCGAATAAACCCGACTGGAGCCAAAAGAAAAAGTATTTGGTCAAGCGGGTTTAAGTTCGAGGCTAATATAATAGCCTTCAAACAGTACCACATTTATATAGTATAATCGCGGTAGAAAAGTTAGGGTAGATACCACTGCCACCAGCCAAGTCTGAATGTTAAGACCAAAACAAAGCTCAGAGGCACAGACAAAAAGGGGTAGGATTTAACCCTTTCCAATACTCCATGTAAAATGGGGTGTACTGGGTCTGTAGTTTAAAAGTGACTACATAAAGTTAATGTCAACTTTACCCTTTTCTGGGGGACAGTAGTCAGCCCCAGAAATGGAGTCGATAGGAAGTCTAAAAGACAACCCTGTGTCACTGCACTGAAGGTGCTGTGTAACACAAAAGGGGGCTCCTGAAGTGGTGTACTGCAGAGCCCACAATCACAAAAACAGATGAAATACACATGGCAAAACATGGGTAAGAGTGGGGGAAAAGCCCACACTCTTACCAAGCAAAGCTGCTGAGGGACTCATTAGGTAAGGGAAATTAGCCACTGAATGAGAATTCTCCCTAACAGTTTACAACACGTTTTAGCCAGCAAGATTATAAATACTATTGTTAGGGCAAATACTATTGTTTAAAGCTAAATAAATCCTGGCATACTCTCAAGAAATGCTACATAGGAGTGTATAACAAAAGTAGTTTGCAGCCAAACAGTGTGCAACACATAATTGTGAATGGAAGGAATTGAGCAATAAGGAAAGCATACACAAATCTGGCAGGTCTGAGGTATTCTGATGGCATGAACACTAAAAAAAAAAAGATTGTGAATGTTGATAAATGCAAATTGTAATGTTTATCTTGAGTTGATTGTATTGGGGGTGAAGTTAACCCCAAGCTGTTAAGTTTTTTTTTAGAAACCCGCCCTGAGGAAGGACACAGTCCCAAATGCATCAGCAAGGGCTTCTGCTATAAGGATCACAATAAAGAAAATATGAAAGTGTAAAAGTGATTGAAATTTAAGTAAACAATAGAAGTCGATCTATTAAGGATTGGCTGCACAGGAAGCATTATAAAATTTGAACTTTGAATATAAGTACACTTGTAGTATTTACTACAAAAATAGGCGTCTCCAAAGCTCAGTGGATGTGCCACTGAGCTGTTCTCTCCTATACCCATTAGTCAACCCTTTCAAAAAATGAATAACCAAGGGTATTTTGAAGTACGATCGTTCCTCAGCAGTGCGTTTAAAAATGGTCAGCGCTGCTAGGTAACCCTTAACTGTGCCGATCTGGAGTCCCAAATTTGCTAGGTGTAAAAGGAAAGATAACAGTCTGCGTATTGCATTAAAAAGGGGCAACATTTTTATCTTTACACGAGCTGCATTGTTAGGCAGAATCCTGTGCAGGTCCCCTAGGGAGCACTACAGACGATTAAGACTACAGGTATATGCAATAAAATCCCCTTTGGTATCAGTCCGTACCACAAAGATTTAGTTGGTAGCTGTGGCTAAGCAGTGAGACCTATCTCAAGAGGGAGATAAACGGTATTCAGGATTTACACATTAGGGCCTCAGTACTATGGAACAAGGAAACTGACCAAAGCTTTGAATCAAAAAGAATATATGTATTTATTTTACACAATCACTATTATTGAAGCAAGTTAAATCAGTCAAGAAAAGCATACACAACTCCCTATTTAAATTATAGACAAGTTGGAGCAAGAGTGAAAACTAAGCAAAACGGCACAGTGAAAAACAAGCAGAAATGGCACTAACAATTTCTCAGAAGGGAGGGGAAGGACAAGTTATACAGGATTAGACTCTTTAACACACCAGCAACACTTCCCAAGTAGATTGTGAACAAGTTAGGCAAGGCAGTACTTTAGCATATGCAATACTGAGGTGAAAACCGAGCAAAATGGCACTTCACATGTTTAAAAAGAGGGAAGGAAAGGTGGATATAAGAGTTCGGTGCACCAACACATTTCTAGGTGAGAAGCAATCTAGAGAAGGCAGTTGTAACAGATTTAGCCAGTCTCAATAGGCCTGTGCCAGAGTCAATGGTACAAGGCAATGTGCCCAGGATCAAACTGTTCTAGTAGCTGCAGTCAAGTCTTTGTTTAACGATTTGAAAAGGCAGTTGCAGAAGGTGAAAGACAATGATAGATGATAAGGGCGGTCAACCCAGCAGGTAAGTAAAGGATTTAAAACACTTAGCGAAACCATACGAAACGGGAGGCCTGGCAGAACATTGTACCTTAAAAGTGGAAGAGACTCCTGCGGTGGCAGTAGTTCCTGGCAGTTCCTGCAGTTTGGGAGATCCAGCAGAGGAAGAAACTCTCGTCGTGGAGGAAGGTTTGGGTTACTGCACTGCCCAGGGATGAAACCAGCAACGGTGCTGCCAAACGAATAAAAAGGTACACCTTTATATCGCGGTCCGGGTGGACGGGTGCCTGGGATACGGTCTCCTAGTGCTTGGCACTGGCGATTCGACGAAGGCAGGTCCGGGAAGGCGATTGTCGAACTGGTTGGCCAAGACTCTTGCAGGGGAAGATCTTGAAAAGTGGTGAGGATCTGCAGCAGGGCTTCACCGGTGGTTCAGTCGTTGCAGATGTCTTCGGCTTCTCTCCTCTTCGGTTTCTTAGTTCCAGTGGCAACATCTTGGTCCTCCAGTCCTCAGGACCCTGCTTTTATGCAGCAAGACCCCCATTCATACAGCCTAGCTGTCAGGCTGGGGCGGGGGGGGTTCTCCCGCCAGGAAAACCACCCCATCCTATCAGGGCAGAGTGCGACTTGGGTTGCGTAGGCAACCCTGTCCAGGGTGCCTATTCCCCCTCCCACACATCCTGTCTACCCCAGACTCAGTGGCACCGAGAGGAAGGCTTCTGTGCAGAAGCCCGCCAAAAGGACAAACAAAGGATCCCCGACCTGGGTTAGGATTTCAGAGAAAGAAAAATTATTAAAGTTCTGGCAAAAAAAAAAAAAAAGACCAATTTAATGTTATTAAAATAAACCGGCGGTATGTTGGAGGCTGTCAATAAAAGTGGTAGCCTCGAAAAATGGGAAAATCCCATAGGAAAATATTCAGTCGAATATTTACGGTAGTAACCACTGCCACCAGCCAGAAACGAGAGAGGGACTGTACAGTACCCCCTCGAAAATGAACACTAGGGAAAAACTATTAACC
This sequence comes from Ambystoma mexicanum, assembly GCF_040938575.1. Lineage (NCBI taxonomy): Eukaryota > Metazoa > Chordata > Amphibia > Caudata > Ambystomatidae > Ambystoma > Ambystoma mexicanum. The sequence goes on from NC_090931.1 coordinate 517,863,637, forward strand.
CTTTCCAGTACGTCCATTTTAAGATGGGTTGTATTGGTTTAGTTCATACTTATTGACTAGTAAAGTCAATGGGGGCTTTACATGCCCTGGGAGACAGTAGTCAGTCCCAGGGTATTGAGTCTATGTTTGGGGGTCGCTGCGACACCCCTGTGGTACGGCACGGAGGGTGCTGTGTACCACACGTTAAAATGATGATTCCCATGAGGGTGAGAAAAAACCCACAGACCATAAGCACACAAAATAGCCTAAAACACAACACTAGCAATCTGTCTAAAAGTGGGGAAAAAAGGGTCTCACTCTTAGCAGGAGAAAAAAAATAAACCCTTCAAATCCAGCAACGCTGCTGGGGGACTCTATAGGTAAGGGAAATTAGCCTCAGAAGAGAATTCACCCGAACAGCAGGCTATTACTTCAGATGCTTGGGCATTGGAAACAGTTGCCCATGGTTACTGCCTGCCTTTTCTTACACACAACTCAGTCATCCATCGGGGAACAAAACTTTGATGTTTCCAGTCCCGCTCCTTATGCAGGAGATTTTGGACCTGCTAGAGAAAGCGGCTATATAACAGGTACCTGCGACGAGGGGAACAAGGGGTGGTAGTCCCCATATTTTCAGGCGTATATGGAGCTGACGAAGAAGCCATCTCGTATCGAGGAATCTAAGTTTTTCTTGACAAAAACTCGAATAATTTCTTCTCTTCACAGACCGAGCGTCACGTTCCCGAAGCTCATGAAGAGCAGAAAAACGTAACTGAGCAACAGACGCTGCGCATGACCATTTATACCACCAATGAAGTCGACATCGAGACAGAAGCCTTCGAGGGAAATCGACTTGACAGTCACTGACGCGCAACGGCCTCTACTGAATTTTATTTCGGAATCAGCAAGCTGGATATGGGAATATCAAAGATAAGGAATACGTGGGAGGACAATCCATTCGAAATTGCTTTACTTGGCTGGGCACTAGACTTGAGAAATCCAATTGGAACAGCAAATTGATTGTTTGCTGCGTGTTTTGAAGGAACCCCTGGGGAGAGTCTGTGGTAATTAACCAGTCTATTGTGAAGGTACACTGGAATGGACTGCCTTTGCAAGTGGGCGGTCACCACTGCTAGGACATGGCCTTCTGGACTGCAATCTAGAAGGATCCATTAGGGAAACCACTTGGAAAGCAGCATTAGGAGCTGGTTGATGCTCAGTGAGTAGTTGTCCATTGGTACTCTTTGGTTCAATTTGCTCTATCGGATGATGGGTTAAATCCCAGTTCAATCGGCATGCTTTTTCCTCGCGTCGGCTCTTCGGATGGACAAATGAAGATGCCCTGATTTGAAAAAGGCTTATGGCCGAAACACGTGTCATTGAAAGGGCACTATTCTATGGATAATTAGAGATGATAAATAGTTTGGCGCTTGTCTTGAATAGAGTAACCCAAGTGTAATTAGAATAAGCAGTATTTGGCTTTTTACCGTCATACTCTTATAAAAAACGCGACAACCAGATTACCGAGATACTGTGATTGGAGGGTTGCCGAGCTAAAACAGTTCAGTTAAAGCCTCCTTTTGTTTTGTATGCATCTTCTCATTTAGATGAGAAGAGGAGACTACCTTAGGTAGAAATGCTGTGTGTGTTCTGAGCACCACCTTGTCCTTGTGAAATGTATCTGGCTCTGAAGCCACTAGCGCCAGGATTTCACTGATTCTGTGTGCCGAGGTAAGGCCCACTAGCAGGGCCGTCTTGATGGTGACTAGCTCAATGTCCGCGGATGCCACAGGTTCAAATGGTTTTTTGCGCCTAGGACCACATTAAGGTCCCAGACTGGGTGGGGTTGCTTGATAGGTGGATACAATCTAGTCAGAACCGCCAAGTGCCTCTTACCTACCGGATTTGAGGATGAAAAGACTACCTCGCCTGAGTTCTTGTAGGACCCAATGACGCCAGATACGTGCAGCATGTGTCTACCTGCACCCCTGAATGGGCGAGGTGCGCTGAGGAGGATAGAACTTCGTCTAACGAGCAAGTCAATGGATCAATTTCCTTTGATTCAGCCCAGTGACAGAACCTGGTCCACTTGCTTTTCTACTGGCTCCTGATAGTGTTTCTCCTAGCCCCTTGTATGATAGCCAGGCTAGCCTGACACAGGTACAGATGCTTCAGGGTGACTTGTTCAAGAACGACGCTGCAAGGGCCAACTTCTGCAGGCTGGGATGAACCACTGTGCCCCTTGCTGGGAGTGTAGGTGTGCTGGGCCCACTGCGAGGTCTACCTTGGGCTGATCCAGCAGGCTGAGAAGTTCCGAGAACCAGGGTCTCACTGGCCACCATCCATTAGGATGAGCTGAAGGCCCAGTGACTGCCTGATCCTGCAGATGACCCAGTGCGCCATGTGTTAGGGAGAAGAACAAGTTCTCTTACCTGGCAACGTTCTTTCGATGGGATGGTCCGATGACGTATTCCATATCTATCACAGTAATGACCACAGCTGTGCTGCTTCCAAAAATCTCTCGGCATCTGCGTCCTGCGTCGATACGCCGCCCTCGAGGACCTCCTCCGACGGCCGATGTTATAAGTAGGATGCACGACACCCATAGCCTCAGTTGTAGTTTTTTCCCCAGAACGTGTGGCACCAGACTGCCAGTCTGAACACACAAAGCCTTGCGGAAACGTAAGCTGCAATCGCATAAGAAATTCTGTAGCAGGCAGGGAGCGATATGGAATACGTCGTCGGACCATCCCATCGAAAGAACGTTACCAGGTAAGAGAGTAACTTGTTCTTCGAGGGGATTGGGTCCTCCAATGTATTCCATATCTATGACAGACTCCCAAAGCAGTACCAACATAAGGAGGTGGGAAAAAGGATTTAGAAGAAATTTAGAAAGCCCAATCAAATTGCATAGTAAAGGACCGCCTTGCCAAAGGCAGATCCTGCCCATGGATACAATCGAGGGAGTAGTGACTTACAAAAGTATGGACCGAAGCCAAGGTGGCTGCATCACAGATGTTACGAATAGGAACACCCATCTGCAGTGCAGTAGAGGCAGCCATAACCCTGGTAGAATGGGCCCGCAAGCCTATTGGAGGGTCCTTACCCGCCAAGCGGTAACATACAGAAATTGCCAGGATAATCGATCGAGACAAAGTCTGCTTATAACAGCTTGTCCAAAACACCTTCCAGCGTAACCAGTAAAGAGTTAATCGTCCACTCTGACCCGGGACATGTGTGAAATATAAAAGCTTAAAGGTCTCCTAGGATTCCAGCCTATGGAGCCTCTCCTCTTCCTTACCAGGATGTGGAGGAGGATAAAACGCCGGAAGAATAACCTGGCTTAAATGAAATTCCGACACCACCTTCGGAAGACAGTAAGGACGAACTCTAAGGACAACTCTGTCCTTGTGAAACACAGTGAAGGGTGGCTTAACTGAAAGTACCTGTAACTCATTCACTCTGCGAGCGGAAGTGACCGCAACTAAAAATACAGTTTTAAGAGTTAACAGTCTCAAAGAGCAGGAATGCAAAGGCTCAAATGGAGCACCCATTAGAAACTTGAGAACAAGGTTCAAATCCCAACCGGGCACCTGGAAAGGTGACGGAGGGAACACAATAGTGAACCCTTTTAGAAACTGAGAAATTAAAGGAATTTTAAAATAAGAACACTTCAGATGAGCACTTCTATATGGACCACGCCGCCAGGTAACCTTTAACGGTACCCACTTGCAGGCCATTGTGGGCCAAAGAAAGCAAACAAAGAGAACCACAGGAATGTCATATGAAAAAGGATCCACATTGTGAGCCCTGCACCAGTCGCGGAACTGTCTCCAACGGCACAGGGACTTTGTTGCCGGCTGTCTGGCCGAAAGCAACACCTCCATCATGTCTTCCGGGAGGTCCAAATCCTTATACCTCAACCTTTCAGAAGCCAAGCGTGAAGGTTGAGGGATCTGACCTCTGGATGGAGAACCTGACCCCCATCCCGTGAGAGCAGAACGTCTCGGTAGGGAAGACGACGTAGTGGGCAGATGGACAAGTCAAGAAGGTCCAGGTACCACGTCCTCCTGGCCCATGCTGGAGCAATGAGGATCATCCGGGAACCAAACCTTCGTAACCTCCGCAGCACTTGCGGAATGACGGGGACTGGAGGAAACTCGTACAGCAGTGGGAATGACCACTCCACCACGAACGCGTCTCCCAAGGCTCCTCTTGGAGGAAATTCCCACGAGCAGAACCTTTCGCACTTCCAGTTGATACTGGAGGCAAATAGATCCACTTGAGGGGTCCCCCAAATGGCAAAGATCTCCAGGAGAATCTCCTGAGCCAACTCCCACTCGTGAGAGATCGCGCTTTGCCTGCTCAGAGCGTCCGCAGTCTCCTTTTCTTCTCCAACCAGATGAACTGCAGAGACCGAAATTTCCTGCTGGATTGCCCAGAACCAGAGCTGCATCGCCTCCCTGCACAGAGGAAGCAACCCTACCCTCCCCTTTTTGTTGAGGTAGTGCATAGCCACTGTGTTGTGCGTCAGAATCAGGACATTCTTTCCTCGCACAGTCGGCAGAAAAGCCTTCAGGGCAAGCCTGACGGCCCTCGGCTCCAACAGATTGATATGGAGTCTGGACTCCGGAGACAAACGATCGCTCACTGTCAACTCGTTGGCATGAGCCCCCCATCCCGTGAGGGATGCGTCCGTCACAATCGTCACCTCCGGCCAGGGTAGCCAAAATGGAGCACCCCCTTCATCAGATTGCCTTCAACGGCCCATCACAGCAGGCCCTGGGCGACCGAGGGCGGCACCTAACTGGGTCCGACATCCTGCCGGAGAACAGAGCACTGGAGCTTGAGTGCCCATTGCAAAGATCTCATCCCCAACCTGGCCTCTGGCACCAGAAGAATGCAGGATGCCATGAGGCTGAGCAATCTCAAGAACTCAAACGCAGGGAAACTCTGGGCATGTTGGAACTTTTGCACCATCTGCTGAATGTGATGAGCCCTCACCTGCGAAGGAAAACACTGCCCCAGAGACGTGTCGAGCACTGCTCCGATGTACTGGAGCCTCTGAGTTGGCGTCAAGTGGGACTTCAAGTTGAGGGAGAAGCCGGCTTGTGGAGGGAGTAGCCCGGCTTGTGGAGGGAGTGGTAGGTGACGGACAGATGATCCAGGACTTGCTCGGGAGAGCACGCCCTGATCAACCAATCGTCCAGGTAGGGGTAGACGTGAATCCCCCCTTTACTGAGATGCGCTGCTATCACTACCATGAGCTTGGTGAAGACCCTCAGGGTGGAGGTCAATCCGAACAGCAGGACCTGAAAGTGCAAGTCGCCAACCGCGAACCTCAGGTACTTCTTGTGCTTAGGATGGATCGGCACATGAAAATAAGCATCCTTGAGGTCGAGAGACACAAACCAGTCCTGAAGTTGAAGGGCCTGGAGGACGAGAGTCACCATCTTGAACTTGTCCTTCCTGAGGAGTTTGTTCAAACCGTGCAAGTCCATGATGGGTCTCAATCCCCCGTCTTTCTTTGAAATCAAAAAATAAGGGGAATACCATCCCTTGTTCCTCTCCGCTACAGGCACCAGTTCTATGGCGACTTTCACCAGCCTGGATTGAATTTCCTGCGCAAGGAGCGGATCCAGACTCTTTAAATAGGTTCCCTGGTGGATTGTTATGAGGCCTCTGCCAGAAAAGGAAAACAGCAGCCGTGGGCTATGATCTCCAGAACCCACACATCTGAAGTAATGGCACGCCATTCGACAAGATGCTGCGCCAGCCTTCCCCCAACCAGCGAACCATGGGACATGGCCTCATGACTGAGCAGAAGCGGCTGCAGCGTTGCCTGAGGGCAAAGAGGCTTAGCCCGAGCGGCCTTGGCATCTCGAGTACCTTGTTTTCCACCTCTGGCACTCCTACGGTGGCCCCTTTGACTAGCAGCTCCTTTTGCTTTACCAAAGGAAGAGTAATAACGAAAGGAACCTCCCCTCCATTGCTGTCCCCTAGGACGAAAAGGCGGGGGTTGGCGAACTGCAGCTCCCAACGACTTTGCTGCAGCTTTTGAGGTCTGCAACCTCAAGGCTCTTGTCAGCCTTGCTGCCAAAAAGATTTACACCATCAAAGGACATGTTGAGGAGCCGGGTTTGCGTATTACGGTGCTCACCGCCATGGACCGGCTGACGCAATCTGCCATGTCCAAACCCGACTGAACGGCCTCACACATGGCATCCTTGCCATCCTGGACCATAGCAAGAAAACTATCCCGTTCGTCCCCTTCGGGAATATTTTCAGCCACTAAGGAAACAGTTCCACATAGTGTGGGTGAAACATGACAAGGTACATACGGATGTGGCAGCCTGAAGAGCCATACCCCCCTGAAGAAAACACTTTCTTCGCCCAACCATCAAAACGCTGGTCGTCCCTATCAGGAGGGATGGTAGGATAAGACGCCTGCTTTGCTGGGACCGTAGCCGCCTGCACCACCAAACTCTCCGGAGTGGGGTGCTTGGTCAAGTAGCAGGGGTGGCTACTGGCTGTGCGGTATTTTCGCAGCAAAGACTTGCCCACTGCCGGGAGACTCTCCGGATCAGTCCAAGCTGCTGACACCCCCCTCTGTAGAGCCATATGGAACGGTAGTACCGGGTCAGTTGGTGGACCTTGGTCGAGGATATCCGTGAGGTCATCCTGAAGAAAATCCCCTGGGGGAGCAGACCACCCCAAGTGCTCGGTGACCCTTGACATAAGAAGCCGGTATGAGGATTCGGCATGGGTGCCAGGCTCAGGCCTACAAAACTCCACCTCCGGTGAGGTGTACAGACCAATGGCGTCGTGCAGTGACTGACACAGTTCCTCAATCTGACTATGTCCCGAGAGAATCTCATCTGGCACCGTATCAGGAACCATGCCATCACCAGAGCCCTCATCCACCTCCGAAATATAATCAAGATGGTGGAAAGTGGGCACAGAATGGGGAACAAAGCCATTTCTAGGGGGTTCCATCGTACCCCGGGGTACCCCTGTCGAAACAGCCTCGAAAGGCGTGAAAGGAGCGAATCAGCGTCGACAGCGAACACAGCGCCGACAGCGTTGACAGCGTCAACACAGGCCTCGAGGGCTGAGCCCAGAGCGTGTCCTTCGACACCCTGCGCGCCGATGGCGTCGACGACTTCCTCGGAGGCACAGCCTCGAGAGTCCCTCGGCGCCACAGGCATAGACTACTTCTTCAAAGACGTCAAAGATGCACAGGGTCTCGAGCGATTCGAGGACCGGGACCTGGCACGGGCATGACTAGAACGATTCCCCTTGTCCGAGCGGGACCTTTCCTGCGAATCGTGCCAACCACCCGAGCCCAAAGGTGTACGAGCAGTGTCTCCACCCCACTCGGAGGCGGATGGACCAGTGCCCTGCGATTCAAGAATCGCCAGCATTTTCTTACTGAAGGAAGCCCATTCCTCTGGAGTCGCATGCTTGTGGGATAAGCGACCCGCCGACGGGCGGAGTCCTCGGACAAGGAAGGCGACCGATGATGGCGCCTTCGGGTGTGCCTCAAAGAGGCAGAGTAGTGGCGGGACCCACTCCGGGGCCGAGATCCCCTAGACTTACGACGACGATACGGAGAGTCGCCCCTAGAATCGTCCGTCAAAAAGCCCAGTGGACCTCGACTTCCGGGGCTTGGACACCTTAGCGACCGACAGTTTCTTCTTGCGCTCCCGCAAGGCTTTGGACGTAAGCGACTGGCAGTCGACACAATCATCCGTGTTGTGAGCCACCCCGAGGCACCAGAGGCATGCGTCGTGCGAGTCCGTCACCGAATCTTGGAACTGCAGTCCCCGCATTTCTTGAAACCCGGACGCAGGGTGAAAGAAGAGGAAGACATCTCAAAAACTTTGTACAAACGAACAACTCCAAAGAGTCTAGGCACGCCGAGATCTCTCCGAAGCGAACACGTTCGCGGAAAAAACAGAACTGAGGCTACGGGCGTCGTGCGTCCTACTTATAACATCCAGTGACGTTGGCCGTCGGAGGTGGTATTCGAGGGCGGCGTATCGACGTCATCAATGCAGGACGGCGAAAGATTTTCCGAAGCAGCACAGCTGTGGTGATTATTGTCAGATATGGAATACGTCTGAGGACGCAATCCCCTCGAATACTCATTCTATGGCTAATTTCCCTTACCTATAGAGTCCCCGAGCAGCTCTGCTGGATTTGAAGGGCTTTGGTTCTTTTTCCTGCTAAGAGTGAGACTTTTTCCCACTCTTAGGCATTTTTGCTATGTGTGTCTTAGGCTATTGTTTGGTGTTTAAACCCCAAAGACATTATCTCACCCTCATAGGAGCCATCTTTTTACACATGTGTTACACAGCACCCTCAGGGTTTTTTTAGCGACCCCCAAACAGATTCTATACCCTGGGACTGACTGTCTCCCAGGGCATGTTAAGTCCAAATTGACTTTACTAGTCAATTTTTATGAACTAACCCAGTACAATCCATCTTACTATGGGGGTACTGGGAAGGGTTAATAGTTTCTCCCTGGTGTTCATTTTCGAGAGGGTACCGTACCCCTCAAATGTTTCTGCCTCGTGGCAGTAGTAACTACTGAAAATATTCGACCACAAATATTTCCCTATGGGATTTTCCCATTTTTCGAGGATACCACTTTTTCTGAGCCTCCAACATACCGCCGGTTTATTTTATTAACTTTACTCCGGTAGGTTTTATTTGCTAGAACTTTAATATAAATTCTTTCTCGGGTCTTTCCCTAAAATCCTAACCCAGGTCGGGGATCCTTTATTCGTCTTTTTGGCGGGCTTCTGCCAAGAAGCCCTCCTTTCGGCACCACTGAGTCTGGGTTGGTTCTGTTGTGTGGGAGGGGGAGTAGGACCCCTGGTTAGGGTTGCCTCCGCAACCCATGTCGCACTCAATCCTGATAGGCTGGAGGGTCTACCGCCAAGATGACCACTCCACTGTGTGACTGACAGCTAGGCTGTATGAATGGGGATCTTTTTACATAAAAGCAGGGTCCTGAGGACTGGAAGAGCAAGACGTCACCACTGGAACTACGGAACCAACGAGGAGAGAAGCCAAAGACATCTGCAACGACTGAACCACCGGTGAATCCATGCTGCAATGTCTCACCACTTTTATCCACACGATGAGAGGAGATCCTCTGTAAGCCTTCTTCCCTTGAGCTGGCGCGGCCAACCAGTTCGTCAATCGCTTCCTTGGACCTGCCGTGGTTAAAATCGACAGTGCCCTGCACTGGAGGCTGGATAGCCAGTCAGCCATCCACCCGAACAGCGATTTAAAGGAGCAAACCTTTTTATTCGTTGGGCAGCACCGCGGCTGGTTTCATCCCTGGGTAGTGCAGTACCTCGAACCTTCCTCCACGACGAGAGCATCTCTTCCTCTGCTGGATCAACCGAACTGCAGGAACTACCTGGAACAACCGCCACCGCAGGAGCCACTTCTTCACTTGAAAGGTACATTGTTCCACCAGGCCACACTTTCCCCGAGGTAGCACTAAAGGTGTTTTTAATCCTTTACCTACCTGTTGGGTTGGCCAACTCTCTCTCAACATTGCCTTACCATCTGCATCTACCTTTTCGTATTCGTTAAACAAAGACTAGATTGCAGCTAAAGGAACATTTCGATCAATGGGCCCTTGCCCTGTTCCACTGACTCTGGCTATATTTGTTAGATCTGACTTCTTTAGATTGGTTCTCAGAACTGTGTGGTGCACCTACTTCTCATAACTACCTTGTTCCTTCCCCTTTCTAACCTTGTGAAATTGCCATTTTGCTCAGTTTTCATTTAAGTATTGTTGATACTGATGTTCTGTCTAAATTTGGTTCACAAACTTATGCGAAGTGCCGCTGAGGTGTATAAGAAGCTATTTCTAGATAACTTGTGTTTTCCCTCCCCTGTGAGAAATTGCCAGAGTTTCCCTTGTGTGTGGTTTTCACTATGCCGTTTTGCTCAGTTTTCACTCCGGTTCACTTGGTCTACAATTAACTTGAGTGTGTATATTTTTCCTTGACTTAATTTAACTTGCTTGATGACTGTGATAAATGTGTTTTACTAGAAGTGTATAAAAATATTTAACTACTTTTTAATACAAAGCTTTGGTCAGTGTTTCCTTGTGCCATAATACTTTATAGACCTATTGCGTAAACCCTGAATACTGCTAATCTCCCTCTTGAGATAAGTCTGACTGCTCAGCCACAGCTACCAACTAAATCTTTGTGGTATAGACTGATACCAAAGTAGATTTATTTCTCTCACCTGTAGTCTTAATCTTGTGTAGTGCTCAAGGGAACTGCACAGGATTCTGCCTAACAATGAGTCGCAGCAGGGAACGCATACAGGAACAGGCCGTCCCAGGGGAATGAGAAGGCATCGCCCATGCTCCCCGGCTGGGGAAACCTGCTGGCGAACCTCCGGCACTTGGCGTTCATCGCCGTCGCGAATAGGTCGATCTGGGGATTGCCCCATCGTCTGAAAAGGAAATCCACTTGATCCTGCTGCAGCTCCCACTCGTGGCACGAGCGCAGCTCCCTGCTGGTCAAGTCGGCAATGGTGTTCTTTATTCCTGCCAGATGGAAGGGTACCAGAAACATCCTTTGGTGACGGCCCATTGCCACAGATCCTGGTCTTCCTTGGATAGGGCTAAGGATCTGATGCCACCCTGATTCCAGATGTAGAACATGTTGATGTTGTCGGTGAAGACCCTTACCACCTTGCCCTTGAGGGACGGAAGGAACGACCCGAGGGCCCAGAACACAGCATGGAGCTCCAGGACATTGATGTGTAGTGACCTCTCCTCCGGGAGCCAAAGGCCTTGTGCGTGGAAATCTCCGGTGTACGTTCACCATGCCTCCAGGGAGGCGTCCATCGTCAGTTTCCCGATGTGCCGGGTTCCGGAAGTCGATGCCCGCCGTCAAATGCGCGCGGGTTGTCCACAACCGGATCGCTTGGCGGAAAGTCATTGAGTGAGATCCTGTCTTCGAAGCTGCCCGGCGCTTGCATCCAACGGGCGTCGAGGAACTCCTGCATTGGTCGCATCGGCAGTCTGCACAGGCGCACGAGGTAGATGCACAAGGACATCATACCGAGCAGGGACTTGATGGACCTCATCCTGGCCACGTCCGTGGTCAACAGCCGTTGTACCTTGCCCGGGATGGCCTTCGTCCTTTCCTCCGACGGAAAAGCCAATCGCGCCACTGTCGAGCCTGGCTCCCAGGAACAGGGCGACTTGCGACGGTACCAAGTGGGATTTGATCAAGAATCCCAGATCTGTGAGCAGTTGGACGGTCTTTGCAGTGTGATCGACGGCAAGTTCTCTTGACTTTGCTCGGATGAGCCAATCGTCCAGGAAGGGGTAGACATGGATCCCCTGCAGGCGCAGCCGCGCTGCCACTGGTGCTAGGCACTTGGTGAACACCCTGGGCGCGGACTTCAATCCGAAAGGAAGGTCCTTGAACTGATAGTGTCGCCCATGGACCACAAATCGCAGGAATTTTCGATGTCCTTTTAGAATGGGGATGTGGAAGTAGACAACCTTCAAGTTCAGCGACGATAGGAAGTCGCCGTCCTCCAGCTGTCCCAGCAGGTGTTGGAGGGTGACCATCTGGAACTTCTGGGACTTGATGTACTTGTTTAGACGAAGGTCCAGGATGGGTCGCCAACCGCTGGTCTTCTTCCGGACGAGGAAGTATCGCGAGTACACTCCGGATACTCTTTGGGACTTTCTTAGCATCGCCCGTACCTCCAGCAGCAGTTGAGGGACGTGGTTTTCCTTCCTGGCCATGGGTGGAATACAGGGACACTTCTTTAGAAATTCCAGAGTGTGCCCGCGGGCCAGGGCATCTAGCACCCAACGGTCGGTGGGGATGGACTCCCACACACCGACGAATTGTGCCAGCCGGCCTCCCACCAGGGTGCACAGTTGGGGACCGTCGTTGAAGAACACCCAAGGCCCGAGCCATCTCGGTGTCCGCCTTAATGGCCTGCAGTGACTTGTCCACTGTCTTGCCGAACAGGTTGTTCCCGTCGAAGGGCAGGTCCAGAACCCTGGTCTGTACGTCCTGGCGGAAGTCGGTGGCATTGAGCCAACTGCGAAGGCAAACGCTGTTGCCCATCTGACAAAAGCCGGTGTCAGCGATGTCCGTGGCCACCGTAATGGTGTGGTCCGAAGCCACTTCTCCTTCCTGTACGATTTCCCGAGGAGGTGGTGAAGGGAGGTCCATTCCGTCATCACCAGCGTAGTCATCCGTCCCCGCCATTGCCGTCTCCGTTCCCGTCTCATCCCTTGGAGGAGGGGCTGGGGGGCTGAAGGCTGGAATGGGGAGAAGAGGATGGCCTTTTCTCTGCTTGTTAGGCGGGCTCCCCGACGGACCAGGCTCCACTGGGTCATCGGTGGGGGGGGGGGGTAAGGTCATCCTTGTCCTCATCTCCGTGCACAGGTTCTGTATAGCCATCAAGATAGCTCCTGAATTGTCCTGTGGTACGGCCACCGGCTGCAACGGTACTGACGGTTGGGGCGTGGGATCCTGCACGGCTCTATCTTCCTTGTCGGCCCCCCCCCCCCGTTGCTTTCCTCGTCAGGATCCTTCCTGTGGGCCATGGATTCCTCAAACTTCTTGTCCAGGATCCTTTGGACGCTCGCCAACGCATCCTCTGAAGTGGTATCCGTGCCCCCTACCCCCTCTTTTCCCTGCTTGGGTTTCACGGGGGTATTCTCGATAGGCAGAAAAGATGATTCTCTCTGGGGTGGCAGGTAAACTCTAGCCCCTGAAGCCGTCACCACTGGGGAAGTCTCCTTAGGTTTCGCCAGGGCCGCCACGACTGCCTGAATCGAGGCCTTAGCCGGGTGAATCAGGGCATTCATGACCTTGGGCATGCCAAAGGCCTTCACCTTGGGGGGAGGATCACTGCCTCGCTCCCCCTCGGCTGTCTCCGTCATGCTCGACCGGGACTTCTCCCCAAGCTTAGCCAGGTTCTCCGACTTCCTCTTCACCGAGCCAGAGTGTTGGCTCGTAGTTGATGGTGTCGGTGATATGTCGGTGATAATGCTCCCTGCCTGGCAGCCGAGGAGCCCGACCGATCGGCGCTCCCGGTGCCCGCAGACACACGGTGCTTTGCCTTTTGTTGTGCTCCCGTCACCGCAGCGCCCTCAAAGGTCTTAGAAGACCACTTGGATGTCTTCTCATCTGCTGCTGGGCTCTTCCCCTCCAGCCAGTTGGTGAGTCGGGTACGACGATCCTACATAGTCCGTTCGGACATTCTTGCAAAACGCACAGTCCTTCTCCACGTGCATTTTGTCTTCGTCAAGGCAGTAGAGGCATTGTGATTCCTTTGTCCTGGGCCATGTCCACGCCGGGTAGGCCTCAAAGATCTTCCAGAATCCCCCAAGAAACGAAACTCAACAAAAACTTCACCCTTGAGGGGCGTAGAAAACTCTGAAACGGGTCTCTGTTGATAGGAAGTAGAATCGGTGGAGCTTGAGGCTCGATTGACCGAAAAAATGAGAAACTCTTTGAAAAATCGCAAAACGCAGTAAAAGTTCAAGAGCTATAGCACGAGGACTCCCAAAACTTGAATGTGCGGTAAAAATCTGAAGATGGCTGCCAGAGGAGTGGCTTAGGTAGAGGGCAGTCATTGGCTGGGGGCAGTATAACCCAGAGACCAGTGATTGGTTATTACGAGGGCGACAACACCAGATGTTATAAATAGGACACACAGTGCCCGTAGCCTCAGTGTACGTTTTTTCCTCCATAACGTGTGACATGCTCGTACACAATGCCTGCTTGACTGCACATAGCCAGGAGGGAACGCAAGCTGCAATAGCATAGGAAAGTCTCCAGAAGGGCAGGTTGGGAGTGTGATGTGGAATACGTTGGCGGAACATCCATTCGGAAGAACATCATCAGTTGGGAATGGATTGTGTCCTCCAACATATTCCACATCTTTGACAGACTCCCAAAGCAGTACCGGAGGAGGGAGAAGAATTTAGAATACACAATCATATGGCAGAATAAAGTACCACCTTACCAAAGGCCATATCCTGACCATGGAGCGCATCCAGGAAGTAATGATTGACAAAGGTGTGGATAGTAGCCCACATCGCTGCTTCACAAATATTCCTAATAGGACCCCTCCGCAGCAGGGTGGTGGAATTAGCCACGCAACTAGTGGAGTAAGCGTGCAAACCCTCAGGAGGGTCCTTGCCCGCCAATCTGTAACTGATGGAATACTCAGACCCGACATTCTGTATAACCAAGGATAGTCTTTATTGATTTTAAGGTAAATAATATAAACGCAAAACGAAATTTCAATTCTCTTTATTCAGAGCAGAGTAAGCTTCCTCAAAGAATATGGCAAGAAGCGTACTCTAGTCTTCATATGCCCAGCGGAACAGAGCCACTTCTTCCTCGATTCCAACTTGCCTCTGAAACACAGAGGAGAGGATTCTGTCAGTCCCTTCTCACTTCCTGCCTTATATAGGGGCTGGGGCCTAATAGACCAATCAGGGCCCTTCCCCGAACATAGGCTTGATAAGCGCCTCCAAGCCCCGCCCCCTTTGTTTGAGGACGCCAGCCGCCATAATGGAACCAGCACTTGTGCCTCGTGGAGGACGCTGGTTTTTCCTCGTTCCGGCCACGGAGTTTATGTTAAGTGAGGGAAGTTTTTACATGACCCTTGGCCGCTGATGAATGTTTCCGTTTCCTTTTGATAAACAACTTTTTGGAGGTTGCTCATAAGGTATCCTTTCTTTGCATTTGATGCTTATAATAATGTTAGAGAGAATTCTCATTCTATGGCTAATTTCCCTTACCTAGTGAGACCCCCAGCAGCTTTGCAGTGTTTTGCCATGTGTATTTCATCTGTTTTTGTGATTGTGGACTCTGGAGTACATCACTTCAGTAGCCCCCTTTTGTGTGTTACACAGCACCTTCAGTGCAGTGACACAGGGTTGTCTTTTAGACTTCCACCGACTCAATTTCTGGGGCTGACTACTCTCCCCCAGAAAAGGGTAAAGTTGCCATTAACTTTACATAGCCATTTAACCACAGATCCAGTACACCCCATTTTACATGGAGTATTGGAAAGGGTTAATTCTCAGCCCTTTTTATCTGTACCTCTTGAGTATTGTTTCGCTCCCTTAACATTAAGACTTGGCTGGTGGCAGTGGTATCTACCCTAATTTTCATACCGCAGTTATATTAGTCTCAAACTTTAAACCCGCTAGCCCAAACACTTTATTTTGGCTCTGGTTGGGTTTAATAGCCATTTCTTTTTGTTAACATCCTTCTTGGGTCTTTCTTTGCGCGGCAAACCAGGTTTGCCTCCTTTGTTCGCCGACCGTTGGTAGGCTTCTGACCAGAAGCCCTCCTTTGGCATCTGGGTGTCTAGGTGGGCTGAATGTGAGGGAGGGGTGTAGTCACCCCCTGCACAGGGGGACCTTGGAGACCCGATTCGCTCTTTGTATTGATTGGCTAAGGTGGTTGTCTGGGCTGGACAACCCCCCTGCTGAGTGATTGACAGCCAGGCTGTGTGAATGGGGGATTTTGGCATAAAAGGCAGGACTCTTGGGCTAGAAGTCAGAGTCGCCACTGGAACTGCAAGGAACCAAAGAAGCGGAGAAGAGGACGGCTGCTGCAACACCGAGTCCCGTTGAAGCCCCGCTGCAGTCCTGAACAATCTACCCTTCAACGACAAGAGAAGATCCAGTCCGGAGCCTTCTTGCCTTGAGCCTGGTGGGATCAACCAGCTCGTCTTTTCTTCAGTCAGAGAATCCTCTCCTGGGTCAAAATCACTGCTGTGCTGTAGTGGTCCGGATAGCCATCAGAAGAGCCCTCTCCTGATCTAAAGGAGCGCACCTTTTATTCATCGTTTTTTTCGCTGCTGCTGGCCTCATCTCTGGGTAGTGCAGATCGCTCCAGACGTCGTCCTTGTCCCCACAACTGAAGCAGCAGGAACCCCGAGTCTGCAGGAACTACCAGGAACAACTTCCGTGGCACCATCTTTTCTCCAACGGAATTAGGTACTGTGCACACTTGGTCATTCTCTCCGTCTGACCAGCCGGAATCGGGGTGAACCCTTTTCCTCCACGAAGATGTGTTCTTTCTTCCCTCCTTATAGTTTAGTTTATTAGGTATACATATAACAAAACAAATGTTTTATATACCGAGATTACACATTATTACAGTATTAAAATACAAGATTATATACCAATTTACTAATAACTCACATTTAAAAAACACATTTGATTTCATACGACAGTCTTGAGGTACCCTACATAATTATACAATACAATGTAATATCAATACAATTTTCTTATAAAATATCACCATAAAATAGATTAGATTTATGTCATTACCACTCAAACAATAGCCACAGTGTCTCAATTTCGTCAGGATTAATGGTATTATATGACTTCATATGTTTGTATCGCAGTGCATACAGACTATCACATACAATTAGCAAATGGTGTAGTGTCTCTGTGACATTATGGCCGCATAATCGACAGAAACGCATGTCACGAGGAATACCCATTTGTGTTCCATGTGTTTCCAATGCCTCAGAAATATAACATTTTAGTAACAAATATTGCCGCACCGTTTGAGGGCTCGGGTATGCATTAATAGAGTTTGCAACGTGATGAGCGCTCATTATAATAGATTCCACTAAATGTTTTTGTGGATAGGTTTATCATCTGCTGTTCATAGCAGACTTCCTTCAGTACATGCTTTAATTTTAACTTCATGAGGGGCATACTCATCAATCTATATGGGGAATTCTGGCAATCCCATTTGCTATGAAGTTTTTGTAGTTTGCCCATTATTCCAAATTTAGAGTTACGCACTAGGCGCAAGTAGGCAACCATAAATGCACCAATGATTGTGTCTATCTGGAGACGTTTCAACTTCTCAAAGTTAATAACGCAATGGTTAACAAATACATAGGAGATTGCCACCAGATCAAGTTCAAGGTATATGTGTTCCGCACTTACACATTTGGGTAATCGAAGCAGCTTCCTAAGCAAACAAACTTCGAATTTTTCGACAAGTTTAATTAAATTATGGCCCCATATAATAATAGCATACAATAGGACTGCTCTTATCTTTGCAATATAAATTGTCAGTACTGCAGATACTGAGTAACCACTATTACTTCCGATGAAAATGCTCAGCGCATTGGTAGATACCATGCACCGAGCTTGAAGCATAGACCAGTGTGCCTTCCAAGTTAAGCAGTCATCTACAGTGATGCCAAGATATTTATAGGTATTTACTTGTTCTAAGATTTCACCATTCAGTGACCACACATTTTTTAGGACACCTTTTTTTTGTGAAGACCATCACTTTACTTTTGTCTAGATTGATCTGTAAGCCGTTATCGATACAATAGCTGCTTAAAGCATCTAGCATCAACTGAAGACCAGCCGGTGTATAATCAAGCAGAATTAGGTCGTCGGCATATGCCAACCATCCAAGAATCACCTCAGTGATCTTCACTGGGTTAGCTGCTGCTATACAGAAAGCTTTTCCCATGTCTGCAAGATACAAATTAAACAGTGTCACCGCGACCATACACCCTTGTTTGACACCACTAAA
This sequence comes from Ambystoma mexicanum, assembly GCF_040938575.1. NCBI lineage: Eukaryota > Metazoa > Chordata > Amphibia > Caudata > Ambystomatidae > Ambystoma > Ambystoma mexicanum. Next base: position 517,881,228 of record NC_090931.1, read on the forward strand.
AGTCATCATGGAAGCTGACAGTTTCCCCGCTGCATTCAAACGAATACGCACTGAAGTGTCGGAATGCAACAACATTAGCATCCTCAAGAGGCCAGGTGGAATGCCCCAATCAGACAGCTTTTTCCACAGTCTATTTCTCAACACCGTATCGAACGCAGCAGAAAAATCAATAAATACACAATACACGTCAAGGTTGCGACGACTCCATGAATGTTCAACTGCGGTAGTTAACAACAACTGCCAGTGCAAGGTGCCTGACTTAGCTCGAAATCCAATTTGATTGGGTGGAAGGATATTACATTCCGCAATCCACACAGTCAATTCTTGCAGAATAACCTTTGCAAATATTTTTGAAGACGTATCAAGCATTGCGAGCATCCTAAAATTGCTTGGGCAGTCCCATGCCCCTTTCTTATGGATAGTCAATATATGACTTGTCTGCCATGACTGAGGCACTACACCTGACACACCTATTTGGGTAAATAGGCGGTGTAATGCCATGGCCCAAAGCTCAGGCTGTTTTAACAATATATTGCATACCCCATCGGGCCCTGCAGCTCTAGAATTTTTAAGCTTAGATCTAATCAACATTATATCCAATATACTTGCATTACATACCCAAGGTTCGCCAGGGATAGCCAAAACCGTAACATGAGGGATCACCCTACCTAGGGTTTTGGCTATATGACATTGCCATTGTTCTTCCGATATACAATTAATAGATAATGGACGTTTTGCATGATGGAGGAGTTGCCATATGCCAACAGAGTCATTCGACCTTGCCTTCTCAGCAATCTGTTGCCATAATCGGGCTCCACATAACAATTTATGGTTAGATAGCCATTTCTTAAATTTCTTTTCGGCATTTCTAATTTGGAGCGAGATGCCCTCTGGATTGGGCTGAGCAGCATTATCCAATAAAGCTGCTTGGATTTCATTTCGCATCACTGTCTTAGCCTTATTAATTGCAACATCAAAACCCACCCGACACCTGACTTGCATATTAGATTTTTCACTCATGCTAACGTGACTGCGTCTAGCAGCCACTTTATTTTTAATTGTTGACATGCTATTTGAAAAATCGGACAGCATGTTAGCGGTGATGTTATCTCCTTCATACTTTGTTTGAATGAATCGCGGCAAAAGCATGGACACTACATTATTTACCTTATCAATATTCCGTGGATGCCAATTAATGCGATTACCACCTTCATTAATCGTCAGCTGACCATTTTCATCATTTCCCTCCTTTTAACTTTTCCTTCCATTTGACAATCTTTTCGAACTCTTGGCAATCCGAATCTCGAACTGTTCAACGTGTGATCCTCGTCAAATGAGCATCTGCTCCATTGACACTGGCACAGGCCTATTGACTTTAATCTGTATCTTTAAAAGTCCTCAAGTCTCCTTGCCTTGAAAAAGTACTGCCTTTGATTTTTGTTCATTTTCCCCTTGTTTGAAATTATTAAGTACAAAGTGTGTTTTAACTTCGTGAGCATTTCTATCCGCGGGTACGCATTAGTATCGCAAAACACCGGTCTGTCAAATCCTAATGTACTTACCTTGAATTTACTGAAACAAATGGAATCGGTTGTGTGTAGTGTATTTTAAGTGTGGTTTTGAATTTATAGAACTGAAGTGTTTTATAACAGATGGTTTAAAATAAATGTACTTTTATTTTTTTACCTGAAACCTTGAGTCAGTGTTTTGCTTGAGTCACAGTAATTGTGGTCCTTTGTGTAATCTCTGCTACTGCTCATTTACTCTTGAGATAAGTCTGGCTGCTCAGCTACTGCTACCACTTTAACATAGTAGTACAGGCTTGTACCAAAGGTGAACTTGTATTACCACTTGTAGTCTTAATTGTGTGTAGTGGTCCCTAAGGGCACTACACAGGATTCTGCCTAACAAATAATTCAGCGTTCTGGCTGATTAAGTCCCGCAATCCTCATGGCTTGTTGTTTGGCGAGAGGTTTATTCTCGACTCCTGTCACTGCAATATGGCTTTCGGAGTTAATCGTGTAGTCTCTGGTTTTCCGTGTTTTTATTGCGTTTCAGGGAAGTGTTAAAGCTTCCAGTGATTGGGTACGTGACACTCGTCTGCGTTAGGGTTGTTGTACCACATGGGTCTCTGCCCCACCAAGTCTCTTTCGGGCCTTCCTCGATCCGCTCCTCATCAGCCAGGTTGTTACAGTAATTTTCAGTAATGGGGAGGATAATCCACAAGGACAAGGTCTGTTTGGTAACAGCCTGGCCCAATCGGTGTCGAGCGTACCCCACAAAGTGTTGGTTGTCCACTCTGACCCTTGACATCCTAGTGATATATAAGCTCAAAGCTCTCCTAGGGTCCAACCTATGAAGTCTCTCCTCTTCATTACCAGGATGAGGGGGGACGATAGAAAGCAGGAAGAACCACTTTCTGGCTTAGATGAAACTCAGACACTACCTTAGGTAGAAAGGATGGACGTACCCTCAGTACAACCCTGTCCTTGTGGAACAAAGTAAAGGGTGGTTTAGATGAAAGTGCCTGCAATTCACTCACTCTGCGAGCAGATTTTACTGCAACCAAGAAAACCGTCTTGAAAGATTCTCAAAGGATAAGAGTGCAAAGGTTCAAACAGAGCACCCATCAGGAATTGTTAAGACCAAATTCAGATCCCAAACCTGCACCTGAAACAGACGGCGGGAACACATTCGTGAGCCCTTTCAGAAATTGGGAAATCAAAGGAATCTTAAAATAAGAACATTCTTCAGACGAGCGCATGAAAACAGACAGCGCCGCCAGGTAACCTTTAATGTTTACCACTTGAAGACCCTTGTGGGCCAAAGAAAGCAAGAACCATTGGAATGGAACACTGAAAAGGATCGACATTGTGTCCTCTACACCAGTCACAAAACTTATGGCAACGGTACAGGGATTTGGTTGCTGGTTGCCTAGCCGAAAGCAACACCTCCATCACGTCATCCCGGAGGTCCCAATCCTTATATCTCAACCTTTCAGAAACCAAGCATGAAGGTTGAGTCTCTTGACCTCTGGATGGAGAAACCGACCGACCCCACCCTCTCACCCCTCCACTCCCCCGCTCCTCGTGAGAGAGAACAGATCCTCTCGTTGGGTAAGACCGCGTGCAGGGCAGATGGACAATTCTAGAAGGTCCGGGTCCCTCGCTCTCCTGGCCCAATCCGGAGCAATGAGGATCATGTGGGAACCGAACCTCCACAACTTTAACATCTGAGGATTGACGGGGCCTGGAGGAAATGCGTACAGAAGTGGGAATGAACAATCCACGACGAATGAGTCTCCTAAGGCTTCCCTCGGAGGAAATTCCCTTGAGCAGAATCTCTCGCACTTCTGGTGGGCACTGGTCGCGAACAGATCCACTTGTGGGGTTCCCCATAGTGCAAAGTTCCCCAGAAGGACTTCCTGCGCCAACTGCCACTCGTGAGAGGCCATGCTCTACCTGCTCAGAGCGTCCGCCGCCACATTCTCTCCAGCCAAATGTACTGCCGAGAGAGATATTCCATGCTGTATTGCCCAGAACCAGAGCTGCATCGCCTCTCTGCACATCGGAAGGGACCCTAACCCCCACCCCCTTTTTTGTTGAGGTAATGCATGGTTGGTCACTGTGTTGTCCATCATGATCAGGACACAGTCCCCCCCCCCGCCCCTGCCCTCCCCCCACCCGCACAGACAGCAGAAAAGCCTTCAGGTCCAGGCTGATGGCCTTCAGCTCCAACAGGTTGATGTGGAGTTTGGACTGAGTGAGATCAACGACCGCTGGAGGTCATATCGTCGGCATGAGCTCCCCATCCTGAGAGGAAAGCATCCGTCACTACTGTCACCTCCGGCCACGGTTATCAAAACGGCTCACCCTTCATCAGATTCCCATTGTTGACCCACCACAGAAGATCCTGCGAGACCGAGAGTGGAATCTGAAAGGGATCAGACCTCTTGCCGGAGAATTGTGACCACTGCATCTTGAGGACCCATTGCAGGGATTTCATCCTCAGTCTGGCCTCTGGCACCAGAAAAATGCAGGATGCCATGAGGCCGAGCAACCTTAAGAATTCGAAAGCCGGAAGACGCTCTGCATGTTGAAATTTGTCCACCATCTGTATAATGTGATGAGCCCTCTGTAAGGAAGAATTCTCTTCTAAGGCTAATTTCCCTTACCTATAGAGTCCCCCAGCAGCTTTGCTGGATTCAAGGGTTTATTTTTTTCTCCTGCTAAGAGTGAGACTTTTTTTCCCACTCTTAGGCATACTTAGGATGTGCGTTTGAGGCTATTTCTGTGCTTATGGGGTTTTTCTCACCCCGTAGGTGACATCCTTTTACATGTGTGTTACGCAGCACCCTCAGTGCAGTAACACAGGGGTGTCACAGTGACCCCCCAAACAGACTCCATACCCTGGGACTGACTACTGTCTCCCAGGGCATGTAAAGTCCCCATTGGCTTTACTAGTCAATAGTTATGAACAAAACCATTACACACCATCTTAATATGGAGGTACTGGGAAGGGTTAATAGTTTTTCCCTGGTGTTCATTTTCGAGAGGGTACCGTCCAGCCCCTCTCTCCAAGATTTCTGGCTGGTGGAAGTGGTTACTACCGTAAATATTCGATCGCAAACATTTTCCTATGGGATTTTCCCATTGTTCGAGGCTACCACTTGTTATGATAGCCTTTAACATACCGCTGGATTATTTTTATATTAACTTTACTCCGGTAGGTTTTTGCCAGATCTTTAATATTTCTTTCGTTTGTCTTTCTCTGTAATCCAAGTCGAGGCCCTTTGTTCGTCCTTTTGGTGGGCTTCTGGACAGAATCCCTCCTTTAGGCGCCAGTGAGTCTGGGGTAGACAGGATGTGTGGGAGGGGGAAATGGGCACCCTGGACAGGGTTGCCTAAGCAACCCAAGTCACACTCTTCTCTGATAGGCTGGGGGTTATCCCGCCAGGATAACCACCACGCTGTGTGTGACAGCTAGGCTGTATGAATGGGGGTTTTTCTGCATAAAAGCAGGGACCTGCGGACTGGAAAACAGAAGTCGCCACTGGACCTAAGAAATCCGAAGAGGAGAGAAACCGAAGACATCTGCAACGACTGAACCACCGGTGAAGCCCTGCTGCAGATCCTCACCACTTTTCTCCAACGACCAGAGAAGATCTTCACCTGCAGGAGCCTTCTTCCCTTGAACTGGTGGGGCCAACCAGTTCGCCAATCGCCTTCCAGGACCTGTCTTGGTTGAATCGCCAGTGCCAAGCACTAGGAGACCGGATAGCTAGGCACCCGTCCACCACGACTGTGATTTAAAGGAGCGTACCCTTTATTCCGTTTTGGCATCACCACGACCGGATTCTTCCCTGAGCAGTGCAGTGACGCGAACCTTTCTTCACGACAAGAACCTCTCTTCCTCTGCTGGATCGCCCGAACTGCCAAGAACTACCGCCACCACAGGAGCCTCATCCGCTTTCAAGGTACATTGTTCTGCCAGGCCTCCCGTTTCATTGGGCACTGCTAAAGGTGTTTTAAATCCTTTACTTACCTACCGGCCTGGCCATCCCTTTCGTCCAACATGGTCTTTTTACCTTCTACAACCGCCTTTTCAATCTTTAAACAAAGACTTGACTGCAACTACTAGAACCGTTTGATTCTGGGCACATTGCCCTGTACCATTGACTCTGGCACAGGTCTATTGACTCTGGCTATTTCAGGTACAACTGCCTTCTCTAGATTGCTTTTCATACAGAAATGTGTTGGTGCAACTTAACTCTTATAACCACCTTTCCTTCCCCTTTATATATTGGGTGCCATTTCTGCTTGGTTTACACTGCCATTTTGCTCAGTTTTCACTCTTGCTCAAACTGGTCTACAATTTAAATAGGGAGTTGTGTATACTTTTCATGACTGTTTTAACTTGCTTTAATGATCGTCACCTGTGTGAAGATTCAAGAGTGTAAAATATATATATGCTTTTTGATACAAAGCTTTGGTCAGTGTTTCATTGTTCCATAGTACTGTAGTCCTATTATGTAAACCCTGAATACTGCTCATCTCCCTCTTGAGATAAGTCTGACTCCGTAGCCACAGCTACCAACTAAATCTTTGTGGTACAGACTGATACCAAAGGGAATTTATTGCCTATACCTGTAATCCTAATCTTGTGTAGTGCTCCCTAAGGGAACTGCACGGGATTGTGCCGAACACCCTCATCTTGAGAGGTGAGCACTTTCCTCAACGACGTGTCCAACACAGCGATGATGCACTGGAACTGTTGGGAAGGTGTCAGATGCGACTTCTTGAAATTGAGGGAGAAGCCCAGCGTGTAGAGAGAGCAGCAGGTGAGGCTGAGATGATCCATCACTCACTCGGAAGAACCCGCATGGATCAGCCAGTCGTCCAGGTAGGGGTAGACATGAATCCCCTCTCGCCAGAGATACGCTGCCACCACCACCATTAGCTTATTGAAGACCCTCGGGCGGAGGTTAATCCGAATGGCAGGACCCGAAAAAGTGCGAGCAGCAAGCCGCAAACCTCCGGTACATTCTGTGCTTTGGATGAATCGGCACGTGAAAGTAAGCATCCTGTAGGTCCGGAGACACCAACCAATCCTGAAGTCTAAGGGTATGGAGGACCTGAGAAAGAATGATCATCTTGAACTTGTCCTTCCTGAGGAATTTGTTCAACCAACGCAAGTCCAGGATGGGTCTCAATCCCCAGTCTTTCTTTGGAATCAAAAAATATGGGGAATACCATCCCTTGTTCCTCTCCGTACAGGCACTAGTTCTAGAGCACCTTTCTCCAGCAGGGTCAAGATTTCCTGCACAGGGAGCGGATCTGGAAGCTTCAAACAGAGACCCCAGTGGATTGTTGTGAGGCCGCTTTAGGAAGGGAACGCAGTAGCCGTGGGCTATTGTATCCAGAACTCACGCATGTGCAGTAATAGCTCGCCATTCTTCGAGATGCTGAGGCAGTCTGCCCCCAAACGGCGAACAATGGAACATGGCCTCATAGCTGTTGCAAAGAGGCAGCTGGGGTCGCTACTGGAAGGGCGGTATTTTTGGTTAACGACTTTTCACAGCCAGAAGAGACTCGGGGGTCTGCCAAGTAGCCACTACCCCTTTCTTTGCAAAGTCAAATGAAACGGCAACACTGGGTCGTGGACGGACCTTGATCCAAGATATCAGGGAGGTGATCCTGAACAAATGGCACTGGAGGACTGGACCAACCAAGATACTCAGTAACTCTAGCCATCAATCTCCTATTGGAGGATTCCGCATGAGCCCCAGGCTCAGGCCTGCCAAACTCCACCTCTGGTGATGTGACGTTGGCGGACAATCCATTTGAAATACAGTTACAAGTAAGTAACTAAACCTTCTCCAGCATTGGATCTTTCATAGATTCAGATGCTTGAATAGAATACCAAAAGTACATTCTGTAGATTCTTCTACTCTCCTTACTATACAACAAGTAACAGGTTACATTACAGGGGAGGCAGGAAGAGAAGGCTGCTCCTACCTTGCGCAAAGAGATGGTGAAGAACCACTTGTCCAACTGCCTACTCTTCGCTGGTATCTTCTGCCAGGCAGTAATGTTTGGCAAACGTATTCAGAGGGTTGCAGCTCTGCAGATGTCTTTCAACGGTACTCCAGTGTGAAAAGCAACCAAAACTGCTCTCTCTCTGGTGGGGTGAGCCGAAGGCGGACTAGTAAGTGGATCGTCTTTTGACTGAGGCAGTGGCTGATACATTGGGAAACCCAACGTGCCAAACTTTGGTTTGAAATGTGCTGTCCTTTAGTCCGGCCAGCGAATACGATGAAGACTAGTCGAGGAGCGGAATTCTTTACTTCTCTGGATGTAGAACTTTAGGACCCTTGCAACATCGAGTGAGTAAGGACTTCTCTGCATCGGAAGAGTGATTCATGAAAAAGGTAGAAAGTACGATGCGCTTGGAGAGCGTCATTTCTGACAGTACCTTGGGTAAAAATGTTGGATGCGTCCTTAGAATTACACGGTCTCCAAGAAACAAGGTGAAAGGAGGCTCTGAGGACAGGGCTTGCAGCTCGCTAATCCTACTCGACGTGATGGCTACTAAGAAAACTGCTTTCCAGGATCACTTTTAAGTCACTTGTGACTTGGTTCATATGGTGGCTCCATGAGCGCTGCTAGAACCGTGTTCAGGCTCCATGTAGGAACGGTGTAGGAGTTGGCGGGAAAGTACGCATCACTATCTTTTAAGAATATTTTGCTAGCCAGTTTGGTGAGTAAAGATTGTTGACCTGGGTTAGTCATGTATGCCGATATGGCAGACAAATGCACGTTGATGGATGAAAGGTAAAGCCCTGCTTTCGCTAGGTGCAACAGGTACGGTAGTATTTGTTCGATGGAAACATGGAGCGGGTTCACTGAAGATATTTCACACCACTTGGTAAAGCAGGTCCTTTTCCGAATGTAGGTTATTCGTGTAGAAGGGGCCCTAGAGGCCTTCATTACATCGCAGCATTCTGCAGGAAGATTCAGATAGATTCATTTTCGCTGCTCAGGAACCATGCATGCAGCGACAGGCTCGCTGGGTTGTGGTGGAACACCTTCCAACCTTGTGGCGTTAAGAGGATCTGATAAGCTTTGAGGCAATCGGAGGGCACAGAGACAGACTGGTGATGCAGGGTTGGGTACCAAACCTGGCATGCCTAATCCAGTGCCATCAGGATTATCGAGCAGGCCTGTTCTTTCAGTCTGCATAGCACTCTCTCTATGAATGGGATAGGAGGGAAGGCATAAAGGAATTTTCCAATCCACTGAGAAGGTGCCCCCCATCGAGAGGTGTTCCAGTCCGGATACAAGGAGGCGAACCTTTGGCATTGTTTGTTGGCCTTGGTGGCAAAAAGGTAGATCTATGGACATCCCAACATGTGAAAAATGCGCTGTGTTTCCGCTTCGTCCAGCTCCCATTCGTGGGATGCTGAATAATCTCTGCTTAACTTGTCCGCCAGGACATTGCCCACTCTCGGTAGGTGTTCCACCTTGATGTGGACCTTGTGATGTAAAGACCAGGTCCATAGCTTTTGAGCCTCTTGCGATAGCAATTCCGACCTTGTTCCCCCTTGTTCGTTCGTGTAGTGCATCACGGTTGTGTTGTCTTTTTGAACGGTCACTGCCTGCCCTGCCAGTACCGGCAGGAAGGCTTTCAGCGCCCATCGTATTTTCCTGAGCTCTAACACATTTATGTGCAGCTGAGATTCTTGGGTAGACCAAGTGCCTTTGGTTTGTAGATCTGCTAAATGTGCTCCCCAGCCTGATAGAGAGGCAATCGTCCTGAGGAGAAGGGTTTACGTTGGAGCCTGGAAAGGCAATCCCTGTAGCAGGTTCTGGGGTAAGCTCCACCATCGTAGGGCTTTGTGTAAGGCTGCTGGTAGTTGTATGGCATCTTCCCATGAGCCGATTGCCTGCCTCCATTGGTGGTCCAGAGTCTCTTGGATTGGCCTCACGTGCAGCCTGCAATTTGGTCTGCGGAATATGCAAGAGGACTGTTAGGGAGAATTCTCTTCCAAGGCTAATTTCCCTTACCTATAGAGACCCCCAGCAGCTTTGCTGGATTTGAAGGGTTTCTTTTTGTCTCCTGCTAGGAGCGAGACCCTTTTTTCCCCACTCTTAGACAGATTGCTAGTGTGTGTTTTAGGCTATCTTGTGTGCTTATGGTCTATGGGGTTTTTCTCACCCTCACAGGAATCATCATTTTAACATGTGTGGTACACAGCACCCTCAGTGCCGTACCAGAGGGGTCTCGTAGCGACCCCCAAACAGACTCCATACCCTGGGCAGGACTACTGTATCCCAGGGCATGTAAAGTCCCCAATGACTTTACTAGTCAATTATGAACTAAACCAGTACAACCCATCTTACTATGGAAGTACTGGAAAGGGTCAATAGTTTTTCCCTAGTGTTCATTTTCGAGGGGGTACTGTATAGTCCCTCTCTCCAAAGTTTCTGGCTGGTGTCGGTGGTTACTACCGTAAATATTCAACCGCAAATATTTCCCGTTGGGATTTTCCCATGGTTCGAGGCTACCACTTTTACTGACAACCTCTAACACACCACCAGTTTATTTTAATATTAACTTTGCTCCAGTAGGTTTTTATTGCCAGAAATCTAATATTTCCTTTCCGTGTCTCTCTCTGAAATCCTAACCCAGGTCGGGATCCTTAGTTCGTCCTTTTGACGGGCTTCTGCACAGAAGTCCTCCTTTCAGCGCCACCGAGTCTGAGGTAGACAGGATGTGTGGGAGGGGGAATAGGCAACCTGGACAGGGTTACCTAGGCAACCCAAGTCGCACTCTGCCCCGATAGGCTGGGGGGGGTTCTCCCGCCAGGAGAGCCACCCCACTGTGAGCGACAGCTAGGCTGTATGAATGGGGGTCTTGCTGCATAAAAGCAGGGTCCTGAGGACTGGAGGACAAGACGTCGCCACTGGAACGAGGAGAGAAGATGAAGACATCTGCGATGACTGAACCGCCAGTGAAGCCCTGCTGCAGATCCTCACCACTTTTCTCCAACGACTTGAGAAGCTCTTCCTCTACACGAGTCTTCTTCCCTTGAGCTGGTGGGGCCAAGCAGGTCGCCAATCGCCTTCCAGGACCTGCCTTGGTCGAATCGCCAGTGCCCTGCACTCAGACCAGATAGCCAGGCACCCGTCACCAGGTCCGCGATTTAAAGAAACATACCTTTTATTCGTTTTGGCAGCACCGCGGCTGGTTTCATCCCTGGGCAGTGCAGTAACTAACCTTCCTCCACGACAAGAGCCTCTCTTCCTCTGCTGGATCTCCCGAACTGCAGGAACTGCCAGGAACTACCGCCACCGCAGGAGCCTCTTCCAATTTTAAGGTACATTGTCCCGCCAGGCCTCCCGTTTCGTTTCGCTAAAGGTGTGTTAAATCCTTTACCTACATGCTGGGTCGGCCGCCCCTATCCTCTAACATTGTCTTTCACCTTCTGCAACCGCCTTTTTGAATCGTTAAACAAAGACTTGACTGCAGCTACTAGAACATTTTGATCCTGGGCACATTGCCTTTACCATTGACACTGGCACAGGCCTATTGACTCTGGCTAAATCTGCTATAACTGCCTTCTCTAGATTGCTTCTCACCTAGATTTGTGTTGGTGCACCTAACTCTTATAACCACCTTTTCTTTCCCTCATTTTATAATTGTGAAGTGCCATTTTGCTCGGTTTTCACCTCAGTATTGCATATGCTGAAGTACTGCCTTGCCTAACTTGTTGACAATCTACTTGGGAAGTGTTGCTGGTGTGTTAAAGAGTCTAACCCTGTATAACTTGTCCTTTCCCTCCCTTTTGAGAAATTGTTACCGAGTGCCATCTCTGCTTGGTTTTCACGGTGCCGTTTTGCTCAGTTTTCACTCTTGCTCAAACTTCTCTGTAATTTAAATAGGGAGTTGTGTATACTTTTCTTGAGTGATTTAACTTGCTTTAATAATAGTGTTGTGGGTGAACATCAGAGTGTTTAAAATAAATATATATATTCTTTTTGATACCAACTTTTTGTCAGCGTTTCCTTGTTCCATAGTGTTGTAGTCCTAATGTGTAAACCCTGAATACTGCTCATCCCCCTCTTGAGATAAGTCTGACTGCTCAGCCACAGCTACCAACTAAATCTGTGTGGTACAGACTGATACCAAAGGGGATTTATTGCTCATACCTGTAGTCTTAATCTTCTGTAGTGCTCCCCAAGGTAACTGTACAGGATTCTGCCTAACAAGGACATCATGCACAGAAGAGATTTGAGGGCACAGACTGGTCGCCCCATTGCTTTGAAACAATGAAGACCGATGAGTTAGTGCAGATATTCTGTCCGCAGACGGTCTTACTCTGGGTATGCTGGTGTCGATTTCCGCCTCCAGAAACAACACTGTCTTGTTGGGAACGGGGCAGGATGTATCATCATTTATCGAAAACCCCAACTCCTTCAAGAGTTTCATTGCTCTCTCCACTGCGGCACACGCCAGTCTGAGTGAGCTGGCCCTTATGAGCCAATCGTCTAAATATGGGAAGAATTCCGTTCCAGAACTTCTAAGGTATGCTGCCACCGGTGCCAGACACTTGGTAAACACTCTTGGTGATGATTTTATGCCGAACGGGAGGACACAGAACTGAAAATGTGACTCCCCTATGGGGAACCTGAGGAATTGCCTGTGGGCAGGATGAATGGCAATGTGGAAATATGCGTCCTCCAAGTCAAGGGTGGCCAGGACGTCGTGTTGGTTCAGCCACGGGAGAACGTTCTGAAGAGACATCTTAAATTTGATGCGCTTGATAAACTTGAGAGCTCTCAAATCCAGAATCGGTCTCAGTAGAAGCCTCTTCCCCTTTGTCAGTATGATACCGCTCTATAGCTGCTTTTAGGAGTAGCTTGTCAAGCTCCAGCATGATCTGCTTCTGATGATGCACTCTGCGTGGAACAGGGGCAAGGAACAGAGGTTGGTCCAGGAATTCGATGGTGACCTTCGCGGACCACCTGTAGCACCCACTGGTATGATATTTTTAGCAAAAACATTGATAAAAACGGCTTACTCTCCCGCCCGCTGAGGGTGTGTCGTGAGAGAGGAGGAAGAAGTAGAAGATAGTCAGTTTGGCTTGCTCTGGGGCTTGACGTGGTTGGAGCCATGCTTGCGCCTATGGGTGTACCCGTTTGATGACTGATGGTATCTGTCTTGAAAGGTGTTACTCAGCGTTTTTTTGATTGTAGGAGGGGCAGCTGAAACCCCTATATTTTGAGGATGCACCCCGAAAGGATCTACAATCTTTGTCTTTGTCCTGAAGGGAACTGAGGACACGTGCCGTATCGGTATCAGATTTAATACCCTCGAGATGGCCGTCAATCTTTTTAACAAAGAGGTCTTGCCCATCGAAGGGCAGATCTAAGATCTGAACCTCTGGTCTAAAGTTTGTAGCCTTCATCCAGGCTTGCCTTCAAGACTGTACCATGGGCCATTTGTTTCAAACCACTCTGCTATGTCAACAGCCGTGTCGATCATATGGTCGGAGGTGGCCTCGCCATCCGATATGATTGCTTTGGCCTCTTCTTGCAGATCCGCAGGCAAATGCTTGGTAAATTTGGATATACGGAGCCACAGCTCACAGTCCAGCCATGCAGTCATGGCCATGGCGTTTCCAGCCCTGGTGAGAGAGGCCGAAGATTATACCCTACAGCCCATGGCCTCCAAATTTACGTTGTTCTTTGTCTGGTCGAGCTGAAATCGGTGAGGATGGATTAGCCAACCTTTTCCTGGCTGCGGCCGTTATGACGGATGTTAGGGAGAATTCTCATAAATGGTTGATTTCCATTATGTAATGAGTCCCTAAGCAGCTTTGCTGGATTTCTAGGATTTGTTTTTCACCTGGTAAGAGTGTGAGCCTTTTTTGCCACTCTTACATGTGTTTTATTATGTGTATTTCTACTTTGTGTGATCCAGGGCACTGGAGCCTCACCTACTCCATGTGCACCACCTTTTGTGTGTTACACAGCACCTTCAGTGCAGTGGCACAGGGTTGTCTTTGAGACTTCCCAATGACTCCATTTTTCTGGGGCCGACTACTGTCCCCCAGAAACAGGTAAAGTTGCCATTAACTTTATATAGTCACTTTAAACCACAGACCCATTACATCCCATCTTACATGGAGTATTGGAAAGGGTTAACTCTCATCCCTTTTTGTCTGGGCCTCTTGGAGCCTTGTTTCGCTCGCTTAACATTAAGACTTGAATGGTGGCAGTGGTATCTACCCTAACTTTTCTACCACGATTATACTATATAAACGTGGTAATGTTTTAAGCTATTATATTAGCCTCGCACATAAACCCGCTTGACCAAATACATTTTATTTTGGTTCCGGCTGGGTTAATTCGCCATTTCTTTTTGTTAAAGTCTTTCTCGTGTTTTTCTCTGCGCACCAAACCGGGGATGACGCCTTTGTTTGCTGTCTTTTCGCGGGCTTCTGCACAGAAGCCCTCTTTAAGGCGCCAGATAGTCTAGGTAGGCAGGATGTGAGGGAGGGATCTTCGGACCCCTGCCATGGGTTCCCTTGGTAACCCAAGTCACACTCTTGCCTGATTGGCTAAGGGGACTGGCCTTGCCAGGCCAGCCATCCTGCTGAGTGATTGATAGCCAGGCTATATGAATGGGGGAAAACTGCATAAAAAGCAGGTCTCTGGGACTGGAAGAGCAGAGTCGCGACTGGAACGAAAGAAGCAACGAGGAACTGGAAGAAGAGGACCCCTACCACGACTGAACCGCCCAGTGAAGCCCTGCTGCAGGTTCGAATCAGCAGAATCTGACGGAGAAGATCCTCCAGGAAACTTCTTCTCTTGAGCTGGTGGGACCAACCAGTGCACCCAAACTTCAAGCCAGGACACCTCCTCTGGTCGAATTCGCTGTACAGAGCTACAGTGGGCCGGATAGCCAGGAAGGTCGGACCCTGCTTGGGTTTTAAGGAGCGCACCTTTTATTAGTTGTTTTGCTCTGCTGCTGGTTTCTTCCCTGGGTGGCGCAGGTGTCAGTACGACAGTCGCTTCAGGAACCATGAGCCTGCAGGAACCACCAGGAACGTCCGTCTCAGCTACAGCTCACTCTCCGTTTTAAGGTACTGTGCAAATCCGGTTGTCCGTTTCGTTCAACCGCGGTGAAAGTGTAAAATATTTCTCCAAACCGAGGGCTTCTCCTTCTCTTCGAACTAACTTTTCTACCAACCAACCTTTCTGCAATCTGTGCCACAAACTTTACCGCAAACTACCCTGATCTGTGTGATCTTGAGCAAAAAGACTTGACCCATTGACTTTGGCCCTAAGCCTTTTCTAGCTGATCTCCTCACTATAGTCTCTCTTGTTCAATAGCCCCGAGTACTTACCTGTTGGTTTTGCGAGTTGAGTACCAATTGACCTCCCCCCCCCCCCCACTGCCACCGTTACCTTAACGGGATGTACATTTGGAGAAGAAAAAATAAACAAACAACAAAGAGAGTCAGATTGTCCACAGTGTCTCATGGGCCAGTTGAATTGGCTTAGGGAGGGAAACCTAATGGGTCGATGCGGGAGAAGAGGCCCTTGTTGCAGAGGAGAGTAAGTAGTTCACATAGGGGCTCCACATTTGGGAACTCAGGGGTTGGCCTCTCCCCCTGGTCATTGCCACTCTTTTTGCTAGAACCAAGAGACCGACTAATTTTCGAGTATGAATCGAGACCCCGTTGGTGAGTCGTAGTAGAGCCGTTGCAGGGTTTTGGTCGATAGGCTCTCCCACAATTGCAGTTAACTTCTCCCATATCTCACCCCAGAATCTGTTCACTGCAGGGCAGTTCCACACCAGATGTAAGAAGTCGGCATGCTGAGCCCCGCTCCAATCACAAAATCCTGAGATCTCAGCCCGTTGTCTATGGAGCCGAGCAGGGGTATGATAGGCCTGATGTACATAGTTAAAATGTATTTGTTTGAACCGCAAGTTTAGAGCCACTATCTGAGTTTGTCTAAGGATATATGTCCAGTCCTCATCTGGGATACTTCTGAGGTATCTCTCCCATCTGATCTTCGCAGATACAGGGCTTCATTACGACCCAGGCGGAGGACCATGGTGCTATTAGCACCATGGTCCATGCCGGTGTCCGCTATGGCGGAATGGGGAATTACCACCCCATTCCGAGGTTGGTGGGGCGGTAATTCCCCATGCCACCATGGCCCTTCCCCATTCCCATTTTTGCCCCATAGGGCTCAATGGGAATGGGGAAGGCGCTAATAACGGTACCGCAAACTGCGGTACCGTTATTAGCACCAAAGTCCCTTTGTGGGTCCCTACTTTAACGGCTGGAAAAACTAGCCGTTAAGGTCGGGTCCTGCAAAGGGACCTCGTAATCGGGCGTTAAGGGGTTTTACGGGGCCGTTAACCCCCTTAACACCAGGGTTGTAATGAGGCCCACAGAGTTCACGAGGGGGGATGGGGGGGGGGGGTCATTGAGAAGGTTTTTATATAACGATATCAGCTTGCCTTCACCCTGGGCCTGGATCGCGCTGTGTAGCAACTGCCATGTCTGTGGTTGGGTAGGGAAAGTGGGGAAAAGCTTCTGGACAGTCTGACGGAGCCTGACATATATGAATGTGTCCAGCACAGTGGTAGCACCGCACTCACAAGCCTGCTGAAGCGTAATGAAGGACACCTCAACGAACAGGTCTCCCGGGGAGTAGCGGACATCGACCTTGCATTTCATTGCTATTTTTTCCATACTGTATATGTGGAGTGGACTATGTTCAGGGTTTTGGGTAGGGTCTGCATCGTACCAATTATGGCTGCACGTAACATGAATGGGGACATTGGAGCCCGTTCAACATGGACATGGGGGTCTAAAACTGTGTAGCATACCAGTGGCTTAAGAACTGCGCCTGTGCCGCCCAGTGATAACGTTCTGGATCCGGGCGCACCATGCCCGCTTTTGCAACTGGTTGAATCAATGTTGTGAAGGCCACCCTCGCGGGCTTGCCAGCCCAGATCAGCTCGAGTATCATACTCGGCAGCAAGTTTCAAAATTTCTGTGGGAGGACAATAGGAATATTCGCGAACAAGTAAAGGAGCTTGGGGAGAACTACAATCTTGACTATGGACACGCGACCATCTAGTGATTTTGTCTCGCAATGTTACTCTTTTCCCGTAGTTATCTTGTAGGAGGGTGCGTGGTCTCTTGACATTTGGATACCCAGGTACCTCACCCCTGACCGTTGCCATTTGAGCCCATAATCATCTGCAAACTCCCTTGTGAAGTCGGTTAGGGGGAATACTATTGATTTTGTGGTGTTAATCTTAAGACCTGAGCTCCCCAAATCTGATTATTTCACGCATTACTGGATTCAGATTCTCGGACGGTCTTGTATCATTAGGGCCACATCGTCTGCGTAAAGCAACAGGATTATTTTGTGTGGGCCAAACTTTAGGTCTCTGTGCAGGTGTCGCGAGTGAAGGCTGTCTGCTAGGTGTTCCATTGCCAGTGCAAACAGAGCCGACAGGGGGCACCCCCTGTCTGGTTCCCCTTTGCAGCGTTATACTCGCAGACCTCGTCTTCGCCATAAGTATATTTGACACTGGTTTTTCGTACGGGAGTGCGACTAGTTTTATGAATTGCTTCCCAAATCCCATTCTTCCCAGCACTGTGAAGAGGTAGGGCCATTCAACAGAGTCGAATGCCTTTTCGGCGTCGAGAAGCACTGCTACTGCTTGGACGGATGGGTCGGTACCTTCAATAGCGCCGAACAGGCGTCTTATACCAAAGGTCGTGTTGCGGCCTAGAATGAAACCCGCCTGGTCTGCTATCACCAGTGCAGGCATTAGATGGAGTAGCCTTACGGCAAGAATTTTTGCCAGGATTTTATTGTCTAGATTGATTAGGGAGATCGGCCTATAGGATCCGCATTCCTTGGGAGGTTTGCCGTTCTTATGTTTAAGGATGTTAGCTTCTCAAAGTGTAGCGGGGAGACTGCCCTTTTCGGCCGCCTCTTGGAAGACCTGCAACAGGAGAGGTGCCACCATTGCGCCAAATGCTTTATGAAACTCTCCAGTCAGGCCGTCCGGCCCGGGTGCCTTCGAGCTTGGGAGCGTTTTTATGGCCTCCACAACCTAGTCTAGCGAGATGGGGGCATTTAGTGGCTCTCAAGATTTGGTTCGGCCAGAAGAGTTCGATCTGGTCCAGGTATTGAAGGAGGGGGCCTGGTCTGTTGTCGCATTTTGAATTGTAAAGGTCCTGATAGAAGGCACGAAAGGACTCCACAATGCCATCTTCAGTGTAAACCAGAGTACCTTCAGGTCCTTTGATGCAGTTTATCGGGGGCGGGGGTTAGGGAGGTCTCCTATCTGATGCTACCAGTCTGGCAAGCAGGGCTCCTGGTTTCTGGCCCTCCCCATACTGACACATTGTGTGTCTGATAGAAACTTGGCTTCTCTTTCTGTCTGCGCAGGTCTTAAAGTTATCAAGTTCTTTTTTGAGGGTGGCCAAAGTGTGATTGTCCTTTTGCGTGTTGTATGTTCGTTCAAGGTCTTTCAGGTGTGTTTCACTAGCTGCTAGTTCCGATCGTATCAACTTCAGTACCACATGCTCTTTGGCAATGCAAACTCCCCTTACAAAGCATTTGAGGTTTCCCACAGGGTCGCCGCAGTTGCGACAGAATCACGGTTTGTGTATAGAAAGGAAATTATTTTGGCGCAAAGTTCTTGGGCGAACACCTGATCTTGTAGATCCCCATGTTTGAACCTCGATGGGGATCTGCCACCCCTGTACCCAGCTGGGGTGCCTTCAAGGACAACCAGGGAATGGTCAAAGAGTCTTGGGAATATATGGCAGTCCCCCCGGATTGTGGTTTGGTCCGTGTCCGCTAGACTGGTCATGACCCGGTCAAAACTATTGGCTCTGTAAGAGTTCACGAGGGTCACATCTACCCCATCAAGGACTCCCCGTACCAGGAGGGACCTCCCCTCCTCATCACTCTTTACAGATTTTATCCTAAATTTTGACCTTTTGCCGATAGGGGTGGCAACCCCCTGTGCATTTGACGAGTAAGAAGATAAATATCTAAGACAGCCCCAGACGGGTGCCCATTTACTTTCAGACGCTGAGGTGAGATGCATTTCTTGAACCAACGCAATGTCGACTTTGGGCCTCCTGAGAAATTGGACCACCATATGAGCTTAGGTGGGGTGGTTGCCACGCCGGACATTCCAAGTCGCTACCTTGAATAGGCCTGCGGTCGGGTGTATTCCAGGCCCGTCCAGCCACCTGCCGGGGAAGTGATCAGGTCAGAGTCGCTTTGCATATAGTCTCCCTGTGTGATATACCATATGGTAGCGAATCATGTCGCCTGTGGTACCATTCCCAGATCGTTCCTTTAACCGTTAACAAAACCCCAACATTAGTGTAGGTGTTGCTCCTTTTTCACACCTACTTCCGCCGCACCCTCCCCCAGGCTTCCCTGCGGTGCCGCGTTTTGCCATTTGTGTCCTTGAGGACCAGAAGCGGCATCCTCCATGCCCAGGCCGTAGCTGAAATAAACCCCCCCTCCCACACACAGGCAACCCCCAACCCGCCCGTCAACAGTCCCTCCAACCCCCCCCCCCCCCCCCCGTTTCCACAACCAATTAACATTGAACTTGCAGCTGTGCTAGGGGCGCTTGTGCCCATCCAATAATTCTCACTGCCATCACAAAAGAATAAAACGTTTTTTGCCGTGTTCTCCTGAGGAGTGGTCTTGGCAGCTCAGCGAGTGGGTAATGTGGCTTTCCAGGATCTCAGGGCGGGTTTCTCCTTTCTCAATCGTTCCTTGGTGGCCTCGGGTTGTTGTTGCTTACACGTCAGCAGCCAATACTGTCGTGGAACATGTTAGCTTCTTCTGGCGATGAGAAGAACTTGGTTGTCCCGGCGTGTAGGATTCGCAGTTTGGCTGGGAATAGCATTGAATATTGCATTTTGTTGTCTCGTAGCCGGTGTTTCACTGCAGCGAAGGATCTCCGAGATGTTTGGACTGCTTCAGAGAAATCAGGGTAGATGTGGATAGTATCGCCGTCAAACTGCAATTTACCTCTGTCTCTTCCCAACTTCAGGCTTTGGTCGCAATCTTTGAAATTGAGAATCCTAGCAATTTTCGGGTGTGGAGCAGCGCCAGATGCGGGTCGGCCAGATGGTATCCTGTGAGCTCTCTCAACGACGAAGAGCTGGGACAGTGCTGCAGCTCCGAATAGTTCCTTACGTAGATTTTCGATGAAATCTTCCACTTTGCCAGGGATCTGCCTTTCTGTTATCCCGATCAGTCTAATATTATTGCGCCGAGCCCTGTTCGGGAGAATTCTCATTCAATGGCTAATTTCCCTTACCTAGTGAGGCCCTCAGCTGGATTTCTGGAGTTATTTTTTTTCCACTTGGTAAGAGTGTTAGCTTTTCCCCCCCACTCTTACCCATGTTTTGCCATGTGTATTTCATCTGTTTTTGTGATTGTGGGCTCTGGAGTACACCACTTCAGTAGCCCCCTTCTTTTGTGTGTTACACAGCACCTTCAGTGCAGTGACACAGGGTTGTCTTTCAGACTTCCCACCGACTCCATTTCTGGGGCTGACTACTGTCCCCCAGAAAAGGGTAAAGTTGCCATTAACTTTACATAGTCATTTAACCACAGATCCTGTACACCCCATCTTACATGGAGTATTGGAAAGGGTTACCTTCTTAGCCCTTTTTATCTGTACCTCCTAGAGCCTTGTTTTGCTCTTTAAACATTTAGACTTGGCTGGTGGCAGTGGTATCTACCCCAACTTTTCAACCGCGTTTATACTATATAAACGTGGTATTGTTTTAGGCTATTATATTAGCCTCGAACATAAACCCGCTTCACCAAATACTTTTTCTTTTGGCTCCGGTCGGGTTTATTCGCCATTTCTTTTTGTTAAAGTCCTTCTTGTGTTTAACTTTGTGCGGCAAACCAGGTTTGCCTTTTTTGTTCACCGTCTTTTGGCGGGCTTCTACCAAGAAGCCCTCCTATAGGCGCCTGGGTGTCTAGGTGGGATGAATGTGAGGGAGGGGTGTAGTCACCCCCTGCACAGGGTAGCCTAGGAAACCCAAGTCGCACTTTGCCATGATTGGCTGAGGTGGTTATCCGGACTGGACAACCCCCCTGCTGCGTGATTGACAGCCAGGCTGTGTGAATGGGGGATTTTTGCATAAAAAGGCAGGACTCTTGGGCTGGAAGTCAGTTGCCACTGGAACTACAAGGACCCGAAGAGAAGCGGAGAAGACTGCTGCTGCAACTATCCCGTCCCGGTGAAGCCCTGCTGCAGTCCTGAGCTATCTACCCTTCAATGACTAAGAGGAGATCCAGTCCAGAGACTTCTTCCCTTGAGCCTGGTGGGGATAACCAGCTCATCTTCTACAGCCAAAGGATCCTCCTCTTGGTCGAAATCGCTGCACACTGCTGTAGTGGTCTGGATAGCCATCTGAAGAGCCTCTCCTGTTTTTAAGGAGAGGGCCTTTTAGTCACCGTCGCTGATTCTGGCTTCATCCCTGCGTAGTGCAGACCCCCTTCGGACATCGTCCTTCTTGCCGAAGCTCCAGGAACCGTGGGTCTACAGGAAACTACCAGGAACAACTGCCATGGCACCGGCTTCTTCCTTGAATAAGGTACTGTGTTCTGCTTCGAAGAGCTAGGGTGAATCCCTTTTCTGCTCCTCCAAGGCTTGTACTGATCTTCCCTCCTTATAACTTTTTCTTCCTCTGTTGACAATATCCAAGTACTCCTGGCAATGTTGAATCTTGAACTGTCCGACTGTGATCCTCCAAAACAGGAACCCGGTTCCACTTGACACTGGCTGCGGTCTATTGACTCTTGAATTTCTGTCAACTTGTGTTCTATGATTGTCTGCCCTGACAAAAGTATTGCCTGTGATTTTTGCCCCCAACTCTCTCTGGGTATCTCAGGTGCTAAGAGTGTTTTTCCCCCGGTAACATTTCCTGTCGCGGATATGCGCATCTTTCGTAAGACCGAATTGTCATTAGTGTCAAAAAGTGATTGCATATGTATTCCCGGTAACGTCTTTTGTTTCACAACACTGGTCCATTAAAACATAGGGTACTTAAACTTGAGTTATTCTGTACCAAGTGAATTGGTTGGTTGTAGTGTATTTTACGTGTGGTTTTGAATTAATAGAAGTGTTGTGTTTACAACAAATGGTTTAAAAATAAATGTACTTCTATTTTTACCTGAAACCTTGAGTCCGTGTTTGCTTGAGTCACAGTAATTGTGGTCCCTTTGTGCAATCTCTGCTACTGCTCATATACTCTTGAGATAAGCCTGGCTGCTCCGCTACTGCTACCACTTTAACATAGTAGTACAGGCTTGTACCAAAGGTGAACTTGTACTACAACTTGAAGTCTTAATTGTGTGTAGTGGTCCCTAAGAGCAATGCACAGGATTCTGCCTAACAGGCCCTGTCCTCTAAATCTTCATTTTTGGCGTTCACCAGTAACATTTCTCTCTCCAGCGCCGTCACTCTGGTTCCCAGCAACACGCTGCTGTCATCAAGCTCCGAAACTCGCTGCTCCACCGCGTCTAGCCTGTCGTGTTTATCAAGGCGATGTTGTAAAAGGTTACTTTTAGAGGAGAGTGAGTCCAGTTTGGAGTCAAGGCTGCCAATGCCAGCTTTTAGCTGTAGCAGTATCTCTGATATCTGGCTCTGGTACCTGGGGAGTATCCAGGTTTAGGGTCATTTCGGCCATAGGGTATTCTGGTTGCGTATGTTGTCTAGGGGTTCGGACCACGGCCCCTGGCTCGAATGTCAGCCTCCGTTGGGTTTTGTCCGTTTTACCCATTCTTGACCGCCGGTAGCACATGCGGACTCACTATAGCGATGGTGGAGTGGAGAAAATGAGATCGTGTAGCAGTGGTTTGGTCGGTGATAGTTGAGGCTGCAAATGGAAACTGGATATGCCAGGTATCACACGCTCTTGCCTGCACCCCTCTGCAAGGATCGTACTGTTGCTGGACTTTGAGATGGTCCGAAGCACAGGTCTCTGGTGTCAATCCAGGACCGGTGTCATGCGGGACCCTGTTCCCCACTGTCCAATCTGGCTGCGTTGAATGCTTCTGTTCACGGCGATAATGGGGTAGCGTATGGTGCGCTGATGAGGTTTGCCACGGATATATGGCATGCCCGCCCTTTATGGTCACCTTCTTATATATATATATATATATATATATATATATATATATATATATTATATATAGGGGTTGCGGGCCCGAGCACACTGAATTTAGCAGGTTGGGTCCAGTGAGCCCTCCTCGCATCACCTCAGCGCTGTCCCCAGTCTGGCCCCACAGGTACGGGAGAGATTTCCAGGGGGGGGGGGGGGGGGGGGGGGGGCCATAGGCCCAAACAGTATGCGTCTCCGCCGCAGATGATCAGCACAGGCCGCTCACTGGACAGACTGCCCCCGTGTTGATATGTATTTGATACCGCTCAGATCTCCGGATATGGCTGCCGCGTTGGCAGAGGCGGCGTTGCTGCTGCAGTGACTATAGGCCCCCTGGGCGGGCGTGGATCGGTGTGCCCCTGCTCAGGATGGTCGGGACGAGGAGGATGGCGATTATGAGTGCCTCCTACCTGCGTTGCAGCGCCGCTCGGGTTCGCCGCTCTCAGCACTCCTGCAGGTACATCAGGGCTGCCAGTCCGAGGCCAGCTTCAATTTGTAAGGAGCAGACACCTAAATGGCCGGCGACAGCGGCTCGTCGGGTGATCCTTGTGGCCTGGTGTTCTCCAGTAGCGTTCTACGCCAGACGCCCGGGGCGGATCGCCCCCGTGGTCCCACGCCCCCAGACCGCCAGCGGCCACGACTCTCCTTGGTCCGACCAGGGGGCAGCGGCCAGATGTTTCCACGTCGACAATGTTTGATGGGCGCCCCAGGGTGGCTGCGCAGTACGGGGACGTAGTGGGCGAAGCGGCTCGGCCCTGGCTCGACTCCCCTCACGTCAACTTGTGTCAGTAAACCCACTCAGCTGGCTTGGTCTAACGTTATATGCACACTGATGTGATCAGCAGGACATGTTGAAGCACGCTCCAACCATCCGCTGGTTTCTATCCCTCAGTCGGCAATTATTTCAGGATTGATGGGAACTTGTCACGGAGCTCAGAGAGACGCCGCCATCTTGGTGGGCTCTCTAGCACCCTCTGGTTTTGCCCAATTTCTAATAAGTTTGTCTTTCCTCCCTCTTAAATTGCTGGACTGCCATTTTGCTCCCACTTCATTTTGTGAGCTTAACTTGTCTGGAATTTAAGGGAAGTGGTGTGGTGTATTTAGGATTGTGATTTTTAACTTGCTTAGAATAGTGAAATGTTATCGAACGGTTGAGTAAATATATATTCTTTTACTTAGAAACCTTGAGTCAGTGTTTGCCTGAATCATGGTAATTGCTGTCCTTTGTGTAACTATTTGGACTGCCCACTTACTCTTGAGATAAATCTGGCTGCTCTGCTACTGCTAACACTATAACTGTAGTGCAGGTTTGTACCTAAGGTAAAATTGAACTGTCACTTGTAGTCTTAATTGTGTGTAGTGTTCCCAAAGGGTACTAGATATAATTCTGCCTAACAGAATCTGGTTTGGTATGCCCCCTTAGGAATAATTGTGCTGTGTCTGGTGCCTTATACTTCTTGAAACGAGGGCCGGTGTGGACAATGGTGCAGTCAAAAATGTTGCTCCAGTGTCCCATATAGTGTCCAAAAGAGGGATCGTAGTTACTGTTCTTCTACGTTTGTCTCCATGTTCATAGAACACAGATTTTTTCTCTTCTGATGCAACTTGTAAATTGAAGCGGTCCGCTGCTTTACCAATCATGGTTTGAAAAGACACTAGATCATCTGGTGGTGAAGCATCTCCGGGGAGTCCTTACTAGGCTTCTCTACAACGTAATCGTCCCACTCGCTCTGAACGTCTGGCTCCCGAGTAATCTCCCCTTCTTCAGGGTCTGAAAAATCCCTGTAAGGATCTTCTTGCCAGTCGGAAACAGATGCAGTGGAGGGGACCATCATTGGGTACCTTGTGGGTACTCTCATAGGATCCCTTGTGGGTGGTCTTGGAGTAGGGGATCATCTAGAAGGGGAGACCCTTGTTGGCGAAGCACTGAGCGTCTACCTCCTGCGGAGAGGTTCCGGCGAGCATGCTCTCCTCTGAAGTCTGCTCCTGGTAGGAGAGCTTCTTGGAGAATTATAAGGCATTGAAAACTGCCTTCGAGGAGATCTTTCCATCAGTGTTGAGGAACAATGCCTTTGTCTGAAGCCTAGTGAATTCGTCAATGATTCTCTGCATCGAGAGCATGAGTTCTGATCATATGGGTTCCCTTGGAGTGGGATTCCAGGGAGGACTGTTCTCCTTGGGAATGATGGCCGGTTGCTCAGGAATGAGTTCGGAATGTGAGAAATACTCCTGTAGGATGTCAGGAAGTTCTGCCATTTCTTATAATAGCAGATAGTTGAGCTCCTATTGGTAGAATGAGGTCTTCCGGTGTATGTAGGCCTATGTCCATTGGTCCGAACGACTCGCATTCCTTGGAGGGCGTGTGGGGGATATCCGTGGACAGTGCCTTGGACTTGTTTTTCTCCGTCGATGAGGGGTCAGTAGTCGACGGTACCTTCATCGACGATGGTTTGGACTTAGTCGACGAGGATGTTGTTGCCGAGGGTTTTGTGGATGAAAAAGGCTTCGTGGAGGATGAGGGAGTCGTCGACGGATGGTGCTCCTTGACCGTCGACGACAGCTTGGTTGACAAGTGGTGAGATTCTTTCGTCGATGATTGCTGATGACTTAGTTGTGGACGACTTAGGGAGAATTCTCATTTCAGGGCTAATTTCCCTTACCTATAGAGTCCCCCAGCAGCTTTACTGGATTTGAAGGGTTGATTTCTTTTTACCTGCTAAGAGTGAGACTCTTTTTCCCCACTCTTAGGCATTTTTGCTTTGTGTGTTCTAGGCTATTTTTGTGTTAATGCCTATGGGATTTTTTCTCTCACCCATAGGAACCATCTTTATGCACATGTGTCACACAGCACCCTCTGTGCCGTGACACCGGGGTGTCGTAGTGACACCCAAACAGACTCCATACCCTGGGACTGACTACTGTCTCCCAGGGCATGTAAAGTCCCCATTGACTTTACTAGTCAATTTTTATGAACTTAACCAGTACACGCCATCTTAATATGGAAGTACTGGAAGAGGTTAATAGTTTTTTCCCCTATGTTCATTTTCAAGAGGGTACCTTAAAGTCCCCCTCTACAAAGTTTCTGGCTGGTGGCAGTGGTTACTACCTTTTATATTCGACCACAAATATTGCTCTATGGGACTTTCCCATTGTTCGAGGCTACCAATTTTACTGACAGCCTCCAACATACCGCCGGTCTATTTTATTATTAACTTTACTCTGGTAGGTTTTATTTGCCAGAACTTTGATAAAACTCCTTTCTCGAGTCTTACTCCATTTTCCTAACCCAGGATGGGGATCCTTTGTTCGTCCTTTTGGCAGGCTTCTGCCAAGAAGCCCTCCTTTCGGCGCCACTGAGTCTGGGGTGGGTCTGTTTGGGAGGGGGAGTAGAACCCCTGGACAGAGTTGCCACAGCAACTCAGGACACACTCAAACCTGATAGGCTGGAGGGTCTCCCGCCAAGAAGACCACTCCACTGTGCGAGTGACAGCTAAGCTGTATGAATGGTCTCCTTGTACATAAAAGCAGGTTCCTGAGGACTGGAAGAGCAACACGCCGCCACTGGAACTACGGAACCGAAGGGGAGAGAAGCCAGAGATATCTTCAGCATCTACACCACCGGTGAAGCCGTGCCGGATCGTCACCACTTTTCTTCCACACGACGAGGAGATCTTCAGCGAGGTGCCTCCTTCCCTTGAGCTGGTGGGGTCAACCAGTTCGCCCATTGCATCCTCGGACCGGCCTTGGTCGAATCGACAGTGCCCCACACTTGGAGCCCGGATAGCCAGGCAGCTATCGACCCGGACCGCGATTAAAAGAAGCGTACCTTTTAAACTTCGTTTGGCAGCACCGCGGCTGGTTTCATCCCTGGGTAGTGCAGCAACTCGAACCTTCCTCCACGAGAGCCTCTCTTTCTCTGTTGGATCCTTAGACCTGCAGGAACTACCACAAACAACCGCCACCGCAGGAGCCACTTCACGTTTAAGGTACATTATTTCGCCAGGCCGCCCTTTCACTGTGGTAGCTCTAAAAGGTGTTTGAAATCCTTTAACTATTTGTGGGGTCGGCCGCCCTCTCTTTTAACATAGTCTTTCGCCTTGCATCTACCTCTTCAAAAGTTTTCTACTAAAGACTTGACTGCAGCTACAAGAACATTTTTGCTCTTAAGCTCTTGGTCCTGTACCACTGACTCTGGCTCAGGCCTTTTGACTTTGGCGGATTAGTTAGATCTGCTCTCACTAGATTAGTTTTCAATGAGAAATGTGATGCACTGATATCTTCTAAACCCCTCTTCCTTCCTACTGTTTTAACCTGTGGAGTGCCATATTGCTCAGTTTTCATTCACTTATCTTTTGGTTAAAGTGTTACTGTGCATTAATTGTCCACCAAACTTCAGGTAAGTGTTGCTAGGGGGGAGTCTGAAGAAATTTCGACTTAACTTGTACTTTCCCTCCCTTTCGTTGAATTGTTAGAGTGCCATTTGTAGTTTGTTTTCACTGTGCCGTTTTGCTCAGTTTTCACTCTACCGTAAACATGTCTACAATTGAATAGGGAGTTGTATATGCTTTTCTTTTGACTAAACTTACTTTATTACCTGTGATCTATGTGTTGACTTAGAAGTGTATAAAATAAATCTAGATTCTCTTTTTAATACAAAACTTTGGTCAGTGTTTCCTTGCTCCATGGTACTATGTTACCTATGGTGTCAACCCTGAATACTGCTCATCACCCACTTGCGATAAGTCTGACTGCTCAGCCACAGCTACCAACTAAATCTTTGTGATACTGACTGATGCCAAAGGGGATTTATTGCTCTGACCTGTAGTCCTAATCTGGGGTAGTGCTCCCTAAGGGAACTGCCCTAGATTCTGCCCGACGACGACTAGGTTTGAAGAGTTGTAGTTGACGCCTTGTGTTTCGGCAACAGTTTACTCCTTGACGGGCCTCTGTCGCTGGTGCCGCTCGTAGACTGATGACGACTGCCCTCCTGGAATTTTTGAAAAACATCTCCTTACCTTTGGAGGAGGTTTTCTCGTCAGGGTGCTTTTTCTTTTGGTCTCCAGAACCAAGGGATGGAGATAGAGATGACAATTCCATCTTTTTCTTGCTCCCATGTGAGGGAGAGGCACTTATTCACATAGAGGAGGCCCTTCTTTTTGAAGTTTGCCTCTCTGAAGGCTTCATAAGCAGTACAGTATTAGCCGATTCTTCATCAGAAGAGTGTCCTCTAGATTCCAAATAAAGGAGACTTCTTCGCAGTAGATTCCTCTGACATGGTGTGAAGAGAGGATTCACTCGACAAATTCTGAATGAAAACAAGTGTTTTATGGCCCAGAAACACTGTACAGGAAGCGTTTGATCAGATCAAGGTAAAGCTATTTTTGAGAAAAGAAAATTATTTTGCTAACAGCAAAGAAAAATCGAAAAGCTCAGAGCTGAGGATTCCCTCCAGTCTGTTAGACTGCATTGAAAAATCTTAAGACGGATGCTGGGGGTGGAGCTTAAACCCTGCCACCTCATTGGTTAGGGCGATAAGGACCAAATTGAGGTGGAGGGACTACACAAGTGAATGGCCCATAGGCCATAAGGGGCAGTCTACATTGTATTTCTATGGAGATAATGTATATAACATTTTTTAACAATTATTTAAATCAGAGGATTCCCAGTCCAACGACGGGGAATATTCAAGAATCTGAATCTATGAAAAATCAAATGCTGGAGAAAAGTGTATGTGTTCATGTTCCACAGGACCTGAATCGCGTCGCCTAACAAACCCAAGCCTTGCCCCAGCCAGGAGGCGAACTGGGGGCATCTCCAGTTGGTACTGGTGACGAAGAGGTCAACCTGCAGATGACCCCACCTGGTGAAGATCCCTGAAGGACCTCCTTGTTCAACTGCCAATCGAAGTTGTCCGAGCCCAGTCTGCTGAGCCTGTCTGTCTTTAGGATGGACTCCCCCGGGAAGTGGATTGCCGACAAGTGCATGTTGTTCACCAGAGCCTACTCCCAAATGTCGATGAGTCTGAAGAGGGGAGGAGACCTGGTGTCACCTTGCCTGTTGATGTAATACATGCAGCTGGAGCTGTCTGAGAATAGACTTGCTGGTGATCATGGGGAGTAAGGCTTTGAGGGCAAGCCAGATAGCCATCTCGAGCCAGTGGATGTACGCTAGCTGCTCCTGGCGTGACCATACTCCATTGACACTGGCTGTTCAGGGTAGCTCCCCATCCCTCTGGGGTTGCGTCTGTGGTAATGGTGACCTGCGGTGCCGGCTGCTGGAAGGGCCTGCCTATCCACAGGTTGCTGTCTGTACCCCACAAGACTAAATCCTGGTGCAAATGTTGTGGTATGCTTACCTGCTCTGCCTGAGAACCCTTCTCCTGGTTCCAAGAGGCTGAAAAGTACAGCTGCAGCTTCCTCATTTTGAGCCTTGTATGTGGCACTGCGAGGAGACATGCAGACAGGACTCCCAAAAGGTGTTAACACCACAATGAGGTCATTGCTCTGCTGAGAAAATGTCCAGTGGACCTCTTGATAGCTGCGATCTTGTCAGTTGAGGGGGAAGATCCTCTAGCACCTTGTGTCCCATATAAGGCCCAGGAAGGTCAGACTCTGCGTGGGCAATAAGTGACTTTTTTAGATTGATAGAAAAACTCAGGTCATATAAGGTATCCATGAGGGTGGAGGCTGTGTGCTGGACCACCTCCGGAGATCTTGACCCGACAAGCCAGTCATATTTATGGATAAAACTGATGGCCCTGTGCCCTGAGTAGGGCTGCCACTGCATTGATTAGCCTTGTAAAGACCCCAGGGGCCGAATTGTGTCCAAAGGGTGGAACCCTGTATTATGATCCTGAACCTAGGGAAGGACCAATGGGGTTCCCATATCAGGACATGTAGGTAGGAATCCTTCAGATCCAGGGAGCACATCCAGTCTCCTGCACACAATGTCTCTGCTTTGAAGGCTGGGGTAACCATCTTGATCCTTTGGAGGGGAAGGGAAAGGTTCAAGGAGGTAAGGTCTAACAACTCACAGGCCAGCCTGGTTGGTTGTTTGGCAAAAATTTGTGAATAGAAACACAGGCCCGCTGCGAGGCTGGGATTTCCTCCACGGCCTGGCATGCTACGAGGAGGAGGGACTGAAGAAAAAAACCTCGTTAGCCGCCTTGTATTGTTTGCGCCTGTGCTGGCGAGGGGATTTGTCCGGTTGTCTGGACAGTCTCTCCTAGAAGCCCTCAAGCCTCAGAAGGACCGACCTTTGTGCGAGCGCTGGTGCGTTTGGCTGTAGTTCTTGGGTGCGGCCTTCACAAGCAGAGATAAAAATACACTGAGCTATTCTTTTTCTTATCAAGCTCCTCATCCATTGTTGAATGGAACAGGCGCTCCCCTCAAGAAGCATGTCTAGTATGCGCTCTGCACGTCTGGGTTGAATTTTGTCGCCATGAGCCAAGCCATCCTTCTCATGTCCATGGCAATACAAATGGCTCGGCCTGATGCGTCAATGTGAGCCACCGTGGACTCCATTATATCTTGTGCCACGATTTTGGCCTCTGCCAGCCCAGCTTTGAAGGAATTCTGCAATCTCCCGGCACAGAATCTGGTTGACAGCGGCCAAATAGGCGCCTGCGTTGGCCTGGCACAGGTGGAGAGTGGCGTTAGAATAAGTGTTCTTCCCGAACGCCTCCAAAAGCTTTTCCTCCTTGCCCAGGAGTGCAGACACCGAAGCCACTGAGGAGGATTGTGGCTTGGATTATAGTGATGCTGCCTCTCTGAGGAGTGCCATCTCTGAGGAGTGTGGCTGGGGGTGCGCCGACAATAGGAGGAAGTCCCATCCAGTTTGCCTGTACTTGGCGTTGAGACGCCTGTTGGATGGCTGGGTAGAGTGAGGCTTGAGCCAACCTTTTTTGGCCAATGCTTCGACATCCTTTTGAAGTGGAATTCCTGTTCTAGTAGGACGTAGCGCGAGAACCTCAGGCAGTACCCCCGCAACTGGTTATTCCACCTGTGGGATTGTCGCTCACGAAAAGCTTTGGCTGACGATGGGGTGTCTGGTTCTTCCTCCTCGTCTGTGTCCACTGTTGTGTCCAGGGGAGCCGGAGAAGTGCTGGGTGCAGGCAGCTGTGGCGTGTGGATTATCAGTGCCGGAACTACCATGATTGGTACTGGCATGGGAGCCGGGAGAAGAACTGGAACTTGGGGCGGTATCCCCGTGGGCGCTTGCGGCTGTACAGGAGGAAGCATGTCCCTGATTACTTCCCTGAGGATGGTACCCATCTGTGGTGATCTCAGGAGGACGAGGAACTTCTTGAAGAACTGCTCTTCATAAGCCGGAGGTGTGTGATGGTATAGGCATGGTATAGGCATAAGCGCAGGGCAGTGAGGCTGCAGTGTCCTGGGTCTGCACTGTCTCGCTACATTGGGCGATGTGTATCTGCCTTGCGAAGTGGATGGATAGGATGTGGACCAAGTGGTCAGAGTTGTCCTATCGCACCTGGAAGCCCGTTCCCCTGCCTGATCTCCCGAAGGGAAAGGGCGCCGGGTGAGTCGCCATTTTGTCAGGCCCAGATGCCATGTTTTGATCCGTGCCACATGCCTGCGTCATGGTACTTGCTGAGCTGGGACCGGCCTCCACCAGTACGCTGAGCGGTGGTGGTGGTGGTTGTCACCTTCCCTGCACCTCAGGTCGAGGCCTGGTAGGCAGAGTGCCCTCAGCCATGGTGCAGATAGTGCTGCGTGCAGGCGCCCCCTCAGACATGGGTTCGGTGTTAGGGCATAGCCGCCCGGGTTGGGACCCGGTAATAGAGCCTTGCGACCCCTCAGCTGTAGCACCGGTAGGATCTTGCGACCCATTGGCCTGGGAGTCGGTAGCAGGAGCTGCCTCTGTTCTTGCTGGTTTTAGGACCCGAGAGGTCCCTCCCACTTGGGTGCCTCCCGGGGAAGGAGTCCCCTTTGCGGGTTGTGGAGGAGAACAAGGCACCTACCTTGGGTCTGGTATTCCATTTCACGGATGGGGGTCAGACGTTGGGAAGGGACATTCGCAGGCTGGACACCTGCAGATGCCTGCCGTCATGGGCCGGGGTGGAGCAGGGCGCCAGAGGACAACAGTACCTAATAATTTGAAGGAAAAAAAAAGACAAGAATACTTCTCTGGAGAAGAGCGCGTGGAATTACAAGGCTGGAGGCCTAACCCACGAGCGTGTGGAATTACAAGGCTGAGGCCCAACTCAGGAGCACTGGTGAAAGAGGTGTGTTCCCTTCGATGCGAAAAAGAGGTATGCGGACTAAGGGGAGCGCATGCTTCCAGGGGCGCATCTCCGTGCGCATCTAAAATTAAAGAAGATTATTTTTCTGGTGAAAAAGGTACCGTGTCCCATCCCTAGCGAGGGACACCAATACAGTATGGAGGAAAGAGGACAGGCGTAGGAGTAGAGCAGGGATGCCAGCTGCATTCTCAGAGGCTCACCTTGACAAAATATCGCCCCACCCTATGCACAACACCACGCCTAACCATCAATACCGCAGGGAAGCAACAGCATTTGAGGCACACTGCCATAAATGTTGTTACTCCTAAGAAAAACACGAAATATCTCATGAATGCCGGCAGTTTACGCAAAGGCACACCACAACAAACTTTCGCCCTCAGTTTTCCTCCCTCTCCCCCTATGGTCGTCCTCATCCCCCACACCCTCTCCCCTCCAGAACTTGTCCAGCTGCTCTGACATTCGCTCCAGAGAGACCACGAACAACGAGACCATGACGTCCACATTGGACAAAGAAAATGAATGTTGCAGCCGAACATCAAAGCATACCGTACGTATACACTACGTGCATGGACACACCACAGGCCACAGGCACAGCCATCGATCCAGGCACCATAGAATGCAGTTATGGCTATGCAATTCCCGTCTAGCAGCGCAGATCGCCATCCACACAAACTACCGACTAACCTCAACACCTCTGCCACTAGTAGACAGGCATGACCAACGAAAAAAAAATTCGGTATAGCTGGGCACACATCGAATCTTCAGCAATAGCACTATCGTAAACCACCAACAGCACCCACCCAAGTGCCTGACCTCTGGGCTGCTTACTGGAGCCTAGCCAGCTACCCAAGTCCCAAGCTGGCGAAAATGCACACAAGCATCTCTTAATCTAAACTCTTAGAACTGCCTACACATTCAGTGCCGTAACAGAGGGTGTTCCAACCACAAAGCGCATTGAGACCAAACAAATG
This sequence comes from Ambystoma mexicanum, assembly GCF_040938575.1. Lineage (NCBI taxonomy): Eukaryota > Metazoa > Chordata > Amphibia > Caudata > Ambystomatidae > Ambystoma > Ambystoma mexicanum. The sequence goes on from NC_090931.1 coordinate 517,914,226, forward strand.
GGGAAAGAGCGCTATATAAATAACAAATACAATACCCTGGGGACTGAAGCAATGCCAAATGGTTGCACTTTAAATTGGTAGTGCTTATTTCCAATTTGAATTCAAGGTATTTACTGTGCGCTGGAAACATTTAAATATGAAAGTATGCATCTCATGTCCAATGTCGCCATGTAATCCCCCATTTTCAATAGTTGGATGACTTCCTGCAGGGTTGTCATCCTAAGTTTCTGGGGTTTGACATACTTGTTTGCAGAGCATAGGTCCAGCACTGGGCGCATTGTTCGATCTTACTTTGGTACAAAGAAGTACATTGAATAAATAACTCGATTTAGTTCCATGAAGGGTACCAGCTCGAGGGTTCCTTTTGTAGTAGCAGTTCGATCTTCTTGAGAATGTTATTCAGAGGATATTCATGCTACACAAGGTGGAATGTGGCGAGATGTTGAGAGGAACTCCGAGAATCCTTTGGCCACTGTATCTAGAACTCAGCGGTCTGATCTATTCGCTCCCATTGCTGGGCTAAGAGCGTTATGCAACCCCTGACTGGGGACGCATGTCAGGGAACATGGATCGGCATGTAATTTGGAGACAGTGGCTGGTGCGCCCCTAGAAGCTGCAGCTCTGTCTCATCCTTTCCCGCAGCGAAATGCACGCTGCTGGTACTGATAGGACGTTTGAACATGTGGACTGTAAAAGGAGGCACCAGACAAGCTAGCTCTGCCTTGGCTTCCCTGAGCCTTGCGCCGAAACGTTTCAGCGTGGGTTGAATGCCCCCCCCTCAGGGCGAAGCGTTGTTGGAAATTTAACCGCAGGTCTTGATGGTTTCATGCTCCTCCTTTGCTGACTCCAGCTGGTCATCGCCAGCTTTGCCAAAGAGACCACCCTCCTCGATGGGCATGTTAAATCAGGGCCGCCTGCGTCTCTGGCTTAAACCCTGAGTCTCTAAGCCAGGAATGTCGCTGGTTCCGGTATGGAGTCCAGATACTGCGAAACCTCATCCCACTGGGTGCTGCTGTAGCTGGCAAGCAAGGTGGTTGTGAAAAACCAGCGTTTCAAAACCTAGTCCCCGGAGATCTCGTACTCCGGTGGCCAGGGAAAGGCCATCGGTTTTGGATCCCAACCCTGGGGGTGGACAAGCAAGAAAGGATCACCTGGGTAGGGGGTCTTCGAGGAGGGCAGGGAGGGGCCAGCACCCAATGGTTCAACATTGTAATCCTTTTTTCACAACCAATCTAAACCCTATCGCTGCACATTGCCTGCTTTGCAAGATTGCAGAGACTGTCTTTCAAGCAGTAATAACAAAGGAGTCCTTAAACTCGGCGCCCTTTCACTGGCCACCAATCCTCTGCGTTAACACTTGAGAAACATGTCAGTACCCCCGACCAGTGGAGAGAATAAATTGAGAAATCTGTAAAGCTATACATACAAACTCCTCAAGACTCACATCGACAATGGCAAACACCAAATGTCTTTTAGGACCAAGTTTACAGACCACGGCAGTTGACTACTGTGGACATTTCATCCTTTGATAATTAGATCAGCTCTAAGTCCAACCCTGTGGTTATGACGCATATCGTCAAATCTGACAATTCCACTCACTGTCACCATTTGATAATTGAATGCAGGGGGAGTCCATACCCAGCATACAACCTAAACAGGACATGCATACTGAACATCTTCAGTGATGTTCCGGTATTGGAGGATCTCAACATCAGACATGAACAGAGTGGAATTTTTGAAGGATACGGATCTCTCGACAGTCAGGATCTGGATATCGTCTGGCATTTTCTTAAACGCCATCTGGCAAGCCAGGTCGGCAATCCAAGAATTAGGATTCCATGTGAATGAAGCAAGAACATTCACTTCAAAAAACGACTCAACTTAATAGACAGAAGGCATTTTGAAGGAAACCCTTATTCGAGACCCCTCATTTCCCCTCATTTAAGATCACTTGTTCCCGCGACTAACAACGTACGCTGAATTGTCTTCAGCCGTCCCAGAATGGAATACACTCAAATTCCCTTATGACCTATATCCATCAAGTAGCAATCCAAGATTTCAACAACCAAACGCATCACACTGGCCTCCTGTAATACTCGAGGATTCAAACATTTACTGGGACCTTCTGCCCAACAAATGAATAAATATGACATTGCGAGTCTGCAAGAAACTTGGCTCTCTAATCCTCCAGTCTGGGATGGCTATGATTTACTCTATCAGCCGAAACTCAACCGAAAGGAAGGCCAATGGCTGGCCTTCTCATTGCTACCAGAAAAACAGCAGAGCTGTGCCTGGAGTGCTGGGCAGAAATGAACAAATATATTCAGTTAGTGAAGATTACAATTCAAACCCAGGTACTTGCCCTCACCAATGTTTACTGGAACGGTCTAGCAATCAAGGAAGATATATTGTTCCAGGATTGGATTGACACCTTGGACCTAATTGTAACCGATTCTACTGTGACCCACATTTGTCTAGTGGGCGATCTGAACATTCATTGTATTCCCAAAAATGGGACCCAACCATCTCCCTTGGTCAAATGCTGGACCAACTTCATGAAGGACCATTCAATGATTATGATTAATGGCTCCCTCCCCATGAGACATTCTGCCTAAATCCACTTGGAGGCGTATGAAGAAGGAAGCCATAATCAACTATATGTTTGCGAGCACTGTTCTATTTGCAGTGGCTGAGACTTGTCAGGTCATTCAAAAAAAAAAACAGCAATCATGAATTAACTAACCTGAAACAGTGATTCGCCTTAGTCCACACCCACCGAGACAGTGCATGGTAACTTCAGGATCAATGGTTGCAGAAATCGATTCCACTGGACATCCGATAAACTAGAATCCTCATATCTGCATGGAGGATCATTCCCATCAGCTGTCGAAGAATCACTGCAGAAAGGGGTCTATACGTCGCAGCCTTGCAAATCGTTCAACTATTGCCTTTGCACATCCCCAAACCTTTACATAAGCATAAACATACCCATGATGCACATTTGTAAAAGAAGAAAACTGCGCACCGAAAGGCATAGAGACAAGCTCTGCACCTTCACTTTGACTTGAAGATGGCAACTTTAAGATCCCTTAACACACAATATAAGAACTGGTTAACATCACACAAAGCTATTCTATTTCGGAAAGTTGTGGAACTCATGCTAAAGACCTTGGCTTCCAAGAACTCTGCTAACACCTGGAGATTACTGAATAAGGCCAATCATGCCTCTCAGCTGCCTGTCCAGATTAATGCAGTCTCGGAAGACGTATGGCATGATTATTTTGCCAAACTTTATGCACCTGTATTCCATAGAGTACCCCCAATAAGCTCTTACACACACAGGCCTTTCTCCATTGACTTCGACCTTGAGGACATCAAGAACTACATTGCGAAATTGAGCATATCGAGAGCCCCAGGACCAGACGGGCTGAGCAATCTGATGCTCAAAACCCATCCAGCACATTGAATACACTAAATGGAATTCTGGCCCAATCAAATAATTGAAACACAAACTTTACCTCCATCTTGGCGCAAATCCATAGTGATTGATTTTTTAAAAAAGGTGATTGCATTCAACCCAATAACTACCCCCTGACAGCACTCTTGGATGCCCCCAGTAAGTTATTTGCTCGCCTTATTTTAAGAGTTTACAACCTGGACAAGCTATCAAAACTTACAGGACACATTCCAAACAGGCTTTATACGTGGGCTAGGAACATCTGTCAACCTCAGTATCATAAGTGCAATTAAGGCTCATTGCTCCCAAACAAATCAGCCACTATGCATGGCTTTTGTAGATTTTAAGTCAGCTTTTGACTATATCCGGGGAGTTTTTGCTTAGCAAACTCACATGCTGCCCGCAATCCCTATTGATGCTCATTGCTCAGTTACACACAGAAACAAGCATCCAAATGCGCCCAACTTTGGATGATCACATGTCAAAATCCATAAGGACCTCACGAGGCCTGAAGCAAGGCTGTATATTGGCCTCCGCTCTATTTTTTATATCAGATATAGGCATGACATTTACAGAAGTTATATCTGATCCCGCGAAGATAGGTCCCTATTCGGTGGCTTAGCTTTTTTTATGCGGACGTTTTGGTCCGGTTATCAAAAACAACTAAAGGTCTCAAGAATTTACTAGGCGTACTAGAACATTATACTGATGATAATCATTTAATGATAAAAACAGAAAAAACACAAGATTTTGCAGCACGTTCCGAGGCAGACTAAACAAACAACTATGGTCTCTGCATGGTACAAGGCTTGAGGTGATCGAGTACAGTTATTTAGGTCTGAATATAAATGCTGCAAATTATCTGTATTGCGCATAACTTAAGAAAAATTCAAACTGCAACTTCACATGCATTAATCGTTCACAATAGATACGGAAAGGTTTCCTACTCACCTGTAATAACCTTTTATCTGCAAAAGGTCGTACCGACGGTGCAGAGACCAAACCGTTAAAGTCAAAAGTGTTTAGGTCCCATATTGCGGGTTTTTTCTTGAAACGTATCTTGAAACTATCTCAATCACAACCTATGTGTATCATAAGGCACAAGCAGGGCTTGCTTTCTCTGCAAAGCATGTATGTGAGGAGATTATGTTGTGTCTATAGCAAGTGTCTGATTGACTCCAAACCAGGATCCTTACTGCAAACTTTCATTGTATTTGGCCACTTCTGAACATCAATTTGTACTCTAACGGAAGCAGCGAATCCTGAGTATATTTGAAACCGCAGATTTTCTTCCTGAATTACCTCACTAATCTGACTCGAGCCAAGCATAGGATCTGGCAGAACGACTGGAAAGACACACGAGAAGCATGCTTCACCTATGCATCCTTTAAATTCAACCCCCTTGGCCACAAAAATCGCAGAGTCTCAGACTTACTTAATCAGATTTCCTTCACCACTCTATAGAACTGCACATTACGATTTCGCCAAAACCTATGCCATACTAGAGATCTCATGGCAAGATGGAAGATGATACCGAAAACTGAGGATGTTTGTAAGTTTTGCAAAAATCTTGACCAACCTGAAACTGTACAACAACTGATGACAGAAAGCCCTGAACTGGTCAACAAAACAAATTCTCCATTTTAAAATGCACTTCCAAGGATTTAAGAACAGACGCATGGGATAATGCGGAATGAATTGTTTGCCTCCAACAGAAATGTGCTGCGAAGCGATTCCTGATTTCATAGAATCTTATTAGATAATAATTTCAAGGGCCCCGCTATCTTGCTATGTTACACGTTTGAATGTCCCTTTATTATGCTTGACTAATAATGTTCCTGGAACCGGGGATCACACAAATAGCCTTTTATGTTCCATAATCATTACATTGAAACCATTTTAAGCAATATGCCATATTTCTATTTTATTGTAATCAATTAATAAAAGGTTGCTAATAACTTTGCTTGTTTTAGCTTGTTCAACCAAATACACAAAAAAAGTAATCCCTTTTCCCACAACCAATCTAAACCCTATCCCTGCTTACTTTATGGAAACTACAACCCCATAATTCCTCCCCTCTTTATCTTAACAGTACTGCTGTGAGGAATGGGGTCAGAAAGATTATCGCCCTTGACTTACATTGACCGTGTCCCTGTAAGGAGGCCAAACACAGTCAGGCACGTAATGAACAATGTACACCTGGCAATTATTAACACTCCCTGTGAAGATAAAAGGTGGCGCACACAAGCACACTTTGAGCGAGGCTGGTTACGAGAAGGAACAGCTTTTCTGAGGCTGATGTGAACAAGGCTGTGGAAGTTGGAAGGCTAACGGGCTGTTGAGCAGTTGAGAGGATCAGGATATAGCCAGGCAAGATTTCCATGCTTTCGAAAGCCGTGAGCGTTCGAAGAGCAAAGACGATTGAGGAGGAGGAAAGAAACCTTCAGGGTGCCAGGAAACAGCCCGCAACCCTCTCGTGTGATCAGCAAAGTTGGGGAGGAGCAGAGGTGTTGGTAATGGCCTTGAGCTGCAGGAAAAAGATGAAATAAATGCACATAACCCAACCAGTGGGTTCTCGAAGGGAGCAACAGTATGGTTGATGTGAAAGGGAAAGTGACTATATTGAAAGATGAAGGTTGCACGTTTGCCGAAAAAACACGGAGAACAATCCTGTGAGGTGAAGTCACATTCGAAAGTCTCTGAAACGTTAGGCGTTTAGAAAGATATTACTGCAGTGATCAAAGGAAAGAAAGTAAACGTGATTAAGAAAGAAAACTAAATAGGAAAGTGAAATATATCAACTGTGAATATGCCAAGAGGGCAACATAAGAACTTTGCAAAAGGCCAAGAGGACAACTTAAAGAGAATATGAAATACATGTACCAAGAGGCATTGGTGTTACACATGAACATTTGCAAAGGCCAAGAAGGCAGACTAAAAAGAGAGAGAACCACTAGTACCATGAAGTTTTGGTGCCACAAGATGAGAATTGATTATGAATTGAAGAACTGTTGAGAGGTTGAAGTGGTCATGCAGAGGTCTATGTACATTCTTTGCAGTTTCCAAAGTATTCAACAGTGAAAAGGAAACCTTAGATAAAATGTGGGGGAAGAGGACCCGCAAGAAAGACCGGCTCGAGCCTGGTAGAGGGAAGCCTGTGCAGAATTCTGAGAAATTGTGAAAGTGAATGCAAACTGAATATTGATGGCAAGGCCGTTGAAGCCTAAAAGAAGGGATTGAACTACCAGGAGAGGGAAGACCAAGATTGAACTGTTGAATTGAACCAGTAAGCCAAAGTATTCAAGACTGAGAATTGTGCCAGCCACTAAACCTTTTATTTTTAAAATAACTTTTGAGAGGCTCTAGCCCTGTGGGTTTGATCCTGGGGAAGGGAGTTTGTACAGAAGTTATTCTGACATTTCTTTTTGAGACACTATTTTCCTTTTGTATTCTCAACACATTTGTCATTTTGAGAAGGAGGGCAAGGTTAAGATTTCTTAGTATAGGCCTTTTTATTTTGACCAGACTGATTAGGACGTATTTGTCATTTGTTTATTGGTCAAGATTTCTCCCATTTTAAGGCCTGGTTAGGAATTCTACCAACCCAACTTAAACTTTAAATAAAGTTTTTCGAAAACTTGTATCCATTGTGTGTCTACTGCTTGATACCAGTTTTTCCTTAGAGGTGGTATTGTTTGCTATTCTAGTGAGGTACGCAGCAGAGGCCATGATATTTTAATTGTAATCCGTGATTAATACCCAGAGTTTTTTTAAGCGCGGACCAGGTGATCGTACCTGGTCCTTTAGGGTCTTGGGCCTAAAGAGCTTGCGCACACACAGCAACAGGGTTTGAGGTGGTCACAAGGAAGGCTGTGGTTACAAACTGTTCACCCACAGGAATTGTGTTTTGCGCTTGGGGCAAATCTTAAAGGGAGTGCGCGCCATAGTGGAAGGTGGACACAGATGCGGCAAGGCAAAGGTAGTAGGGACAGGAAATGGGGGTATGCATTCTCTAAATAAAGAAATGATCAGTTCCCCCACTCTCCCTACTGGTTAGGGCGAAGCCAGTTTGCAGGCGAAGCCCGTCTGTTAGGACCGATTTTCTATACTCTGCTGGACAGATATGTAGAAGGACAACCTATTTTGTGATAGGGACAACTCTGGGCGCTGTAGCCTAATCAGTTTAAAGTAGCAAGGCAAGTGGTCTAGGATAAGTCAAGAGGTGGTTAGCTTGTAAGGGGTCCACAATGAGTACAAACAGTGAAGCAGTCAAGGAACACAGAATCTGGTATAAGAATTCTTCTTTACTTCTGGCCAAATAACATTGAAAAATGCCAAACAATGTAATATCACTCAATACTAAAAAATAGTTATATATACAATTACTGTAGTAAGGCAAAATACCCATCAAACCCCTGAAAAGGAAGGTACAGATTAGTATTAGCACTACCAGTCCACAGAGATTCAATCTCAACGTCTGAAGTTCAACCCAAAGATGTATGGGGCCTCGTGCCCAAAAGTTCAGCAAAGTTCCATACAGTTTTGTTAAGCTGGAAAAAAAATGAAGGTAGGGTCTCTGGGGTCCAGAGAACAGTTCAAAGTGTCAGGAACGAGTTAAACTAGTTAAACGTGTCCCCAACCTTTGCATGTGTGAACAAGCACTGACAAAGCCAAAGTGTTAGAAACGTTTCATAAAAGTTAGCAAACTTAAAAGGGAGTTTAGGGGTCAGGTAAGTATTGCTACAACTCACCCCCCGTACTCCCACTCTTCACACAACATGGCAGGTCGATTGAAGAAGGTCCAAGGTCGCTTTCTCTGTCGTCAACCTCAGCCCAGGATTGCGTGGGGTTGCAGGTACGAGCAGCTCTCCAGTCAGTGTCTAATGCTGGTGCAAAGTCTCCCAGTTGAAGAATGCAGCCAAACTAGAAGTAGGGTCCATATAAGGACAAGAATGGACACAGGTAAGCAGTTTTGCACGACAGACACTGATGCACGGCGACGCAAAGGGATTCACTTGACGCTGTCAGACTTTCCCTCCTATCTCAGGACATCTTCATGCTGCAGAGGTAAGTCTTGTTGCACTGGCCTCAACTCAGAACGGTAACGTCTGCAGCAAAGTGACCAATACTCAGAGGTTGTCAGCCAGAGGTCGGTCCTGGGGCACTTCCAAAGGCTCTTCGTAGGACTCAGAGCCGACATTAAAAATGGATGGTTCCCTCCACTGCAAGGGACGCAGCTCCTTCGCCAGTCTGCTGGAGATCTTCTACAGGACAGGGCTCTAGCAGGGCAGCAGCAGAAGTTGGTTGTCAAGCCTTCTGCCGACAGGTCCACTGTCTCCTCGCAAGTCTTGTAGCTGAACATGAATCTTTGCTCCCTCAGTTTCTTCCAGGATCTCTCTAGAGTGGGTGCAGGGATCCTCTTGTCCTAAAAGCCAGCTAAGAGCAGCAGCTCCCACTAGCCAATGATAGATCTGCCCCCCCACAAACAACCCAGCAGTGGTCCAATCAGGACCACTGGCGGCAAAAGTCATGCATACCACTCAGACACACTAGCACCAGTTTGTGAATTGGGACAAGTGTGAGAAACCCGAGGCGTTTCTCCCAGGTTATTCCCAGGGATACTTTGTTCAGGTGGCCAAAGGATGGCCATTGCTCTTGGATCCCAACCCTGGGGGTGCGAGGGAGGATTTCCTGAGCAGCGGGTACTTGTGGACCATGGAAGACACGCCGTTGGGCGAGACAGTAGTCTTCCCGTTCCGATACACCCCTTCCAGACATCCCCTCAGTCGTCATGGGCTATTATAAACAAAGTCCCATCATACCCCAATATGTTCCGTAAGGAAAAGGCCGAAACCAAGAGGGAAACCAAAGACCATCCCTAAATTCCAACATGCGTTTATACGTCTTTCCTCAAAACCCACTTTTCAACCACCCTACTTTCAAACCTCTTTTCTTAACAAAAATCCACATTTATCTTTTTGGAGAACACCACAATTTCCATAATGCCATTCTCCTGTTGATATACCCAAGAACTGGGACGAAGAAGCAGCAGCTGGGAGTCACGCGGATTACCCACAGGAATCTATGGGCAATGGATTCCTATGGGCATTCTCCATGTTGCCCCGATAATGAGGTCAGGCAGAGTCAGGGAGTGACAACTACTCACACCCGACTCAAATCAACTGTAGTTGGGAGTATAAAACCAGCAGCCAGAAAAATCATTTTGAGCTAACTGGGGATGCTGGAAGGTGCTGAGACGCCAGAGGAAGACCAAGTGAGCTGCAGAGACCCTGGGAGACCTGGAGGAGGAATCTTCCCAGACACAGGACCTTTGGAAAGAGGGGAGGTTGCAGGGTGGAGAGGGTGGCAAAACCAGAGGCAGCTAGGGTTTCCTGTCAGTGCCACATCAGAGCTCCTCCCCCGAGCCAAGCAGACGAGCCCAGGTATGAGGGGCAGGCACTGAGACTTGACCTCAATACACATCCCCACTGAAACTCCAGAAGCTCCCAAAACCATGGAATGCCGTTTTGGGAAGCTGTGAAGTTGGAGCAAAATACACCACCCGGCATTCTGGGACTGGGAGCCCAAAACGGGTTCTTTTTGAAAACTCAGAGGTGTCCGAGCACAGCTGAAGGAGATCTTTGTGTAAATCATTAAAGAGGGGTCCGTACCAGACAGAGGGAGAACCTTGAGAATTGTTGGGGAGAAGTCAGGAACACAGAGAGGACCCAGAAAGCCAGAGTGCACAGCAGAAGACTTAAGAGACCAGAGAAGAAAGTGAAGCCAAGATGCCGATTCAGAGCGAGAGAGGCTGTGGCATACCGAGGGAGACTCATCTACAGGCAGCCGGTGAGGTGAGATAACTTGTGCAAGGCCGAGCTGTGTTGAACAAAGGTGGTCAGCAGCGAGAGTGACAGTGATGAAAGATTTGTGAAACAGCAAGTGATGTGATCCAGATCAAAGTGACCATTGGGGAAGACGGTAAAAAAGACCCTTTTCTACATGATAGCTGAGTGGTCAAGCATCACGTGGGTGCGCAGCCGAAAGATCTCTGCCAGGAAGGTATACTGCAAATAGAACTTTTGAGATTGGATCAAAAGATCGAAGTGGTCCTGCAAGGGTCTAAGAAAAATCCCTAGCACAATATAAAGACTTCAATCCCAAGAAATGCCCAAGAGAATGAAAGATAAGCTTACGCCCGGTCGAGGGGAGCCTGAAAACAGTGACGCACATAGTATTGAAGTTACTCAAGCCTAACGACAGTACGGTAAGTGAAAGGAAGGTCTGAGCCCGGACAAGGGGTGCCTAGAGGGTCTTTGAAAGCGAGGGGAGTCTGAGCCTGGCTGAGGGAGACCCTGGGTGGATGATCCACCAGATATGTGCTACAAGTAAAAGGAAAATAAGTTGTTATATCTTTTTGGTTGAACCAGAATTTCTTTGAGCAAGAGACTATTTGTGCTGTTAAGAGACTGTCTTAGAAGGTCCTGTCGTGCCTAAGAGACTGCCTCCTCGTGCTAAGAGAAGCCAGAGTGCGCTCTAGAGGCCGAGTGGTCAACCTTACCCCACGCACAAAACGTGGGGAAGGGAACTTTATTGGTCTACATTCTGACATATTTTGGACACTGTTCTTTTTTGCATTTCACACCCCTTTCACATTTTGTTGTATTTAGAGGTAAGGATTGGCAATAGGTTTTTTAGTATAGGCCCTTTTTTTAACAAGACACCACTAGGACTGCGTTATTTGATGGTCGTAGCTTGCTCCCATCTGTAGATTTAGGATTGGATAGGCATTTGTCAAACGCTTTGTAAGTCAATAAACACCCTTGAACTGTAATCACTTGTGTCGGTCGTCTTACTGTCGATACCATGGTTGTCTTTCACCAAACAGTCCCAGCCAACTTCCTGGTAGCAAACACACATAGCCCTACGGTAGCGTGCCAAAAGTCTCTGCTTTCCCGGGCACTGGAAGTCCATATAAAGATTTTACTGGCCTTGCAGACCAGGAAGGTGGTGAAAAGACAAGATGAGCAAAGGACAAGCGGAAATTCCCATGGCAGAGCCATGTTGGACCACTAGCCACAGTTAGTAGCGAAAGACTAAAACGAAATGCACCCAAAACAAAAGAAGATTTAAAAAAGTCTATGCTGCCACCAGCTTGTCCATTTAGCACACCTAGAGTAACGAAAAATCCTCTAAGTGTCAGTCTAGGGCAAAACAAAAAGTGTACCCCCCCCCCAATTGTACTGCAAAACAAGATGCAGTGTACAAAGATAAAGATATCAAAAGTGATAACAAGTAACAAGTAGTACCAAAGTACTTTTCACCAGAAATATCTTCTTCCCGTTTATTAATTTAGAGGTGCGCCGAGGCGCGGCCCTGGGAGCATGTGCTGCCCTGACTCCGCCCTCCGGCACCATACCTCAGCCTCAGTCCCCAAAGACGTCGACAAAAGAAGTACCATTGCCTAATGACACCAGATAATTAGGGGGGGGTGGTGGGACGTATGGAGGAAAGGGGACTATGGACTAAGTAAGTTAGTCACTACAGTGAGTAACTTATAATTACTCTTGCGTCCCGTCCCCTTTCCTCCATACTGCATACTGCATGGGCGATTACAACTGAATGTAGTCCCAGGGTGGAGAGAAGACCCTCCTTAAGCAAACAGGTTCTGGAGAACGGCCTGTCCAAAAGCCGCATCCGATCTGGAGCCGGCATCCAAACAGTAATGCTTGCAGAAAGCAGAGCGAGTGGCCCTTGTGGCCGCCCTGCTTATGACCTGCCAGGTGACATGGCACTGAAAGGCAATGGCCGTTGCCTTGGCCCAGACCGCGTGAGCATGCATGTTCGCCGGAAGGGGTCTATGCTGGCCCTCGTACGCTTCCTTGAAGGCTGAGACCATTCAGCAGGAGATGGAGGCTTTGGAGGCCTGGTAGCCCAGCCTGGCACCTCCAAAGGTGAATAGGGCATTTGACTTGCGGAAGCCCTTGGTCCTGTCCAAGTAGAATTTCAGGGCACGCCGGACATCCAGGCAGTGCAGAAGTCTGAGGCTCGTCCATTGGGTCCGCAAAGAATGTAGGAAGGAAGATCTCCACGTTCAAGTGAAAGGCTGATGGCACCTTCGGTAAAAATGCTGAATGGGTCCGCAGGACCACCTTGTCCTTGTGAAAGGTGGTGTACGGCTCCGAGAAAACTAGGGCCTGGATCTTGCTGACCCCGCGCGCCGATGTGATGCCGACTAACAGGGCTGTCTTGATGGTGACCAGCCTGATGTCCGCAGTCGCCATAGGCTCAAAAGGGTTGTGCGCGAGGGCGCCCAAGACCAGATTCAGATCCCACACGGGGTGTGGCATCCTGATGGGCGGTGTTAGGGAGAATTCTCATTCTATGGCTAATTTCCCTTACCTATAGAGTCCCCCAGCAGCTTTGCTGGATTTGAAGGGTTTGTTTCTTTTTACCTGCTAAGAGTGAGACTCTTTTTCCCACTCTTAGGCATTTTTGCTATGTGTGTTCTAGGCAATTTTTGGGTTTAATGCCTATGGGATTTTCTCTCCCCCATAGGAACCATCTTTATGCACATGTGTTATACAGCACCCTCTGTGCCGTACCACAAGGGTGTCGTATCGACCCCCCAAATATAGAATCCATACCCTGGGACTGACTACTGTCTCCCAGGGCATGTAAAGTCCCCATTGACTTTACTAGTCAAATCCTATGAACTAAACCAGTACAACCCATCTTACGATCGAAGTACTGGAAGGGGTTAATAGTTTTCCCCCTGTGTTCATTTGAGAGGGTACCGTCCAGTACCTCTCCAAGGTTTCTGGCTGGTGGCAGTGGTTACTAACATAAATATTCGACCGAGAATATTTCTCTATGGGATTTTCCCATTGTTCGAGGCTACCACTTTTTCTGACAGCCTCTAACATACCGCCGGTGCATTTTAATATTAAACTTTGCTCCGTTGCGTTTTTATTGCCAGAACTTTTATATAACTTTTTTCTCGTGTCTTTCTCTACGATCCTAACCCAGGTCGGGTATTCTTTGTTCGTCCGTTTGGCGGGCTTCTGCCCAGAAGCCCTCCTTCCGGTGCCACCGAGTCTGGCGTGGGTCCATTGTGTGGGAGGGGGATGTTAGGCAGAAACCTGTGCAGCTCCCTTAGAGACCACTGCAAAAAGTTTAAGACTACAGGAGTTACCAGTAAACCCAATTGGTAGCAGTCTGGACCACTCAGATTTACCTTGTAGCTGTGGCTGAGCAGTCAGACTTCTCTCAAGAAGTTAGGCAGTATTTAGAGTATACACAATAGGGGTATAAATACAGTAGCACAAGCAAACACTGACCAGAGCTTTGGTATAAAAGTATATAATTATTTATTTAAAAACAATTGTAAAAATGCATGGCACTAATATGTCAAGCAAGTTCAAACAGTCACTATAAGTATATACACCTCCCTAGTTAATTATTCGACAAGTCTGGGTTAAGACACCACTTATTTAGCAAAACAGAGGTGAGCGCGTAACCGTAGATGCCACTCCAATAATTTGCTTAAAAAGGGAGAGAAAAGGCAGAATAGGAAAAACACATAGTACCAACATTTTTAAGAAACCACAGCAAGTCAAGAAAGGCAGGGTCTACTGTAGAGCAAACCGTTAATAGGCCAGACCCACTCTTAGAGAGCAAGGCGGAATGTGCCCAAGATCACACAGTGGAAATGCACTCAAAGTCTTTGCAGAAAAGTCAAAAGAGGTTGGATCAAGTCAGAAAGGTAATGTAAGCAGGTCTAAGGTCACCCCAGGATAGAGTGTCAAGGATTTACGGGATACCTCGGACAGTCTGTTGCAAAGGAGACCAGACGGGACACAGTACCTGAAATGGTGAGAAAGCTCCAGCGGGGGCAGTTGTTCCTGGCAGCGGGTGCAAGTCGGAGCTTCTTCCAGGAGAAGAGAGGATCTCGACGTAGAGGAAAGCTGGAGGTCGCTGCACTGCCAGGGAAGAAACCAGCTGTGGAGTTTCCCAGTTAAAAGGTACTACCAATTTATTTGCGGTAGTGGTGAAGCGTGGCTATCCAGCCGCCGGGGTGCTTGGCACGGGCGATTCGACCACGAGACGATCCAGGAAGGCGAAAAAGGCAAACTGGTTGGTCCCACCAGCTCAAAGAGAAGAAGGCTCTCCTGGAAGATCGGTCGCCGGGAAAGTGGCGAGTTTCGTTCAGCAGGGCTCCACTGGAGGTGTCGTCGTATATGGCTCAGATCCTCCCCTCTTCGGATTCTTTAGGTCCTGTGGCGACTTCTGAAGTTCCAGTCCCCAAAGCCCTGCTTTTATGCAGCAAAACCCCTATTCATCAGCCTAGCTGTCACTCAAACATGCTAAGTGGTGAGCCGGGCAGCTCACCACTGGGCCAATCACACAAGAGTGCGACTTGAGTTGCCAAGGCAACTCAGTCGAGGGTACCTAATCCCCTCCCACACATCCTGGTGACCCCAGACAGAGTGGCACCATATGGAGGGCTTTTGTGGAGAAGGCCGCCAAAAAGTGGAACAAAGGGCTTGACTTGGGTTAGAGTTTCAGAGGCGAACACAAACGCCATTTTAAAACAGAGTCCTGGCAAAAAGACCCAACCGGGGAATAAATATTAAATAAATAACCCGGTGGTATCTTTAACATTGCACCAAATAAGTGGTGTGTTTAAAATGAATGGGAAAAATCCCATAGGAAATATTCCGGTGGAATATTTTGCGTGGTATCCACTGCCACCAGCCAGAAACTCGATCAGGGGGGGACTGGACAGTGCCCCCTTGGAAAACAGACACCGGGGCAATCGAATTACCCCTACCAGTACTTCCACAATATGATGGTTTGTACTGGTTCTGTTCACAATTTGAGACTAGTAAAGCCAATGGTGACTTTACATGCCCTGGGAGACAGTCAGTCCCAGGGTATGGAGTCTATGTTTGGGGGTCACTATGACACCCCTGTGTTACTGCACTGAGGGTGCAGTGTAACATACCAAAACACATGAAGACCTATGGAGTAAAAGACCCCATTGTCCATAAAACCTTACATAGTCAAAGGACATTATCAAATCATGCCTAAGAGTGGGAGAAAAAAATAAACCCCAAAAATCCAGCAACGCTGCTGCGAGACTCACTGGGGGGGGAACTCACTAGGTTTGGGAAATTAGCCTTTACAGAGAATTCTCCCTAACAGGGGTGTAGGACCCCTAGACAGGACTGCCTCCACAACCCATCTCGCACTCTCCCCCGATAGGCTGGAGGGTCTCCCGCCAAGATGACCACTCCACTGTGTGAGTGACAGCTAGGCTGTATATTTGGGAATCTTTTTGCACAAAAGCAGGGTCCTGAGGACTGGAAAAGCAAGACGTCGCCACTGGAACTAAGAAGCCGATGAGGAGAGAAGCCAAAGACATCTGTAACAACCACTGGTGAAGCCCTGCTGTAGCGTCTCGCCACTTTTCTCCACACAACGAGAGGAGATCTTCATCTGAAAGAGCCTTCTTCCCTTGAGCTCGTGGGGCCAACCAGTCCGCCAATCGCCTTCCCGAACCTGCCGTGGTCGAATCGCCAGTGCCCTGCACTTGGAGACCGGATGGCCAGGCAACAATCGACCCGGACCGCGATTAAAAGAAGCGTACCTTTTAAACTTCATTTGGCAGCACCACGGCTGGTTTCATCCCTGGGTAGTGCAGTACCTCGAACCTTCCTCCACGACGAGAGCCTCTCTACCTCTGCTGGACCCCTCGAACTGCAGGAACTACCAGGAACAACCGCCACCGCAAGAGCCTCTTCATTTTAAAAGGTACATTGTTCCGCCAGGCCGCCCTTCATACGCAGTAGCACTAAAGGTGTTTTAAATCCTTTACCTACCTGTTGGCTGCCCCCTTCTCTTAACATCGTCTTTTCAAACTTTTGCAACCACCATTTCAAATATTGTTAACCAAAGACTTGACTGCAGCTACGAGAACATTTTGCTCCTGGGCCCTTGCCCTGTACCACTAACTTTGGCACAGGCCTATTGACACTGGTCACATTTGTTAGACCTGCCTTCTCGAGATTGATTCTCCATTCGAACTGTGTGGTGCACCCCTTTCTAATGACTATTCTTTCTTCCCCGTGTCTAATCATTATGAAGTGCCATTTTGCTCAGTTTTCATTCTAAGAATTGCTTACATTGATGCACTGTCTTGCTGAACTGATTCACAACTGATGGGAAGTGTTGCTAGGGTATATAAGAGCCTATTTCTGATAACTTGTGCTTTCCCTCCCTTGTGAGGAATTGTTAGAGGATCCCTTCTGTAGTTTTCACTGTGCCGTTTTGCTCAGTTTTCACTCGGGTTCACTTGGTCTACATTCATATAGGGAGTGTATATTTTCTTCCTCGACTTAATTTAACTTGCTTGATACTTGTGATACATGTGTTTGACTAGAAGTGTATAAAATAAATATATATACTTTTTAATTACAAAGCTTTGGTCAGTGTTTACTTGTTCCATAGTCTAGTGGGCCTAATGTGTAAACCCTGAATGCTGCTCATCTCCCTCTTGAGATAAGGAAGTTACTTACCTGTAACTGTTGTTCTCCAGCATGGGTCTGGCATGGATTCACATGCTCATGAATATTCCCCGTCGTCAGGCTGGGAATCCTCGGTAAAGAAAAATCAGTATCAGTTTCGTTTCTAATCGGTCTTTCGTAGTAGTAACCAATCACTGATCTCTGCGTCATACTGACCACAGCCAATGACTGCCATCACCCTAAGCCCCGCTCTGGCAGCCATCTTCAGATTTGGTAGCACGTGAAGTGGCAGTATGACCAAGTGAAGAGCCGCAGAGGGGTAGGCGGGAGAGTTCGCATGTGAATCCATGCCAGACCCATGCAGGAGAACAACAGTTACAGGTAAGTAACTTGTTCCTTCTCCAGCATGGGGTCTGGCATGGATTCACATGCTCATGAATAAAGAATACATAGCAGTACACACATGCACAACCACGGGAGGTGGCAAAGGCTCAACATTAAGCATTATATCCAAAACTCAACATTAAGCATTCTTACCTCCTCACCAGGCTCACCTTAGGCGAACAGGCTGCGCAGCACTGCTTGGCCGATCCTGGACTCCTCCCTGGAATCCCGATCGACGCAGTAGAATTTCGTGAAGGTGTGCGTCGACCTCCACGTAGCAACCCTGCAGATGTCCAGCAAGGGCACACCAGATAGGAACGCTGTAGTAGCTGCGATCGCTCTGTTGGAATGGGCTCTCGGACGGCCAGGCAGCGGTCGGTTTGCCAACCGATGACAGTACATGATACAGCCGGAGAGCCATCTGGAAATGGAAGCCTTCGAAAGAGCCTTCCCCTGATTGACAGGTCCAAAGTTCACAAAAAGTTGTGACGTCTTCCGAAAACTTTGTGCGGTCCACGTAGAACTTCAGCGCTCTAGCCACATCCAGCGAGTGCAAAGTCCTTTGGCGACGGGAAGAAAACAGGTAACACCAAGTGTTCGTTGAGGTGGAAGTCCGACGGCACCTTGGGCAAGAAGGAGGGGTGCGTCCTGAGCACTACCCTTGTGTCGTGAAAAGTCAAGTACGGGGCCTTGCAGGAAAGGGCCTGGATCTCTCCCACCCGTCGTGCGGAGGTGATGGCCACAAGAAACGCTGTTTTCCACGACAAGAACTTCAACAGAGCTGAGTGCAGAGGCTCGAACAGAGGTCCCATGAGCTTGGTCAGCACCACGTTGAGCTCCCACGCCGGGGCCTTCACCGGCGGGAACGATCTGAACAGTCCCTTCATGAATTCTTTCACCAGACGATGAGACTACAAAGATGTCCGTCCCGTGGTTCTGGTGTATTGGGAGATCGCAGCAAGATGAATCTTGATGGAAGCGTGCGCCAGCCCAGCCTTGGCCAGCGTCAGCAGGTACGGCAGAACTTGAGGAGCCGTAATCCGTAGAGGGTTAATCTTCTGTGCGTGGCACCAGACAGAGAACCTCTTCCATTTGTGTCCGTAGCATTTAAGAGTTGAGAACGCACTGGCCTTTGCAAGAACCTCTCTGCAGTCGGCCGGTATGTCGTAACCTCCAAGCTCTAACGCTGCAGGAGCCAGGCCTGCAAGTTCAGCGACTTCGGGTCGTGGTGGAGGATGGCGCCTCCTTCCCTGGATAGAAGATCCGCGTCCACTGGCAGCTTGATTGGCGGGGACGCTGACAAGTCCAGAAGGTCCGGGAACCATATCTGCCTCGGCCACCCAGGTGCGACAAGGATCATCCTGCACCGTGAACTCTTGAGCTGGTTGATGAGCCGGATCAGCAGCGGCAATGAAGGGAACGCATATAGGAACAGGCCCTCCCAGGGGAACGAGAAAGCATCGCCCATGCTCCTCGGCGAACCTCCGGCACTTGGAGTTTGTCGCCGTCGCGAACAGATCGATCTGGGGTGTGCCCCACCGTCGGAAGAGGCGGCCCACTAGATCCTGTCGCAGTTTCCACTCGTGGCACGAGCGCAGCTACCTGCTGAGTGAGTCGGCGATGGTGTTTTTTATCCTTGCCAGATGAAACGGCACCAGAAACATTCCTTGGGCGACGGCCCAATGCCACAGATCTTGAGCCTCCTTGGACCAGGCAGGGGATCTGGTACCGCCCTGCTTCCTGATGTAGAACATGGTGGTGGTGTCGGTGAAGATCCTCACAACCTTGCCCTTGAGGGACAGAAGAAAGGACTTGAGGGCCCAAAACACTGCACGGAGTTCCAGGACGTTGATATGGAGGGACTTCTCCGTCGGCAGCCAAAGGCCCCTCGCGTGCAGATTTTCGGTGTGCGCTCCCCACCCTTCCAGGGAGGCATCCGTGGTCACTGTCTTCTGGTGGTCCGGGGTCTGGAAGTCCATGCCCGCCGTCAGATGCGCGCGGGTGCCCCACCACCGGATCGCTCGTCGGAAGCTCTCGTCGAGTGTGATCCTCTCCTCGAAGCTGCCCGTCGTCTGGATCCAGCGAGCGTCCAGGAACTCTTGTAACGGGCGCATCCGAAGCCTGCACAGGCAGATGAGATAAATGCAAGAAGACATCATTCCGAGGAGGGACTTGATGGACCTCACCCTGGCCGCGTCCGCAACCAGCATCCGCTGCACCTTGCCCAAGATGGCCCTCGTCCTTTCCTCCGACGGAGAGGCCAGAAGCGCCACCGTGTCGAGCTTCGCTCCCAGAAACAGTGCGTCTTGAGCGGGCACCAGGTGGGACTTGGCGTAGTTTATGGAGAATCCCAGGTCTGTGAGTAGTTGGACGGTCCTCACCGTGTGCTCCACGGCAAGCTCCTTTGTCTTTGCTCAGATGAGCCAGTCGTCTAGGTAGGGGTAGACGTGGATCCCCTCCAGGCGCAGCCGCGCCGCCACCGGTGCGAGGCACTTGGTGAACACCCTGGGTGCCGACCTCAATCCGAAGGGAAGGGCTCTGAACTGGTAGTGACGCCCTTGGACCACGAATCTGAGAAACTTTCGGTGTCCCTTTAGGATGGGGATATGGAAGTAGGCATCCTCCAAATCCAACGACGACAGGAAATCGCCCTCCTCCAGTTGACCCAGGACGTGCTGGAGGGTGGCCATCCGGAACTTCTGTGCCTTGATGAATTTGTTCAGTCGTCGTAGGTCCAGGATGGGACGTCATCCTCCCGTCTTCTTCACGAGGAAGTATGTTGAGTAAACTCTGGAGCCCCGAAGCCTCTTTGGGACGAGCTTGATGGCGCCTTTCTTGAGCATCGCCTTTACCTCCAAGAGAAGGTGAGGGACGTGATGTTCCTTCCTGGCCACAGGGGGGGACACGCAGGCACTTCTTTAGAAACTCGAGCGCGTGACCCTGGGCCAGGACGTCCAGCACCCAACGGTCGGTGGAGATCGACTCGCACACGCTGACAAAGCTCGCCAGCCGGCCTCCCACCGGGGTGCTTCGGTGGGGGCCCGACCCCACGGCCGGTTCAGTCCTGCTTCGACGATACTTTGCTGCCTTGTCCTCCTTGGCGACGACGGCGGGGTCCGCCCGACTTGCCTCGTCCCCTGTAGGCTTCCTGTGACGACGAACGGGCCGCTTGACGATAGGTGGAAAATCCGCCGCCGGAACCTTTGGAGGCATCCTGCTTGCCTCCGTCGCTCCAAAAGGGCGGCCGTCGTTGCTGGAGGACACCAAGAGCCCGGGCAGTCTCTGTGTCCGTCTTGATGGCTTGTAGGGAATAGTCCACCGTTTTCCCAAACAGGTTGCTCCCGTCGAACGGCATGTCCAAGACTCTGGTCTGCACGTCCTGACGGAAGTCAGTTGCCTTGAGCCATCCACGCCGTCTAAGGCACACGCCGTTGTCCAACTGGCGAAATCCAGTGTCAGCGATGTCCGTCGCTATCGTAATGGCGTGGTCCGACACCACTTCTCCTTCCTGCAAGATCTCTAGGGTCTCCGCCCTCTTGTCTGGTAGGCAATCCAGCAGGGGGGCGATTTTATACCACAACTCCCTGTCGTAGCAGGCTACGATAGCCAAGGCGTTAGCAGCCTTAATCGTCGTCGCTGCCGATGAGATGACTCTGTCCCATCGTGTCCAACTTCTTTCCCTCGCCGTCCGGCGGGGAGGTTGAAGTAGAGGCCGAGGCCCCCCCGCTTTCTTCCTGGCCGCGGAGACCGAGTCTGGGGTCGGCTGTGCCCGAAGGCACAAGGGGGCCGCGTCCGGGACCCGGTACTTCTCGTAACGATCCCTTCTCGCAGGCGTTGTGGATGGGTTCTTGAGAAGGGCGAGACCCTCATCCCAGATATCGTCCAGTAGAGGTACAGCGAGGACCGTGTTCCTCTTGGTCTCGCGCCGTTGATAAAGGAAACCTTCCTTCTCTTCCGGGCAGAGCTGGAAAAGCTTGGATGCCCTGGCGATCATGGCATGAAACGATCCAATCTCGTCGGGCGGGGAAGCCCGGGGAGAAGGTGACGACGGGAGATCCTCGTCGTCTGTGCCCGTCGCGGCCGTGTCAGTCCCCGTATCATCCACACAGGTCGTGGACTGGGAGGAGGGCTGAGCAGGGCGCGATGGTTGAAAAGGAGGTGGAGGATGAATCCTCCTCTTAGGAGGAGGGCTCCCAGAAGGGTCTGGCTCCGGGTCCCCCGTCGGGAGAGGTTCCTCCGTTAGTGGTAACGGCAATCTCGTCCTTATCTCCGAGCATAAGGACTGTATAGCCAACAAAATGGCCGCCGAGTTGTCTTGCGGCACTGGTGGAGGGGAGTCCGACGGGCGGTCAGGAGCCCCGTCTGCACCCTCGACGTTCTCATCGTCTCCTACGTCGGGGTCCCTCCCGACGGGCTGGTCTTCTTCCACGCCAACGCTGTGGCTTAAGACTTTGATCAGCTCCTCCTCAGAGGTTGAGGCCGAATCCACGACTACCTCCTGCCCCCCCTTTTTCTTCTCCGTCGGAGGTTTCACGGGGGTCCTGTCGATGGGCATGAAAGTACTCCCTCCGCGGTGGCAGGGAGACCCTGGGCCCCGAGGTCGCCACCACTGGTGTAGCCTCCACAGGCTGAGCCAGGGCCGCCAGGACTGTCTCGATAGAGGCCTTGGCCGGATGGATTAAGGCTTTCACCACCTTAGGTGCGCTCACCGCCTTCTCCTTGGGGGGAGGGTCACCGCCTCGCTCCCCCTCCGATGGGGCCTTCGAGCTCGACCGGGGTCTCTCCAGGAGCTTCGCCGGGTGCTCGGCCTTCCTCTTACCCGAGCCAGAGCGTTGGCTCGTGGTTGATGGTGCCGGGGAGGATGCGCCCTGCCTGGCGCCCGTAGAGCCCGACCGTTGGCGCTCCGGGTGCCAGCGGGCTCGCGGTGCTCGGCCTTCTGTTGGACCCCCGTCGCCGGGGCGCCCTCAAAGGTCTTAGAAGACTGCTCCGACTTCTTCTCGCCTGACGGGCTCTTGCCTTCCAGCCAGTTGGCGAGACGCAGATGGCGGTCCTTCATGGTCCGCTCCGACATATTGCCGCAAAACGCACAGTCCTTCTACACGTGCGTCTTGTCCTCATGCAGGCAGTAGAGGCAAAGGGAGTGTTCGTCCTCAAAGACATTCTGAAGCTGGCATCCGGGGCAGACCCTGAACAGCTTTCCGGGTGTAGAGCTTCCCTTCTCCTGGGCCATGATCGAGATGGGCCTGAGAAACTTCTGGAGTCCTCCAAAAGCGTGGCTCGACGAAGTCTTCACCCTTGAG
The DNA here is from genome assembly GCF_040938575.1 of Ambystoma mexicanum. Taxonomy (NCBI): domain Eukaryota; kingdom Metazoa; phylum Chordata; class Amphibia; order Caudata; family Ambystomatidae; genus Ambystoma; species Ambystoma mexicanum. Next base: position 517,936,896 of record NC_090931.1, read on the forward strand.
GGGCGTAGAAGAATCTGACACGGGTCCCCGTTGATCGGATAAAGAAACGGTGGAGCTTGAGGCTCTTTTGACCGAAAAAAAGAGAACATTTTCCCAGGAAAAAACGCAAAAAAAGCACTAAAGCTCGAGAGCAATAGCACAAGGATCCCAACACATGAACGTGCGGTAAAAATCTGAAGATGGCTGCCAGAGGCGGGGCTTAGGGAGATGGCAGTCATTGGCTGTGGTCAGTATGACGCAGAGATCAGTGATTGGTTACTACTACGAAAGAGATCAGAAACGAAACTGATACTGATTTTTCTTTACCGAGGATTCCCAGCCTGACGAGGAATATTCATGAGCATGTGAATCCATGCCAGGCCCCATGCTGGGATAAGTCTGACTGCTCAGCCACAGCTACCTACTAAATCTTTGTGGTACAGACTGATACCAAAGGGGATTTATTGCTCTCAGCTGTAGTCCTAATCTTGTGTAGTGCTCCCTAAGGGAACTGCCCAGGATTCTGCCTAACAGGTGGGTAGAGCCTAGCGAGCCCGGCCAAATGTCTGACGATCGGGTCGGAGAAGACCTCTTCCTCCGAGCTCCTGTAGGCCCCAATGTCTGAGAGGCAAGTGCGGCAGGTGTCCACCTGCACGCCAGTGTTGGCGAGATGAGGGGAGAATGACAGCACGTCTAATGAGCAAGCCAGCGGGTTGCTATCCTTGGAGTGATAGGAGTGGCAGAACCTGGTCCATTTACTCTTATACTGGGCTCTGGTAGCCTTACTCCTAGCCCCCTGTATGATTTCCAGGTTGGCTTGAGACGGCTGAGCGTCACCTGCTCAGGAACCACGCTGTGAGGGCCAGCTTCTGGGGGCGGGGTGAACACCACAAGCCCTTGCTGTGGCATAAGATGTGCGGGGCCCGTCGGGGGGGGTGGATTGGAGGGACCGCCGAGAGGCTCAGCAGTTCCGAGTACCATGGCCTGGCCGGCCACCACAGAGCTATCAGAATGAGTTTGAGCTGGCAAGACTCCTTGAACTTGCAAAGTACTCTGTGAATCAGTGGAGTGGGCGGGAAGGCGTATGCCGACATGCCGTTCCACTGGATCCACAAGGCGTCGCCCAGGGAGCCTGGGCCATGCACCTGCCAGGAGGCGAATCAGGAGCACTTCTTGTTGTGCCTGGTGGTAAAGAGATCCACCTGGTGGAGGCCCCAACAGTGGAAGATCTCCTGTGCAACAAAGTCATTCAGCTGCCACTCGTAGTTGTCCGCTCCCAACCTGCTGAGCCCGTCTGCTTCCAGGTTGGCTTCTGTGATGCTGGAAATGCACCAGAGGGACAGGGCCTCCGTATCCTTGTCCTTTACTGCTTTTTATCGTGTGTTCTGTCATATTTTCCGCGCAGGAGTTCATGTGAGACTCCTGGCGGTGCAACTCTCTCGGTTTGGTGAACAGACCCTTGGGATACCCTTATGGCACCCATGGGAAGGGGTGCAACCCTGTGCACCTAGTGTGTTTTTGGGCACCTGCGTGACCCCCACAGAGCAGGGTACGGGCTGGTGGCAGCTCTGTGCTGAAATGACTGGTGCCCCGAGCGTCCTCCATTTTGGGATGCCAGGCCCAGTCATTGCAATCGGTAGATTCCTGATGGAAATAAGATGGCACCTGTGGCCTCTTGCCTTCCATCACCCGTTAACTTGATCTTCCCGACGTCCCAGGAAGCCCTGCCTCTGTCCCTTCCCCCTGACTGGCTGTTGGGTGGAAGTTCCATATATGGTAGTGTGGGGGAAGTGCCGACCAGGCTGGCTGGAGCCTTCTCAACAACCGTATGTTGTGGGTACGCCAGTGGGTGGGACCTGGGTGAATGGATTGTGTGACGAATACGCATTCTATGTTGTGGGTGTCTAGTATCTGGTGGTTGACACAATGTCTGAGACAGCCCTGCCCGAAACCGGTATGAATGCAGTATGGAGTGTTGAATGGCTCGGTACTTGTCCCAATACACAACTTGTTGTGAGTGTCTGAAGAGAAGTGAATGGCCTGAATGCACTGTGTGCCTGATGGGCTGCCTGCCTAAATGCCCTTAGTCATGATTGGTTGCTCGAGTGTGACCCAGTGGAATGAATGGGAGATCAACAGTATATTTGGGGACCTCTCACGGCTAGGAATCGAGTTCAGAAGCTGAAGTCCACTACGACGAGTAACTGAAGCTTGACCTTGAAGCCCTGGTGGACGAGAAGAATGGCTGTTGCACTCCTTCACAATCTGAAAGCTGCTGTGTCTCCAAGGACTGACACAGAGAGAACCTGGTAAGGCGCCCTCTTCCTGAGCTACAAGGGACCATTGTGCACCAGCTGATCTTTGCCAAAGCTCCCTGGTAGACAGACCTTCGACAGGCTACCGACCCGATAAGGGGACTGCTGCGGAACTCCAAGAAGAAGCGCCCAGACTGTTGTCCGCCACTGGCGACAACCGCTGTCGCCGACTGGAGCCAGCGTGCTCCTGTTTGCCTAAGAACTTTCAAATCCAAGGACGCTCTCGTCCGCATCGTCGCTGCTGTATCCTGCTGGAGAAGGCCTGACCGTCGGCGCGCCGAGGAGCATCCACTGGTGGGTTTCCCAAAGACCACAGAGACGCAGACGACTCGACGCCCTTGCTGGGCCATAGTTCTTCAAACTCTTTGCGGTCCAGAACTATCAACACCGAGGTGCCCTGCACGCCTCTTCCTTGCGTTTACGCTTCCCTGTCAACGAGCACTGCTAGGAATGAAGCTGCCACTTCACCGGTGTAGCTCGTCCTGTTCTCTGGACGTTCGACGACCCGTGACTCCTGCCTTAAAGGGAGGGCACTCGAGAAGGGCCGTCGATTCCCCCACGAACGCTACAACGCCATGTACTTTGGGGTTGCAGAACTATTGGGAAGTTTGTTGGGAACAATATATGGACTGGACTTGTATCTTTATTCTACAGGTTGCCCAGGTTGTGGGGGGTAGGGAGGAGAGTGGGTTCTCCACACAGAACAGTGTTCAGCGGTAGTGACCAGAATTCTGCCAATTGTTCATCTTTTGCTTTCCTTCCTCTCTCTACTGCTTGTTGCCCTTTATTCGATCTGTGTGTCATTCTGACCGTATGCACTTTGAGATCTAATAAAGTTTGTGGTAATACGTTAGAACTGTATATATTTACCATTGTTGACTCGGAGTACAATGAGTTATTGTGATAGTGTACTTGACCTTGAATATTAATTATATAAAGACTGTTTTAACCGATAGTATGCGGACATTCCTTTGTGGGTGCTTGGGGACTACACGGTACTTCAGAACCAGCCTGCATCACCTCCTGAGAAGCTAGGCCTTGATTGCTAGACCACGCACCAATAATAGAGAATCTTGGCAGGGGTCCTCTGTGCCTCTCCTCTACCATATAGAGAGCAGAAGTACAGACCACCTCCCTCCAGGGGTTTTACAGCTTCCCCCGGAAGGTGCACTGCCGTGGAGGTAGACGTCTTTCTCCACGGCCCATTCCCACATGCTGATCACCAGTCTGCACAGGGAAGGGGACCTGGTCCCCCCTTGCTTTTTGATGTAGTACATACTGGTCGAGTGGTCTGTCTGGATGAGGACAACTCTTCCCTTGAGACGTGTGAGGAAGGCACGGAGCGCTAACCAGATGGCGTTCAGTTCCAGCCAAATGATGTGGTATTCTTGATCTTGAAAGGTCCACGTGCCGTGGCCCTACAGGTCCTCCAGGGTGGCTCCCCAGCCGTCTAGGGAGGAGTCTGTGGCAATCGTCACATGAGGGACAGGGGGCCGGAAGGGCATGCCCGTCCGCAGGTTGCAGTCCCTGGACCACCATGTGAGGTCCGGGTGGAGAGAGGGATGGGGATCTTGGTAATTTCAGCCTGAGAGCCCCTCTCCTGGTTCCACGATGCTACGAAGTGTAGCTGGATCCTCCTCATCATGAGTCTTGTGTGGAGGACAGCCAACAGTACTGCTGCATAAAGGCCCAGCAGATGCTGGTACCACCAAGCCGAAGTAGCGCCCCGGCTGAGCAAGTGGGACGGAGCCCTCCTGATAGCCGCAATCTTGTCCTCCGAGGGGAAGACCCTCTCGGAGCGCGTGTCCCAGATGAGGCTCAGGAAGCTCAACATCTGTGTGGGTTGCAGTTGTGACTTCTTGAGAATGAGCGAAAAGCCCAGGTCGTATAGCATGTTCATCAGTGCATGGAAGGAGTGGTGAACTGCTTCTTGAAATGTAGCCCTGACGAGCCAGTCGTCTAGGTAGGGGTATATATGGAGGCCCTGAGCCCGGAGGAGGGCAGCCACCGCATTCATGAGTCTGGTAAAGACCCTGGCGGCCGAGTTGAGGCCAAAAGGGAGGCCCTCGTACTGAAAGTGGCAGCCCAAGATCCTGAACCGGAGCAAAGACTGATGGGGTTGCCAGATCGGGACGTGCAGATAGGTCCAGGGAGCACATCCAGTTGCCCCTGCATAAAGTCTCCGCAATAAAAGCTGGCGTCACCATCTTGAACCTCTGGAGAGGCGAGGAGAGGTTGAGGGTGGAAAGGTCCAGTAAAACTCAGACCAGACTGGTTCTTTTTCTGAATGGTGAAGATCCAGGAGTAGAAGCCCGATCCCCGCTCGGAGGTTGGGACTTCCTGCACGGCCTGGCTCAGGACGAGCGACCGAATCGCCGCCAAAAGAGTTGCTGTCCCAACTTGAGGAAGGGGGGGGAAGAGGAGGGAGGAGAGGCAGGAATAGGTAGACGATACCCTGAGGATACTACTGATCCAGGGGTCCGCAAAGTTCTGTCGCCAAAAGTGTATGAAGAGCAAACCTGACCCCCCAGTGGCGACTTGTGGACCCAGAGGGATGTGTCAAGGCATTTTTCACTCCGAGGCAGAGGAGGGGGACTGGAAGAAGCCCTTGCCCCCCCCCCCTCCCCTTTTTGATGCTTGCACCGACTAGGGACTGGCGAGCGTTCCAGCTGCCTAGACCCAAGCCTCTGACGAGCGACCCTTATCTGAGCGTTGCTGAATCTGGGAATACGCTTTGGTCGTGGCCTTTGTCAGAATGGATAAAGACTTAAGACGTCGCAAGCTATTCTTCTTGTCCAGCTCTTCGTCTGTGCTGGCGTGGAAGAGGTCACGGCCCTCGAAGGGCAGATCTAGAATATCTTCCTGGACATCCGGATTGAACTTGGTTGCCCGGAGCCAGGCCATCCTTCTCATGTCCGTGGCACGTCCAGAGTTATCGATGTGTGCTAGTGTGGACTCCATGATATCCTGCGCCACAAGCTTGGCCTCGGCTAGACCCGCCTTGAAGCGTGATTGGCTGCAGTATGGGATTTCTGTGAGGAAGTCAGCAATTTCCCGCCATAATCTCTGGTTAGCTGCTGCCAGCATGGAGTCTGCGTTGGCCTAACGCAGGTGCAAGGAAGCGTTGGAATACAGCTTCTTACCATATACCTCAGTTTTTCTCCTCCTTGCTTAACAGCGCCGTCGATGAAGACGAGGACGACTGAGGTTTGGGGTACAGTGATGCCGCAGCGATCACTGAGGAGTGTGGCTGAGGATGGGAGGGGAGTAAGAGTGTATCCCCCCCTCCATCTGCCTGTACTTGGCATCCAGGCTGCGGTTGACTTGCTGGACTGAGTGTGGTTTGAGCCAACCCATCTTGGCGAGGGAGACTCCATCGGTTTGCAGTGGAATTCCCGTTCTGACGGAAGGGCGCTTAGTGAGGAATTCAGCAAGGACGCCCTCTGTTGGCTGTTCGACCTGAGGCTGTGGAGGGCCCAGGTATTCCGCCAGCACCGCGATATGTTTGTGGAAGGCCCTGGCCGATGGGAGTGTCAGGATCCTCCTCCTCATCAGTATCCTGAGGGTCTGGGAGATCCTGTAGAGGAGGAGGAGTATCCGGAGCTGCAGGCTGGGGCACAGGGACCACCGCCGGAGACTGATGAAGGAGCGAAGGCTGGTATGGAACCGCCTGTGGAATAGGCTAAGGAGCCGGAGGATGTGGCCGCGCCTGGGCAAGAGTCATCGGCAGAGGCGTCTGTGGTGCCACTAGCATAGTGGGAAGGACTTCCCCCGACTGCATCCTTCATGATAGCCCCCATATCGGGAGACTTCATGCGGCCGATGAACCTCTGAAAGATCCAGTCCTCGCTCGCCGAGGAGGAGGGCACTGAAGGGGTTATTAGAGGCAACTGAGACAGCTGCCGATCCTGTACATACGGACGCAAGGGGAAGCAGCCCTGTGCATAAGAAGGGTAGGCTGTAGGCCACGTACCTGGTTGATGCCAGTCCCACCTCGATACTCACTCTTCGTTGAAGTCTTGCAGAGGCGTCAAACAGGTATCCTTCTCTGGCCTGTCGGCCATCTTGTTGAACTGCCTATCACGTGGCTGGGACGTGTTGCTCATCCCATCGCTGCAATCGTCTGCCAAGTCCCTTATGTGTGAGGCGCGAGACTTGTCCCGTTCTTCAGGCCCGTGCCCGGTAGGTGTATTAACCTCGACCGGGGGTCGTTAGAGCTGCGTTCAGACACCCCCTCGGACGTACTGCTGGTAACAGGGCGTAGCCCCCTAGCCTTGATGCCGGTACAAGGGCGGAGCCCCTCGGGGGAAAGCATGGTAAAAGACCCCTCAGCCCGAAGGCCGGTAGCTGTGACGGCCTCGATGCACGGGTTGGTAAAAGGACCCGATCGGTCCCTCCCACGTAGGAGAGTCCCTGTGAAGGAGTCTCCCTTGCGAGGTGAAGATGATATAGGCCCTACCTCTAGCCTGGAACGTCTCATGAAACTCTTGAGGTCCTCAGAAGGAGATCGCTGGAAGAGCTCTCTCCACCTGGCTAGTCTGTTCTACATCGCTTTCGTGGACAGCGAGCCGCACGCCGAACAGGCTTGCCAAACATTGTCTGGGCCAAGACAACGTAGGCAGAGGACGTGGGGGTCTGAAGTAGAAAAAAGGCCCTTTGCAGAACGGGCACCTGCTGAACCCTGTCGAAGTCGACATGTGCCGAGGAGGTGCTGTGGAGTCTGAGGACCAAGTACCTACTGAATAAAAAGACAAAAGAAGATCTAGAGGAAGAATTTGCACAAGGAATTACATGGCTGAAGCCAAACCCAGGAGCGCTGATCAATACAGCCCGTTCTGTCGGCGTGGAAAAGGGGACTGAGGTGTGGCGCCGGAGGGGCAGGGTCAGGGCAGTGCATGCTCCCAGGGCTGTGCCTCTAAATTTAGAGGGGAAGAAGATTTTTCTGTTGAAAAAGGTTCCGTCTCCCGTCCCTCGCGAGGGACGCCCATGCAGTATGGAGGAAAGGGGACAGGACGCAAGACTATTATATATAAGCATCTGAAATTCGAGCACAGAAAGAGTTCATACTAGGCCTCCTACAATTCATTTCAGAGAATTCTTACTTCCAATATCGCAATCAGTTTTACCTCCAAACCTCGGGGACATCTATGGGAGCAACAATGGCACCCTCATATGCCAACAGTTTTATGTATAAGTTTGAGACTGATAATGTACTCAACAACCAGCTTTGGAAGAATGACATTCACCTTTGGACTCGGTACATCGACTATATCTTTGGAGTGTGGAGGGGCACAAGGACAGCCTTCGACACTCTTTGAATATCTCAACAACATAGACAAACGGATCCAATTCACGAGAGAAATTTCACATGACACTATCACCTTCTTGGATGTTTCCATTAAAAAAGAGACCACGTGTTACAGTACCTCAATCTTCCGTAAACCAACTGATCGCAACAACCTTTTACATCGTCTGAGTTTTCACCAGCCCAGTTTACTCAAGAATCTCCCATATAGTCAACTTCTAAGGGTTAAGAAGATTGTTAGCGACCCCGATGACTGTTTAGCTCAACAACAGATCATGAAAGAGAAATTTTTAGCCAGGGGCTACAAACAAGCAGAACTGGATACAGCATCAGCTAGGGTCAACAGCCTGACACGAGAGACCTTGTTATCTACCAAAAATCCTATAAAGGAGAGAACTGAAAACACCTGTATTTGTATCTAAATTTTCTATCCAGAGCAACAGAATTAAGAAAACCATCAGTAAGCATTGGGGGATCTTTAAAAATGACAGAGTACAAAGTTTATTCACAGAATTACCGGTGTTTGCTTACCAACGTAGCAGGAATCTGAGAGATGAACTTGTGCACCCAAGACCACCCCTTAAGGAACCGATAACCCAACGGACGGGCACATACCCTTGTTTGAACTGTACTAACTGCAATTTAGTTATCAAGGGAAATTCTATTAACCATCCCAGAACAGGGAAAACGATTTTGCTCAAAAACTATGGTACCTGTGACAGCACCAACATAATTTATGGCATTAAATGCCCGTGTGGAAAATTCTATGTGGGCCAATCCACAAGAATGGCCAAAACAAGGTGGAATGAGCATCGTTCATGTATCCGTAATGCTAACACCAACTGTGCCGTAGCACGGCACTGGTTGGAGAATGGACATAATTTGACTCCGATCAGATTTGTGGTTTTGGAAGTACTTACAAGAAACAACCCACATGAAGACCTTAATCAGCGGTTGAATCGCAGGGAGTCATTCTGGATAGACAAACTTGGGAGTCTGGTTCCCAATGGGATCAACGAGGTGATTAATTATCACTGTTTTCTATAATTTTGTAATTTCTTTGCTTTTAGGTATATCTCTCTAGCTACTATATACTGCGCTATACCTTATGTGTTATGGACCTAGGCCACCCCGCTGTGTTTCCTGGACTTTTGTCTGGGACCCGAGGTGCCGTCTGGCGACGACACCATTACAGTGGGGTGGCACTTGAAGTATGACTCATGCCTCTAACATATCCGCTGATTTTTCCTTCGACTATATAAAACAGCCCCAGATGCCGTCGTTTGACGACACGATCCAGTGAGGACATATATATTAATGTTGATATAGATTTTATTACCATGTGTTTACTTTGCAACTTCCTTTAAGCAGTCCAGCATTCCTTTGGGCTCTTTTGTATTCGCTATTTCTCTTTTATGACTCATCTTTCCCTTTCTCTTACTTGTTCCACTCCTGTTATTAGTTGCTCGCTTGTGATTTTTTTCCTGCGTTGGAGTATTTCTTTTATCTCTATGCTTTTAATTTCCTTGTTTTTACATTATTTTGTTTCTACAATTCTTGACATATTCCCATCAAGGCTGATAATTAGTTTATAGCTCTGAATAAATACTCAGAAACCCATTTGCAGTCATTTGTCCCAGAGCGCGCGCGCCAGGTCGCGGTCACGTGGTTTATTAAATGAGCGTTGTCTGGGCAACGCTCCGATGCAAACAACGCAGTTACACGCCAGCAAGCAAGAGGAAGATTCCGACTCCTCGCTGGTCTCATGGTAAACCCCCCTGATGTTATGACACGTACTGTTCACACGGATCCCACCCGGGTTCCTTACAATGTCTTTCTTACATTTCAGCCTATCTGCGCCTTGGCGCTGAATTTCTCCGGGCAGCTTTCTGCCCACCGCATGGTTCTGGTTCACCAAGCCACTTCTCATGCAAGCATTCTGCCATTTTCTCAGGTAAATGCGTTCTGCATCTTTTGTCACCGCTAACCTCATTACCAACAGACTTCTTATTGCTCATTCTTTTTCTATTTTTTCTTTTATGTATAAATTGATTTAGTCTTCTTCTACCACTACAATGATTGGTATGTTATTTACACTTCTTATGCGAATGTGCATTGTGATCACTTTCTTTTGGATGTTATGCAATCTTACATGTTAATTACAGACTTGCCCTGACGAAGGATTTGTAAATCCGAAATGCATTGGCAAAAAATGTTTTGGTCTGATGTAAAATGCTAGTGGCTTTTTTCTTCCTCACTAAGAAGATATTAGTGACGCCTCATACCAAGAGACGTATTTTTTCACAAAACCATTGATTGATAAAAATCTTTATGAAAAACCACTGAACTTTCATTATTATCATCATTTTTTAATATGTAAACATTTTACCTTAGAGTTTACCAAGCTTTGGAGAGTTTACATCACACTATTGAAGCCATCATGGCTCAAGAATGATTCGATTACACGTGGCGAGTGCAGCTAAACACGCTTTATATCGAGTACACCAAGTTTTTTTGAGCTCTTACTAAGAATTTATAGGCTTTATTAGGAACGATTTTACAGTATACCTCCAATAACCAGTATACCTGGAGTAACCACTTACCATGTATACTCTTACACCCGTTACTCTTTGCCAATAGCCTTATGTAGCTCCCATCAGAATATGACCATTGACCATTGGGACACTACCTAATCTTGGATAGTCTTTCTGACGTGGCTCACTCAAGTCAGTTAACTACATTCAGCATAGCATCTTCATTTTTACTGATTATAGATATTTAGACATGATGGCTCAAATTCTATGAATTTACCCGTTACATCGACATACTCTTCGTTAGGTAGTAATATAGATTTGTCTATTTTGTTTTCTATTTTGTGTGACTTAAATCAACAGTCCGATTAGGCCCTTTTTGAAGAAGAGGGATATCCTCAAAACACGTCGGCCACTCGAATTGGACTCCTCTTTTCGATGTGCTTCTCTTTGATTTAATCAATGAAAAAATGTATTAATTCTTTTTTATTTAAACTGTCTATGTACATTGTTAAACTGAATTTGGATTGCAAAATTCACATCGCATATGTACACTTGAATAATTGACTGCTCTGAGCGTATGTAGATAGTGTGCAGGGGACGGGAGGGCTCCTAACTCGGACGAGGACAGAGTACCTGAATGATAAAAAGACAAAGAAGTATCTGTGCGTGGAATTACATGATCGAAGCCAAACCCAGGAGTGCTGGTGAATTCAGCTCGTTCCCGTCTATGCGGAAAAGGGGACTGGGGTGTGGCGCAGGAGGGCGGAGTCAGGGCAGCGTATGCTTCCTGGGCCACACCCCAGCGTGACAATTTAAAGGGGAAGGTGTTTTTTTTTCTGGTGAAAAAATGCAGTCTCTGGTCCCTTGGAAGGGACGCCCATGCAGTATGGAGGAAAGGGGACGGGACGCAAGAGTATGTATAAGTGACTAAAGAGAGAACCAGTTGGTAGCTAGTTTCCTTTTCTGACCAGCAGAGTCTGGTTCTGGATTTGCCTATTCATGAAGTGTTCCTTCTCAGTTGGCATATCATGCTTCTTTATTTGCTGAAAAGTGCAGGGCTCTACTACTATTCATGATGATGGGTCTTCCAAAGGACCCAGAACCGCCTATTGTGCAGGTCCGAGGTTTTTTTTTTTCCAATCCTTTTTTCACTGCCTTTGTTCAGTAGTGCAAGTCACCAATTTGTATTAGGACATGTAAAATGGCCATGCCGACCAGTGGCTGGTGTTAAGCAATCAACGTGCTTCACCCCTTGAGGTAAGAATTTCGTTTTCTGGCTCGTTTTATAAAGATGTTCCAACATTAAAAAAAAATGAATAAAATAAAAAAGGTCTGAGATTTCTTAAATTGGAATCCATTACCACCAACATGCCTGCCAGTTTCAGGGCATAGGAATGAATGAGGGATTTCTCCAAAATGATCTCAAAAGGGCATACCATTTCTTAAGAGTTCCACAAGCTACCCTCTTTTGCAACAAGAGAATTAAACAGCAAACCTTAATTCCATAGCAACACCACAGCTACAGATTCCTCATTTTATACCATCACTTATAAATTACAAGTTACTCACCGTAGTGACTAACACACTTAGTCCATAGTCCCCTTTCCTCCATACTGTATGGACGTCCCTCGCTAGGGACAGGAGACCACCTTTTTCACTGGAACCAACCTTCTTCCCCTTTAAATCTAGAGGCGCGTGGATGTGTGGTCCTGGGAGCATGGGCACCCCAGACTCCACCCTCCGGCGCCACTCAGTCCCCATTGAGGCGTCAACAATATTATAATTGCCTAACTGACATCAGTTTTATTACATGATGGTGGGACGCATTGGTACTATGGACTAAGATTACGTTAGTCATTACAGTGAGTAACTTGTAATTACTCTAAACATCCTGTCCCGTTTCCTCCATACTGTACGGGTAATTACAACTGAATGTAGCCCCAGGGTGGAGAGGTGACCCTCCTTAAGAAAACAAGTTCCTTAATGCTGCCTGCCAGAATGCTGTGTCTGACCTGGAGCCGGCATCCCAACAATAGTGCTTGCAAAGATCAGAGGTGGTGGCATCAGTGGCAGCCCTGCTAATCACCTGCCACAGTATGCATCTCTGGAGGACATGCGTGGCCTTGCCTCTGAATGTGTGGATATGCATGTTTGCCAGAGGCAGCTTGCATTGCCCCTCTGTTACGCTCACTTGGCTCCCACAGGGGCGTCGGTCGGACCCGGACAGCTGCGGTCTCCACCCACGTGATGCGTAGTGCAGCGATGACTGACTGGATCTGCCCTCCTAATATTGTCTGCTTAACCCGTAGAAATATTCTCCTGCAAGTGGAGAGATGGATTTAGCCACTTGTGGATTCAAGTGATGGCACCCCCACAGTCCTCCCCACTAATCACCCCCCAAATGCCCTCACAGCAATCTCACCTTATATTCTTGAAAGATGAGCTCTCCATCCTGCGTGGATTTGCAGGGGCGCGTTGATTCGTTACTTTACTGGTTTGAAGGCTCGGGAGAGTTCTGGAGAGTATCGACTCTGATAGAGTTCAATATGTCCGATGTTCACTCTTGTTTCCCCCCCCCTTCCTTTCTTGTCTTGCAGCTGGCTCGTGAAAAGATGCTCTTGCGGCAGCCTGTGGTGCTTAGGTAAGAGTCTGTATTACCCGGCGCTGTCCAGTAAATGTTGCACGAGGAAAACGTGTTGTTTTGTCTCCCTTTACAGATGCAGCACATGAAAATATGGAGAGTCACAAAAGGATGCCTCCGGTGGTAAATCAGGTAAGTCTATGGTGGTAAGAATTATATTTGTTGGTTCCCTCGGCTCACCTTGTGGTTTTCTTTTGTCTCCTACGTGCCGAAGTTCGGCGAAGAAATGGAGGCAGCGCCGACCCGAAGGATGCTCTGAAGGCTGGTGAGTATGGCGCGGCGCTGCAGCTGGAGGTGCGGCGCGTGCAGAAATGATGTTCTTTACAGGTCCAGAGACAAGATGGATCCAGAATCAGGTGTGGAATAGAAATAAGTTAGTTTTCTAACCTTGTCACTTTCTTTCCTCTTTGTTTTAGGAGCTCCGGATTCAAGGCAGGCGGGGCAGAAGACTGGATGCAGGCTGCAGGCACGGTGAGTGTTACGCTGCTGGATGCAGAATAACGCAAAGCGTGTGTTGCTGGTCGGGCATGGTTTAAATAGCCTCAAAAGTAGTCCCAGGCAAGAAGTCCCTAGAACCACAGAGTAAAAAATAGTCCCTGTAGAAGAACTAGTTACTCTTACCTTGTAAATTTCTTTCGATGGGATGTTCCTCCGACGTATTCCTTATCTTAGATATAAATCCTTCAGCTTTGCTGGCCTCGGAAAATTTTTTCGCCAGAGGGCGCTGCGCGTCGATGATCGCCGAGTCGATGACCCTCGACGGCCTCCGTGCCGACGTCGACGTCATCCTGCCTATAAAGGCCGCGCGCAGCGTCCGTTGCTCAGTTCCGTTTTGTAGTCCCCAGTAATGTTTTTGGATTAGACTAATCACCTTGAAGGAGCATAGGCTGCAAACCCACAGGAAGTCATACTGCGGGGATGGATGGGAGGGTCGATAAGGAATACGTCGGAGGAACATCCCATCGAAAGAACGTTACAAGGTAAGAGTAACTAGTTCTTCGAAGGGATTGTGTCCTCCGACGTATTCCTTATCTTAGATAGACTCCCATAGCAGTGGTATTGTGACTGGAGGCGGGAGTAATAAAAGTTATGTTACCCTTCCAGAATGGACAGAGTGTAACACAGCCTTGCCGAATCTAGTTTCTTGACTAGAGGAGGAATCCAGGCTATAGAATTTGGTAAATGTATGTGCGGACGACCATGTGGCAGCCGCACATATATCTCGAATTGGCACCCCTCTTTGAAGGGCTGAGGATGTTGCGATACCCCTGGTAGAATGAGCCCTTAGATTTTGAGGAGGCTCCTTTCCTGCCAATTTGTAGCACTCCAGAATGGCTAAAATAATCCATCTGGAGATGGTTTGTTTTGTTATTGGAAGGCCCAACTTATGTCCTGCATAACCTACAAAGAGTTGGTCTGCTTGTCTGATCTTAGCCAATCTGCTGATATAGAAGCTCAAGGCTCGCTTAGGGTCCAGCCTGTGCAGTCTCTCTTCCTCCTTCCCCGGATGAGGAGGAGGGTAGAAAGAAGGTAATATAATCTTCTGAGTGATGTGAAACTCCGAGACTACCTTCGGGAGGAAGTTAGGCTTCACCTGAAGAACAACTTTGTCCTTGTAAAAGATTGTATGTGGAGGTTTACACGATAAGGCTTGCAACTCGCTAACCCTTCTAGCAGATGTCAATGCTATTAGCAAAACAGTTTTGAGGGTGAGAAGCTTCAATGAACAAGAGTGTAGTGGTTCAAAAGGGGCACCCTTTAGGAAGTTTAAAATTAGGTTTAAATCCCATAAGGGAACTTGAAAAGGTTTCGGGGGATAAACATTAGTTAATCCTTTTAGGTATTGTATTACCAATGGAATTTTGAAGTATGAAGGCTCCTCTGCAGTGCGCTTAAAGATTGATAGCGCTGCGAGATAGCCCTTAATTGTGCCAACCTGTAGGCCTGAATTAGCCAGGTAAAGTAAGAATGACAACACCATAGGTGTACCACAAGAAAAGGGTTCAATATTCTTTTCTCTGCACCAGCTGCAAAATTTGTTCCAACGGCAGCGGTATAGAGTTTTAGTTGCCGGCCTTCTGGCCGAAAGCAACACCTCCATAACATCATCCGGAAGGTCCCAATCCTTGTACCTCAACCTTTCAGACACCAAGCGTGAAGGTTGAGGGTCTTGATGGCTGGATGGAGAACCTGACCTTCCTTCTGCGAGAGAAGATCCTCTCTGTATGGCAGTCGAATTGGAGGGCAGATGGACATGTCTAGAAGGTCCGGGTACCACGTTCTCCTGGCCCAATCCGGGGCAATTAGGATCATGGTCTTCCGAAACCTTCTCAACCTCCTGATCATTTGAGGAATGACAGGGACCGGAGGGAACGCGTACAGAAGTGGGAACTCCCAGTCCACTACGAACGCATCTCCTAGAGCTCCTCTCGGGGGAAATTCCCTTGAGCAAAATCTGTCGCACTTCCTGTTGATACTGGTGGCGAACAGATCCACTTGAGGGGTTCCCCAAAGGGCGAAGATCTCTTGAAGGACTTCCTGAGCTATCTCCCACTCGTGAGAGACTGTGCTCTGCCTGCTCAGAGCGTCCGCTGTCAAGTTCTTCTCTCCGGCTAGGTGAATTGCCGATAGAGAGATTCCTTCCTGAATTGCCCAAAACCAGAGCTGCATCGCCTCTCTGCACAGTGGTAGTGAGCCTACGCCTCCTCTTTTGATGAGGTAGTGCATGGCCACTGTATTGTCCGTCATTATTAGGACGTTTCTTCCCCGTACAGACGGCAGAAAAGCCTTCAGCGCTAGTCTGATGGCTCTCAGCTCCAACAGGTTGATATGTAGTCTGGACTCCGATGGAGACCAACGACCGCTGATGGTCAAGTCGTTGGCGTGAGCTCCCCACCCCGTGAGTGAGGCATCCGTGACTACTGTTATCTCCGGCCATGGTTGCCAAAACATTTCTCCTTTCAGGATGTTCTCCCGACAGGCCCACCACTGAAGGTCTCGGGCTACTTTGACCGGGATCCGAAGGAGATCTGTCATCCTTCCTGAGAACTGTGACCACTGAGTTCTCAGTGCCCACTGGAGGGATCTCATTCTCAGGCGAGCCTCCGGCACGAGGAATATGCAGGATGCCATGAGGCCTAGCAACCTCAGAAAGTCGTAGGCTGGGAGATATTGGGCATTCTGAAATCTGATGACCATCTGCAGAATATCTCGAGCCCTCACCTCTGGTGGCAAGGCTTTTCCCAGGGAAGTGTCCAGGACTGCTCCAATGAATTGGAGTCTCTGTGATGGTATCATCTGTGACTTCTTTAAATTGAGGGAGAAGCCCAGCTTGTGAAGGAAGTGGCAAACATAATCCAGTTGTCTCTGAGCCTGTTCCGAAGATACAGCTCTGATCAACCAATCGTCTAGGTAAGGGTAGACATGAATCCCTTCCCTCCTTAGACTTGCAGCCACAACCGACATTAGCTTGGTAAAGACCCTCGGGGCGGAGGTTAGCCCAAATGGCAGAACTCGAAATTGATAATGAGAGCTGCCAATTGCGAACCTCAGGTATCTCCTGTGCCTGGGATGGATCGGCACATGGAAATAAGCGTCCTGGAGGTCTAGAGATACCAACCAGTCCTGAAGCTGGAGGGCCTGAAGGATCTGAGAGAGAGTCACCATCTTGAACTTGTCCTTTCGGAGGAATTTGTTCAATTCCCGTAAGTCTAAGATGGGTCTCAGTCCTCCGTCCTTCTTCGGTATTATGAAGTAGGGGGAGTACCAACCCTTGTTCCTTTCCGCTACAGGTACCAGTTCTATGGCACCTTTCTCTAGCAGGTCTAAAACCTCCTGCAAGAGGAGCGGATCTGGAAGCTTCAAAGGGTTGTTCCCCGGTGGATGACTCTGAGGGATATGTAGGAAGGGCAGGCAGTAACCTTGGGCCACTGTCTCCAGAGCCCAAGCATCTGACGTAATAGCCTGCCATTCCGTCAGATGGTGAGTTAACCTGCCCCCTACTGGTGTTCTGTGAGGGGAGACCTCAGAGTGGTTTTGAAGCGGCTGATGCAGTTGCCGAAGGTAAAGTGGCTCCTGCTCCTGCGGGTGCGGCTTTCTTTCCCCTACCCCGTCCACCACGGGTAAATCTTCCTTGGCCTCTTTGAGCCGGTCGTCCCCTGCCCCTTCCATATGAGGAATAGTAACGAAAGGACCGTCCTCTCCACGATGATCCCGAAGGACGAAAGGTATTCTGACGGATAGCAGCTCCCAATGACTTGGCTGCTGCCTTGGACGTTTGCAGTTTCTCCAAACTGTCATCCGCCTTCTTTCCAAAGAGGGTAGAACCGTCAAAGGGCATATTCAAAAGCCTGGTCTGCACGTCAGAGGCAAAACCAGACTTCCTCAACCACGCATGCCTGCGGATTGTGGTACTTGCCGCCATGGCCCTGCTGATACTGTCAGCAGAATCTAGGCCAGTTTGTAGGGTCTCGCACATCGCATCTTTACCATCCCTGATGATGTTTAAAAATGCGTCCCTTTCCTCTCCTTCTTGGAGGCAGTCAGCCGCTGATGAAGCGCACTCCCAAAGGGTGTGGCTGAACCTAGCGAGCGTACAGGTCGCGTTAATAGACTTTAACGCCATGCTACAGGCAGAAAAAACCTTCTTAGCCATGGCATCATACTTTTTGTCATCCCTATCCTGCGGAGCAGTGGGGTATGCAGATGTGCTGCCTGATGAGGTTGCAGCCTGTACAACCAAGCTCTCAGGAGTAGGGTGTTTTGACAAATATTCAGGGTCAGAACTAGCCACCCTGTATTTTGTTGACAGTTTTTTATTTACTGCCGGGATAATTTCTGGCGTTTCCCAGTTTGTCAAAATCCTTCTCTGTAGAGCAGAGTGAAATGGAACCACAGGATCCTCCTGTGGGCCCTTGTCCAGTATGTCAGTGAGGTCATCCTGCTGAAAGGCAGGAGAAGGTGCAGACCAACCCATAAATTCTATGATTCTAGACATCAGAGCTCTATATGGAGTCTCCGCATGTTCTCCTGGGTCTGGTTTGATAAATTCTGCTTCAGGAGAAGTGTCCAAGCCACTAGCTTCCTGAAGTGCATCCTGAAGATTTTTTAATCTTCCTTCCTCAGAGGCGAAAGTCTCTGGCTCTGGTGATGTGGTCCTCTGTAAATCAATATCTTGGTCTGAATCCTCCCTTTCCTCAAAAATCGAGGTTAAAGGGGGATACATTGGTTTTTGGAATGGTATAAACCCCATTTCCAATGCAGAAGGAGCCATCATCACAGGCCTTGAAAACGTCGATGTCGTCGACACCGACGTGAAAGTACTCGAAGGCGCCGTGAAAAGCGTCGAGAAATGTGTACTAGGCCTCGAAGAACTCGAAAGGATCGGAGTCCTGCTCGAGAACGACGTCGACGTTCTCGGCGTCGAGTCGGAGGTCTTTTGTCTAACCGTTGGCTGTGGAGTAGCCGTGGTTCTTTCCTTCACCGGCGTCGATATCGGCGTCGACGTCGGCGTCGACTCGATCGACTGATGCGCCGATGGATCCTTCGACAACGGCGTCGATGGCGCCGACCTCTGTTTCGAAGGAGTTTTCGACGATGGCGTCGATGATGCTTTATCTCCCGATGGCTCGAGGCGCTTTCGGGTTGACTTTTCCGCCGGGTACTGCGACTCGCGGCGTTTAGATTTTTTGGGTTTTTTACCCGGGGTATCACCCTCAGCTGTCTTCGAGGGGGACGAGGCCGCTTTCTCGAAGACGCTTAGCATCTTTTTCCTGAATTCCTCCCACTCAGCTTGCGAGCTGCGTTTTGTGGGGCAATGAACTCTCTCAGGAGAACTCGACGAAGATGACGAAGGGGATCTCCTACGTCTCTTCTTCGAGTGTCTCGATGTCGACGAGTGGTGGGAGCCACTTCGTGATCTAGATCGAGAGTGTTTTTTATGGTGAGGAGACGAACGTCTCGACTCTACCGAAGAAGCTTTCGAGGAAGTTAAAGTTGACCTACCTCTCTCGAGCTTCCCCCTACGCTCCTTCAAGGCTTTCGCCGTCATGGAAAGGCATTCCTCACACTCCGAACTCTGGTGCGTGATTCCCAGACACCACAAACAGACCCTGTGAGGGTCCGTCAACGACATTTTCTTCCCGCAGTCTCGGCACTTTTTGAAACCGGACCGAGGGGTCGTCGGGTCGGAGGAGGATGCCATCGATATCGAGGTAAATAGTAGTTATTATATACGTTATCTTGACGAGAACTGAGCAACGGTGTTCCGAGGCACAACGAAGCGCGGAAAAACGGAACTGAGCAACGGACGCTGCGCGCGGCCTTTATAGGCAGGATGACGTCGACGTCGGCACGGAGGCCGTCGAGGGTCATCGACTCGGCGATCATCGACGCGCAGCGCCCTCTGGCGAAAAAATTTTCCGAGGCCAGCAAAGCTGAAGGATTTATATCTAAGATAAGGAATACGTCGGAGGACACAATCCCTTCGAAAAATAGTTCCTTTCAGGCTTCATGTTGGATTGGAGTAATTTGCAGCATGGTCTGCCTGAGGTAAGTAATGACTATGAGCCTGGCGCCTTAGGCGCCAAGACTGATTCCTACTATGAGCCTGGCGTCTAAGGCGCCAGGACTGAACCCAGATAGTCCCTAGCCGGGGATGCTGAGGTTTTACTAAATGTCTAGATGCCTGCTCCCGGTGCTGATGGGCTTAGTCCGAATGCCTGTGGGTAGGCATCATGACACCCTCCTAGGCCTCAGTCTGTCTGGGACTGGGGGTAGCCCTTCGGGCCTTACCCCGGTAGAATCTTGCGACCCCTCTGCCTTGCGGCCGGTAGCTGTAGCAGCAGCCTCTGTACCTCCACTGGAACGGGGACCTAGAAGGTCCCCGTTCCAGTGCAGGTGCCCCCCAGGATGGTGACAACCTTGCGGGGTGTGTTGGGCGTACAGGCGCCCCCCTTGGACATATGTCTGGTACTAGGCTGAAGCCCCTCCGACAGAGACTAGGTAATGGAGCCTTGTGACCCCTAATCGCAGTTGCCTGTAGGATCTCGCAACCGCTCAGCCTGATGGCTTGGAGCTGAAGCAAGCACCCTTGGTACCTGCCCTGGTACCAGGACCTGAAAAGTCGCGGTCCCTCGCGCTCCTATGCTTCCTGGGGAAGGAGTTGCATATGCAAGGAATATGGTGCGTACAGGCACCCCTCAGACCTCTGTCCGGTAGCAGGGTGTAGGCCCTCGGGTTAGACCCAGTAATAGAACCTTTCAGCCCTTCAGGGCAGTGTCCGGTAGGATCTGGCGACCCCTTGGCCTGTCGGCCGGTAGCTTTATCAGCCCCCGAACCTGCACTGGTACCAGGACCTGAAAAGGTCCCTCCTGCGCTTGCGCCTCCTGGGGGAGTAAGTGGTGCATACAGGCGCCCCCTCGGACCTCTGTCCGGTACGAGGGCGAACCCCCACAGGTGTAGACCTGGTAATAGAGCCTTGTGGCCCCTTATCGCAGTCACCGGTAGGATCTAGTGACCCCTCGGCCTGGCGGCCGGTAGCTGTAGTAGCCTTGGTACCTGCACTGGAACAAGAACCCGAGAGGTCCTTCCCGCTCTATGTGCGGATGAAAACAGTGCCCCTATCTTCGGCCTGGACTTGTCCTCTGGCTTCCAAAGAGCCCCGTCCACCGGGTTAACCGGTTCTTTAAAGTGCGTTTTAAGCGCATTGCATGCGGTACAAGACTCCCAGCCATGGTCAGGGCAAGGGCAGCGCAGGCAGCGATCGTGATGAGACGAATGGAAGAACCCCTTGCAGGCTGAGCACCTGCTGGAGCCTGCTGACGTCGAACTGTGCCGGGGAGGAGCATGGCGCCAAAGGACAGAGGTATCCGATTAAAGACAAGAAGATAAAAAGAAAATTCTTATCCGGGGAAGAGCGTGTGTAATTACAAGGCCAGAGGCCTAACCAAGGAGCGCTGGTGAAAGCGGTCCGATCCCATCGACGCGGAAAAGAGGACTGGGGAGTGGTGTCAGTGGGTGGATTCAGGGGAGCCCATGCTCCCAGGGCCACACCCCCATGCGCCTTTAGATTTAAAGGGGAAGGTTCTTTCTGGTGAAAGATTCTGTCTCTCGTCCCTAGCGAGGGACGCCCATACACTATCGAAGAAAGGGGACGGGACGCAAGAGTAGGATAATGCTTGATCTTTTTCCTTTCTTTTTAAGCATGAGCCTTCATCGCATTTTCCAGGGCCAAAAAAGTTTATAAGTCCTACTAGACCTGCAGGTTGAGTAGCTTATTTTATGTGCTCTGTCAGAGAAGTGAACTTTAGGGGTATTTTTGTATTAAAAAACCAAAGTGATGCATGAAGAAATATTGCCAGCAGCGTTAATGTGCTTTTCCAATATTATCTTCCTCCTGCACATGTTGGAATGCTATTTCCTATACACCACTGAGTATACAAGATCCGCCACATAAGTACTATTAGGCAAGGCTAATATGGAGCTATAATACATTTGGCGGACACTTAAATTTGCCAATAGATTGTTATTTAGAGATCAGTCAGAAATTTAGGATCAATGATTTCATGCTCAATGGACCATCTTCCGAGGGCTAGGACTAATTGACTGCGGGAATTAGTGTGGGAGCAATTGATAGTGCAAGATGCTAATCATAATATAATTCAGCATCAGTTTGCAGCCAACCATGTTCATTTTAATGAATGTTTTTCAGTTCAAGTGTCAATCCTTTGAATCACCACAATGCAGTCACTCACCAATGATATGCGTCTTATAGTTATTTCACAAAAGTAGATGAGCTCAGAAGGGGCTACAGTCCACTGGTGACTGTTGACTCAAAATACACTCATGGAAACTGATGAGCAGAGCTATACATGAATATAAATGATCTTGGGAGTCGGCGGACACCAAGGTAACCATGCTTGAAGAGGCACAATTTACACATCTTTGTTGAGGCTCACCATTGGCTAACATCTGTCCCCTTCCCACGGGAGGGGCAGGGTACATTTCCGCCGCAACCAGGGAAAACACATGTTCAAAGTCTGTTGACGTCGCAATGTTCTTACCACTTACTGGGATCGCTTTTTTTCGCTATAGCACTGTGCTTCCAATGGAACCTCAAGATGCCTCCACTTTGGGTCTCCAATCCCCACAATGAACCTGTAGTGTTCGTTTCGGTGCTCCCTGCTGAGATTTTTAACATGCCGAATAGTGTAAGGTAGGTTTTCTATTGCACTACACCAATTCTAGGCCACACAAATAGTTTTTTTGTGCTAACTTCTTACAGGTCACAGTGACTGCTCCTCTGGGAGGTCTTAAAAAAAAGCGGAAGCAGGAGAAACTCCAGGTCAGCAGACTCCTTGATTAAAAGTATATTTTAGAGCTGAGCCAGAGCACTCAACCACCTTCACCAACAGGCTTGAATGAAAGACTGGCGCAGATTGATTTCTATAGTTAATTGTATTACCCTAGTGCACTGCTGTCCTCTAGATAGCAGCTGTTGACAGTGCAATTAATATAAAAATTTCAGAAAGGATACTCTACCACAGGGTAGAGTACCATGAAAATGGCACTCGCGCCTAAAAATGTCTACTACGGTCGAGTGGATTTCCAGTGCCAAGATGGAGACCAGTAATCTTTGGAGTAGAACTTCGGTTCAATGATTTCTGTTCAGTACCCACACGACTGGAATGAATACCAGTGTCAGAGGACCGAATAAAGGACATGCATGGAACTCGGATGGGTAGGTCATCGTAGGCCTCATTATTCCTAATAAACTATTGCTCTTCAGGCTGGAGTCCAGCCTCTAATCATGGCACCAGATATCAAACCCATGCAGTTCATTCAAGATTCCAAAACACAGGTTACCCCTGAGCCATCCTCCCAGCCATAATCTCAACCTTTGCTTTCAATTGCTAACCTAATTTGAGTAGTTGACAATGGTTAAAATTTCAGTAATGTTAATGTACGCTCATGAAGCCTCCATAGCTTTGAGAAATTTCTAATGAGTAACAAGTGGAATAGGAAGAGGGATAGCATTTCATCTTGCCATTATGTAAGAAAGCAAAAACAATATAGTGAGTGTTTGGTTGTAGATTTTTCCTTTTGTGCACCCTCCATCAACAAACAACTCCAAGCAGTCACAGCAAGGAAGGATCAACTCTCAATAGAAAGGTGTGACACACTAAGCTTAGTCGCTTATCCTGCAGCATGACAAGGGTTGCACTGCAGTTTGCTGTGATCTGTAGTAGACTGCCCTCGCCTTTACTCTCAGGCTTTGCGAAGGGCTTGCAGAAAGTCAGGTGATATGGCTGTAGAGGGGATGGGACACCAACAGCTGTGCAGACCTTGGTGAAACGCAGGCTCTGCTCTTCTGCAGACTGCCATAGGCTGCTCACTTTTCTTCGGGCGCCAACTGTTTTCTGAAAAGAACCTTAGAGGCTTGAGGGTAGGTTGCGTCTATGGGCCATTGACCTGACATGGGTTCAACTAGAGCTGCACCAGCTACCTTCATGGCCTGCTGTTTAAGAATGAATACAAAATGTTTTTAAATGGGACTTTCACAAAGATCAACCTGCACTATGGTCCATACTCTCTTGCAGGCAAACTCACATGTCTTGTATGAGCTCATTTAATCACTCTTTTGTAGCAGGCCATTAAAACCATGGCATCCATACACCATAAGCAGCCGAGTTTGCCATTGTAGGTCCAAAACTATTTTATTTACTTTACCTTTCAGGGGGTGCTCGCAGGGAGAATGCGGGGTTGGCACCACCCTCCTTGCGGTTGTCACTACCAGTGAATCTGGAGATGAATGGCCCTGAATGAACCAAAGATCAGTTAATACTGCTTTTCCTTTTTTCAATGCACAAAATCACTGTGTACTCAATTCACAAACTGGTTATATGCATCATCATGCAGGTTATCTGTAATTCCTGCTTAGGACCTTTAATGGGTGACAAATTCCTTGTAGGAAGCCCACAGTCTTCCTAACGTATCTGGTCTAGATTATAAATTGTCTGCAATCTAGGTTCAAGTAGTGACGATCTTTCATTTCCCCACCCCCAATGTGGTCTTTGGACACGAAGGAGTCTACATTGGAATCCTACCTTCCATGTGTGAATCACCTTGTTCTTCTTAACAGTCCCCAGAAGTGAATTCTAGCAAACACTTGTCTTATATGCTTCAAGATCAAGGTTGGCTGGAGGGCATATAGGATTTATTTGCAGACTGAGATTTTGGCGTCTTAAGTCAGTGCCCATGAGATGTAGGCATGCATCTTGGTGTGTAAAATGGAGGTTCTTACCAGGGTGGAGCGTTTCCCTTTTGTGTGCTCCCTGGGAAAGGGATTGTCTATGCTAGCGTCCTTGAACAGGTGAGGCTTTTGCACTTGGGCCCAAAGAGTCTGGGCTTTTTTTGGAGTCTCCGACTGACAAATCGGCAGCTGTCTGTTCCGACGCTGATCAACAGATCTCTGGCCTTGCCTACACTGTCCTGGGCGTGGAAGGTAATTTAGCCTTGTGTTTTACTTATGCTGCAGTCTCATGGACACCAATAATCTTAAGCGGCAGGGTAGCATGCCTTTTTATGCACCTGAAAGTTTTGAAAACCAGTTCCCTTTTTTCATGTGCATCAGTTACGCAGGATATTCATGGCAGCACCCCATAAATCATGAAGTCCACTGCTGACAGCCAACTGGTCTGAGTCAAGCTCAGTGAAACATTCTGTTCATCATTCTACAATGAAAATACTTTTATAGTGTTAGTGTACTTCTCAGTTTCAATGTGGGGATTGGAAATTAATTATTTTTGTTTCCCCCCCATTTTGGAAGCATTTTACATCACAAATGTGCTGTGAATATACTTTACCAATTTAATATTTCCTACTTGTACAGAGCCTGATTTGGAAGCCTAGAACATAATGGCAGATCAAATGTAGCAGAATCATTTGTCCAAGTTTGCAAAGTGCAAAATTGATACAGCTACGGTTTTAGAAGTAAACTGCATGGCCTTTGCAGTTCTGTTTGGCAGTTGTGATTAGGAAAGGCTTTTGGTGCTCAATAAAGAAATGTGTTTTGCATATTTGGAAATGATTGCTTATATTTATTGGCACCTGCATGAAAGGGCCAAGTCAATATTGTAGTCGCAAAGCGCAAAGAATGGCTGTGCATGTGGTCTGAACTTTACCTTAAATCTCCCCTGCGCAGTTAAGGAATAATGTACACAGTTGGGAAGTGAGAAACTCTACCAGCCCTTCACTGATGGAACTTTATACTTAACCCCTACCAGCAGAACTAGCTGAACGTGTTTAAATTGACAGGAGCAACACTTTTTAGCAGTCACAGCATGACATACATTACTCACCGCAATTGTATTTCTGATGATTCTATCTCCTTAAATGACATGCTACGCATATAGTCCGTTATTTAGTGGTAATCGCTAAGTATTTTTTTTGATCAAACAGGGACGTTGACAAGAGCATGACTGACTATCCCTAACGTGATGTGTAGTGTACCCAAAATCCTTGAAGCGTTGAAGTCACACCAGATAGTTTTTTTCCGCCTAACTAGTCTGTTGCACATAATGCAGAGCTCGTATATTGCCGATTCCTGGTCTTCGCTGGTTCTCTTCGATGACTGTTTGATGCCTGCCTTTCCGCCGATGAGCCATCTTTGACTGCTGTTTTTCCACATGGCCTTGACCCTCCGGACCAGCCTTTACAGTAGGGAGGGTAGGGCATTGTTCGTACTGACTTCTCTTGAGAAAGCCTTTTCTTTACCCCTTCTCCCCTTTTTTTTTGGTCTGGCTGTCGTTTCCGTCTGCTATGGAGAGGACACCTTTTAAATTCTAACCATGTTGCAATGTTAAAATTTCCTTGGGAAGACTACCATCGCCGATGCAATCGGTGTCTCCCTTGGGATCACAAGCGTTATTGTAAAGCCTGCAAACTCTTTCGGCCTAAGAACCGGAAAGACAGGTGTACAAAATGGTGGGCGGCCTATGCAATGCAGGCCGAGAGTCACTCACCCGCCGGTCCCTCAGATGAGGAGTCTGTTGACAGCCGCAGGCTGATTTGGAGGCTGATGACCTAATTGTGGAGCTCCCAACGTATGCATGCCTGGCCCAGACAAGCATGCCACCGGCAGTGTTATGGGGAAGTCACACCCCGGCGACAGGGACACACCACCACCTGCTTTAAAGTACACAACTCCTAAACTTCCCCCGGCGAATCTGTCGAGGAAAGGTTCTATGCCCGCATGCCTATCTAAATCACTGGCGGGGCATCTGAACCTCGCTGTTCGGCACCCTCTGCGCATTCGCCTATGCAACGTACGCATGCGGTTAAATCTTCCTCTATAGCGGGCGCCCCCCACTAAACCTACAGCCTCTGACGCACTAGCCTTGAAAGACGCAGTAAAGTCGCAAGACGTGACAAGACTGGTCCATTCATCGAAAACACTCAAAGCCTCGAGAGAAGCTTTCTACAGCAAGTTTGCAGGTTTCAGACCCCAAGAAGGCCTCAAATTTGACTTGTGACTATTTTATAGCCTCTTTCGAAGGCCCTGCATTAGGACCCAACTCACGTCTCCACAGCCTTTTTCCAGTCTAACTACAAAAACTAGATTTACATACATACAAAAGGACGCATCGATGTTGAAGCTGAAATAGATTTGTAAAGGAAAAAGCATTGTCAGCTTTTTGAATATTTAATATTTCTCTGGCAAAAATCAAGCAAAAGAACAAGAGTGGACGAACAACTCTGCCCTAAGAGAAACAGGAGAGTTGCAGTGGGACAGACAAAACAGAGAAAATAGATGTGCCAAAATAGAAGAGCAAGAACAAAAGAACGAAGGAGTTATGGAAGACAGAGCAACAAATAGATAGTATGGAAATGTATGTTAACAGGTAAGGGAGATGCACAAAAAACAGCAACTTGAGGGATAGAAGCAGAAGAAAAACATGAGGCAGCTCAATAAGGAGCAGATCAACAGCCGGTGGAAGAGAATGAAAAAAGCGAGGCAGAAGAAAGGAAAATAATCTAACAGTGAAAGAATGATGATCAACATTAGAGACTGCAACAGAGAAAATGAGAAAGGAGAGAAAACCAGAGCAATAATGAGAATCAGGAGTAAACGGGAACGTGAGACAGAGGTTACAACAATGGAGAGAGCAAGACACAGGTGAGAAACAGCAACACTCGGATGCAGAGACAGGAGGGGCAAAGTGACAGAGCAACATGCCAGGACAGGTAAAGCAAGACTCAGAGGGAGACAGAGCAACAGAAAGTGACAAAGTAGTATTGGCACAAAGATCAAGAAAAAACATGGTGGAGAAGCTGTGAAGCAGAAGTCGTGGCAGGCAACGGTAAAAGTCAGTGGCGGAAAAGTAATGCTAGCAGAGGTAGGTACTTGATTTATGAATACCAAATGTAACTAGCCAGTAGCTCTTTCTGTAGCAGTTCTTGACAGAGTTCATGTGGCCACATATCAAAGATGCGTAGCATGCAGCTGGCAATTATTCTGTGGGAGACTGATTTCCACTACCATAATACATTATCTGAATCCAGACAAATTTGACATGCAGCGGTTAGGTTTCTAATGTTTTCTAAAACAGTTACCTTTATACATGCAATGGAAGGATGTCGGATGTTTTACACTCTTGAATTTGGATTTACTATGCAACTCAAAAAATAGGAAGTAGAATACTCTCACCTCAAAATCTTATCTGGAGCACTGGGTTGGAAACCCAGTATTTCACCCCGAGTTTTTTGAAGGATTTTTGGCTTGAATTTCATTGCATGACTAATACTTCTACTCAGCATGGTCCCTTGGAATTCAATGTTTGCAGAACATGTGTTCTGTCAAGGAAACAGTTACAGCCAGGACAAATGCTGCGTATTCTACATTTGGAGTGAAGCTACCAAGTCAGCCAAAAATACACTCTCCCACTGTAAGACAGCAGTTGAAGACAATGTGGATCAGGAGTGATCAGTGTTGAATGTCTGAAGGTCTGCATTGAGAAAGGTGCAAAGTGTAATTGAATTCTCCGTTGCTTCTCAAAGATGAAACCAATAGGGAAACAAACTATCTGAGGACATGACATGAATAGCACCAGGGGTAAACTACACATAGGTTAGAGATCGTTTGACAGAAAATCCAGCTAATGCCCTTTTTGATGATGGAAGTAACAACTTTTAATACTAGTGGCCAACCACTAGAAAGTCAATGCAAAGCATGCACATCTTAGATTCACAAGCATCAGAATATAGTTACTGGTAAGTGACTTCTTCAGCATAGGATTTTTCTTAGATCCACATTCTTTTATTATTAGAACTATTATTGTTCTTTTATAACACTCTTAATAACAGAGATTAGTTTCCAAGTATGGGATTAGGATTTGAACCTGTGTTGCGCTGAATTGTTGTGCTTCCGAAACAAAAGTATTGCCCCCGAGCTATCCCTGCCCCTCATTCTTTAGAAAGGATTACATAGTGGTATACACAGAAGGAATGTGGCAGAGGACCATCTCTAGTGAAACAGGTGTTGCAGCACCCTTTATCAGACAGCCATCTCTGCTCTGGAATACACCCCCAGGCAACACTTTACATGAATGTTTGCAACTTTCTCAAGTAGCTCCAGATGGTCCAAAACAACATGCTGACATGAAACTTAACTGTGGCTGCTCTGCCCTGCCCATGGTTGAATAAACAGGAGTGTGGCCCTCGAAAGACATTAGCAGCCTCTGGTCAATACCTCAAGCAGGCTACAACACAAGGCGATGCCCTACTTGGATAGGGCTTTTTGTTGAAGGGACGTGACCAAGGCAACAAAATGTTGATCAAACTGTTGCAAATCAGCCATTCTGTCAGCACAATATGTAAGTTTTCACCTGACGTGATGGTACAATGAAAGCAGTCTTCTACGATAGCAACGTAAGGTCTTATCTGTGCACGTGCACACATGGTAGTTTCACAAGCATATTAAGCAGAGTGGAGAGTTCTCATGAAGCAATAGGTGTAGAAACTGACCGGGAGAGTTGAGGTACCTTGAACTGTTTTACCAGATAGCAGGTGGACAGGCAGGGCCTGCCTTCTTTCTTGGTAGTGTTGAATATGGCAGATAAATAAAGCAGCATGAAGACGGAGGAGTCTACTAGGAATAATCAAGGCGATAGGGCAACAGTGGCTCAGCTTGGACCTGTAATGTGATGTCAGCAGAAGGGTACAGCACCAACACCTTAATGTTTTCAATTTTTACCGATAGAGCAGCCTCAGATGGCACCCACATCGCCAACAAAACATGCACACTACTCAAGACAGGCTTAGATGTGGGAACAGCAGCACGTAAATGGAGACTTAAATCGTGGTGGAGAATCCAGTGGGATTTGCAACGGGATTGGAGGGAAAACAGTCAATCCCTTGAAGAACTGTACTATCAGAGGAATCTTAAAGTAAGAGACTTCCTCTGAAGTGCACTTAAAAATAGAAAGCGCCGTCAAATATCCCTTGATGGTACCAGTCTGGAGCCACAGATTTGCCAGATCTAATCAAAAACAGGCCAACACCATCAGTGTATTACATGTAGAAGGGTCAACATTCTTATCTCTACACCAGTTGCAGAAGTTATTCCAGCGGCACAAAGATTTAGTTGCTGGCCTCCTGGGCGAAAGCAAAATCTCCATTACGTCATGAGGGAGGTCCCAATCCAATCTTAGCCTTTTAGAAATCATGTGGTGCGGAACTGGAACTTACAAAGAGTTGTTCCCTTTTGGATGACTGAGGTTTTTGCAGAAAAGGGAGGTAGTAACCTTGGGCAACTGTTTTCAATGCCCATGTATCTGAAGTAATAGCCTGCCATTCTGTCAAATGCTGTGACAATCTGCCTTCTACTGCAGTCTTGCGTATTAAGTCCTCAGAGGTTTTGGAGTAGCTGACGCAGTGGCTTAAGGTAAGGCAGCAGCTGCTGTTGCTGTCTTAATACCTCTTCCCCATCCACCGCGGGGGAATCTTCTTTGTCCCCTTTGAGCTGGCTGTCGTCTGCCCCTTCCTAATGTGGATTAGTGATGAAAGGACCTACCCCTCCTAGGTGTACCCGTGGGGCGATTTGGAGTTTGTCTTATTGCAGAACCAAGGGATTTGGCTGCTGCCTTGGAAGTTTGCAGCTTCTCCAAACTCTCATCATGTTTGTTTCGAATAAATGAGTGCCGTCAAAGGGCATGTTGAGAAGCCTGGGTTGTACGTCTGGGGCAAATCCTGACTCGCAGCCAGGCAAATCTGTGCATCACTGTACTTGCCGCCATAGCTCTCCTGATACTGTCAACAGAGTAGAGACCAGTCTGGAAGGGATGAGCACATTGCATCTTTCCCATCCTTAATATTTACAAATCAGTCTCGCTCTTCCTCTTCGGGGATATGGTCAGCTGCCATAGAATGGGGTGTGTGTGAACCTTGCTAATGTGCACGTAGCTTTGGCCCTTTCAAAGCCATACCCCGGAGGAAAAAACGTTTTTGGCCATAGCATCATAACACTTGTCCCTATCCTGAGGTATTGTAGGATATGCATTTTGCTTACTATTGGAGGTGGCCGCCAGACTGGTGTTGGGTGCTTGGACTGGTAAAAAGGGTCAGAGCTTGGAACTCTGTACTTAGCAGTGAGTTCCTTATTGACAACAGGAATGACCTCTGGTGCTTCCCAGTTAGTAGTCACACCCCTTTGTAAGGCTTGGTGAAAAGGTACAATTGGGTCCTCTTGAGGCCCTCTGTCCAAGATGTCGGTAAGATCATCTTGTTCAAAGACTGGTGTAGGTCTTGAGCACCCCAAGTACTCCATAACCCTTGACATCAGTTGCCTGTATATCACTTCTGCATGGACACCTGGGTCTGCCCTGGCAAATTCAACCTCTGCTGAGGTTTCTATTAAACTAGCCTCATGAATGCATTCCTTTAAGTTTTTCATGCGTGAATTTTCTAAAATCAATGTCTCGGGCATTGATGGTGTTGCATATTGTAACCCAAAAGGGTCTTCCTTCACCAGAAGATTCCTCTACACCTTCATAAATAGAAGAGGAGGATATGAAGAAATCTGAACGTTGCAAAGGAGCATAGGTCTTTTCAAATGTCATTGACATTATATTTGTGGTTACAGGAGCCAAAAGCATCTAACTGGTCGACTGTTTCGACATTTGTCTCGAAGGCTTTGACGGTTGCGTTGATGGCTTTGACAAATGTGGCGTCAAACAGGTAGACATTCGAAGCGTCGATGGCATTTCCACAGTCATTGGCGCATCTTTCAACCCTGTTGGAATTAAGCACTTCGGCGTTGATGGCACAGTAGTTAGGGGGACTTTTTCTCGACGAATTGGATTGCTCTCGAGGAGACTTGGATGCTGGGTCCAAAAACGCTGTCATGACCACTTGTCCAGGATCACAGGAGCTGCACCATCAGGTTGTGGGAGCAAGGCGTAGCATGGTTCACGCACGTCCCTTTGGGACATTTATACACAGAGGGCCCGGTTGGACTCAGTCCTGGAGCCTTTGGTGCCAGGCTCATGGAGAAATGTAAGCAATACTCTTATTATGGGCAGGAGTGCTTTTCAGGAACTTTCCACGTGTGTGCAGTCAGTCCGGATGTGGCTTTCCATCTATAAACTGCACGTGCAACTTCAAGGAGTGGCAAGCAGAACAGAACTAGTGGGCGTGGCCTAATAGCTCAGCTATAAAAGACAACCCAACCACAAGGCACACGCTTGGCGTTAATCGGCATTTGCATGCAGCGTAACACTCAACGCTACCTGGGATAAAGCAGCACTTACCTTTGGGAATCCAGTCTCATGCCCATACCCTTACCTCCTGGAGTCAGCATTCACCTGCATTATTCACCGCTGAGCCTGGCATCCATTCTTCATCCTCCAGAACACAAGACTTCGGCTCTGGACACCGCAGCACTACATCTTAATTCTCCGGCACGCAGGATTTCAGCTCTGGCACCGCAGCACATCTTCATCCACGAAGGCGGAGCCTGTAAAAGGACAAAAGGCAAGGTTAGACATTCCGAACTTTCAGTTTGAGCTCGCGCTTGCAAAATCTTTCGCGCTTATCCTTAAAAGCTCATTTGCCTGCTGCCGGACCGCCGTGGGATCTTCCACTCATCTGGAGCCACCTCGTGCTCTGTAGCTTTGCTGGGTCACAATCCAAACTATTTGGTAGAAAGATAGACATTACTACAGAGCTGACAACAGGCTATGAGAAAGACCATACAAATACTTCAAGACAAAAAAAACTGAAATACATTTACCAGAAAGGCGTGGAATAGTCGCAGCTGGACTGGACACCACGTGCAAAAGACCAGTGAAGGAACTCTGTCCTCATCCTAAATGCGCCCCTGCCAGAAGCAGCAGGAGGACGGAGAGCTCACCATTAATCTACAGGTGAGCCTTAATGGGTCGATGCATGGACACCGAAACCACGCTATGGGAAGAAGGGTTTGAGAGGGAATTCACTCACAGGCCAGCAAACTTACATCCTCTCATATCTACGCAGGCGCAGTGTTACAATTCATCGCAGTAGCCCACAGCCTATTTGCAGCAGAAGAAAGCAGACAGTGGTTCTACTTCCTGGGAGGGCTGCAACCGTGCCCAAACATCCCTGCCTAGACCAGGTGAGCGTAACAGACGCACAGCTTTCGCAAAAACCCTTAACATTCGGAGTCTAAACTCTTCCTACTGGGCCGGTGTACTTGATTTAAGGGGGCAAACAACCCATTCCGGTGAGAAACCTGAAGACGAGGAAGATACCAATCAACGGCGCCGTATCTTTCAAAATGAGATCAAATTAAGGAAACACTACTGAGAAGAATGACTATATGGAGGACAGAGTTTACACTTTAAGCCAAATACAACCAATATCCTAAAACAGGCTCTAAAACAAGCACACTGAATACATCTTCAGCAAGCTCAGATGTTGACTCGGAAGGAGAAACTCACTACTGACAAAACCAACAATGATGGACCAACATCAGAAAAAAAACAGCTAAGAATATATGAATCAAATAAAATGGTATAAAAAAGGGAAATAGTAATCAAATACCAAGCAGGTCCATTTTCAATTACCAACATAGCACCGACGCAACTTACACAAGGAGAGGATAGGGGGCTGGGGAGTAAGACCAAACAAATCAAGGACCAGAAGAAAATACAAACAGAAGATTTACCCGAGCAAGTGCGAAAGAATACAACAGGAACAAATAGGAAGAGACCTTGTTATGAATCCATCTAAAAGAATTGACGGAAGATGAACGTAAACTACTAAAAGGGCTTTCATTTGCTCCGACAACATGGCTTAACATTGACATCCATATTGATCTCTGTAAATTTGTGCGCAAACTCAAATTAAAAGTTTTTTGCAACCAAAGCACCTTCGAGCTATCAAATCCCTACACAGGTTGAACAAAATAACATAACGATTCAAGAGATAGACATACATCTCATCAGATCAATTGGATAATCAGACGACTGATATATCCAAAGTACTCCAAGAATTGAACATTAAGTCAGACATGTTGGCCACCAAAGATCTGAAACCTACATCCAAATTTGTACCACAATTACCGCCAGACAACATCGACACCTTTTACAAGGCCGTAACAGAAGACTTTATAAAATCAACAGTAAGAAACCTAAAAAAGGACAAAGGTTCAACTTGACATTTAAGGAATCTAAAGCTCTACAAAACTTAACAGACTTATCTGTAGTGATTAAAGCAACATCGTTATAATGGAAAGATCTGACTATTTGGAAATGGCCAAAAGACATCTAGATACCCCAGAATGTTACATGGTTCTCTCTGCTAACCCAAGAAAGGCAATTTTCCAACAACTGGAGCAAGAAATATTGAATTGGCACAGGAAAGGTCTATTGACAGATGAGAAAAACCATCTTTTGATCAAAGAACCATAATGCCAAATATGTACGGACTAAAGTGCACAATGAATACGATACAATACCAGAAGGCTGGCCCATCCCGAGTGGCATCGGATGGGCCATGGAAAATATTTCACAATACCTGGACAATATTCTCAGACCAAGAGCAAACAAACTGCAATCATTCAAAAGATACCACGGATGTGATCCTAAAACTAAACTATTCAATGGAAGGAGAATTACAAATTGGCAAGCTTAGATGTCAAGGCATTATAAACCTCCATTCAACATCAGTGGGCGATAAAAACTATAGACCACTCCTTCAAAGAGGACTCATCAATATACCAGCAAATACAAATGATCAAAGAAATGCTTAAACCGACGTTTGAATGCAACATCTTCTATGTCAACAATTGTTACTACAAACAATGGGTGTGGCTATGGGCACAAAATATGCCCTGGCATTAGCAAACCTTTTCATGGGTTTCTTTGAGGACACTGTCATATACCATGACAAGGCACATCACAAAGAATTGCTAAAATGGATGCGATACATCGGTGATGTTCTGATTATTTGGCAAGGAACCGACATTGAATGACAAGAGTTCACAAACCGAATCAATAACAATCAGTTTGGCATCCAATTTACCGGGACGTGTGATGAAGATTCAATAAACTTTTTAGATCTAACAATTTACGTGGACAACAACAAACTTAACACGCGGACCTTTAGGAAGCCAACGGAGGTCAACTCCATGCCAAAAGTTACTATAGACCGACTATTCTTAATATGCCATCCGGAGAATTCATCCGGGCGAGAAGAAACTGTCAGACCCAAGAGACTTTTGATAAAGAAGGTCTACTTCTGAAAACAAGATTTCTGGAAAGAGACTACCCGGAAGACTGTCAAGCGAGCAATTAACAAAAGTTAAACTCTTACACAAGAACAGACGTTGGTACCAAGTAAGAAAACAATAGAACCACCACCAAAAGTTGGATGTCACTAAATACGATAACCATAAGATTCTCAACAAAATTTTGTGAACACATTGGCGCCTTTTGAAGTTAGATGCAAATATCAAGCACCATGTTGATCCCAAACCAAACATCTTCAAACGGGCGGGTAGAAACACTAAGAAACAAAGTCCTTCATTATTACCAGATGAAGAAAGCACAAAGAATATACATTGGTTACAACCTCCTAATGATGGATTCAGAAAATGCGGCAACTGCACCATGTGCAAAAATGCTGATGATAAAACAATTCATTGCAAAACACGAGGTGTATGGTATTATCTGTGTGTGCAATTTGGTGTACATAGGTAGTACCATTAGAGAATTAAGAACCTGCATTCGGGAACATGTGCTAAAATTGGAAGCCAAGATTTGAGACTACCCTTGGCCTGTCATTGGCAGGAGAAACATCTAATAGCAAACAAAGCCGACATTAGATTTATAGGACTTCAAAAAATTACAATGGGCAACAGGAGTAAATAAAGAGAAGAACAAGTTACTTTCTTACCTGGTAATGTTCTTTCGAAGAGATGTTCCTCCGACGTATTCCACATCTCTGATAGTAATGTCTACAGCGCTTCTGCTTCGGAAAAATTTTCGGCACCGGTGTCCTGCATTGATCACGTCGATACGCTGTCCCTCGAGGGCCTCCGTCGAGAGTAGACTTCACCGGATGTTCCATGTAGGATGCACGATACCCGTAGCCTCAGTTGTAGTTTTTTCCCCAGAACGTGTGGCACCAATCTTCTGCCAGTATGACTACAGAAAGCCTTGCGGAAACCTAAGCTGCAATCGCATAAGAAATTCTCTAGAGGGGCAGGCTGGGAGGATTAAATGTGGAATACGGAGGAACATCTCATCGAAAGAACATTACCAGGTAAGAAAGTAACTTGATCTTCGAGGGGATTGTGTCCTCCGACGTATTCCACATCTCTGACAGACTCCCAAAGCAGTACCAACGTACGGAGGTGGGAAAAGAATTTAGAATGGCCACATTGCAGAATAGAGGACCACCTTACCAAAGGCCAAATCTTGCCCATGGATAGAGTCCAGGGAATAGTGTTTTACAAAAGTATGGACAGAGGCCCATGTTGCTGCTTCACAAATATTACGAATGGGAACACCCCTCTGCAGAGCAGTAGAGGCAGCCACACCCCTAGTAGAATGGGGCCGCAAGCCTACCAGAAGGTCCTCACCCGCCAAACGGTAACATTCAGAGATCGTCAATCCATCTGGACAAGGTCTGCTTGATAACAGCTTGACCTAAACGCCTTCCAGCGTATCCTACAAATAGCTGATCGTCCACTCTGTACCGGGACATCCGCGAGAGATAGAACCTCAAAGCTCTCCTCAGATCCAACCTATGGAGCCTCTCCTGTTCCTTTACCAGGATGCGGAGGATGATAGAACGCTGGAAGAATTACCTTCTGGCTCAAATTAAATTCCGACACAACCGTCGGAAGAAAAGAAGGATGAACCCTAAGGATAACCCTGTCCTTATGGAACACCGTGAAAGGTGGCTTGACGGACAGTGCCTGCAACTCACTCACTCTACGAGCAGAAGTAACCACAACTAAAAATACAGTCTTAAAGGTCAAAAGTCTCAAAGGTTAAGAACGTAAGGGCTCAAACTGAGCTCGCATTAGGAATTTTAGAACCAAGTTCCAATCCCATCCCAGCACCTGGTAAGGGGACGGTGGAAACACAGTTCGCCCTTTTAGAAAATGAGAAATCAAAGGAATCTTAAAGTAAGAACACTCCTCAGACGAGCGCTTAAATATGGACAGCGCCGCCAGGTAACGCTTAATGGTACCCACTTGCAAGCCCTTGTGGGCTAATGAAAGCAAAAAAAGACAGAACCACAGCAATTGAACTTTGAAAAGGATTCACATTTTGTACCCTGCACCAGTCGCAGAACTTTCTCCAACGGCAACGGTACAGGGATTTTGCTGCGGGCCTTCTGGCCGAAAGCAACACCTCCATCACGTCTTCGGGGAGGTCCCAATCCTTATACCTCAAAATACAAAGCATGAAGGCTGAGGGACCTGACCTCGGGATGGAGAACCCGACCCCCCTCCCGTGAGAGCAGATCTTCTCGGTAGGGAAGACAGTGTGGAGGGCAGATGGACAGGTGAGGGCCGGGTACCACGCTCTCCTGGCAATGACGATCATTCGGGAACCGAACCTCTGTAAACTCTGCAACACTTGCAGAATGACGTGGACTGGAAGGAAACACGTACAGTAGTGGGAAGGACCACTCCACTACGAACGCGTCCCCTAAGGGTCCTCTTGGAGGAAATTCCCGCGAGCAGAATCTTTCGCACTTCCAGTTTACACTGGCGGCAAAGAGATCCACTTGTGGGGTCCCCCAAAGTGGCAAAGATCTCCAAAAGAACTTCCTGAGCCAGCTACCACTCGTGAGAGACCATGCTCTGCCTACTCACAGCGTCTGCCACCGCGTTTTTCGTCTCCGGCCAGATGAACTGCCGAGATCGTAATTTCCTGCGAGATGGCCCAGAACCCGAGCTGCATCGCCTCTCTGCACAGTGGGATTGACCCTGCCCCCCACTTTTGTTGAGGTAGTGCATTGCCACTGTATTGTCCGTCACAATCAGGAAATGTTTCCCCCGCACAGATGGCAGAAAAGCCTTCAGGGCTAGCCTGAGAGCCCGGAGCTCTAACAGATTGATGTGGAATCTGGACTCCAATGGAGACCAACGACCACTGACTCAACTCGTTGGCATGAGCTCCCCATCCCGTGAGTGATGCGTCCGTCACGATTGTCTCCTCCGGCCAGGGTAGCCAAAATGGCGCTCCCTTCATCAGATTGCCTTCGTCGACCCACCACAGAAGATCCTGGGCAACCGATGGCGGCACCTGTACGGGATCCGACATCCTGCCAGAGGACTGCGACCACTGCATCTTGAGAGCCCACTGCAGAGATCTCATCTGCAGCCTGGCCCCTGGCACCAGTAGAATGCAGGATGCCATGAGGCTGAGCAACCTCAAGAACTCGAACGCAGGGAGACTCTGGGCACGTTGAAGCTTGTCCACCATCTGCAGAATGTGATGAGCCCTCACCTGGGGAGGCAAACACTGCCCCAGGGATGTGTCGAGCACTGCTCCGATGTACTGGAGCCGCTGGGTAGGTGTCAAATGAGACTTCAAGTTGAGGGAGAAGCCCAGTTTATGAAGGGGGTGGCAGGTGATTGACAGATGATCCAGGGCTTGCTTGGGAGATTGCGCCCTGATCAACCAATCGTCCAGGTAGGGGTCGACGTGAATCCCCTTTCCTGAGATATGCTGCCACCAACACCGTTAGCTTGGTGAAGACCCTCTGGACGGAGGATAATCCGAACGGCAGGACCCGAAACTGAAAATGCAAGTCGCCAACCGCGAACCTCAGGTACTTCCTGTGCTTGGGATGAATCGGCACATGAAAGTAAGCATCCTTGAGGTTGAGAGACACCAACCAATCCTGAATTTGAAGGGCCTGGAGGACTTGAGAAAGAGGAACCATCTTGAACTTGTCCTTCCTGAGGAGCTTGTTCAAACCAAGCAAGTCCATGATGGGTCTCAATCCCCAGTCTTTTTTCGGGATCAAACAATATGGGGAATACCATCCCTTCTTCCTCTCCGCTACAGGCACCAGTTCTATGGTGCATTTCTCCAGCAGGGATAGGATTTCCTGTGCAAGGAGCGGTCCGGACTCTTCAAAGAGAGCTTCGCCATTCTACCAGATGCTGCGCCAGCCTTCCCCCCCCCAACCAGCGAACCATGGGACATAGCCTCATGACTGAGCGGAAGAGGCTGTGGCAGTGCCTGAGGGCACAGAGGCAACTGCCTCAGCAGCTTTGGCACCTCGAGTACCATGTTTTCCGACTCTGGTACTCCTACGTTGATCCCTTTGACTGACGGCTCCCCTCGATCTACCAAAGGAAGAGTAGTATCGAAAAGGAACCTCCCCTCCATTGCTGTCCCCTAGGACGAAAAGGCGGAGGATGACGTAATGCAGCAATCAACGACTTTGCTGCAGCTTTGGAGGTCTGCAACCTCTCAAGGCGCTCGTCAGCATTGCTGCCAAAAAGATGGCATAGACAAGTAGCAGGGGTCGCAACTGGCTGGATGTTATTTTTTCGGTAGCGACTTATTCACTACCGGGAGAGACTCTGGAGCAGTCCAAGCCGCCGGGTCAGTGGGTGGCCCTTGGTCCAATATATCTGTCAGGTCCTCCTGCAGAAAATCCACAGGTGGAGCAGACCACCCCAAGTAATCAGTCACCCTCGACATGAGACCCCTGTACGAGGACTCCGCATGTGTACCGGGCTCAGGCCTGCCAAATTCAACCTCCGGAGAGGTGTCCAGACCACTGGCGTCCTGTAAGGACTGATGTAGATCTTCCATCTGGCTGTGACCAGACAACAGGTCATCAGGAACCTCAGGAGGTACAAACCCCTCCTCATCTGACCCTTCTTCCACCTCTGAAATGTAATCCAAAGGCTGGAATAAATCTCTGGATGAGGGTACAGAAAAAGGCTCAAATACAGGCCTCACGACTTACCGAGAGCCTTCCTCAGAGTTTCCACCGTTTTCGGGGCACCTCTGGCAAATTCTCCTCAAAAGGCATCGAGGGCGCCGATGGAATAGATGTCGAGCGAGGTGCTGATGACTTCAACAGCTTCGAGGCTGGAGCCCCGAGCGTGTCCTTAGACGGCCTCGGCGCAGACGACTTCCTCGGAGCCGGAGCCTCGAGAGAGTCCCTCGATGGACATGGCGCCGACGACGTCAATGCCTTCTTAGGCCTCAATGGCTCCGCCAGTCTCGAGGGCATTGAGGACCGGGAGCTGGAACTGGCACGGCTATGGCGATCAAGCTTGTACGATCGGGACCTCGACTGCTCCCGATGATCGTGCCGACCGCCCGAGCCCAAAGGCGTGCGAGCGGTGGCCCTAGCTTGTTCCTTGCCGGCTTCTCGAGGGCGCAGACGGAACCATTCCCTGCGATTCAAAAATCGCCATCATCTCCTTGCGGAATGCGTCCCATTCCGCCGGCGATTAATGCTTGTTGGGACAAGCTACACGCCGTCTGGCGGAGTCCTCTGACGAGGACGGGGAAGGCAACCGGTGACCGCACTTCCGAGAGTGCCTAGAAGAGGCAGAGGACTGGCGGGACCCACTCCTAGACCCAGACCACCTGGACTTACGCCGAAGCGGAGTCGCCCCTCGAATCGTCAGTCGAAAGGCCAGCGGATTTCGAATTACAGGGTTTGGAAACCTACCTAGAGACAAATTCTTCCGCTCCCGCAAAGCCTTCGACGTCAAGGACTGGGATTCATCGCAGTCGTCGGTGGTGTGGCTCTCGACGAGACACCAGTCCTGTGGGTCTGTAAGGGACATTTTGGAACCGCAGTCCTGACACTTATTGAAGCCCGACTTCGGGGTAGAAGACGAAGACATATTCTCAAAGAACCGAGGCGCGCTGAGATTCCGAAGCGAACATATTCACAGAAAAAACGGAAATTGAGGCTTCGGGTGTCGTGCGTCCTACATATAACATCCGGTGACGCCGGCAATCGACGGAGGCCCTCGAGGGACAGCGAATCGACATCGGTAACCTGTGTCGACATTTTTTCCGAAGCAGCACAGCTGTGGACATTACTGTCAGTGATGTGGAATACATCGGAGGACACAATCCCCTCGAAAGCATTACGTTAGGCAGAAGCCAGAATGATCTGCAAACTCAACATCACAGCTTTGGGCCTCAACTCAGATAATGAGATGGTGTCTTTTCTATAGTCAAAATATTTTTTCTATATGTAAAATACCATCCTCACCCAAGTGTCGCACAATGATGTGCAAGACATCTTCTATGTATTCTACTGAAATGGTCTATGACTTACATCATGAGATCCAATATGCCTATACCGAATATGATCAATATTACTTACTGTGTTAATATTTAACTAGTGTGTCATGGTCATGAAGTCAGGGGCACAGGCATGCTGGGGTCGCATGCACAGGATAACTGGGTGCACACTGTCCTGGTGTCTTTGGCACCAGGCTCATGAACAAAAGTAAACAAGAACATCCATATAACACCAAAAAGCTTTTATTATGGACATCGCACTTCAGATGCATTAACCTTGAACATTCCATCCATTAAGCAGCTAATGGATTGCCTTTGAACGTGCTCACTCTCTAGGAGTGGCAGGGTGTGGTTGGTAAGCCGGCTCTAATGGGCGTGCCCATGATCTCAGCTATATAATCTGCCAGAACCTCAAGACAGATGCTTTGCGTTATTCTGCACTTGCAAGCAGCGTAACGCTCACTGTCGCCTGAGGTCAGACTTACCTTTGAAGATCCTGCTTCCTGGACATCCTGCTTCCTGCCAGCATACTTACCAACTGGGGGAAGCTGTACTTACCTGTACATCTCTTCGGCGAACCAAGTATTCAGCTTTACACTTTCCGGAACGCCGAAGTCTTCATCTTGGCAAAGCAGCACAACACGCTCCATCGTCGACAGCAGCGCCTGCAAGGAAAAACAGAAGACCAGGTTAGACATCAATATAACAGTTTAAGGTTGCGCTTCGCCATACTTCGCGCTTTTCCTTAAACCATCACTTACCTGCTGTCGAACATTGTAGTAGCATCCATCTTCCATCCGGCCGCGTCTCACCGCTGCATTGAGGCTGCATTTCCATCTAAGGGAAGAAATGCGAAGAGACATTATTGCGGGCATAAATAGGAGCAACATATAAAAGACATTAAACAGAACGAACAGCATCACATTAGCTCAAGAAAGATTTACCAATCATAAGGAGAAGCATAGTCGCAGCTGGACTGGACTAATCCTCATCAGTGAACTAACTAGATCCCATTTGACGCACCTCTGCCAGAAGTAGCAGGACTGAGAGCTTATCTTCCATAATTCACAGGTGAGCTTTATGGGACGGCGTATGCTCACAGAAACCGTACTTTGGGGTGATGGGTTCGAGATGTACAACAATCACAGATTGGCGCGCTAACACGCTCATCTCCACGCAGGAGCAGTATCACCACGTACCACCGCTCACAGCTTTTCTATTGAGGGAGAGGCCTGAAGGGGGTGATTCAAGTTCAGGGAGGTCTCAACCGTGCCCCAACGCCTCCGCAGAGACCAGGTGAGCGTAACAGTGCTGCACCAAACCTAAATTGAATATTATACTTTCTATAACATACACCTGAACACAACTGACGAAGTAGATGGAGTATGGCTTGACTGTATAAACAAGCCCCCATTTAGTAGATGTATCTTCAAAAAGATTGCGGCATAGGTAATGTTATGTTTAAATTAAGACTTGCATTGTAATCGCTATAATATGTAGGTTTTGAAAATACCAAATTAGACTTTTTACACAGATGTTATTTTTTTCAATTTGTTTTCTCCATTTAATATGGACTAATGTCTGTTTGCATGAAGCGTGGTAATATGAAGAGACTAAGCGCATGCAAGCATCATCAGACACTATAAAAAAAATGTGACCATTAGAGATTTAACTTTTTAATCCAATATGAACCATTGGACTTGTTCAGAGATAAAACAATTTCAAATGAAGCAAGTAAATTGCTAAACGAATGTACCTAATTACCAATATTCAGAAAATATTTAGTGGTTAGACTAAAATATCTCACAAATACATATTTTTAACAAGATTGGGCAATCATAGGCATGCTATCATTAGGAATACGCCAATCGAGTACCCTAAAATGGCACGTGATTAGACTGACGCGCAACAATAAACTAACAGACATCAGGCGAGAAGGTTTCCATGACAATGTAACAACAACCTCAAATACACAACACAGATGCCATTCGGCGCCTCATTTAGCCTCATTTAGCAGCCAACGCGTACGGACACGAGTATCAACCGAGAATATACGGTAAGAGACCGTCTGCAAAGTACAGCCTCTGTATTTAAATTCTGAACTTAGAAGCGTGCATGTAGTATTAACAGAGCGCACGTACAATGCTAAAGATATCCAGAAACACTGCTCGAATAGCGATACTAAGGAATTAAACTTTGCATATGCCGACGAATGGCGAAATCAAGACAATTGCACATCTTCTGTTACAACAATGAAGTAGTCTCAATTAATGCAATATTCATTTAATACAAATTACTAACAGTAAGGATTATTAGATTTATCATATAAAGCCAAGTAGCAGTCTA
This sequence comes from Ambystoma mexicanum, assembly GCF_040938575.1. Classification (NCBI taxonomy): domain Eukaryota; kingdom Metazoa; phylum Chordata; class Amphibia; order Caudata; family Ambystomatidae; genus Ambystoma; species Ambystoma mexicanum. The sequence goes on from NC_090931.1 coordinate 517,979,807, forward strand.
TGGTTACAAACAGCACGTGTATAAAAACATTATGACAGCTCAGATGTTGAGTATACAGTTAATTAGGTCTGATTTACTGTACAGGGATTGAACAACAGACTAATGGGGACATATACTTGAAGGTAAAGCAACCGACCGAACATAAACATATCTATTAATATGTACAAGTGCAATTGACCGGGTCTAAGCTGTTCCCATTTTGTCTCATCTCTCCCTCTCGTTTTTCTCTTTAACCCATGAATCCTCCCCATCACCAACCCCCTGTGTTCTTAATTTTCAAACATGAAAATGTGAACATTTCATTTTTAATTTACATTCTTTGTTTTACGGTTTAAATACTTACTGCGTATCAATACATGTCCATCAGCCCTGATTTGTTAAGGCTTTTTAAATAAGCCGAAACACGGGTTATCACCAAGGGCAACCTTGAATAAAATATAATGTGTGAATATTATTTTGGCGCTGTCTCATCTGAGTATTCTTCAAAATATAATTCATTGACAGTGGTTTACTTGGCTGTTTAACCACAATTTGTTAAGACGCGACAAGTGGTTCACTGTTATCTAAGCTAAGCAACTTACTTTTGCTCAACATATTGGTGTCGCCTTCATAGTCAGAACCCTTAAAAGCAATATTTTTCTTCAAAACCATTTCTTTCCATGTCTCAAGGTCGAGGGGTTGAACCACTTCGTGACTGGGAACGTTTTGTCTTTTTTCAAAAAGGAGAAACTGTTCGAGTCGTCCGCAGTTTTTTTATTTTTATAGAGTCGAGGGGGATTTTTGGGTCTTACCTTCTGCAACCTTCCGTCTACGCTCTCTCAGGGCTTTGGCTGTCATAGATATGCAGTCCTCGCACTCCGAAATCCAGTCGACACCAGACACCACAGGCAGAACCTGTGAGGGTCCTTCACGGACATCTTCGCATCGCAGTCACTGCATTTTTTTTTAAAAACCGGATCTAGGAGAGGAAGACGCCGAAGACAAAGCCATTTCACGTTGGAACTCGAAGAATAAAGAAATTATCGAAAAAGTATTCAAAGATATCCCTGTCAAGGAACGAGGCGTACCGCATCCGAAGCGTAAGCGTGGAAAAACAGAACTGAGGCCAAATGGCACTGTGCGAGCTACATATACCTGCAGTGACGTTGACATCAAGACACAGGCCTCCAAGGGACATTGAGTCAACAGGTATCGACACAGTGGCCCATGCTGAAAAAGTTTTTCTGAAGCAGCAAAGCTGGACATTGGAAATATCAAAGATAAGGAATATGTGGGAGGACACAATCTATTCAAAATGGGGAATTCCATGCTGAAGCAAGAACTTGCATGATCAATCCAGTTAGGAAGTAAGGATTGAGGGTCTAACTGGCTTTTTGGCAATACGATTGTAAATAGAAGGGAAACGAGCCACCTTTTAATAAGCTGCTACGGGGGCCCCCAGCTGCAGGCCACACATCATTGAGGGATTGTGTGATGTAGTGTTTGTTTACTGTCAGGGGTTTGGCACCATCAATAGCCTGTTGTCATGCCTTAATGCAATTTAACATTGTTTTGTAGAGCGCCTTTCTACATTTTTTGTTGGCTTTGCTGCACCCAGCACTGTAAGAAAAGAGGGGGTTAGTGCGAGAGTTCAGTGTAAAACCTGTGGTACTGATGGGTGCAGGCCAAAAGTACCAGGTCGTGAGTGGCAACCTACTTATGGCTTTCGCTAAGAATTGGGAGTATACCAAGGGAAAAGCCCGAGAATAACTATAGTGCATTAATTCTGGAAGGGCGGGGGGGGGGGGGGAAGGGGTGCGACATGGCTAAAAAGATTACTCGATCAATTACTGCCGTTGGGCTAACCTGCCGCAACCCCCCCCTCCCACCAGACAACCCCCCCCCCCTTCTCTGCCTTTCCCCTCTTCACCCCTGACAAGGTTTCTAGACAAGTGTGATATATGAAAACCCAGTCGCAACAGGTTCTTCCAAAACGCAGTCTTTACACTGTTCTCGTCCTGGTTTCCAAGCACTTGGTTGGACGAGCACCCACCCTTCGCCGAATGCAAATTGGTGTACAATTCTATTTAGTCGTTTTCCTATGTCACAAGTAAAACATCTCCAGGCCATAAGTGAAATATTTGTGCTTAAAGCATTTTCAAGAGCATAGAGAAACCCCCCATATATTCTGTTTAAAGCACGCTTTTCTGCCACCAGACACACCCTTTTTATTTCATGCTGGATGATTTCTAATACATCTAGATATTACCATTCACTCACCTCTTGCATTTGCGAGAAACTTAATCTATAAGTAAAGTTATATTTAGTTCTGACATTAGAAATTGTTGCAATTTTGACTTTCATATGGGTTAATTTAATGATTCTCATGGGAAAAATGCTGCAGCTTATTTAAAGAGGAATATGCCTAGTGGAGAGTGGTTGAAGATAAGTGATCCGCATACAACCACGCAAGATGTATTAAGCCCAATTTAGACAGGATAGACTTCGCTTTAGTGATGTCCGGTCGAAAGTCAGCCGTACAGACACTGAATAAAAGTAGCTTAATCACACACCCTTATTCGAATCCTACTTTAATAGTGATATTGCTGGTAATTGTACCTCTAGCATTTGTCTCATTTTCACAGCGGTATTCTCATGAAGCATCTCAACACATCTGAGCCATACTAGATTTAATCCATGTTCTTGCTTTGAAATCAGACAATTACGTCAAGCTATTAAAGTCACGTGAACAAAAAAAAAACGATAAAAAGATATACAAAGGCGAATGTCATTGTCATGTAGGCAGATTTCACAAGGTCATAAATAATCAAGAGTGTAAGGCTTGTGCTACAATGCCCTCTGAAACCAGTTAGTTCATTTGCTAAAATATTGTTTGTTTTTCCCCAGTTCAACTGCCTTTTCAAATACATAGTGTTAGGGAGAATCCTATGTTAAGGCTAATTTGCCAAACCTAGTGAGTCCCCCAGCCGCTTTGCTGGATTTTTGGGGTTTATTTTTTTCTCCTGCTAAGAAAAAGACTCTTTTTCTCCCACTCTTAGACATGATTTGAGATATCCTTTGACTTTTTAATGTATTTTATGGGCTATGGGGTCTTTTGCTCCATAGGGTTTCATGTATTTTTGGTAAGTGTGTTACACAGCACCCTCAGTGCAGTAACTCAGGGGTGTCATAGTGACCCCCAAACAGACTCCATACCCTGGGACCGACTACCGTCTCCCAGGGCATGTAAATTCACCATTGACTTTACTGGTCCAAATTGTGAACAGAACCAGTACAAACCATCATATTGTGGAAGTAGGGGTAATTAGATTGCCCCTGGGTCTGGTTTTCGAGGGGGCACTGTGCAGAGTTTCTGGCTGGTGGCAGTGGTTACCACGCGCAATATTCCACCGGAATATTCCCCATGGGATTTTCCCATTCATTTTAAACGCACCACTTTTGTGGTGCAATGTTAAAGATATCGCCGGGTTATTTAATATTTATTCCCGGTTGGGTCTTTTTGCCAGGATTCTGTTTTAAAATGGCGTTTGTGTTCGCCTTTGTAACTCCAGCCCAAGTCGAGCCCTTTGTTCCACTTTTTGGCGGGCTTCTGCACAGAAGCCTCCAAAAGTGGTGCCACTCTGTCTGGGTCTACAGGATGTGTGGGAGGGGGGGTTTAGGCAACCTGGACTGAGTTGCCTCGGCAACTCAAGTCGCACTTGTGTGATTGGCCCAGTGGTGAGCTGCCCGGCTCACCACTTAGCATGTTTGAGTGACAGCTAGGACTGATGAATGGGGTTTTCTGCATAAAAGCAGGGCTTTGGGGACTGGAACGTCAGAAGTCGCCACAGGACCAAAGAATCCGAAGAGGGAGAAGCTGAGCCGACCTGCAACGACGACACCACCGGTGGAGCCCTGCTGAACCGTCTCACCACTTCCCAACGACAGAGAAGATCTTCATCCCGGACAGTCTTCTTCCTCTGAACTGGTGGGGATAACCAGTTCACCTTCTTTTCGCCTTCCTGGATCGTCGCGTTGTGGAATCGCCCATGCCAAGCACCCCGGCGGCCAGATAGCCACACTTCACCACTACCTCGAATAAAGGGGTAGTACCTTTTAACCGGGAAACTCCACGGCTGGTTTCTTCCCTGGCAGTGCAACAACCTCCAGCTTTCCTCCACGTCGAGATCTTCTTCTCCTGGACGAAGCACCGACTTGCACCCGCTGCCAGGAACAACTGCCCCCGCTGGAGCTTTCTCACCATTTCAGGTACTGTGTCCCGCCTGGTGTTAGGGAGAATTCTCTGTTTAGGCTGAATTTCCTAACCTAGTGAGTCCCCCAACAGCTTTGCTGGATTTTTGGGGTTTATTTTTTTTCTCCTGCCAAGAGTGAGACTCTTTTACCCTCACTCTTGGACATGATTTGAGTGTGTTCCTTTGAATCTAGATGTGTTTAATGGGCTATGGGGTCTTTTACTCCATAGGGTTTCAGGTGTTTTTGTGATGTGTGTTACACAGCACCCTCTGTGCATTAACACAGGGGTGTCATAGTGACCCCCCAGTAGACTGACTACTGTCTTCCAGGGCATGTAAAGTCACCATGGACTTTACTAGTCTTAAATTCTGACCAGAACCAGTACAAACCATCATATTGTGGACGTACTGGCTGGGGCAATTCGATTGCCCCAGGGTCTGTTAGTCGAGGGGGCACGTCTCCTTCCCCCCCCGATCGAGTTTTGGCTGGTGGCAGTGGATACTACTTTTTATATTCAACTGCGAATAGTTTCCTATGGGATTTCCCATTGTTTTAGGCTACTATCTTTATTTAATTATTTACGGCAGCCTCGAACATACCACTGGTTTATTTAATCAATATTAATTCTCCGGTTGGTATTTTTTGCCAAAACTTGATTCTAAAATGGCGTTTGTGTTCTCTTGTGACTCCAACTCAAGTCGAGCCCTTTGTTCCACTTTTTGGCGGGCTTCTCCACAGAAGCCCTCCAAAATGGAGCCACTATGTCTGGGGTACTTAGGAGGGGTAGAGGGGAATTTAGGCACCCTGGACTGAGTTGCCTTGGCAACTCAAGTCGCACTCCGTCCCGATTGGCCCAACTGGTGAGCTGGCCGGCTCACCACTTAGCATGTTTGAGTGACAGCTAGGCTGAGTGAATGGGGGTTTGCTGCATAAAAGTAGGGCTTTGGGGACTGGAACTTCAGAAGTCGCCACAGCACCTAAGAATCCGACGAGGGAGAAGTTGAGCCGACCTGCCACGACACCACGACCGGTGGAGCCCTGCTGGCCCGTCTCACCACTTTTCCCAACGACAGAGGAGATCTCCCGCCGTCTTTTCGCTTTCCCGACGTATCTCGTGGTCGCCTTGCCCGTGCCAAGCACCCCGGCAACCGGGATACCACGTTTTACCACGACCGCGAGATAAAGGTACCACCTTTTACCGGAAAACTCTGCGGCTGGTTTCTGACCTGGTAGTGCAACGACCTGCATATTTCCTCCACATCGAGATCTTCTCTTCCCCTGGACGACGCCGCAACTTGCAACCACTACCAGGAACAACTGCCACCGCTGGAGGATCCTTCCCACTTAAGGTACCGTGTCCCCCCTGGCTTCCCTTGCAACCAACTGTAAGGGGTAGATTTAGCCCCCTGCTTTCGAACCTGGGTTAGCCTGGGACACCCTGGCTAAACTTTTCTAAAGCCTCTCTAAACTCTACTCTGAACCCTCTGCAAGACTTTCTCAGCCTAGTGTAACTGTGATCTTGGACGCATTTGTGCTCTGCTCTCTCTAAGAGTGGGCCCAGCCTTTGGACTTTGGCTCACCAGTGACTTTTTGCTCTCTGCCTTGCTAATAGTGTTCCTGAATCGTAGAGTGGTGTAATCCTGCATATTCTGTCTTTTTCCCTCCCTTTTTCACAACCTTAGTATAGTGCAATCTAGTTAAGCGCTCACCTCTGTATGAAAATAAGTGGTGTTTTACTGTGATTTTCTAATAAGGGAAAAAGGGGTGTATATATCATAATAGTAACTGTGTTTAGAATATTTTACAATAAGAGTGCTGGAGTGTTTCAAATGTGTGTTTATAAATAAATAATTATATACTTTGATACCAAAGCTCTGGTCAGTGTTTGCTTATATTATTGTATCTGAGTGCCTATTGAGTATACTTTGCATACTGCCTAACTCTTCTTGAGGGAAGTCTGACTGCTCAGCCACAGCTACCAGGTAAATCTGGGCGGTACAGACTGCTACCAAGTGGGTTTACTGCCAACACCTGTAGTCTTAAATCTTTTGCAGTGGTCCATAAGGGAACTGCACAGGTTTCTGCCTAACACCTGGTCTCCCTTGCAGACTGTTCAAGGTGTCCCGTAAATCCTGGACTCTCTATCCTGGGGTGACCTGGGACCTGCTAACTAACTTTTCCTGAACTGATCCAACCCTTTTTGAACTATCTGCAAAGACTATTCAATTGTGTGATCTCGGACACATTCCGCCTTGCTCTCTCCAAGAGTGGGCCTGGCCTATGAACTTTCTTGCTCCAACAGTAGACTCTGCCTTTTTCTAACTTGCTGTGGTTCTTTTAAAAAGTGCTGGTATTGTGCTGTCCTAATTCTACCTTTTCCCTCCCTTTTTAACTAACTTATTGGAGTGCCAGCTTAGGTTAAGCGCTCACCTCTGTCTGCAAATAAGTGGTGTTTTAACTAAGACTTGTTCAATAAGTAATCAGGGATGTAAATATATTGATAGTGACTGTTTTAACTTGCTTGCCATATTAGTGTTAGTGTATTTTACAAGTGTGTTTTTAAATAAATAATTATATACTTTTATACCCAAGCTCTGGTCAGCGTTTGCTTGTGCTACCGTATCTGTACCTATTTTGTATACTCTATATTCTGTCTAACTCTTCTTGAGCGAAGTCTGGCTGCTCAGCCACAGCTACCAGGTAAATCTGGGTGGTACAGATTGCTACCAATTGGGTTTACTGCCAACACCTGTACTGCTAAGCCTTTTGCAGTGGTCCATAAAGGAACTGCACATGTTTCTGCCTAACACATAGATGCAAAATGTTTGCTAACTGAATCCAGTAACGCTATCAAACTGCAAACAAGCAAATCCTATCTACATCAATTTATATAACTAGGAGCAATTATTGCTTACTACCATAACTTGAAAACTACGACTAACTACAATGTTTAGAGATGAAAAGCACCTTGCCCAGAATCCTGTATGATCCACAATAGCAATGGAAGCAAGGCCATCTGGTTCGGGTGCATGGGATTGTTTCATACACTTTATAGTGTTTAAGATTCCAGCTCAATCAAAAATATCCAGATCAATTCCAAAACGCACCACCTCAGTAATCAGTCGTAGCAATATAGGTCTGCCATGTATATTCTTTAACAGGAAAAGTCGCTGCTCTTATTTTCGTAGTATCCAAATTCATTTTGGTCCAGAAACTACAAAAACACTTACGAAAATAAAACTCTGCATCAGACTATCATGAGCAAGATATTTTTGTAATAATTGCATAGCCAGTTTTTAAATGCTTGCCATCTAGATTTCATCATGGAGCATAATTCCACCAAGAGTTGTTCTTATAACAGAAATTAAGATCTCATGTTTGTTTGCCAATAGGTTTGGTAGTTCGGGTAAATCTACCAATATCAGCAATAGAACCATAGGGCCAGTGGACTATTTAGGCTGTATACGACGAAGGCATCATGAAGCAAGACAGACAACAGATTCAGAGCTCAAAAATAAATAATGTATTAACTCAACTGTCAGGATGGTAGAAGGCTTAACTTGCCCTATTCTAAAGTGGGAATTCCCTAGCTGAAAGAAATTAAAAAGTCTAAGTCAAAGGGTTCAACTTAAAAGTCTGAGTCCAAAACCTATTCTTGTCCACACAACTAAAGCTAACCAATGTGTAGGGATGTCAATAATAAAATAAATGGTGATTAACAAAGTTCTGAGCTTCTTCCAGCTCTTAGCTTCCCTTTCAGATCCCCTTCCCTAAATTCAAGAAGGTTCCATAAAAGTGTCAAGCTTACCTTTCCCAAGTTCAAAGCAACACAGTTCATACAAAAAGCTTGGTGTTCCCTTCCCCCTAGTCCAAACGAAAAGGGTCATGAGGCTTTGTTCTCAAGGCAACCTTCGCTGCACTGCATCCGTTCATAAAGTTTACTTTCTGGTGGTCATATTCTTGCCCCACCTTTCTATGGCGCGCTGTCATACTTGCATTCTTTTCCGTACATTGCCTTCACATGGGCACTTTAACTTTGGCGATCATCTGCTATTTGCTTTGCCCATAAAGTTGTATTACATTCAGTATTCAATATGCTTTATTTCGAGGTTTCATTCAGTTCGGTATTCAATAGGCATAATTCAAATTAGTGTCAAGTTTTCATTCAATTCAATACTTTGTTACTTATACGCAGCTTGCCAAGAGCGGCCTGGCTTTGAGTGGCTCCCCCCCGCCCCCCCGACACTCACCAGACAGCATTGTTCCTCCATAGCTACACTTTCTGCTTCCTTCCGATTCTCAGGTCGGCAAGCTGGACTCTGCGAGCACTGCTCGCACGCAGGGTGCAGTCTTGCACACGCCAGCAACTACGCTACCTCCGCAGGGACGCAGAGTGATTCTCTTCTGTCCTGCTTGCTCACAGCTGCAGCTGCTCGTGCACGGAGGCTCCCACACCTCTGACAGCCCAATGGCTGCTCTAGCCTTGGCCTCTACAAGTCCTCCGGGATGTCTGCCGGCATCCTTGCACCTTCTCAGGTCCCTCCACGGCCGCCTCCTCTGGAAAAGGGTCGCCGGCTAATCTCTACCACACAGGCCTCCTTTGTTGCTCTCTACAGTACTCAGGTTCTCCATTTATATACCTGCAGCCACTTGACAGGTTGCAGTTGTGGATTCTCAATTGGGCTTCCCTGACTATAATTAAAAGGGACATGCCTGACCCTCACAGTACTCTGCAGGCATCTTCCTCGTCTTGGTACTAGAGTGGTGAACTAAGCATCTAGTATTCACCACTCCGTCACTTCTTCCTTGTCCCAGTATTGTCATAGCAAAATTGTGGGACAAGGAGGGGAGATCTTCTACAATAGCCCAGAGAGGCTGGTGAAGGATTTGGTTGGTCCTCAATAGGGAAAGGGAGACGCCATGCCTCTTCCTTGACCCTTTTCCCCCCCCCCTCCTCTTTCTGGTGCTTCTAGAGCGGTAGTATCTCTGGATACTTTCCGGTTTATTGGGATAGTAATATCCCATAACTGCCCCTGGAATGGAGGGTTCTTCCTGAAAGGGAAATTTGGAATACTGTATCTTCCTGAGGGCACCTCATTCCCAAACCCCAAGGACCATCCATTCAGGTGATCCTCCCTCGCTTCTCCACCCCCAGGGTCAGGATCCAAAAGCGATGGCCTTTCCCTGGCCAAATGAGGATGCAAGGGGAGTGGCTTTGAGGACGCCCAAAGGGTTCTCACAATACGCTGCCCCGCCCAATTATCCACTACCTCACCCATGTGCATTGTGATACTTATATTCTCAGTATCAAGTACATGCAATTGCTCAATTACTTTTCAAGAAAAGCCCAAGGGATATACCTGGCTCATGAATGCCAATCTCGCTTTTGGATTCTCTCGCTAGGTTGGCAAAATCGGCAGTGTTGAGTGATATTTTGTCTGCTGTCCAGGTGAGTTTTAGGCCAGTGCTAGGCACTAGCTAGCTGACAATTTGTATCTGTAGTGGCTCATTCCCTGTATGCGAAAAAAAGGAACCAATCTACCTGCCTTCATGGACCCAAGCACTGCCTTTGACAAAGTAAGTCATGCTAAGTGGTTGCAGGTGCTCAGGTCCATGAAATGGCCAGAGGGTACTGTCAATCTTCTGATGTTGCTCCAAACTACACAAACCTGTGTACGCAGTGGGAAAAGTTGGCCGTTTACCGCTTTCTTCCCCTCCCCCTCCCCCCATTCAAGGCAGGGGTTCGCCAGAGCTGTGTCCTGGAAGCATTTCTGTTTAGCCTATACATAAATGGTCTTTATGACTGTTTAATTCCACCCCGGATGTCCCAGGATTGGGAAACAGTATTGTCGCTCCTGGCATATGCGGATGATAGTGTGTTGATTGCACATACGCCATGAGCATTACAGATACTCATCCAGGAGCTTAGCTTCAAAGTTAACATCCCAAAATCCACAGTTATGATTTGCCACAAAGTGAGAAGGGCACCTAAATTCCCACCCATGACCAGCAAGGACACCATCAGTAGGCAATTAGCCCCCCCTGCTCTCAAAGCGATCTAGCCCCCCTGCTCTCAAAGCGATCTAGCCTACTGTACACTCTGAAACGCCCCAGTCTACATAACCACCCTACACAGTGTCACCCTAACCTTGGCAACCATCCTCGCTTTACTCAACCATCCTGGCTGACGTCTTACCGCCCACTGCAACCATCTCCCTTGCTGCAATCACCCCATACACCTGTAAAGTCCTCAGATTGCAACAATTACAAAATGGACTTGCTTCCCCATTCTTCCCTCAGCCCTACAGAATGAATCCATCTCTTTGCATCAACACCCACACCATGGATTCCCTGTCCAGTGAAAGTGAGGAACCCAAGACTGTTCCTGGATCCCTCACCATAGAACCTCACAAGAGAGACCTCCAACACCTGCCACCTAAGCCTATACCTACCAATCCAACTCCCCGCCCACCCATAACCCCTAAAGCACTTGAAATGTCTAGCCCTGCTAAACAACCTATCAGAGGCGCACTCATTAATGCCCTATCACTGGTCGCCCATGCGCTTGACATTGCAGACCTCATTTCTAGCAATGATCTGCACTTCCTGGCAATTACCGAGACCTGGCTACATTAGGCAGCATGCCCAGCATTATCACTAGCCATCTCAGGTGGCTACTCAATAAGGAAAGTGAGATGACGGCAAAGGAGGTGGAGTAGCATTCATTGCTACAACGTCCCTAGGCCTTAGAGCCTACCCGCTGCCAACCCCCCCTCAAAAGAACTACTGTCAGTAAAGATCCCCTTTCAGCATCCCAAACAATCCTTGTGCACCTCATCTACCACCCCCAAGGTCACATCTCTTCCTTCGAGGAAGATCTCTCCGACCTTCTGACCAATAACACCAAACCAGGGTCACAAATAATCCTGCTTGGGGACTTTAATTTAGGCCTCCTTGATCCCAACGACCTCAATGCCACATCTGTGGGCAAACAAATCTCCCAGCTCACCTTTAACTACTGAGTCACAGCCCTGATGCATAATAAAGTAAGAACACTGGATTGGTTGGCAGACCTCAACTCTTCTACCACCATCCTTCAAAATGAGCCCACCGCCAGGTCCGACCACCACTTCATCTCCTTCACCATCCAGGGAAACGCACCTACCATTCCAACTACTCACATTGCTCCACAATTCCTTGCCAGAAACAACCGATACATAACGCTCCGAAGCTTACGCCGCTCTGATAGAGAATATCCAAGACCCAGTCAAATACAAGGATCTGGACCCAAACAAGCTAGTTGACCTCTACAATGACACTTGAGGCTGCTGTGAACAGCATCACCCCTATAAAACTTTCCAAAGCTAAACCAACAGCCCAGCTTAATAAATGGTTTACACCGGAACAAAAAATCCTTAGAAACGCCAAGAGTGGCAGAATCCACATGGAGAATATCTCCCAACCCTAATAACAAGGAGTTATTCACCCCTAGCTGCTTCTTCCTACAAATCTGCTATCCTCAAAGCAAAAAAAGGACCAAATTCTCAATACCAATTCCAAAACCAAAGAACTCTTCAGTATTGTCAGGGAACTTGAGTCCCCAGCACCACCATCGGAAACTTGTGTGAAAGACGCAGATTGGTGCGCTAATATACAGAAAGCTCTCGCAGACGAAATTGTTATGCTCTAATCTAAAATTGAGGAAAAAAAGAACAGCTTGGCCAAGAACGCCAACCCTACTCCTCCCCCAACCATCCACTGTGCCCACGATTGCCCATCCTTCTCACCGGTCTCTGCCAAAGAAGTGGAAAAGATCATTGAAAGCCTCAAACCCTCTAGATGTCAAGGAAATCTTTGCCCATTGGCAATTATCCAGGAAGGTGCAGAGGACTTCGCCCCTTTCATCTCTGCATTAATTAACTCTTCCTTCGAGACTAGTACGGTACCAAACAACCTTAAGGAGGCAGGGGTCATGCCTAAAAAAAAAAACTTAGAACCCAATACCCCGACCAACTACAGGCCCATCACCACCGTTCCATACATCCTGGAGATTCTAGATAGAGTAGCCTATCTTCAAATCCAGAAACATTTGGGGAACAACTTACTAGGACTCAGACAATCAGGATTTAGGCCAAGACATGGAACGGAAATAGCCCTTTTGTACCTAAAATTCCAAATGGATGTGGCCAAGGACAATGGTAAGCTTGCCATGCTCCAGCTGTTAGATTTAATCGGCAGCATTCGATCTTGTTGATAATCAGATCCTCACGGATCACTTGTCTACAGCAGATGCCTTCTCCAGCAATGCCTCTACCTGGATACAATCATTCCTGTCCAACCGCACTACTAGAGTCTTCGCACCATCAGCTTCAGCTGACCCCGATTCCTATCCACTGTGGCGTACCGCAAGGCTTGTGCATCTCGTCAACGCTTTACAACATCTTTACTAAGCTCCTCTTTGACCGTCTTGATAATCTGGGTGTCACATACGAAATACGCAGATGACACAGGTTCTTTTCACGCTATCAGGGTGCTATGAAGATGATTCTAAACTTCATAACAATATCTCCTTGGAAATCCAGGTGTGGATGGCAGACCACAGCCTTGCCTCAACGACGAAAAAACCGAGCTGATAGTCCGTTCCCAAATGCACCTTAACAAGTTAGACCCTCACTATGCATCCATTAACATTGATGGAAACCCGATCAAAGTGGCCAAAGAAATCAAAACCTTGGGGGTATACTTACTACCGCCTCTCTCAAGAAGCAAGTGAATGCCACTGCTTCTTCCACTGCCTACACCAACAAGCCAATTAACGCCTGCAAGGCTTTCCTCTCGCCTACTAGATTTATGACCTTAGCCAGGGCACTAGTGTTGTCCAAAATGGATTACTGCTGTCCAACCTCCAAATAAATTCATGTTCTTCATATAATAATTTTTGTATTTGTGGAAATGTCCATTCTGAAAGTATTATCACAATTTGGTCACAGATTTTCTTGATGTGAGCACATGATCCCTACCCACCACCCATAATTTGGCTTGATTACTGCAACACCCTCTTCCTAGGCACATCTGAACGGAACCTCAAACTCCAGGTCCTCCAAAATAATGCCTTAATATCGGCATTAAGCATCCCTAGATCTACTCACATCACTTGCTTCAGATAGGACGCCCACTGGCTACCAGTACGGGATAGAATTGTCCTTTGCATGCTCGTCATCACCCACAAATGCCTCTCAAATTCCACCCCCAAGTAATTGGCATATAAAGTCAAAAAGGCCAACCAGCTAGACCAAACAGAGCTGTGTACTCACATTGCCTCGTCGTTCCAACATTCCAACTAAAAAGAACGGGGGGAGCGAGCTTCCCGGTGTTGGACGCCAAACAGTGGAATGCCTTACTCATCCTCAGAATGGAACCCTCATTTTGGACCTTTAGGGCCAAAGTAAAGAGCTGGCTCTTCGGTAAGAAACATGAGTGATTGGCTAGCACACTGTTCAAAATACCTTGCCTGCTTAATCGCTTTATGTCCTACTGCAACATTAGCAGCCTGTTATTTTAACTGATTGCATCATTTCTCGACCTCTTGTAACCATGGTAGACATGCACTTCTTGTTTTTGTTGTTCTAAACTGTCTAACACTTGCATACATTGTTTTGGCGCCCAGTTAACTGACGGTTCGGTGCCCGGTACAAATAAAGAAACTAAACAATTGTTAAAGAATTTGAATATTTGGGGGTACATTTTACATGGAACTTTTCCCTGAACCACAAAAAAACATCCTTGAGGTTTAGGCAAGCACTGGGGAGGGGGGGGGAAGGGGGAGATTGCTGCTTTATGTCAAAGGTCAAAGAAAAATCTATAGAGCTAATTTTAAGTGTTTATCATATCAAAGCGGCCGAGTTGCTCACTATGGAATGGATCTGTGGGGGATATCAAAACATAAATTTGATTCAGGTGATAGAAAAAGATCTCTAAACAAATCCTGGGACTCCCCAATCCTGCCTCCAATTACATGGTTCACCTGGTTTTGGGTTGTGTCTTCTGTTGCGACTTATTGTCAGCCCAACCATTGCACCATTTGCTACGGCTATGGTGTAATGAAAGGTTATCCCGACGCACAACCTAATTAGGTGTCTAGTATCCAAAGATGTCAATGTTACAATACCAGGGTTACAATTTCTAAAAATCAAGTTTACGGAATCGATGCAGCCTCGTACATTTATCGTACCAGACATCTTAACACAGGCAACTAGGATGTTAAAAAAAGATATGCATCTTATTCTCAGGCAAATAGAGAATTGCTTGAAGCAGGTTACATTATCACTTTGCCTAAAGGCGGTGCTATGGCTGCAGGAAGGTGAACAGAAGCATGCCAACAGAAAATGAAAAGTTGTTTGGGCAGGGGGGCGGAGAGGCTATGCAGCAACACTAATATCCACTGTGAAACATGTGCATCTCCTTGCTAGGCGATCTCTGCCAGTGCACCATGGAAAGCTTTGTGTGACAGCTAAACAATGAAATCTGGGCAGAAGCATATCTTCCATAAGCAAATAAATTTAAGGGCCTGTTATGTAAAGTTAGCCAGTGACTATTCAGGATCATAAGCACATTTACAGTGCACTCCAAGATTGGGGGTGAAAGATGCCCTCCTTGGTCCCAATCTGTATACCTCATTAGGAGGCCATATCAGCCATGAGGAAAGACAGGGGCTTCTGCAAAAATCGAATGATTCATTTTTCTGGTCAAGCATAACAGACCAGATACTTTGTGTAACATACAACATTCCTTTATTTCCCTGGCCGTAGCATATGATTCCAACCTATGCACCCTACTAGCCCTCCATTTTCCTTAAACACTTATCTAAATATTTGCTGGTTTCAGGTCTCTAATATAACCTTAACGGTGGTCCCTTGCTTTTGTCACTATCATTTTGAAGTTACTTTGTTGTCCATTTGTGGACTTGTTTTACCCGTCAACACAGAAGGCTACCTGCACTAGGTCATGATTGGTGCCCGCTTTGAAGAGGCTTTTTGGGGAGCCCAAAACCTCAGTGTATGCCAACACAAAAAATACTCTTATATCAACATGCTCACTTCCTGTCCTCAGCCTGGTCGTCAGCATTTCGGTTCGGGTGGAGCAGGAGCTCCCCAACACTGCGTGAGCAGTGCATCTAGGCCCTGTTTGCCTCATTCTTGTCTGTAGCACGAGCGTTAGCTGCACAACACCGCCCTATAACGCCCTGCTGCATGAATCATTATCGGAGGAGCCCACCTTCATCTGCCTGCAAGGTAATTCGTTTACTGCCTGTAAACGGTGTGCCCACCGCCATCTAGGCTCTGGTGCCCTTGCGCCGCCATTAGCACCCACGAGGAGTACCACTTGCGGTAATGGCTGCCTGGTATTCTACCTCCAACGTCGCCTGGCTGCCTGACTTCCTATTTTCTTCAGGATACCTGCACCGGATTGGCCAGCAGACTTTATTTCTGCGCCAATCATCAGCCGGTAGGCGAAGCCGGCCCACTTTCGGGAATGCCCTCGAGAGAAGGCTTGCCTCCTGTCCTCAGCCTATCCATGCCTGCCCAGCCGTCAGCCCGGACCGCTGGCCGTTTCACACACGGTTCCAGCACCGTTCTGTAGCGCAATTCAGGTACTTTCCACTGCATAGTCGGCCACACTGGTCTCAGTCACTACTTACGCTGTTGCCATATGTATGAACTCCCTTCTGGCTTACAACCTCCAGGTCGTTAGTCACGCACGTGTGTTCATCAAGCACGTTACAATCATGCTAAATACAAGCTTTATCAATGGCCTCGTGCCTTGTCTAGCAGCCTATCCTGCACCTCTGTTTTAGCATCACAGCATGACTATTAGCTGTCCCTCAGTGCCTCCTCACGCTCCTCTGCCTGTCTTTCAATTGTGTATCACATACAGACTGGTCTCCATGCCCCTCCTGGTTGGCTGTCATTCCAGGTCTTGTGCTTGCATACCCTGCTAACTGTATTGTTGTGTTGCCTCTGGGGTTGTCGCATTCGGATGTCTACAGCATATGCTCACGCCATGCCAGTCAATTTGTAATGCCTTTTGTATACACGGATCAACGTGCCCTTTTGGCCGGTTGACACTATAGGTCTCCTGCACTTGTACACTTCCAGCCAAAATGAACTGATCATTATGCCCTGTAAATCATTCGATTTTTTCCCCTGCATAGCAGTCTCACCGTATAATTATAGCAAGCCTCTCGTGCCTACATCTGCACCTTGCGCGCTTTCCCTTCCTACTACCCACTGCACCTTCCATGCAAATTGAGACTGACCTGCTGTTCAGGTTAATAATTTCGCTGTCCTCCTATACCTCTCTCCACGAATAGCCTAACCTCTAAAATGCTTTATACCTGTGATACTCACCTTCACAACCTCTCCACGCATGTCATTGCACCAAAGCCTGCATATCCATCTACACCATATCTTGCCATACACCTATTATTCACCTTTCAGGTCCTAACCTGGTCACCGCTCAACAATACTACCACACCGCTCTCCGCCTCGCCTTCTGTCACAATTAGCGCATTAACATCTACCGAACCTTCGTTCACCTTCACCATGATAGTCCCTAATCCTGATCTTAATGCACCGGCCCTATGGCTACTACACTTCGCCACCAAACCCACCCCTAATCAACCATGCCCCACCCCCATTAGAAATTCCAGACTCGCTTTACGCTTGCACCAACTACCGCACCACCAAACTACAACATTCAATAAAACAGTTACCCTAGCCAGTCAACACACTGTCAACCCTAGGCTTATTGAACCTTGTGGCAAGTCCTCAACCCACTCCTTCGCAGGCACATTCCACGGCCATTTGTCCCACACTACACCAGAACAATATATCTACCTCACCAACCCAATCTAGTCTACCATGTACCTCTTCAGTCAGAAACCAAAGGTTAGCCTCCAAATGTCATCATTGGTCCTACCACATAATCATTCCTGCGATTAACAAAATGTCCAACGCTAGTGCTAACAAAACCACAGCCCATCTGGATTCAAAAACCGACACTCCCCTTCCTGCTCATAATGCCACCACTCCCTCTAAATTCAAAGGTGCACTCAACGCACGATCCATCCCCGCCCATGCCTTAGATATTGCTGACTTAATCGTCTCTGAAAACCTCGACTTTCTAGCAATCACAGAAACCTGGCTGCATGCGGCCTCTGGCCCCACCTTGACCTTGGCTATCCCGGAAAACTATACCATCATCAGATGTGATAGGGACAGCAACCAAACTAAGGGGGGAGGACTAGCTTTCATATTTAAGAGCTCACTTAACCTCAGAGCCATTAACAGCCTCCAACTACCATCAGCAGAACTACTGTCTAATTACCAATCTCACCTAATCACACAGCCATTGTGCACCTCATATACAGGCCTCCTGGACCTACCTCCTCCTTCATAGAGGACATATCATCGATCTTAGCCACTAGCACCAAGCCTAATTCTCAAATTGTTATACTGGGAGACCTCAATCTAGGCTACCAGGATGCAAATGATACTAAAGCCACTGACCTAGAAAGTGTCGTAGATGACTTCGGCCTTATCCAACATGAAAGCGAGCCCACCCATATCAAGGGCCGCACTCTTGACTGGATTGCAGACATGAACTGTGCACTCAACGTTACCCGTCTCCTTGTGCATGGTCTGATCACCACAAAATATCATTCTATTAATGCTAGTCCAACTACAGATAAACCGAACCTTGCCCCTCCCACTTACACACGCAACAAAAAGTATATCACGGCTGAGACTTCTCCCTCTTATCCTCCCTCTACTTGATCAGGTGTCCTCCACCTGCACGGACCCCACTGTATTGGTAGATACTTATAACCGCGTTTTGTTAAAAGCCCTCAACGCCATCGACCCCCTCAAATTGCGCAAACAAAAACCGCGGCCCGACCTCAATTCATGGTTCACTCCGCACCTACGCAACCTACGTAAAGCGAAAAGAAAAGCTGAGGCTCACTGCAAAAGTTTACCCTCTCTAGAGAGCAAAAATAAACTTACCTTAGCCTCCATTACATACAAAGAAGCCATACTAGCTGCAAAAAAGGAAGTTTATAATAAGAGGATCATTCAAGCCCAATCTAAAACTAGGGAACTCTTCAAGATCCTCAAGGAACTCGAGTCCTCAGTTGCCCACTTGTTACATGCACACCTGACGCTGAATGGTGCTCTAACATACAAAAGGCTCTGCTTGACAAAATTGCCTTGCTCCACTCCAAAATTAACATTAAAAAAAACCATCTCTCGGATTCAACTGGTAATCCCCCTCCTACAAAATTGCCTCACCCAAACATTCATTCAAACCTTTCCGCTTCTCACCACTCACCACCATGGAAGTTGAGAACATCATTACGAAGCTCAAACCTTCCAACTGCCATGGTGATGCATGTCCTGCACCGGTCATTAAGGATGCCGCACATTATCTCGCCCCTTTCATTACCTCATTCATTAATGCCTCCTTCGAATCGGGCACTGTACCAGACAACCTCAAGGATGCCTGGGTCATCCCCCCCTAGTCAAAAAACCGAATCTTGATCCGAATAATCCGTCTAACTACAGACCTATTACCACGGTGCCTTACCACCTCAAAATTCTTGATCGAGCAGCCTATATCCAATTCCAGGATTACCTTGAAACCAACAACCTACTAGGGCTCAGACAATCTGGATTCTGTCCTAGACACGGCACTGAGACTGCCTTAATTGACTTGAAAACCCAAAATCGAGGTTCTCAAAGACAAGGGCAAGCAGGCACTCCTGGTCCTCGATCTTTCAGCAGCTTTTGATTTGGTCGATCATCAAACCCTCTGCCACCATCTCAAGACTGCTGCCCACTTTTCAGACGCAGCCACATCTTGGATCAGCTCATTCCTATCTAACAGAACTATGAGAGTTTTCCCCCTCTCTAGCCGCAGCTGACCCGGCCCATGTCCCGTGCGGAGTCCCACAAGGTTCTTGTGCATCTCCCACTCTCTATAACGTGTTTACCAAACCGCTTTTTGATATACTTGACTATCTGGGCGTCTCTTACACAAACTATGCGGATGACACCCAGATACTCATCCCCATCACTGGCGACTATGTAACCGACGCTAAAGCTCTCAGTGCAGTCTACACGGTCATCCAGGCCTGGATGGCACATCACGGGCACTGCCTCAATGATGAAAAAAGGGAGTTAGTCATTCTAGGTTCTCAACCTAAACTCACGAAACTTGACCCCAAATACACATCCTTCACTATTGACAGTAACAATATTAAAGTCTCCAACATTACAAAAACTCTAGGAATATATTTAGACTCCACCTTCTCTCTCAATCGACAAATCAACGCAGTTGTCTCCACATCATCCTATACTTGCAAATTGATTACAGCTTGCCGTCCCTTTTTGACACCGGGGAACTGTCTGATTCTCGCCAGAACCCTCATGTCCAAGATCGATTATTGCAACGCCCTCTACCTAGAAACCAGTCACAGAAATCTTTACAAACTCCAGGTCACGCAGAATAACGCCATAAGGCAGCTCTTAACATATCCAGGCGCTCACATATCTCCAACACCAGACGTAACCTACACTGGCTACCCATCACGCACCGTATATACCTCAAAGTACTCAGTCTCACCCACAAGGCACAGAAAGCAGCCCCTGCCTACCTATCCTCACGTTTCACACAACATACAGCAACCAGACCCCTGAGATCTGCGCAGGCCCACACACTGACTACTCCTAGCTTCAAGCTACGAACAGCAGGGGGGGTCAAGCTACGAACAGCAGGGGGTCAAGCTACGAACAGCAGGGGGTCAAGCTTCCCAGTCCTCGCCGCAAAAGCTTTGGAACTCCCTTCCCAATGCTCTCAGAAACATTCCTTTTTTTCATTCCTTCAAAACTAAAACTAAATGGTGGTTACATGAACAGGACGCCTCATCCGCCTCTCATTAATTCTACTATTGCTTTCTCACCTATACCAACTGTTCACCGTTTTGACTGTATACACTGTATATTTTGACCTGCTGCCTTCCTCATTATGTAAATATCTGTAAATGTAAATTTTATCCATTGCCTGTAAACTAACTGTTTTCTTAAACATGCGCCTAGATGCCCCGGGGCAAGGTGCGCACTACAAATAAATACAAACATCTCATCCAAGTAAAACTCTTTCATAAGCAAGTCAGTCATTTAGATTATGTGCTGATAAAATCCTTTAACGGAAAAGGAGTGATGTACTTCATGAACAGAAAACAATATATAACATGGCAAGTACCAGAAATGCTATGCTTTAGCTATTCCTGTGAATGAAGACTGATCAAATGCATTATTTCAATCCACATTAGCAACATGCAGATAAAAGGTATACATTTAAATTAAAAAGTACCTTAATTGTTGCATCTTCTGAAGCAGACACCATAACACTGAATACTGGATGGAAAATGACACGTGTGACAGGACTCCTATGTCCACTCAATGCATACTTTTCAGGGGGGCGGGGGATCCATTCTTTAGGGTCCCTCTTTTGGCTGTGAGGCCCACCCGATGTAAACTCTTCCTTTGCTTCATTTAATTTAGATTCCAATTCCATTACCTATGGGAACATAAGGGGACAGAGGAGTTGACCTCCAGAGATCAGCAATCAGGGCACTTTTATTAAGCTGGTTAACGGATATAAATGAACAACGACTTAAGATAGTAATATTTAAAAAAATGTCAAGGTAAGGAACCATGTGTAGCTAGCCAGCCCAGTTTTCTACACATTTTCTCCTAAAAAGGAACCCATCACCGCCATACAAAAAAATATTTACAAAACTTTGACAAAGCTGAAGTTCAGGTTTGAGGTGTGAAAATGTTTGCTGTATCAACAGGGACTGACACCATTACTCGGCATTTGCGACGTATGGCTAACATACCTCGGTGCCATGTTATTTACCAGCTACTGTCATTTCACACTCAAAATACTCAGTTACTTATTGCCTTTTTATACCACTTTAATCCAATGTGTATTGTCATCATATGGCAAGGTACCCACTGAGATGGTTTGCCAAACCAGCAGTCATATGCCAACATTCCTGTACGCCAAGCAGTGTCACCGCTTGAGATGTTGCTGTTATAGGTCCAGAAAAACATTGGCAAGGCTATACGTGGGGCTGTGGGACACAAGGAAAGTCACAATCCTTTCAGAGTCCTTCCAGGCAACGAAGAGCCTTTTCGCCCAATCACTGTACTGTACACCAGTCTGGCTAGGAGAAAATTAGGCCATGGGGAAGAGCAGGGGGCTGTATTTTTATTCATGACAGGCCTAATCTCAGCCCCACCAGACTAAAATCTATCAGCACATTATGAAAGCTTGTTTTTCAGGTTGTATGCTGCACTCTCAAATGATGCCCGCAG